>NC_136065.1:432687996-434181989 GCF_964261635.1 Lissotriton helveticus
GTCCGGGGCGCCCGGGATGGAGGGTCCACCGGGGGGCCCAGGGGAGGCTCTCCCCGGCCCGGCCTAGGGTTCGGAAAGCCGGGACTGGAGCCGGGGACCGGGCCCGGGGCTTGAGCCCTGTCCGGCCGGGCCCGGTGGTGCGGGAATCCCCCCTCCGTCCTGCAAGCCGGCCGGGGGGTCCGGGGCTCCCGGGACGGAGGGTCCACCGGGGGGGCCCAGGGGAGGCTCTCCTCGGCCCGGCCTAGGGTTCGGAAAGCCGGGACTGGGGCCGGGGACCGGGGCCGGGGCTTGAGCCCCGTCCGGCAGGGCCCGGTGGTGCGGGTATCCCCCCTCCGTCCTGCAAGCCGGCCGGGGGTCGGAGGCGCCCGGGACGGAGGGCCCATCAGGGCCCGGGGAGGCCTGAAGCCCCGGAGCCCTGCAGCCCCAGAGCCCTGCAGCTCTGCAGCCCCCGGAGCTCTGCAGCCCCAGAGCCCTGCAGCTCCGGGGCAGGCAGATTGGCGTCATTTCGGTCCCGGCCATCTGGTCGCCCCTCTCGCCTCGGCCATCTGGTCGCCCTGGAAGTCCCGATGAGGTGCCATTCGCCTCCCGGATCCCAGCGAGGGCTCCAGGAGGTCGGGTACTTTCGCGCCTTGGGTCCCCTCTGTCACCTCGCGTGCACAGTTTACAAGAAAGGTGGGTAATTTTCCTCCAGATTACTAGGGAGAAGGGTACGCCCGGACACCCCTCCAGGGCTGGTGGTTCTCTGCCAGGGGGACCAGATGGGCTATGCCTGGGTAACACCTCCCTAGGCCACCCGGGGTTTCCTTCCTCCAGGCCAACGGCTTGTCAAATTGCCCAGGACGGGCACCATGGCTCTTGGGCAGTCGTCCCCCGGGCGTCCGGGGCTCCATCCCGGCCGACGGCATGGAAAAGTGCCCAGGACGGGCTCCATGCGTCCCGGGCATTCGTCCCCCGGATGCCCGGGGCTCCATCCAGGCTGACGGCATGGCAGAGTGCCCGGGTCGGGCTCCATGGCTCTTGGGCAGTCATTCGTCCTGGGACGGGGTCGGGAGAGTCCAGGCGGCTTCACTTCCATGCCCGGCCATCTGATCACCCAGATTCCCTCGGCCATCTGGTCGCCCGGATCCCCTCGGGCATCTGGTCGCCCGCAACGCTTTCCTATGGGGCAACCAGATGGCCGAACTTCCCTGGAAGTCCCGATGAGGTGCCATTTGCCTCCTGGATCCAAGCGAGGGCTCCATGAGGTCGGGTTCCTTCACGCCTTGGGTGCCCTCTGTCACCTCGCGTGCACAGATTGCAAGAAAGAGGGGTAATTACCCTCCGGATTACTAGGGGCAGGGTACGCCTGAACAGCCCTCCAAGGCTGGTGGTTTTCTGCCATGGGGACCAGATAGGCTATTATGATAGGAGGGGGCTCGCACAGCTCGATAAAACAGATTGAACGACATCGTCCCCCGGGCGTCTGTGGCTCCATCCCGACCGACGGCATGGAAAAGTGCCCAGGACGGGCTCCATGCGTCCTGGGCCTTCGTCCCCCCGGGCATCCGGGGCTCCATCCAGGCTGACGGCATGGCAGAGTGCCCGGGTCGGGCTCCATGGTTTCCAGGGTGGTCCTCCCCTGGGTGTCGGGGCGCTCCAGGCCGACGGCATGGAAAAGTGCCCAGGACGGGCTCCATGGTTTCCAGGGTGGTCCTCCCCTGGGTGTCGGGGCGCTCCAGGCCGACGGCATGGAAAAGTGCCCAGGACGGGCTCCATGCGTCCCGGGCCTTCGTCCCCCGGGCGTCCGGGGCTCCATCCAGGCTGACGGCATGGCAGAGTGCTCCATGGTTTTCAGGGTGGTCCTCCCCTGGGTGTCGGGGCGCTCCAGGCGTTTGGCATGGCAGAGTGCCCGGGACGGGCTCCATGCGTCCCGGGCATTCGTCCCCCGGGGTTCCATCCAGGCTGACGGCATGGCAGAGTGCCCGGGTCGGGCTCCATGGCTCTTGGGCAGTCGTCCCCCGGGCGTCTGGGGCTCCATCCAGGCTGACGGCATGGCAGAGTGCCCGGGTCGGGCTCCATGGCTCTTGGGCAGTCGTCCCCCGGGTGTCCGGGGCTCCATCCAGGCTGACGGCATGGCAGAGTGCCCGGGTCGGGCTCCAAGGTTTTCAGGGTGGTCTTCCCCTGGGTGTCGGGGCGCTCTATGCGTTTGGCATGGCAGAGTGCCCGGGACGGGCTCGATGCGTCCCGGGCATTCGTCCCCCGGGGCTCCATCCAGGCTGACGGCATGGCAGAGTGCCCGGGTCGGGCTCCATGGCTCTTGGGCAGTCATCCCCCGGGTGTCCGGGGCTCCATCCAGGCCGACGGCATGGCAGAGTGCCCGGGTCGGGCTCCATGGTTTTCAGGGTGGTCCTCCCTGTGAGAAGTTGGCCTGATATATAGTGCTCACTATTCTAGTGATCACTTTGTATCATACCAAACAACCCTTATTGATGATTGGTTGTAAGTCAACCATATCAGACAAGCTATCCTAGTAGCGTGGACAAGAGCAGTCTTTAGGCTAAACTCTAGAGGGCGTGTTAAGCCAGCTGTTTTACCATCACATATACCCCTTGAACACCAAGTGAAAGGACACCACACAAGTTGTTATAAAAATATAGGATATTTATTAATAACAAGTCTACCCTGAACTCTTTATGAGTCAGGGAGCTAAGCACAATACAAAACTCTTACGAAAATACTTCAAGTTGCACAATTTACACAAATGCCAGAGGGGCACGAAAAACCATATACTTTAAAAGTGGAATGCGAAATACTAGCAGGTAAGTAACAAGATCCAGAGGCTTCAGGATCGCTAGGACTACACTACTGAACCTTAAGATTACGAGCAGGAGGCCTAGGGAGATCGGGTGCAGAGTGTGCACTCTCACGCGGGATGCGGGAAGAAGTCTATGGATGCTAGCGTTTCTAAAGTTACTGTTTCCGGACGAATCCGACTAGGTAGACTGAAAACGAAAAAGGATCTGGACACTTAGATAGTGAACCTACGTTGGAGCACCGAGATGCTCGGGTTACCTAGCCCAGGGGCTGCGGCTGCATAGGGTTCAAAAGACGTCGGGAATCCTCGTTACAGTCTATGGAGCCTGAAAGAAGAAGTTGCTGGCAGGCGACCAGTGAAGATGTTCGGAGGGATCCAAGCCTGGATCGATGATGGAGATGACCTGAAAGCAGAGGGGACTCAGTTCTTAATCACTAGCCAGTGATTATGTGGGCACCAGGATGGCACCGGATGAAGTCACCTCGACCAGGTGAGTGGGCGACGCTGGACTCTGCAGTCACACGGGCCAGGAGGCGTTGTCGGCGTCCAGGCTGGAGGTGCGAGCTGTCCCACGAGGCTGTCGGCTGTCGGCGATGCTGGACTCAAGATTTGAGCAACAAACCTTGGCAAATGCAAGCCCACGCGGTGGAGTCAAAATAGCGTCTGGAGTGGACCAGGAGGGTCCAGGGTACTTCTTGCTGGACAGGAGGCAAGGGCCAGTCTAGGGGACCTAGACCAGCGGTGAAAACGTCGTGGTACGTCGTCAAAAGGGTCACTAGCCAACGGGCAAGTGACCGGACAACGTGACAAGCAGCAAAGAAGCAGAAGGGCCCCACGCAGACCTCGTGGATGCTGGGGGGGCTGGACTTCGGTGCTGGAGATGCTTAGGGTTAGGGCTTCTCAAACCCCAGTGCACTTACTCGAGGATCTCTCGGGGGTCGTGCTGGTGAAGCGTCGTGCAGGTTTTGAAGATGACCGGTCCCACGGGTCTCGTTACACCCACGAATCTCAGTTGGGCTGGATGATGTAGGTAGAGGTCAGAGATGGCAGGGAATCCAGGTCTCGTCGAGCTGGGCAGTCTTGATCCGGAGGATGGACGTGCAGCAAACCGCAAGAGCTTCGATGGTGCCTGCTGGTGCAGGGTGGCTACTCCTTAGCCACAAGGGAGAGTCTTCAGAGAAAAGTCAAGAGTTCCTTTCGTGAAAAGTGGTTTAAGATTCGAGATTATCTAATTTGGGAAGGGGGCCTGCTCCTACCTTTATCCAAAGAAAAGGGGCTGGCACGCGACTAGGTCCTGCCCTATGGGTGGGACCAGGAGGGAGGTGGTTACACCCCTCTCCTTTGTCCGGTCTCTCCCCAGCTCAGGGGCTGGGGTGCCCCAGGAACTGGTTTGAGCCGGCATATGCACAGTGAGCACCGGGGTGCCACTTGCAGTCACCTTCCTTACAGCCCTGCCTACCTGGGATACACAAAATCCTGTCTGGGATGGTGCTAGCACCGCCCCTGACAGGAAACCCTTTGTCCAGGCCTCCGTTGCTGGAAGGACTCCCAGCAGCAGGAGGACAGACTTGTGTCTCGGTGGCAGCATCCATTTTGTGGAGCTGAGGCTGTGTCTGACTTTAACCCGGGTTCACAGTTACATACATGTCGCGTCCCTCTAGAAGGGTGGAATGCTAACCCTGTCGCCAGAATTGGCGAGGGGTTAGTATTCCAATTCGTATGACACCTTACTCGACATGTTTTGATAATGCTATACCCAAGTTAGCATTTAACCGCGAGGATTATAATGCACTTAAGAGTATATGGTATAGCGTTATCATGGAACAGCTATTAGGACTTGGTTCCGCAAGCTGCAAACGGGCTCAGCTCATGCCAGAGCACCATCTCACATAATTCCAAGCACTCTGCCTTCAGGATTGATAAGGCCTGCCATAGGAGTGACTGATAGGAATATATGTGTCCATTTTAGGGTTAGATATAGGTATACTATATCTAAAGCAAAGGGTGATTACACCACCTTGCCCCAGCTGTCGTGCAGTCAGTTGTGTCTGTTTGGGTAGCCAGCCAGGGGTGGCATAATACATACTTCAGCCCCTGGTAGGCCCTGGGTACACCTATGCCCTGGATACCTAAGGTATACTGTACAGGGACTGGTAAGGTGGCCCAGTACCAATTGGTAAAATGCACCTATGGTACATGGTTGTAATTTAGAGAGAGAACAGCTAGGCTGTGGGTCTGATTAGCAAGCCCACAGCCAGGGAAAGTCATAAATCAGTGAAGCAAAAAACAAAAATCTGGGGTGGCCATGGGATTGCAGACGCCACTCTCCTACATAACCCCCCCCCCAAACTTAGGGACATTAAACTAACCTTGATCAGGTGAGTCTTCTTGCTCTAAGTGGAAGTACCTGGAGAGACCATCTGCATTACCATGGTCAGTCCCTGGGCGGTGCTCCACTGTAAAGTCCATCCCCTGTAGGGAAATGGACCACCTAAGAAGTTTGGGGTTTTCTCCCTTCATTTGATTTAGCCATAAGAGGGGCTTATGGTCGGTCTGAATCTTGAAGTGAGTACCAAACAAATATGGCCTCAACTTCTTCAGGGCCCAAACCACAGCAAAGGCCTCCCTCTCAATAGCTGACCAACGTTTCTCTCTAGGGGTCAGCCTTCTGCTTATAAAAGCAATGGGCTGGTCATGACCATCAATATTCAGCTGAGATAGAACAGCTCCCACACCCAACTCAGAAGCATCTGTTTGGACAATGAAGATTTTGGAGTAGTTTGGACTCTTGAGAATAGGTGCAGTGCACATGGCCTGCTTTAGGTCATCGAATGCCTTCTGACAGCTGACTGTCCACTGAACTTTCTTTGGCATTTTCTTACTTGTCAGGTCATTAAGTGGTGTCACAATGGACCCATAATTTCTGACAAATTTCCTGTAATAACCAGACAGGCCCAAGAAAGCTCTGACCTGTGTCTGGGTGGTTGGAGGAGCCCAGTCCTTGATGGCCTGTATCTTGCTCTCCAGAGGTTGAACTTGGCCTCCACCTACAAGGTGGCCCAAGTATACAACTTGACTCTGCCCTATCTGGCACTTAGTAGCCTTGATAGTGAGGCCTGCCTTTTGCAGGGCCTCCAAAACTTTCCTCAGGTGGATCAGGTGATCCTCCCAGGTGGAGCTAAAGACAGCAATATCGTCTAGATATGCTGCACAAAAGTCATCCATCCCAGTGAGAACTTGGTTCACCAACCTTTGAAAAGTGGCAGGGGCATTTTTCAAACCAAAGGGCATCACCACAAATTGGTAATGAACTCCTGGGGCAGAAAATGCTGTCTTGGCCTTGGCATCCTCAGCTAACCTGATTTGCCAATAACCAGCTGTTAGGTCAAATGTACTTAAGAAAGTTGCAGAAGCCAACTTATCTATCAGTTCATCTGCCCTGGGTATTGGATGGGCATCTGTCTTAGTGACAGCATTGAGACCCCTGTAGTCTACGCAAAATCTCATCTCTCTCTTACCATCCTGGGTGTAAGGTTTAGGCACTAGAACTACAGGACTAGTCCAAGGGCTCTCTGAGGGTTCAATGACTCCCAATTCCAACATCTTTTGTACTTCAGTTTTTATGCAGTCCCTGACGTGGTCAGGTTGCCTGTAGATTTTACTCTTTATAGGCAGACTGTCTCCAGTGTCCACCTCATGTGTGCACCAGTTTGTCTGACTGGGGATCAGAGAAAACATTTGTCCGAAGGATTGAAGGAATTGCCTACAATCCTGTTGCTGAGGCTCAGAGAGGCTGTCAGAAAAGACTACACCATCTACTGACCCATCATCAGGGTTCTGAGTGAGCAGGTCTGGGAGAGGGTCACTCTCTTCCTCCTGTCCCTCATCTGTGGCCATGAGCAAGCCCATGTCCTCCCTGTCAACAAATGCTTTGAGCCTATTCACATGAAGTACTCTGTGAGGGCTCCTGGGAGTTCCCATGTCAACCAAGTAGGTGACTTCTCCCTTTTTCTCAATGATGATGTGGGGTCCAGACCATTTGTCTTGGAGAGCTGCTGGGGCCACTGGCTCCAACACCCACACCTTCTGTCCTGCATGGTATACAGTTAGGACAGCCTTTTGGTCATGCCAAGCTTTTTGAAGTTCCTGGCTGGCCTCAAGGTTTTTAGATGCCTTCTCCATGTACTCAGCCATCCTGGAGCGGAGACCAAGTACATAGTCCACTATAACAAGTTTAGGCTTTTTGAGAGGTAACTCCCATCCTTCCTTCACAAGACATAGGGGTCCTCTTACAGGATGTCCAAACAAAAGTTCAAAAGGGCTGTAACCAACCCCCTTCTGTGGGACCTCTCTGTAAGCAAACAGAAGGCAGGGTAAAAGGATGTCCCATCTTCGCCTAATCTTTTCTGGTAACCCTTTTATCATCCCTTTGAGGGTCTTGTTGAATCTTTCAACAAGCCCATTGCATTGTGGGTGATAGGGTGTGGCGAATTTGTAATTGACACCACATTCCTTCCACATAGCAGTCAAGTATCCTGACATGAAGTTTGCACCTCTGTCAGAGATCACCTCCTTAGGGAACCCCACTCTGGAGAAAACTCCAACCAGGGCCCTTGCCACAACAGGAGCTGTAGTGGTTCTAAGGGGAATAGCTTCTGGATACCTGGTGGCATGATCCACTACCACCAGTATAAATCTGTGCCCAGATGCTGTTGGGGGGTCCATTGGTCCAACAATGTCAATCCCCACTCTTTCAAAGGGAACCCCCACCACAGGTAGTGGTATAAGGGGGGGCCTTTGTTGTGCCACCTGATTTGCCACTGGCTTGGCAGGTGACACATGAACGACAAAAGTTCTTAGTGTCCTCAGACATATGGGGCCAGTGAAAGTGTGGGGCAAGCCTGTCCCAAGTCTTGTTCTGGCCTAAGTGACCTACAAGGGGAATTTCATGGGCCAAGGTGAGAAGGAAACCTCTCAGAGACAAGGGGATGACCAGCCTCCTGGTAGCACCAGGCTTGGGGTCTCTTGCCTCAGAGTAACGGAGTCCATCATCCCAGTACACTTTATGGGTACCTGTGGCATTCCCTGCAGCCTCAGCAGCAGCCTGCTGTCTGAGGGGTTCAAGAGAGGAACAGTCTAACTGTGCCTGCCTCAAGTCTGCCCTGGAAGGGCCCCCTGTCCCAAGAAACTCAACCTGTTCAGGCTCAAGTTCTTCTAGGACAGTTCCTTCTGGGGTCTCGGGGTCAGTCTCCTGAGAGAGCTGATCCAATACCTGAGGCAGGGGGGAAGAGTCAATCTTACCCCTACTGCTCTTTCTCTTGGGTAGTGTCTGGTCCATTGTTCCAGGATCCAGCACTAGTTCAGCTGGGCATTTCTTGGCCTGTGACCTAGTCACAGCAAGGACATGTGCTGACAAACCTAACATTTCCACATGAGTCCTATACTCCACATCTGACCATAGGAGGATTCCAAATCATTGCCCAAAAGACAGTCCACAGGGAGGTCTGAACTAACAACAACCCTTTTGAGGCCATTTACCCCTCCCCAGGAGAAGTTAACAAGTGCCATACTATGGGAGGTAGTGGCATTGCTAGCATTGGTCACCAGGTAGTCTGCTCCCAGTATTACCTGGTCAGGGTCCACAGAGTTAGGTGTCACCATGGTGACACTGGCACAAGTGTCCCTGTAGGCCTGAGCCATTTTTCCATTAATCAAAGGCGTCTGCCTGTACTTGCCCAGAGTACTGGGACTTATTGTAGGGGTCATATCCATGTCCCCAGTACAAACAAGAACAGCCTGAGTAGGTGTTCTGACTAAGTCAGAGCCCGCCTCAGTTCCCAGGGTTAACCCCACTATAGCCTTAGAAGGATTACTACCACTACTTACTGTACTAGGGGGTGCAGGAGCCTTAGGGGCAGTAGTGGTAGGAGTTGGGCCTTTCTTGGTGCACTCACTAAACCAGTGAGTATTACTTTTGCAGTATTGGCACCATGGTTTCTTCTGACCATTCTTCTTCTTTTGGGAATTCTGGGACCCACCCTCTTTAGATTGTTGGGGCCCTGTTGAAGACTTCTGGTCATTTTGCTTATTCTCATTACCCTTGGGATCTGCTTTCTTCTGGCCACCACCCTGGTTCTGGTTATGCTGCTTGACCCTTGTCCTGACCCATCTGTCTGCCTTCTTTCCCAATTCTTGGGGAGAGGTCAGATCTGAGTCAATAAGGTGCTGATGCAACAACTGATTTTGACAATTACTTAAGATTTGTTCTCTCATAATTAGGATTATACATTCCTGTGTAATCAGTAACTTTACTTCCCAGAACCAGCCTTCAAAAGCCTTAGTGGCACAATCAACAAAGTCAGCCCAATCTTGAGACTGAATTTTCTGGGTGTCTCTGAACAGCAACCTGTACTGCACAGGGGTTAAGCCAAACCCATCAATCAGTGTATTTTTCAAGACTTGGTAATTGTTAGCATCCTCAGCTCTAGTAGTGAGGAGCTTATCACTACCTTTACCTTCGAAGGAGAGCCACAATATAGCTGCCCACTGCTCTGGGGGATGCACTGGACAGTGCAGGCCCTCTCCAAAGCAGTCATCCATTTGTGGATGTCATCCCCTTGTTTAAAGGGGGCACTATTTTACTCAGGTGTCTAGTATCAAAACTCCTGTCTTTATCCTTAGGGATATTGCTGCCACCAGTGGGGACTACCCCACTTAACTGTTGCTCTCTAGCAAAGGCAAGCTTCTCCTTGGCAAGGGCAAGTTCTTCCCTCTGAATCCTCAGATCAGCCTGTTTCATCCTTGCTTCATGTTCTCTCCTCTGAGGGGAAGTCATTCTCCTCTGAGCAGAGCCATGAGAGTGCACAGATCTACTGGAGTCCCTCGAATGAGACCTATCTCTTCTAACTCCAATGTTAGGCCTCATTAGGGTCAGTACTGGGGGTCCCCCAGCTCCTCCCCTATGTAGGTCTAAGTTGGCCCTAGTAAGCCTGCTGACTAGCTCAGGACCATTGTCTGCCTCATCCCCAGAAATAACCTCTTCATCCTCCTCCTCTTCTACTTCCTCAGTTTCAGGGAGGTCAGGATCACCCTGGGTACCTTCTAAGGGGGGCATGCTCCCATCTGTATGAGAAGCCTTTCTAGCATCATAAGTCTCTAAGAGACCTAACAGAAAAGGAGTGGTAGGGTTAGAACCCTGTTTCAATTTCCTGGAGGTACACAATTGTCTCATCTCCTGGAAACTGAGAGCTGCATATCTGGAAAGGACCTGTGGAGGGTCACTAGCCACTAGGGGAGTCTCTGTGGACTCTCCATGGGTAGACATGCTTCTAGTGTGGTGTAAGTGATGCACCTACCTACACTATGGGTTTTCCTACTGATCCCTTGCTAAGAGTTGTAGTCAGGGTGTGCTAAGCCCTGTTACACTACAACAGCTGGTTCAGTAGAACTCAGAGTATTCTAAGTTAAGTTATATGTACCTTGGTACTTATGTGATCTTTCAAATGATATTCTTAGGATACGTGTGTGGTAAAAACAACAGCAAGCTCAAATCCCAACCGCTGCACACCAATGTGAGAAGTTGGCCTGATATATAGTGCTCACTATTCTAGTGATCACTTTGTATCATACCAAACAACCCTTATTGATGATTGGTTGTAAGTCAACCGTATCAGACCAGCTATCCTAGTAGCGTGGACAAGAGCAGTCTTTAGGCTGAACTCTAGAGGGCGTGTTAAGCCAGCTGTTTTACCATCACATATACCCCTTGAACACCAAGTGAAAGGACACCACACAAGTTGTTATAAAAATATAGGGTATTTATTAATAACAAGTCTACCCTGAACTCTTTATGAGTCAGGGAGCTAAGCACAATACAAAACTCTTACGAAAATACTTCAAGTTGCACAATTTACACAAATGCCCGAGGGGCACGAAAAACCATATACTTTAAAAGTGGAATGCGAAATACTAGCAGGTAAGTAACAAGATCCAGAGGCTTCAGGATCGCTAGGACTACACTACTGAACCTTAAGATTACGAGCAGGAGGCCTAGGGAGATCGGGTGCAGAGTGTGCACTCTCACGCGGGATGCGGGAAGAAGTCTATGGATGCTAGCGTTTCTAAAGTTACTGTTTCCGGACTAATCCGACTAGGTAGACTGAAAACGAAAAAGGATCTGGACACTTAGATAGTGAACCTACGTTGGAGCACCGAGATGCTCGGGTTACCTAGCCCAGGGGCTGCGGCTGCATAGGGTTCAAAAGACGTCGGGAATCCTCGTTACAGTCTATGGAGCCTGAAAGAAGAAGTTGCTGGCAGGCGACCAGTGAAGATGTTCGGAGGGATCCAAGCCTGGATCGATGATGGAGATGACCTGAAAGCAGAGGGGACTCAGTTCTTAATCACTAGCCAGTGATTATGTGGGCACCAGGATGGCACCGGATGAAGTCACCTCGACCAGGTGAGTGGGCGACGCTGGACTCTGCAGTCACACGGGCCAGGAGGCGTTGTCGGCGTCCAGGCTGGAGGTGCGAGCTGTCCCACGAGGCTGTCGGCTGTCGGCGATGCTGGACTCAAGATTTGAGCAACAAACCTTGGCAAATGCAAGCCCACGCGGTGGAGTCAAAATGGCGTCTGGAGTGGACCAGGAGGGTCCAGGGTACTTCTTGCTGGACAGGAAGCAAGGGCCAGTCTAGGGGACCTAGTCCAGCGGTGAAAACGTCGTGGTACGTCGTCAAAAGGGTCACTAGCCAACGGGCAAGTGACCGGACAATGTGACAAGCAGCAAAGAAGCAGAAGGGCCCCACGCAGACCTCGTGGATGCTTGGGGGGCTGGACTTCGGTGCTGGAGCTGCTTAGGGTTAGGGCTTCTCAAACCCCAGTGCACTTACTCGAGGGTCTCTCGGGGGTCGTGCTGGTGAAGCGTCGTGCAGGTTTTGAAGATGGCCGGTCCCACGGGTCTCGTCACACCCACGAATCTCAGCTGGGCTGGATGATGTAGGTAGAGGTCAGAGATGGCAGGGAATCCGGGTCTCGTCAAGCTGGGCAGTCTTGATCCGGAGGATGGACGTGCAGCAAACCGCAAGAGCTTCGATGGTGCCTGCTGGTGCAGGGTGGCTACTCCTTAGCCACAAAGGAGAGTCTTCAGAGAAAGTCAAGAGTTCCTTTCGTGGAAAGTAGTTCAAGATTCAAGATTATCTAATTTGGGAAGGGGGCCTGCTCCTACCTTTATCCAAAGAAAAGGGGCTGGCACGCGACTAGGTCCTGCCCTATGGGTGGGACCAGCAGGGGGGTGGTTACACCCCTCTCCTTTGTCCGGTCTCTCCCCAGCTCAGGGGCTGGGGTGCCCCAGTTACTGGTTTGAGCCGGCATATGCACAGTGAGCACCGGGGTGCCACTTGCAGTCACCTTCCTTTCAGCCCTGCCTACCTGGGATACACAAAATCCTGTCTGGGATGGTGCTAGCACCGCCCCTGACAGGAAACCCTTTGTCCAGGCCTCCGTTGCTGGAAGGACTCCCAGCAGCAGGAGGGCAGACTTGTGTCTCGGTGGCAGCATCCATTTTGTGGAGCTGAGGCTGTGTCTGACTTTAACCGGGGTTCACAGTTACATACATGTCGTGTCCCTCAAGAAGGGTGGAATGCTAACCCCGTCGCCAGAATTGGCGAGGGGTTAGTATTCCAATTCGTATGACACCTTACTCGACATGTTTTGATAATGCTATACCCAAGTTAGCATTTAACAGCGAGGATTATAATGCACTTAAGAGTATATGGTATAGCGTTATCATGGAACAGCTATTAGGACTTGGTTCCGCAAGCTGAAAACGGGCTCAGCTCATGCCAGAGCACCATCTCACATAATTCCAAGCACTCTGCCTTCAGGATTGATAAGGCCTGCCATAGGAGTGACTGATAGGAATATATGTGTCCATTTTAGGGTTAGATATAGGTATACTATATCGAAAGCAAAGGGTGATTGCACCACCTTGCCCCAGCTATTGTGCAGCCAGTTGTGTTTGTTTGGGTGGCCAGCCAGGGGTGGCATAATACATGCTTCAGCCCCTGGTAGGCCCTGGGTACACCTATGCCCTGGATACCTAAGGTATACTGTACAGGGACTGGTAAGGTGGCCCAGTACCAATTGGTAAAATGCACCTAGAGTACATGGTTGTAATTTAGAGAGAGAACAGCTAGGCTGTGGGTCTGATTAGCAGGCCCACAGCCAGGGAAAGTCGTAAATCAGTGAAGCAAAAAGCAAAAATCTGGGGTGGCCATAGGATTGCAGACCCCACTCTCCTACACTCCCCTGGGTGTCGGGGCGCTCCAGGCCGATGGCATGGCAGAGTGCCCAGGACGGTCTCCATGCATCCTGGGCAGTCGTCCCCCAGGCGTCCGGGGCACCCACCTCCAGGCCGACGGAATGGCAAAGTACCCGGGACGGGCTCCACAGGCCCAGGGAGGCTCTCCCCAGCCTGGCTAGGGTTCGTAAGCTGGGGACAGGCCATGGACTTCTCAGCCAGGCAGGCATCCTGATATGGGCCACCGTATTAGGCCTGAGATCCGCCCGGCAGGCCATCAGAACGATGGCCTGCCAGCAGAAATGCATCGGGCAAACTTTACCGCTCGCCCGCCGCGGACGGACTTTTTCCGCACTCGCCGCGGACGGACTTTTTCCGCACCCGTCGCGGACGGTCTTTTTCCGCACCCGCCGCGGACGGTCTTTCCGACCGACATCATAATTCACCCCACCGTGTTTTAAGGGCAAGCCACCCCAAAGAGCCTTGCTGCTATTGAGGACGTCAGTTCTATACACAGTGTGAGCACTGAGCACTGACTGTGCTTAGTAGGGGTATGTGCCCATATAATCGCACTTGCATGTCTGGAGGGAAACAGGACCACCCAACATTCTGTCAATGGTCCCACACCCTGAATCACAATGCGACCACCTTCAAGGCAGTCGCAGAGTGTATATTTTGTATTGCGGTGGGTGCTGCGGGCTGCAGCACACGCTACAGTACAAAATATGCACCCAGTGTATATCCCTGAGCCAGGTGATGCCTGCCACATGGTTCAGGGATATGTTGGGGGGCACCATAGGTGTCTCCCAGGTGCTATGTTGGAGGGTTAGGGAGGAAGGGGAGCCCGCTATGGACCCCCAATGTACCTTTCCGTCTACCTTTTCATGGCGGGTAAACCACCATGAAAAGGACGGCGGGTAGGCACATTGTAATCTTTACGGAGGTGCCTGGTAGGCAACGCCACTGTTGTATGGACCCAATAAATAAATAAATAAATAAATCCCTCCAACGAACCAACGGGTGCCTTGAGCCCATCGGCTCCGTGACAGCCAGTCTCTCAGACCGCCAACCATCCGCACCCCGTTCTAATGTGGCGGGCGGTAATCAGTATTACAATGGCTCTGGGACTGCCACCGATGGGCTGTTGGTGGAGGTCCCACCTTCATCGTAATTAGGCCCTTAGTACCAGAAAGGAGGATTCATCAAAAAAACTGAGTCTGGCCACATCAAACTTCCCAGCCCCTCAAATAAATAGAAATATAATTTAGGCGTTGTATGGCTACGTGGAGGGGCCCATATGCAAGAAGCATACGTCATTGACAACTCTCTTGATACTTTTTTTTATCTCCCAATATATGTTCCTGTATTTCATGCATAATTACCACATGACATTGTGGCAAATTCTGCATGCCAATCCCACGTGGCACTACGAAACCACTGAGTTAGGGTGTTTCGAAGCTCAGTGCAATCTAAACTTCTTAAAAGCCAACCTCAGATACGCGCGGGGACATTAATCTGCATTAAATCTTTCCCGGAGAATGGCTGTGATTGCCGAGGCAGCCTGAGGGCAATGGACCTAAATCACTAAAGTCCCCTGAAGTGGTTCAGGGGGCCGGGGTTGGCAGCTCCATCCTTTACTATAAGGCCGCGCTCAACCTAAAACCATTTAAAATACATAAAGCATGAATCACATTCAGGAAACATACAAAAGGATTTCATACGGTGGCTCCGTCGTGAGAAATGATGCAATCAGTCAGCCTTATTGGTTTTCAACCACGTTGCCACACACATGCTCAGAACTAAAAGAACTCCTTTCCTCCCTCTGGATTGTTTATCACAGAAAATGCAGCGCACAGGCTTTTCTCGCAACGCTATTTTTCTCATATTTCTTCTATTCCCATTTCCCAGTCGATGGTATTATTCTTTCACTGCCTTTTGCCCTCTTCACAGACCAGTGAACTCCTCAGGGGATACTTGTGGTTGCCAATGTCTAGTTTCAACCATGATCAGTGATCCATTAAGGACGTTGTTTCATGTTATCTTCAAACCATACTTCCTTGGTGAATACATGAATTAATGACAAGCCTTTCTGCATTGTTCTGCGATAGGAGCGTTTCCTAGTAATGAAGGCTGAGCGCCCAAGCAAATCAGTAAAGAGGAGTTTCTTTATCCTAAATGGCATGTCTGACATGGCTGCCACTAGGGTTGCCTACTGCCCGGTATTTTAGCGACCTGACCACTATTGTAATGTCAGGATCAGTAAAAGTGGATGGAAAATAAGCAAAAGCCGTCATTTCCCTCCATTTTAAATGCAAAACACCAAATGCAAGAATAAAGCTATCCAAAAATATTTTGGAGGTTAATAAATTAAAACCCTAAACTACAATAATACCAAATAATAGCAAGCAGAGGAAGAAACACCATGTTCAAAACAAATACTAACACCCAGATGCATCAAGCATCCATTTTGCGATTCCATATTAGCGAAAAATAAGGATTCGCTAATAAGGAATTGCAAAATGCCATGCATCAAGAACTCGCTGTAAAAATAGCAATTTCTTAAAATTCCTTAATTGCGACTCGCAAATTGCGAACCACAATTAAGGAATACCTCCCCATTCATTCCTATGGGCCTACAGACCCATAGGAATGAATGGGAAGACATTCTCAATTTGCGATTAGCAATTAGCGAATCACAAATTCAGAATGCAATTTCAAGGGTGCAGGGGTGTCCAAAGGACACCCTGTTGCACCCCTGAAATCTGCATATGAGCACATCTTGCACACACACATGCCCTAAGGGCATGTGTGTGCGTAAAAATGGAACTTTGAAAAATGCACTTTAGTGCATTTTTCAATGTTTTTGCAAATTACCATGAAGTTCAACTTCATGGTAATTTGCTACTCCTATATGCGAAATCGCTATTTTTTTTAGTTTGATGCATTGCATTTAAGGAATCTCAATTTGGGATTCCTTAATTGCGATTTTTGCATTTGGAATGATGCATCCCAAATTCGAAAATACCGGTCGCAAAGGGGCATATTCTGAAAATCTGCCCATTTGCGACCTGTTTTTTGCTTGATGCATCTGGGCCAATATCCTGTGTGAACACTGACCCTTAAAACTGATGTCCAAGGGTCATCAGTACATTACCCATTGAAAAGCATAAGGCGATTGTACCGTCTGGGGCTGAGATATTACCCCAAACATTTTCTCTGCATTGCTTTGGTTATTTATTTAACAGTTTTCAATAGCACCGAGAGGTACTCTACAGAGTAAGAATCAGTGAAGCAACCGTCATGAATATAACAGAAACCAAGAGCATTATATCGATAAAGGGAGTAGTAGGGATGAGGACAAGAGACATAGGGGCATATTATCTACAAACTGTGATAAATATCGCAAAATGCCCTTAGCGCCATTTTACATTATTGCCCTCTATCGCTGAATTACATCGCCGTGTTAGCAACACTTTGCTAACAGGTGAAGTATAATCCAGTGATAGACTGAGATATTCCTCATTAGCGTGTGAAATCCAGCGATGATTTCACAGCGCTAATGAAAAGCTTGATGATAGGGGAGTGTGTACTTAACCATACAATCCACCTCCCATAGGCAATAATGGTAAGTCAGGTTTTATTCAGGCGTTAGGATCATGCGTTAATGGGGGCTTAGCGCTCCTTTTCTCATCGCTATGCGGGTCCGGGGCAGCGTTGATGATACAGCAAAGTTGTGTATGCGTTGTTTTTCAATGAAGTAATTGTAAGGAACACTTTACATCTCATTAGCGATGTATATTGTTAAGATGCGTAGAGTTAGAAAATCAGCTGCTAATATGCGCTGATTCATGTTAGCGCCACCTTGTTAATAGGGCGATAAGAATATCGCCGTTTTAGCGGCAAAAAGTGCCGCTAAAGCTGCGATACTGCCCTTGATAATATGCCCTATAGAGTAGATGAGAAATTGAGAGAGCGTGGGCAGTAGAGTGAGATGGCAGGAGGCAGTTTTGAAGTTAGATAGATGATGGGGAAAAGGAGCAACTGAAAGTATACTAGAGAAAAGGAAAAGAGCCACAGAAGACAGGGAGTGATTGAGGGAGTAAAGAGAAGGATGTGAGATTTAGAGAGCGGACAGAGAAGTAGTGGAGGGAAAGGAGAAAATATAGCGGGGAGTTGGAAGTGTGATGGAGAAAGATTGGGGGATAGAGGAAAGGTAAGTGCAGAAGGGAGTGGAAACAGAGGAGGAAGTGGGAGTCACTCAAAAATAGTTAAAAGCTCAGTACCCAGAAATCAACAATTCCGGCAACACTGGTCACAACTGAGGAAAGTCAATGGTGGAGTTTAAGGGCACCATGGATCCCAGTGTTCAGGTGAATATTGTCCTGGATTCGGTAGAAGTTGTCAAAGTAGAAAATAACTCACATTGTTAGACACCAGCTCCTTGAGTAATCCTCCACACAATTTATCGGTGCTGATGAACCCATATCATAGGCTGTAGTCTCCTGTTTTTTCAGTTGAAGTAGAGGTAGTTGTTGCAAAGCAATGAAGATAGAGGTGTTCAGTTTGGGACTCAACATAAGAGTGATTAGAAGCTGAAAAGTCAGGGGTAGTTTCTTTCATTGAGGTCAGGAGAGGGAGAATTGTAACTGTGAAACGACAATGTCAAAGACTCATGCTACATTCACACTTTAAAGTTTAGATTGAATGTGTGTCCAGAGGTCAGAAGAAGGTGATGTGATATGGTCTTTGAGTGGGCAGACATAGAATATAAGTTGCTTATCAGTAGAGAGCTTTTTGTTTTCAACAAGTTCAGCGATGAAATCATTGGAGGTGATTCGGTGCAAAGGTGTATGTGATTCTCTTAGATCAGGTTTGTTCAGGTAGATTGCCTTAAAAGAAGATTATGGCAAGGGAGAAGGAGCAATGCAGTTATTTTTAGTTAAGGAACAATTGTTCAACCTTTAATTAATGATTGTTCAAGTCACTACTTTAGAGGAATGTTTTGTTGGGTATCAATGATGAACCTTGGAGGCAAGGGATAGTAATGTTGCGTCAGTTGTTGTGAGATAGGAGGAGGTCCTTACCGTGGCCCAGAAATTCACAGCAAGGAGGAAGTGATCTAGGCTGTTGGCTCAGTGGATTAATGCCCCGGTTACTTACCGGTAATCTTCATTACTCCGAGTATAGTCTTCCTCCCCACATGAGTAACAAAGTGAGCTTCAGCTCTACACCAGAACTTTCCAAAGCAAAAGTTAGCCTTCCATGCCTCCCATCCCTTCTCAACATGGCCGACCCCTATCACCCCTGACCTCTATAAGAGGAGGGCCGGCCCAATCTTCAACCTGAGAATCACCAAGCAAAAACATGGAGCCGACAGCAACACAGGGACATAGGAACTCATGTGGCGAGGAAAACTATACTCGGAGTAATGAAGATTACCGGTAAGTAACCGGGGCATTACCTCCTCGTAACTCTTCCTCGCCCCATGAGTAACGAAGTGAGCACATACCAAAGCCAAACGGCTTGATGGAAAACACACAAGAAACCAACGGACCAGAAGGGGATGCCAACGAAGCAGACAAGCCCAAAAGCCCAGAAGAGTGGAAGGACCACCCAAGAGAGGCAAGCACGAGCAGGAAGAACCAGCCCGGGACAGAGAGACACCGGAAAGGCCGAAACCTGACCCCCGAGACTCGTAGGATCACCAGAAAATCCACCCAAACCAACGACTGAAGGAGGACAGAGAAGGCACGGAACCAGCCGGATGGAGCCAACAGCAACAACAAACAGGCCCCAGACCGACGGCGTGGAGAACATTGAGACTAGCTTTGAGGCAAGTGAGGATCGTAAACGGACCATAGAAGGGTCATTTTTGACATTCTTTTAAGAGTTTTTGGTGGGTGGTTTGATTCTTATGTATATATATATATATTTCTCTTCCACGGTCTTAGTGATTTGAAGAGAGAATACACTGAAGGGATACCAGACCCGAATGTTCAACCGGGCTTTAACTACAGCAGTATTTTATGCTACAAATACAGAGGTATGATACTATGAGGGCCATATTATTTTCCCCTGATTAAACATAATGTTTTGAAGCATGTGAGGGATACTAGCCCTTCCTTTTTTGTTTGTTTGCTGTTTTTATGCAGGTCTCCGCACCAAGTTGAGCTTAATTATAGCTAAGTGCTTGAATAAGCAGGCGCCCCTGACTAGTCAAGAAGGATTGTTAATACCGCGCTCTTTATTTCTATAGGGGTACACCTCCTTATAATAAATAGAAGGTGTAATGAGAGTGTATGCCCTAAATAACCAGCAGTTGGTAGCTTCTAGTATCAAACGTATAGGAAATTAACATTTTGAAAATCTGTACATGTTTTTTGTTGAGTCAATGGTTTCACACAGTGGGTGATTTTTCCCTTTCTGGCACGGTTTAACGTTTTTGGTCTATCTTTTTGTTGTATTATTTTATTTTGAAGTTAGAGTGGAGAGTCACTGACTGCTTCAGTGACTCTCAACTCTAACTTCAAAATAAGGAGAACCACAGGTTGAGTTGGTGACATTTATTCAGAGCAATTAAAAATGAGAAATTTGTGTTCAAATGAAGGTCTAATTAATATTTTCCTTCACATTTATTGCTATGTGAAATATCAGTTCCGACGTATTGTGTTGTATATTTTCATGTCCCCAGACCAGAAAGCAGCAAGCCGGCCCAAACACACCAAGACCGCCCAATGTAAAGCCAAATGCGAGAGGGGAGCAAAAGCCAAGACCCCGGAACTGAGTAAACAGAGGGCTCCCCCACCACAGGGACCCAACAAAAAGCCTAAGCCGGAAAGAGACGCAGTCCGACCGAAACACAGCAACACCGCACGGGGGACCACCAACAGTGAGGGTGCCAAATCCACCCAGGAGCGAAGCAGCAGAACCAGACGTCAACACAACTGACTGGCAGGAGCCGTAAGAATGGATCAAGGCGCAGAAGGAACACAGTGCACCAACCGAACACAAAAAATGAAGGTCACCAAAACCCCACCCGCAAGGAGACAAACAGGCGCGACACTGAACCCAGTCACACAAAGTAACCCCTGGAAGGTTAGTGTGACTCCAATGAGAGAATCCACGCAGGCAGAAGGCAAAACAGGCCCAGGAGGCCACAGGAAACGACACCCAAGCGACCCGGCCACCAAGGGAACCCAACCAGACCACAGGAAAGCCCACAAAGCCGCCCAGGGGACTCCGAAGAGCGGGAGGGACCAGGCCTAAAGCCAAGCCACCCAAAAGGAAGCGAATGCCCACCAAGGGACACCACACTCAAGAAAGCACATAGAACCCGGAAGGGAGGGGAACGCAGCATGGAGGAGTGAGACCGCCCCGCACAGGGGCCAAGCACACCGGCCCAGCCATGAATGGCATGCAGTTAGCGAGCAGCTGCAGCGAGCACCCAGCTGACCAAACAGCCAGCCAAGAACCAGGCCAAACAAGGATGAGCCGACAGGAAGAGGAGATCACAGGGAGGGAAGGCCACAGGCAAATCGCCAGGGAGCAAACCCAAGCCAGCCATTCCCAGCACCCCAAAACCGGGGACAAAGAAGAAGAGGATGCAACCTCCACACAGGAAGCACAGGGCCCCACCAGGGGAAGGAGGACCGGGAAACCCAGCACCCCCGGATAAATAAAAAACGCGCATGAAAAACATACCCCACAGGGATATTGTGAAACCAGTGGCAGGAAACAAACCCCTGACATGAGCAAGCCAGTGCCCACAGAAGCACAACACAAACCAACAAGCCAGAGGCCCAAGGTCCAACACTCACAGCAGCAGAAACCAAGGGAGGATCACCCAGGTGAGCACCCCCCACAGAGCAAATGCCCCGCCCAGGCCAGAGAAGCCCAGACCTCCAGAAGCGAAGGGACCAGAGCAAAGCACAAAGCCAGGAGCCGGGACAAGAAGGCAGGGAGGGACCCTGCTCAACAACTGAGATCAGGCGTACCCAGGGCGGAACAACCGTAGGGCCTAAACGGGAACAAAGCAGCCTAGACAGGAACAGTACAACTGTGCCAAAAGCTAAAGGGGCCCACCCAGGAACTCCCTGAAGAACGAGGCAGGTTCCAAACTGCCCAAAATAGAAACAAGAAGCCCCCACAGGGCAGGGGCAAAACCCAGACAAGCCAAGGAATGGCCAACAGAAGCCAGACAATAAACCTGCCAGCATGGGGACCTACTGACCCCGTACTGACTGGGAACCCAAGCACGCCCCCCAGGCCCCTAGGCCGGCAGAGGCTGCACCAACCCGGCAGGTGAACACGCAAAACCTCACCACATGAAAAGGAAGACCGCAGGCCCCACTTACAGACTGGACTGAAAGGGAGCCGGATGCCCCACCCACAACCAAAAGGAAGGGAAGAGAGCCGACACCACCATCCCAGACCAATCTGAACCCATGGAGACTTAACCATCGGCAGAACGGAAATGAGAGCAGGACAAGAGAAAGTATTCTCATGGGAACAGGTGAAGACGAGGCACAAACCAGAATCCAGGACGGCCCAGTAGCACCAGAGAACCACCGGAAGCACCGAGCCTCCAAGAGAAGGCCACCCACCAACAAGGCACAATGACACCCGACACACACCCAACCCCAACCCCAAAGCCAGGGGGCAGAGGAAACCAAGGAGGACTGCCAGGAACAGGAAGAGCCCTATGACCCCACAGGAGAAGCACCAGTGAGACCGCCAAGACCGACAACAGAGAGGCGCTGCAGCAGATGGGACCCACAGAACTGCCACAGAGGCCACCCAGGAGGTAAGGAGAGGCCACAACAGCCCCCAACAGAACCCCAATGGCCAGTAGCCGAGGAGAAGCATGACCTGGACAGTAGGTGAAGCAGTCGCCCGCAGAGCCGAGAAGCCGGATGAGAAAGGGGTGCCACGGCCCCGGTCCAGGACAGGAGAAGGCAAGCCCAAAGGAGCAGAAGTCAAAGCAAAGGCCACTCGGAGATCACAGAAACAGCAGAGAAAAGGACGGGCAGGTGCCAACAGCAGTCCGCCCCCAGGAGACAACCACCCGCCAACAGCCCCAGAACCCCCAGGCGAATGCCCAACCAAGGACCAACCAGGCCAGACAATGCACCCCAATGGAGAGCAGGTGGCAACAGGAGCACACATAGGGAAACAGGGCCAAGTGAACGTGTCCACCAAAATGCACAAAAAAGGCAAAACACGTAGCACTCACAGACGTGCGCATCACCACTCAATAAATCCTACACCACCAAATAAGAAAGGAGTGAGAAAACACCTGAAGTGCCCAAGGCTGAGACCAGCAGTGCACGCTGCAGCACACACACAGACTCCAGATGCAGCTGCAAAAAGCGCAACCCCGCAGCACGAAAATAAAACCCAGAAATGACTACCAGGCAAAGGAAGAAAGACCTACCAGAAACAGAGTACGGGGATAGGGAAGTATCCAGAATCACAGGAAGCGTTTGCGCCAAGACCCGAACCGGGTTCATACAGCTACCAGGGCGACCGCATCAGCCTAAAGGCCACATCCGCCAACTCCCCACCTACACACAGTGAGCAGGAGCAGGACCGGAAACACAAGCGACAATGGAGTAAACTGTGAGCGGAAAAAGTTATCACAAACCACTCACTAAAGTCGTTAGGTAAACACCGACCAACCGGCAATCACAGGTCAGTGGATGTTAGGTTGAATGCAGAGGCCGAGACATGAGCCCCAAATACCGGGAACCAAAGCCCGCAGATGCGCTACCAGACAACATCTATCTCCCTGAACAACAAGGCTTACAAGATAGACCCAGTGACCACAGGCGGTCGAAGGGACCACGCATATCTATGAAAAGACAAATGACCTTAAGGTTAGACTGCCTCCTGACCAAGACCTCATTGATCACAGTCATAACCGTGGGCCAACAAGTATAATTTTGTTGAGTTATCAGTTGAAACCAATACCGGTCCCTGGACAGAAACTCCGTAAGACCGGTGAAATAAGGCTACAAGCCAAGACGTTCCTGGTAAAACATCAGCACATAAACAACACACTAAACTAAATTGATACTTCTATAGCGCACTACTTACCCGCAAGGGTCTCAAGGCGCTTGTACGAATACCGCTGTGGAACCCATCCTGGCTTTCCCTGTGAGGTGTCCACTCCTGGGCACCCCCAAGGTGGAGGCCAGGCATCCTTAGCGTTGTGGGGGCCGTTGTGGAGATTAAGCAAGCTATTGCCCAGAGTTGCAGAGTGGGACTCCATGATTGGAATAGGCACCGAGGCGAGAATTATCAGGTCCGTGGAATTTTTGAGCCCAAGAACCGCCGAGGCGGGGAATTGAACCCTGGTCCCGGGCTAGACCTCTGCATCAGGGTCTGCCGCTCTAACCATTTAGCCACACTCACCCAGAGTACGATGAACCTGCATAACCGACTTGCCTCCGCAGCGCAAGAGAGGTAGAGCCTGAAACAAAACAGCAGAAGCTCTCGTCCACCGAAACCCAGGAACCCAAAATCGCTGTGGGAGAAAAATGTAGAACACATGCGCGTGTGAACAACAAAAATACAGACGGAAGCCACGGCAAGGAAGAGAGAGAAAAACAACTCACTACCACACCTACGAAGGACCGGAGCCACGCAAAGGACCCCAGCAACTAGAAGCCGTACGCCCTTGGACCGAGGGACGGGTAAGTAGTGCGGACCCAGCCCCACTGTAGGGAACGTCCGAGGCCACGGCCGCTGGAGGAATGCAACAGCGCCCATCCAGAAAGCGGAAATGAGAAATAGGCCAATACCGCCCAACCAAGGCCCAGAGGAAGGGAAGCCCCCGCAGCAGACAGCGCCCGCCTGCCCCACAGGACTCAGCATGGCTCAGTGCAAGCACTGCAGCATAAGCACTGCGCCAAAGCATAGACTGCAGTGAGGCCCTTTGGGTACCCCGAAAAATCAACAACCACGAGGTGGAGGCACACCCGGGGAACACAGAAGGGGCCGCAGGGCACCCCCACCCCAACACACACACAAGCCCCAAGCCACCCCAGCAATGAGAGACCAGGGGCGCCGGAGCGCCACCAACAGAAGCAGCACCACTGGGGGGGCATGGCACAAGTAAAAACCAAAACACCGTGACCACACGGACAAGGGGAGAGGAAAAACAAGGCTGCTTAGGAAGAGCCCCAGACCTCTCCGTCCGTCCTCCTGTACACCCTGGGCTCGCTAAAGCAGAGCCTAGTCGGCCCAGACCAGACACCAGGGGAAGAAAGGAGGATGGTCCCAGAGCCCTAGGACCTGCTAGAGCAGGGCCACCAACCAGGGACCCCAGTTCCAGCTACAGCAGGAACTAACTTACCTTAAACATGCTCTGGGCAATCTGCAGTGCAGAACTAAAAAACAGGCTGAGGGTTGGGACGGCCCTCCTCTAATAGAGGTCAGGGGTGATAGGGGTCGGCCATGTTGGGAGGGGATGAGAGGCATGGAAGTCTAACTTTTGCTTTGAAGGGTTCTGGTGTGGAGCTGAAGCTCACTTCTTTACTAATGTGGCGAGGAAGACTTACGAGGAGGTAATGCATCTAGCCCAGGAATCTGTGTTTGACCTCATAGTCACAAATTGTAATTCTGATGGGTCAATTCATAAGCTCATCCATCTGAGGTCCAAAAAATAAGTACCATTGAGCTGGGTAAGAATAAAATATCTGTTCTTTCAGTGTCAAGAGACCCAGAGGTGGTTGTTCACTTTACAAATACACACTTTAGGTTGTTAACTGAAAGCATGATGCTTTCTTGATATGGTTCTTGAAGGACAGAGAGGGTTGAGTGGAAAACCCAGGGTTTACCGGCTGATAAGCACCTAAATGAGGAATATAAGGGTTGCTTCCTATATGCGGACAAACTCAGTCTTTGTTGGATTGAACTTCATATGATCAAGTAGCATCTAGTTTAAAGATTCCTTTAAATAATGACACTTTAAGGTATAGTCAGATGTCATCTCCACAATGGTGGATATCAATGTCTTGTTAACCGACCAGTCCTACAAGTGGCTCCATGTACCAACAGAGCATAAGGTGACCACATATAGATCTCTGGGGAACTCTAACAGGGACAGGGCATAGTGAGGGACTAGAGCATTCCTAATTTGCAAATTATTTTCGACCATAGAGGTATGAGTTGAACAATTTACATAGGCAGTGGCATTGCCCGTGCCTTGAGTAAAGAGTTTCTAGTAATATCTGGTTCAGGCCACCTCCTTTTTCATGAAGGAGTAGTTGTCTGAGAATAGTTTGGCTAATATAGTGGTTCAGTCCAATCTGGCATATTTTTTGTGATATAAAATAAGTCAGGTTGTGGTGGTAACTGAAGTTCTAAATGTCATGTTTTTTTCTGATTGCAGTGCTGGTATGCAGATACATGAATGAAAATATTCACACTATGTGGAAAGCAATTTAATTCAGCAGAATCCTTTTAAGGATGTTTTGCTGGTGGTTAATCAGAAGGTGCAACTGATAAGCTTTGTTGTTGAGCACATTGACACATTCATACTTCAGAATGACTGGTAGTGGCGGGAGATTATTGGTTGTAGGAAGGAGCGGGTTTTTGGTAAACAAAGGGCAGCTGTGAAGTGGGGCAGAGTTATGGTTTTGGTAGGAGTTAAAGGTGCTGAGGATGTAATGTGCTCAATGGTGGTTTGCATGGAAGCTGGAAAGCACTTGGCAGGTGCAAACTCAAGAATATCCTTCTCCACCCAGCCACTTGTCCCTCAGCCCATCAGAACTCTGCTTGCCCATGTGACTACATCCCCGGTTGTGGCTCAAATTTCCGTACCATCCTTTGCTAGACTCTACTGTATCAGCCAAAGTGTATATGCAGCATGGGAGGAGGCGGAGCAGACCAGTAGATCAATCGTTCTCCTACGCAAACAGGGCAGATATGATAAAAGGTCTATGACATGTTATAGAAAGCTAATCTTCTTTCAGTTTGTGTCAAGCAATCACAGACATTTGCCAAATTCTACGATAATGGAGTCTGCATGTATTGATACACAGACCCATAAAATTCTACCCCATTGTATGCTCCCAGCAGCTTGTAAGGAATGTATTGATGATGCTGTTGTGCTGTTAAGGCTGGCCCCAACAGTACACACATCTGCTTGATAGGCAATTTCTAAAACAAAATGTGTATCATTGCTCTTATAACTGAAACTGAATTGAATCTTCACAGTAAGTGACGGGTAACAAGAGCACAGTTGTAGCATCATCTGAGGAACCATGTACAGACAGCACAGAAAAATTATGATCCATTAATGTATTTAACCATTTAGAGTCAATCACTTATAAACTTACAGTCAGGGGCTTACATAGTTCACTTACAATACCAACAAAATATACAATTACCTCCGCACATTGTTCAGATATAAAGTTAATGTTTTCTAGTGTTAACCACCATGGCCAGACCTCTGCAATTTAGTACATCTGTTCGATTAAGTCATGGCTTTCAGTCAAATATTTGCGTAGTTTGTCAAGTGAGGAAGGTCCCTAGGACCTCCAGAAGGAGTTTGATGGAGCGAGATACAGAATGAAATTTCGTTCTAACTCGCAAAGTTAATCTTCCATAAAGCTGTAACCTTATTAACAAGCATGAGATGAAAAGTACTAATCAACTAAGTTTAAAAATGCATTTACACAACACTAGGGACTAACTTATGTGCTCTATGTTGCAATTGCAAGCGCGTGAAAAATAATAAACTAACATTGTCTATTGTCTTTGTCAGTATTAAATGCGGCTGTTTAACTAATGGCATGTGCTTATTTGTGTGCTTATGTTTTGTCTTTTCTGTGGCAAAAGCTCGAGGAGGATCCTGCGGCCTATAAGAAGAAGGTAGATATAAAATGCAGCTTTGTGTGCATAGCTAGGTAACATCAATTAATGGGTTAATATATTTAGCAAAGGGGGTGGGTAACAGAATGGGTCTCAATACTCTAATTAATTAATGTTTTGTGTTTGTTTGAATAATAGTTTCTAAGAGAGGCCTAAGGCCTGTATAGTTGGTGTTTGGAATCCTGTCCAGAGAAGAGCCTTGCACAGAAACTTTTAGCACACCGACAGTTTGTCAGAAAAATACAGTTAAATAAATTGTGCTAAACTTGCTCTTGGAGAGACAGATTCAAGGACAGGAAGCGGCAAGATTGCCAAGCCAAGGAAGTCACGAACTGTAACTCGAGTTAAATGTTTCATTGTTGAGGAAGCTGAAAGTCACGAAAAGCAATGGACAATAGAGCTTAAGAAAAAGCTCGATTTTGGTATGGAAACGGTGATGACTTGACATGAACTGACATCAGTCAGCCAATGGGAGCTCTGGATGGCAAAGAAAAGTGAACAATTTTGTTGAGATTAGCTAGTTAGAAAGGTATAAAACCTGGCCCCATGGGCAAGAGGGCGCTTCTCGCTTTCCGATACCTGAAGGGCGTGACGTGCTGTTGGACTCTTTGGCGCACGTAAGGACAGCAGTCTTTAATGACTATTCTTTTTAGGTGGAGCAAGTTTTAGACAGGGAAATAGAACTTAGGGAATGGAAACTGTTTATTTTACTTTAATTCATGCTAACTGATTTGCCTTAAAAATGTCAGTCTAATAAGTCTTTTCCTTAATAAAATGCTGCTTATATTTTGGTAATAAAATAAAGATTTAATCGAAAATGCTCTTTCTTTGAATAATAAAGTTAATAAAAATTAGATTTTGAAATGACAAGCTGGTCTTGTTTATTCATGGTCTAGTTACCATCAGTTGATCCATTTGCCTTAGTGATTTAATTAAATGTCATATGTTTAAAAAACCATGGTAAGAATCGTTAAACTGCAGTTGTATATAAATGTGTAAATAGTTTTGTGAACAGTTTAGATAAATTAGGTCACATGATTCAGTTGCTCAAAAATTGTCTCGTTGTTTATGGGCCTTGGTAAGTGATTTATGATTAATGGTGAGTATTGTGGAGTTAGGTAGCGTTGGTGAGACAGTTTTTCATTAGGAGCGCTGGATCAAGTTCAAGAGGCATGCCAATTTCTGCCAAATCAAAGTCTTTCCCTGTGCGTGGCAGGATGTCTGTTTACTTGGCACAAGCAGGGAGATGCCTTTGTCTTTAGGGAAATTTGACACAACTCAGTAAATGCATATTTTGAACCGCAACCTTCTCAAACGTACAGAATACCATCCAATAAAACCATGATTTTTTGGGGGAGCTGTTAAAACATTTTACATATTCAAAGGCAAATTATGAAATAAATAGATATTTTAAAAAATGTAATGATATTGAAAATAATATTCTACACAAGCAACAGAAGCTAATTTTTGATTATCTAAGAAAGGCTTTGCAGAGTCATCCCTCTTCGTCCACAAATTAATTTACAGTAAAAAGTGTTTTTCTTTGGGAGAGAATAAAGACTAAAGGGCGTGAAGATAAATTAAGGCCACCCACGTTTGTCACGTGATTCATCAGAGTTCAAACTTAAATCCAACCTATTGCCTTAAACGCAGTGACTGCTGTGGCACAAGTCAATTTGCCCGCATTAAAGACGTTCTTGAATAAGAGACAATATCCTATCCGAAGTAAGCCTTTCCTTCCATCCTGTAGATTTCTCTTTGGAAGCATGGGCTTCATGGCAAAGTGTAGCTACCATGGGCCTCCTCAGAGGGCAAATGAATTAAAACAACTGGCTATCTGTAAAGCATCTGGAGGTTTATCTAACAGGCCAGTTAAAAGCTTTAACCACTATGTAGCCCAACATTAAAACATACTAATTTTGGAGAAAACCTCTTCAAATATGGTGCAGGCCACAGCAAGAAATGTAACTTGTGACCAGAGAGATCACATACCCTGTCCTCTTCTTTACGCCCCAAGTATGAGTAGTTTTATATTTTACTTTTGCAGTCATTTTGTACTTTTTAGGCACATTGCAGATGTTATCTGTCAGATGTTTAGCATTCAATGTTAGCAGTCTATGGCAATTCAAGCAATCTGGTAGTGGGATGGAAGATGTAACATGAGCAGGTCACAGAGTTCGGTATATCCATAAGATTTACAGATATCCTCGGTCGAAAGTTATCATCGGATAAAACATCTTAAATAAAATGTCCGTGTTGAATATCCTAAAAGACAGTAGATACACATCATGGCAGCTAATCAGATTGGACTAAATATCCAATGGCTATTTGGCCTCCGTGATTGCAGCTGTCAATGTGCTTTTACAGGTTTAGACAATGATTTTATCACTCAGAAAAAAACTAATATGGTTTCTTTCCAATTAGTAGTCAAGGTGCCATTATTTTGAGTTTTGCCATAGTGGTGAAGACAGGTAGGAAACAAAACAATAAACAAAAAAACTACGTTTACTAATCTTACAAGGTCTACGAAGAAAAAAACTAGGTAATACCTAAATCTAGTGATGAGTCATAGTCAATTGATTAAATAATGACAGGCTCATTAATTTGAGAAGGTAACCCATTTTTTGATTCAATTTAGAGAAATAATGGGTAAAATCTTAGGAGGTTGCTGAATTTTGAATAACTACAGATCTGTTTATTGACAATTAAGTGGTATTTTAAAAGCAATTCCAGTAGGTGACTCATACCAAATGCCATGCCTTTATCTACTTATCTACTGTCCCTCGCTCACACTAGGACATCTCTCTATAAAAGGAACTAGATGGCATATTTACAAGAACTGACACATCAGCATCTATGTGTCAGATTTCTTGTGCCTGCAGCAAATGCCCTAACGACGCAATGGATGCACTCTATTTACAATACAGTATTCCATGGCGCAAGGATTCACAAATGCGTCAGAAATTCTGACTCATATTTTGGCTCTAAGGTGATGCATTGCTTGCGTTGGCTGTAAGACTTCCACAATTCCAGCAATGCATCAGAACACAGAGGAGAGTTCTATGTTAAAAGCCCTGCATCAATCCTTAAGCCTGGTTTGAGAAGATGTAGGGATTGTAATGGACTCAATTTGTAGAGTGACACAATGAAAAGTTGTAAATTTCACTGCATCAGTTCTAAATGGCTTTTAAGATGGGAACAACTACCCTGCATACAATATACCTGGCACAGGTATAATGTGACGCAGGTCTCTAAAAGCTGAAGCATTGAGCCCAATTTGTAAATATGGAGCAGTGTGGAGCACTGTTTGCGCCGCTACTGCATCAAAGAAATGATGCTGTGGTAGCGTTAGTTCCTTGCAAATTGGCCCCTCTGTTTCAATGTAAGGATTAGTGGCATTTGTTCTTATTTTTGGGACCAGATTTATTTTTCTTCATCAGGCTTCAAGCCAGGCAAGAGAGAGTTAAATATTCAAAAGGGAAAAAGAAGGTGGATGAGAAAGGTAAGAAAACATAGTTAAAAGAAACAAGATTTGGCAAAGTCATATGCTTTCAGTTTGCCAGTGCTTTCCGCAACCAGTATTGGCTTTACCAATGGATGTAAAAACACAGCACAAGCATTTTCAAAGCAATGGGCAGCCATCACCATTTTTGAAGTATACAAAACAACATTCCAAAATGGCCATCAGTCTCTATAGGTTTTGCAAATGCACACGACGCAATTCTACAATCACAAGCAAAATCAATAGCATCAAAGGGGGAGGAAGACAATGGGCAGCACGTCGGGAAGGAGGCGAGAGAGAGAGAGGTGGTGGAAAGCGAGAGATATCAAACAACAGCAGTACTTGGACTTAGAGGAGGGAGGAGAAGGCAATGGGAAGCGAACTATACCAAGCAGTGAGTGGGGGTAATACAGGGGATGACTGGAAAGGTGGAGATGGGGAAAAAGAGGGTAAAGAGAGAGAGAAAAAGAAAAAGAGAGAGAAAGAGAAGGAGAACAATAAAAAGAAAAAGAAAGAGAAAGAGTGATAAATAGAGAAATAGAGATAAGGAGAAGCAGAAATATACTAAAATACGGTTCCCTGACATTAGCAGTTGCAGAGTACAGTCAACTAAGAAGTAGAGGGAAACGTAACTGTTCCAGGTGTAGGACAAACACTAAAATAGGAAGGGAAACCAGTGAAGTAGGAGCATGGAATTTAAAAGACAGGAAAATAGTCCACTAATAAGCCAATAGAAAATCCAAAGCCCACTCTTAGTATATGTTAAAGTATTGTTTACAAGGCTGTCTATATCTGTAGTGAGACCAGAAAAGTTGGGATGAAAAGAACTTGCAAGAATGAGATGATGAGACAAAAATGAAACACTTTTGTGACGCTCCGGTGGTGCAGCAATAAGCCTCTTTATTTGGCTGAATGCTGCCTGTAAATGTTGTTCTGTTTAACACAGTTTTCTGCATTAAAGAGGCATGCAACGGGTGTTGCTGGGGAGTGTTTTTGATGCTGCCTCAGATTTAATGAGAAATCGTAACTTTGAATCAGTTCCAAAAACGTTTGCCTCCTTAGGGGAATGGTAAGGGAGGCACAACGTTTCTGTAGCACACATAGAAAGAGGAAAAAGCCTCCTGTGATTGTTTTTGTGCAGGAAGGTTTCCCTTCCTAAACAAAAATAATCATCCCTGCAATGTAGGAACCTTTGCACCATGGTGCAAAGGTACCGCCGTTGGTGCACGGCAGACAGGGCAGGAATTTCTTCCCTTTTCTTTTGCCATAGGGCAGCGCAGCAGGCAGGCCTGCGGAACTGCACTATGGCAAAAACTCATTAATGAGGCCCAAAGTGCCTGGTGGTGAGAAAAAAGCAAGAGGAGAATCAATATCTGGCAACCTAGGTTTTGACAACCCTGGCCTTCAGCAGCACTGAAGGCTGGCTCCTAGGAAAAAGATTAGGCCCTTGATGTATTTTTTAAGTGCCATACTGACTAGACATTTACACTACCCTCAAGAATGAAAAAACAATAGCTCTTGGGCCACGAGTTTCCCTGCTTGGCATACAAGCAGGTTCGTACGTGGCTTCCCTTATCCGAGGGGAAGACTCCTCTGTGCACAGCTTTAGAAGACGAAGTCTTAATGATGCTGTCCTGAACCCTGAACAGGGTTAGTACAATAATCAGTAGGCTGTTCAGGGTTCAGGACAGCATCATTAAGACTTTGTCTTCTAAAGCTGTGCACAGAGGAGTCTTCCCCTCGGATAAGGGAAGCCACGTACGAATCTGTTCAATACTCACGCTGTGAGGCACAGACAGCGTTCCCTCTGAAGCACGCAAACAGTACACTCTGGGAATACACTTACCTAACTTTGCAGTGCCAGTTCCACCTACTCAATTGTGCATACAAGCAGGTTCCCCAGTCCTGACTGTCCAAATGCAAGTATATCTTGTATCCTTACTTTTCTTTTGCCCTAGTATGACTCTAATCTAAGCATGTGCACAGAGGCCTAGGCTTGTTCTTGACTATGAGAAGTCCTGCAATTGGGGGCGTGGTTTAGCGCCCGGCGGAGATGGCGGCGTCTATGTGAGTGCTTCGTTGTCACCTAGGTGAACGGGCGGTCCATGCGTCTCTTTTGGACCGGAGACGGAGGACTTAATTTCCAGGGAGCTTCAGGCAGGCTTCAGCACCCTTTCCGAAGCTCCTTGTGACTGCCTTTTGTCTCTTTTGGCTGCAACCCTTGCCGGCTGCGGCTTCATGACAGTCGGGCCGCCATTTCATGATTCTGCAGCGCGCCTCTTACACGGCGCTTCTCTCACCACAGTAGCTGCCCGCGATGCCTGGCTCTTCCCTCATCATATAAGGTTGGCTATACCTTCTTCATTATGCATTTCAGTGACTTCTATAATTTCTCCATCTAATGAGGAAGTTATTTTCGTCTTCCTGCATTTTAGCGGCCATTTTGTAATTTTACACCGCGTCTCATGCATGACGCTTCTACATTCCTAGCAGTTGCCCATAATGCCTGGCCTTCACCTCTTCATACAAAGCTGGCCATTGCTTCATTTTAATGCCTTTTAGTGTCTTTCACAACCCTCCGCCCTCAAGAAGAATCTATTTTGACCTCCCTCAATTCTGGCGGCCATTTTGTATTCTTTGGTGTTTTTCTCCGGATTTTCTCCCAGCAACAGCTTCTTACCTGTGTGCTTCCACAGCTCATATTGGTTTCCCTTGCTGTTTAGCAGGTCTAACTCATATCTTTTGGCCTCCTGCTGTTTCAACGCGTACAGAGGTCCTTTGGCCAGATACTCTCTTCAGTGGTGGTTAGTACTTTATGGGTAGGATCAAAACGGACTACGTCAATCAGACCACAAAGCGCTCTTTTGTTAAAAACTCCATAGTGTTCTCAGAACTGGCTCAATTAGAAACCTCTCAGACACCTACAACCCCATGTTGCAGTCTAGTATGGAGCACCCCGCGCAGCCCTCAGGGAAAGCCACCACCAAAAGGTTAAAAAAAGACCCTCCCTCACCGTCTAACTCCTCCTCTGCCATATCTATGGAACTGTTGTTGGCGGAGATACGAGCCCTTCGCCCCTTTATGGAAGAAACCAATGCTAAGCTACAAGTTCTGACCGATAACTGGTCACAGATGGATCTTGAGTTATGTTGGTAGAGCGAAATGTCTCTTCTCTTCAGGAATCATCCACCAAGATTACTCATATGCACTCGAGGATTTCGTCTCTCCAGAAACAGGTGGAGGATCTTGAAAACCGAAACAGGCATAATAACCTGCAAATCTACGGCCTGGTGGAGGGTTGCGAGGGGAGTGACCCCATTGCTTTATTCAAATCTTTTCTTCCTAAACTACTGCATTTACCGGAGGACACTATGCTCAATATACTACGGGCTCATAGACTCGGCCGGGCTTCTTCAACTGCTTCTGCCTCATCAAGACCAAGAGGCATTATCATGTATTTCCTAGAATACACAGACCTTCTAAAAGTTCTCTCAGTGGCCAGAGCTTCTCCCTGTCTCACATGGTCAGGATCCACCTTGTTTTTTGCGCAAGACTATGCTAAATCTACGGCCACTCATCGCTAAGCTTTCCTGGATATGAGATCAGATCTTCGCTCCATCGGTGTCAGATATGGTCTCTTCCACCCATGCCTCTCCAAAGTTACCTACAACAATAAGACAACGACTTACGAGGATCCTGCACGACTCCGGAGCTTCTTGAACTCTTGCCGAGCGGCTGACATGGATATCTCTGGCTCCTCCTCTTCTTTACCTCCATGACTTTCTTGAATTGTTGATGTTTCCTCCAGTTTAGCTTCCCTTCTTTGTTATTCGAGTTCCATAGTTTTACTTCATGTTCTTATGTATTTTTTGAATATTTATGCTGGCTTTGTCTTTGCGCATTTTCCCTTGTTCACCTTTCCCTTGTATTTGATCGTACAACTTCTCTGCTGCTTTTTATTGCTTCGTTCTCCTGATGTCCACCTCATGTCTCCACAGATTCCACATTACGTTCCGTGTTGTTCCCCCGGTTGGACGGCTCACTGACCCTGGACGTCCTGCCTTCTCCAGCCCCCCTCTATCCTCTCGTTTGGTCTTCTTCCTGATTGTACCTCCTTGCCTCCCTCCCCTGTAAGTACGTTCGCCTTTCTTGTCCGACATGTTTGCCTTCTCCCTCTTCTTCTCTCTCTTATTCTTCCTTTTACTTATCCTTTGTTCAAAGGTGTCACCTTCCCTATATTTGCTTCAATTTTTCTGCTTCTTCTTCTTTTGTATTTCTCCAGTTTCTCACTGGGTTTATTTATCTTGTTCTTCTGTCTCGGTATATTTTTTTCTGATGTTCTTCATTCTCGTAATTTACTCCTGTTCTTACTCTTCTTTTTTCCCTTTTTCCCTCCATTTCCTTGTACTTCTCCTTATCGCTTCACCTTTTAACTTTGTCCTTTTCCTCTTGCTCATAGATGTTATTAATCTTTGCTCAGACAATGGGGCTTGAAGACCTATGGCGCCTGTCCCACCAGACTACTCCTTTCCTCTTCTTTTCACGTTTCCATTGTGTCTCTCACTTTTAAGCATGCACGTACTTCTTTCTGCTTTTTCTCTATTTTTCACTTATAGTTTGTCTATTTCTTCTTTTCTTGATTTCAACCTCACTACCTTCTCTTTCTTCTTCTTCCTCTTCTTTCTCTTTCACAAACATCTACTTTTCCTTCACTTACTTCTTTTCATGGGCTTTTTCTTTAACTTAGTTCATTATGCTCATCATATTATATTTTGCATGCTATGTCATTGAAGATAATCTCATGGAATGTTAAGGCTATTAACTCTCCAATCAAACGACAGAGAATTCTATCTCACATTGCTAAATTGATCGCTGATTTTGCATTTCTACAAGAAACACACCTTTCTGATGCTGAATCTGCAAAACTCAAGAGGGGCTGGGTGGGTGAGGTTTATTATTCTCAAAGTGATGGTAAACGTAATGGGGTAGCAATTTTATGTCGTAGGTCCTTATCCCACTCTTTGATTACTCAAGAGTCGGATACTGAAGGTAGATGGATACATGTCAGACTATCTCTTAAAGGTGTTCCAATTTCTCTCCTCAATGTCTATGCCCCCACTGGTGGTAACCCTACTTTTTGGATTGAGATGTCTCAACACATCACCCGATTTGTTGATGATAATTTCATTCTAGCAGGAGACTGCAACCAGCCCCTAGACCCATTCATTGATAGGAACTCCAATGCCCCTTATATCCCCAATAATTCTCACAAACTCTTTACTCAAGCTATTTCCCAACACAAGCTTATTGATGCTTGGCATCTCTGTAACCCCACGTCAAAATAGTTCACTTTCTATTCCCCTTCCCACCGTTGCCAATCACGGATTGATTACATTTTTGTTACCCACAACATTACTCAGACTCTTACCAATGCTGAAATCAGACCAATTTTATTGTCAGATCATGCCCCTGTTTTAATTAACGTTGACATACTCCCTAAAGTTGCTGGGCCCAAACGACGGCGCTTTAACAATGCCCTTCTTTTAGATCCCAAGTTTGCTGCTTCCTTCACCACATTTTTTGATGAGTTTTTTTCTATTCAACGATACCCCTTCTATCCCTAAGCATACCATCTGGGATGCTTTTAAAGCCGCAGCGAGAGGCTTTATAATTGGCTATGTGGCGAAAAAACAAAAGCTACTCGCAAATTTAATGGGGACCTCCTTCAAGACATTAAGAGATTGGAGCACGCCTACTTCACCTCAGGCTCACAAGATAGTCTGACTGCCCTTGTCACTGCTAAAATGAAATTCAACAAAAAATCTACAGAAGATGCTTCCCTGTATCTGTTGAAATCTAGTGCAAAGTTTTACGGAGGCAGAAACAAAGCCAGGCAAATTCTAGCCAATTATTTGAAAGTCAAACACAACATGTTAAACATTGAATCTATTTATGATCCCACTTCTGTTCTCAAACATAAGGATGTTGATATTCTCGCTGAATGTTCTCTTTTTTACAAAACTCTTTACTCCTCTGAAACTCAACCATCTCCTCATTCTCTAGCACAATTGTTCTCTACCATTCGGAAACCCGAACACTTTCCCCTTGATCACTCTCATTTAGAATCTGCTATTTCCCAGCGGGAATTGCTCACTGCACTTCAAAACCTTAATAAAGACAAGGCCCCCGGACCGGACGGCTTCACAGTCTAATTTTTTCTCAATTTTTCAAAGCTACTTATCCCGAAACTCCATTCTCTCTTAGACACTTTCACTGCCTTAGGTAGCTCCTCAGGTTCCTTCTCTGACGCTCACATTTGCCTAATCCCCAAAGAAGGAAAAGATGCCCAACACTGTAAAAAACTACAGGCCTATTTCTCTAGTAAATATCGACTACAAAATATTTGCTAAGTCATTGGCGGCGCGACTGGATCTTATACTTCCTGACCTTTTAGGCGAGGAGCAATCCGGATTTGTCAAGGGCCGATTTATCACTGACAATACTAGGCTTTTGTTTAATATTTTATCGAAATCCCCACGCCTGCAACACCCCCTTGCAGCGATTGCCTTAGATGCCGAAAAGGCATTTGACAGGGTTGAATGGTCCTATCTTTTTCATACCCTTGAATGGTTTGGTGTTGGTCCCAAATTTATTTCCTTAATTTCCCTGCTATACTCTAACCCACACGCGGCAGTTTGTGCTAATGGCCTGGTTTCCCCTTTTTTTGATCTCGGTAGAGGCATCCGTCAAGGTTGTCCTTTGTCCCCTTTCCTTTTCAACTTAGCTCTGGAGTTTTTTTTTGTCCAAGCTTCGTCAAAATCCCAATATTCATGGCTTTCAAGCCCTGAACTCCCAAATTAAACTTGCTGCTTATGCAGACGATGTCTTACTTTTCATCTGTAACCCCACTGAATCAATTCCTACCTTCCATGCTGAGGTACGGGATTATTCCCTGATTTCTGGCTATAAACTTAACAATGATAAATGTGAGATACTATCCTTGACAAAGTTTACCTTTAAACCGGATTTCAGCGCTTCTAATTTTACATGGAACTCCTCGCACATCAAATACTTAGGTTTGCACATTATTCCCTCTATCTCTGACACAGTTTCTCTATGCTTGACTAAGTGTATCCAAAAACTATCGGATTTAACAACTAGATGGCATCCTCTTTACCTATCTTGGTGGGGTCGCCTCGATACCATCAAGATGATGCTATCTCCTATCATTCTCTACACAATTTCTAATATACCAGTACCCATCCCTTCTAAATTTATGGAACAACAAAAAGTCTAGGATGTCCCTCGCTAGGCTAATACGCCCCAAATCAGAAGGAGGAGTCAATTTTCCAGACTTTCCGGCTTACCAACGAGCATTTTTGTTGCGGCAAGCTTCCTTCTGGTTGCACGACCCTGCCTCTCCTTGCCCTCTATGGGCTAAAGTTGAACGCCTCTTTCTTTCTCCCTTTTCTTTCGCAGAATACATTTCTTTCTCACGCAATCCCCCCTCACTTCCCACTCCCATTCACAAATTTACTACCAAACTTCTTCTATCCTCTTCCATCCCTCCTCCACCTGCTACAATTGGTGACTTTCTCAACTCCACCATCTGGCACAATGCACATTTATTGATTCATAACAAACCCATTTACTGGAAATCCTGGAGGCAAAAAGGATTACTTTGGATTTCTCAACTATTTTCACACTCTACTTTCCTACCTTTTTCAACTCTCTGTTCCTCCTTCGATTTGCCTACATCTTTCGCCCACAAATACCTTCTTCTTAAAGGGACGGTGATGGCGACTTACACCCGGCTTTCGCACGCAATGACTCCCCTCGTATCACCCACCACTGCTTCACAACTTCATTCCTTCTTGTGCACCACTTCGAAAGCTTCTACCATTTACAAGTACCTTTATACTAAAGAGTCTATTAGACCTAAGTCTAAGGTGGTGGAACAATGGGAACATGACTTTGCCACATCCTGGCCATTATCTTTATGGGACAAGATATGGACTAAGATCCACAAGTCCTCCAGAGCGGCGACCTTGACGCAGTCCCTGTTTTTCATTTATGATAGACTCCTTTTTACACCTTTTGACCTCAACAAGCGGTTTTCTGCAACTCCTGACACTTGCTGGTCTTGCTCCTCTCCGCATGCCACCCTACTTCACATGATGTTTCTTTGCAAACCTGTTCATGACTTCTGGCTACAGGTATGGGCTCAAATCAATGTAGTTTTCCACACCTGCATTCCCTTTTCTAACATTCATATCTTTCTGGGAAGCCTCTCTCCCTGTTGGGAAGGCACTGACCTTAATGTTCAAATTGTTGATCTACTGTTCGCTGTCGCATTTCAACAGATTACAATTAACTGGAAAAAAAATTCTAATATTTCCTTCAAAGCATGGTGGTACAATGTATGTTATAACCACAGGTTGGACACTGCTTTTGTTTTTCCTAGCCATATGGCAGCGAAACGCACGGACTTGTGGCTTCCTATTACGCTGTACCTCGATACATGTGCCAATATTTCATTCCGTCTGCAGCCTGCTCAACAAGAAGTCTCCAAACCCCCTTAATTACCCTTTGCATTTCTTCTCTTTTTTACTATTACCTCGTATGTATCTCTTCTTGTATGACCATATTTTGTAACCATTGTATTTCCTCTGTTTAGCTTTAATGCCCATGATTAGGTTTTATTATTGATTTTGTTGTGTTGCTTTAATTGACTGTTATTGTTTTCTTTTTCTATTTCTCTTGAATCACTTTTGCATTACCCATATATTTTGTATTGACACCTTGTTTTTGTGACTAATAAAATTCTTTTTGAACTGAAAAAAGAAGTCCTGCACTTGTCTTGTGACCTGGAGGGGTGCACCAAAGCATGCCCTCATTAAGGACACAGGTCTCCCTTGTCATGGGTGTAGCTCATAGAGTGTCGGTGGCAGCATACCTCTTTTTAAAAGGTGTACCCAGGTCCTTTTATCTGTGTTACTAGGTGTGAGGCCTACTAGCCCACCTGTGTAAAGTTACGTTTTTGAGTGTATATCTGGTCCCAGTGCGGACATCCTGTGTGTGTTGAGTGTGTGTGCACGTGTAGTTAGTATAGCACATGCATGGTGTTAAGTTGTGTGTGTTAGTGAACTTACGTAATGAAGGCTAGAGGGATCCCTTTTGATGACAGGGGTTGTGAACTGTGCTCTTAGACAGCGGAAATGTATTGTATGCATTCCTGTGCCTGAGGGAGGCAATACAGACAATGGAGCAAGGAAAGTGGAGGCAGGACTGCCTTTAAGAAGTTTGATAGCCCTTTTGGTTATCAATAAGTCTTTCTGAACACTGACATATGGTAGATAATAAGGGCGACGTGTGGGACTATAGAACTCTTTTGTGAATGGTGAGAATGCCTTTAGGTGAAGCCGGCCTTTCTGTATTTCCCTCATTACTCCTTCAGTTGGGCAAGTGCCTGTCATGTGTAGAAACCTCACACCTTTTGTGCATCTTTTTGGATGCTCCAGGATTCTGACAGCCCCAGGGCTACCTGCTGTGAGAATCTTCACTTAGGCACAAAGGTAACATCTCATGAAAAATCTAGGAAGAACACTTGAAAGGAGAACCATCCCAAATCAGTGCTACATTTGTGACAGTAGGTCAAAGTTCCCTGTCTAGAAGATGTGTATGAAAGTGGTACCCAAACCACTCTACTTTGTTCCCATTTTATGACCAGGAAAGAGAGTGCAAAGTACTCAAAGGACTGCTGTGCAACCAACACTAGTGCCTCCCAGTGAGCCAGTCTCCCAGAGGTGAGATGACATTGGCTTAAGTTTCACTTTCCTACTGGAGGAGCTGTGTGTTTGCCCTGAAGTGCTGAGAATTCTTCCTGCCTCCTGAAAGAAGGAAGAATCCTGCCTCGCCCTGCAGGAGGAAAGACTATCTGAGAGGAGCGAGATCTAGTGCTTCTTTGGGTTCTGAGGGACACCTCAGAAGAATTGGTCTGCTCAAGAGTGATCTAGTGAATAGTGATCATGGGTAGGCACCGTTGCCTGTGTGCCACGCTAGTCTCTCACTTCAGATCATATCAGAAACCACAAATCTGCAACAGCTTGATTGCCTAAGCTCCATTGGACTGCATCCGCCTATTTGCTGAAGGCTCAGTTAGGGCTGCATTTGCCTACCTGATGAAGGCCTGAACAGGAGCTGCAAGATTAGCGAAGGCTCAATTGGTCTTCATCTGATAAAGTGTCATAGACCCAAACGGGGGTTGTAGTTTTGAGTAAATCAAGTCACCCGATACTACACCTACTTTTGGTTTCCCTGAAAGTAAAACCTTCAAAACTGCCCCCTTTCTGACCCGTGGGCCTTACTTGGGCTGACAGAGCCACTTCAGTGAAGACTTCCTCGACCAGACAAACAATTATTCAGGTCCCAGTGTTATGCCCTCTGCAGCAGGAGCTGAGCGAGCACCCCGCGGAACGCGCCTACACATCTCTCTGACAAACACTAAAAGACTGCCCTGTTTTCTTCAGCTCTTGCTCAGTGCATGGGAGGTTTGCTCTGGTACAAGGCAACATCGGAAGGACTCGAATAAATACCACCTACCCCAGGGATAACTTAAAGACTCGGCACATTTGCACTGTGGGTACTGACCAACTCTACCCAAGCCTGAGTCATGCTACTCCAGATTGCCATTTCTTTCTTAAAAAGATAAGCATTTGTCTAGACATTAACTGTATTGTGTCTTTTAGTTCACATTTGAGTGCTGAATTTGGGCACCCCACACTACCTCCTAGATAAGATTGTGACTGTTCGCCCTCGCTACACTGAGTGCCATTTGTGGAAGGAATGGTAGTTACCACAGTTTCTCCATCCATCCGGCATTTGTAAAGTGCAAACTAATCACCCCTAAGGGCCTCAAGGCGTTGGGGGGTCATTGGAGATATTAAGTGAACTATTGCCCAGAGTCACATGGTGCTGAGCTGAGCTGCTGGCGGTATCGAACAGTAAGCCCTGCGCTCCGGTGTGAGCCACTCTGGCCGCTGCGCCACACCTCTCCTAGTCGAACCATAGTAAGATGGGCCATGGACCATCAGTGCCAAATGGCCTCAACCACCACACATGAGGTCTAGTAGCCTCTGCCTAGTACATGGATCCCAGTGCTAGCATCCTTAAGAAAATGTAATAATCTTTAAAATAAGTTTTAATATTGGTTTGCTGACAGGAGTGCCATGCCAGTTAGAAGAACCAGGTTTGCCTCAAAAATTCCAGAGCAAGACCATCAAGCACCTTTCCACCGTGATCTACTAAATTACTGTGTGTGACAAAATTCAAGAGCTGTGTATTCTAATGTTACGGATGGCGATCAGTCATACACAGCGGATACATACAGTTGTAGCAGAGAGGCAGAGCTACATGTACTGACTTGACCTAAAGGCAGATTTAAATCTGGGTAGTAACGGAAAATCTTCTGCTTTTTTAGAATCCATCAGTGGGGTTTCCTCCACCAGAGGCTTAACATAGATTCCTATCCAGATTTAGGACTTACTGTGCACAACGCTTGTCAGTCTTCTTTCCAATTGGGAGGCAGAGAGCTGCTTGCTGCCACGCGGGTTCACTGTTCTCTGTGGACGGGAGTGCGATACGCTTCTGCAGAGGCATTAGCACAAAATGTAATAAGAAGAAGCAGGCGCCCTAATAGATCTCTGTTCTTCATGTTCTAATAAAGAAGGAAGGAAACAGCCGTACCGAGACGAATAAAACAATAGCAAAGGAGCAGTTGGTGAAGTTCTGCATTATTAAACCTTGACTCAGTAAATACAGTTTCCTTTCCAAAGCTGCTTAGATAATTATATTACCTTCATTACAGAGATGCATTCTGGGTTCCATCTCTGTGCGGGCGGGGAAGCCAGGGCAAGGCAATATGAATGCAGGCAGTTATATTACATCAAAATGCTAAATATTATGAAAATAAGCCACCGGTGTGCTGCCTTTCATCTAACCGTAAATAAGCAAAGCAAACGCAAAGGCAATTCAGCGGTCTGGGTTGCGAAATTATCTGCGCGCCCACAGACATAACCAGTCTGTTCGAGGAAGCAATAATGCGGAAACGCGTTCGCAGCTGAACCCGTGGCATCTTTACTGGGGTTAGAAACCCCTGCATCGAGAGTGCCAAGTGACTCCTTAATTACAAACATAAACTAGGGCTTCGCATCAGGACGCATAATTCAAGGAGGCAAGCGAAGCAGCGTGTCAAATGTAGAAACATCAGCGCCGAGCAGGCTCGTGGCCAGGAGCCAGGGCAGAGTTTTGGGAAAGTGCGATGTGTTTGTCTCTGCTGCAGACTCCTTAATATCAGGAACAAGGGGCCGACTCACAAAAGCATTTTTGACTGGCACTATTTCCTATCTATCGTGATGAATTAAGCCAGTGCTTGTTCCAAACAGCTTTTACCTCTGAATTAGTAACACCGAATTCTGGAGATGGTAACATGTCAAAAGAACGTGTGTGGATATTTGTTGCATTTTTATGCCGTTGAATTTTTTTGTTCATTACTGAAATGTGATTTTTTTTTAATGGTGTTTGTGTTCTGTTTTGACTGTTTTGTTGTTAAGTGTGCTGTTACTGTTTGTGTCGCTTTGTGTTTACTGTTGTGTTGATGTCTTTTGTCAACAAATACTGCTACATTTCCAGCCAAAAGTAGCACATTGCATTACAATGTGTCACCTTGTGTTACTTGTAATGCATGTTAGGCTCTCGTTCAGTTCTGCAGATTGCCAGAAGTGGGAATCAAGAGAGAGGTGAGAAAATCAGGTGTGTGAGTGTTGACGAAATGTCTTGGAGATACATTTGGGGCAAGAAAGCAGTGCATGCGTAGAATGAGAGATAAACGAGAGCCAGGGAACACGGACAGAACAAAGAGAGGGCAAATCAAAAACAGATAAAAAGAGGATAAGGGTGACAAAGGAAAACGAGAGAAGGGTAGAGCGGAATGGGGCTAATCAGAAGAGCAATGGCAGAGGAAAAAGAAAGCAGAGCGGGGCAAATGACAGGGAGGTTGCACCAGTGGTAGAACAAGTCCACAGACGTGTTGGAAGTGGACTGCCTTAGTAATGTAATTGGACCATGCCAGTCACAATATGGGCTTGGTGGTAACAATTGTGGAAGTGTTCTGCAACAGTGGTGGAAGTGGGTTGTGACCTTCTGAGAAAAAGTTTGGGCATAAGCACTTATGTTGTCACAAATTTAGTCCTTTAGAGCGCCTTCTCTTAGTCCCAATGGGGTCTGAGAGCACCCATTTTTTTCATTTCATGAAGCTTTATTCGGTACATATAGAAATGACCATAAAAGCACAAAAATAGATACATCATATAACATATACAACAGATTACAGACAAAGGGAAAACAGCCAAGTATAACTTACAAAGATGATTTAAAAGCACATACTTTTCCTGGCCTTAATTGATTGGGTTAAAAATGTAGCAGTAAAAAAACAGATATCGACGTATTGTAGATTAAAAACTAAACTCATGGCCTGATTTACTGTACGTATGCCATATTTAACAAACATAGGTTTTAAATATGCAATACGAAAATTTGTATACAGTTTACAGATTAAAAGAAAGTGCAGCGTGCTCTGTTTGGATACGCCATCACACATACATGGCCCCTGCGGGTGTTTCTTAAGTGTTGGCAGTGCCACTAAGTGATGAGCTATACCAAGCCTCAGTCTTGTCAACACATACTTATGAGTTGGCCTAGTTACCCAAACTAAATAAATGGGGAAACCTTCAACAATTGTATGATTATTATAAAACATAACAGTGGATAAGGATCTGCTGGCAACTGCCCGTTTCCTCGCAGCAAGTGCCAAAAATTTAATTTTCATCTCTTGTTTAGGTATTAACAAAGCTGCGCTAGGGTCAACCAATATGTTTAAGTTAAAAATCTCGGAAAAACATCTGACAACATAATTTAACCAGGGAATATTTAAAAATGTGTCCAACGAGAAACAATCCTCGATGATCGATCTAGTAAAGGTTTTTTCTTCTTGAAGCCAAATTGAAGGCCAGATCATAAGAGGCCTCAAGGATAATTGATCAATCAGAAAAGTAATGTCCAATTCTCGGTGGATTAGCTCAGTAGCAGCTGAGGATGGTTACAACAGAAGCTTTTTTTTTAAAAAGGTATTTTCCTCCAGCTGCAAAGTGTGTGCACAATTGTGTCCCCAGACACTTGCCCCATATAGTGCAATACTAACACACCTAGCTTGGTAAATCCTGAGCATATCCCTGGTACGTCAGTCCCCAACCTTCGCTGCAAACCTAAAACACCGTGGGCATTTTTTGCCATTTTGATACGAATATTTTTAAATTCGTTATGCCACTTTCCATCTTTAGAGAAGGTAATGCCTAGGTAGCAAAATATATCCACTTGGTGCACCTTTTCTTTGTCAATAAAAAAAGAATTTAAAAATTTACTTTTAGACCCACATGACATAGTATAAGTTTTCCCCGTATTAATAATCAATTTCCTTTCCTTGATAAAGGTGGAAAATCGATCTATCAACCGCTGTAATCCTATTGGTGTTCTAGAGAGCAGGACAGCGTCATCGGCATATAATAGCACCGGTACAGGGGAACCTTTGACCTGTGGGGCATCTGCTTTAACAGTTTTTAAAATCTCGTCGATTCCGTTAATAAATAAAATAAAAAGGAGGGGGGCCAGTACACAGCCCTGTCTGATCCCTCTTTTAACATGAAATTTTGGGGTGCATTCTCCTTTAGTGCCAAAACGCACACATGTTTTTAATCTCCCGTACAGCCTAGCCAGGAAATAAATTATACCCTCTGGTGCTCCTAACTGTAGCAAGGTTGGCCATAGGATTGAATGGTCGACCATATCAAAAGCACTACTTAGGTCTGCAAAACAGAGGTAGAGTGAGCCGGGTTTGGCTACAGTATATTTCCCGATCAATAAATCCAGGTTTAAACACTGATCAAGTGTGCCCCGGCCCTTTCTAAATCCATACTGCCTATCAGCAAGGATACCCTCTTGCTCTGCCCATTCCTCTAACCTCGCTAACATAACTCTACTCATGATCTTAACTGAGGAGTCGAGGAGAGAGATAGGTCGATAATTTTTTACATCAGACCTGCTGCTCTTTTTATGTATCGGGATAATAATCGATTCCCCCCATGTATCGGGGGCATCGGTACATATAGCAGTAAATTAAAGTTGAGGTAACAGGGCTAAAAAGTGGGCGCTCTGCAGGAATTTGGCTCAAGTAATGAATTAACAAATCACAGTAGGTGCTCAAAAGCAAGACAGGGAAGGTCACCTCACTCCCCCAAATTCCCTTGAACAAAAGTTCTAGGTGTTCAAATTCAAAATTTCTCGCTGAGCACTCAGAAAAGATAATATCCTTATGTCAAAGTTGATCCATCAGTAATAATACTTACAAGTCCATTGCAAATCCTTTTCAAGTCAGACACCAGAGTTCTTTAGTAATCGTGATGTAGATCCACTTTATTTATGGACTTCAGACTTCACAATTCTTAACACAATCTGCAGCCAACACGTGTTTCGTTGGGCATCAATCTCATGCCTAATCAACTTCCTCAGGGCTGCAATCCAAAAAAATAATAGGAACATAATATAATATACCTCTTTTTATAAGCTGTCCAGAGTATATACCGTTGACAAAAGATTTTTTAGATACGTAAATATAAAATCACCACCTAAGTAAAAAAGACATAGTTTTCTCATAAGTGTGACAAAGTGATCCTGGTATATATCCATATTGTGACTCCCGGTGTCTCATTTTAGTTTACAAAACATTCAGATTTTAAGCCAAATTTAACAATTCATATATAATCAATAAAATTTACCTATATTCAATAAGTCTTCATTCCAACATTTTCTTTATAGTGAAAGTTCTAAAGGTAAAACCTGAAATGATATAAGGGTACTCTTAGTCCCGACCCAAATGCTCGTGTCCGATGTTGAGAAAGGTCACCAAATAACTCTACTTACTATCACTTATATCTGTTCTTAATCTCCAATGTTCATATGCAGTTCTGGTTTTCTGTAAACTCAATATATACCTTAAAATCTGTCAATATTAAGGAAACAGCTATTAAAAATCTATTAGCTTTTTTTCGTTAGACAATTGCAGACTTATTCATTCTGTTAACCACTCACGGTAATTAACAAATGGTAGGCTTCTAACTCCTCAGTTTCTAGCACCAAAATATATTAGGCTTCTTAGGTAGCTGCCGCTCTCTATTTAAACTGTAATGAGAGTATAACATTCAGTAATACAAACATAAATCTAATGTCGCTCTCTTTTTAGCAATGTATTCAGTAAGGCTCACCCTGTTTTGGGTCAGAAAATCTCTATTGGTAACAGACACGTAAATCCCTTATAGTAAATCCAAAACTCGAAGATCCACTAGTCCGTATCTATAAGTAAATAACATCACATTGTTAACAGTTGAGTAATCGAATATGCATAAAGTTAACCTCATAATTCCCGTCTCCACTAGGGAGTTAGGCTTACCTACTCTGAATATCGAAACCCTTTGTTTTTCAAAGTCCACTCATAGTTATCTTTAAACTCTCAAACCTTCCTTCAAGTATAACAGCGTCAAATATCTGTTAGAGAAACATCCAAATAAGTAGGCATCAAAATATTTCGTTGCCCATCCCTAATTCCGAACGAAAAGCAACTCACCATAGTATCTCGGCACAGTCCTTCCGTGTTCGGTTCGCTGGCGTGCATGTTAGCCGCCATCTTACTTAAGTACTACCTCACTCGTACTTTCTTAGAACTATCGCATCTAACAATTGCTTATTTTGAAAGTAAAACGGTTACATATAGTTAAGAAACCGTTCAAAGTAAATTTGTCATCGAATCCTACATTGCGTAATAATATTACGACAAATTTATGATAAAGTCAATATTTTCGTGGCCATACAATTTTAATCACCATTGTTATATATTAATATTATTTAGCTCTTTTAGGTAGTTATTAGTAAATAACCATCTTATAAGCTTTGATTATCAACTATAATCCTTCATGTAGATACCATAATAAATTGGGCTATCAACGTTTTTATGCCCGCCATTTTGGAATGGGCAAAAAGTATAAGACTAATAATCTCAGTTTTAACTAACCTTGTCATCTTACGTAATGGACACGTCTTTCTCACTTCATAGGGCACGAGCTAGGGTATTAAGCATGGGCGGATTTTACGAATTGGCAATCCGCGAACTTGCGTATTTACGGATTCGCAATCCGCAAAATCCGCGAACTCTCGCGAATTTGCAGATTTTTTTTTTGTGTTCGCAAGGATTTCTGCCAGTTCGCGAGGGTTCTGTACCAGTTCGTAATTGCGAACTTACTTGTCGGCTCGCAACGGCCGCGACTATGTTGTTTCTACATCTGGTTCATCATCACAGGTTCACAGCACCCTCTGTTTCACCACTGCCACCCTCTGGTACACCCATGCCACCCTCTGGTACATCACTGCCACCCTTCTGGTTGGTTTATCACTGTAGATTATGGGGGTGAAAAAAAACAAGCACACCTACCCTGCTTCAACTGATATGAATTAATTTGGGGTTGATTAATGTGTCACTGAATTTAAACTTCCAGTCTGGCTGGCACCTGCTTCTTTATCTGTAATTTGCTGAACTCTGAAGGGGCCCCTCAGGAAGCACTACAGGGAATGGTTACTAATGATAAGATTGAACTTTTGCACCTGCTGAGTGCTTTCAGTTTTGTCTGTAATTGCTTGCTGTTGCAGTGTAATTTTTTTAACAGGACCTTTGTTGTATACTTGTAGCTATTCTCTGAGCCTGCTGTGAGGGTCAGAGCAGGGTCATAGAATAGTTGCAAGCAGGCAAATGAACTCTGAAGGAGCCCCTCAGGAAGCACTACAGGGAATGGTTACTAATGATAAGATTGAACTTTTGCACCTACCTAACTAGGAAAAACTTAACTGAAAGACGCCGCAGCACGCCAGGCACTTACAACCCACGCCGCCACCGCCGAGAGTCACCTTCTTGTTGAGTGAACGCGCCGCCGCTCCGGGACCACGAATCCCGGCAGCCTACGCGGCGGCGCGCTTTGTGACACCGCGAGGGCGCCAGGGAGGCGCACAAAAGCGCCACAGGACCGGCGGAGCGGGGGGAACTAGGAAAAACTTAACTGAAAGACGCCGCAGCACGCCAGGCACTTACAATCCACGCCGCCACCGCCGAGAGTCACCTTCTTGTTGAGTGAACGCGCCGCCGCTCCGGGACCACGAATCCCGGCAGCCTACGCGGCGGCGCGCTTTGTGACACCGCGAGGGCGCCAGGGAGGCGCACAAAAGCGCCACAGGACCAGCTTGCGGGACACGAGCGGGACGCCCGGGGCGAAGCCCGGGCAAAGGGCGGGCCCTCTACGGCCCTCATCGGCAGGAAGAGGCAGGGGCAGGGCCAGAAACGCTGCTGGACTTACATGCAAGTAAGATACATAGTTGAAAATATTTTAACACTCATTATTTTATTTTGAAAAGTAAGGCTGCGAGTACATTGTAATCATGCCTACGAAATTGAGGGAAGCCCCACAGAACACCCTTGACAATTACCTTGTCCAGACAGTGAGGAAAATAAATACGCAAAGGAGAGACTCTCTTGGGCTAAGCCAATCCCCAGACCTTCGCTGTTTGTCCCCGACTGCATCCATCTTGATAGATGACACTATTCTGCAGGAAACCAATCAGGAGAATGTAATTAGTGGCTCCATTCCTCTAGAATTAAGTAGTGCACCTGATAATCCACTGAGACTTCCAACATACAGGCCAAAGGTGACATTGACTTTGACTCTGATCAAGAGAGACATGGATGAGTTTTACCTGATGAGATGACACCGAAAGGGCGTGTAACAAGGCCGAGACGTTTATGTACTAAGAATCCTCCTAAGTTGAGTGGCCCACGCCCGGGGACAAGAAGGAAAAGGGTTACTACCCCAAAGATAAAGCAAGTAAATGTATTGGAGGATAATCAAAACCATACTTTCGAGGATGCTTTTTTTGAAAGGATTGCTGACTTTCTTGAACTAAAAATTAATGCCATTGTCAAACCTTTAATATCTAAACTTGATAAATTGCATGCAGAGATTAAGAGGTTGGGTGGTCTCAACACTACGGTTGCGGGTGGGGTAGAAAACATCACTAAGATAGTCACAAATTTGCCTAATAATATAGGGGGAAATGTGAATAGTGAAGTCATTCGTGATAGTGAAGGGATTCAGTTGCCTGTTGAAAATTTATTGCCCCAACCATTAACACCATTGACCACCATCACTGAGGGCTCTCTTTTAGTTAACATCCCAACAGATGATATCCCCTCTGTCAGTTTACCCCCAGTAACTACCCATACTACGGACCCCCTACAATTTCTAGTTGAGGCCACACCAGTGGTTCTTGTGCTAGCAAATGTACCTCCCTTGGAAGGGGGAACAGTGGAAAGCCCTACCTCCCTTACAAGTAAGGCTCTTCATTGGCTAACCAGTAACATGCGGTTAGCCCCAGGGGGGAAACATCAATTGGCAAATGTTATTAAGTCTGCAACCAGGGTCCCCTGGCTGGGAAACCGGCCGAAAAAGTTTAAAGGGGACTGTGTGGCAGTGAGCCTCTCGAATCAAGATGTCCTTCCTAACATACTGGCTAACTTATTCCCTCCCCAACGCAGACAAGGTACTGTTGTTCCTCTAACCTTGAAGTTTTTTTATGGGGAGCAACAGAACGTCACTTATCCAAGGACTCCTGCGACAGGGTGGGATAGATTCTGGGATTCTGACCCTAGACGGGGGCAGGATATAAGGCATAATGCAGTGGCCCATTATCCCCTTCTACCACAGCAAAATTCTTTTGTAGAACCTCTTCAGGTATTTAATCGCTATGCCCTATTGTCTTTCATGGATCAGAACGATTGACTCTCTTTTACAGAAGACACCAACAATGGGGGTCCTTTGCCTGCTTTCGTACCTTTAGATCCAAAATCTACAGGTAACAGGGTCTGCAGAATTTTGAGCTGGAATGTCGCTGGTATCAGATCTAAATTCAACAATAAGAACTGGTTGGAGATGGTCAGATCCAACGACATTCTTGTGTTTCAAGAAACTTGGGAGACGTCTGACAGACTTGTTCTAGACGGCTTTTCCCATTTTTCTGTACCTGCAGTACCTAGCAAATCTGGAAGGGCAAAGGGAGGCTTGGCTATATATATCTCTTTAGATGTCCAAGGAAAGCCAAGACAGATTAAAACTAACTCGACAAATATATTAGCGGTTGAACTAACAATACAAAACTCACAGCCTATCTTATTAGTTAATTTTTATAATTCCACTGTCAGTCAAATTTTGAACGAGCATTTGGTAACTCTAGAGGCTTTCTTGTCCACCCACAGTGAGAACAGTGCTCACGGTTTTGACGTGATTCTCATGGGAGATTATAATATTCACCCATGTAAGATGGATTGCCGTGTGGAATATGAGGATTTTCCCCCCTACCTCTCTATCCCGCACTTTGAACACTCATCACGTGGAGAGGCCTTGGAATCACTCTTAGCAACTTTTAACCTTTATGAATTTTTTAGTAGTAACATATGCTTGAGGTTACCAACATAAGTGGGTAACAACACCGGCACAATTGTAGACTACATTTTTTTATCGTCTAGCATCTTGTCTGAAGTTTCAACCTATAAGGTAGAAACTTCAGTTTTCAGTGACCATAACCCAGTAATTTTAGAAATCGTATCTCAGGGAGTATTGGGAAAGAGAGAGACTGAAGTTTTATGTGCGACTAATTTAGTCCTGGGAGATCAGAATCGCAGGCTGAAATGGGACCAAGTCACCCCAATTACTTTTATACAGGATACCCTGTCTAAAGTTGAGGGAGAGGTTGCAATCTGCCTGGATAATAATAATCCTGTTATTACCCTGATAGAAGCATTTAATGCTATTTGCTGCCAGGTCAACCTAGACCTGACTGTAAGGAAAAAGCCTCATATATGTAGGGGCCCAAAATGGTTTGATTATAATTGTTCCAAGGCTCACTCAATCCTCTTGAAGGCTTTAAAAAATAGACCAAGAGATAAAGCACAGATAGCGTCGCTAAGAAAAAAATATAATGACGCAATCAGGAAGAGGAAATCAGAGATTAAAAAGGAGGCCTGGAACGATTTGTTGTCGCCCGATATACAGAGAGACAGTTCAAGATTTTGGGCGATAATAAACCATCCTTTTTTTGTGGGTCTAGACAAACAGAGAGCAGATTGCATTATACCAGACGAACAGTGGGTCACACACTTCAGTAATATTTATAGCTGTCCTGATAATATCCCAGGCTGTAGAATACAATCTACACAAGCAGCAGCTCTTATTCCCCCTTTTAGCATAGAAGAGGTAAAAAAAGCGATCAGCGACACACACTCTAAAAAGGCGCCGGGCCCCGACGGGGTTCCCGCAGACTTTTTTAAGAGTGCTCCTGAATTAAGTGCCAAAATCCTCACTAACATCTTTAATGCTACAAGAGACTTTGTTTTTCCTATTAGCTGGTCAAAGTCTACCATAATACCGATTTTTAAAAAGGGACAAAGAACAGATCCGGCCTGTTATAGGCCAATTTCCCTAATTGATTCTAGTGTTAAGATCTTGGGAAGAGTCCTTTTAGGAAGACTGACTCAGCTTCTAGAAGGGAAGGGTATTTTATCAAATGCACAATATGGCTTTAGAGCCAAAAGAGGAACTTTAGATCAGTGCTTAAATTTAGAACTGATCATAAGTAAATACGTAACTGCCAAGGGGGGCTCTCTGTACATGGCCTTTATGGACCTCTCCTCAGCTTTTGACCTGGTTAACAGGGCTAAGCTGTGGGGGTCCTCTTGTCCATGGGCATCGATGCACCCCTGGTAGGGTATCTGGCAGAACTACACAGAGACCTCAAGACCTCGGTCAGAGTGACTAGGGAAGGAAGATGCACCTGTCACTTTGACTCAGAGAGGGGGGTAAGGCAAGGATGTATCCTTGCCCCCCTCCTCTTTACTCTTTATATAAATGGCCTTGAGGCAGCTCTGGCAGAGTCTCACATTGACATCCCGCGTGTAGGAGAGATAAAGATACCTGTCCTCCTGTACGCGGATGATGCTGTCCTCTTAGCACGCTCTGGAGTGGCATTGAATAAACTCCTCTTATCCTTTGGGGATTTCATGTCCTCGTTGGACATGAAAACTAATGTAGAAAATCCCACGTAATGATAGCAGGAGCCGCAGGCAGGAAAAGAAAGACCAAAACTTTTTTTTGTGCTGGGAAAGAGGTTAGGAGAGTCCCATCCTTCCCTTACCTAGGCGTGATCTTTGACGAAAAAGGCAAGTGGGGCCCCCAGCTTTTGGCTAAAAGCAACGCAGTAGCAAGAGCGGCTGCTGGGTTGCTTGGTTTTGCTAAAAAACTCGGAGCCCGCCCCATGGAAAGCATTATAAAGGTCTACAAATGCTACAAGAGACTTTGTTTTTCCTATTAGCTGGTCAAAGTCTACCATAATACCGATTTTTAAAAAGGGACAAAGAACAGATCCGGCCTGTTATAGGCCAATTTCCCTAATTGATTCTAGTGTTAATTGTCGGTTGCTCAATACGGCTCTGTTATTTGGGGGTACACTAATCATGAACATGACAAAATTCAGAAAGTAGAAAATAAATTCCTGAGAACTCTGCTTTCTGTCCCCCAATCGACTTCTACATATATAATACACACAGAGCTTGGACTGGGCTATATTACCGACATTTTAAAGTCAGCCCCAGTTATTGGATGGTTGAAAGTGTGGCTCAACCAGGAGCTTACTCTAAACCATCACATCCTTAAAGATTGTTTAGCCCTGGATAAAGTATACAACACTCCATGGTTAAAATATGTTAAGACGCAGTTAACTCTAGTTGGCCGACCTGAACTTTTTTCTTCCCCACATTTGATAAATCAGGAAGACATAAAGATAGTCAAAAACCTTTTGACTGACTGTTATGTCTCGGAGAGGGAAGCCACAGAGTTAAACAAACCTACGGTTAGGAAACATTGCATGTTAACATCTGTCCCAGGTATGGAACCGTATCTCTCTTTGGTACATAAACCATACCATCGTTTCCTTCTAACAAGATTTCGTCTTGATCTGATTCCTTTTATTCTGGGTAATTTTAAAAAGTGGACTAGACCTGAAAATGCTGATCCATGTGACTGCGATTATTTTTCTATTCAAGACACGACTCATTTTATCCTGTTCTGCGGTCATTATAAAGAGAGTAGGAAAAAATACTTGCTGCCTATACTGTGCAATATGGGTTTTACACAGGTAAAACCAGCGATGCTGTTCCTGCAACTTTTATCGAACTTAAAAGTGGCATTTCATGTTGCTAGTTTTTTGGTTGCTGGTGCACGTATAAATAAGCATCGTTTTAGTATTAGGCACCTTGTCCCTGATTAATGTGTACCCTCTATATTTTATTGATTTTACTCTTTTTAAACATTATTGTATATTTTATTCTGTATAACGTGTTTTTAGGGTTTTTTAAACAAAATTTTGATCTATATTATTATGTGTCATGATGAAATGTTCTCGTGTATTGCTCGCTCTTTTATGATTTTAAATATTCGAATAAAGATATTTGACTGACTGACTGAGTGCTTTCAGTTTTGCAAAAATCCAAATATCCAGCAGCATCCACAAAAGTAATCCTTCCAGGTCAAGATCCAAATCAAAATGACCAGCACATGAAGAAAGCACTGGGAGGAGCCTGGTGGACAGGAACAGGAAGTTGGAGACTGTGGGGCACTTCCTTCCTCCCACCCCCACCCCCCAAAATGGACTCCTTGCAAAGAAAAAGTGCAGGCAAATGTCAACCTGAGGAGTTATTCTGATAAAAATCATAATTTTGAAGGTTTATGCTGCCTGCTGGTGGATTTCTTGTGCGAAATTGCAATTTTTGCAATCTTGCAATTGCGAGATTGTCGCTGCCCGCCGCATCTACGTGTTCGTAAGTATTTACTCCCGCGCAATTGTATAGTATTCTAGTTGGCAAGTGCGACCAAGCAAAAAATCCGCTTTGCATGGATTTTACGAATTTTCGGCAAGTTCGCGAGAGTTCGCGGATTGCGAATTTACCGAATCCGCAAAATCCGTGAGCGGACGGATTTTACGCCCATGCTTATAGGGTATCCGGACAGCGAGACCCCCTACATCACTCCATGTTGCAATATCTAATAAATATATACTAACAAATAATACCTTCATAGATACAAGTGGGGTCCTGACATAGGCATTTGAAGCACCCATATTTCTGTAGTTTATCTACTACATATCACGGAGATTGTTTATACTCTTAAAACAGTGGATACAAATTGAAATGAATTCACATTAACAGAATTAATCATATCTCTCAATTAACATTATGAATATTATATCATTTAGTTTCTGATATTACCACTTATTCACTTATCACATTAATACAGTTAACGTCATCATAGTCCATTATAGTCCAAGTTGCCTGTACTAATGGTCACCTAAGAAGAATTGTAACTCCGTATCGATATTAAGACCATCCTCTACAGCTCGAAGGACCATAATCCATTTTGCCTCTCTCCGTCTTAATTTTAATAACCTGTTACCTCCCCGTCTATCCACAGTAACATGCTCTATACCATGATAGAGAAATTTATGATTCACAGAGTCATTTCTATTCTGGATAGCATGTGAGGCAATAGGATATCTAGTGTCTCCATTTTTCAAAGCCCGCTAATGTTCCACCATTCGGTCCCTGAGTCTTCTGACCGTGCTACCCACGTAAATTTTTCCACATGAGCAGGCAATTACATAAATTACAAATGTGGTTTCGCAATTTATAAAGGTGTCAATATAAAATATACCTGTGTCATTATATTCAAACTTTTGTACTTTCTTCACTGCCCACCAGCAGGAACTGCAATTACCACAGTAATGAAAACCTTGTTGACGTACACGTAACCAGTCACTTTGGCTTGTTGGTATTAAAGGTTTTGGATAACTTGGACTCACAAAATTAGCAATAGTCATCCCTTTTCGATATGTAACACTCGGTTTGTCTGTCAAGAACGGATTTAAGTCTCTATCAGAACACAACATATGCCAATATTTCCGCATAATGTTATATAATTTATGGCTCCCTTTACCAAAGCTAGTAATCATTCTGACTTTCTGATTTTTCTTGGATTCATCATTCTTAACCTTAGGTTTCAATGTAACCTCTCTTTGCAGTTTCGAGACTCTGTTCACAGCTTTCATAATCACACTACTCGAGTATCCTCTGTTTTTAAACCTGTTTACCTGTATATTGACTTTATCATAAATTTGTCGTAATATTATTACGCAATGTAGGATTCGATGACAAATTTACTTTGAACGGTTTCTTAAATATATGTAACCGTTTTACTTTCAAAATAAGCAATTGTTAGATGCGATAGTTCTAAGAAAGTACGAGTGAGGTAGTACTTAAGTAAGAAGGCGGCTAACATGCACGCCAGCGAACCGAACACGGAAGGACTGTGCCGAGATACTATGGTGAGTTGCTATTCGATCGGAATTAGGGATGGGCAACAAAATATTTTGATACCTACTTATTTGGATGTTTCTCTAACAGATATTTGACGCTGTTATACTTGAAGGAAGGTTTGAGAGTTTAAAGATAAGTATGAGTGGACTTTGAAAAACGAAGGGTTTCGATATTCGGAGTAGGTAAGCCTAATTCCCTAGTGGAGACGGGAATTATGAGGTTAACTTAATGCATATTTGATTACTCAACTGTTAACAATGTGATGTTATTTACTTATAGATACGGACTAGTGGATTTTCGATTTTGGACTTACTATAAGGGATTTACGTGTCTGTTACCAATAGAGGTTTTCGGACCCAAAACAGGGTGAGCATTACTGAATACATTGCTAAAAAGAGAGCGACATTAGATTTATGTTTGTATTACTGAATGTTATACTCTCATTACAGTTTAAATAGAGAGTGGCAGCTACCTAAGAAGCCTAATATATTTTGGTGCTAGAAGCTGAGGAGTTAGAAGCCTACCATTTGTTAATTACCGTGAGTGGTTAACAGAATGACTAAGTCTGCAATTGGCTAACGAAAAAAGCTAATAGATTTTTAATAGCTGTTTCCTTAATATTGACAGATTTTAAGGTATATATTGAGTTTACAGAAAACCAGAACTGCATATGAACATTGGAGATTAAGGACAGATATAAGTGATAGTAAGTAGATTTATTTGGTGACCTTTCTCAACATCGGACACGAGCATTTGGGTCGGGACTAAGAGTATCCTTATATCATTTCAGGTTTTACCTTTAGAACTTTCACTATAAAGAAAATGTTGGAATGAATACTTATTGAATATAGGTAAATTTTATTGATTATATATGAATTATTAAATTTGGCTTAAAATCTGAATGTTTTGTAAACTAAAATGAGACACCGGGAGTCACAATATGGATATATACCAGGATCACTTTGTCACACTTATGAGGGAACTATGTCTTTTTTACTTAGGTGGTGATTTTATATTTAAGTATCTAAAAAATCTTTTGTCAACGGTATATACTCTGGACAGCTTATAAAAAGAGGTATATTATATTATGTTCCTATTATTTTTTTGGATTGCAGCCCTGAGGAAGTTGATTAGGCATGAGATTGATGCCCAATGAAACACGTGTTGGCTGCAGATTGTGTTAAGAATTGTGAAGTCTGAAGTCCATAAATAAAGTGGATCTACATCACGATTACTAAAGAACTCTGGTGTCTGACTTGAAAAGGATTTGCAATGGACTTGTAACTATTATTACTGATGGATCAACTTTGACATAAGGATATTATCTTTTCTGAGTGCTCAGCGAGAAATTTTGAATTGGTACATATAGCAACATTGAAAACTATAGCTAAAAGAGGGCTCCACATCTCGGGCGCTGTTTTGTACACGTCTATGGGCACCCCATCCGGGCCCTGGGCTTTACCCCCCTTGCTAGCGTGTATGCCAGATTCAACCTCACTAGCTGTAATATCCAGAGGTAAAACAGGCCACCTACACGGGTTGACACCCATACTACTGTTAGAATCAAATATATTTGAAAAATGGGCAATCGAGCCATCACTCGGGACATTAGAAGTTAGCACTGGGATATTCTCATCCTTGAGAAAAGGAGAGTTGACAGTAGCCCAAAAGAGAGTACTATTAGGTAGTTCGGCTGCTTGGTTTAAAGAATCCCATGCCAACTGCTGTAACTCATTCTTCCTCCGCTTTAAGGCAAGCTTGTATTCTAGTCTCAGTTTGATTGCAGAGTTAGTGTCCCTCGGTTTATTAGCAAGTGCTAATTTTAATGTAGTTAATAAACTGGTGCACAAATGGTCAAACCAACCCAGTCCGGTTCTACACTGGCCATCTATAGGTTTAGTGAACCTGGCATTAATAGTTTTATTGATATCCTTAAAAGCATTTAAAACCTGCTTAGAGTCTGTGCTATTGTCAAGGATAAATGAAATGTCTGTTAGACAATCCCTGACAATAGAACCGATTAGTTCATTGGCTTTGTCCCCTGCCCATCTTAGACGAACTCCATTTGGTCTATGCGGTTCCACATTGGAAACCGTATTACCCACTCTGATATGACAGTCACCCCAAAAAGTAGTTTCCAAAATAATATAGTTATGGTCGCTAATAGTAGTTACTTCGATCCTCGGGGGAGCACAACAAGAAATAATACTAGAGGAAACAATCACATGATCGATAACTGAGCTGGAATGCTGGTTCTTGAAGGTCGGGATATTAAGTCCATTTTCATCTTTAGGGAGGCCTAAGATTTCCAACTCATAACAACCCATGAAATAGTTTAGTGCCTCTCCATAGTTGTTATGGCAAAAACGCAGTTCATCCACTCCGGACTCGTTAATAAATCCACATACTTTTCCAGTAGACAATTTACACAATGGGATATTAAAGTCCCCAACCCAGATGAAATCAAAAGAAACATTAGCCTCTAGATTCAAATTTTCAATGGTACTGGCCAAATCATGAACCACTGCAACCCTGGAACTATAAAAAATGTTGTTATAATAGTTTACCAATAAAATATTGTGATTTGGTTCCTCAAGCAACCAGAGAATCTGGGCATGTTCTCCCACAGTAATGTGCCTTTTTACTATGATTGGGCGGTTAATTGAAACCAGTGTCAGTAAGCCCCCTTTGGCCCTACCCGGTCCAGTCCCCTGCGCAAGCAAATTGAATGAAGCAAACCCCTCATAGTTGACTTCCTCCCTGCACCAAGTCTCCTGGAAACAGAGAATTTCATAGGCGTTAATAAAATTCTGCCAACCCAGAACCTTCCCTTTAGATTTTAGTCCTGCAACGTTCCAGCTGACAATTGTAATCCCATTAACCCCTGTGTTAGTCCTGTCTGGAATCATAATTACATTAGGGTTATTTTCCTCCCTTTGGTTACCACTAGTTAGGGTCCCGCAGTCATTTACCAGAGAAGGGTCCCCCTCCCTGGCTGACTCCGAGACCATTGTACCTTTAGTGATTTCAATGACTGGTTTATTAATATTCTCACACAGGGGGGACTGGCCATCCATGCTGAGTCAGTCATTAGAGTCCAAACGGCTTAGGGCGTGAAAACGATTTTGCAAAGGAATAATTAACCCCGGCCGCTGGATCGGCGAAAGTGGCCTTATTAGATTACTGTCGTTGGGAGGCGCCTTAATAAGGTGACTATAGAAAAAGCCAAGCGTGCGAGCGCATACACTATTGGCATAGGACGGGAGGGAGGCTGCTCTGAGCAGGACTGTAGCAACGTGTTGAGGATGTTTAAAATTAATAATAACACAGTCGCCTCTGCAATTCTTGCTAAAATTGCCGACCCAGTTTGCCCTTCTGGTACTTAATATATCATTAGAAAAAGCGGTTGGGAACCCACATTGGTTATGCAACCAAGAAACAGTTTTATTTTTCAGCAAGTCGTGGGATTCATGTTGAGACTGGGACATGTGCGTATCAACCTGGGGTACATTGGTTAAAACAACCATGTAGGGAGCACAATCTGGGGGAAGGTTAATAGAACGCCTTCTCCTCACTTCAGACCGCCCCACGCTATTATCAACTACCTTGGATGCATGGTTTTCTTGGCTTACAGTGGGCGGTTGAACTGGTGTTACTATTTTGCCAACCTCAGTCCCTTCCTTGGGATGTATTACTACATCTTTCCTAGCCCTAGTGCCTACCTCGCTGGCCTTAGGCATTCCAGCCAAAGTAATAGACAATCCCTGACAATAGAACCGATTAGTTCATTGGCTTTGTCCCCTGCCCATCTTAGACGAACTCCATTTGGTCAATGCGGTTCCACATTGGAAACCGTATTACCCACTCTGATATGACATTCACCCCAAAAAGTAGTTTCCAAAATAACACAGTTATGGTCGCTAATAGTAGTTACTTCGATCCTCGGGGGAGCACAACAAGAAATAATACTAGAGGAAACAATCACATGATCACATACAGTGGGCGGTTGAACTGGTGTTACTATTTTGCCAACCTCAGTCCCCTCCTTGGGATGTATTACTACATCTTTCCTAGCCCTAGTGCCTACCTCGCTGGCCTTAGGCATTCCAGCCAAAGTAATATGGGTATCCAGAAGGTCACCCAATCTGGCTACTTCTTTGGACATCTGATCTAGTTTGGCCACTAGGGGTTTAACAATTTTATCAAGTTTAGCATCAATAATGCTAACCAACATATCGAACATATTCGTCAATTTCTTCAGCCGCTGTCCCACAATGCATCGATTCTTTCCGCTGCACAGCAGGTCCTGCCGTGGAGTCAGTGCGGTGATCGGTGCACAGGACCCGGTGTGCAGTTGATTTTGTAGCTGCTGGCAGGTGCTGCGTCAATTCTTTGGCTGCACGGCAGCAGAGCATGGCCCTTTTTCCCAATCGGCAGTGCTGCATCAGAAAAATGAGCTGGAAGGGAGATGCATGGATTTTCTTGGTTTCTTCAAGCTCCCAGCAACAGGAACAACCTCCATATGCCCAGAACTGGAATAGGCACCTCCTGGCAGCTCAGAACTCCCAGCAGTGATGTTCAAGGAACCTGGTGGTGAAGTCTTTGTGTCACTGAGACTTCATAACTGGAGGCAAGCACACACAAGCCCTTGGAGATTCTTCAAAAGCAGGTTCACAGCAAAGTTCCAGTCTTTGTACTCTCCTTGGAAGAAGCAGGAACTGTAGGCCAACCCAGCAAAGCAATGCACAGCAAAGTCGCAGTACTCCTCCTTACAGCACTTCAGCTCTTCTCCTTGGCAGAGGTTCCTCTTGTTTCCAGAAATGATCTCAAATTCTGTGGTTTTCAGTCTAATATTTCAATCCCACTTTCTTATTGTTCTCTTTGTCGCAAGGGTCCAAACCAGTCCTGGCCTCCTTAGTCCAGTTTGACCACAAGGGGTGGAGACAGCATTATGTAAAGGAGACACAGCCTATTTAGGGGCTAGTGAAACTCCCCTACCCCTCTAAATGCAGACCAGGTCTATTCAGCCTGGCAATAACTCCCCCAGGCAAGGCAGGACATACCTCAAACACCCCTTGTGACTGTCTAGAGAGAAGGCACATCCAGCTCCTGTCACTCCAAAACCAGATGGTGAATATACAAACAGGCAAAGGCACACAGGATGGTTGGTTTCATCAGTGAGAACAGGGTTGCCGTGTGAAGCGGGCAGTGCTCTCTGTGGTGCAACAGGTCACGGAGCCAGAAGCAGTTACGTTGATGGTGCCAGGTTGCTTTTTCTTCTGTTGTAGCACAAAAACACAATTCCCAGTGCTGGAAACAGATCATATTTGCTGTTCCTGAGAGTTCTTCAACATGGGGAAAGCTCTAGCTCAAGGCTTTGAGAAACTCAGGTAAAAAAGTTGCAGAAAGTCCATTTCAGTCTTTTCACTGCTTAAGACAGAAGCAGCCACTGTAGGCAAGGAAAGCACACAGCAAAGTGGTAATTCCTCCTCACAGCTTCTCCAGCTTTACCTCTTGGCAGGTTCCTTAGTCCAAACAAGTTAAAAAATTCTGTGGTCAGTGCCCCAATATTTATACTACTTTTCCCTTTAAAGTTTTAGGCAGAAAGTATCTGCCTGTTTAGGTGTCTAGTCGAAACTCCCCCCACCACTCTAGATGCAGAAAAGGTCTATTCAGCCTGGCTATGAGTCACCCCTTGTGACAGTATTAAGACTAAATAGCGAAAAAAATATCATGTGACAAAAATACTGTGTTTAATATATCGTATTTTGAAAATATTGTTGAAGTAATGTCGAAGTCAAAAATATCAAAATTTGGCCTTGTATTAAGTATCATTGTCAAAAATATCAATGATAAAAATATGGTTGTATGTAATATTGACATTTTAGCATAACAATTTTTGTTATGTTTTGTTTAAGTTGTACATTTAAAAAAATGTATAATTTTTAGAGTAATTTTTGTTTTAATACATTAAGATTGTAGAATAGTTTTTTTTGTGTGTTTTATAATACTTTTAGGGATAAGGGTGGGAGGAATCGAAACAATTGCTAAAAAATGTTTAATAATGTTTTAAGAATTTTATATAAAGTGATAGAAATTAAAAATATTTAGGAGAGGGATGTTGGGTTTATGGAGGAAAAGGGTCAGGAGTAAATTAAAAATATATAAAATGTTTGAGAATTATATTTTAAATATGTATGGCATTTTAAAAATGTATATAGATTTATTAGACAAATATTAGTGGTATGTTGTAATATTAGAGGATAGGTGTGATTTAAAAAAAAGTAATTTAGTGGGATGTTGGTGAAATGGGTGGGTAGTAATTAAAAATTGTTTTAAAACAAATAATATTTGTTCAAAAGGTCTTTTCTTTAACAAAAAAATAATTTGAGAAATTTAGGTGTGGGTGTTGGGGATTTTAGAGAATATTGCTGGAAAGGTATGTTAAATTTTGTTATGAAGTTTTAGATTTCTTTGAAATATTAAGAAAAATAATGGAACTATTTCTAGATCATTATTTGTGATTATTTTTCATTTGAAATAAAAATGAATTTGTGATAACATTTTAAAAATACATTACTTGCATGTGGGTGTTTTTTAGTTCAAATTACTTGGTATATTAAATTGTTTTAAAATATTATAAAATGTATTTAAAATAAAGAAATACAATATTTTAATTAGCTTTTTATTGATATAAAGGGCCTAGTTACGATGTCAGGCAGACTTACCATCTCAGTCCTGGGACCAACCGACCGCCAGTCGGCGGTTCCAACTGCCGTTTTTTGGATGCAACCGAACACAGTTCGGTCGCATTCCTACATTTCCCTATGGGAGCATGCATTACAGCCGTAAACCAGTTGTAATGCATGCTCCCATAGGGAAATGGGAGGTGCTGTTCCCCATGGAAGGAAACTCAAGGTGTCTGCCACGAGGTGCAGGAATCAACAGGGGGTCACCATAGGTGCCCTTTCGGCCCCGAACTGGAGGCCGCACAAACAAGGTGCCCCCAAACATGCTTTTCGGCATGGTTTCCATGTCGGGCAGGCCAGCATGGAAACTGTGACGGAAACCGTGCATCGTAATCCCAATGGCAGAAAGGCCTGCCCTTTGGGATTACAAGCCGGTTCTGACTGGCCGACGGGCTTCAGGAATCCTGCCAGAATGACCAGCCGGTTTATTTTATTTTTATTTATTTATTTAAATTTATATAACAGCGCACAGCTACCCCACGGGGTTTCCCGGCGCTGACAGTGAACAACAGGAGGAAAAGGAACTATTGCCTGAAAAGCCACGTTTTTATAGATCTGCGAAAAGACAGAAGGTCAGACTGTAGACGGAGGGGCAATGGAAGCGAATTCCACAAATAAGGGCCAAGGTAGGAGAAAGAACAACCTCCCATACAAGACAGTTTGACTCTGGGGACTTGGAATTTCTTTTGAGAAGAGGATCTGAGAGTGCGGGAGGGGGCATAAGGGATGGCAAGCTGTTGTACATAGTCGGGAGCCTTTGCATGCTTAATGCGGAACATGTACGTGAGGGCCTTGAACTTGACTCGATTTTCCACTGAAAGCCAGTGGAGATCGATCAATGACTTGGATGCTGAGACAGTTTTGGGAACTCGACAGAGTAGTCGCGCGGCAGAGTTTTGTACTCGCTGCAGTTTGCGTGTAATTTCCTTGTTAATACCCAGGTAGAGAATATTCCCATAATCCAGCCTGGACGTCACCAAGGCTTGGACCTCGGTACGCTGGGTGTGAGCTGGGAGCATCCTCACAATCTTCATTAACCATTTCAGAATGGTAACGCAGGTGGCAGCAACCTTGGTAGCTTGCAATTCCGACTGGCTGATACATATTGAGCCGGTCGGAATTGAAGCCGACGATGTATGTTTAGTGTCCAGCACCTTCCCTGACTTCAGTTATATTGGAGTGGGAATAGTAAATTATGTATGTTTAGTGTCCAGCACCTTCCCTGACTTCAGTTATATTGGAGTGGGGATAGTAAATGGTATATGTTTAGTGTCTAGCACCTTCCCAGAATCTTCCTGCCCCTAAACCCCTTGTTAAGAAGTTAAGCATCCGCATGGATCAGGCCCTTACTCTGAAGGGGCATGCTGCTCAGACAGCTGTGTCCTGTTTCCATACATTGGGCCTACTCCGCCAAGTCTTTCATTTGCTCCCCGATTCAATGTGGAAGACTCTGACTGAGGCACTAATATTAAGCCGTCTGGATTACTGCAATGATCTCCTGATCTCCGGTAATGAGACCTCGCTCAGCCGACTGCAGGTAGTCCAGAATACGGCGGAGCAATTGCTCCTCAACGCCCCCCCCCCAGGACTGCTTCCTGCCCTCTTCTCTTGCAACTTCACTGGCTTCCAACACCCCAACAGGAAAAATTTAAAGTCTGCTGCACCATCCATAAGGCGTTGTTCAATTTTGGTCCCACCTATCTCTCGAAGAAATTTACACCTTACCTACCCTCCAGTTCTCTCCACTCGGGCTCCAAATATTTTCTTGTGGTTACCCGAGTCAGGAAGGCTAGATTAGGGGTAAAGGCCCTTTTTCATCTAGGCCCCTGCTATTGGAACAAGCTCCCCCTGCACTTGAGACAATGCCCTGACCCCCTACAATTTAGGAAGTTGTTCAAGACCACTCTTTTCTGTCTCTGATTCAGCTGTAATAGCACTGCACCCATGTTGCCCATCCGAAGAACAGAGATACCCCTTCAGGGGTCGATTCAGGAGCTATATAAATAAATAAATAAGTCATATTGTACTGGGAATAGTAAATTATGTATGTTTAGTGTCCGGCACCTTTCCGGACTTAAATTGCATTGGAGTGGGAATAGTAAATTATGTATGTTTAGTGTCCAGCACCTTTCGTGACTTCATTTATTTTTGGGTCGGAATAGCACATTATATATGTTGAGTGTCCAGCACCTTCCCAGACTTAAGTTGTATTGGAGTGTGAATAGTAAATTGTGTTTGTTTAGTGTGAAGCACCTTTCCTGACTTCAGTTATATTGGAGTGGGAATAGTACATTATATATGTTTAGTGTCAAGCACCTTCCCAGACTTAAGTTGTATTGGAGTGTGAATAGTAAATTGTGTTTGTATAATGTCAAGCACCTTCCCTGACTTAAATTATAGTAGAGTGGGAATAGTAAATTATATATGTTTAGTGGCCAGCACCTTTCCAGACTTCAATTGTATTGGAGTTGGAATAGTAAATTATGTATGTTTAGTGTCCAACTGGAAAAGCAAAGAACTGTAGCAAACACTCAATCAATAAATGCCATCTCTCTTTTAAGGTGAGACAAGACAAAGTGGCGACTTTAAATTTACAACTAAAGATATAGAATCAGATATTTTTTATATAAAAACATTTATATTTCATATAAATATTTTGTTTCAAAAACTTTTTTTCTCATATATATTTCATTTTTCTTTTTCTTTTTAGACTAATCATGCAAATAGTTCTATATTCAAATTAATTTTCAGCAATTTACCTATATATATAACATACAAATATTTCAGCAAATCACAATAAACCGGTCGATATTCTATTGAAGTAGGCAAAGCGGTGGATTTGACTACGCGAGTTTCGGCATTCTGCCTTCATCAGGTGACCGTCATTCGCAAACACAAGTTACACGACATACATGAAATTTTTAAGAAATCAATTCTAGCTACAAATATGACAGCAGGACTTTATTATTTCTAGGTATCTCGGAAGGGCTTCTATTCTTGTCGCTTCTTGTTTGAAAGTTGATGACCAATTCGTCACACTTGTCATTCAGGAACAGTATTCTATATCTGATGTCAATGTTCAGTTGCTTCAATTGCAGGTAATTGTGTACTCTTATATTTGTTCTAAAAAAAACGCACCTTAATTTGGTCCGCACATTTCCTATTCAGATTGTGGATCGCGAAAAGCTTCTGTGTTCTTTTTAACGATATATGCCAAAGTTCTCATTTCGGAGGCGGTGGCTTCCTAGTATAATATCTTTCAATAGCGTATTATTTCCGAAGTTTGTGGGTCTATTGACTGATATTTCGGGGTTACTTAGGGTAGTGTCTTTTAATCCTTCGCATCTACAGATTGGTTCCTCTCTCGGGGGTTCTTTCTCGCCATACACGCTGGATACTCCGAATAATTATCCCACACCTTCCCTGACTTACATTATATTGGAGTGGGGATGGTAAATCATTTATTTTTAATATCTAGCACCTTGCCTGACTTAAGTTGTATTGGAGTGGGAATAGCAAATTATGTATGTTTAGTGTGAAGCACCTTTCCTGACTTCAGTTATATTGGAGTGGTAATGGTACATTATATATGTTTAGTGTCCAGAACGTTCCCAGACTTAAGTTGTATTGGGGTGGGAATAGTAAATATGTATGTTTAGTGTCAAGAATATTACCTTAATTAAAACATACATATAACTGTTTACAAATTGTTTATTTAACACACATAAGTATTCAATGCACATTTTTATAAGATGAAAAACTTTTTATCAATTTTTTATTTTTTATTTGTTAAGGCATATAACACATTGAACATATTTTTTAAATTAGGGTATGGATTTCAAAAATAATGATTTTAACTATTAAAACAGAAAATAATTGTATATTTTTTTAATACACAATACATACAAGTAGAGTATTTTTGAAAACAACATTAACATATATTCATAATTTTTCACAACATACTTCTTTTAAATATTTATTAAATAATATTTTTGATATAATACAATTTAATTTTAAGATCTTTAGTTACATTGTTTATGTGTGTATCGACATACTTATTTTGGAGAAAAATGTTTTTGTAGAAAAAGTATGTTTATATATAATTTCATATGTTTTTTTTAATATGTTTTATTTATTTATTTATTTTATTTTCAGACTTATACCGCACTAGGACTCGACTCCCAAAGGAGTATCTCCGCGCCTCTGGCACACAACAAAGAGCAAGGAGCCCAAACATGTAATGGTCATCCCTATAAGATGATCTAATGCTGGAAGAGAAAGGTTTTTAATTTTTTCCTGAATGGAAGGTGTTCCCTGCATAGTTTGAGTTCCATGGGGAGATCGTTCCATAGCTTCGGACCAGCCACTGACAACGCTCTGCCCCCTTGTCTTGTTAAACTTAGGAACACATAATAATTGTTGCTCTCCAGATCTAAGAGATCTGGAGGGGACGTATGGGTTGAACTTTTTCATCAAGTAGTCGGGACCATTCCCAGTGAGACATTTATGGATGACACAGCATATTTTAAACCTCACCCTCTGTTTCACTGAAAGCCAGTGGAGTTTAGTCAGCAGAGGTTTAGATGGTGTTCGAGCGGGGACATTAGGAACAAGGCGTGCGGCGGTGTTTTGCACAACTTGTAGTCTTGCAATGACCCCCTCGTTGGCAGCTAACAACAGACCATTACAATAGTCTAATCTGCTCAACACGAGCGATTGTACCAAGGTTCTTCTGGTGGTGTCGGGGAGCAGTGGGAACACTTTCCTGAGGAGCCCAATAACATGGAAGCAAGAGCCAATCACTTGATTTCCATGTTGTTTCAAGGCAAGCTCCTCATCCAATTTTACGCCAAGATCTTTTACAACCTGTTTGGGCTCAGGTACAGGGCCAAGATCTTGAGGCCACCAGTCAGGAGTCCACAGGCGTTTAGCTTCCCCGAAAAGCATCACTTCTGTTTTAGAGACATTGCACTGCAGGAAATTTAGTGCCATCCAGTGGGCCACCTCTTTCATCCCCCTGGCAAAGGAATTTCGCACTTCTGATGTCATCGTTTTGAACGGAAAGAGGAGTTGAGTATCGTCCGCATACGATACCGGGATGAAACCATGGGATCTCATGATGTTAGCTAGGGGGGCCACGTAGATGTTAAATAACGTGGGGCTCAAACAAGAGCCCTGTGGCACCCCCTTTGAGATCTCTACCACCTCCGATCGATACGGACCCAAGATGACACTCTGGGTACGCTTTGTAAGGAAACTCCTTAGCCAGGCCAGCGCCTTGCCTTCCAGCCCGATGTCAATGAGTCTGGAGATCATGATGTCGTATGACACAGTGTCAAACGCCGCTGACAGATCTAAAAGCACCAGGATAACGGAAGAACCACTATCCTGTAGCATACGAAGATCATCAGCGACGGACAATAAGGCAGTCTCGGTGCTGTGTCTCGGTCTGAATCCCGACTGAGAGGGATCTAGCCCCCCTGCACTTTCTATGTAATTAGACAAGTGCTGATTGACAAACTTCTCAGTAAGCTTCCCAACTAGAGGGAGAAGTGAGATCGGTCTCAAGTTTGACAATTCGGTTAGAGGGATGGTGTTGTTTTTCCTCAGAGGTCTCACAAGTGCATGCTTCCAAACAGGGGGAACTTCCCCTGTGCTCAAAGACATGTTGACTATGTGTCGAAATCCGGCACCCAAATCATTAGCCAATGTTGGCATGAAGCGTGCCGGAATGATATCTGAAGGGCACCCGCTCTTTATTTGAGTGGTTAAGACAATGACCTCCTCCGTCGATATGGGAGGAAATTCAGCAAGCTTGCCATTGCAGGTTATATGTACACCAGTGGATGACTGAGCAGTGCTGTCCGCTGTAGCCATATTGTTACTATTTTTCGTGGAGGCCAATATTTTATCATATATTCCTTCAATCTTTCTAGTGAAAAACTGAGAGATATTATTGCAAAGTTCCTGAGATGCTATCTCATCAGTCTCACAAGCAGCAGGCTTAATGAAAGTTTGCAGCACTTGATATAAAACTTTTGCATTTTTACCTGCTTCTAGTAATTGGGCTGCTATATGATGTTTTCGTGCAGCTCGAATGGCTTTATGATAGCTTTTTGAAGAAATCCTATAATTTTCCTTATCCTCCGTCTTACGAGTAGTCCTCCATAGTTTTTCTAACTTTCTCATCATTAGTTTTGATTGTCTCAAGTCACCTGTGTACCAAACTTCTTGTTTAGGTGAGGGTCGGGGTTTAAAAGTTCTTAGAGGCACAACGTGATTTATAGCCACTGTCACTGCTTCATCAAATTTGTGCAGTGCCTTGGAAACATTGCCCCCACATTCATCCCAACTGGGTTCAATGTATTTCCCCCTAAAGCCCTCTGATGTTAGTTTACGCCAGGGTCTCCTAATGTCAGCCATCACCCTCTGAGTGGCCTTTGGTTTATAATTGGTACGGGTGTAAAAGCTAATGATGGAATGGTCTGTCCATTACACCTGGGTAGGCGGCATACATTTTATGGTAGTTGAGTTGGACAATACTAATTCCAATGTGTGGCCTGCCAGGTGTGTAGGTCCCTGATTTATCTTTTTTAGCCCCAATGTGCCCAAGTCAGTTAGTAAAGTCTGAGCCTCACCACAATTGGTCAATTCGCTATGGACATTAAAATCCCCTACAAGGATAAAATCAGAGTTTTCCTGCACATGAGGTGCCAAAGCTTCAACCAGTTGAATAGAAAAATTCTCACTTGGGCCAGGGGGGCGATAAACCAAAGGCCCCTTCCTGGTTTCCCTTGAGCTAGGATTAATTGTAAAAATAAGGAGCTCCATCTGGGGAGTGTACATAGTTTCAGTGACAACCACATCCATCTCCTGTCTAAACACAATGGCTATCCCCCCTCCTTTTTTTATAGGACGGTCCATCCTCACCATTTTATATCCTAGCGGTACCCCAAGTGTTATGGCCGAAACAGTATGGGGTTTCAGCCATGTCTCCGTGAGAAAACATAGATGTGGTCTCTCAGATGTTATAAGATCCCATACTTGAGTTGCATGACTGACTAGAGAGCGGATGTTACACAGTAGGTTTTTACAATTAAGGGATGTGCCCTTGGGTGGAGTGTCAATCAATTCCACCGGATATCTAGTTGGTGCCAGTGACCAAGATCCTAACTGACTTGGTCCAGTTTCAACACAGGTAGAGAATTGCTCATGACACACCCAGCACGAGAAAGGTCCCTCTAAATTATTTCCCACCTTGTGGGTGCATAGTATTGGGATGTTTTGGAATTAATATTAATTAGCATTTGTTTTCAATATATATTAAATAATTCTAACCATGTATTATTATTTAATATTTATTTTACAAACATTTTTACTATATATTAACTAATATAATATAGTTGTATAACATGATTTAATATTTTATTCTATTTTAAATCCTCATAATAAAATTAAAAAAAAAAACTTTCAAAATAAAATGTACTTGTATATACATTATTACATTTTGTATCTGATGTGTTATTTGTAAAACGTTTTTTACACTTTAAAATTATTTTTTACTTGAAATTAACAATGTAAATTAGAATATGTATTACATAATATTATATATATTATAATAATATTTACTGTGGGCCCGATTATGATGTCATCAGGATGGCCTCCGAATCGGATTTGGCTTTCCCAGATGTGATTCGTAGCCCTTTTCTCCGACCGAATCGTACACAGGTTCGGATGACCAAGTACAAACTAAAGATTGCGTACGCATTGACCAAATCATTTACAAACCCAATCCTGTCCTTACGACTCGTTCGTAGCCGAATCGTGCCGCACAATGGAGCCGGATTCTGACCGAGTGAGTACAATGCACAGCCACATCAACTCGATCTCAGCAAGACGAAACGGCTGTCAGAATTGTACTTCAGGCGGCCGTAGCTGGCCCGCTTCACTCGGGGCCCCCCAAATCTGTCACAGAGGTCGCCTGTCACCATGACAGGGGTCTCCATGTTCTAGTTGTGGACCACAACTGGAAAACGGCGACCCACAGGAAAGAAGCCTGCACTACCTGCTACCTCAGATTGCACGTAAACGAGGAGTTATCCGCTCCCCCACTTTTCTCTACACGCATCCTGCGTGGCTCGTTGCTTGTTGAATATGCGAACTGCGTCGGCACAGTAAAAAGCCAAAATTAGCTCTTTCAGATGATATCCTTCGAGTGATTCAACTCCATAGGACATCTAGGATCTCACCACAAAGATTTAATTCTGTTAACTTCTTACTGGAACTCCATTTTAAGTCTCGAGCCCTGCAGGGTCGGAATTATCACCGGCGGAGCGACTACCCATACGTATCTTACTTGCCACACAGCCCTGAGGAGTCGCGGAAACCCTATTTCTGTGCACGAAACACGTGTCGGCTGGATTGTTTTGAAGTGATTAAAAGAGACTGAACTGTTGACCCATCAAACAAGAATTATTTGTGTTGTTCCTGCTTAAGCTTTGTATTGTAACTTACTTGGTGTCCACATTGACACACCTTCTATACTAATTTGCTGTGTGCAAAGGGCATCCTGTTGAAGCTTCGTAGGGCGTTGGTTTTCCATCACACATTTGGGGGGTTGTAGGGCTTATCCCCTTGCCCAGTTGCACCACACCTTTATTTTTCTAAACCACCTCAAACTTGCGTCCACTATTAGCAGAGCGCCCGCTATTACCCTGATTGGAAAAACCGTTTTTGCCAGTACATTAATATGGTGTTTGGACCGTAGGGGCAGATTACAGGTGGACAGCAACCGACTTACCGTCGGTTGCGGTCTGCACTACATCGTTTATCGGCTCCTACGTGTATTTTGTATTCTATCAGTATTATTGTTTGGTCAGTGTTGCAGAAGGATCTTTGCGGTTGGGAGCAGCTTCAGAACCATTAGGGTACGTTTGTTTTTGCTTTTTTCTAAAGTAATTTAAGGGTAGGGGGAGGTAGTTCGGTATTGATTAGTGTATGTAATGTATTATTTGTCATGTTGTGTAGGCTGGGGTATTTAGAAGTATGTATAATAGCGTTAGTGCATTGTGTTTTTAAAGATATGTAGTGTTGTAGATTATTAGTTATTGGTATTTCAGTATGTGATTGTAGTTGTAGATGTTTTTGAGCCAAATGTAAATTATTACAATGTAAATGTAAGTGTGGGAGGGAAGTGTTTTTTTTTTTTAGATGCTTTTGTTCCCAATTTGGAGTTGGTCGGAGTATGCATTTTTTCTTTTTAAAGGAAATGTATATTAGTTTAATATAAACAAATAATTATTTAACATTTCCTTTATATTTCAGGTTCTCTGGAGCATTTCTTTTTTTAAATCTGTTTATCTGGTTTTTTAAGGTTCTACACTACAAAGGAATATGTTGAAGGATTTATTTTTACGCAGCTGTATTTTTCAATTTTTTGGGGGGTTCTTATATTTTTACTAATGGATTTGGAAGGGTTTCTCTCATTTCATTCTTTTTTGTATGAAGGTCTGCAGCTATAGAACTGTAAGTAATTACCATTTTTCTAAAAAGGAGAGGAAATGTTATTTATTTCTTTGTAGTTTGATGTTTTAATGTTTCATGCACTGTTTTATTTCTTATCTGTGCAGGATTAAACTAGCTTTGTTTGTTTTTTTGTAGAGATTTTTGTACAAGTATTATTTTTTCTTTTAAAAATATTTGTATTATCTAAAATAATATTGAAATATTATATATAATTTTTTGACATATTATTAATATTTTCTTATTAAAAATGTATAAAAGTGAGGTTGTGTTTTTTTTTAGTTTGGTAAATTAATATTGGTTATAGGTTTGATCTAGAGTTTGTATTTTGATATGGATATAGGTATTCTAGGCCGTTAGAATTTGCATATAGTCTAACTTTGTATTGCTTTTCTAGTTGGTATGGCAGGTAACTGACCAGTTATGTGTTCTGAGACATGAGGCCAAATGGTTCTGAGAATTTCAGTTGTGGGTTTTTCAGAGCTAGTGGTTGTTTAATATTTTCTAATAAATCTCTGATTTCAATTTCAGTCACGTTAGGGGGGTGGTTAGGTTCCTTAACACTTACGACATTGTTTCTCAAGTTATTGCCCTCGCATAGTAAGCATTTAAATAATATTTTGAACATTTCTAATTGGTGTGGTTACCGGTTGTCCTCTATTGGCTGTATGTGTAGCCCATAAAGCATAACACAAATATGCCTTTTTTCGAAGAGATAGATTTTGCAACTTCAGCCATATTTTTATTTGTGCTGCAATGAAATATATATGTAGAAAAGTTTAATATATATTGTATGAATATTTTTACATTTTCTTATTTCACATTTATTAATACACTTACATATCTGGGATGTGTAGAGATTTTGGTTTTTTGAAAACATTTCTGTTCTACTTTCTTGTTTGTTGCTTTTCCTGTTGAAATAAAAATAAATGTTTAGGTATTATGTTTATAAATAGTATGTTGCTTAAGGGGGGAAAGGGTGTGGGTGGGATTGGTTTAGATTTTTTATTTGTGTGTTTGTTTACATTAAGTATACTTACGATATTTAGTTGGTTATTTTTTGTTTTTCTGTGAAGTTGGTTTGAAGAAGTTGGGATAGTCTTTAGAGAAGAGAAAATTTACAGAACAAAAACATTTAGGGCCTCATTTCTATGTCGGTCGGAAAGCCTCAGACCACTGGTTGAAGGATTTCTAACCAACATGAAAGTTTAACATTCCGACTGCTGAATTACAATGTCAGCGGTCGGAGTGTAATCCGGTCGGTGTAATCGACTTGGTTCCGACCAGCTCAAGGAGCCTGTCAGCCAGTTGTAAAATGCTCTTAATCCCTTAAGGACGGCGTTTCTGCCATCAGAATTATGATGTTTCCGACAGCCTTTCCATATCGGCCTATCCGACATGGAAAGGCTGTCGGAAAGCAACTTTGGGGGCCCCTTGCAGGTCCCAAATCTCCCCTGGCCCTTTTGTTGTGGTCCTGAGGAGCACCATAGAAACCCTCCTAAAAAATCCTGCACCATGTGGCAGGCACCAGTAGGTGCCTGACCCACAGTGCAGGGATTTAAACAAACTTCCATTTCTCTATGAGAGATTGTGCTGTGGGCAGTTGCCGCCTGCCACATAAGCTCCCATAGAGAAATGGTAGTTTGCGACTGCACCATGTATGGCCATGTCAAAATCAGGTGTGCAGAACCACCGACCTATGGTTAGTGGGTTCTCACACAGAAAAGGTGTCGATCGGAGGCAACTCTGACTGTCAGCGAAATGAGGCCCTAATTACTTTAATTATTTTATATTGCATTACATTTATTTTACTTAGGTGCTGCATTAAATTAGAGGATATACTTACTTTGTAAAGTTGATGTGTGAAGTATGTATTTAAAGCAGCTGCGTTCTGCTAGAAATCCAGCAGAGTTTTGTTGTTTTGGCGTCTTTTATATTGTTTATTTAATTGGTTGAAGATTTTTACTGGTTAATGTTCTTTGTAGTTTTATTTTGTTTTATTTTATTGGTTGTTATAGTGTCTGTTCAATCGCTTTGCCAGTTTTGTTCTCATTTGGAAAACATGAATTAATTTTGTTTAAAGGTATATGTGGTTTTAAATGTGTATTTATTAAAATATAAATATTAATATTTATTTAATTTCATATGTAATACAATTTAATGAATGTAAGAAATACATTTTTATTTATTTTATGATGTTTATATGTGCTATTATGTTTGGTTGGGTAATGTAATTGTTTATAATGTGATTTGATATTTTAGAATTGTAAAAATATGGTTTATGTAAAGATAAGAAACTTCTTTATATGTGTGATATTTTAAATACATTTATGTATATTGAAAATGTGAAATGTATAATTGTTTAGAGGTTATTTTTATGTGTATGCTCGATATTTAAGTAGTCGATACTTTTAAATCACGGCACCAGTGATTGTGCCTCGGGCCCAACACAGTTGGAATCTAGATCTAGACAACCTGATAACAGATGACATCTGGGCCTTCTGCTGTGGCCAACTTCCAATGCTCTCACCAATCTATAAGATGAGACTGATACAATTAACATTTTTACATAGGTTTTATAGGACCCCCTCTCAGTCGCATGGTATGGGGATCAGGCCTGATGTAAGTTGCTGGAGATGTGGTTAAGCCCCAGCTACTTTCCTATACATGTCTTGTATCCATGCATTGCATGGATACAAGGTGTCACTTTTAGCCACACTTAACTATCTTTTGGGAGTTAATGCCAATCAGCCTCTGAACCAAAAATATATGGGGTCCCTTTCTGGACTGGCTGAAAGCACTACAAGATGGTAGTGTTCCCTTCCCAATCCCTGCAGACACTTGACGGTTACATTAGCAGGGACTGTATACACTTAGTATTAGGCTGATACCTTGGAGGGTTATGCGACCAGGTGCCTATGAACTGCCTGTCAGTGGGACTCTGTACGAAAACTTTCCATGTGCCATACCTTTGCGCTGAACCTGTGAACCAGTTCTTGTCAAAGGTTGTAATTTGACAATGAATGCAAATGTATTGCTTCCTGACAGTTTTGTTATGTTTTGCGGTTATGCATTAAAACTGTATCCTTTATCAGACTATATTTATTATACTATGACTTGGAATGCGATCTGTTGCTTTTCTTGTTTGAAAATGCCAATAATCAATTAAAAAAGAAAAAAAGTAGTCGATATTTCATTATTAGTTATATCGATTTTTTTATGACATGTTTTCCCCGATATTTGTGTATTTTTCTAATTAAGTATAGGTTGTTGATATTTTGGTCAACAATATTTGTGTGACGGTAATTTTGTAGTTCGATGTTAGTAGTGCCGGTAATATGTCAGTGAACCCCTTGTGACTGTCCAGTGTGAATGCACATGCCCAGCTCTTGTCCCACCAAAACCAGATGTTGAATACACAAACAGGCAGAGGCACACAGGATGGTAAAGCAAGAAAATGCCCACTTTCTAAAAGTGGAAAAGAAACAATTGATGGACGGAATGCTGTACAATGCAAATATTCACCACCAGTCTCAAGGATCTGGGTTTAATCTATCATTCTTTTGCTCACCACGCCACCCTAGTTTGGACCCAGCCATATGCAAATCAGTCTTGACCCTGTTCCTTATGGGAACAGTCCAGCCCGAACTACCAAGCCAGGTCCTCCCTGGACTGGAAACAAGCATTCTGGGACCGGTTTCAGGGCATCACCCTCATCAGCCAGGCTAGCTTGAAGCCAGTAGCACAGTGAGCACAGGACCTACAAATCTGTGCATTGTTCAGCAGTCCGACCATCAATTGTTTCTTTTGCATTTGTCGCCATAAGTGGGAGGGGTATGCCCACTAGTAGCATTTGATTTAAGGCCTGCCACACTCAGTGCACTATGCTATCAAATATACCGATCATGGATATCCAATCATGTTCACAATTTACGCAGAGAGCATATGCACTTTAGCACTGATCAGCAGTGGTAAAGTGCCCAGAATCCTAAAGCCAACGAAAACAGGGTCAGAAAAAAGGAGGCAAATAGCAAAAACTTGGGGATAAAGCTGCAGAAAGGGCCAGTCTAACAGATTGAAGAGGGAAACTGCAAGCAAAATGAAGGTTCAATATTTAGAGAATAAAGTGAGGATACAAGCTAGTGATTCTGAAACTGAATCAGGAATGATTTTGGAGTTTCCATTAAGAGAAGTACGTGGGGAAAATCTAGGACATGTGCCTTGGACGAGAGCTGATCTTTATGCTTTTCTATATATTTTTCAAAACTGATAGAGGAGCATGAGATGTGGCATGAAGAGGTTCATAGACTGACAACAATTTCACAGATGCTGTTGACTGATTTGAATTCGTTATTTGAGACTGTAATCCCTAGTGATTTGTGGTCTGGATTTAAGGTTGCTGTTGCAGGGCAACTAATGAAACAGCTAGATTTGCTCCAAACAATGGGGGTGATTACAATGGCAAGTCTGCCGGCCATCGCTGCGGTGAATGGAACCGCACGCCTGTAGGGCGGCGGTCCAGCACCACAGATTACTATGCGACTGCCACTGTGGTGTTGAATAGCTTTTTAGGACCCTAGTGTAATTTTCCCGATTCATGCCCTTATATAGGTATAATTCACATTACCCTTATATAGGCATAGAAATCATACCCATATTTAGACATAGCCCCTGCGGTCCAAATACAGGCATGGCTACTTCCACTAGTTCCAACAAGCCACAACGATTTCTTGGAAAACTCGGCTTCAGCAGTCAGGCACATCCCCTTTCTTGAATATTGATTTGTCCTAGAAATCTTGGTGTTTTCAAAGAACTACCATTCCCTTGGGGTTCTTTTGTGACGTTATTATGTCGGACTTTATGTCAAACCAGGCACCTTCAAGGTATAAATATGCCCACACTTGCCCTAGCAAACACACAGTGGTTTGGAGCAGTACGACTATCTACTTGCCAAACGCAGCTCGCTACAGCAACTGCCAAAGGAAGCCGACCCTCCAGCTGACGCACTGACAGAGAGGCTGCCTTTCTCTTGATGAGAATCAAGCTCCAGTGTTTCCAAGCTCCCCTTGCGGGGTGTTGAAAATCGAGTCCGGAGACAGAGATACCAGACCTCTTTCATACTAAAACCAAGGTACGGAGCTGATTAGACCGTAAGAGAAATCATGTATAGATTATGGCAAAGAAACTAAACCCATACTTACTTCTTCCCTCATACTAGACTTAGGTTAGGTACATTGGGGTAGGTGTATTTTAGAAACACCAGTTGAGTACTTTTAGTCTTTGTTATTTATGTATGTATTTTATGGCTTAGAAATCATACCATGCTTTTACAGTATTATTTTATAATACTCTTCTTGCTGTACGCATTATACTTTACAGCTAGTATTACGATAGTAGCAGTTCATTTCTTCTGCATGTGAAAGAAGACTGTTCAATAAATACATTTATTGAAAATGCCCGTCTCTGCACCTCTGATGAAACGAAGCATGCGCGATTGACTGAGTAAAATATATATCTATTGTTTCCACGACTCTTAAGATACGTTTTATCTTGGGGAAACAACGTTGTCATGTCTATGCGGTTGTCAGAAACGAATTCCTTCTTGTGAATTCGAGAAAGTTTCTAGTGACCTCTGAGCTAGCTGGCACTCACAACTAAGTCTAATATATTCGATAGAGACCTAGTCGACTTAAGTCCTACGTCACATTTATAGGATATATTATTCCAATGCGCAGAGCCTATTGGGAATATAGGAACTACACTACATGGCGCCCAACGTTTGGAAAGGCACTAATTTAACGCTAGATACTAGAGTAACTCAGTGGTGCTTTTCACAGAGACCACTTTTTCCCTTAAAATACTCCAATAGATGTCTGGAGTGGGTTAAAGGATAAAATATATAACAAATGGCCTATCATCAAGAGGTGGTAGGGTAATTTTTGTCATAAAGGCACACGAATATCGGCAGACAGAGATATTCTATTAATGGATTGTCTTCCCTGAAGCAAATCGGGTAACACATGTGTTCCACTTTTTCAAAGAAGAGGAACCTCCAGCAGAATGCATTCCTTTTGAGGACATTGAAATTCCACTAACTTACCAAGAGCATCAGCTCTGGTTTAAAGGTGCCCTACAACATCAAAATCACATTACCAGGCTCTGTCCACTAGGTAGACCAGGAGCAACATGGCCAGTACTAGCCAGCTATACACCACATCCTGCCATCGAAGAAATGACAGGTTCAGAACTATTAGTTCAACTAAAACAATTAATCAAAATACATAGACAATTGGTTCAATATGTCATGCGGACTCTAACAGTCCAACCTGCTGTAAGGATTCCACAGCAAACCCCTCAGCAGGGGAACACAAATAAAATTACACCACAGACTATACAATCAGTCATTGGTAAATTGCCCGCAAAAAGGAAACAAATTCCATTCTGGATAGCTCAAAAAATTACTCAAATCGAGGCAGTATTTCCTGATAGTACACCTAATGAGAAACACAGAATTTTAACAATCTGTTTACCAATGGGGATCGCACCACATCTGGAGGACTGCGACACTTGGGGTACAGTTTTTGCTGCAATCTACACAAAAACACATGGTGTTCCGTCCATGGCGGTAAAAAATACCAGAAGTCCTGAAACAGATTCAAAATGAATACGGGGCAGAGCCTGCTTTAAATCTGGGTATGAAATTACTTAAAGATTTCAAACAGGTCTCAGCTATAATATTAGGTAATATTAAAGGTGAAGCAGCATCCGTGGCGATCCGCCAAAAATAAAAGAACTGGATGTAACTGAGCAACCATATGAACTGGCCAGAATAATAGAAAAATCCTATGAAGAACTAGGTAGAGATAGTTTGGGTGGGAAACCAGTGAAGCTCCAACTAACAGAAAGTCCTGAAAAGTTTTTTTTTATCAAAAACACTCTCGCCACTCCTAAAAAGAAGTGGGAAAACACTAAACAGACCCTTCCTAAAGAGGAGCGTTCCCAATCCAGAGGTAGGTCTCCTCAAAAGGAGCCCTCTGAAAAGAGGTATAACCTCAGGAACAGGTATAATATGAGAAAACCTGATATATATCAAGATAATGACACACGTTCCTCTTGTACCTTTCAGAATTCCTCATAGAAATCGAAAAGAAGGGGACGGTCAGAACACAAGGAAGAACGCGTGATGTCCAAAGACGATCAACACGTTCCAAAAAATAAGAAAACCCAATTCACCAAAAAGAAGGTAGCAGGTCTGAAGATCAGACATGCCGAAGATCTTGAGGACACAACTCAAGAACGGGGAGTGGGCTCAGACAATGCTAGAAGTTACCATAGCTCGAAAGATCCTGAAGGATCATCTGGAGACAGTGGACTTGAATGAGTACATTCAAGTTGAAACAGCTGATACCAGGGTTAGTGTACCCCATAAGTTATATGAAGTAACACTCCGGATGGTGGGGGACATAACTAGAAAAGTAAGAGCACTCTGTTGGGAGAAGCTCTCTAAGGGTTATGACATTGTTCTAGCTGAAAAAAACTGGCCACCAAAATTTGTCAGGGAGTGCCCACATGGCGACGACATCATTTTGCCAGCCTTCTCTAATCATATTCCAATTCACTTAAAATACACCTATGCCAGAAAATGGGCCATAGCCCAGGCTCCAGCATTATATAAAAATCATGTGGGATGGAATGAGGATTCTCCTCACCATAAAATCCAGTTAAAAACTCAACCAACTGCACAAAGGCAGTATCCAGTTAAGCAAGAAGCTAAAAAACAAGTAAGGGAGATATTAGATCAACTTGAATACTGTAGTGTAGTTCCTATATTCCGAAAAGGCTCTGCGCATTGGAATAACATAAACGATAGTTTAGACGTAGGACTTAGGTCAACTAGGTCTCTATTGAATATTTTAGACTTAATTATGAATGCCAGCTAGCTCAGAGGTCACTAGAAACTTTCTCGAATTCACAAGAAGGGATTAGTTTCTGACAACCGCATAAACATGACAACTTTGCTCCCTCCAGAATAAGGAGTATACCTCCAGAGTTGCGGAAACAATAGATAACTATTTTACTCAGTCAATCGTGCATGCTTAGTTTCACCAGAAGTGCAGAGAAACAGAGGGACGGGCGTTTTCAATAAAAGAGGTTATTTATTGAACAGTCTTCTTTCTCATGCAAGAGAAGTGAATTGCTACAATTGCAATACTTGTCATAAAGTAAAGTGCGTACAGTAAAAGGAGTATTATAAAATAAGACTGTAAAAGTATGGTATGGTTTCTAAGCCATACGGTGTTTAAAGCGGATAAAATATATTCAAATGATAAAATCTTGACTAAACGTACTCAAATGGTGCTTCTAAGATACGCCTACCCCGGTGTACCTAACCTAAGCCTAGTACATGGGAAGGAGTAAGTGAGCTATACTTTGAGTTAAGATAGTTTCTGCCAAGAATCTAAATCAAGAATTCTCTAAGGGTCTAATCAGCTCCGTACCTTGATTATAGAATGAAGGAGGTCTTGTATCTCTCTCTCAGGACTCGATCTCCCAGCAACCCGCAAGGGTGACAGGGAAACACTGGAGCTGGATTTCTCGGCAGGAGAAAAGACAGCGTCTCACTCAATACGTCAGCGGGAGGATCGGCTTCCTTCGGCACTTGCTACAGCAGGGCGTCGGGCAAGAAGATAGTCGATCTGCTCCAAACCACTGTGTGTTTTGCTAGGGCAGGTGCTGGTATATTTATACCTGGAAGGTGCCGAGTTTGACGTAAGGTTGGATATAAGACGTCACTAAGAACTCGCAGTTCTTTCAGGACTCCGGTGTTCTAGGACAAATCAATACAGAAGCAGGGGGAGTTCCCGGGCTGCTGGAGGCTTGGTTTGTTTAAGAACACGTTGTGCTTTCTAGGAGACTATGGGAGTAGCCTAGCTGTATTTGGACTGCATTGGCTATGTCTTAATATGGGTATGATTCTTATGCCTATATAAGGATATGATTTGATATAACCACATAAGGGCATACATCGGGAATATTCACTAGAGTCCTAGATTCATCTACAACAATACCACCGGGTCATTGAAACATGCACCTCGTCAATGAACAATCTTTTGTTTCCTGTCTCCAAACCAGACAATACATATCATCTAGTTTTGGACTACAGACATTTAAACTCTTGCTCCAAAACTTTTGCAGTACAAAATGCACACAGTGCAGCACTAATGAATAACATCTTGGATAAAAAATATAAAACCACATTTGATATTTCTAACGGTTTCCGCTGTCAAAACATTGCACCTGAAAGCAGGTACTTGACCGCTTTATCAATTATGGGGACACAGAGTCACTTCTGTCGTCTCCCCCAGGGATTCAAAAATAATCCAGGGTTATTTTCAGCCAGAGTAACAGAGTTACTACAAACGTATGATGATGAGGCATTATATTATGTCGATGACATCTATCTAACAGACGATAACTTGGACAGGCACTTGAACAGGGTGAACACCATAATACTTGGATTCGCCTCTGAAGGGTACAAATTCAACTTTAAGAAGTGGAGAAATGCCCACATCAACGTCCTTTTTCTGGGATACGAGTTATCAAGTGAAAGCAAAAGCCTGGCAGCCAACTTTTTAGAAAAGTGTACGCTGCTCCAACCTCCAAAAACACTAAAAAACTTACAGTGAATTCTAGTTTTCCCTGAATTTCGAAAGAACTTACATTCTAAATTATGCAGAAAGGGTTACACCTCTCTAAAAATTAATCAAACCTAACTTCAAAACAACTAATTAGACTAAAAAACACACAGAAATTTTGCGTTCAGTGCAAACAGACATGTTAGCAACAACACATTTACTGACATGCGTAAACGTACGCAAACTTCTAATCAGAATAATACCCGGAAGATGCGGATTCAAATACTTAACCTTTAATGAAGGTGAAAAAGTACCAATTGCTTACAAATCACACTTGTACACACAAGCTGAAATTAAAATCACTTCAACAGAGAAAATTCTGACAGCGGTTCAAACTACAGTAGCAAAAGAGAGAGCTCTTGCACAGGGTAAACGCATAATGGTTGTTACGCCTGAACCTGCCTTAGAGGCAGTGACAAAAGCAAGCATTCCTAATGCAAAGGCTTTACATCCGAGATGGATAGAATGGGTTAAATCTCTTGCTGCAACAGACATTGAATATGTTTTTGTCTCTTATTTAAAAACACAAGAATTTCTACAATACGAACAAGAACGTCCTCTGCCCACTGAGATTCTGCCTCTAGAACAGTACGAATGTATAATTTATACAGACGGATTAGCACAACCCACAATTGGGGGTAAACAGGCTTATAGTGCTGCGTGCACGATTGTTAAAGGTCGCTGGAGCAATGGTAAATTCCGACCTATGGTCACAAAAACTCAATCTCTAAGAGTCTGTACAGCTCAGTGAGCTGAACTACAAGCTTTCAAGATGGCGCTTGAAAATACCGATCGTGAATTCCCCACACTCATAGTGTGTGATTCGTATTACTGCATTCAATCTTACAATGAATACTTGCAGAACTAGGTTCAAAATGGTTTCAAAGATGCAAAAGGTGGCACAATCAAGCATAAGTTTTTTTGGGAACAAGTAGTTCACTTACAGAAAGTACTGCAAAAGACTCCTGTGATCCATACACTGAGTCATCAGCGTGATGGCGTTCACGTTGCAGGGAATTCATTGGCTGATAAAGCCGCAAAGGCAGCTGTGCAAACGGCTTCCATAGCTGCAATCACACATTTTAAAACAAAAATAGACAGCGAAATATTGCAGGCTGTTGCTGCTTCCAATAAAGACAGCGGTAAAACATTACCAAAAGGTTTTCCACTCAAGTACTCCTATATAACTGATGCAAATAATGTTCCTTTTGCTCGAATCCTGGAGTGGGGGATAGAGTAATTCCAAACATGGAACACAGATTAGGACTAATCTTAGCAGCACATAAAGGGCTTGCCTCTAAACACGCAGGTGTTTCCGCCACAGTATCGTTAATAAAACAGAGAGACTGGAGGCCTCGCATGAGGAAACAAACCAGAAACTATGTTTTGGAATGTGAAATCTGCCAGAAAATTAAAGTTTCAACAGTGAAACGCCCGGCGCAGACACCCCTTCTAATTTCAGATAAACCATTAGCATGTGTTTAACTGGACCACTGCGGTCCCTTACAGAGGGATAGTAACTATAAATATATCATGGTCGCAGTGGATTCATGCTCAAGATTCATTTGAATGTGTCCTCAGCGCTCGGCTGATGCTCGAACTGTTATAAAAGATTTGTGAGTCTTTATCGGCACATACGTAATCGGCACGCTACATTCTGATCAGGGTCCTGCGTTTAGCTCTCAAGCTTACAAGGAGGCCATGGCCAGCATCGACGTTGCATTGCGGTACTCAAGTCGATTCCATCCTGAGGGAAATTCGGTAGTGGAAAGCAAAAAAACAGGACATAAAGCAATCTATAACAGCTAGGGTATTAGGTTCGGGTGACGGGTGGGTCAAACATTTAATAAGTGTCCAACATAGTTTAAACAATCTGCAAGGAAATTCTCTGGATGGAATCACTCCATATGAAATCCTTTTTGGTACTAGAATGATTGTCGAAGACCTCGATCGTCATACTTCAGTGGTAGAACAAAAACCCTTTGATATCAAAGACCGTTTGGCTCTTTTACAGGACTTAAATGAAACAAGAAGAAGTCTAAGCATAACATTACAGAAGCCAACGACCGCTGAAGAAAAGCCACCTGTCCCAGCAAGGCCTGTCTGGATTCTAGTCAGAGAAAAGATCACGGACAAGAAGGAATTTGGGCCTTCTTACAGAAAACCAGTACCTGTACTAGCAATCCATGGATCAAGAACAGTATTACTGCCGCCCCTTGCTGGAAGAAAAGAGTACAGGTTCGTATCCATCAACCTGGTCAAACCAAATCATGTGGCTGATAATAAGTAGTAGGCCCAGTGGATGTAGCAAAAGACCAAATCTTGCTACTATCCAAGAGGTTCAGACTGAGAGACTGATAACATTTGAAGACTCTGCAGCACAGAACAAAGGACTATGCAAAAAAGCAATGGAACTTGTGCCTCTTGAAACCCAAATTACAGTTCATCAAGACACTCTTGTCTACAATGATGTAGCATCTGACTACACTAACATGACTAAGGATCCGGTAGCCCCAGTGATTCCAAATAATCCGGATGCACTACCAACAATTGACAGAACTACCTCTGGCTCTTTCATCAACTTTGATATGCTTTCTGAGGATCCCAGTGAGCCCAAAACAACGCCAGCAAATAAAACTTTTAAGGACAAGGTAACAGAACTTTTTCAGCAACTAGAAAAGACTTATCTGGTTTCACCATGGGTTGAATTTTGGATTGTGTTAGGTGTTCTTTATCTCCTACTTTGGCTCATTTTTGTTTTAAGTTTGGGAAAGCTGATAGATGGAAAATACAGTAAAATGGACACAGCATGTAAGAACATCAACTTGCTCCTGAAGCCACATACATCATCTCATCGTGAACAAAGAGACTTGACATCAGTGAACATCACAGCCGTTCCTATACCTAGTGGTATAGCATGGGATAGAACTGATTATGATGTTTATGGTCCTGCCGAGCTGTTGAACATTCCACACCAATTTAAGGTTTCATTGAGTGACTTTGTTTCACCCAGCACATTTTCTGATGATTGGGACTTTGAGACTGTTAATAATATGATGTCAGATTTAGAAATGTCAGCAAAATTTACAAACCATGAATATTTAGAAGGTTCATCAGCGTATGATCAAATGTACTGTTATAATCTCTATGGTCATCATTATTTCCACACATCAGCAAACCCTGGAAATGTTTATACTTATAATCAATGGGAACATTGTCCTAAGCCACCAAAGGGTAGCTCAAAAACATTTTATGAAAAATTTCCATACTTCACAGGTTTCAATACCACAAATCCGGAAACATTTTACTTTAAAAATGTTAATAAGACAGGAAAAGTATGTTTACTAATACAAAGCAAATATATTCAGCTGCCTTTCATGCCCAGCAGTCCATGTTAGGTTTCGACTTCTGGAGCGACAACGTAGAAACAAAAACTGTCTGGGGCTCAAAAGACTGGCAAGTACAGGGAATAGAAGGCTTATTCCGAGCCTGTATTATTCCTGAACAAATAATGTTTTTGAATGACACTGTTCAACAAACATCCTGTCTGGGATTAATTCAAATTCAAGTTTATTGTTTGATTACTTAAAATCATGACAAAAATGTAAAGACCTTATAACTCACCTGTACATATGTTAATTTAAAAAGGAGCAAAGAGGAACTTTGATTAGTACAACCGTAGTGCAATAGATTGACAATAAAATAAGATGACATTTATAAATTGTCTGGATGTGCATTTATCTTTTACAGATCAAGCTCATTAAGTGACATGGCAGTCACGAAATTGTTTTAAAAAGGTTTAAAAGAGGGGAACAAGTCAATGTGACAGCTGGTTTTGAAATGCTGAACTCGGTGTCCATGTGGACCTTGCTGGAGGGGGCCGGTGGCTGCTTGAGTTTTTATTCCAGAATGATATCTGGACCAACCGGCGAAAGGTTTGCTGCCTTTTCTTTCTCCAACATTTTTGCAGCTATGGCAACAAATTTTGTAAACCGAATGTTCAGCTTTATATTTTTCTGGTTCATAGCTGCCATTATTGCCTGGCGACATGTGCGAGCGCCTAATTTAATCCACTCAACTCTCAATAAGGTCCTTCTATCATGTAACAGAGCGGGACACGCGCAGGGTATATGTTCCAGGCTTTCAGAGTGGTAGCCGCATTCCCTGCATTCGATTTTATGATTAAGGCGCTGCCATTGTGGTAGATGTTTTAAAAAGGGCCATTCGCCTAGCCTTAGGGCCATGAATTTGACCTTCCAGAATATTGAGTAAGTACTTGATAGGTAGGATGACTCAACTCCCGGTTTGTAGTCTGAGATGACGGCCCATGCGTGCTTCCTTCTGGATAGTTTTGCCCTGTCGAAGTGGAAGGACCAGGATCGAACGCTTTGCTTAATTACGCTCTTCAATGCCTTTTGTGATGGGTTTGTTCCCCAGTATTCCGAGACTCCGAGGAGCTGGAGGGATTGGTCCAGGTGGTGCCGATGTTTTTGGACGGAGGCACTGGTCGATATTTCGTTCCAGAGTTTGATCTCAAGACTATTTTCCCTGGAATTGCGCAGTTTGTTGCAGAACTTAATGAAAGCACCAGCCTTGACACCATTATGGTCCAAGAGACTGAGTTCTAGTCTGACTTGTGCCGGAGTTGAAGATCTCGGTAAGCGCCATGCTCGCTTGAAGATTCTGGTGATTGATTTATTAAGTACGATGTTTGCTGAGCCCATCATAATCTCGTGGCCATATGATAGAGAATTCGTGATCTCGGCCTTCATCACCTTGAACAGAGGGGTTAGGCTTGGTTCTAGTAGGTGTTTTGAGAGTTTTGCTGACGCAACCTCCAGCGACAGTGCCTTAGCCTTGATGGCGTCTATTTGTTTGGTGAAAGTAGCTCTAGAGTCAAGGAAGATTCATAGGTATTTGTAGTGTGCCACTGTGTCGATGCTTTTGTTATTAAAGAACCACCTGCTTTTCTGCTGCTTCTGTTTCCTAAAATGAATTATTTTTGTTTTTGACAGGTGCAATTCAAGGGCGTTTTCAGATGTATAAGCTAGAAGTTCATCAAGAAGCCTCTGCAAACCAACCTTTGTGTGACTCAATAACACAAGGTCGTCGGCGTATAGCAGGTTGCTGATGCGGGTCCCGTCTATTTGGGGCAGGTGGGAGTTGACCTTGTCAAGTATGGGGGATAAGTCAGAAATAAACAGGTTAAAAAGAAGGGGCACCAAAACGCATCCTTGTTTGACGCCACTTCCTGTTTGGATCTTTTTTGAGACATGGGACCCATCGCCCAACTGAATCCTTATCCAGGTCTGTGTGTGGAGTTGGATGATAGCCTGTAGGAGGGCCTGCGGTATACCCCAGCGCACCAATTTTTGCCATAGGTGGCCGCGTGGCACTCGGTCGAAAGCCGCCTTAAAGTCAACGAAGCAGCAATATAGTTGCATACAACGGACGTCGGCCTTCTCCATCAATACGGATAATGCGAGTAAGTTGCTGGTTGTGCCTGACTTAGCTATGAAGCCGGTCTGGTTGAAGGGAAGACGCTGTGTTAATTCAATCCATGATGTCAGTTCTTCTAGTAGGATACTGGCATAATATTTGGATTCAATGTCAAGGAGAGTGATCATTCTATAATTTTTTGGGTCGTCTCTTTTACCACTTTTGTAGATGGGATGAATGATGGCACCTTTCCAAGAATCCGGGATGTGATCATTAAGCTTGCAGTGTGAGAAAAGGGGTCCAAGTAGACCTGACCATAGCGTTTCATCTGATTTCAACAAGGCCTGAGGTAGTCCGTTGGGGCCGGGTGCTCCGTCTGACCTGCCCTTCCTGATAATCCGGGCAATGTTGTTTATTAGAAATCCATCAGTCGACAGTGTTCCTGAGTGGGGGTCGTTTTGTGACTCCTCAAGTGATGGTGGAATAATCATCGGTGGATGATGGTCTGGATTTGAATGTCAATTGAAAACTAGGAGGTTCTTGCCCACTTGAGTTTTCTCTGAAGTGGTTGGATAGAAACTTAGTCCAGTCGTCTGCACATATGTTTGCGGTGGTGCATCCTCTGCCACCTAGCGAGCCTCTGTTCACAAGGGTCCAAAATAACTTTGTGTTAGACTTTTTGATGGCATGGACTAACTTCATCCAGAATTTGTCTGACGCTGACTGTTTGTCTCTGTGGACAGATGCCTTGAATGCTTTTTGAGCTTGTTTGTAATGATTGAATAAGATTACGTTTCCAGGGCTTTTTCTAGTCCAGCGCAAGGCAGCATTTCTTTGTTTTTTAGCGTTTTTGTTGCGCAAGAAATCAGGGGTTGAGGTGGATCTTGCCGGGAAAGGGATTTGGTCAGGAATTCATTTATTAAACTGTTCACAAACGCTTCCCATCCAATGATAATAGGCACGTCTGTTTCACCTTTTGAACATAGAAGATGACAGGATTTTTCCATGACCATAGAGATAACACTTGGAGACCATTTCATTCGTCTTAGATTCTCCGTGTGACAGTCTGATGTTGTGTGAGCAAGTGCGTGATGGTGAGGGATATCGAGGGATAATGTTATTATTTGGGGTCTTGGACTAGCAAACATAAAAGATTTAAACAAACCGTCCATACCTGTACCTACTGCTGATAGTAAAAACACTTTAGAGGGAGGGGTCGACGTAACATCAATTTTACTTAAAAACAGAACTGATCCTGATTAGAAAAATGGCTAATCTGGCCCACAGACACATATAACTGTCAAGATAGATTCCTGAACAAGACACAAGGGTTTACAGAAACTAGGCCAGACCCAAGATATGTCCAGAGACAACATCCAGGGATAGTAACAACATACAGTGTAGGTAAACTGTGCCTCAAGTGGCTGCAAAAATCTACACTTACAGAGGTTAAACAACACTTAACTTTACTTAAAGATGACGTTGAATTGAGAGACTTCTTACTAGGGCCTCATAAACCACGTCATAAACGTTTCATATACGCCAGTATTTATGCTGCTTATAATGAAGAATGGAAAATCACGCAAATGGAAACTGCAGAACGAATACGAGAAATTTATCGTATTAATTTAGAGAAAGCTCTCTCTGTAGTTGACAATGGGTTAACAACTCTGTCATCCAGAATTTATTCTTTGGACAGCATTGTATCCTCTGCCATAGACATAATGGAACAAGACTTGCTCATGCTACAGCATGGACAGTCACAATTGTGTTCTATAATGCTATTAGGCTGGGCGTTGCAAAACCTTAATTCTGGATATGTGCCATGGCGTCTAATCAACACCACGTCATTGTTTGCTGTATTTAACCTTACAGATAAACAAATCAGTTTGGCACAAAGAGGAGCAGACTATACGGTGCTGAGCATAGAAAAACTGGAAAGATTACCATTGACTGTTTCTGAGATACCAGCCATAGATGGATAATACATGGCACCATTATGTTGCTAGTGACCATTTTCCAGTTTCAGTATTGCTTGAAACACATAACAGCAGGCCTGTATGAAAGGTTGGGTAAAGAATACATAAAGTCAACCTGGGATTTACCATACACACACAAATTTTGTAGTGGGGGAAAATAAGTATTTCTTAGTGGTACACAATATAACAGCGCACTAAGCGGTACACTTTTATGTAACCCTGGGTGTGGTAGGCGTAGTGGGGCTACGCGAAGTGGACCAGAAACTACATCCACCTACGCACTTCGCGTAGCCCCACTACGCGCCACCCGCCTCCCTCCCGCCCTCGCTAAATACTACCCGCCTCCCTCCCGCCCTCCCTAAATACTTAAATAATGTTTTTAAAAAGAATAAACACCACTTACCCTGTCGGATGTGTCTCCGGGGCTCCCTCTGGTAACCGCGCCGCCATGTTGGATACTAATGTGCATGCGCGGCTGCCAGCGCATGCGCATTTCTCACGAGTTGAGTACTTTTAGTCTTTGTTATTTATGTATGTATTTTATGGCTTAGAAATCATACCATGCTTTTACAGTATTATTTTATAATACTCTTCTTGATGTACGCATTATACTTTACAGCCAGTATTACGATTGTAGCAGTTCATTTCTTCTGCATGAGAAAGAAGACTGTTCAGTAAATACTTTTATTGAAAACACCCGTCTCTCTATTTCTCTGCACCTCTGATGAAATGAAACATGCACGATTGACTGAGTAAAATATCTATCTATTGTTTCTACGACTCTGAAGATACGTTTTATCTTGCGGAAACAAAGTTATCATGTTTATGCGGTTGTCAGAAAATAATCCCTTCTTGTGAATTCAAGAATATTTCTAGTGACCTCTGAGCTAGCTGGCACTCACAATTAAGTCTAATATATTCGATAGAGACCTAGTCGACTTAAGTCCTACTTCTCATCTATAGGATATATTATTCCAATGTGCAGAGCCTATTGGGAATATAGCAACTACACTACAGTGGTGGTCACACCCAGGCCGTTTAACATTGCGCCCGGTGCTGCTGGCTGTAGCACCCGCCGCAATGCTAAAGAGCCATGTTGTGCATTTCCCTGCACTACGTGGCAGGAGCCATGCAGTGCCTGCCACTTAGTGCAGGGAAATGTAGGAGGGTGCCTGGGGGCATACCATGGGTACCCCACAGTGCACCATCACCCCCTCCAACACAAGAAGGACCCACAACGGGCCCCCAAATGCAATCCCCGCCAGCCTGTGAATGGCAGTTTCACCACCATACACCGGCTGGCGGGGATGCAGCATAGTAATATGGCGAAACTGCCTGCTAGACACGCCACCATTTTACACATGCTGACCGCTCTGCCAGGCAATTGGAACGATTGCCGGTGGTGGGCAGTCTTTATGACCGCCACAGTATCTGAACGATCCCCCCGCCATCATCACATGGTGGGGAAAAATTGCTGTCCGATGGTGGGGTGCCCGCCATCGCACGGCTGTCGGTGGCGGGCCTTCCGCCATCGTAATCAGGCCCAATGGTACTTCTGAGGAGGTTGCTATTAAAAATAGAAAGGTTCAACATTGGAAAAAAGGCACCTGAAAAAGATATTATTTTGCAAAGATTTTAACAACTTCACAGGAACTGAAAGATTCAGAGCATGCTTATTACGAGAGGCGCATGTAGATTTTCAGTAGGCAGAGCAGAATTGATGAACCTGAGAAATATGGTGTCAGTGGTTTTGTTTCTGCTTTCATAATGGGTTTACATCCAGAACTGAGTAAACATGCACAACAAAGTGAAATGTGTTGGCGGACGAAGAGTATAGATGAGATTTGAAGTTGTCCAAATACAGTAGTGATTAATTTGATGCAAAGAGAATCAAGGAGAAGCTGATGGGTGCTCAAACAAAGCAATGAGAGATGAGAGGAGTGCCTGAAATCAGGTGATGGGGTCAGACATGGGTTAAGCTCAATCTGGAAATGCTGGAGTGAATTGAATGACGCAAATGCATAGTTTTAGAATGGGAAATGAGTCAATGCAAAAGCAAGGTGATGGAAAAGGGATAATGAACAATTCTGGAATTAATGCAGACGTTTAGATATTGAAGAGAAACACTGCTTGTCACTTCTGTGGTAGAATTAGGCACTGGAAGCAGAAATGTAGATACAATTGTAATAGAGTCCAAAATGAATTGTTCCTTAGATGCAGATAACTACCTTGCCAATAGTCCTGACTCAATAGATTGATGTGCAGAGGATGCCTGATCAGAAACCGCTTTGAATGATGATGCCTTCAGCCCCAGTGTTATTAACAACAAGGGGTGGTGAGGGACAGAGTCTCTGAATTAAGCAGAATACTCTCACCCAGTCAAGAGATCAGGGCTAGATCCAACACCGTTTTTTAGCTCATTGCACCATCCCAGTTTCAGAACCTGGCTGTATGCAAAAGCCCCAGTGTTGCAGCAAAATATTAAAAACAAAATGCCATATAGTGCAGGGTACCCACTAAATCCATTGATATCGAGTAAGGATTCTTCTTAGTTTTCTTCAGGAAATCGTTAACAATGTTGGCGCCTGAGAGGGGAGAACGATTGCTTGCTTCGAATAGTCCTAGACGTAGACCAAACTAGACCATACATTGATGGTGAAGTGAATGGCCATCCCAATTAATTTTTAATCGAAACAGGAGCTACCTAAGTACAGGTCATTCTGTGGGAGTTCCAAACCAATTCCTCTCAGAAAGAGAAGTCCAGGTTGTATGGATCAGAAATAAACTAATTAATAATTAGGTTACAGCAGATGTCCAAATTCAAATAGGGCAACAAGAGAATAAACACCAGTTCATTTTGTGTGATTGAAGCCTTGTGTATTTATTAGGCAGGGACTTGCTGTGCAAAATGAATTGGTGATTTACTGCACACCAATTGGTGTTGCAATTGCAACACAAGATGAGGACTCAGGGCCCTTATTTATGAAAAGTGTCGCATTGCTGGGGAAAAACAGCGATTCAACACTTCTTATTGTGCCCTTTTTGAGACGCCATGGATTTGTTGTATTTACATTATGGTGCTTCATGTCGCAAAGATTGACCTGATACATCATGAATCCTGACATATCTGATGGCACAGTAATGACGATTGCTGGAGTGCATCGGTAACGTGACACAACTCCAGCAATGTGTCATTACAGATGGGGTAAGTCCCATGTGAAAGGCCTTGCATCACTTCTCATGCCTGCTTGAAACAGGCGTTAATATTTTACACAGTCAAGTCATAGAAGTGGCGCAGTAAAATGTCATAGATTTTACCGCGCCACTTCTACAAGCATTTTTTATGTGGGAACGTCCACCCTGCATACATTTTACCTGATGCAAGTATAATGTAGTGCAGGCATTTACAAATTGATGCATCTGCCTAGATGCATCACTTTGTAAATAGGGCGCAGTATGGCGCATTGGTTACACTGTCGCAGCATCACTGAAAAGCGATGCTATGGCGGGGCAAGGCCTTCATAAATATGGCCCTCAGTATTTAAAATCAAAGGGTTAAATTTTTTCCAGGTTTTACAAAAGATAACTTTCCTCCGGAGTTAAGATATGCTATACTATAAGAGGTGTGGGATTTCTCTAGTAAAGAGATAAGATTGATAAAGTGTGATAAATGTGATAAATTAAGCTAGTGATTGAAAAAAATATGAAGCAGGGAATCCTTTGGAAGTGCTTGGTAGCCCTTACAACTCTCCCATGATAGGGAATAAAATTAATCTGTAGGAAATAACACGTTGTGTAGAACAATAGAAAAACTCATAAAACTGCCACTCCCTTTTGTCCAGTAGCACTGAATTCTTCAACCGTCTTGTTCCAAATTCCTTAAGATGCAGAGTGGTATACAGTCATTGAAGTACGTCAAGCGTTTTTCTCAGTTCCTCTTCACAAGGAAAGTCAGTTCCTCTTTGTGGTCCAATTCCAAAATAAAGTTATTGTGGGGTATAGAAACCCACAAGGTTATACTGAACGTCCTTCCATCTTTAGCCAACTTCTAAATAAAGATCTAGAAAATTTGAGATTACCCTGCATCTCAGTTTGAGTACAGTATATTAACAATTTATTGGTCACATCAAAGACAAAAGATGAATGTAAGCTTGACACAATTGCTTTACTGAAACATTTTCTTGATAGTACTCACAAATAGCATTTACCAAAGATGCAGTATTGTAAAAAGGAAGTCATATCTTGGTCACCATATTGAAAGAGATGCAAGGACTGTCTCAAAAGGATGCATTTCTGTGGTTTTGAAAATGATTCCTCCTATCATCCAGAGGGAGGTGAATATGTTTCTTGGAATTGTTGGCTAAAATCTTCATTAGATTACAAACTTTTCCTTGATTGCCAATCCTTTAATAAGGTTGACTCAAAGTGACAATAAAGATCCAGTACCATTTGAAGAATAGTGTTCAGAGGCATTTTGGGTATTAAGAGAGAGTTTATGCAATGCACCAACTATTAGAATGCCTGATTATAATTTAACTTTCTTTTTGTACAGTCATGACTGAGGTGGGTGGCATTGCCAATTCTCACACAGATACATGGTGGGATGATAAGACCAGTAGGCTATGGGCCTTATTACAAGGTGGGGCAGCAGTGATGGCCCACTGTCCACTGTATTAGGATTGCTAAAGTAATTGCGGCGGTGAACCATCAGCTGCTCCAGGGAATAGCTGTTCCTTGGAGGTGGCGCAGGAGTGCCACAATGCAATATGCTGAAGGGGTACTGGCGCAGTCCCGCTCAGCATATTATGAGCTCCTGGACCACGAGCCTTTTCATAGCAGAGCCCCACAATGAAAAGGGTAGCAGTGCAAGAACAAATGGGGACCTACATGGCCCCCATGCCCCCCATCATGGCGATACATGTTGAGGGGCACAACATGTGCCCCCCTGACTGTACCCCCACAAAGTTAGCATGGCATGGACGTCCATATCCATGTGTTACTGAAACTTTTTTGCTTTTGCCATTGTGGTGCACAGCTATGGGAATAGCAAAGGACCAGCCACAGTATTACAAGTTACACATTTTTAACTCGTAATACGGTCTGCGGTCCTTGAGCAGCTTTGGTACAGGCTGCATTGCACTGCTGCGCCAAAGTCGTAATCAGGTTTGAAATGTCAACTGTGTTAGTTCCAAGTCTTTCTGGTTATCTGAAGGTGGTTGCAGCTGTTTATTTTGCGAATGAACAAAGTGAAAGAATAGTTAGAGGCATACTTTAATTGTTTTTAGCCCACACTCAATTGAGATCCTGTTGACACATACAAGGAATCAGCACATGAAAAATAGTCGACTAACGAAATACAAACAAGTCATTCTTGCATCAGAAAGCATTTCAATTAAGAGGTTTGTTGGAAAGTCATCCTTTTTGCCCTGATTACCCCCTTTTTTTGACTGATACCAGTGGTTACTGACACTGACACCGAATGTGCCATGGGCTCTGCTATCAAAGCCCTGGGCCAGTGCTCTGTTTAAAAGATATATGGTAAAATATATATATATATGTGACCAAGCTCCTTCGTGGAGCAAAGCGCGTCATGGATTGACACTTGTCGTAAGATTTTTTTCAATATAATCTACACTTTGCTTTGCACCTTGAAACTGCGTGCTGGTCCAATATTGCTGAGAGGTTTTCATGAAGGCCGTACCTGAATCTTTTCGTCTTTCATTGGCGACCAGGAACCTACTTGGATATATATATATATATATATATTTCACCATCCTGACATCGTATGCGAAAACAGGAACAGACACCGTGAATCTTCGTGGCACAGGTAGCTTTTTATTCCACTTGCAAGGTCAGACGCGTTTCGGCGGTACAACCACCTTGGTCACTGCATTACACAATTTGCCGATAAGCTTCGACATATATACAAGTACATTCTCCCTTGGTTGCCATGGCAACCAAAAAGACAGCCATAGACATAAAGATGTGATGTATGGCTGTACTCAATGACAGTGCATTTTTTTCATGAAATAATAGAAATGAACAACACATTAAAGCAAAAAACATCGCGAACTATGTTTAACTACGACTAAGTTTAGAGATGGCACTCAATCAGTAGTGTATTTTGTTAAAAAAATATATATATATTTTACATTCTTTATTGATTTTCTGTGCAAAATAAATGTAAGACTTCTATTGAAAGTCAATTGCTGTAACAGATGATGTCTAGAAATTATACAGTGCAGTCCCCCCCCAAAAAAGCAGACCAGTTATATCCTGTGACATTTCAGTATCTAACCACACCACTCATCGCCCCATTTCCCACACCCCAGCTTTGTTCCCACTTGCAATAATGTCATGGGTATACCAAACTAATGCTTCCCACATTGCCTCTGCCTGCGTCCACTAAGTCCGTTTACCAATACTAAGCCCAATCCTGAGCAGCTATACCTCAGAACTAGACTCTATCGAATCTTGGTGCACAACTTCAGTGGATGGAGCGTCCTTTCCTCTAGTCGCTCAATATGTTTTGTACAATGCCCGAAAGTTCTTAGGTCTACTACGTGGAGGGAGAAGGTCACTATAATTGTCTGTTTGAGTGCTGCAGTACAGCATGTCATTTGCCCACTAAGCCAACGTAGGGTCGGTCCTCACGACCAGCATATCGCTACTCTGCATTTGGCTAGCAGCAATCCCATGTCAAGTAATCTGCGTGCTCCCCTAGGTATTGATTTAGAATAGCCCAACAAAGCTAGTGCCGGCTCCGGTGTGAGTTCCAACTCAGTCACCTTTCCCAACTCCTTAAAAACCAACTCCCAAAACTTGGAAATCCTCGGACAAGTCCAGGCCAGGTGTAAAAAATCAGCCAGCTGTTCAGTGCATCGCTTGCAGCTAGCTCCATCTCTGAGACTGTATCTGCTCAATCTCTCTGGACTATAATAGACCCTGTTTAGGTATATAAAGTGAATCAGTCGGTGTCTACCATTAGGGAGATGCGCTTTGTGCTGTTGCAGCAGTATGTCCACATAGTTTCATCTATGTTTCTGTCTAAATCTCTCTTCCAAGCTAAACGGGCTTTGGTGAATGTTAGAAATGGGATTTCTGGTTGGCTGAGGCTTGCGCCAAAGCCAGGCAGAAACCACAACTCTAGTTAGGGCAAGGAAGTTACACTCCAAAGATAACCCCTGCTCACCTCTTTGGCAACGTGACACGAGCAGTAAGGCTGATCCCCGGGGCAATGTAAGTTAAGTATTTGCGCACGCACCCACTAGCAACAACATCCCAGGCCCCCCACAAAAGGAACTCCACACAAGGTTATATAAAAATAGCCTTTGTATTATCAGAACACATCAGAATCATCATCACAGGATGTACATTGTGCCTCAGGCACGGGCAGAATTTACAGGGGATTATGTACATATAGGACAGGGCCACATGGACCACTGTCAGGAATAAGCACTTGGTAGAACTAGCACTTGGAACATAGAACAAGCAGAGCTTCACACATGATGCATAAGAACACATTCAGCAGTGTAGGGAAGACACATGACGCATAAAACACATTCAGCGGTGTAGTTAAAAACACATGATGCATAAAACACATTCAGCGGTGTAGATAAAACACATGATGCATAAAACACATTCAGCGGTGTAGGTAAGACATATGACGCATAAAACACATTCAGCGGTGTAGGTAAAACACATGATGCATAAAACACATTCAGCGGTGTAGGGAAGACACATGATGCATAAAACACATTCAGCGGTGTAGGTAAAACACATGATGCATAAAACACATTCAGCGGTGTAGAACAGGGTTCACAGAACATTCTACACATAGTACATTTCCTAGCACCCTAGGAAGCACATAAATCACTTTTAGCGCAGAAATCACATCTAGCACATAACTCACATCAAAGTCCAGGCTGCGCCACTGCGCCAGAACCTAAACGTAGCAGCTGCCCACTACTTGCTGGGCAGCTGGGGACAAGAACAAGGGGCCTAAACGCTGCAGCTGGCACTAAGTGCTGCACAGCTGGGGAAGGCCAGGGATGAAGGAGTGCGTCTCACTTCTAAGTTCATAGTACATGTCCCTAGAAAAGGAAGACCTAAACGGTGCAGCTGCCCACTACTTGCTGGGCAGCTGTGACAAAACTGCGGCAGGGGCTCTCGCTAGCCCTCAGAACAAAACTGCGCCAAACTGAGCCATCTGGCTCTGAACAAATCAGGGGCATTTTGGGGGAGCCCACTAGGCTCTGAAATACAATTATCACCCTAGGAGCACACTGGCTCCTGAAACAAGTATGCCCCCTAGAACTGGGGCCCTCAGGGGCAAGAATACGGGCACCTTTGGCCCTCGGGACCCCCCTGGGCCTTTTAAACACATATGGGCCAGTCAGAGCCAAGCAGGCTCTTTAAACAACTAAACAGTGCCCTTTCTGGAGCCCTCCAGGCTCTGGACCAAATGGTGGGGCAGCCCACTGCCATCCGGGGCCGCCCTAGCTCTGTGCTTCGCGTTGGAGCGGGAATCACTGGCGCCACACATCACACAAGTCGAATTGCACCATTGCATCTACCACAGTTCGGCAGCCGCCGTGATGTGTCTCTCCAGTCCCTCTGACCTGTCCTTCTGTGGGTTCATAACTAAATTGAGATCTCCTCCCCAAAGCTGCTGCCCCTCCCCGCGTATACTGACCTTTTCTGATAATGCAGTGAAAAAGTTGGGATTGTCAAAATTCGGGCCATATATGTTCACTATAAGTAGGTCCATCCCCTTTCCTCTACACCTGGAGATTGCAAATCGTCTGTCCTTGTCTGTGTCTAACAGTTCGAGTTTGAGAGTAGGCCAAGGATTCACCCATGTAAGCACTACCCGTGCATGTGTGGTAAAACCTGCTGCGTGTTTATTTCCTTGCAAACCCCTAAAGCAGAGCATGGGGCTATTAAAGGGGAAGTGTGTCTCTTGCAGTAGCGCAATATCAATGTCATGTTTAGTCAAGTAGACTAGGACCTTATGAAGTTTTCTGTGGTCATTAAGATCTCTCACATTCCAAGCGAGTTCTCGAAGCCTACAATTGGTTGCGTTACTATTAGTCCTACTGAGTACCGCCATGGGGGTGTGAATTGCCTGCCTCGCTGTGTCTGCCATTGGAACATATAAATTGAGCACTCAGCATGCATGAAAAAGCATTGTACAGTAAAATTGCCTTGTTTTGTAAGTCTCACTCCCCTCCCTCCCCCCACCCACGCCAGGCTCGCCCCAACTGTGACTTGGCGATATACCACCAAACATTCCCCTTTTACGATTTGCAAGATCAACAATTCAAAACAACATAATATTGAACCAAGATGCCCCCCTCAGTGTACTTCCGCAGGCGTGTGATTCACTTGTGGGCAGATGTTGCTCGCCTAGCAAGGTAGTGTGTCCAAACTTGACTAGGTCCCCTCCCCGCTCGCCATCAAACAAATGTATTGCATCTGCAATAAAAAACATCCCGTCCTCCACATCCTTATTTCTAGTAATTCAAAAAGCATCATCACAGAACTCCCACCAGTAGCCGACCCCCGCCCGGTGGCTAACAGCTTGGCACAATGAACCCCTTGGCTCTCTTCAATTGTCTGTATCACATTTAATCAAGCCCATTCCCCACAACTTCATGAATTCTCATGCATGCCCCCCCAGACCTGCCCAGAAATAGCATTCTTATCTGTAACTCATGCAGTCCAGTGCTCAGTCCTGTTCGTCAGTCGTCCGCCTTCCGTTCCCTCCAAGGAACCTCGCTCCGGGCTGCAATGCTTTTCCCTAGACCATTCCTTCAGAGCCTTCTGTGGAGCTTTTGGGTCAGTGAAGATGCGTGATTGACCCTGCTAGTTGACGCGTAGCCTAGCCGGCTCAGCATGGCATAGTCTATGTTTTGGTCCCTCAGCTACCGCTTCAGTGGAGCAAACTGTCTGCGCGCTTCTTATACTCGTATCGTAAAGTCTGGGTATAGAGATATATTGGAGCCTACATAATTACATGTCTGTTTCTCGCTAGCGACCTTCAGCACCGAGTCGCTGTCATGATAATTCAGCAATTTTGCAATTATCGGCCTTGGGGGAGCACCAGGGGCAGGGCGAGGGCCCAGGGATTGGTGCTCTCTCTCTACCACGAATATGGGAGAGAACGTTTCACTTCCAAGTAGCCTGCCCAATAATTTCTCAACAAATTGTTCTATATTGCCAGTCTGGGTCGATTCCAGAAGGCCCGTAATCCTTAAGTTACTGCATAGGGAACGCGCTTCAAGGTCCTCGGTCTTGTCCTGTAGAACTTGCAGCAACTTTCCCATTTGCTTGTGTTCAGTGTCTATCGTTGTCTGTGCTTCCTCTACTACCGCAATCCGGCGCTCCGTCATATCCATCTGCATATTTGTCCAGTCTCTCTGACATTCTGTCCATCCGGCAGGAGAGGGAGCCCATCTTAGTGCCCAGAACAGAGAGACTGCTTTGCGAGCCCTATTCCATTGCAGGAAGCACAGTGCGGACGTCACCATCCACTTCTTCTGGGGGCTGTTCCTGCACGATGTCCCCGTCATCTGCAGCACTGTCCCACACCTTAGTTTTCCGTTGGTCAAATGTAAGCTTAGGCTATGTCTTATCGACTCTACCCATCGTGGCTGTTCTGCAGACACAACCTAGTGCGGGTCCACCAATCACCCAGGCAGGTATCTACAGTCTCGCAAATGTCTCCAAGGTAGTGCCTTTGTTCCCACCTGCGGTCACAGTACTGTGCCCTGACTAGAGAGAACCAGTAGCGTAGTGTGCCTGCAGTCGTGCCCCCTCTCAGAGTGGCTACTGTAATCCACCGAGCCAAATACGTCGTTCCAGCGCCTTGCACTCTCCAGCCACACAGGGGATTAGATCAGCCTCGATATGTCTGGGACTATACCTCTTCTTCAAAGGGTACTTTCAGCGAGCCACCGCAGCAAGCGGTACCACGCTGTGGCGTGATCATGGGATATTGCTTCCCCAGGTATCTTCTGGCGCAACAGCACACACTAAAGGAGTTTTTGCAGCTCGTAGAGTATGGCCTCTCCTAGGATGAGCAACGGGAGGTCATCTCTTTATTGAAATAACCAGGCGCAGTGACATTCAGCGCTGTCCCGCAGGTCTCTGTACAAGATGGCATTGCAGCCTCCCGGGCACCCGCTCACATTCAGTTCAGGGATTAGGCCCCCTTCAGATGCCCACTCTCCGTCACCTGCCACTGGTGACTGCAGAAACAGGGGTCCACACGGTGCTCCACAATACTCCAGGGTCAACACAGCCCCCAGTCAGCAATTTCCCCCCCAGATTGCTGTGGAAACCAGGCCTTACATCAGGGGTTCTCTCATACTTCCAGGCCTCAAAAAGACAGACCACACCAGCCGCACCTATGTAATGTCTGAGGGGCCCTAGCCTTACTCACTGCTCCCAGGGAGCTCGCAATGTCCTCACTTCTCCTCAGTGCGCCTCCGGGGATCACATCAAACTAGTGGTGCCTCTGCGTCTTCATTCCCCGATCGAGCCTCCGTCTGCGCCGGCTCCCGGTCTCATTTCATCGACGGCCTCCATCGCACAGAACACCGGGACTTGCCATGCGTTTCCTGCAACACGAGGCACACGAGGCCCTTGACCCTGTTTTCAGGCCAAGTCGCTCCCCCAACGCCGTAGCACACCCTGCTCCTGCCCTGCCCCTGAGCCCTGCTGCCTGCCGGTTCGATCCCTGGTGGCCCAGTGGTGGGTCTCCTTCGCTGGTATCTGTTGTTTCTCTGTGCCTCTTCTCCCTAATCTCTGTCTTTCTTTTTGCTGTCTTGATTCCTATCTTTCTTTGCTTTTCCCACAGTTTTTTCCCGACTTGTATTGCCTTGTCTGTGCCGTTTTTTTACCCACTGTTGTATCCCATTATTCTGTATTGCCTTGCCTGTGCCGCTCATTCCCCTCGCCCCATCCTGTGTCTGCCCCGCGTCTGTTTCCCGCCGCTGCCTCCACTTCGGCCCCGCCCACCGAGCCCCGATTGGCTCCCGCTCCCCCCTCCCAGCTGCTCCTCCCTCCCTCGACCCCTCATAATGCAGGCCGCTGTGCGCTGAGGGAGCGGCCCTTGACCCTGTTTTCAGGCAAGGCCACTCCCCCAACGCGGTAGCACACCCTGCTCCTGCCGTGCCCCCGAGCCCTGCTGTCTGCCGGTTCAATCCCTGGTGGCCAAGTGGTGGGTCTCCTTCACTGGTACCTGTTGTTTCTCTGTGCCTCTTCTCCCTAATTTCTATCTTTGTTTTTGCTGTCTTGTTTTCTATCTTTCTTTGCTTTTCCCACTGTTTTTATTTCCCGACTTGTATTGCCTTGTCTGTGCCGTTTTTTTACCCACTGTTGTATCCCATTATTCTGTATTGCCTTGTCTGTGCCGCTTATTCTCCTTGCCCCCATCCCACGTTTGCCCCGCGTCTGTTTCCCGCCGCTGCCTCCCCTGCGGCCCTGCCCCCCGAACACCGATTCGCTCCTGCTCCCCCCTCCCAGCTGCTCCTTCCTCGACCCCTCATAATGCAGGCCGCTGAGCGGTCGTGCCGCTGGTGCACGGAAGGCGCGCCTAAGGCAAGCCCGTCTGCGCCCGTCCGAGCCTGGACCGCACCCAGCGCAATAACCCCTGTCCCCCGCAGGAGCCATGCAACAAGGCTGAGCTACGACACCGCCACCCTCCACGCACTCAACACCGGCCGAGCATCAACCTGCTACCAAGCCACCCAAAAGTGCACCCACGGACGCTTCTCCTGCCGAACGTGCAACTTCGCCTGCCTCCGCACCGCCACCCCGCCCCCCGGAACATGCAACAACAACCACCTCAAGTGCATCCTTCTCAACACCTGCTTCGTCCACAAACACGCCATCGAACTCTGGGACCTCCTCGACACAACTGCACCGGACGTCGCCTTCCTCACGGAAACCTGGATGAATGTCTCCTCAGCCCCCGACATCGCCATAGCCATCCCGGACGGCTACAAGATCACCCGGAAGGACCCCATCAACCAAACCGGAGGAGGAATCGCCATCTTGATCAGCGTCATGACCAACACGGAGGACGCCCTCCCCTCCACCGAACATCCACACTTCCAGATCCACACTGACCCCAAGACCACCCTCAGAGGAACCCTCATCTACAGACCCCCGGGACCACGCACACAATTCAGCGAAGCCATCGCTGATTTCATCAGTGCGCATGCCCTCACCTCCGCAGACTACATTCTCCTGGGCGACCTGAACTTCCACCTGGAGACCAGCAACGACAAGAACACCACCTCCCTTCTTGAAAACCTTGCCAAACTCGGACTCAAGCGACTGGAGCCCACCCCCACCCACCTCGCCGGTCACACGCTGGACCCCATTTTCTCCGCTAGCAACAACATCTCCTTCAGCCACACCACCGGCCTACACTGGACAGACCACAGCTGCGTCCACTTCACCTTCCAGAAGACCACATCCTACCACCACCCACAACAGATCCCCCGCAGATGCTGGAGCAAAGTCACCAAGACCAGCTGACCACATCACTGAGCCAGAACCCACCAAACGACACAACTGATGCCAACGCCGCCGCACGCAACCTCACACAGTGGATCAGTGACTGCGCAGACGCCCTCGCACCACTAAAAAAAAACTCCGGCAAGCCCAGCAACAAGAAAGCCACCTGGTTCACTGATGACCTCAAGAACACAAACAAATCATGCCGAACCCTCGAGAAGACCTGGCGCCACGACCAAACAGCAGAGAACCTCACAGCATTCAAGAATGCCACCTGCAAACACCACCAACTGATCCACACCACCAAAAGGACCGCTTTCAAAGAACGCCTAGACAACAACGCGCACAACAGCAAGGAGCTCTTCAGTCTCGTGAAAAAACTGTCCAACCCCAGAGCCAACTCCAACGACATCCCACCCTCGAAAGACCTCTGCGACTCCCTCGCCACCTACTTCCACCGCAAGATTGCCGACATACACAACAGCTTCGACGCCAGACCCCGCTACCAGCCACCAAGCCCACACCCCCTACTGACACCCTCAGCACCTGGACCCCCGTCAGCATCGAGGACACCACCCACGTCATGAACACCATGCACTCCGGCTCACCATCAGACCCCTACCCTCACCACATATTCAACAAAGCAGACGCCATCATCGCACCCCACCTCCGGAACGTCATGAACAACTCCTTCTTGTCCGCCACCTTCCCAGAGAGCTGAAAGCATGCAGAGACCAACGCCCTACTGAAGTAACCCACAGGGAACTCAAAAGGAACTCAAGAACTTCCGGCCCATCTCCCTTCTTCCCTTCCCAGCGAAGGTCATCGAGAAGACCGTCAACAAACAGCTGACCACCTTCCTCAAGGCAAATGGCTCCCTCGACCCTTCCCAGTCCGGCTTCCGAGTCAACCACAGCACCGAGACCGCCCTCATTGCAGCCACCGACGACATCAGGACCATGCTCGACAACGGGGAAACCGCCGCCCTTATCCTTCTAGACCTCTCTGCTTCCGTCGATACCATCTGCCACCAAACTCTAAGATCCCACCTCCACAATGCAGGGATCCAAGGAAAGGCCCTGGAATGGATCACCTCATTTCTAACTGACAGAACCCAGAGAGTTCACCTCCCTCCCTTCCGGTCCGTGGCAACCTAAATCATCTGCGGCATACCCCAATTCTACTCACTCAGACCGACCCTCTTCAATGTCTACATGAGCCCCCTCGCCGCCATCGTATGCAAACACAACCTCAACATCATCACCTACGCAGACGACACCCAGCTGATCCTCTCCCTCCCTTGGACTCCTCGCTCACCATGTCCAAACAAGTCAACACCATCTCTTCCTCCTGCTTCAACACCCTGCACATGCTTCGAAAGATCTTCAGGTGAATCCCCACCGAAACCAGAAGGATGGTCACCCAGGCCCTCGTCACCAGCTGGTTAGACTATGGAAACGCCCTATACGCAGGAACCACAGCAAAACTTCAGAAGAGACTCCAGCGCATACAGAACGTATCCGCACGCCTCATCCTGGACATCCCCCGACACAGCCACATAACCGCCCACCTGAGAGACCTGCACTGGCTCCCCGTCAACAAAAGAATCACGTTCAGGCTCCTCACCCACGCAAACAAAGCACTCCACAACGCCGGACCCGAATACCTCAACAGACGCCTCACGTTCTACACTCCAACCCACCAGCTCTGCTCCGCCACCCTCGCCCTCGCCGCCATCCACGGATCCGCAGAACCACCGGAGGAAGATCGTTCTCCTACCTGGCCGCCAAGACATGGAACTCCCTCCCCGCCCACCTACGTCTGACCCAGGACCACATCACCTTCAGAAGACACCTCAATACCTGGCTGTTCGAGCAGTAGCAGCACAGCCTCCCTCCCCCCAGCGCCTTGAGACCCCCACGGGCGAGTAGCGCTCTCTCTACATTTCTTGATTGATTGATTGATTGACAGGCTCCGCAAGGCGCTCAGCTCGCCGGAAAGCAAAGTACATCGCAGCTGCTGCCAATACTCGCCTCACGCCCTATATCCACTTTAAATGCAGGGGCGCCAGTAACTCTACATCTGCGGAGGCACGGGCCGCCTTTCCCACGTCATGCCAGCTTGGGGATCGCGGCCTTGTGCGGGGCTGCTGCAGGTAAAGGCAGCGCTCTCTCCCGTCAGGGGGAGTTCAGGAACTGGAGTCAACTCTTTGCGCTCCGAAGCTCTTCCGGAACGAGGGGCAGCCCTAATCGAGCCGCTATATTCACGCAGATGCCGGATTCATGAAGAAGTGTGTGATGGCGACACGGAGCTGTCTGTTCAAGTGGCCATCTTCGTTGCGAGCAAGCTCCCCCCCATATATGGCAATATAAATAGAATTGGTTCAGACAACCTACTTGTAAGTCCCTAGTAGCTGGTAGGGCTTGTAGGTTTAGAGACCCCAGTGGACTTAATGCACTTTAGTGTGCACTGATGTAGTGTCTGGTGTAATTTATTTTAAATTCAGCCCTGCCTTTAAATGTATTATATACTGCAAACATTAAAATTTCAAGTGAATCAAGTGGAAGAAAACTAAGAGCATGAACAGAAAATAACTTTTAGGAAAAAACAAAGAGACTATTTTGAAGTTTGTTTTGATTATTATTAAGAAAAAAGCTGTTATTGTTTTAAAGAAACGTTTTGCTAACTTTTTCTTTTTTGAGCCTTGCAATGAGTTTTAGTCTAGTAAAATTACTGGTTTACATTTTTTATTAACAATATTAATAGTCTTAGTTGGCCTCTTGTTATACTTACAATCTACAGTGGGACATGTCTCCACAAGTGTCGAATTAGTTACAGTACATAATGAAATGAAATATAAAACATGTAAACATAGATACATTTTATTCAGAGAATTTCAAGATAACATTTATTCTAGAATAATACAGAAGTATTCTGAAATTATGAAGGTCAGGAATTGATTTATTTGCACTTTCCTTGCTTCTTCTGCATGGAAGGGCATTACATATTTGCTACTTCATTTTTCATATGGTCTATCATGTACAGTGTTTGTTAGTATATTCAATAAAAATGAATTGTTGTATCATTTCAATGTACTGTTGAAGGATTTGAGTATCTGGGTGTAAGATGGACAGGACACAATAGATAGACACATATGAATTATGTTTTAGTGATGCTTTATTAAGGTAGATTCTCAACAAAACTAAGGATTTTTTCTCCTTCTAGGTAGCTAGAATGAAGGACCACCAGGGAGGCCTTAGTTATCCCTGAAAATAAAGAAAAAGGGCCACAGGTAAGTGTTTTGTTACCCATGTACTATAAGGGAGGGGTGTGAGGGAGAGCAGCACTCCGGTTTGAGCCTGTCACCATGTGTTCCTATTTTCGAAGTTACTTCACTAGTTAGGGAATTAGATTCAAGTGATCACCAACAACAACAAAAAAACAGAACACTTCGTCCTAAAAAAGCAAGCTTCTTGGCTTGTCAGTCTTCAGACTTTATTCCACATACAACAGTGTGGTCAAGTCTGTACGGGGTCCACCTACAGTCTATACCCTGTTACCTAGATGAGGGCTCTCCGTTTGATCTCTCCTTCTTCCGCCAACTCCCCAAAGGCATTCACTTACCTATGGTAGCCACGCTCCGCCAGGAACGTGGCAAGGTGGCTTGTGGGGATGGTGAACTCCTGGCAACCTGTGAGTCTCCTTGAGTCTTGCGACTTCCTCCACACTGGTAGCATTGTGTCTCTGTGATTCTGGACCTTCCGAGTCCAGGGACATTTCACGCTGATCTTTTGGATCTGGCGCTGTGTCTCCATTGCTTGGGAAACTGCATGAGATTCTGTGGAGTTCTGCCCACCTCTAGTTTCAACTCACAGTCTTCAAATTCACCAAGTGGCACATCTTGTAACTGTTATGGGTGACAAAGCAAGAATAAGGCATCAAAGACTAGATCTAGAGAAAGTGCCTCTGGATAGACTCAAAACCTGCAGACTAAGTTTGCAACTGTCAACAGACATACATGTAGAAAGCAAGAGCGTACACTGGTTTGTATTTACAGAAGCTGTGACACTGTTTAGCAATCTGAACTTCCGCGTTGGTCGAAAAGACAAACTCACTCACCTTCAGGCTTTTCACAAAAATCTTTGAGCCCGATTCACAAAGGTAAAGTGAGACGAAAATCTAACTTTCAAACTTTCCGTATCCACAAAGGGCATTTACTACTCGTAAATGCCCTTTGTGAATACTGAAAGTCATAAAGTTAATCTTTCTGTATTCACAAAGTGACAAGCCAAACATGGAGGGCACCATTATAAGAACTAACATCACTGCCACTCACGCCGACAGCGCTTGCAAGATCACAGCCACGAAAGTCTCCATTGTTCATGCCACAGGACGAACCGCACCACGAGAACCAGACCGCCCTGCCGACTCCTCCTCTGCTGCATTGCATTTAACATGCAGCAAGTTTAGAGTCAAGATTCTCATTTTCCGATACCCCCCATTACTCCTGCCAAATATTGACTCATGAGCATGAGCATCGGAGGGACATCCAATCCCTGACAGGCACTGCTGAAGGGATTATGATGTCCCTTACCGCCCACCTTTTCATGGCGGTCACTCCACCATGAAAAGGCAGGCAGAAAGGGGCTTTGGTGGCCCATAGTGGGCCTCCCTTCCTGCCTGGCCCTAAGCTGTGGGTTGTGATGCCCCCCTACATATCTCTGCACCATGTGACAGGCACCGGTGATGCAGCGAGCGCAAGGTAAATAGTTTTATTTATTTAGTTACTTACTTTACTTGTGGACGTTGTATGCCACTATCCCCCAGCGTGGCCCTCCACCATCCCACCCAGCCCCTCCACCCTGCAGCTGTCCCACTACGAGTCGCCACTGCCTGCCACGCAGTGCAAGGATATGTAATGTGTCCCCATTTCGCATTGCATTGCATCGTGTGCTGCAACTAGCAGCACCCGCAGCAATGCAAAAGATACGCATTGCGACCACCATGGTAATGCCTCTGTCGGCACTGCTGACAGCCTGTCAGGCAGTCCCGTTTACGATAAGGTGGCGGGTAGACGAAAGACCGCCTGCCATCCTAATCTGCCCCTTTCTTCCAGAGGGTGGGGCTATCGACACGATCAAAGGCAGTTGAGAAGTCAATAAATGCTACATAACAAATTGACCTCTTGTCTTTATGTACTTTTCTGTGATACCCTGGATAATTGAAAAATTATCCATGGTAGTACAGTTACACCTAAAAACTGCTTGTTCCCCACGAAGAGCACCTGTATCAGCCACCCATTCTTGCAAGTGGTCTAATAAACCTTTTAGCAAAAACCTTTCCTGCGGCATCTAAAAGTGCATCTTGATGGTAACTACTGGGGTAGGGTCTATCCGATTTTTTATACAGGGGTACAATAATACTGTCATTCTAAGAAGAGGGAAACTACTAGGCCTGGGTGTGAAATTACGCTCTGCTCGCTGAGGTTGTGGAGTTTTTTCCACTCCGCGCTCCGCGTAGTGCAGAATTAAAAAAAATCCGCTCTGCATAGAGGAGCGCAGTTTTTTCCTTGCTCGTGCTCGCCAATGTTAAGTTGGCAAGCGAGGAAAATCTTACTCCAAACCCCATCCTGGCAAGATTTGTTAACGCGGGTGGTTGTGGATTGCCGCAATGCATGCATTGAGAAACCATCCATACGTTTTGAGGAAGCTGCCGCTCAAGTACAATATCTACTAGCAGCAGAAAGGAGCAGTGCTCTCTTGCGCTGCGCATGGTGGTGTTAAACACTCTGCCCTAAAAATCACCACGAAAGGCGCAACCTAACATACTCTGCTGTTTGCGGAGCTCTGCATAATGCAGCAGAGTTTTTTGGTCACTACGAGGAACTCTGAAAACTCCTCCCAGGTCTAGAAACAACACCCTGCTTGTAACAGAATTGTAAGATTGGAGCAAGAAACAGGGACCAGAACGAGGCCTCTTTTTTATAATAGAGATTGGAATCTCATCTGGCCTCTTTACACTCGAATAAAGGGATTTTAGGACTAAAGGTGTTATCATGGCTGCTAAAGAGGGACCCTATTTGCAAGGACCCTATTTGCAGGTATAATTGCCCCTATAGGCATTTAATGAGCCAACTGTATAAACTGTGTTGACATTGGCGGCATACAGTTCATTAGAATACTGCACCCAAGTTGAACTGTTGATTGGTAACGGAGTAGATGCTTTTCATTTTTCACAAGCTTCCCCTACCAAGAACCAAAACTTCTTACTCTTTCTTAACTTCAACACCATTAAAAGTATAAGATCTGAGGGTAGGTTTTTACTTCATCAGGAATTCAGGTGTTATTTCAGTGAGCGTACAAGATTTGATGTTTTTATGACAAAATACTATGTTAAAAAATATACAGTCATATAAATGTAGTATAAAAAATATTGTTTATATTAATATCGTCTTCCTATACTTATAAAAGGAATGATCAAAAATGTGTCAAAAATATTATGGGAAGGACCCAAAACAAGTTATAACTGTAAAGTAATTCCTTACAAATGTACATTAATGTAGTTAATGTAGTTAAACATAATACAATGTAAACTGCATAGTTTAAATCAAATATGTTTGCCCTTATATATAAACTTGTTATCAACATATTTCCAATTAAAAGAAAATCCAACAATAACAGCAAAAACGATTATATAAACATATTTAATAAAATATGACAATTCATCAAACTTATATAATAAAGATAAAACAATAAGTTTGAAGTTTTCTAAACATAACAGAAACCCTAAATACCAGAACTGATGTATAATATATACTCATACAATATTAGATAGCAATAAAAAATACTATAATGCAAATTAATCAACACTACATAAAGTATTAACTTGCAAGGGATTAATTTACTATTCTCTCTCCAGCCTATAAAACAGTAAGGTAAGTGTTGAACTTCAGAGGGGTAAGATGTATTATGCCCACCCCAGTTGAAGGAATAGTTGCAAAAGTTTTGGACTTTGGAGGTGCTAGATTTATTATTCTCACTCCAGTCTACAAAATACTAGGGAAAGTGTTGAACATCATAGGTGTTAGATTTCCTATTCTCACTCAAGTCTAAACAACAGTGGGCTAAAGTGTTGGAATTGGGAGGGGTTTGATTTACTATTCCCACTCCAATATATGCAACAGTAGGATAAGTGTAGGAATCCGATATACAGTGATGTCTGTCAAAAAGAAGTAAACTATTCTTATCTGTAGTTTTGTTGAAGATGCAGGTTTCAAAATTATTGTTTTTAGTTTTGATTTGTAGATCCAAAAAAGAGATCTACTCTTTACTGATGGTATGTGTGGATTTTAAATATGGATTTTTGGTGTTAAGGATTCTGCTATAGTGCTGTCCCCTACCCTGTCTAGCTGCCTGAAGAAGGAAGTCTGGATTGCTTTCGACCCAGGTCAGTTGACTGAACTCCTGTTTGAGCTACAGTGACACATCAACCTTCTAGAGGCCTCTCTCCCTTCAATTGCCCAGCTGACCAGTTCCAGTGGTACCTGCCCTGGACCCTGCTATTGGCCTCTGTTGGAGTGAGTCCCGCTTCGAGAACCATTGAAGACCAAGACCTCCATTGAAGCTACAGCCTTCACGATTGAATCACTCCTCGACCTTAGCTTGCTGGTTCACCCCACTGAAGAAGATGTTAGGATATTTCAGAAATGATTCTAAGTCCAAGCATAGAGGGCTTCATTGGGCCGAGCAACATCCGATTAACATCAAGGCCATCCCGGACATTGGCGTCCGACTTCGCAACTCGGAGCTTGCCCTCCTTTGTCAATGACTGCAACATGTTCTTTGTTTTCTCCATAAACGTTTCTGCATCAGAAGATAAACTTTCCATGGGAATGAACCAAGTCCATTGCAGCCAGCCTTATCAATTGACTATAATTCAGTCTAGCCCAACTAGCTAACCACAGTTGGCACGTTGTGCCTGTTAGCGCTATTTTCGATTCAACATTTTAAACTTTATATCTCTGGTTCTACTTATCACTATACGTTAATTTACTGATGCTGATCAAACAACAAGTCAGACTGTGAATGAAAAAGACTCATCACTAGTCACTGTTAAGACACAAAAGTTGAGAGAGTGCATCAAGGAGGTAAGTGGTGTGAAGCGAACCAGTAAAAGGTAACACTGGAAGAATCAAAAATCGGAATCAATCAGAAGAGAACCAGAGACAACTGAAATTGAGTCTGAGAATAGTGACAGGGAATCGCCTGCTGCCAAGAGACCAACCAAAAGAATAATCCTGAACTGAGAGTACACATCACTTGAGAAGACCTAGCTAGCATCTGTGTCAGAAGACGATGAATCATATGTTGAAATCTACAATCTAACAGATTGTTGCCAGTTCATCTTTGAAGACGACTCAGAAGAAGAAGAGCCTTGAATTTTGCTAAACTCCGTATGAATTTTGAAACTAAGAATTTGAACATTGCAAGAAACTGCTGAATTTTGTTTTTAAATCCAAGTCTCCAGATGAAGGAAAATCGAATAATGAATCGATATGCTAAATGAATGAACTGAAAGAAAGAAAAGAAAAAAATCCAGGGCCTGATTCACAGAACTAACTTAAGGCAAAATCCTAAACTTACTACCATTTTGGTACACAAAGCAGGCACTTACTCATTAATGAGTAAGTGCCTTCTGTGAATACCAAAATGAGTAACTTACTCATTTTGAATAACTTACTCATTTTGAGTAACTTACTCATTTTGGTATTCACAGAAGGTACTTACTCATGCATGAGTAAGTGCCTTCTGTGAATACCAAAATGAGTAACTGCCTTCTGTGAATACCAAAATGGTAGTAAGTTTAGTATTTTGTCTTAAGTTAGTTATGTGAATTGGTTCCCCAGAGTCTGGCTATTGATTTTTTTTTAATTTGAACTGCAAATCTCTTTCACCAATCGCGTTAATAATACTGTTATTTCAAACAATTTTGTGTCTAGTTTCACAGGTTGTAATTAAGGATGTAATGAGGTAGAGCACATGATATTAACATGCAGAGACAAACTAGTGAGTAGTTGTGGAGAAAATATCAATGCTAAATTATGAAACGGGTATGCTAGGATCATGGGTATAAGAAATTGTTTCATATGTACTTTTCTTCCCTGCAGATGAAGGTTCAATGTTCTATCAACTATGCAGTCATATATCTTAGCTTGTAATGTTTTTGTTAGTATATTTAATAAGTAACAGTTTCTATCTCCATATAATTTTAACTTCATTGCTTGGCTGAACGAACTTCCTATTTCCCAAAATTCTGTCACTTATTTTAAATATTTGATGGGTGGGCAACCTAACTTAAATACTGAAAAGACTAAGAGTAAGTTTGTAGTTTGAATATAGAGTATTGTGAATTTGTTAGAGACTATAATGAGAGGCGAGTGAACAGTTTGAGAAATTGTAATGATGAGAGGAAAATTAACGAAGAGATTAAAGTTGAAAAGACCTTTAGAAATTTGAATTTGCATCTCAGATTGAGAATGAAACATGAAAAAGGTGAATTATATATGATGTACCGTGAACCTACAAGAGTTAGGTCAATGGAGTTAATTGAGTTAGTTGGAAACAGTAATGTTGTTATTGGTTTATTTCTGGTTGCTGAAGACCTGATACCTATGGGAATTTATTATGTGTGTGTGAAGACTGCTTATTATAACCTGCCCTGTAACTGGGTGCTCTAGTGTTACCTTGCTTTGATATTCCAGAGGCTTTACTGTGTGAATGAGAATTATGAATGATGTTGTTGGTTTAAAGAGATTGAAAAAAAGATTTGGACAAGGTGTGTTGAATGTGTTAGGAGTTTTGATATCACCTATTGGTGTGGATATGAATCACGTGAACATTTTAAGATCATCTACAATTGTAGATCACCTTGCTTCTAACCCTGCTGGTGCACTAACCCAGATCATTAATGAGTTAATTAATTGCTATGCATGCAATGACCAACGCAGAACCATCTTGCGCTAGATATCCTTCTTGAGAAGGAGAACGATGTCTATACATTTCTGAAGATGAGAGAGTGCTGCACCTTCATGTAGGCTAAAAGTAGTCTTAATAATGCATATATAAGTAATATAGCTAATGTTTTTCGTGAGGTCAAAGTTCTGAAGAGTGGGACTTGTGGTAGTCAGAGCAGTTCTGGATTGGTTAGTTTGGAACAAGCTTTAGAATGCTTTGTAAGTGCTTTCACAACTTTGGAGGGGGCATGCTCACGGTTAGACTAACACCTATAATTATTGGGTTAATTTGTGCAATGATTCTGTTCCTTTGGAAAATAAAATAATCCAATGCCTCCCTTCATCATGATTGTCATCTCCCATGGCGAGGGGGGGCATTTTTAGTTTTTTACTGCCCCTTAACATCAGAGTTTTCTTGACTGTGACAGGCCGTTAAAAAACGCCCATATGTCTTCCCAGCTAAATTGGGAGGACAGATATATCGCAGGTCATTGGAGAAGGTTGGCCACATTGAAGACAGAGTTTTATCCGACATTGGCAAACTAGAGTCCTCCTGCATATAAATTTGGAGGTGGACCAGTATATCGGCAGTTAGGATACTCCGTCACCATTGCGATGTAGTATGCTTACCCCAAATATATAAATCAGGCCCTTAGTCCATTACTGATTATTCTTATTATTTTTCATTGCTCCTCTTACTGAGAGCTTTCACAGAAATGGCTGCATGCCTTAAATGATACTATCGCTGCATCTACTTTACTATTTCTGTATTGTGCCTTTCAAATTTGGTACAAAAACTTCATGATTTTCCAAATTTCACTCCACAACTGAACTGAGTTAGTCCTTTCCTTTATTGACTGTATTTTGCGATGCGGTTTTGAAACTTGTTTCTGGGACACGTTGCCTCATGATTTGAGGTTAACACCATCTTTGATCCACACAACATTCAGGTGCACCACTGCAGTGTAGAGTGTTAGGGGTACAGTGTGCCCACATACTTATTGGATTTTTGTCGTTTTTATGCCATTTTGTTTACTAAAATATTCTCTATTTTTCTCATTTGGTTTGAAATTTTTCTTGAGCTGTGGTTCCACTATGTTACAGTTTGAGTTCTGCATAAATACTTTACACTTTGGCCCTGATTATGATGTTGTCGGAGTTGCCTCCTACGACATCATCGTGAATTCTGGACCGACCGACCTCCAGTCGGCGATCTAGACCGCACTATTACAATGCAACAGCACATGGTGAGGTCGCATACTCTCATTTCCCTATAGGAGCTTTTGCTGCAGCCATAAACCAGCCATAGAACAAGCTCCTATAGAGAAATTGGAGATTCTGTTAATCCCTGCACAGCGTGGCAATTACCTCGAGGTGCCTGCCACAAGGTGAAGGCATTATTAGGGGCACCTACGGCCCCCAAATGGAGCCCGCACGGAGAGGGGGCTCTGCCAAGGGCCCCCAAAGTCACTTTCCGACTGGCTTTCGATGTCAGAAAGTCCACCTTGCAAAGCTTGTCGGAAACTGACATCGTAATCCCGGCAGCGGAAACCCCATTTTATAGGATTATGTGCTTGTTCCAACTGGCCACATCGTAATCCAGCTGGAATAACTTGCTGGTTTCATTTTCGACCGTCTGTATTGTAGTGCAGCAGTTGAAAGTGAAACCTATGATGTGAGCCGACTTTCTCACTCACATTGTAACCAAGCCCATAGTCCCTAAATTAAGCCTGACTGCTCTCTGCCAAGCTACCAGAGAGTTTATTTAGTGGCTTTAGTGGTTCACCCTGATAAGGATTGTGATTATTATGCTTCCCACAACTAATACTCCAGTTTCTTAGACAAATCCTCAGCTTTTTGGTTGGAGGGCAAATCAGGGGGGCCAGCAAGTTATCCACAACTTTATCATGAATAATTCAAGGATCACAATTTGGTAGATTGAAATGCAGGGCAGGAGTGTGGCACAGAATGCAATTTATTCATAACGCTCCCACCATATATTTTCGGTGCTGCTGCCTATCTACCCACACTCTACCACATCACTATTGCATATATGTTATTGAAGTCTTTCAAATTTTTAACTGAATTCTTTTTTTTGGTTGATTAATAGAGATGACAGACGTTGGGAGGAAATGTCAGTCGTCATAAAATATTTTCCTTCAATTTCACCTTAAATTTAATAGTTTAATCCCCGTCCTGCTGCACAGGAAGTGGTAGCACCGCGATTCCCTTCTTCCAACTGCAGAGAAAGTGGCATCTTTGGATTGCCTATTGTCCATCTGCGTAGGCCATATCACTGGTTTGCTGAAAAAACTGTCTTTCTAAGAAGAAGCCAGGCAAGAGGACTTAATTTTCTATCATCTGTCTGCACAGGAAGTGAAATTACTGTATTTCATATCATTCATCTTCATTGGAAATGACATCATCGGATTTCCCATCACCCATCTGCTCAGGAAGTGACATCGCTAGTTACCCGCCAAAACAATCTTCAGGCGACGACGTCATGCAAGAGGGATTCATTTTCCATCATCCATCTGCGCATGAAGTGACATCACTGCATTTCCCATCATCCATCTGCACATGAAGTGACATCAATGGTTTCCAGTCTAAATCGTTTTTAAAAGAAGAAGCCAAGCAAGAGGACATTATTTTCATCAAACATCTGCACAGGAAGTTACATCTCTGGATTTCCTATCATCCATCAGCACAAGAAGTAACATTGCAACATTTCCCATCATCCATCTGCACAGGAAGCAACATCACTGAATTTTCTCATCATCCATCTGCTGCACAAGACATGATGTCACTGGATTTCCCCATATCAATCCACATACAGAAAGTGGCATCCCTTCCTGCCTTCTCCTGATTTCAAACAGCAGACACTGACAATGTCATTGCTGTTAGTGCCTGTTTGGCCTGAAAGGCCTTGGGCCAGAACCTCTGTTCCAGTGAAATCTACAAGGTATGTTTATACTCAAGTGCCTCACTCAGCACTTCATACTGCCAATCATCACAATCACACCCAGACATAGACAACACAGACACTCACACAACTTCTGCACAACACACGGACCCAACCTCATACACATCACACTTATTACCACTCACCTACAAACTACAGAACACATATTTCAACTCATGTTTATTAATGCTCATTATGCAGTACTCCATGCACCAGGCATCGCAGACCTCATCACCTATCATAAGCTTTACGCCCTCTTCATCACAAAAACATGGGTCACCCCCACATCTTCACAGATCCTAGACGTCCTTCTTACCACAGGCTACGGCATTCATAAAGTGGACCGCACACATAAGTAGGGAAAAGACCTTGCTGCCATCCATAAGTCCTCTTGGTCCTGTACACTAGGCAGGCAAGAAACACTCTATTTCATGGAGCTGCTGACATGTCATTTCCCTTTTTTTGTTGCAACTCAGACCACCACATTCCATCTAATCTACATGCCTTTCGAGTAGAACAAGAACTTCATTGATTAATTCTCAAATCTTCTCACCACCTAATCCATCTGGCATGCCCACATCACCCTCTTCAGTGACTTCAACCTCCAAGACAATGCAAGCTCACAAAACACAAACGGCATCCTCTTCAACCTCATCAGTGAACTCAATGTGGTACAGCATGTCACACAACTTGCACAAGCCAGAGGCCACATCCTCGATCTTGCCTTCTCAACATCATAAATAATCAGCAATCCAATGTAAACCACCCATACCCCTGGACAACACCAACAACTCTACCATCCCTATATTCATGCTCAGCTTACCAACAAACCATAGCAAAAGAGAAGACCAAACCTCCAGATCCTTCAAAGACTCCTCCATAGACAACCTAATGCTGGAACTCCTCTCTTTCCGCATCAACTCAAGGAATGATGCCAATACCATCCTAAACAACTTCAAACATTTTTTAGAACGCTACGTGGAGGTCTATGTCCCAATTACAACATTCAAGAACAAGCCAAAACCTTCAGTACTGTGGTGCTATACAGATCATGCTGGCAATAAATAATCCTTTTGCAGACAGGAAAGAAAATAGAATAACAACAGAACTCCTGAGGACCTCTTGATACCAAAGACCCTCGGCTTAACATGCAGACAGCTCCTCACATCAGCCCAAGCAAATTACTACACCATCACCATCTGTGAACCCACCAACAGAAGCAGACCATTGTTCAAGACAATTAAGCATATTATTAACCCCTTGCCAGACCCGCTTATTCCTCACTCCACAGAAAAGTGCAAAGCCATCAACCTCTTCTTCAACAAATACAGTTGATCCATAGCACATCTTTGATACCAAGCCTGCTTCCTGCTTCATCTCTCACAAACCACCCCTTCCCGTAGACTCCCACAATGGTCAAACTTCATGTCCTATCTCTCTCAGATCTAGTTGACATATTCAAGTGCCCCAAAGCAACTTCTTATGAATATGATGTCTTACCATCATCCTTCATCAAAGCTATTACTCAGGATGCTCTCTTACCCCTATTTACAATTGGCAATGCCTCCCTCACTCAAGCGCTCTTCACAGAAGCTCTCAGGACCTTCTAGATCCTCTCACTCCTAAAGAAACTGTCCTGCACTAGACCTTGATGACCCCGTTAATTACCAGTGAATCACTCACCTATTATTTATCGGCAAGATCATTGAAAAAGCAGTCTATGTTCAACTTCAAGATCACATCAATGCTAACAATCTTCTGCACAACTACCATTCTGGCTTCAGATCATGCTGCAGGATAGAGACTGCCGCCTTACACATAATATACCTCAGATGTAGATGGTCCGAGCCTTGTAAATGGGATTCCACTCCACACAAGCACCCCTTAGGGACATGCTATATGCAGTAGCAGGTCTCATCTGTGGCCTGTGGAAATATGATCACATCATCCCCACCCTGGTGGAACTCCGTTGCCTCCCCTTGCTAGCCAAAACCGTCTTCAAATCTAGCTGCATCATTTACAAATCCATCACAATCACAACTGCTACTTGTCTTGCAGCCAAGCACACCATCTATAATGGTTTATGGCACACCCACAGCCAGGACACCATTAAACTAGAGACTAAGGGCCCGATTCTGATCTCGTTTGGAAAACTGTCCTATGGACTCTGTTCTGGAATGCTTTCCAAACAAGTCGACCCCGATCTGTCCAAACGACGGAGTACGATGTAATGGATGTAAACTCCAACTGACATGTTTGGAGTCCTATTTGTCTGACCAATTCATCCTGAAACAAGCCTGATCTGAGCGAATCATATGGGAACGCTGAAACATAGCATTGGAGGCATGAATCAGACACGGTTCAACCCGTGAAGACATGACAATGCGTACAACGCAGTCTTTCAAACATGTCGGTTTGTGACAGAAAATGCAACCTAATCGTTTGGGAATAGTGAACCATAGCATTGCCAGCATGAATCAGACACAGTTCAACACGCAAACACATGATGATGCGTACAATGCAGTCTTTCAAATGTGTCGCTTTGTGACAGAAAATGTTATCGTATTGCATTGGGACACTGAAACATAGCATTTCAGGCATGAATCAGACACGGTTCAACCCGTGAAGACATGACAATGCGTTCGACGCAGTCTTTCAAACGTGTCAGTTTGTGACAGAAAATGCAACCTAATCATTTTGGAACACTGAACCATAGCATTGCAGGCATGAATCAGATACGGTTCAACACGCAAACATATGATGATGCGTACGTTGCAGTCTTTCAAATGTGTCGCTTTGTGACAGAAAATGCAATCCAATTGTTTAGGGACGCTGAAACATAGCATTGCGGGCATGAATTAGACACGGTTCAACCCGAGAACACATGACAATGCGTACAACGCAGTCTTTGAAACGTATTGGTTTGTGGCAGAAAATGCAACTGAGAAATGTCAAATCTTAGGAAAACAAGCATTAGCCATGTTACAAATAAAAATAATTCTAAATCATCAGCTACACCCACCAATCCATCATTTAAATGGCAAAACAGATGACCATGATCCTTTGCAACAGCATAACTGAACAGAAGAGACCAGAAGACGTTGTTTGCTTCTGCTCACAACCGCCATAAAGGCCTTGTGCTCCCCACACTAGTCCCCTGTGACACCCATCTTCCCAGTACATTTCCAGTCACTCTCAGGGACAGGTAAGTCACAAGTGTGCTGTTTGGGCTGGGTGTGAGGAGTGTGTGTGGGACAAGTACTGATGGGAATGCAAATACTCCTCCTCCCACATGGCCCAACAAGCCCACCTTGAAGTGTGCTTACCTCACAGTAAGTGGAAACGTACTGGCAAGATGGCTGACACTGGGGACTTGTATCGGGGAGCACAATACCTTGCTGGGAGTTTTGGGCAGCAGCAAACACCAGGTCCCAGTGTCAGACATCTTGACTGTAAAGTTGTACTCACTGTCAGGGAAGCATGGCTCATGGTGGCCTATTTGGTCTGGGTGGGAGGAGGATTATTAGCCCTGACTGCATCTACCAGCAGGCCCTGTCACACACATACTTCTCCCACCCAGCCCAAACAGCAAAACCGGGACTATGCTGGCCCTGACACTGAATGAAAATGTACTGACAAGATGGCTCACACTGGGGACGGATGTGGGGAGCACAAGGCCTTGCTGGGAGTTGTGGGCAGCAGCGAACACTAGGTCCCAGTGTCAGCCATCTTGCCAGTACATTTCCATTCAGTCTCAGGGACAGCATAGTCACAGGTCAGCAGTTTGGGTTTGGTGGGAGGAGTGTGTGTGTGGGACAGGGCCTAATGGGAGTTGTAGTCAGTGCAAATACTCCTCCTTCCACATGGCCTAACAAGGTCACCTTGAACTGTGCTTACCTCACAGTGAGTGGAAAAGTACTTGCAAGATGTCTGACACTGGGGCATGGTGTGGGTAGCACAAGGCCCTGATGGGAGATGTGGTCAAAACAAACACCAGGCACCACTGTCAGACGTCTTTAATGCACACTTTAACCGTTGTCAGGATATCAATCTTCTGGGTGTGCTATTTGAGGTGTGTGGGAAGGTGTGTTTAGGCCCAGGCCTGATGGGAGCTGCAGTGACAACAAATACTTCTCCTCACACACAAACCAATTGCTCAACTTGGCCCATGACTGCCTGACAGTGTGGGGAGGTGTACTTGCAAGATGAATGACACTGCTACATGGTGTTACACTTGATGACAAATACCATCATGGCCATGTGCTACAAACACCAGGCCCCAGTGTCAAACATCTTGCCAGAATATTTTCATTCACACACATGGGACTGCATAGTCACAGGTGTGCTGTTTGGGCTGGCTGAGAAGGTGTTTGGAGGACAGGGCATGATAGGAGCTTAAGTTAGTGCAAATCCTCCTCCTCCCGCCCAGCCCAACAAGCCCGCCAGGAACCATGATTACCTGATAGTGAGTGGAAATGTACTGACAAAATGGCTGCCAGTGAGAATTGGTGTTCTGAACCACAAGGCCCTGCTGGAAGTTGTGCTCAAATCACATACCACGCCCTACTGTCAGACAACTTGAATGCACACTTTACTCATTGTCAGGACATCGAACTCCCTGAAGGCATGGTTGGGCTGCCTGGCAGGAGGAGTGCAGTGACTATGTCTAACATCAGTCCCTGTTCTCCACACATCTTTCCAGCCAACCCAAACAGCACACCTGGGATGTAGTCCCTGAAAGTGAATGAAAATGTACTGTCAAGATGGCGGACACTGGGACTTGGTGCTTGCAATTGGCCACAATTCCCACCAAGGTCTTGTGCTCCCCATACCAGTCCACAGTGTCAGACATCTTGACAGTACTTTTCAAAACTACATCTGGGACAGCATGGTCACAGGTGTGCTGGCTGGGCTGGCTGGGAAGGACAGGGCGTGATCGGAGATGTGGCCATTGACAAGACTCCTCAACCTTGCTGTTAGAGGACAAACTCTGGACACCAAGTCATCCTTCGCTTCAGTATAAAATGTCATGGTAATGATCTGAGGGGCCGTGGACATTCACAACAATCATTGTGTCTTTCATGTACCCACAGAGCAAGCTGGGAATACTCATCAAAAATCCAGGACAGCTAGTACCAGACTCTGGTCAACCCTGAGCTCCCCAGCGTTGAGGTCTCGCCACATCAATTCCTATCCAGAATCCTCAATGCACATGAGGGTTACAAGCGGATTTTGGCCAAGTAGTGGATCCTCAGGATCACGCAAGAACAGCAGGCAGCCCATTATGCAAAAGTAGCAAAATTCATGTCACTTTCAGATTCCTACTTACGTTTCTGCAGAAAGACAATGCAAAGATGAAAGGTCGCAATCCTTTCCTGATCACGTATTACACCCAACCACGTCAAAGTGTCAGCAGTAACCAAGGGAAGAAGAGAAAATAAAGAAAAAAGAAATGTCCCACAACATCCCCGACTCTAGGACAGGAGCAAACAGCCTGGGGAAATCTCTGTTGAACAAAAGATAGAAAATGTGAGTATACAGGAAAATACTAATCCTATTAGTCTATACAAGAAAATATATGAAATTCTAACTACCTGGATAGTTCCCTTCTTCCATTAATACTGATAAGGTGTTCGAGTGGGGGGGGGGGGGTTGTCTTAAAAAAATAAAAACAGGTCCCTTACATATTGATATTAGTAAACCTTTTATGTTATTATTGTTATGGTTCACTCCCTTTGCACCCGCACTTTGCTTATTGCTGCGCCAAGATAGGGCTCCGTTATATGAGTCGATATTTTAACTTACCTTTCCCTGTGTAAATATTCCATCTCCTATTTATAAAATATAAATGTCTATGTGTATATATGTAAATACAAGGAATATATTTTGTTGATTGTAGATTTCCTTTTTGCCCCAGTCCTGATGAGGCCCTAATTAATCAGGCTGAAACGCTTCAACACCACATTTCGGAGAAGCCCTAAAAATATAGAATCAAGTAGAAAGGAATTGTTTAGCACAGTCTAGTGTTTCAAGAGTGTTTATACATTTTCCCTCTGTTGTGCTTATACATATGGGCAATCTTCATGAATACGGTTTGCAAGTGATAACCATTGTGTTCTAAAAAACCTTTTTTTTGCATCCGCAATAGTAGATAGGGTATTGACTGTTTTTGCGAGAAATACGTATGCGCGGGTGTGCGCGCATGCGCCTTTTTCTCAAAGAATACCGATACGGTGAGGAAGAGGGCAGCCCGGGGATGCCACATGTAAGTGGTTTTAATTTATTAGTAACTAATGTAGATGTACTTGTTAATATAGTGGGGTGGAGGCTGGGGCTGGCCAATTCTGCTCTGCTGCGGAGTGTGCAGTGATTTGCCTTCTCTGTGGAAAGCGGAGGAGGCGAATCTCTGCGCACTCCACAGGCGGAGCAGAGGCCTCCACCTGGGGTTAGTGTAAACAAGGCTGATGTCAGTTTTCAATGTACAAAGCTACAAGCATTTCAACACATGTAACATGATATCTGGACAAAAAGAAGTCCAAGGACATTGGAAATGAACATTGATAGGATAACTGTTGAGCCTAGATACAAAGCACAGAATTATTTCCCTTTTTAGACATTTCAGCAAACTATGGTTACACAGCAGTGTGAGTGATGAACTGTAAATAGTCACTACTTTCTGTCACCTTACATGTGAGCAACCATCACATAATCAACAACACGCCAAACACATACAAGAAATGGGTTTGTGACAGCCATCACATGGTTGAAAAGTACACACAATAGGATTATGTAATGCCACACATATGTTAGACATCACACATACAATGTGTCACCAAGGGAAACCTGTGCACCACTGTCACAGGTTGGACACTGACATAATGTCATGTCTGACAAACATGTACAATCACATACACTGAACATCTAAAATGTAGGGGTGGCATTAAGTTTGCAATCATCCATGTAAGCCTGGGACAAAAACCACAACAGCAACGTATATACCATACACAGGCTGATGTGGCAGCTAAATGTCACAGTATAAAAAGTCAAAATTGACTGCCTTGTACATGACTCAGACACAGAAGATTCCCAGTCAGAGACTTAAACCAATGTCCACCAAATTATTGAATATGTGTAGCCAAAACATGATTTCACTAATTACCCTTGGGAATGTGACCAAGCCTAGGAGGGTAATCTGAGAATTGTATGCTCAATGTTGTAATGGGACTCACTACAGTGTGTTGTGTGCCCCTAAAGGTTAGCTCCTCATTGGAGTGTGAGCTATCAATTAAAATGTAAAATATATCACAAAAACCCTGTCCCCACACATTTAATGCACAAGAACATCTTCATTTGCACTAGTGTCTGCCCTGCCAACCGATTAGTGGAAGGACGCAGTAGCCGCATCCGGACCGAGTCTGTCGCACCTCTGTCGCACCCATTTGCTATTGGTCACCATGGTGAATGACACGGCCGAGTATTCAAAGGAAGCGGTTGCCGCATCCAAACCGTGTCTGTCGCACCCATTTGCTGTTGGCCATCATGTGAACGACGCAGGTGAGTATTCAAAGGACATGGTAGCCACAATCGAAACGAGTCTGTCATACCCATTGGCTGTTGGTCGTCATGGTGAGCGACGTGGATGAGTATTCATAGGACGGGTTAGCTGCATCTGAAGCAAACATGTTGCACCCATTTGCTGTTGGTCGTCATGGTGAGAGATGCATGTTTTGTGTCTGATTCACATGCTAAACGAATCGGTAACCTTCCATCACCAATGTATCTAGGTCAATAGTGGGCCGATGCAGGTGTTTTGAACGTTGCGGTAGGTGTGTCGGATGCTAGCAATGTTATGGATTGGACAGATTAGAATAATGCGACAGAGTCGGACCTATTGCTTTGTCCGCATGTAAAAGAGACCGCCTCTGCTGTTCAAATAAAAGTCTGCCTGTTCCCTACAGACCTCAATTGTCTGCACTACCTGCACATCATCTGCATCTCCCCATCTCTCTGCTGCTTTTCTCCACATCCTCTGGGAGCTAACATAGCACGTACAGTGGACAGGGCCCCAGCATTCAATGAAGAAGAAAACCAGGCCCTGCTGGACAGCCTCCTTCCACTGTACAGCAAGCTGTGTGGCAAACCAGAGGAACAGGTAAGTGATGATTCTACTGCCTTTTCATTGGACATGTGCAAAAAAATGCACTGTTAGCATTGGGAATCTCAAGTGTAAGAATGCAAACAAAGTTCTTGTACGTTTTGCTGTGTGTAGAATTGTGTTCTGGGCAAGTACACTGCTGTAGAAGTGTATGTACTGGGTGGTGTTGACTTCTCAGCACTGTTCACATGGGATGGAGGAATCATTGCACACAGGACAACTGCCCATGATGCCACTTGTTCACCCTTTGGACATTGTTTGCAATCTTATCCTGAACAATATGTAAAATTGTGTGACTTTAAAAGATGCAGCATTTGACTTAAGTGACTGTCACCATGTCCTCCTCACAGGTCGACTCCCATCAGAAGATCAAGATGTGACAGACCATCACCCGGACAGTTCGTTCAGTGGGGGTCACTAACCGATGCATCGCCTGCACATCATCTGCATCTCCCCATCTCTCTGCTGCTTTCTCCACATCCTCTGGGAGCTAACATGGCACATACAGGGGACAGGGTACCAGCATTCAATGAAGAAGAAAACCAGGCCCTGCTGGACAGCCTCCTTCCACTGTACAGCCAGCTGAATGGCAAACCAGAGGAGCAGGTGAGTGATGATTCTACTGCCTTTTCATTGGACATGTGCAAAAAAGTGCACTGTTAGCATTGGGAATCTCAAGTGTAAGAATGCAAACAAAGTTCTTGTACGTTTTGCTGTGTGTAGAATTGTGTTCTGGGCAGGTACACTGCTGTAGAACTGTATGTACTGGGTGGTGTTGACTTCTCAGCACTGTTCACATGGGATGGAGGGATCATTGCACACAGGAGAACTGTCCATGATGCCACTTGTTCACCCTTTGGACATTGTTTGCAATCTTATCCTGAACAATATGTAAAATTGTGTGACTTTAAAAGATGCAGCATTTGACTTAAGTGACTGTCACCATGTCCTCCTCACAGGTCGACTCCCATCAGAAGATCAAGATGTGGCAGACCATCACCCGGACAGTTCGTTCAGTGGGGGTCACTAACCGATGCATCACCTGCACATCATCTGCATCTCCCCATCTCTCTGCTGCTGTCTCCACATCCTCTGGGAGCTAGCATGGCACATACAGTGGACAGGGCACCAGCATTCAATTAAGAAGAAAACCAGGCCCTGCTGGACAGCCTCCTTCCACTGTACAGCCAGCTGTATGGCAAACCAGAGGAGCGGGTGAGTGATGATTCTACTGCCTTTTCATTGGACATGTGCAAAAACGTGCACTGTTAGCATTGGGAATCTCAAGTGTAAGAATGCAAACAAAGTTCTTGTAAGTTTTGCTGTGTGTAGAATTGTGTTCTGGGCAGGTACACTGCTGTAGAAGTGTATGTACCGGGTGGTGTTGACTTCTTAGCACTGTTCACATGGGATGGAGAGATCATTGCACACAGGACAACTGTACCATGATGCCACTTGTTCACCCTTTGGACATTGTTTGCAATCTTATTCTGAACAATGTGTAAAATGTGTGACTTTAAAACATGCAACATTTGACTTAAGGGACTGTCACCATGTCCTACTCACAGGTCCACTCCCATCAGAAGGTCAAGATGTTGCAGACCATCCCCCGGACAGTTCGTTCAGTGGGGGTCACTAACCGATGCATCACTTCCAGAAGAGGTGGTAGGACCTCCAGGGCTGGATGCGGAGGATTGCATGGGTCCAACTGATCCTGTAACCTCCATGCAATAGGGGCGGACAGTAGACCCTGACCCCCCACATGCTCAGGATTCTGGCAGTAGTCTTCCCTGACATGGATGGGTAGTTGAAGGCCAGACAGCAGCAAGGAGAGGGCGAGTATGTGCCATGTCACACACCTATGTTCAACATGCATGTTGCAGTCTCTCACCCTGCTGCCCCTCTTATAGTTCGTAAGTCATTCAATAACACAGTTCTGTCTCAAGAGATGCATATGCACCATGACTAGTAAATTCCCTGTTGTGCCCCTTTTCATCTGTGACATGTGGGTCACATGTCCAGGGTAGTGACTGTATTCCCATGCTCATGTGATCTGCACAATATACAACCACATGTGCATGGAAATGACCTTCAGGAGTGATGCAATTGTCTGACATATGTCAGCACAGTGACTAATGTATGACGTACTCAGTGTGGTTCAAATATATATGTGCAATATGTTGCAAGTGGAGCTCACAGGTGTGTGATGCCAATGTTATACATCCTGGCTGCAGGTGACACTAATTTGGATGCCTTGTTGAGTTTATCTTGCTCATTCTGGCAAATTCCTGTCCCAGTTGTAGTGCTCAGCATAATCATGTATATCCCATGGGCCAAGGGGATATATGCCAATTCCGGGCAACTGTGACACTGGCCTATCACGTGTTAGAATGTGTTATTCCTTTTTCCACTTTAAAATGAGAAAATCATTGTGCCACTTTGTCACCGTGACTACACGTGACAATCTTTGACAGACACAGGCAGTCACTGTTGGAAACAAGGCTACACCTTAAATGTATTATTTATGTTTTGCATACACAACTATTTAAATATGTGTAAAATCTCTTGACTATACAAACTTGTGGCTTAGTCATCCATGTGCATGCTGCATTACTGCCATCATGATAGATGTCAACTTTGCATCCAATTTCGTTTGTCAGTTCACAAGCCCTGATGGTGAACAAGAGCAATGTCAGATTGTTAAAGTGTGCAAATTGTGTATACCACGTAAAGTACATGCAAACTTGGTAGCCAAAGATGTGGACTGAAGTAGTCTGGACAGGATTGGTACACAGTGGTGACTGGAATCATGTGATGTTGGGGCTCTGTAGTACGAGTCCATACAGATGGTGCATCCAGACAGGCCAGTGGCAAAGTGTACCACATGAAGCATTGTAATGGTGCAGTCATTGTTCTTCAATTTGTGTTTGACATTGTACAAATATGTAACTGTTGCACTGTATACAATGTGCATGACATCCTGGAGAGCCCCCCTAACACTGTTCATGGTCAACACAAGACAGTGGGCCAAGTGCCTCTCACCTTAGCTAGGCCTAACACCTTGTGTACACGAAATGAGAATCAGATGTGTGACCTGACAGCAGAGGGCCTAAGACAGTGGATAAATGACCACCATCACTATTATCTGTGTAAAATGAGTCATTCACTAACTATGTAAGCCTGCTGAATTGCAGGCTGATCATTTTCCCAGTAAGGCCATACCCATGGCTCCAAAATGTGATGACTGGGGATGAAAGAATGTTTACCATGTCACATTTCAAATGTGTGCATCACATTTGCCGTGTCAGTTCAAGACTCCCTTGCAGGAGATGAGACAGGTATGTGATGACACAAGACCATCAGGACCACATGCTACGTAGGAGTTGACAGTAGGAGTTGACAGGAGTTGACAGTGTGGTTGTGGGCTTTGACATTGATCTAACCAATGCTACACATGACATCATGTGTCTTGGAACCATGGTTAACTGGCAGACTGGCAAGTGACATATACACATATGTGTAATGAGTAGAAAGCTGTAGTTAAAATAATGTATATGCTTGCTCTGTGATGATTTGCGATGATACCCATGTGTCAAGTACATGCCTTTGACTCATGTGAATCTCTTTGTCATTCTTGTTCCCAGCATCAGCACCGACTAGCGGAGGAGGCAGTACCACGGACCAAGGGAAGCAGCTCTCCAGACTGGGTTGAGTGCGGAGGAGGAGGAGGAGGAGGGACCTAGTGGAGCAGAGGGTGAGGGGAGCCACACTGAGGGCAGCCCCACATCACCATCAGAAGGAGCTGTCGAAGATTACACCTCCAGTGATGACTCCCTTGTGGTGTTGGGTGAGCCAGGATTGGTTCAAACTACATCTGAGACCGCCACCACCACCATCTCTACCCTCTCAGCTGCTCCTATGCCCAGTGTCCATTGCTGCTCCCATATAGGGGAGCATGTCTGCTTTGGGTTAGGCACCGCACCCCTGCCCTGAAGATGGATTTGCTGAAGCAGATCCATGTGGTGCAGACATCCATGCTGAATATCCTCCATGCGCATACCAGTCTTTTGACACAATTGGTGTCATACATGCAGGGCATCCAATCAGACAGAGATCAAACCAGATATTGGCCGCCACATTGAAAGCAGCAGTGTTCCTGGTACAGGAGTCTCTCATCCCTCCTTCCTCTTCCCCTTCTACAGTCCCAACTACCCTACCTGACCCAAACCCATGCAAACATGCACGTGCACACACAGCAACATACACATGCAGCACAAAAATCCCTACACACAACTCGAAACATACACACACGCACACTCAGGGGACTGACAGCACACACACCAGGGAGAGGCTGAAACAAGACAAACATGCATTCATAGGTACTCCTCATACCTCAGATTCCTCTGCCTCCACAATCCCTACCCTTGACTCTCCTCCACCCCCCTCTGCCCGTCCCCCAAAAGAGGAATAGCCCAAATCTCCCCGCCTAAAAATCAAAAACCCCACCACCGGCCCATACTTCACCCGTAAAAAAAGGACATCCCAATCCAAGGCCCCCCTCCCAAAGATCCAGAGTCCATCCCCATCACAGGTTTCCCCCTACACAAATACACAATCCAAAAGATAGTCAGTCCCAGCTCCTCCCCCTCCCACAAACATTCCCCCTCCAACTGTGCCCCCCTCCCGTTTGAACCTGCCACTGCAGTGGACCCTCCCCCCTCAATCTGACCCATCCACTGAAGTGAACCCTCCCCCCTCAATCTGGCCCATCCACTGCAGTGGACTACCACACCCCTCTGGATCCCATCCCTCCCACAACCCAAAACAGTATTTCTGAGTCTGGTCCTATTGGTGCCTGGCATGCCCACAGATGCCCCTCCCAGGGGAGGTGTCCCCTTACGCTTACGATTACCCCTGACCTACTTAAAGACTTAGAAAACTATGGACCGGTCATTGGCCTTACGTTTGTGTTTTACTATATTGCATTTTCATGCAGAGTAAAGTATGTTGTAAGTTCATTGATTTTGATTTTTGTGTCCCACAACTGCTTATACGTCAACTGTCACTCATGTGCAATTCTTGTGGGTATAGAATGAGCTTGTTATGTCATAGACTGCATGTGGTCCATGGAGTATGTGATCTATTACAGTAGGTATACGAGTCTGCAGAGTTTACCTTTGCAGGGTATTATCATCCATATAATTTTGGGTCCTGAAGGTGACATGAATCTGCCAAGCTTCCCTGTTTTAATTTCACCATAGCACATAGGTAATGCTAACATATGTTAACATAGTGCAAGTGTTGCAAAGTGCAACAGTTTATGATGGGCATGCAGAATATGCTTGTAATGTGCAGCAAGTCACCTGTTGTTAGGGTTTGTACTAAGAACATAGCCCAGTCTCATACTGTGTAATGAGGATTTGCCCTGTGTGTCGTTTGTTTTTACTTTGTCATGAATAATGTTCCTTGTTTTATATATTTTAGATATTCAGTTTAAGCTCAGAGGCCCATTTGCATACTCAGCACATTGCCATAAAGGCAGTTGAAGCATGCTTCCCATGTTTTTCTAACCACGCCCTAACTGAAGAACCCCACCCACAGAAACAGTATAAAAGGCCCCACATTACAACAGAACTCACTTGTACTCGTTGAATCCTCTTCCTCACTTGATTTCCAGAGCAGCTCCAGTCCTGTATGTTCCTCTGCAGTCTTCAAGGCACCTTCCCAGCGCGAGAAGTGTTTCAGTGGTGATCCAGCTTCGGCAGGGTTTCCATGGTGACACCAATGCGGCGAATCTTCCTTTCCGGTCCCGAGGGGAAACCTGCCCGATCTGCAACAAAAGAAATATAAAACATAAATCAAGTAAGATCTTTGAAAAAGCTTGCAGAGACAAAAGCGCGCATAAAAGAAAAAAGGTAATTATCAACTCCATTTATTTTTGCAAGTGTGTATTCTTTGACTTTCCGAACATTGTTTACAGAATCAAGACTTTGGTAATAACGATGGAGCTACAAAACTGAAAGAACAGATATTTGTGCTTAATGAAACTTCCGATGACTTAACTTTTAATCCCTGAACATAATCCGGTACTCTTCTGTCGCCATTTTCACAAATCTGAGCATAAAAAGAAAATACAAGAGGAGTGAAAGAACTTTATTGAGAGCATATTAAGACTCAGTGAACATTGTGAATACTATTCGTATGTTTTTGGAAATTATTATTTAGTAAGTTAGTGCGAAGGTCATCCTACATAGTGCACTGGAATAACAGTGCAGGTCAGTGATTGTTGTCATTTTATTTCCACAGATTTAAAGATACGGATAATAGCATTTTGTCATAAAAACTCCTTATGGTGAATCAGAATCACATTTTATAAAAAGGTATCTTCTTGACTAATGTTATAAACATATAGAGAAAAAAACAAGACATGGTTTTTATAAGGGAAGTGTGATAGCCTATTTGCTTATGTTTTAGATGTACTTGTCAACTCCCAGAAGTAAGACTTGCTGAAGGTTTTTAAGCTAGAAAGGAGAGACGTCTAATCAACGTGAGCCGTAACCAGAGGAGTGTTTCTTTTTTGTTTAATATTTCGTCCCATTTTACCCCCTTCCCCTGGGAATCTATTCTTGCCAAACTGAGTTGTACATCCAGATGGGCTAGTATAGGTTTTTAGGTGCGTAAGAGAATTAGCGTCTCATCTCTCAAGTTGAACGACCTGGATTTCAAGTGAGTGAAGCACAAGCCTTCACAACAATTTAACTTCTCCTTGAGAAATATGGACTTGCAGGATGACAGAATAGATGGCCAAGCCATGGCTCAGGCTCTTAATGAGGATTCAGAGATGGGTAATTCAGTAACTCAATTGTGGGAACAAATACCGTTAGAAATACACAAATTAAAACAGGAAAACATGGAATTATGTCAGGAGGTAGTTAGATATAAACCAAGACAATCTCTATGGGACACCCCCTTTTCTTCAACCTTCAAATCTTCTGTAGACACAGAAGCTAGGGTGAAAACCTCACACAGTTTCATGACATATGACACAACTTCATCAAATGTACAAGTCACAGTGGCAGTTCCTAATGTTGTGCCTTTATCTGTACCAGAACGATTTTTGGGAGATAGTTCAAAGTTTAATATTTTTATCAGTCAGTGGCAATTACATTTCATCTGTAAACCACAGTCATTCCCTAACGATGCAACCAAGGTGGCTTTTGTGCTGTTCTATTTAGGAGGCACTGCGACTAATTAGTCCATTCCATATTTTGATAGGAATTGGTCGTTATTTAAGAGAACTATGATTAAGCTGTTTGAAAAACACACCTATGTGCAAGCTAGTGATAACGAGTTGCTTAATTTAAAGCAAGGGAAAAAGATCTGTTAACTTAAGCAACCATGTTTAATAGATTATTAACTGAGACTCGGTGGCCAGAGGAAAAGTGTAATTCCTTATTTTATAGAGGGTTGCGAGATGATTTAAAAGATGCTCTTTCGCATATTGTGGAATTACCGGATGATTATTCGATTTTGGGTATTTGGTTGTTAAACTGGACCATCCTTAGGAGAGCGAAAAGGGGATAAATCAAGAATGGAGGCTAGATTCTCTATAGTAAAACATGACAAGAAAGAGGTAGATACTTAGACATTGCAACCAGAGCCTATGCAAATAGGAACCGTTAAAGGGCCTCTGACCTCAGTAGAAAAAGAAAGGAAGCGAAAATAAAAATAAGTTTATATTGTGCACGATCTGGACATTTCGTTAAAGACTGTCCTATAAAGCCAAAAATACCCAAAAATAAATGCTTTAGTAACTAGTTCAGGAGAGCAGGAAAACTAAGAAGCTTGTCAAGAATGGAGGTCGCTTTTACGAAAAACCAAGATTCACAGATCTCCCATCATCTAGCTAACACAGTGGCTCATATACCTCGACATTTTTTGATTCAGGTCATTCTAATCATAATCACCAAACTTAGGTGTTCAGTTCCAGTTTTACTAGGTAACTTTGTGGATATTAAGTTAGCTCAAACCTTACACATTCCAGCAGTATGTAAAAAAACAACCAGAATCAGTTTGTGCTGTTGATGGGTCTGCTTTATCTTCTGGGTTGATAACAAAACAAACCTGTCCCATTACAATGGTGTGCCAGAATGGTCATACTGAGGTTTTAAGTTTTGACTTGATAGATACACCCATGTTTGGTCTTATTTTATGATATACCTTGGTTAACAGCACATAGCCCTAAAATAAATTGGACTTTAAGGACAGTAACGGTAGATTCCTCTCACTGCAAATCATATTGTTATCAAGAAGCACATAATGATTCTATGACAGTTTTACATTGTGCCAATACCATAACATCAACTTCTATGACTCCTCCTGAATATCAAGAGTTTAAAGATGTGTTTGATCCAGTAAAGGCAAGTACCCTACCCCCACATAGGTCATACGATTGCCGGATTGACTTAATACCTGGAGCTCCACTCCCTAGCAGTAGAGTAGATACTTTGTCTGAAGAAGAAACGAAGTACTTAAGAACTAATTCAGATGGGTTATTAGCATCAGGATTCATTCGACACTCAACATCTCCTGTCTCTTCTCCACTGTTTTTCATACCTAAGCGAGATGGTAGTGGCTTACGTGCGTGTATTGACTATCGTGGATTAAATAGGGCCACTATTAAAAATAAATATCCTTTGCCTCTAATTCCAATTCTTCTCGGCCAATTACATCATTCCACCATCTACACTAAGTTAGATTTACGAGGGGCATATCATCTTGTCCGATTCAAAGAGCATGACGAATGGAAAACAGCCTTTCAAATCAAGTTTGGTTTATTTGAGTACACAGTTATGCCCTTTGGCCTATGTAATGCCCCTGTGGCCTTTCAATACTTTGTAAATGAAGTATTGAATGAATTCCTTCATATCTGTGTTATTGTATACATTGATGATATACTCATTTATTCTAAAAATAGAGAAGAACATATTCATCAAGTGAAAGCAGTACTAGCCAAATTGCAAGAAAATCATCTGTTCGCAAAATTAGAAAAATGTGTCTTTAACACTGACACTGTTGAGTTCTTAGGATATTGTCTGTCACCAGCAGGGATCATGATGGATCCTAAAAAAGTGAGCGCTATAGGAGATTGGCCAGAACCTACATCAGTAAAAGAAGTACAGAAGATTTTAGGTTTTGCTAATTTCTATAGATGTTTTATACCTCACTTTGCAGAAACAGTTGTACCCATCACCAAGCTTCTTCAAAATGGACCAATATTTCCATGGTCAGAGAAGGCAGCTCAAGCTTTTGCTCAACTAAAAGAAAAATTCACTTTGGCACCTTTGTTAAGGCATCTAGAACCTAACATTCCTTTCTTTGTGGAACCTTCACAAATGGCAGTGGGAGGAGTTCTCTCACAAAGAGATGAACAGGATGGACAGTTACATCCCGTAGCCTTCTATTCTAAATAATTACTCCCGGCTGAGCAGAATTATACGGTGGCAGAGAGGGAATTGTTAGCAATAAAGTAGGTATTCACTGAATGGCGCCATAATTTAATGGGAACCAAATATCCTTAACGATATTTAGTGAGCATAAGAATTTACAATTTTTTAGTTCTGTTAAGGCCCTCACACCTCATCAAATGCAATGGTTACATTTCTTTAGAGCAGTTGACTTCGTGATTACATATAGATGAGGGTCAAAACAAATTCAATCAGACATTCTATCAAGATATGGCTACACTACTGAATCTAAAAAATATATAATAGGTCACCCTGGTAATCTGAAAACGCTAGATAATTGCAAGACACATTTTTGGTGGCCTTCTTTGAGAAAAGATGTTCAAAAATACATGGCATCCTGTCCAATTTGTGCCAGGAATAAATCTTCACATAAAGCACCAGCCAGGTTATTGCAACCATTACCAACCCCTCCAAATCCTTGGCATATCATAAGCGTAGATTTCATCACCAATTTACCAGTAGAAAATCATTTTACGACCATTTTGGTGGCTATAGATTATTTATCCAAGATGGCACATTTTATTCCACTACAAAAAATTCCAACTGCAGCAGAATTTAGTAACATTTTCATTGCAAACATAGTGCGCCTGCATGGCCTGCCGACTAAAATCGTGTCCGACAGGGGTAATAATAATAGGGAATCTTGTAAAGCGCCTGGTTACGCACACCGGCGTGTCCCCGCGCTATGGAAAGTAGAACAGGCATGCCCCCCACTGTGCTCAGTGCGCCAAGTTAATGCACAAAAAGATACAATTTAAGCTTTCCTCTGAACCTGGTCTCCGATGGTTCCATACGGAGCTCTAGGGGCAGCTTATTCCAGCTCTTCGCTGCAAGGAGGCAGAAGGACCTTCCCCCCATCCGGGCCTTTTTGATTTTAGGGACCGTTAACAGACCAGTGCCCGCAGATCTAAGAGATTGAGTCGGTCTGTACGGTGTAATAAGGCTCTGTAGAGACCTAGGTGCTTTGCCCCCAAGAATACGACAACAGGTACACAGGGCCTTAAATTCGATTCTTCTCCTGACCGGGAGCCAATGCAGTGCCTCTAATGCGGCCTTCGAGGCAGATCTTTTTGAAAGCCTCAAGACCAGCCGAGCAGCCGCATTCTGCAGCACCTGTAGATGGTCTAGGCTCCTATCCGTGGCACCCAAGTACAGGAGGTTACCATAATCCAGTCTGAGGTAACGAGGGCGTGCACCAGTGTCCGTCTAGCATCCGTAGGAAGGAGATCTAGGGTTTTCCGTAGACCCTTAAGGACACCAAAGCACACCCCCACCACCCGAGTAATCTGAGGTGCGAAGGTCAGGTCCGAGTCCATCAGCACGCCCAGATTCTTAGCCTGCTGGCATCGTGTGGGGACCCAAACAGGGAGGCCACCATGCTGAGGACCACACCGACGCCCCCGCCACCACGAGCACCTCAGTCTTGCTACCATTCAGCCTCAGGCAGTTGTTAGACATCCAGGAGGCAAGCTCCTGCATGCATGCTCTGAAGCTGGATGCCGCAAGATCCTGTGCCCGAGACAGGGAGATGACCAGCTGCGTGTCGTCGGCATACGACACAGTTCGCATGCCGTGACCCTCAACTATAGTTGCCACAGGGGAGACATACAGATTAAATAGAGTCACACTCAGGGCCGAGCCCTGGGGCACGTCCTGATCCAGATTGATCACTCTAGAATAGTAGTCGCCCTGCCTAACCTGGAATCCCCGATTAGTCAGAAAGGACTGAATCCATTTTAACGCCGCGCCTGAGACCCCACCCTTGTTCAGACACTGCAGCAAGGTGAAATGCGCTACAGTGTCAAATGCGGCACTCAGCTCAAGGAGGATGAGGGCCATGATCTGTCCCTCATCCACCCTCTGTCTGATGGTCTCAACGGCAATGAGCAGAGCTGACTCCGTGGAGTGGCCTGGTCTAAACCCAAACTGAGTCGAGTGGAGCGGATTAGCTTCCCCCACATAAGTCATGAGTTGGGAATTGGCGGCCTTCTCTGCCACTTTGGCCAGGTACGGTAGCAGCGATATGGGGCGGAGGTTCTCCAGTTTCTCCCAGCTAATATTAGGCTTTTTCTGAAGGGGTAATACTACCGCCTGCTTCCACCCTACAGGCACCGTGTGCGTGCTAAAGGATGTATCTAGCAAATGCCTAATTTAGGGCTCCAGGATGTCCAGACTTTCCGCAAGCAATTTCAGCGAGGCGGGGTCCCTAGGGAGCAACAGATCTGCCGTATTGCTTCGGGGGGAGGGGTTATAAAGTGCTCCAGCCTGTGTGCTCTCTACAAATTCTGACCCCAGTTTTTTATCTCCCGAGAAGGAGGAGTATATCATAGCCACTTTCTCAGAGAAGAATCCAGCAATACGATGGCAGGAGTCCTCTGAACTGTCAGTGGGAGTGCCAGATGGATTAAGCGAGGAGATTTCCCTATAAATCTTAAATAGCTCCTTCATGGAATTTTCTGCTTCTCCAATTCTCCCTGCATAGTAGGTAGCCTGGGCATTTCTGATTAGCCCAAGGTAGGCCCTCCGCTTAGCTTTGTATTCCAGCTTAGCCTGGTGCAGGAAGCTATCCTCCACTGCCTCTCAAGATGTTTACATTCTGCCTTTGCTCGGTACAGGTCATCCTCATACCATGGAGCCGATTTCTGAGCCCTCCTCAGCGAGTTGTTCAGATAGAGCGGGGCCGTACTATCCAAGGCATCTCTTATGCGTCTATCGAGATTACGGGACGTCGATTCGGCATCATTACCTCCCGGCCGCCCTCCTTTGGCCAGGGCAGTATTGAACTTGGACTGGGAGAAGTCAGCCCATTTACACCTCTGGTAATTTAGCGTCGGCTGTTCCTGACCTCTAGTTTCAGGGATGTTTAACGCAAAAGGCACAAGGAAGTGGTCCGACCATGGAATGGGGGTAGGTGGCTTAGCCTCAACTTCCCGCCAATTGGCAAATATAGGGCCCAATAAATGACCCTGCTGATGGGTAGGGACCTTTACCTTAAGGTTGAGTTGAAGTGCCTGCAGTTCCCGACATAGATCGACCGATCCCTTATCAAATAAGTTCTCTAAGTGCATATTGAGATCACCTAACAGAAGGAACCTGTCCCTCCGTGGAGCTGATTCTGTCATGCCTTCCAACAAACTCTCGATAAATCAAGTATAGGGGCCCGGAGGCCTATAGATCAAGAGACCTTTTATCGTTGTGTAAGGGTTCACCTTAATAGTAAAGGCACCCCCCTCACTATCAACTACAGATTGTCGCTCCAGTTGACAGCCTAACGATTGTTTAAATATAATTGCTATTCCTCCTCCTCTGCCGGAGGCCCTATCCAGCCTGACCATCATATACCCCCCCGGGAGTGCCTCAATCATGTCAGGCTCAGAATCGACGTCCAGCCACGTTTCCGTGAGGAATAGGAGGTCGAGTTTGTTGTCAATGATTAAGTCAAAAATATCTAATTTATGTTTGCGCATAGACCTTACATTCAGCAAACCACATGCAAGCCTGGTTCCTTTTTATCTGCTACGCAGAATGTAAACTGACATTCCTTGCAGCCCAGATTAGCCTCCACTTTCAGGCTGTAATAACATACGTTAGAGGCTTTAGGACACAATTCCCTAAGTTGATCTGCGCTCCACTGTATTCTTACCACATTTGCGCAGGGGTTGTGGCCCCGGTCCCCGCACGGCCGCGGACGGGCGCCGACGGGCTTGCCTTTGGCACGCCGCCGGCACGGCTGGATGGTCATCTACCTTTTATACCCCTTAGCGTCAGTGCCTCAGGAGCACTAGACCGCTAACCGGCCCCCCGCGCACCGTAAGTGGCTGTCTCTACCTTCCTCGCCCTCCGCGCAATCACCGCGTCAGACCGGGGCGGGAAGGAGGGTAATTGAGATCAGCCCCCGGCGTCGGGTTCAATCAGGTAAGCCAGCCAGTCTTTTAGCACAAATAAAGTTTAAAAGGGAAGTCTCAATCGCTATCCCGTAGAAAGCCCCTGTGCAAGTATACAAATTCAGCAGCAATGTTAAAAGCAATGTTAAAAAGTGCAGCAGCGCCGAGCACAGTGGCTGTAGACACTGCCACTGCCTACTCACCAGTAGTCAATTCACTTCTTAATTTTGGACAAACCTTTGTAAACATTTACAAATGGACATAGCTTTATCCACAGCCTTCCATCCGTAAACCGATGATCAAACAAAGAGAACAAATCAAACACTATACAAACGCTACATTGTTTAATGGCTGAATTTACTAGCAAATGTACACCCTTCTAATTTTTAAATGGCTATCATCATAAGGCCTTACCAATAACAGTAGACTCATCCTTTACACCTGCAGTCACTGATTGTCTCCATCAATTATTAGATATTCAAGAAAAGGCTCAAAAACATTTAAATAAGTACAAAGAAATAATGAAAAGACAAGGGGACTAACACAGAAACTCCACTCCAAGTTATCAAGTAGGAGATAAAGTGTGGCTATCCACTAAGAATTTAAACATAGTAGGTCCACAAAAATGACATCCACGTTATATTGGACCTTTTCCTATAAATAAGATCATAAACCCAGTTACTGTACAATTAGAGTTACCTTCTGATTATTCCATGCATCACACCTTTCATGTGTCCATGTTGAAACCTTATAATTCAGAAACCAGAAAAGAACCTCCTCCCCCACCGATCCCTCTTGATGGTCATTTGGAATATGAAGCACATCGTGTTTTAGGCGCTAAGAGAATACAAGGCAAACTTCATTATTTGATAGCATTGAAAGGTTACTCTGCTGATGAAAATTCCTGGGAACCATCTTCATTTATTCACGCTCCCAAATTGGTAAAACAATTTCACTTGCAATTCCCACAGAAACCTCGCCCTATAGGGCGGCCTTTGAGGGGAGTGACTGTTTGGGTTTGTGCTAAGAACATAGCCCAGTCCCATACAGTGTAATGAGGATTGGCCCTGTGTGTCTTTTGGTTTTACTTTGTCATGAATAATGTTCCTTGTTTTATATTTTACTATGAGGGGTTTTCAAGTGGACTCATTTTGCACAAGCATAGGCCAAAGTTACATTGTTGTACAACCTGATGCAGGAATAAATTGGATATTCAGTTTGAGCTCAGGGGGCATTTGCATACTCATTCTACAACCTGATGAAGGAATAAACTGGATATTCAGTTTGAGCGCAGGGGCTCATTTGCATACTCAGCACATTGCCTTAATGTCAGTTGAAGCATGCTTCCCATGTTTTTCTAACCACACCCTAACTGAAGCACCCCACCCAAAGAAACAGTATAAAAGGCCCCATATTACAACAGAACTCACTTGTGCTCGTTGAATCCTCTTCCTCACCTGATTTCCAGTGCAGCTTCAGTCCTGTATGTTTCTCTGCAGTCTTCAAGGCACCTTCCCAGCGCGAGAAGTGTTTGAGCGGTGATCCAGCTTTGGCAGGGTTTCCATTGTAACACCAATGCGGCGAATCTTCCTTTCCTGTCCCGAGGGGAAACCTGTCCAATCTGCAACAAAAGAAATAGAAATCATAAATCAAGTAAGATCTTTGGAAAAGCTCGCATAGAGAGAAGCGCGCTTAACGGAAAAAAGGTAATTACCAACTCCATTTGTTTTTGCGAGTGTGTATTCTTTGATTTTCCAAACATTGTTTACAGAATCAAGACTTTGGTAATAACGAAGGAGCTACAAAACTGAAAGAACAGATATTTGTGCTTAATGTAACTTCCGATGACTTACCTTTGAATCCCTGAACATAATCCGGGACTCTTTTGTTGCCACGATCACAAATCTGAGCATAAAAAGAAAACACAAGAGGAGAGAAAGAACTTTATTGAGAGCATATTAAGACTCAGTGAACATTGTGAATACTATTCGTATGTTTTTGGAAGTTATTTTTTAGTAAGTTAGTATGAAGGTCATACTATATAGTGTACTGGAATACCAGTGCAGGTCAGTGATTGTTGTCATTTTTTTCCACAGATTTAAAGATAAAGATAATAGCATTTTGTCATAAAAAATCCTTATGGTGAATCAGAATCACATTTTATACAAAGGTATCTTCTTGACTAATGTTATAAACATATAGAGAAAAAGACAAGACATGTTTTTTATAAAAGAAGTGTGATAACATATTCGCTTATGTTTTAGATGTACTTGTCAACTCCCAGAAGTAAAACTTGCTGAATGTTTTTAAACTAGAAAGGAGTGACGTCTAATCAATGTGAGCCGTAACCAGAAGAGTGTTTCTTTTTTGTTTAATATTTTGTCCCATTTTTCCCCCTTCCCCTGGGAATCTATTCTTGCCAAAATGAGTTGTACATCCATTTGGGCTAGTATAGGTTTTTAGGGACAGAAGAGAATTAGCGTCTCATCTCTAAAGTTCAACAAGCTGGATTTCAGGTGAGTGAAGGTTAACACCTGTCTCATCAGTACATCTGGGTACATCTTGATTTTGTATACGTGGTGGTGACTTTGGACACAACCATGTACACAAGGTATTGGTCCAAAGGCTATCATGTGACTTGATAGTGTTTGAGCCATATATGTGTCTCCCTTTGATCTGGTAGACCCTTGCCAATGACAAGCTTGCCACAGGTGGGCTTCCACTGTAGTGAATTTCAATTATGGCAGTGTGACTATTTGTGACATATCCTGAGCCCATGGTGTGTATGAGGTGAGCATGAATCTGACAGTCTTCTGACCCTGTGGCCTCAAAATACCCAGGTATATGAAGATGTTCTCGTTTGACAAGGTTTCCGTGGTCTTACTTGTCTAGTGTTTTCTCATCCAAATGTTTGTTGTGCCATCCTGCTTTTGTCTGGATACTTCATGTTGATACTGTATTATTTGTCTGTCCAAACTTTAACATCATGTATTCACCCACACACCATTTGTACTTGATCATGAGATTTGTGTGTAGGTTGTAATTTGTGCTAGACCACTAATGTTGTCCTTTTCAGCTATGCTTGATGCTGTGCCTGGTCACACTGATCTGGACTAGGGGTGCTGTGATGTATGTTGCTTGGTCCTGTGCTAAATGTGTTCAGACAAGTGGATTGTGTGTGCCCAGATGAGTTGTGTGTCCACCTGCCATACAGATGCCACTTGAGCTTGTGTCACATCTATGCTCTCACAGGGGAGTATGTTGAAATGTGCTAGCACAGGTTCATTTAGCAAGGTTGATATTGCATGTGAGGAGCTGGCACACACTAGGGTAGAGGTGATGGTAACATTACCTTTCGTGTAGTGTAGACTCCTATGTGATGGCAAGAATACCATTCAGGAGAATGTCAGAGGGTGCAGGTTGTCACTATAGTACATTGGCAGTTTTGGTGTTGGTGAAATGGTGTGCCCACATTGCCCCCATGTAAGTGCTTCACATGTAGGTGTATGATTCAGAGAATGCAAGCTTGATTTCTGGATTCCATGCTGTCCAAGGTATGGTAGGAATGTAGGAATGTATAGATGCGATAGGGGAATATCCAGCTGGACAAAGTTGGATTCTGCAGATGATGAGATCTGTGGTCTGCGGCACTATTGTGGAATTGGGCAGTGACGTTGCATTTTTGATGAGTGAGGCTTGTTGATACTGTGCATGAATTCATGGTGTTCTTGCTCCTGGAAGTCTTATGTGGATGTGACTGGGCCACATTGCGACAAGGTTTAAATAGTCATATGTGACAGAGTTGACAATCGTTTGTGAAGGTATGTATACCAGTAGTGTGATTATGGTGAAATGTGAGGTGTTGTAAAGTTGTAGTATGTTGTGTTTGCTTCTGGAGATGGATCTGTTACTCATGTGACAAGTGGTTGGACTTGTGCAGGTATGAGTGGGTATGTGGTGATATGCAAATGACTGAGTACACATCCATTGAGCTATGAGTTCTTTTGTGAAATGTGGTGATGTGTGGAGTGTGCATGTCAGGGTGTCTAGTGATGATGCACGTCGTGGTATGAGTGCAGTCCAAAACGTCACTGAGTGTGCTACTGGTGATGGGAGTTGTCCATTTGGCATGTTGGATCACTGACATAATATCGAATTCACAAATATAGAATTGCCAAAATATCGAAGAAAAAATATAGAATGCAAAAGTATCGAATTCCTATCTACAAACAGGTAAGTACAAAAATATCGAATACAAAATATAATTTTAAAAAACATAGTTAGTCAAAATATCGATTTTTTTAAATGTCTTAAAAAGTAATATAAAATGAATGAAATAATAAATATAACATTTACTATCACCACTCCAGTGAGTGCAACAGTGGGGAAAGCGTTGGATAGCGTAGGGGTAGAAATTACTATTCCCACTCCAGAGAGTGCAACAGTAGGGAAAGCATTGGATAGCTTAAGGGTAAAAATTACTATTTCCCACTCCAGAGAGTGCAACAGTAGGGAAAGCGTTGGGTAGCGTAGGGGTATAAATTACTATTCGATATTAAATAACTTACCTTCAATTCGATATTTTTCACCACTATATTCTGTCCATTCTATATTTTGACTTCGATATTTTGGTAATTCTATATTTTGAATTCAATATTTTGTCTTGCTACCGGCATGTTACGTTTGACGTCTGCTGAGGAGCGTATGTGTGCTGTACATTGTGTGCGTGTCATACCTGTGAGAGGTGTTGTGCACATGCTGATGGATAGTGGTGCTGCCAGTGTATGTGTGGATGAGATGAGGACAGCGCACATGTGAGTGAGGACAACTCAGATTGTAATGGTTTGTGTAGAGAGCCGGAGCTTGTGTTTCAGAATTGCCTTTACATTTAGATTAAACATAGGGGGCTCATGGTGTGCTTGTGTGACTATTAGTAATGAGAGTTGAGCATGTACTATGACCTGGATGTTGGAGGGGTGATACCTGCATATGTTGAGTTGGTGCAGGCCTTGGTACCTCAAGTGAATGTGCAAGGATGTGTATTGTTATGCCACCTGTGCTCAGACTAGTCCAGACTCTCATCCCCACACTTCCCAGTAGGCTACACACATCCGGATATTCACGAATTCTGACTTGGAATGGCCAAAATGTTGGGGGACCAGGGGAGTGGACTCATTGTAATGACACCTATGGTTGGCTAAGGACAACACTCTGCACTGTGAGCAAATTCACAAATGACACTGGAACAGTTCACACATTTCCATAGGTGTTTGCATTGTCAATTTATTGTTAGCTATCATCTTGTCTGGCGAGGGTGGGACTTGTAGTTGTACATGAGGGATCCCAATCAGAACTTTGTACCCTGCCCTGGAGCTTGAGGTACATATGTCTTTGTTGCGGGTCTCCTTTACGGATTAATGGATTTTGATACAGTGTTAAAGTACAACACGTGGCCAAGACAGATTTTATTCTTCACATGTCCCCATCCTCGCAAGATGTAGCCATTTACAATATCTTGTGAATAGCTATGTGGAATGTGTATGTGAGCCACAGATTGACACCCCCTGGTGTTGTCACCAGGGTTTTCACATTCTATTACCCATTTGGCTGCGCATTTGAGCCTCCAAAGCCTGTTGGTAATACTCTGTCCGGTGACTCATTATTCAGCCCAGCTTTCTGCAGTACACAATCTGCATTATCGAAATGGCATTAGTCATTAGCTGCACATACTTCAGCTTTTAAAGTTTTCTGCAGACTTGCTGTGACTGACATGCTACAAAGTTGACAGTGTACATGTTCTGAATTGGAGTTGTATGCAGCACCACCAGGCCACACAGAGTGTCTCCATCATTGCTGTTGGTCCCATGATTTTCACCATTGCAAGTAGGAATGTAGTCTACAGTTGTTGCTCTGACAACTGTGACACAAACACTTCTGGTTTGTTGTGTCGGTAGGGTAATACATATGTTTTGATAGTTTGTCTACTTGTGTGCTGTTGGGTCTGGTATCCTCTGTGCTTCAGTGTACACAGACTCATCACAATGTCATCCTTCTGTGAGTATGCATACTCCTGTTGACCTGCGATGTTTGAGTGTGTGTTGTGGTAGATGGATGATTGGTCTATGTGTCACATACATATGTGTAGGTCTGGAACTTCCTGTTCCAAAATCAAATATGTGTTTCTCCTAGTATATAGCTGTTAGACCTGGCACCATTGGCGTGGGTCTCCCTTCCATTTTTTGCTGTTGTCTCCACTGTTTTTGCCTCCGTTTTTGCTGGTATTATATGCTCTGGGTGCTGTGCCACTGCGATTCAGTGCCACAGCGCAAACGCTCCCTGTGTAAATATGACTGTGAATTGGTATATCCCTGATTGGCTTATTTGGTTCACCTGTTAGTCCCTAGTACTGTGGCCTGTGCGTGCCCAGGGCTGGCAACCCAAATGCTGCTGGTGGGCCTGCAGTGCTGGTTTGCGCCACCCACAGAAGTAGCTTGTAAAGTGTACCTCAGACCTGCCACTGCAGTGTCTGAGTGCAGTCCAGAACTGCCATCTTGGCTGTGAAATGCCCACACTTCCCAACCCCTGACCCTTCCCTTAGCATCATGTCAGTCACCCGTATGGTAGGTGCATTGTGTGTGTAAGGTAGGACATGGCTTGATATGTGTAGCATGTCCTTGTAGTGAATAACCCTCCATTTTGTTTTTCACTGCTGCAAGGCTACCTGTTCTCCATAGTCTAGAATGGGCAGACTGGCTATTACATCTTATAGTCCTATCTGACCCAGGGAACATGGTAGAAATTCGAGTTTAGTATGCCTGAGCCCAGAATAATAAAATACATCTCTTAGTGAAGTTGATTTTAATATTCTGTGTTTGAAAATACCACTTTTAGAAAGTAGGTATTTTCTTGCCTAAGCCTCCAGTGTGCTCTGCTGTTATGTGTAGTGGCTGTCTGGGTTTAGAGGGGCAAGGCAGGCTGAGTCAGACCTGGGTTGATTAGAGAGATCTGCATTTGGAGCAGGGGAGGGGTGACCCTTTGATCTGAGCAGGGCTGTGCCTGGCAAAGTGAATGCTGGCTCCACCTCCTACTGTGTGTCTGATAGCAGACCCCCTCTTTCTGAAAGGAAGGATGCAGCCTGGTAAACAAAGTGCTCTAGGCCTGAGCAGAACTGGTTCTGGCTGGGTTCAGTGACCAGAGACTTTTGAGAACAAAGACTTTTGGGATATAAATATCTGTGCCCAAACCCCTGACTTTTGTATTGCTCCTGGATGTCAAGAGGAACCTCAGTCATTGTTACTGAAGGAATCTGCAGGAGAGGACTGTCCTTGTGCTTGTGTGCTGTTTCTTGGATTGGCCTGCAGCAATTCCCCTTGGACTTGGAAGAAGAGGGAAAAGGACTTTTGAGAGACTTTTATTTTTGCTAAGCAATCACCCAAGGGCTAGAAAAGAGCTAGCCTCCTGCTGGAGTCACAGGCACATCTGAATCCCCCACCAGCCTCCTGATTCCTCCCAGCGAGGATTTCTATCTGCAGGTGAGGCCCCTGTGAGTTCCAGGGCCTCTAGTTCTACTCCAGAGAAGAGAGTGCTGAAAATCGTCGCTAACGCCCGTTTTACGAGCCACCGCCTCTGAAGAGCGTAAGAAAAATCCCCGCGCTGCTGCCGCCGAGCACTCGCAAACCAAAGACCATCGCATCGCAGGCTTGCGGGCCACAAAGTGCTCGCTAACCCCAGAGATCATCGCATCGCACGTTTCCGGGCTTTTCGAAGGCTCGCTGACCCCAGATCATCGCATTGAGATCATCGCAGCGCGGACACCATGCATCCGCCATTTTTCCTCACATCGCACCCGGATCGTCGCTCCCTCGTGGGGCGCCATTTTCTTTCATCGCAACAAGATCGCACACGGAACAGGATCAGCGCATCATCCTCTCTCGCAGCAAGGATTCAACGCATCGCTGGCCTAGCGTGAAGAAATCTGTTGCTTTGTCCCGCACGCACCCGCAGCCCGGCACATCATCCTCCCTTGCGGCAAGGATTCAACGCATCGCCAGCCTAGCATGGGGAAAATCATCGCTACAGCTCGTTTGCGCCATCTTGTTTGCTTTGCTACGAAATCCAGGTACTTTGTAAGTAAAAGGGTCGCAGAGACCCCTGCTTTGAACTGAACCCCTATTTGAACACTTTGAACTCTTTTTCCAGCTTTTCAAGAGTACCCTCATTTTTCAGTATTGTGGCCTTTTACCGTTATTGTTCTTGTGTTACGTCTATATATAAAAATATTTATTTTTTATAACTACTTGTGTGGTGTCCCTTTGTAGTGTCCTTCACTGTGTTACTGCTTATGATCATAAATGCTTTACACACTGACTCTGAGATAAGCCTAACTGCACGTGCTACGTTACCACAGGGTTGAGCAGGGATTATCAAAGGGTGTAGCCCCCTTATTCTGACTTAGGAAGAAGGGTCTCTACTTGGACTGTGGCCAGCCACTGCCAACTAGAGACCCCCATTTCTAACAGTAGCGTGCTGGGTGTACTTACCTGATGCTGACATTCCCTCATTGGTCATAATCAACATGCTATGATCTAGGGGCGGAGGGGTTAGACTGTCCACTAGTGACTTTTCTCCCTACAAGTCCCCTACCTCCAATACAACCTACCTGCACCTGCCATGCCCTGAAAGTCATGTTTGCATGTGTGAGAAAGCACTGCTACTTGCAAGGCACATGGCATAGGGCACAACAGAGCGTGTGCTCTGAAATCTGGACCACATCATCAATTTGCAGCACAGCAGATTAGCGGTCTGGTTACTAGCACCACACTGTTGTGGCCTGATGGGGACTTGGAAAGTGAGTCAGTTTCTTGTTGTGGTTGTTGGAGGCCAGCCACATCTTGGGCCACAGGTGGCCCTGATGCACACACTCATCAACAAATGCCAGATTACCCACATTGTCAATCCAATGGCCTATCCAGGCCACTTCCTGATTGTATTGAACACACTTATGGCTCACTGTAGTTAGGCGCGCCCGTCGTGTGTGGCAGGCCAGGCTTACACAGCTTACACACACACACATGTTGAAATTGATCTGATGTGTGTAGCTGGCCTGTTACCTTTGTGTATCTGCACCCCTGTATTTCACCTGCATTTGAGGTGCATTGGTAGATGATGGTTTTTGCTCTATTTTTTCTCATGGCCCTGGGCCTTCAACATCTCCACTCTGGTCATTCCTTAAGACTGCCAGTCAACGTTTGCCCCCCAAGCACCATATTGTCTCCACATTGCTGGGGGTTAGCCTCCAAAAACCATATTGTCTCCACATTGCTGGGGGTGTTAGCCCCCCAAACACCATATTGTCTCCACATTGCTGGGGGGGGGTTACATCAGATGTAGAATAGCCACTGGCTAGAGTGATTTAGAATCAAGGAATAGTATTCCCTCCAATGATGCAGCACACAGATCCGCACACTCGCGGCACCAGGGATCTCTGTAATCCGAGCCCTGACATAGTTGGCAGCATTATAGTCTGCCAAAAATCACATTATATGACTGAGACAAACATATTGGCAGCATAATTGGAAGGAATGCTGTTCCTTGATTCTAAATCACTCTATACAGTGGCTATTCTACATCTGTTTTTCAAATATACCTAGGAGAACCAGAATACTTGACCTCCTATGCTGTAATCCAGACAGGAGGTCTAACTATTGTACCCCTACAAAAGACCAGCCCTGATAAAGTCGTAGGGATATCTCCCAGACACGAAGAAACACGTGTTGGGTAAGGCTAAAAGAAGATGAAATAAAATACAACACCTGAAGACAAGACAACGAACCATCAGCTTATTTTCAATTCTGAGTGTGTAGGTACAAAACTGTAACTGATTTGAATGGCGTGTGCTTCAAACCTATAATCCAGGTTTATTAGATGTTGTAAATGTGCGTCAAAATCCATTGGTGTCACATGGGAACACCCACAGCAACATCCATGGAACGCCTCTTTCAGGCTGAGAAAGGGAAGGCAGTGACGTTTGCGGCTTTGCCTTACTCCATACCTAAAAGGCCATGAACTGCCATGCAGGGTGGTTTTACGTGACCTTGTAGATAAGGTTAGACCCTGTGAGCCACCAGAAAGTCACAAAAAGTGACATTCCGGCGGCGCACAGGGCCTGTAAATATGCCCCACAATTCTTTTACCAATGCTATTCAGGATGGACAAAAAAAATGTGTGGTGAGACAGCTGCTGTTGGCTGCCATATCATGTTGCAGGCCAGCACATGTGCCACCAGACAGGTGCACGCACCTGTAGAATAAAGCAGGTACCATTTTATTTCTCTTTTTATTGACCGATCTAAGATTGCAGGAATAACTTCAATCAGTCTTGAAGAAATACATTTCAAGTGTGCTAAAGTGCTTTTGTTGAGGGCAATTTCATATCTGGACCTCCAGAAAGTATATATAAGTTTTTTTAGATAATTCTGGGTGGGATGGCAATGGAGGAGTGGTTTTTAGGAGAATAAATGGGGAGTGAGCGGAGGGGATACATTACAAATGAAGCCAGGGAAAGAGAGGGTAAAATAGGGAGACAGCCACACGGAGCACAGGTTGGTGGTAGAGAAGCACATGAGGGCGAGGAGAAGCACACAGGAGAGAGCAACATGGAGCACACGGGGGACATGGGGGAGAAGAGGAAGTGGAAAAGAACTGGAAAACACCTGCACTCTGGTGTAGTGAAGTTAGCAGGCTAGTGGTTGTGGGTGGAGCTTAGGGGGTGGACAGGAAGAGGAGGGAACTCACGAGGAAGAGGCAGTTAGAACAGGGACAGGGCATGAGTAAGAGGTAGTAAATAAAGCTCCATTGATAGCACCCATCTGTGTCTGTGGTTATTGTAGCAGGATGCTACAACTGGCGACGAGGGTGGGATAGGCATGTCCAGTGCCCCAGAACCCTAGCCAGAACACCCTGTCCTGAGCGGCGTCTCAAGAAGGAGAACGCTGCTGTGTGGAGCTGTGTACCACCCAAAGAAAAGGGCCAGCAGTGAGTGACCCTCTCCCCAGAGCCAGGGGATCGCCTGAGGCCCAAAGGAACCAGAAAACGAGTGCCAGAGCGCCGGAAGAAAGGAAACGCGCACTCGCGCCAAAACGGGACTCACGCTTGATGCGTGTAATCTGATGTGCCCCGACTGCAACAGAGGTTGGGTGCCCACCCCGGCTCTGCCCTACACCCCACAGTGAAGGAGAGGTGCTCAAAGTAAAGGGGAGTGCCCCTGGAGGATCAGCTAGCAGGCGCCAACGAACGCAACAGAAACTGAGCTCAGGACGGAGCTCGAAGAATCCCGGCATCGGAGCATCTCACGCCCGATGCGTGAGGCTTAGCAGGTTGTCGGCGAGAGAGAGAGCGGGAACTGTGGAGGTGAACTGGGAGCCCACCCCGATCTCACCTGATGTCCCTGGTGGCTGAGGAGGAGTGAATCCTGGCGTGGACTGCTGCAGAAGCCGACCGCCGGTGAGTCCTGAGTGCCCCCGAATGAATGAGCCTGGAGAGCCAGCCTCGTGTGTGCCTGCAGGGACGGCGGCCATCTTTAAGTCAGGCAAGTTTCAAGACAGACCCCTTGACTGTTACACGGCGGCCATTTTGAAGTCAGGCACTGATGACAGAAGCAAGCATTGGCAAATAAACAAGCATTGGTACCCAGGAATAAACAAACATTGGAAAAGAAACAAGCATTGGCACCCGCAAACAAACAAACATTGGCAAAAGAAACAAGAATTGGTTCCCGAAAACAGACAAACATTAGGAAAGAGACAAGCATTGGTGAAACCAAGTGAGTGTGACAAAGACACAAACAAACACTGCAAAAATGTCCGATGTTGATAGAAATCAGCCGCCACCGGCAGATGCCAAGCCTAAGGTTCCAGGTGGGTCGCACCTGCGGGCGCCCGAACCCCTAAAAGTGACCACTGGGGGAAACATGGGTCCCAAATGGCAAGAATGGTTCGAAGAATTCGAGGATTATATCGAAGGATCAGAAGTGACTGAGGATAAAAAGAAGTTGATTGCCCTGCGCAACTTGGCGGGGCGGGAGATAGTCAAGATAATCAAAGACCTTCCTGACGCTGAAGCGGACACCTATGACAAAGTGCGTGACGCATTAAACAAGAGATTCCTTCACAAAAAGAATGTTGACTATGAACGCCATACATTTCACTCGGCTCGTCAAGGGAAAGAGGAACCAATGAGTGCTTTTATGATGCGACTGAGAAGACTAGCTAAGCATTGTGCATTTGACAATTTCTCGACAGATGCCGCAATTAAGTCACAAATAATTGATGGATGTCACTCCGACCAATTGAGGAGACGACTATTGTGAAAGGAACATAGACTTGATGATATAGAGGAGATGACACGAATATTTGATCAAGCAGAAGAATATGCAGCAGACATCGAAACGGGACACAAAGGAAGTCGCGAACAAGTGCGACGCGTGCACGCCAAGAATGAAAGTCGAAGACGCTCGAGTGACAAACACTGGAGATCACGTCCGTCATCACGTCGAGAGCAATCAGGACATCAGCGGCGAGAACCGTGGAAGAAGGAAAGGAGATCAGAGAACGTGAGGAAGTGTTTCCGTTGTGGGTACGATTACCCCCATGTAGACAGCTGTCCTGCCATGGGCCAAAGATGTCAGAAGTGTGGTCGAACTAATCACTTTGAAGCGATGTGTGGGGAATAAAACAAGGAGAGAAGAAGTGGTGCCACAAAGACAGCTCAGCCCGACTCACGAAGAGGTACCCCGAGAACGTCCCGATCTGGTACTCGAAAACATCATGCCCGAGCTGTCCAAGACCAAGCTGAACAGTCTTCTGGGTCATCACACTCCAGCCGAGAGTCACGTCGGTCCAGGTGGGAACGGAGATCACCATCCCAGGAATCGAGACCGTCATCCAGAGACTCAACTTACACCATTGAATATCTGAACTTAGCTGTAGATCAAGACCAGCTCAAGACATATCCCAGACTGGATATCAAAGTTGGCAATCATGACACGCAATTTGTACTAGACTCAGGTGCATCTCTGAACTATATTCCAGTCACCGAATATGAAAGAATGAAGCCACGTCCTCCACTGACCTTTGCACCAGTCAGAGTCTTTACATGGATGGCTAAGAAGCCACTCCCCTGCCTCGGGAAGTTTTCAACGACCCTCCAACATGAGGACACAACCATCCCAGCAGTAATCCACGTCATTAAGGGCCCGGAAGCGGACTGTCTACTGAGCCTCCCGACAGCTGAACGCCTTCATCTAGTGGAAATCCTTTTCAAGGTCAGCGGAAATCAAGATGTAACCCGCCAGTTTCCCAGACTATTCCAAGGACTAGGCAAGCTAAAGAACTGCCAAGTACGATTACATATTAATGAACAAATCAGACCTGTCGCTCAACACCCTCGACGGGTACCATTTCACCTCCAAACCGCTGTAGAAGAAGAACTCCAGGACTTGCTAGCTGCTGACATCATCGAGCGCACCGAGGGTCCTACACCATGGGTGTCCCCAATAGTTATTGTTCCCAAAAAGGGCACGGCCAACAAAGTCAGACTCTGTGTAGATATGCGCCTGCCCAACACTGCAATTGAAAGGGAGCGACACCCGGGGCCGCACTTGAGTGATATGATTTCGGCCCTGAATGGAGCGAAAATATTTTCCAAGTTGGACTTAAACAAGGGGTACCACCAGTTAGAATTGGAGGCAAAGTCGAGATATATCACCACATTTGCAACCCACCTGGGGTTGTTCAGATACAAGAGACTAAGCTTTGGGGTTTCCTCTGCAGCTGAAATATTCCAGGAAGCCATTCGGCAGGTCATTCAGAATATTCCCAATGCCTTCAACTACAGCGACGACATCCTTGTCTATGGCTCAGATCTGCGAGAACATGATATCGCACTCAATCGTGTTTGCCACGCACTACTAGAAGCAAACCTGACCCTCAACAAAGAGAAATGCGAATTCCATCAGGACACACTAAAATTCTTTGGTCATATCTTCTCAGGCGCTGGCATGAAACCTGACCCCGACAAGATTGGGACTCTGAACAACACCAAGAGCCCCCAAGACGTCAGTGAGCTCAGGTCGTTCCTCGGTATGGCCAGTTACTGTGCTCGCTATATCAGGGACTACGCAACAATCAGCCATCCCCTTCGCCTGTTGACCAAACAAGGCCAGCCGTTTGAGTGGACTCCCCAATGTGAAAAATCCTTCAAGGAGATCAAGAGGGCGGTAGCATCTGCGGATCACTTATCCTATTTCAACCCAAAGAGAAAAACGGAAATTACTGTGGATGCCAGCCCCGTTGGTCTTGGTGCAATCTTGGCACAGTATGACAATGACTCCGACCCACGTCGGATAATTGCATATGCGAGTCGTAGCTTGACTGACCCGGAGCGGGCATACTCGCAGCCAGAGAAAGAAAGTCTTGCCGTAGTGTGGGCATGTGAACATTTTCATGTCTTCATATATGGAAAACATTTCACTTTGATTACGGATCACCAGGCTCTTGTTACCATTTACGGAAACCCACGATCCAAGATGCCCCCAAGAATCGAAAGGTGGGGTTTACGACTACAGGAGTACACATTCACCATCATCCACAAGCCAGGGAAGTCAGAAAACCCAGCTGACTATATGTCCAGACACCCGGCCACATCTTCAGTCTCTAAATCGTCCATTGCGGAAGAGTACATACACTTTGTGACCGATCAGGCTCTTCCTCCCGCTATCCCAATGGACACCATCAGAGAATGCACAGCACAAGACATCATCCTGCAGAAGGTCCTGCGCAGGATTCGACATAACAGATGGAGGCATGATTCTCAGGATGCAGAGACTGATCCGGTCCTTAAACAAGAAATGCAAGCCTTCCGGCATGTGTGCAGTGAGCTGTCAGCCACCACGGATTGCATAATACTGCGAGACCAGAGAATCGTGATTCCCACTAAACTGAGACAAGGAGTGGTTGCCCTCGCCCATGAAGGGCATAGGGGTATTGTGTCAACCAAGCGCGCATTGAGAGAACGAGTGTGGTTTCCATATCTCGACCAAATGGTTGAAGCTACCTTGAAGGACTGTCATCTTTGTCAACTTACGAGCAAAAGTGATCCTCCAGCACCCCTAAACATGACCCCTCTACCACCTGGTGTGTGGCAAGAAATTGCCATTGATTTCTATGGACCCTTGGCATCGGGCAAGTATGTGCTGGCCATCATCGATGAACACTCTAGGTACCCCATTGCGCGTTTTGTGTCATCTACAAATGCCGTCAGCACTCTCAAGGTATTAGACGAAGTCTTTGCGGCCTGGGGCGTTCCCTCCACGGTTAAGACAGACAACGGACCTCCATTTAATGGAAGTGACTTTGCAACATTTGCGAAACACCTGGATTTCCATCATCGTAGGATTACACCCCTCTGGCCACAGGCCAATGGAACAATTGAAAGATTCATGGCCACGCTCAAAAAGACTTTTCAACATGCGACCGCGGAAGGGAAAGATCTACAAGTCGCCCTCAACGAGGTCCTCCGAGCTTACCGAACAACTCCTCACGCTACCACAGGAAAATGCCCGGCAACACTCATGCTGGGGCGTCCTATGAGGAATCGCATCCCAACGTGGGAAGGGGCATTACGACCATCACTGTCACCCACTCGAGATCATCAAGAAATGATGAAGACAGACCAGCGCCGAAAAGACAAAATGAAGTCATATGCAGATCACAGGAGAAGAGCGAGATCACTCTTGTTACATGAAGGAGATCGGGTATTTGTCAAGCAAGAACAACAGAAAAAGACCGACTGCCTATTCAAGGACGAACCGTTACTGGTTACGAAAAAGAAAGGAACTATGGTGACTGCTGAATCAGAACAGAGACGAATCACGAGAAATATTTCACATTTCAAGAAATTGCCACACGATGCCACTGATATCTCAATGAGTGAAATGGACACTCCCGGTTCGGAAGAACCACCTTCAGTCAGTCGTGAGAACACTAGTCCAATCAATGAAACAAGGAGTGATACCAATCTGGGCATGAGGTCACCACGACCTCATCGTGACATACGTCCACCCAAAAGACTTATTGAAGAAATGGACTAGAAAGTCAGTATGTTGTTTGTTTTGTTACAAAGGGGGGAGATGTAGTGAAGTTAGCAGGCTAGTGGTTGTGGGTGGAGCTTAGGGGGTGGACAGGAAGAGGAGGGAACTCACGAGGAAGAGGCAGTTAGAACAGGGACAGGGCATGAGTAAGAGGTAGTAAATAAAGCTCCATTGATAGCACCCATCTGTGTCTGTGGTTATTGTAGCAGGATGCTACATCTGGCTGAGTGCTTATCTTTTTATTGACCGATCCCAGATTGCAGGAGTAACTTAAATCGGTCCTTAGAAAAATACATTTTAAGTGTGCTTAAACACTTTTGTGGGGTGCAATTTACTACCTGGAGCTCCAAAAAATATATGTAAGTTTTAAAAGGAATTGTGGGTTGGTAGGGTAATGGAGGTTTGGTTTGGGGGTATCAATGTGGTTTGGATGGGGAGGATAAATTAAAAATGAAGCCAGAGAAGGAGAGAGCAAAATAGGGAGACTGCCACACAGAGTACAGTGTGGTGGCGGAGAAGCACATGGGGGCTGCAGAGAAGCACACATGAGAGCACAACATTGAGCATGCAGGGGAGGTGGAGGAGTAGAAAAAATGAGAGAGAACTGGAAAACACCTGCACTGAGATTCTGTGCTTACCCCCAAAAAAAGTACCCCACTAGTGAGCAGCACATTGGTCAGCCTGTCGAGAGGATGGTAAAGAAGCTGTGCTCCAAAGGAGGGACAACACAGGATTGGCAATGAAAGGCATCGAATAAGAAGCAAGGAAATAAGAGTGACAATAAAGTAAACCCATGGGCGGACTGTAAACCCAGGTACGTTCTTGGTAAACTCGGTTGCAACCAGACAGCTTACTCTGTCTCTTAGACTTGACCTAAAACACTATTTACTTTATGCAGTTCGGCTTCCTATTCTTTCATAAGCACCATAACAGCAAATAAGAAGCTGTGTTGAGGCTAAGGGAAGAGCTAGAGTTCAACCTAGTAACACCATAATCGGCAAGGATTCCGTGATGATATTTTGGTAATCCTGGTATTTTGGTGAATCGACATGCAACTCTTTATTCAACCTATGGGAAATGAACATCTTGAAATTACATCACACAAATGCAAGTAAATCTATAGTAAACCGATGCCTATGCTTTTTGCTGTACTACACATTTATATGAGCCGTGTTAAAGTGACTTTTAATAAGATAGGAAAGTAAACTGGAATTCAGTATCACGGCAATGCATTTTTGTAGTACAATCTCTTTCTAGGAATTTAATGTCGCTACAAAGAACAAAAAAAAGTCACAATGGTACCCACAGGGCTCACTGTCTCTGCTCCTCTGCTCTCTCGGCTGTCAAACCCGAGTTATTTTATTGTTCTCAGAGAACTTATTTAAGTTTGTCTCCGAGTGCTGGTGCTCATCCTGCTTCGATTGCATCCTCGAGCAGTTTAATCACTCTGTGTAAAAACAATGTATGTCTCTTGCTCGAAATGTACTTGATGTATTGTTTGCCTGCGAAGCCTCAGTCCTCTTTTCTCATATATTTAGCTCTCTCTAAATGTCACCGTAGTGTGTTCGCTCCTCTGCCATATTTATCATGACCTGCTCTCCGGGCCTCTTTTAATTGCAGTGATGTTGAGTGCAATTGATAGTCGCACGATTCCTTATACTTACAAAAGTGCTTTGGAAGAAATCGCAGGAAATAGTCCTTTCTCATGCTAAAGGCGCTCGGGGAATGGGGACTCCAGGTACTGGCCCGACCCTATCAAACTAGGTCCCACCGGCATTTTGGAATATTAAAGGGGGCACCCGGTATAGAATAATACACATTTCTCTTTACCTAGTCCTGCACCCATAACAGCCACCAAGAACAGGCATTCCAGAATGTTCCTTTGTTTGATGATGAGTGCTTGGTTTTCAGACCTAGTATAGCATCAGTCCCCGGATGGCTCTTTTAATAAATGATTTCAGACAATGCCATGGCCTTTGCTTGTCTTTTAGGCCCCGTGTCCAGAGCATGCTTCAAATGTACGTGGTAAATGCAGTGGTGCCGGTGTAAAGGTGGTTGAATTAACATAAAAAAGAATCACCATGCAGGAGAAAAGGTATTTAAATAAATACGTGTAGTTTAATGGCAAGTAAAGGATTTTTAGAGTGGGGGAGCTCGCTGTTAATATCATATCAAGAAAGCAGAGGAGATATTTGCCAATGTTTCTATGAACATACAACAATGTTCGCATAAGAAAGTTGGATGGGGTGCTGCAGCATATCCCGCGCCCAAAATTCCAGCACCTCTGGGTAAACACATCAATGCTAGTGAAAGAGCACATTGGAAACATCTGTCTTCTACAAGCACTTTTGTACAACTTGAATGTGAAAAGTCCAAAACTGTTCAGAGCAAACAATCTCCCATGCTTCTGAGGGTGATTTTATGAGTACAGCCGAGTCTGGGGACATACAAAATCTATTGAAAAAATTGTTTTAGACCTAATTAAAAAACAAGGTTTATTACTTCAACTTAAACATACATTGAAAACAGAGTTGAAGTTTCTGAATGCCTAAACCAAAGAGAATGAGCAGGCATTGACCGGTGAGGCCAACTACAATACCACTAGACTGGCAGGTGAAGAATCCTATGCAGACCACAAGCCCATACCCAATAGCTATAAAAAAATCAAAAAAATCTCGAAAACAGAACCAACAGAACCAAGATATCTAAAAATCGACCTAGGCTCCTGTGGCCTCCCTGTATGCTCTGTGAAGCTGGAACAAATCTAAGGACCTGCAGAGGACGACACGTTGACCATGCTTGTACTTCACAGTCTTTCTTCAGTTTTTGCATTCTCTGTAGCTCACACCTTCAAGCAAACTCAAGATGGTGGCAGACCCCACAGGAGGATGTAAAACAGCGATATTATTTGGACTTCAGTCCGCTAATTAACCAGCAGGGTCTCAAAATGAAGTCCTCGTACGTGCTTTTTAGGATTTAACTGCACTCATGCCTGAATCTCACCAGAGCTCATTGTATCAATCTGCTTCGTATGCAGCTATCCCTCAGCCCTGCTTCCAAATGATTGACAGGCATTCAAGATAGCCCGGGCACACTAGTGAGCTGCGCTGTATCTACATAACAAACATATCAAATTGAACCCAATATCTGCAATGCATTTTCAATCAAAATTATGGCTCAATAATTCACATCATGGAAGGATCCCCCATTTGATATTACTACTGACTTCCACAAATAATCCTTCCCAAACAACAACCATGCAGGAACCAGAATCTAGTCAATAGCAAAATGCTGTCAGGCAGTGAAACTAACAGAGAGAACACTGTTCTGACTTTTAACCGATGAATGTGTTAGTTTGCAACATCTCAGAACATACCTTTCCTTGAAAAAAGCCAACCCCATACCTAGACATAAAATGCAATAGTCACTAATAACTACCACTGCCCCTCTGACAACGACCTCCTTCTAAATGTATACTTAGTCAACAATGTGTGCCAGATGCTGCACACAAGAAATTATGCAGGAGGAAAGCCAGTTGCTCTGCAAAACAAAATCCTGTGTTTTGTCCATTCAACTTTTCCATGCAGTCTTATATACATTACAAAATACTACTAAAGCAGGTCTTTAGAACTTTAAAACTGGCCCAATTTGCAAACATGGGCCACTTTTTTTCAGCTTTCCACTTCAATAATTGGGGCCACATTTATTTTGGTGCCCGGGTGTTCTTTCTGTGTCAGTCCGACCCCGATTTTTGGCAGCCTAGTATCAACGCAGACACCCTTGACTCATTGCACAAACACACAAAAACTAACCTCTTGTTTGACCTATATGCTTTTGCTAGGCAGCCTGAGTCTGACATTTGCTTTTGATAGAGGAGGGGGAAGTTCTCTGTCCTCCGACAGGGACTGCCGGGCGATTGGGATTGACACCTGATGTCGTAGGCGCCTGTGTGGAGGGAATATGACTATGTTTCAAACATGTTACAAGATGGCGGAATCTAAATTCGTCTCTGACATATTCCCGTGTGACCCTTCGAACTCCCGCGATAGCTCCATACGAACTGGTAAAACTATAAAAACAGTAGAGGAAACCGGCAAGTTTGTTTCCTTATGGAGAGGAGAGGACAACAATTTAGACCGTGAACAACACGACAGAGGTAAGGGGGGACCCGGGGAGAGCCGTGCGCGAGCCGGTCTCTCCCAGGGTATGTTCGCGCGGGTCAATGGCCACGGCAGGTGGGGTGCTGATTGGTGAGGGCCAGGTGGGGGAATTAGGGCCAGCGCAGGGCAACGGAGCATTGCGCACTAGGGAGGCAGGCGGCGAGGTTCGTTTTTGTCCCACCCACCCTCCCCCTTTTTTCTTTAGGCCTTTTTGTTTTTCCAGTGCTTACATGCTGGTTTAGTTTTTTTTTTTTTTTGCCATTTTAAGACAGGTTGTTTTTCTTTTTAAGCGGATTTTAGTGGGGGATGGGCAGCCTGGAGTGGTTTGGTCCATCCTCAATAGGTAGTTGTAGGAAAGGAAGGGGTATACATAACAGTTAGGGGCTTCTGGTATGGTTAGGGTTAACTTGGTGGGGGGTTTATCAGTGGGTAGGAATGATCTGTTAGGCTGAGAGCAGTTTGAATTAGTAATTAAATAAATAAATAAAGAAGTGGTTTGATGTGTTGTTTATAACCTGTCTTAATAAAGTGGACTTTCTTGCTGACTAAGAAGTTGTGGACAGTGACTTTATTGCGCGAGCAGGGGTCTGCCAAAGCACACAGACCTGAGCCTTAGAAACTGCCAGAGACCTTTTAAAAAACCCTTCTATCAGACGGCTCTAATTTTCGCCGCATGAAGGAAAAGCTAAACTATGACTGACAGATTTCTGCCCTCGCAAAATACAGCTAAAAACTTCCCTATTAAACGGTACCAACTTTTATCGTCTGTAAGCACAGTTAGACTAAGGGGCTTATGCCTTTCCAAGAAAAATAAAGACACCGAAGCAACGGGCATTTCTCTGTTTGGTGAAATACAGAGTTTGACACTCCTTTGTAGTTCACATGATAGCAGCAGACTATGAGCACAGATTAGCGCTAGGAGGTAACAGGCCTAAGATTAGCGATATCTCTGTTACCATGTTATCACTCATTTGAAGAGTGAGCCCACCGTGGTGGGGTTTTTCCTCCCAAAATTCCCCTTTGCAATACCTTTCTTTGGATTTGTTATAAACAAGATAGCATAAGCATCTCTCTATCAAAAATTATCAAAGTGCGCAAATCACTTAAAGGTTTCCCTTTTCATTGATGTAGATATTTGAACAGCTCAAGCCGGGATTTCTAAAAAAATAGAATGAGCACAGATGGTATAATAAAATCCGTAAGAACACGCACGAGAGAATATTCGCCCCATACCGTAAGGTAAGAATGTATCAAGAGCGCATCGAAGTACAGAGACTCCTCAAACAGATTCAAAATGTCAGTTACCATTTCTTTTCTTTCCAGACAGAATATCTGGTGCTATTTTGGTAAAAATGAATGGGCTGAACAAAGACAAGAACATAAACAAGAAAAGAAACACCACTTGGCATCTCGATATATGCTTTGAACTGATTAATAAGAACAACCTTGGATGTATCAAGATTCAAGAGTTTATATGCACAATAAAATGGATTTAAACACGCACTTTAAGTTGTGATATTGGAAGAGGATAGGTTCGAGTGCTGTTGGGGCTACAATTACCACATTGATGAGCGAAAAAACAATATATACAACCTCACAGCAAGCGCCTTTTGTCGCTATTATCTGTTGGGAGATCATAGCTTTACTTCTGAGGAGAGTGAATAAATAGCCTTGAAAAAGCCCTGTGGGCGAAACGCACGTCGGCTGCTGTTTTTCCTCTTATTATGGATATTAAATACCAGATTTCAACCTAAGAAGATTCGTTTGGATACTCTTTTGAGAAGTGTTGGGATTTGAGAATTTATTGGATGTTGAGACTTCATGGACTTTTCTATACAAAAACCCCCAAAAAAATTCTCATATCACTTGATTGTTACAACAGTATGGTGTGCTCGGATGCTGTGTGTATAAATGTTTGACCTAGGTTCATCTGAATACTAGGACGGATTGATACTTTGATGGGTAGGTGTCATACATCTTAGGAGCACCCCAGCCATAGTTGCTTTGTTCAATTGACTTTTGCTTATATTACAATTGGCTCAACTTATTGATGTGCGGTAGAAAATAGCAAACCCATTTGTCCTCTTTGTTCTACGCACGAGAGAATATTCGCCCCATACCGTGAGGTAAGAATGTATCAAGAGCGCATCGAAGTACAGAGACTCCTCAAACAGATTCAAAATGTCAGTTACCATTTCTTTTCTTTCCAGACAGAATATCTGGTGCTATTTTGGTAAAAATGAATGGGCTGAACAAAGAAATGCCTCCCGTATGAAAAGTGAAAAAGCATATAGGACACCTCTTCTCAAACGAGAAGTAAGCTCTCCCTTTGGAAAATAGATTTTGTTTAAATAATGCGTGATAGGTGACTGATTTAACTGTTATCCTTGTTATCTTTTACTGTCTAGCTCATAGAAATTTCCTCATCATTCTGTGGGATCGACAGCAGATTCCTGTTGGTCTTCTGAAAACACATTTGTGTTATACCAGATGTAGGCTATTATGGTTTTTCATATACCCTCTATCTTGGTGAAGGGTTTAGGACTAATAACAATTAGACACATTTTATTTTCCGCTATATCACGTGAGAGCAAACTATTCTTCCTTTTCTCTAGAGGCTCTGGGTGTTCCCCTCCTCTTTTCTTTCCTAAATCTAATTATGAAGTCAAGCTCATATCACTAGAGACTATGACTACATAATGCCGTTTTCAGGTCATCACTTATGAGACTTTATCGCTAAGCACAAAAATATTTTAACAAATAAAGAGTAAAAAGAAATGAGCTTAAAATATGATGCACAGAGTAGATACCTTAATATTTTACCATGTTATTTCAGATATGCAAACACCCCTTTTTATCTACTTTGGACCCCGTTGCTCCCTTTTCCGGCCCTGATGAAGGTGATAATACCACTCCAATCACCGAAACGTACGTAGGCCAGTCACGCACATCTGACAAGCCAAGGACTAGAAAAGCCATTTAAAGAAGCAACAGTTGTGACTCGAATAAAAGGATGGACCAATGCCTCCCTTCATGACCTAATTCTATATCAACTAATCTTTTTAAATTTTCAGATGTGTTGTTTTTTCCTCTTTTTTGATAATTTTTCTCTGTTTGTAATAATTGTGCTGTGTGGTATGTGAGGTAGTATGATTGAAGAGTATGCCTGATGACAGAATTGTTGTGAATATGTTATTCTGATCCCATTTATGTCTCTATAACGGGGCCTTTTTCCTGTGGGGTGTTTAATTTTTTTTTTTGTATTTCAATGTTGTAAGATAAAATGTATACATAGATGACAATAATTGACAGTCTTGTCTCATATGTTTAAAAAATAGAAAAAAACTTTTTATGTACTTGTAAAAACAGAAATATACTATAAATATGTTTTCTATAAAAAGAGATGAAAAATAAAACAATATAAAGAAAAATGAAACTTGCATGGAAATTAAGGTTCTGTTCTCCTTAAATGTTTATGCTCTGTGCACTTAGGAAAAAGTAGAGCGGCTGCCTGTTTGAAAGCATATAGGTCAGACAAGAGGTTAGCTTTTGTGTATTATCCCTCTTTCCCCTTCCTCTTTAACCTTTAATAATCAGGGGGTGCCTTTACTTCACAGTAACCCTTGACTCATTGTGCATGGGTTCCTGAGTTATGGTCATGATAATTTTTGCATAGGAAGTGTTACCTTCCTGCACAACATATTTCTTAAAGACTATTACCTCTTTGTATGCATGTTCCAGAATGTGTTGCTCCGAGATCATGTGAGGGCTGAGAAAAAGTAAATGGAAATGCGATTTAGTTGCTATTTTTTAGCTGGCAGGAAGTCCTAAAATTAGGATTTCCATAGCAAGTAACATGTATTAACCTCAGTCTGTTTTGAAGACTCCGTCCTTCCTGCCTTCAGCTCCCCCAGACCTACATTGGCAATGTGCCAGATGTGAGAGATTTTACTCCCAAGCTCAGCAGAAACAATTTCTGGTATTCTGTGCAAGACCACTGAGGTGTTTATGGCATCATTGCACAAAATGGAGGAAGGTCACCCACTCCAAATCGGCAAGACAGCCAGCCTGACTCAATTTCTGACAGCATAAAGACCATTGCAAGAGTCATATGCCTGGTGGAGCTGACTATAACTCTGCCATCAGGTACACCACCTTCCACCAGGCTCTAAATGAAGAGAATGCAAAAAAGGAGTACATGGTGGCTAATCTCTTTTCCTCAGTAGGGATTGGGCATGTAGGGATTGGACCTATGTTGTGGTTTATTGTATGTGGAAGTTCAGCATGAGACCAGCAGGCACATGCATCAAGCAGAAAATGCCTCGTAAATATTGCGATTTGCAAAAATAAGGCCGTTTGCGAACGTAAACCAACACTTTCCAATGCCGAAACCCAATTACCGAAAAACCAACAGTTTTTCAAAAAGAAGGAATCGCAAAGTTTGCAAGAACCAATAATGTGATTCCTTAATAGTGAGTCTCACAACAGCCACCGTAAATAGCGATTAGCAAATAAAGAATCGCAATCCAATGCATATAAACTCGCAATTAGCAATTCATTGGAAATTCGCAAAATAGCAAGTGCAGAATAAGGGAAATCACAATCAGGTGGTAAAGTAAAAAAAAATCTGCAAAGGTGCTACCAATCAGAAACCCTTTTAAACTGACTCAGAAGGCCCCTGAAGCCTTTCACAATGGCAGCACTCCACGTGATGGCCAGGAGGATGAGGATCCATGCAGCAGCTCAGCGCAGAAGTAGAATACAGGAGTAGATTTTCAGAGTGCGCATCATATTCCAGGGACAAACAGAGGATGAAATCTACGATAAGTACTGTCTGAACGGTGCAATGATCATGTACCTTATAGCAGAATTGGAACCCCTAATGCAGCGCCAGACCTGTAGGACCCATGCTATCCCCGCACATGTACAGGTCCTAAGTTGCCTGCGCCTACTTGTCTCGGGCAGTTTCCAGGGGGTAGTAGCTGTAGCTGGAGGCGTAACCCAAAGATCACTTTCACGCTTCTTCAAAACCTTCCTCGACGCCATGATGACAAGGGTCCACACCCACATCACCTTCCCCACAACCCCACAGGATTTGAATAAGCCAAAACTGGACTTCTACCAGGTAGCACAATTCCCTCATGTTATCAGTTGCATACACTGTACGCATGTCTCTATTTGTCCCCCAGCAGTGAATGAATACATCTTCAGGAACAGGAAATTCTATCACTCAATCAATGTACGAGTAGTGTGCAATGCAAAGCATATCATAACGGACATTGTGGCACAATTCCCTAGAAGCACCCATGGCTCCTATATATTCCGACACAGTGGCATCCTCACGTGTCTGCTCAAGGATGAATTTGGAGGACATCTACTTGGTACACACATATACCTATTCGCAACATTAAATAAACAAATGTCAATGCATAACTGTGGCTAACCCTTTGCTTTCCACCCTGTAGGTGACAGCGCATACGCCGTGCGGAACTAAATTTTGACAGCGTACCTCAACCCAGCCACACCACATGAGCAGAGGTGCAATGCTGCACACATCAGCACACGGAATATGATGGAACACACGTTTGGACTACTGAAAAGTCACCTTCGCATTCTGCACAAAACTGGTGGAGCGTTGCAGTACAGTCCAGAGACCTGCTGCCAGATCATGGCTGCATGTGCCATGTTGCACAATATTGCCACCTGAAGAGGCATACACATCGCGATGTCCAACAGTGAGTCTGATGGGGACAACCAACCACCCGCACAACTCCGACAAGCGCATGTGGCAAACTCAGCAGAAGAGCAAAGGAGACATGCAGAAATCACCCAACATTATTTCTGAAGTAGGCAATAATGAGACAAGACACCTAAATGGCGAACATGAAAGTATTTCTGAGCCCATGTATCAATGTGTAGCCACACAGAGATTTTTGCAAATTATAACCGTGACTGCATAGAAGAATGAGGTTAAATAAAACATTCTACACCCTGGATATCAATCACTAGGATGTCATATACCATGGTTTCGTCACCATGGCCAAACAAAGGAGGACATGCCTGGCTAGAGCTTCCTGCCACGCATCCCCTGAGGATGTATGGCATTACAATGCATGCTTTTACAGCGCATGCTTTTACAAGGCGAGTTTTACAACGTAGTGCCTTTACAATGCGGTATTTACAACGCAAACCATTACAACGCATTGCGCTGGGGGGCGCTCTAGGATAGGGAATAGATTTAATTTACTATCCAACACCTTCCCTACTATCCACGGGGACTGGAGTTGGAATAGTAAATTAAACTATTCACTATCCAGCGCCCCAAAGCACTATGCATTGTAATGGTAGGCGTTGTAAAACTCGCGTTGTAAAAGCATGCGCTGTAATGTCATACATCCATCCCCAGAGGATGTATGACATTACAACGCATGCTTTTACATCGCATGCTTTTACAATGCAAGTTTTACAACGCATACCATTACAACGCATAGTGCTTTGGGGCGCTGGATAGTGAATAGTTTAATTTACTATTCCAACTCCAGTCCCCGTGGATAGTAGGGAAAGTGTTGGATAGTAAATTAAATCTATTCCCTATCCTAGAGCGCCCCCCAGCGCAATACGTTGTAATGGTTTGCGTTGTAAATACCGCGTTGTAAAGGCACTACGTTGTAAAAGTTGCGTTGTAAGTGTTGTTCACCATCCCCAGATGCCTTTTGCCTGCATTGGCCACATCACCCTGATGTGCAACAGAAAGTATTGTGCTGCGCGAACTGTCACTCCTGGAAGTGGTCACTGGCACCGACAGGCTGCTAAGACTGGATGCCCCTCACTCCCCTGTCAAGTTGCTGCCACCAACAGTACCGGTCTGGATCTTTTCCACGGCAGTGGCCACTTGTCCTAGGGCCCTGGCAACATCCCCACAGTAATGGCCCAGATCGATTTGCATGGTCACGGAGTGACGTGCCAGCAGCGCAGTGGTGTTGCAGAGCTTGTTATTTGACTTAGTATAGGCTGACATGCGCATCATGCTCTGGCGATGCCTTCTCCTCTTTGTGCTTTGGCCCGCAAGCATTGAGTTGGTCTGCCTGTTCCCCTCCACAGCCACTGTGGTCCGTTCACACACACTGTCTGTCATTAGGCTGAAGTTCCTGGCAAGTTTAGATATTTGTAGCTGTATTTAGCCCACGTTTCTTGCTTGCAGGAACTGCACGTGCAACATCTGGGACTCGACGCCACCAAACACATTTGGAGCCTGGTCAACCTGAGCAGCAATGCGGGCCCTTGAACTGCACCTCTGCCCACGTTGGACCTGTGCCTGTGGTGTAGGTGGTGTGGTCACACAAGGCTGGCTGGTTTCTGGAGTGGGTTCAGGAGCCAGGTCTAATTCCATGGGCTGAAGTGTAGGGGTTTGAGCCCTCAGTTTGGTGTGTGCGGGTGGTGTGCATGCTGGGTCAACTGGAGTCTCCACATCAGTCTCAGCCGGTGTCTCAGAGATGTGTAGGCAATCACTGCCTTCCGAGTCTACCTCAGCTGCCTCTGTGATGTGAAACAGTGCAATGTTAATTTGTGTTAATCTTACAATTGTGTTACATTATGCATACTTGGCTCACATTAAATCAATGACTGCAATCACCTACCGCCATACAGTGTTGGGGTGCTTTGCTTGCCATTGTTGGATTGGAATGCCCGCTTGACTGACATGCCTACAACTCCCATAATGCATTGGGTTTTTGAGAGCAAACATGGACTGGAGTCTGACCGGTAAACTGGGGTTGGCATGGGTGTATGTGTACAATTAAACATTATGTAGAAGTGTATGGTTGCATGCATCTTACCTTGTGAGGTACTTGCCGCACCGGATGTGTCCAGCTGGGTCACTCCCACCACTGCCTCAGGCTGAATTGTTGCCTCCACCAGGTCCTCCAGGGCTGTGTTGCTGGGCACTGTAGATGTACCCCCTCCGTGCCCCTTGCCTCCTTCAGCCTTTCAGTGATACGCTCCTTTGTACGGCTACGCAGGTCGTACCACCTTTTTTTTAGTTCATCTATGCTGTGGTGTGTGACTCACACTGCATTTACCTTGCTCGTTATGCGCAGCCATTTCCTTCTTTTTTCAGCCTCTGGCACTTTGAATGACATTTTTCCAGAGAGCTTATCGTGGCTCTTGAGCACCTCCTCAATGAGATTCTCAAGTTCTCTCTCGCTGAATTTTAGCTTCCTCTTTCTGGGCGTGGCACTATCCCCTGAAGTTGTCTTTTCCATCCTGGTGCACAGATAGTTCCAGGAAACAGACTTGGGTGTAGTCTCAGCTCAGCTCCAGTACTCTGCTTCCTCCTCTTACCTCCTCTGCGCACTGAATAAAGCATGGGCTGGCTGATTTCCTGGTTGTGCTGTCATCAGCATGCTTCCAAAGCGACACGCTTTTTGCGATTTCGCTAATTGCAATTTTGCAATTTATATCGCAAAGTGCAAAATCGCAAATGGTAGCTTTCAGATTTTGCGCGTTTCTTTTGGGAACTCGCTACTCTGATTTGCGATTTTTCACAAATCGGTAAATTCGTGCGAATGGCTTCATGCATTGCGGATAGCGATCTCTAAATTGCGATTCCTTATTTTTCGCAATTTAGGAATCGCTATTTTTGATTTTGATGCATGTACCCGCAGATCTTTTAGCTTGCTTCAATTTCACACAGCTAAAGTGGTGTTTGAGTCCTTCATTCAAGCAGTGTGCAGAACTGTTGAAAGTCAAGACATTGAAGTTAACTGCACTGCATATGGACCGTCAGAGCAGGGGTTAGGCACAACAATGAGGTTTGCATTATATTATCAAAATGCTGACTGAAAAACGTTTACATTCACTTAAAAAACCACATATAAAGTGCAATTATGATTACCAATAAGTTAAAACCCACTGACATTGTTCATTTATGTTTAGTTCCACAAACTTTAACTTACACACCTGCAGTCAAAACCAATACACTAAATGTGATGCTTATGACTTGACATAACATTTGCACCAATAAGCTTACACCAATAAGTAAGAACATTCAAGGTACATCCTTATACAATACCAAATACCACAAATACCACATAAAATCATGCTCAATTGACAGACGATGTGAGGGGTTTGACACTGCAGTTCACACTCCAACATCCCCAAATGTTGTCATATTTTTCTGGACATCCTCTGCCCTCATACATAAGTCACCCTCCTAGCATACACCAATTCATATTTGATTCCCATGTGTGCCAGGCTAGGGTTCTTGGGACCCTTAGACAATCATGAACCTAAAATATTGCAACAATTTGTTGTATTTAGCTAACAATGTGTCACCCATTATGCCCAATACTGCAAGTTTGACTGACATTAATGCCACACCTAATAAGTTGGTCAGGCTCTTAAAAACATTGTCTCAGTACTTTGTTTTGTGGAGAGTAATATCCCACTAAAGTGGGTCCCCCAGACAACAGAGCATGCAGCACATATGTGTATCAATAAATATTGAAGCAGCAGTATGTCCCAAGCAGCCAGCAGATGAAAAGGACTCTGTTGATTGTTGGTGCTGGTCATGTGACATTTAATATCATCTGTGTAATAGTATTCTTTCATCTGAGTAAGCGCTCCACTGAAACACTGTTTCGGGCACGTCCCCTGACCCAACTCATGAAATGCTCCAAGACTAATGAAAAGAGTACTAGGGAAAGAAGGCATTCTATGGTATACCTTTTCCAGGTAAACTGGTTCTAATACGAGTCTGTTAACTCATATTATGTCCACAGGGGCAGAACAAAGTAGGGTGATTCATGATAGGGATTGTTGATCACACAGTGGTGGCTGCCCCCAATTGAACCAGGTAGGGCAGTGCTGGTGGGGGGGGCACAAGGGGGAGTAGAGGGGTTGGGAAATAAAAATAAATATTTAAAAAACACTTACCTGCTGCAGCTCCCCGCTCCTGCTGCAACCTCGTTGCTCCTTCTAATCTCCTCCCTCAGAAGTGGATGGTCCTGGAAGCTCCGGCTCCCTACCCAATCCATGAGAGCAGCGCCAGGATTAGTCCAAGCGGCCTCCTTTGCTACTCAGACAGTGCTTTGGAGCTTCTGGCATTTCCACAACACATCTGGGCTGGAAAAACATAAGTGCGCATGTCTGTTTGGTCGGCCTAGGGCGGCCTGCCAAACAGATATGCACGCTTATAAGTGCTCACCACTCCTGCCTGTCATGGCCCATCCTGTCGATCCTAATTAAGCAGCCAAGAGATAAATAAAATTATAATAAAAAAGTCTGCTGGCAGTGGGGTGACGCTCCTACGCCATTACGGAGGAGCCGCCCTTGTGATCACAGTACATTTTCCTAAGGACAACTATCATGTACAGTTGTTCAACTGAGTCAAATGCCTTTGCTATGTCCTCTGACTGACTTAATGCAGGCTCAGAAACGCTGGAGTTTGTAAACAGGTAGTTGGCCAGAAAGTATCATTCCTGTTCCATTCTTGAGTATTTTGGGCAGGATATTGGTCTACTTGTTTAGTAGGAAAAAGGGGCAGTATGATTCACCACCAGCCTTAGTTTTCCCAGGTTCTATCGATCATCAATAGTTCTGAGCATCGGATGGCAGAATAATTTGGTTTCCTTTTTAATGCAAGATTTACGTTTGAAGTACATTAAAAAATTCGGTAGCATTGATTTGGTGCGGGGATTTTAACATTTCACTTTGCAAGGGCAGCAGTACTAATAAATGTGGTATCCAGGATGAGGGTGGGAATAATTCAACGCATTTTGCTCACACAACTGTGGGCAATCTTATGAATGAAATGTTGGTCACCGCTGAATTGGGGTTTGCCAATGAATTAGCATCCCCCGCGTCCCCTTTTCTTCTATTTTTAATGGGAGAGGACTAAACACCACAATTGATTTTATATTTGTTTCTCAGTGTTCTGCATCAATAATACGTCACTTTGAGACAATAGTTAATGCAGTTAGTGACCATTTTCCTAATAGTTTGTCACTGAGTAGCCCTTGTACTTCGAGACAGCATACCTAAGCTTCTTTGACCAACAATCCCTGAATTTGGATAGACTTAATGGCTTCTCCTTAAAATGGGGTAAAGTGGACCAAGAGCTAGTAACGGCTAAGGTAATAAAGCGAGCTATGCCTTCCCTGCATACCTGTCTCAATCCTATTGCTACTCCTGAGCAAATATTGTATAGCTATGAGATCATTACTAATACAATTAAAGACGAAATACCATGTAAAAGGAAATCAAAAGGGACTACTAAGAGGGGATGGTTTAATACTGAGTGTACAAAATCTTATTCAAACTTAAAAATTGCACTCAATAGGGAAATAAGGGATAGGAACGAAATAGTCAGACTAAGGAAAGCTTATAGTACAGCACTAAAAAAACATAAATCACAGATCAAAGATAGTTTATGGAACCAATTGCATGAGAGCTGCTCCTTGAAAGACAGTGCCACTTTTTGGAAAATAGTCAAGTCTCCTTTTCTTAACGTCGTAAGCGACCTTCCAAAATTGGAGGTAGCGGTAGATGCTCATGCCTGGGTCCAACATTTTTCAAATATTTTTAAACAAGAGGCTGACTTCTCTCCGGGCCAAGCCGAGTCTCTTAAACAAACAAACTTTCCCATTCAAATACATTTCTCACATAAGGAACTGATAAATGCCCTAACAATATCTAAACCAGAAAAAGCTCCAGGTCCCGATGGGGTTCCTGTGGACCTTTTTAAGTACAAAATAGACTTATGATCCCCCATTTTAACGAGAGTTCTGGATGCAGCCAGTAAGGTCGGCCTAGTTGAATCTGGTGGTGGCCTTGCAATTATTTTCAAGGACAAATATCGCACCACACTCGACCCTATAAACTCTGACAATTGTGAATCAGCTGCCTTTGCTATTAGCATCAGCCCGAAGCAAGCTCTAAAGGGTATAATACTATACCGCCCCCCTGGCCCCCGTAACCCTTTTCTCTCCACTTTTTCTGACCTGAATGATAACGTTATAGGTTCAGAAAAATACACGATACTAGGAGATTTTAACTTTCATTTGGAAGAGCAGGGCAACTCTGACACTATTCAACTCATTTCCGACCTTTCTAACCTAGGATTGCACCAATTAGTTAAGGGCATTACACATCAAGCTGGACACACCCTTGATGGTCTGTTCACTAATGATCCTGACATTTCTGTGCTGGACATTAGTCCCATCACGTGGTCAGACCACAGAGCTATTATATTCCAGCTAGATATAAGGACCGCATACCCTTCACTTCCCAGGCCCCGAACTAGGGTGGGGACTCGTGCTTGGAAAAATGCAGACATCCCTCAGATGCTAGATTCCCTGGCCTTTTCCTGTCCTCAGGAAGGAAATACTCCTGTACTATCAGCCTCAGATTTCCAGGACTGGATTCGTAGCGCCGCCGATTTAGTGGCCCCAGAAAAACTCACGAGACCTAACAGAGCATCTCCTTCGGCTGCCTGGTATAATGAAGATCTTAGACTTCATCGCCAACACTGTAGGAATCTAGAAAGGCGATGGAGGAAAGCCTACTGCCCTATAGCTAGACAAATTTATAAAGATGCCCTTATGATTTATAAAAAGGCGGTTATGGCTCGAAAAACGGTTTTTTTTTTGGCGCAAATTGAGACCGCTGCCAACTCTGCCAGAGAGTTGTTCTCTGTTGTTACGACTCTGTCCACCCCCCCCTCTGGCCCTGGAGTCGAGCCTTCACAGACCTTTTGCAATGAACTATCCACTTTCTTTACCACAAAGGTGGCAGATATATATGCCTCATTTGAAGGGGATACCAAAACTGAACACAGAGGCGGTACTGTGGAAGAAGTACTTTCCCAGCACAATCGTGATTTCTTTTCATGTTTTTCACTTGCCTCACATGATGATGTTACTAAACTCATTTCCTTCATCAAATCAGGCTCCCCTTTGGACCCGTGCCCTCCTTCTGTGATGTCAAAACCCACAGAAGTGATCTCACGCCCCCTCATGGAGATCTGCAACTCCGCATTTCAGACAGGCCAATTTCCCAGTATATGGAAGAAGGCTGTTATAAAACCCCTTTTAAAAAAGCCTTCTCTAGACCCTACAGCTGTCGCCAATTATAGGCCCATTGCGTGTCTGCCCTTTCCTGCCAAAGTATGCGAATTCCTGATGAATAGACAGCTTTCAGAGTTCGTCGAGACTCACCAACTTCTCGACGAAACGCAATTTGGTTTTAGGAAAGGGCATGGAACAGAGACCGCCTTGATAAAGGCCTCTGATGAGATCAGGGCGATCATGGATCAGGGAGGGGCGGCTGTCCTGATCCTTTTGGATTTGTCAGCGGCCTTTGACACGGTCGACCATGTCACTCTAGTCGACCGTGTCACAGCCCTGGGGATAAACGGTTTGGCCAGGGATCTTATTTCATCTTTCCTGGCAAACCGTACCCAGACAGTGAGGCTGGGAGATTTTTATTCACCTATCTCTGCACTCCCCTGTGGAGTCCCACAAGGCTCCTCGCTAAGTCCTATGCTATTCAACATCTATGTAGCGGACTTAGCGAGGGTAATAAAGGCCTATGGGGTACGGCTCACATCTTACGCAGATGATACCCAGCTGGTCCTGGGTATCCACAGGGATGGCCTTGCTGTGGCAGCCAACTTCCAGAGAGCTATGCTTGAGGTCAGTACCTGGATGACCTCGAATTGTCTTAGGCTCAACTCGGACAAGACCGAGATTATGACCTTCGGAAAACTCTCCCCTGAATGGTCCTCTAGTTGGTGGCCGGAAAAGCTTGGCCTTCCACCTGTCCCAGTGGAAAAAGCCAGAAATCTGGGAGTGATTTTTGACAGCAAGCTGGCTTTTGACCTTCACACTAACAAGGTTGTCTCGTCATCATTCTTTATTTTGAAAAAAATAAAGAAATTACTGCCTTATCTCCCCCCCTCAGCTGGGAAGACTCTGGTCTCCACCTTAGTCTTCTCTAAAATAGATTACGGGAACGCTCTCTTTCTTCACACCCAGAAGCGTGTCATAACTAAGCTGCAATCCATCCAGAATGCGGCTGCCAGGATCCTCCTAAACATTCCTCGCCGCAAATCCACCACTCTTGGCATTCGTCAGCTCCACTGGCTGAGAGTTGAGAGCCGCATAAAATGTAAGGCCCTCTGTATTGCATATAAGGCAGTACATGGCATAGGACCCAGGTTCCTGACTGAAGCTTTTCAGCTTTATATTCCCAGAAGGCAACTAAGATCGGCTAACACCAGTCTCCTCCATGTGCCACGTACAAGAACGGCCACTTGGGGAGACAGGCGTTTTCTTGTGGCCACTCCAAAACTCTGGAATCTTTTGCCACCTGCCATCAAAATTGCCCCGAACCTGATGAGCTTCCGCAGGCTCTTAAAAACATGGTTGTTTAACCAGTAAGAGGATGGCTGACTTCAGTAGCTCCACAGCGCCGAGACACCCCAGGGTATTTGTTGCGCTATAAAAAATTACGTAAATAAAAATAAATAAATAAAATAAAAATCTTGGTCGACATCAATCTTGGTGCCGATTTTTAAAAAAGGAGATCGCCACAGTCCTATGTGCTACCGGCCCATATCCCTCCTGGACTCCCTCGGTAAAATCGCTGGGCGAATACTTTTGGAACGTCTTCAGGTCTGGGCTTCTGACAATCATATAATATCAGACCTACAGTATGGTTTCCGAGAGGGTTTGGGCACAGTCGACCAAGCTCTGAATCTCTCACTTTTAATGGGGAAGTACGTTCTAGCAAAAGGAGGCTTTTTGCACATGGTCTATGTAGACTTGACATCAGCCTTCGACTGTGTCAGTCACTCCAAACTATTAGCAATTATTTTAGCTATGGGGGTGGATCCTCCGCTTGTGAATTTTTTACAAGAGCTCTATTCGGAGGCCACCGTGAGAGTGAGACATGGGGTAGGAGGAGAACTCACCGAACCCTTTAGGATAGAGAGGGGGGTCAGACAAGGGTGCGTTCTGGCCCCCTTCCTATTTACACTATACACTAATGGGTTCGAATTAGAGATGGTGAAAGGGAGTCAAGATTTGCCAGCAATACGTCATCGGCCAATTCCAGCATTACTGTATGCCGACGACGCAGCAATTTTAGCAAGAACCCCTGTTCAGCTCCAGCGATCACTAAGCAACTATTGCAATTTAATGAACTCTCTTAGTCTTAAAGTAAACATAAAAAAGACCTATACCATGCACGCTGGCCCAAGACCAAATAAAACAAGAGACATTTTTGTTAATAATATCAGCTTAGAGTGCACGACATCCTATCCTTATTTAGGGATTTTAATAGATAATAAGCTCAAGTGGACAGCGGCCATTCAAGCCAGGAAACTAGCCTTTTTGAGGGCCACTACAGCTTGGTGGCATTCGCGCAAAAACTGGGAAAGAGATACCCTCTTGAAATGTTAAAGATTTTCGAGGCAAAATGTATCAGTGTCGCCAGCTACGGTTCAAGCCTATGGGGATATTTAAATACTGACGATCAACAGAGAGTAGAGAACTCCTTTTTGCGTTATCTACTCGCTGTCCCCCAAGGTACTACGACATTCGGATGCCATTTAGAAGTAGGGCTGGATCACATTTCGGACATTTTAAAGATCCAACCTATAATGTTATGGCGGCGTATCTGGTTTTTTGAAAAACAGGGGACCCCTACAAATTCTAAGTTTGCTATACCTAGGGTTCAATTATCACAATGGGAAAATGGAAAGCTATAGCAAACATACAATTAAACAATGTCAGCTCTTTTTTATAGGTGAGTATCTAAACATTAGCGACCTTCTATATAGAATTAATGATTCATGACCAAATAGTTAAAAAGATATATATACATATTTTATTTCCCAAAACAATTTTTTTTATATAATACATTTCTCATTTTTTATTCAATTATATTCAATAGTGCAAATTATTCTATATTCAAATTCATTATACATTACATACACACATACAGAAAACATATATAAAGAAAAAAACAAATTTTTCGGTCGGTGTATATTTGAGGTAGGCAAAGCGGTGGAATTGAACTACGCGCGTTTCGGCAAACTGCCTTCGTCAGGTGACCGTCATTCGCAAAATATATTACACAACACAACATACAAATATTATATTCGTTGTCCTAATATGTTATTTTCAGTAAATATAGGGATTTCATAATCAACGTACTGCTATTTTTCACGATAAAATCTTATTCACAATGATCCTTAATTCAACTGGACTTCTTCCTGTCCTTGGTTAGGGCTATGGAGAGTGACTTGTCTCTTTTGGATAAACAGAACCATGTCCTCTTAATACACATGGATATTTCCTTTAAATAGGGAGATTCTCTGAGCCTTCTATACGCCTTCAAATACCCATCCGATAGTCTGTGTGCTACGCTGCCAAATTTCAAGTAGTGTCTTTCGATCCTGCGTATTTACATAATCCTGCTCATATCGGGGGTCTGTCTGCAGTCTGTCTGCAGTCTGTCTGCAATCTTCACCGGAGGTTCCGCATGCCCCATGCGGAACCTCCGGTGAAGATTGCAGACAGACCCCCGATATGAGCAGGATTATGTAAATAGTAATAGGAAGTAGTGCAGAGATGGTTACCCATTCACTGAAGAACAGGCATGGGAAATTCTGGTTGTGAGAAAATGCCCCTCTTTGATTGCAGAACCTACTTTTTTGCTGAATTATTTAGACTCTGCATGCTGGGGCTGTGATGTCCAGTGTGCAGTATATGGGCTCTGTGTTGGACTTGGCCCTTTTTGCAGGGTCATCCCTGAACTTTTTGCCTTCTTCCTATATTTTCTCTGACCTGTTGTTGGCTATTTTATGACTCTGGGCACTTTACAACTGCTGATCAGTGCTAAAGTGCATATGCTCTCCCTACTGTAAATTAATGAATGTATTGATTTGTGGTTCCATGATTGGATATTTGGTTTCCTATTCAGACCCTAGTACTGTGCATTGAATGTGCCCAGGGCGTGTAATTCCAAATGCTGCTCGTGGGCATCACCACCCCCTTTTGTATCGCGTTGGCCGCCATAAGTGTGGCAGGGTATGCTCAGACGTGAGTCCCTTGCTCACTTTGCCACTGGATTCAAGCAAGTCGGGCTGAAGACGGCAGGAATGCCAGAAACCGGTCCTCGGAAGCTTGTTTCCGGTCCAGGGAAGGCATGGCTTGGCAGTTCGGGTGGACTGTTCCCTTGAGTCACAGGGTCAGACTGATTTGCATATAGCAATGTCTGAACTGGGGTGGCAGAGTGGGCTAAAGAACGGTGATGGATTAAACCCAGATCTTTTGACTGGGTGTGAGTGTTTGATTGGTTTAGATGCTCTGTCCCACCACCTCCTTTTGTACCGCTTTGGCCGCCATAAGTGTGGCAGGGTATGATCAGACGTGAGTCCCTTGCTCACTTTGCCACTGGATTCAAGCAATCCGGGCTGAAGACAGCTGGAATGCCAGAAACCGGTCCTCGGAAGCTTGTTTCCGGTACAGGGAAGGCATGGCTTGGCAGTTCGGGCTGGACTGTTCCCATGAGGCACAGGGTTAGACTGATTTGCATATAGCCATGTCTGAACTGGGGTGGCAGAGTGGGCTAAAGAACGGTGATGGATTAAACCCAGATCTTTTGACTGGGTGTGAGTGTTTGATTGGTTCAGATGCTCCGTCCATCACCACCCCCTTTTGTACCGCTAGTGGGCTTGCAGCACTGGTTGTGCCACCCACAGAGGTGGCCTTGTAAAACGTATCTAAGGTCTGTCATTGTGGAGCCTGCGTGCAGTTTGGTACTGTCATGCTGACTGGGCAAGTGCACCCACTTGTCAGTCCCTATACCTTCCCTTTTCTTCATATTAGTCACCCCTATGGTAGGCCCAAGGGCAGGGAGCATTGTAAGTATAAGGTAGGACAAGCCCTGATGTGTGTGGCATGTCCTAATAGTGAATTACAGCCATTTTCGTTTTTCACTATTGCAAGGCTACCTGTTCTCCATAGGCTGGAATGGGCTGCTGGATTGTTACATGTTTATAATCGTAGCAGACTCAGAGAACATGGTAGAAATTCGAGTTTAGTATGCCTGGAGTCAGAATAATAAAATACATCTTTTACTAAAGTTTATTTTAATATTCTGTGTTTGCAAATACCACTTTTAGAAAGTAGGTATTTGCTTGCCTAACCATTTGAGCCCGCCTCTTCTAGGTTGTGTATTCCTTGTCTGGGTTTGTGTGTGACAGGACTGGGGAATTCCAGGAGACAGGCTGGGGCAGCCCGGTGGTGAACAGGGAGATCTGCAACCAGATGGGAGGGAGGAGTTGCACCTGGTACCTGAATAGAACTGTGCCCGCACCCCACAGTGCTGGCTCCACCCCCTGTGGTGCGTCTGATGTCTCCGCCCTGCACACTGAAAGAAGAGAAGGAAGAGTGTCAACAAAGTGCTCCAGGACTGTACTTGCCTTCCACGATGCTGGCTCCACCTCCTGTGGGGCGTCTGATGTGCCTGCCCTACGCTGTGAAAAGAAAGGAGAAGTCTGGTAAACAGAGTGCTTCAGAACTGGTTAGGACTGGGCACAGGCCCCCCTCTCCTCAGAGAACAAAGGATTTTGGGGTATAAATATTGGGACCATGATCCCAAGAAATGAGATCACTCCTGAACTGACAAGAAGAAACCTCTGCGGAGGAGAAGGAACCTGAAGAAACTGAGGAGAGACTATTCCCAAGCTGAAGTTCTGCTTGGGGGATTAGCCTGCAGTGGTTGCCTGGCTGCCTAGGGAGGAGAAAGGACTTTGTGGATTTTACCTTTGCTTTTTAACTTGTGCTAAAAAGATCTCCAAGGGCTTGGAAGAGAGCTTGCCCCCTGACCGATGTGCCAGGATCAGTGGACTTCTCCAGCCTTTGTGAATTGCTACTATTCCAGTGGCTACAGAGGCAGGGAGCTGTGACCGACTCTCACGACCGGCCCGTTGTCCTGTTGGCACCGCACAGAGCAACGTCCGCATCGAACAACGCAAGCTCTGCGCTCACCGACTCCGTCTCGACGCCGTCAACGAGCCGTAGCCTGCACCGCGACTGGAAGGACACAGCAACGTGCAACGCCTTGCGACACCGAATTGAACTGGTCTGACCGACGTGGTCACTGCTGCTGGCTTCGAGTCCTGTGACCGCACCGGAGTTAGGCCTCCGCCTTGCACACTTCGCGACGCACCGCCCGACTCGCACCGCTGTCCGGACTGACCGACGCCAGCTCCCGAACTCCGGCTCCAACGCCGCACCGTAAAGCTGGAAGCACCGCAACGAGCAACGTCCGCCCCGAACACCGCAAGCTCCGAGCTCATTGACGCCGTCAACGAGCCGTAGCCTGCACCGCGACAGAAGGGACACCGTGACCTGCAATGCTTTCTTTTCCTGCACCGTGACAATCACCGGAATCGGCTCGCACACCCGTGCCAGCCGCCCCTAGGAAAAGGTACTGTGTTTGAGTCTGTCGACATTTGAGTGGGCCCGGACCGCCGCGGTCCGTTGGATTTGTTAGACTCTGTGTTCTTTCAGCACGCTGTAGCCAGACAAGGCTACCAACTCGCACAGAACTTTGATTGACACCGTTTTAACCAGAACTCTTTAAATTTCATAGTACTGTGGATTCTTTTTGTCGTTTATTGGTCTTGTGGTAACTCTATATAAAGTATAACTTATTTTTTATATAAAACCTGTGTGGTGTCCATTTGTAGTGTTGTCACTGGGTTACTGTATGTGGTCACAACTGCTTAACTTACATCGCCTCTGAAATAAGCCTTGACTTCTCGCGCCACGCCGCCTAGAGGGTGAGCAGGGGTTATTTTGAGAGAGTTATTCCCTTACCCTGACTAGAAGAGAGGGTTCCTGCTTGTCACAAGTACCTACCTGTGCCAACTAGAGACCCCCAATCCTAACACCCTGACACCTAATACATATAGAAATGTTGCTAATCCCTGAGTGGCATATTTAACCCTTCCTCTACGGCCATAGTGTAAGTTGCAGAAACTGCACCCATGACATGGAAAGTTTTTTTTTTGTTTTTTTTTTTGTAACTTTTTATTATTTGAAACACAAAGAAACAAAACATCAAACAAACAAGCAAGGCAGTACAGTAATAATACAACTATTAGGTCTGCGCTCAAGGAGGACGGGAGATACATGATAGCAGGAGAAAAAAGCCTTTGAATACAGGTGAGGGGAGGGAGGCAGAGGCAGAGTTGCATATGAACAGCACAATATACCACAGCTAGAAGGAATGGAGGTCAGGGCAACTGGGAAGGACACGGGATAGCGGTGAGCGGGGGCGTACAAATATCTCCACGGTATGAGTTCCATGGGTTCCAAATCTTCCCCCATTTTTTTAGCCTGCCTCTTGCGATATACACTGTTTTCTCTCGAAACATGCACCAGTCAAGACTCTCTTTCCAAGCAGTCACTGTAGACAGCCTTGGGGATCCCCACAACTGAGCAATATCCCTCTTCGCGACCATATTGGCCAGAGTCACCCACCGAAGCTGCGACACGTCATAGTCATTAGGACCCCATACATTCAATAAACATTGTCGGGCTTCCGGCATCATCACAACACCTGTAACATCATCCATAATCTCATGTATACGTTTCCAAAATCGCACCACTTCAGGGCATTCCCATATGATATGGAGATAAGTACCAAGGAGACCACACCCACGTCGACACATGCCATCCGTAGAGAAACCCATATGAATCAGACGGGGACCAGTGACATAGATCCCGTGGAGGATCTTGAGTTGGACCAGACGGAGGCGGGCAGGAATTGCCACCTCCTTGGGAGAGGAGATCACGGACTGCCAGTCCTCGTCATCCAGTTCAATACCATCAGCAATCCAGGCCTCACGGAGGCGATCGAGCAGACTCGATCGGTCATTAATCATTTTCTTATAGAACAGTGAGATAGTACTATCTGGTACATAGCCATCTAGTATACGATCTTCGAGGGGGGAGGAATCCGGAATAGCACTACCCACTTGCAACACAGAGTTAAGAGCATGACGTACGTGGAGGTAACGAAATCTTTCCCTGTCACTCAGCTTATACTCTATTTGCCGTTCCGAAAAGACCTTAACCTGTCCTTTAACCCAGAGATCACGCACTTTACAAATACCGATCATGTCCCACTTATCAAATCCCTTCGTCCTCCATAGGCCCCCCAGCTTAGCAGAGGCATAGATCGGTGTCGCAATAAACAATGAACAGAATTCCCTCACGACCTATGTAATGAAAATGATACCACTTCTATAATTTTACTCTTATTATTTCACACAGTATAAGGCAACATCAACTTTTTTTCGTTTGTATTTTTTATTTTTATTTTTTAATTTTTATAAGTACAAAAGTCACATTTGTCAGTTTATCATTTATAGCATATGTATTTCCTGAAAGTCATTTGATCAAATACACAGTAATTCGTTTAAGACAATAAAAACATTTTGTCAACCGTGCAGAAAAAACATATATAAATATACAAATGAATTTCACAACACACAAACTCACTCATTCATACTACAATCACTCTTTTTTCTGCGTCTGAGGGATCGCAGATAGATACGCGATTTATTACGCAAGGTCGACGCGTTTCGGTGGTATAAAACCACCTTCCTCAGGACCTTCTGGCAGAAAAGACAGATATTCTTTGCACAAAAACAATCACTGCACGGTATGATATCTGTAACAATAAGAAGAGATATATATATTTGTAACATACGCTTTACAGATTTATGCAATTAGATTCATCTAAGTACTACACTTACAGTTGCCCTGTGTAGTCATTTCAGACTAACATTTCATTTTTTTAAAATTCAATTCTTTATAACAGGCATAATTGGTGCATATCCAGTGTTACAACGCCCATCTTTAGCCTAATTCGATTATGATTTATCGAGATGTCAAACAACATTAAAAAGAGTCATAGAAAAAGGAGAGAAAAAGGGAAAGATCTCCTTGACTTCCTATATAGCTACACACCTATCATTTTAGAAACGTAAGTGTCATGTGTATACTAGAATTCAAATGTCTTTTTATACTGAGACGCAGAATGTATGCTAGATTCGAAAATTAGACCTACAGGAGTGATTCTATATTCTTACTTCTTATTTCAACAAAATTGAGGTAGAGAGGGCGACGCCGTGCCTCTCCATTTTAAGGGGGGCATTAGTACTCTCTTATATTAAATTATGCTTACATAAATGGGAAGTTATTAGCTTAAAAATTCTTGAGCCGAACTAAAGAGATAGACTGCAGCCTAAGAGACAATTAATTGAGCGATTGGTATTCTGTTAATTTCAGCTATTATAAATTTAAAATAGACGTGGCCAACACAGAAAAGATATCGAAACACAATAGATACAAAAGGAGGCCTCTTCACTTGTGGATACGAGAGCGATAAAAAGGTTAGTAATGTGGTCCTGTTTTCCAATGAATTATTTCTAGTTCATTGTACATACTCCTGAGAAAACTGTTGGTTCTTTACAGAATAATTTGGCTCTTGAAAAAAGAAAGAACCCAAGACAAAACCCGAGGTCTACATAAGATTAAGAAATAGGCGTTTTTAATGCGTGGTAAGCTGGGATCAGTGTATATCGGCATTATGACTTGTCACTATCTTTCACTAGTAGGCATTGATACATAACATTTTCTGACTTAATGCAGGATCGTCCAAAGAATATTGCGTGTTCATGTTGAGACTGGTTGACCGAAGCAGGTTTCTACCTTAGAAAAATCTCGGGTAAGAATATATAATCACTCCTGTAGGTCTAATTTTCGAATCTAGCATACATTCTGAGTCTCAGTATAAAAAGACATTTGAATTCTAGTATACACATGACACTTAAGTTTCTAAAATGATAGGTGTGTAGCTATATAGGAAGTCAAGGAGATCTTCCCCTTTTTTCTCTCCTTTTTCTATGACTCTTTTTAATGTTGTTTGACATCTCGATAAATCATAATCGAATTAGGCTAAAGATGGGCGTTGTAACACTGGATATGCACCAATTATGCCTGTTATAAAGAATTGAATTTTTTAAAAATGAAATGTTAGTCTGAAATGACTACACAGGGCAACTGTAAGTGTAGTACTTAGATGAATCTAATTGCATAAATCTGTAAAGCGTATGTTACAAATATATATATCTCTTCTTATTGTTACAGATATCATACCGTGCAGTGATTGTTTTTGTGCAAAGAATATCTGTCTTTTCTGCCAGAAGGTCCTGAGGAAGGTGGTTTTATACCACCGAAACGCGTCGACCTTGCGTAATAAATCGCGTATCTATCTGCGATCCCTCAGACGCAGAAAAAAGAGTGATTGTAGTATGAATGAGTGAGTTTGTGTGTTGTGAAATTCATTTGTATATTTATATATGTTTTTTCTGCACGGTTGACAAAATGTTTTTATTGTCTTAAACGAATTACTGTGTATTTGATCAAATGACTTTCAGGAAATACATATGCTATAAATGATAAACTGACAAATGTGACTTTTGTACTTATAAAAATTAAAAAATAAAAATAAAAAATACAAACGAAAAAAAGTTGATGTTGCCTTATACTGTGTGAAATAATAAGAGTAAAATTATAGAAGTGGTATCATTTTCATTACATAGGTCGTGAGGGAATTCTGTTCATTGTTTATTGCTTTTGTTGCTCCTCTCTTTCCCTGACCTGTAAAGTAAATATAGAGGGGGTCCCATATATATGTTAATACATTCACGGTTGTTCAACTGTGGGATTTGTTTGTTGGATCATATGACGAAGATATAATCCACTCTGGCATCTTGGAGCATACCTTCGGTGCAGTGCCTTTTCTTTTCTTTTCACTTATAAATAGAGTCACTTTTCTTTCTGATTCTTTTCTCTTTTTTCTCTCTTGTCTATTTGCAAAAGTATTAGATAGGGAGATATAAAAGTACCTTCCTCTGTAGGAACAACACATCATGGACAAATTAGAAACCTTTGGGTTTACGGATGCAGATTTCAGCTCTCTGCTGGGTCATGTAGTGGATAAAAACAGCACCACAAGTAACACATTAGGTGATAACAGCGAGTGGCAAAATCTATTAAACCTTAGAAAGAGAGCGAGACGAATTGAATCACATGCCCATTACATGAGGGAATACCTAATAGCAGGGGTTTTACCATCAGGCCTTAGAGTCAGGAATGCCCCAGCCTTGTTCGTTGAAATACGCAAATTCCTTGAACGTTGGTCCCTAATATCCAATCGCTGTTCCAGAGATTGGATGTTATTAATCATCGAGACCGCCAGGGACATTCTGATCACACTAAATGATGAAATTCAGAAACTAGAGGATAAACTTAATTCCTCAGATGCAGTGGAAGATGCCAAAGTCAAATTGGAAAAGATACAGACAGAAATGAAGGATTTCGACACCTATCTAACTAATAAAAAGACAGAGAAATTAAAAAATGATGTGAGGTGATTCTCTAAGGAGAAAATCTATCCTTATTTGAACCCAAGTTATTTCCAAGCAAATAACCCTAATGAATATCCACTAAATTCCACTTACAAGAAAAACTATACGAATTTCTCTGACACTGGTTCATCGGGGTCCGACAGTGACAACTTCTCTCACCCTGGTCCGAGTAGAGGGGGATATAATCCTGGGCCTTTTAGAGGAAGACAAGGGCAACGAAACTACTACAACAGGGTTTTTTTTATCAAGGGGCCCGTACAGGGGGAAGCAGGTCCATTGGCAACCACACAATGGGGGCCCACACACCTCGAGCCCACAACCGCAACAACGGTATGTGAAGACCAGGAATCAACAGTACTGGTGGTAGAGGAAATAGTAGAACAGAATAGGGCCACTGACATTCTTCCAATTTACAATTTATCTTCAAATATTTTGAAAGAAGAAGAATCCTCAGTCCTAAGCAAAGGCCTCTCTTTTGTCCCTTTCTCAACTCTAGACAAATTCAAATTACATGTTGACCTTCATGCCTTTTTTAGAAAGGTTAGATTAAAAAAATTCTTTGAAGGCAGAGATTTGATTGAAGAGGAAGAGAATCTATCCAGATGTAAACCTCCATCTATATTCTCTCCCACCTTGGATATGGTTGGCCCAGAGGTACAGATCTTTGAAAAACAAGTCCTGACAGACATCAGTAGACTCTTAGCAAGACCTGAAAAGTATAAATACAACCTTACTAGACAGGAGAATCTAGCCCTAAAAAATCTTGCCAATAATAGCGAGATAGTAATAAAACCTTGTGATAAAGGTGGGGGTATATTGGTGTTTGACAAATCTGACTACAATACCAGAATGAGAGCAATGTTAGCAAATATAGACCATTACAGACCTGCTAATGTTAGAGAGATGCACAGACTGAGTGGTCAAATCAAAGAAATGACCCAAGAAGCTTTTTCCAATGGCTATATATGTGACAAAGAACTCCAATTTCTTAATAAAACCTGCCCCATTACTCCAGCAATGTACGGTCTCCCAAAGACGCACAAGAGCGAAATTGATCCCCCGTTACGCCCAATCATCTCCACCATTGGCTCGAATACTGAACCACTATCTAAATATGTGGATACATTCATCTGTCCCTTGACTCAGAGATATGACTCTTTCGTAAAGGACACAGGAGATATGATCAACAAAATAGAAGGTTTGGTCTTTAACCCTGTGACAGACATCTTAGTAACGCTTGATGTTGAGGCATTATATACCAACATTCCTCAACATCAAGCGTTACAGGCAGTCACAGCTTTGTTACAAAGATATCCCAATATCAGACCAGATGAATTCATTATTCAGTGTCTGGAAATTGTACTTTTGAATAATTTTTTTGAGTTTGAGGGGAACCTTTTTAAACAGATAAAGGGTACAAGTATGGGTGCTTCTTGTGCTCCATCCGTGGCAAACACATATATGGGTGAATGGGAAATAAAGAATATCTACAATATAGATGCCCCTTTCTATGAGAACGTCTCGCAATGGAGACGTTTCATAGATGATATATTCTTTATATGGCATGGTAATGAAACTCAACTAGAAGAATATATCAAGTGGTTAAATGCCAGTGACAAAAATCTTAAATTCACTTCGAATCATAGTGATATAAGAGTTGAATATTTGGATATTGTAATTGAAGGACTTGATGGTCAGTTGAAAGTAAGTCTCTATCGCAAGCCTACTGCGAAAAATACCATTTTAAAGTTTGAGAGCTTTCACCCTCACTGCCAGAAGGACTCTATCCCCTTCGGGGAATTCCTTCGCACCCGACGCAATTGTACTTCCCTTGCTGACTACGATTATCATAGTATATCTCTACGAGAGCGATTAATCGAAAGGGGATACCCACATCGATTAGTTCGCCAAGCGTTCAAGAGGGCGAGATTTTATGACAGAGATGCACTACTCAAAAACAAGAGAGACAAAACTCAGGATAAGATCGTTTGTGTCATAAATCACTCTACTCTCAACTATAAAATAAAGAATATAATTAACAAAAACTGGCGTATTCTTGAAGTAGATAATGAAACCACCTTAGAAAAACCATTGGTGACATATAGGCGCAACCAGAATCTTAGAGACCGGCTGGTCCATACTAGACCCAGAAATAATTCAGTTGAGAAGCAGACTACCCTGACAAGTGGCGACACCATTCGAGGTAATCATAGATGTGGTAATTGCCACGCATGTGATTCCGCGATTGTAGGGAATAACCTTCAACATAATAATATAACTATCACACTAAAATCATTCACGAACTGTCGAAGTAAGAACATCGTCTATTACATTGTCTGCCCATGTGGTCTTCCATACATAGGCGAGACAGGACGAGAATTTAGACAACGATTCAGTGAACATAAATCGTCAGTGAGAACCAGTAAAATAACAGCCCCCCTAGCCCAACATTGCATGGACTTAAATCACAAGGAAACAGAACTAAAATGATGTATTTTAGAAAAAATTCAATGCAGAAAAGGGGAATCACTTGAGAGAACAAGGAAAAAACGAGAGTGTTATTGGATTTTTTTCTTTGATAGTGTCAAGAGAGGCCTCAATGAAAATATATCGTGGTATGTGACAGAATAAGCCCCTTTTTGTCTCATATGGTTAGTATAAGAAGATACTGATGCATTACAACAAAAACCATATAAGATAGCATAGGCAAAATATGTTGAGTGGGCAGTATAACGCAGAGATCAGCCATGATAGGTTTATAATGAATTGGATTTGTGATTCCCTTCATAAACTGTAATGAGTATAGAATGATATCGCTTCATCCCTTAAATGAGAACCACAATACACGTCTACATCGTACATAGAGAGTAAACAATCTAAAGCAAAATCTTGCAAAATACTTTTTATGTTATTGCTTATGATCTTAATCCATGGTTGCTTTATATATTGTCATGTAGAGATACACGAGCTAATCCCGTTACAATCACGAGAATTATTCGAGTTATTCACGCTTTGTTTATACTTTAGCCTGGCTCTTTTTCGAGGGACCTACATCACTTAGTAATGGCGCCTAAGAAAATTGTCTCGTCCCACATGTGGTATGTCAGATCTTTTGCAATCACGGATATACAAAAAAGAGTCAACACGCGTAAAATCTCTTAATTAGATAAGCGTAAGGATGACTAATAAACCTGCAGGTGATGTGTTAAATAGGATTGAGATGGTAGCATAAAATTATTGGAGAAAAACTGTCACTTAATAATGGCGGCGAGGTTTGCGATCACGTGACCTACATCACATATATAACGAAACTGGTTTTAACATTACGACATTCTTAAAGAATTCTTTTTATTTTGTGGTTAATTTAAATATGAAAACAGGACCCAAATAGGAATAGTTTATCCACCAAAATAAAAATACTCGAACAAACGAAGGTAGACGTGCGTTTGAAAACCAATTAATAATGGCGACCAATATGGTGGTCACATGACCAAACACTTTGGTGCCAACCGACGGGTATTTAAAAAGAAATGCGATTCATAGTTTCTCCGGTCCACGCGTTGTGATGAGGAGACACCTTCAGAATCGGGAAATTTAGCACTGGTAAGTCAACTCTAAATTCGGGTCGGCGAAGCAAGGATAGAGAGCGCTATGCTCTGGCTCTGAGTTTAACGGGGATACTACAGGACCCTTTAACTTCGAATTAAATGGGAAGTTTAATGGCCCAATCTATACTAGCGAAGTTTAGGTAGACGTTCTGTCTCTATGTCTATCCGGGTGTAACAGGACCCTTTAATATCGAATTTGAATGGGAGGCTGCTAGCCCAACACGTCTTTTTTCCAACTAAAGAGATAGATTTCACCTTAGTAGTCACCTAATCTTATATTGGGTTAGTACATGACTGATGGCTTTTTGTTGATTTCAGCGATCTAAAAGCAAGATAGACGTGGTCAACTTAAAAGAAAGAACACTGCTAATAATAGATACAGGAGAAGGTGACGAGGAGACATCTACGGAATTGGGAAGCAAAACAACGCGTAAAAAAGCTAGTAAGCCAGTCCCACATCTTATTTCAACAAAATTGTGGTAGAGAGGGCGACGCCGTGCCTCTCCGTTTTAAGGGGGGCATTAGTACTCTCTTATATTAAATTATGCTTACATAAATGGGAAGTTATTAGCTTAAAAATTCTTGAGCCGAACTAAAGAGATAGACTGCAGCCTAAGAGACAATTAATTGAACGATTGGTATTCTGTTAATTTCAGCTATTATAAATTTAAAATAGACGTGGCCAACACAGAAAAGATATCGAAACACAATAGATACAAAAGGAGGCCTCTTCACTTGTGGATACGAGAGCGATAAAAAGGTTAGTAATGTGGTCCTGTTTTCCAATGAATTATTTCTAGTTCATTGTACATACTCCTGAGAAAACTGTTGGTTCTTTACAGAATAATTTGGCTCTTGAAAAAAGAAAGAACCCAAGACAAAACCCGAGGTCTACATAAGATTAAGAAATAGGCGTTTTTAATGCGTGGTAAGCTGGGATCAGTGTATATCGGCATTATGACTCGTCACTATCTTTCACTAGTAGGCATTGATACATAACATTTTCTGACTTAATGCAGGATCGTCCAAAGAATATTGCGTGTTCATGTTGAGACTGGTTGACCGAAGCAGGTTTCTACCTTAGAAAAATCTCGGGTAAGAATATATAATCACTCCTGTAGGTCTAATTTTCGAATCTAGCATACATTCTGAGTCTCAGTATAAAAAGACATTTGAATTCTAGTATACACATGACACTTAAGTTTCTAAAATGATAGATGTGTAGCTATATAGGAAGTCAAGGAGATCTTTCCCTTTTTTCTCTCCTTTTTCTATGACTCTTTTTAATGTTGTTTGACATCTCGATAAATCATAATCGAATTAGGCTAAAGATGGGCGTTGTAACACTGGATATGCACCAATTATGCCTGTTATAAAGAATTGAATTTTTTAAAAATGAAATGTTAGTCTGAAATGACTACACAGGGCAACTGTAAGTGTAGTACTTAGATGAATCTAATTGCATAAATCTGTAAAGCGTATGTTACAAATATATATATCTCTTCTTATTGTTACAGATATCATACCGTGCAGTGATTGTTTTTGTGCAAAGAATATCTGTCTTTTCTGCCAGAAGGTCCTGAGGAAGGTGGTTTTATACCACCGAAACGCGTCGACCTTGCGTAATAAATCGCGTATCTATCTGCGATCCCTCAGACGCAGAAAAAAGAGTGATTGTAGTATGAATGAGTGAGTTTGTGTGTTGTGAAATTCATTTGTATATTTATATATGTTTTTTCTGCACGGTTGACAAAATGTTTTTATTGTCTTAAACGAATTACTGTGTATTTGATCAAATGACTTTCAGGAAATACATATGCTATAAATGATAAACTGACAAATGTGACTTTTGTACTTATAAAAATTAAAAAATCAAAATAAAAAATACAAACGAAAAAAAGTTGATGTTGCCTTATACTGTGTGAAATAATAAGAGTAAAATTATAGAAGTGGTATCATTTTCATTACATAGGTCGTGAGGGAATTCTGTTCATTGTTTATTGCTTTTGTTGCTCCTCTCTTTCCCTGACCTGTAAAGTAAATATAGAGGGGGTCCCATATATATGTTAATAGATCGGTGTCGCACCCGTTAATTTATCACTCCAGCCCATAGCCGCCGTTGCGCTACGCCATACCCGCACAGCTATAGCGGTAGGTCCCGTGAGTTGTGAATGGGAGGATCCCGAATAAAGTGCCCTGTAGTAATCACCACCCGGGAGCAGCCACTTGTCCATTTCAAATGCTGGATCCAACGCCGGGCCGTACATCCCGTGGTTGATAGCAGCAAGTTGGGAAGACCAATAATACCTACGAATATTCGGGAGCGCCATACCGCCATCATACCAGGGGAGTGTCAATTTCAGAAGAGCTATGCGCGAACGCCCGTCCCATATTAATTGCCTCTGCAACGATTCTAATTCCCGAAAATATTTCGACGGGACGACGTCAAAACTATTCTGGAGGGCATATAGGAACCGCGGTAAGGACATCATCTTAAAAAGGGCCGCACGCCCTAGGGGAGACAACGGTAATTTACGCCAACGCGCTACATCGGAGCGTAACGTTGGAGTGGGGGGAGCAAATTATGTTCATAGCGAACCGCTGGATCCATCGAGATAAACACACCCAAGTACTTAAAGCCAGACTGCGACAACTGGATGGGACAGCCCCGTGGCAAACGAGGGACATCACCCGCAAGTACATAAATGTAGGATTTCGACCAGTTAATGATAAGGCCCGAGTTCTTCCCGAAGGAGTTAAGTACGTCAAACAATACATTGAGCGATTGTTGGGGAGATTTAAGGTACAATAAAATATCATCCGCATATAAGGAAATGCGATACTCAAATTCCGGCGTCCAGCGTATACCCTTCATCGAAGGTTCCCACCCTAGCCAAGCGGGAAGAGGCTCCAACGCCAAAGCAAAGAGGAGCGGGGACAACGGACAACCCTGTCGCGTGCCCCTCCCAAGAGTGAAAGGCACGGAGACGTGGCCATTAACCACCACCTGGGCTAGTGGTGTTTCATACAGGAGTTTGACCCAACCAACAAAACCCGCGCCGAATCCAAACTTGGCGAGCACCGCCCACAGATAAGACCACTCGATTGTATCAAAGGCCATCGTGGCGTCCAAGGACGCCAAGATGGCCGGTTCACGCAGCGTCGGGGCCCTCGCGAGAACACCATGCAGACGTCGCAAATTTAGTGCCGTGTTACGGTGCGGGATAAAACCCGATTGATCCGGATGAATCAGGTCGCCAATAACCGTAATCAGACGATTAGCAAGCAACTTGGCGAGGATCTTGGGCTCCGCAATTAGGAGCGAAATGGGTCTATAAGACGAGCAGCGATCTCGTGGTTTACCCTCCTTATGGATCACCACAATGGTCGCAAGATGCTGATCTCTAGGGAGGGAGCCATCATCTCACGCTGCCAAAAACATATCACGGAGATAGGGAGCTAAAGTATCAGGGCGTAACTTATACAGTTCCACAGGAAGGCCATTGGGACCCAGAGCCCTGCCGGAGCGAAGGGAGCGGAGCGCGAGAGCCACCTCATCCACCGAGGGCGTGGCGTCCAAGCAATCACGATCCGATTCCGACAAACATGGGAGTGCTATGTCCCGAAGCAACAAGTGCGAATCCTCCTCAGACCTGTCGGACACCGAGGTATAGACCTCTCGAAAATAATCAGCAAAGCATTCAACAATTCCAACAGGATCAGTTACACTCACACCATCGCATGTCTCAATCACTGGAACCACTCGATTCGCTCTCTCCCGTCTGTCCAGCCAGGCAATCAATTTTCCTGCTTTATCACCCACATCATAGAGCCGTCCCTGCTGTTCCCTACTCATCGTCTTTGCCGCATCAGTAACCAAAGTTTTATATTCTAATTGTTTAAGGCGCAGGACATGTAATGCGTCTCGAGACACCTCCCGCTCCAATGCCGTCTCCAGGTCTGTGATTTCAGTCTCGAGCTGAACAATTGCCTCATCCTTACATTTCTTGGCACACCCCACCAAAGACAATGCCTGTCCCCTGATCAGTCTTAAAAGCTTCCCACAACGAGACAGGCGAGGATACAGAACCAGCATTCTCAGTAAAATACATATCAAATGATTTAATCAATTCAGCGCGAGTTTTAGGGTTGAGGAGATACCAGGGGTTAATCGGAGCCACCCTGCCTTCGGCTCTGATGCTAAAATTAAAATGAAACCAAATAGGGGAATGGTTCGATATACCTCGGGCCAAGTGTCTAATCTCTCCTATCGAGGGGGACAGTGCCGCCGGTATCAGGATATAATCTAATCTAGAAAGACTGCCATGAGCTCCCGAGTGGAAAGTAAACTGTGTTTGCTCTGGATGCATTAGTCTCCAACAGTCTATGAGGCCCAATGTTTCCAGGAAGTCACCCAACCAGGATTGCGCAGCAGGAAGATCTCGGGGGGATAGCGGTCTATTCTGCCAGAAATGACGGAGTTAAAATCACCACCCAGAATCAAAACACCCTCTGGGAGACCCAGAACCACCCGCCCCAGGTCCGTAAATGTCGTGGACTGTAAGCCCGGGGGGACATAAACTGACACCAACGAGATTGGTTTTCCCTCCCACCGCCCGACAAGTGCAACATATCGACCCCTGGCATCTAGGATCACATCATCAACCTCGAGGGGGAGGGAAACCCTAAGCAGAATACCCACTCCTCTAGAACTAGATGTAAATCCCGAATGGGCAGCAAGACGATAACCGCTTCTATTAAGAGCTTGACAAGTGTTTCCTATCAAGTGTGTCTCCTGTAGCAAAACGACATCAGGCGAAAGGCGCCGCAACAGCTGCAAAACCACCTCTCTCTTTCTACGATCACCCAACCCATTCACATTCCAGCATAATACCCTCAACCCTCTACCCCCATCCAGATCCACAATGAACTCCCATCGCAAAACGAGCATCATACCAATGTCAAAGATAATGAAAGTACCTTGCCTTGAAGAAGAAAAAACAAACAATCCCAGAACATGTCCCTCCCTCCCCCTAAGGTTCCCAACACAACTCCCCCCCACCCTGCACCCCTGCACCGACTCAAAAGCCACCCCAATTTGCAGTGTGCCTGTCGCCCTAGCAATTACAAACAAAGAACTAATCTACACGAAGAAAACCCCAGAGGAGGAAAGGGTCCCGCCATCCCCGCTACCTCCGAAGAAACGAATGGAAAGATCAAAAAAGTCAATGAGCTTCTGCTGGTCACATTGAATAGTGTTCCGGACATAGGCACCATAATCATTCTTGGTCCATCAGTCCCCCTTCAGCACCACCAGCATGTTCCCGGCCAGCACGGCGAGTCGGCAAAGTGTCCAACCAATCACTCGCATCCTCAGGCCTGACAAAGAAAAAAGTTTGATTGTCATATTCAACACGCAGTCGGGCCGGGAATAACATAGCATATTTCAGTTCCATATCTCGTAGTCGCCGTTTCACACCTTGAAATCCCATACGTTGTTTCTGGACCGATTGAGAAAAGTCCAGATAAAAATTCACAGCGGCGTTCTCGAACTGCGTAGGGCCGCTTGTCCATGCCGCCTGCAAAATGGCGTCGCGATCTCTGAAGTTGAAGTTCCGTGCAATAATCGGACGGGGGGGAAGACCGGGCTTCCCCTGCCCCCCTGGCACTCTGTGCGCACGTTCGATGGCGAAGAATTTGCTCAGGCCCTTTGGTGCAAGATGATTAAGAATGAGGTCCTCCACTCGAAGATCAGTGGCGAGTGAACTAGAATCTTCCGGGACCCCAATAATACGCACGTTATTGCGCCATGCACGGCCTTCAAAATCCTCCAAGCGACGAGCAAAAAAGTCATTAGCAGATCTAAGATTGCGCACTTCTGTTTGCAAGTCTGACACATCCGTAGTAAGGCTGGATGTCTTTAGGTCCAATGACTTCACTTTCTCATTCGTCTTGGCCAAGTCAGTTCGAATGAGGTTGACATCAATAGCCACTGTGTCCAACTTCAGAGCCAAGGCTTCATACTGTTGGCCAATAGAAGACTGAATACCAGCAATGGCGCCCATCACGTCTTGTAGTGTTAAGTCCGCCAACACAGCAGGATCGTCAACAACCTCCTCCCGGGTCTTTGGTGCGCCACCAGGGGATCCTTTAGGAAGTGTATAGCGATCCATGACGTTCGTCTGGGTTGAACCTCCACAGACAGTGGGCTTGACCTTCCGTTTCTCACCCTAGGCTTGCCCGTCATGGCGAGTCGGGTGCCCCGGAGGGAGGCTTGGGATCTGGCCCAAATGGCTCCTTAGAATTCACACACGAGAATACAGGAGGCAAAGTTGAGCCAAGTGGAGTCCACAGCCAAACTGTCGCCCGCTCGAAACTCAATGAGCTGGCATCGGGGCTCGTCCGATCAACAGACACACCGCAGATATGAGGCAGTGCGCCGGAGAAACGAAACCGAAAGTGAAGTGAGGCTGTGGTCTGATCCCCTCAAGCCGTTGTTGTTAAATTACGACCTGGGCATTGCTACAACTCAAGGTCCAGGCTGTTCCATGGAGAAGGCCACAAATTTCAAGACGGTAAAACTCGGGGGCCCTGTGTCCGATTTCGACCCAAAAACCTGCTAGTACATCAGCCGGGTTGTGTCTTCAATGATCTTCCATCGAATCAGGATATTGTCCAGGATAAATGCGGCAGGCAGCGAGGGTCCTCGGGAGCCCTTTGCTCACGCGGCCATCTCGAATGCGCGCGAAGCTCCTCCCCCTCATGACATGGAAAGTTAAATGTGGATAACTGCAATTCTTGTGTCATTCACTAGTGTGACAGGGAAAACATGGCTTCAGACCTATCATTATAGCCTGACTGCTGCGGTTTAAATCTGCAGTGCGATCAGTAAAAACCTCTCTTTTAAACATTAGCAAGTCAGTCCTATTTAGGCCTTGTAGACCACAAGGTACGGTGCATAGCATTTAAAAGTGGAACATGCAGAAAATTAATGTTACCAGTAGAGGTAGATAGAATGTTGTATTCCACCCGCAAAATCGGCTGAATTTCGTGACGAATGCAGAGTTCCGTTCAAATTTCACCAAACTCTGCCTGGTGGAATTTTTTTCCACACAGCCGCAGAAATGTCAGCACAGGCAAGATATGGCATCCTCTTTTGTGATTTCCTAATTTGGTCACCGCAGTTAGAGGGCTGCTTCACAAGTAAATTTGCTGCTGTGCAAGTAGTTTTTCCACTCGAGTGGCAGCAAAATCATCTTTAAGGACTGCATGCTCTTGCACGCCACATGTTGCCATTTGCACTGATTTTTCATTGCTGCTCGTGCTATTGCCACTAAATAGCAGCGTGGGCAGCGCGACCTGCATATTTTATGCCTGTTGGGGGAACACTGTCTCATCTCTCTGAATTTTTATGGAAGTCTGTGGAATTTCATTGAGTGAAACTCTGCAGGTTCTGCCCATCCCTCGTTAACATATCCCTACAATGACAAGACACAAAAAGCTACTTTCAATGTGGCAGGCATAGCTGTTCTATGTAGAAAATCAGAGTAGAGGCTAAAATAATAATACTGTATCTCGTGATTGGTATCAGCTAGAAAAATAAGTAAACAACTATCTTTAATAGTTATGTTACAAAATCAATTCAATGGTCAAGTCGGATTTGTAATAAATATTAAGAAAAAGTAACTTTTAAAAATGTATCTTTTCTATGCTGCCTAAAGTTCATGGTCGCTAAATTGCATTAACTCTCCAGCATTCCTCCAATGAGCTACACAATAGGTCAATGTGAATGGCTGGCTGCCCTGAATGGACAAAGATCACTCCTGTGAGCTCAATCAAATGTTCAGGGTGGGAGCTGTGGGCATTCTGTTGACTCCACAGTGTCAAATCCTGCCTGGCAGGTCTGTTGAGCCACATGGCACCCTTTGACGGAACTCAAAGGGAAAGAGCATGAAGCCAAAATGATTCTTGTGTATACCCTGAGTGAATGCTAAAAGATCCTGCTATTGTCCTACTGGTCTTCTGTTTCTGGGTTTGCTGTGGGTACCAAGTTTGCTTCAAATAGGATTTGGTGACCACAGCGCCTTCCCTAGGCCTGGTCACCCCCTCCTGCCTCCCGCTGACGCCGACCGCACTCGAGAGACCCAGCCCGCATTACCGGCCGCCAGAGCGCCCCAGCCACCGCAGAGCCGGCCGCCAGAGCGTCCCATCCACCGCAGAGCTGCCGCTCACCCAGACTTTCCTGCCGCTGCCTCCCTGCGGCCACGCCCCCAGACGCCCATTCGCCGCCACCCAGCTGACCCGCCCTCCCGGCTCCTAACTTATGTCACCCACTCCCACGCGCAGCGCTGAACCGCAGCAGGCGTGCCAATTGTGCGCCGAAGGCACGCCAAAGGCAAGCCCGTCTGCGCCCGTCCGTGCCTGGACCGCACCCAGTGCCAGGACCCCTGGCCCCCGCCAATGCAAGACGCCCCGACAGACCTACGACGCCGCCGCCCTCAACGCACTCAACACCGGCCGGATCCCTGGATGCTACCGAGCCACCCCAAGACGCACACACAGACCCTTCAGCTGCCACTCCTGCAAGTTCTCCTGCATCCGGACCTGCACGGCACCCGCACCCGCCAACCCGAAAACCAGCAGCAACCACTTGAAGTGCATCCTGCTCAACACCCGCACCGTCCACAGACACGCCGTGGAACTCTGGAACCTGCTCGACACAACATCACCAGACGTCGCCTTCCTCACGGAAACCTGGATGAACGCCTCCTCTGCACCCGACATCGCCATCGCCATCCCGGACGGTTACAAGATCACCCGGAGGGACCGCGTCAATCAGACCGGAGGAGGCATCGCCATCATCCACAGGAACACCATCCGCATCACGACCAACATCGACGACCCCTTCAGAGCCGCCGAACACCTGCACTTCCAGATCCACACCGACCCCAAGACCACCCTCAGAGGCACCCTCATCTACAGACCCCCGGGACCACGCACACAATTCAGCGAAGACATCGCCGACTTCATCAGCCCGCACGCCCTCCCCTACGTTGACTACATCCTCCTCGGGGACCTCAACTTCCACCTAGAGAACAACAACGACCACAACACCACCACCTTACTGGACAACCTCGCCAACCTCGGTCTCAAGCAGCTGGTGACCACCCCCACCCACTACGCCGGACACACGCTCGACCCCGTCTTCTCCTCCAGCAAGGACATCGCCTTCAGCCACTCCACCGGACTCCACTGGACGGACCACAGCTGCATCCACTTCAGCATCAAAAAGAACACGATCCACCACCACCAGCAACAGGCTGCACGCAGAAGCTGGAACAAGATCACAGCCGACCAGCTCGTCGCGTCCCTGAGCCAGGACCCCCCCGCCAGCTCAGCGAACCCTAGCCAGGCCACCAACAACCTCACGAGGTGGATCAGCAACTGCGCAGACGACCTCGCCCCACTGAGGACCCCGCCCAGCAGACCCGGCAGTAAGAAAGCACCATGGTTCACCGACGAACTCAAGAGCTCCAAGAAGAACTGCCGAGCCCTCGAGAGAGCCTGGCGCAGAGACCCAACACCAGACAACATGACCACCCTCAAGCTCGCCACCCGAAAACACCACCAACTGATCCACACCACCAAGAAAACCGCATTCAAGGAGCGACTAGACAACAACGCACACAACAGCAAGGAACTCTTCAAAATCATCAAAGAGCTCTCCAACCCCAGCGCCGGAAACAGCGACATCACCCCATAGCAACACCTCTGCAACTCCCTCGCCTCCTACTTCCACAACAAGATCGCAGATATACACAACAGCTTCAGCACACAGTCAACGCTCCCCACGACCACACCTGCGCCCCCCACCACCACCCTCCGCGCCTGGACCCCGATCAACACCGAAGAAACCCTACGCACGATGAACTCCATCCACTCCGGATCTCCAACCGACCCCTGCCCTCACCACGTCTTCAACAAGGCCAACTCCATCATCGCACCCCACCTACGGGACATCATCAACACCTCCTTCGCCACCGCAACCTTCCCGGAGAGCTGGAAGCACGCCGAACTCAGCGCTCTACTGAAGAAACCATCAGCGGACCCCACCGAACTCAAAAACTACCGCCCCATCTCGCTCCTCCCGTTTCCAGCCAAAGTCATCGAGAAGACCGGCAACAAGAGGCTGGTCGCCTTCCTCGAGACGAATGGATCCCTTGACCCCTCGCAGTCTGGCTTCCGGGCCAACCACAGCACCGAGACCGCCCTCATCGGCGCCACTGACGACATCCGAGCCCTGCTCGACAACGGGGAAACAGCGGCCCTCATCCTCCTGGACCTCTCCGCAGCATTCGACACTGTCTGCCACCGCACCCTAGTACAGCGCCTCAGCAATGTTGGAATCCAAGAGAAGGCACTAGAATGGATCACCTCCTTCCTCGCCGGAAGGACACAGAGAGTCCGCCTCCCTCCGTTCAAATCAGAGGCCACCGAAGTCATCTGCGGAGTCCCCCAGGTTCATCGCTCAGCCCCACACTCTTCAATGTCTACATGAGCCCCCTTGCGGCCATCGCACGCCAGCACAACCTCAACATCATCTCGTACGCCGACGACACCCAGCTGATCCTCTCCCTCACCAACGACCCCGCCACCGCCAGAGCCAACCTACACGAAGGGATGAAAGACGTAGCCGAGTGGATGATGAACAGCCGCCTGAAACTGAACTCAGATAAGACGGAAGTCCTCATCCTGGGATCTTCGCACCCTGCCTGGGACGACTCCTGGTGGCCCCCTGCCCTGGGCAGCGCACCCAAATCAACGGACCACGCACGAAACCTGGGCTTCATCCTGGACTCCTCCCTGTCCATGACCAGACAAGTCAACGCCGTCTCCTCGTCATGCTTCAACACCCTGCGCATGCTACGCAAGATCTTCCGGTGGATCCCCACCGAGACCAGGAAGACGGTCACCCAGGCCCTCGTCACCAGCCGACTGGACTACGGCAACTCCCTCTACGCCGGAACCACTGCCAAACTCCAGAAGAGACTCCAGCGGATCCAGAACGCCTCAGCAAGACTCATCCTGGACATCCCCCGACACAGCCACATCTCCGGACACCTGAGAGACCTGCACTGGCTCCTGATCAACAAGAGAATCACGTTCCGACTCCTCACCCACGCACACAAAGCCCTGCACAACCAAGGCCCAGGATACCTCAACAACCGACTCAACTTCTACACTCCCACCCGCCAGCTTTGATCGACCAACCACGCCCTCGCCGCCGTCCCCCGCATCCGAAGAGCCACCACAGGAGGAAGGTCCTTCTCCTACCTGGCCGCCAAGACATGGAACTCCCTCCCCACCCACCTTCACCTCACCCAGGACCACCTCGCCTTCAGGAAGCAGCTCAAGACCTGGCTGTTCGAGCAGTAGCAGACCCCCCCCCCCCAAGCGCCTTGAGACCCTCTGGGTGAGTAGCGCGCTATATAAATGCCTTGATTGATTGATTGATTGGTGTTAGCTGTGGGCGGACACTGACAATGACCATAATCCAGTCCCTTACACATCCCCAGCCTTAAAAGCCCAAGTTTATTCTAGTCGAAGGCCTTTGCCAACTTAAAAATGCACTGACTCATAATATTTTGGGCCTGTTTGCAGTAAAACAAACAGCAACTACTGCAAAACTAGGTAGGTCAGGGCCTTGGAAAAATTACTCTATTGGTCATACAGGGACCAGGAGTGTCTTAGGGTGCCCTCACCCACAAACTTGTGTACCCTACAGCGCTGCACCCTTTGCAAAAGGATATCAGGCCGACTGAACCATCTGTGACCTGTGAGATGGGTCCGAGGAGGTTAGACCCGTTTCCTTTGAATTCCAAGCACAACATTTTCTCTAAGGATCATAAGGCTGATCGCCTGGGTGACTTGAGGAACATAAAACAGCTGAAGAGGATATTCCTGGAAGAATCGTAGCTGACTAGTGGCAACAGGACCTGAACTGGAGTTTGATGTGGCCTTTTGCATGACACCCTAAGAGTCTCTAAGTGCTTCCCCTGATGTTCTGAAGGCCCTGGAAAAGTATTCCTGTGAGTTTTGGGTACTCAAAAGAAGTTAGGACCATTTCCAAATTTTTGCTCCAGAGCTTCAAGGGAACAGAGCTCAAAAGGCACTTGTTTGGTAGTTCCACTGCATTCAATTGAATCTCAGGTTTGTACCACATAGAGAAAATTGTTCCTCTGAAAAAAAACCTTTTTTAAAGTCGGAGTGAGAAAGTCAACGTCTTGTGGAGTTTATATAAATGAAGCTTTTTAGATTGATGAAAACTTTCATGTGCGTATGTCCAGGTTTACGGGACGCTCTCCCCAATGTCCACTGTTTATGGAATCTTATTTTGAAAGTTTAGCATCCATCCAGCGTACCTCTCTGGCTTGCTTGCAAACTCGTCACGGTATATAAACTTCATAAGACGTTGACTGCTGGATATTAAAATTAGGATTAGAAGACTTCATTTGAGTTGAATGTGAGATCGGCTGATTTCTATCACTAGTGTGTGGTCCCGAGGAGAACCCCCATCTGATACACGTGGGGTCGAAACGCGTCGACCATTTCTTTTCAAACAAGTGTGGCGACAAATTTATGTTTGAGGTTTCTGCCTGGTCATTAAAATGAGTTACATTTAGTATATCTTTTCAGTGCTGAAATCCGTTTTGTTAAAAAATTCACACTGTCGATCAAATTGTGATATTCTTCAAAAAATATATGCAATCAAACCACTGTTTATTTTATGAATGTCGATTTGTTTTATGTCATTTGTTTTATGTTGTCCTAGTCTATGTCCGAATGTTGTCAAATGAATTTGTGATTTAGGTGTTTTGTCATTAGGTTTTTCATTTATTGATTTTGTATTGTACAAATGTTAAATTAATGCGTTTTTCACTTGTGTTGTTCCAAAAAAGAGATCCACATTTTAATGAAAAAATGAATGTGTTCCCTCTTATGAAATTGAATAAAAAAGAATTTCTGATGAAAATAGATTCGGGTGACATTGATTAAGGTCTATGCAACAAGTTGAATTAGTTGTTGTCAAAAGAACATATCAGTATTGGCATATTATTTTTCTAGTTTAAAATAAGGCAAGGGGGAATTCCAGCTACCTCTAAGTCCCTAGTATATAATTGGGCAGGGAGGTTTACACCTCGCGTGCGATCTCGCTATTTGATGCCATGGCTGCCACGGGGGGGGGGGGGGGGGGGGAAATGGCCATGATCCTCCTCGATGCGGAGAAAGCCTTCGATCGCGTGGTATGGGAATTCCTATGGGATGTCCTTGTGAGAAGAGGTTTTGGGGGAAAGTGTCTGAAAGCAATCAAGGCAATGTACTTAGATCCGGTTGCCAGGATTACAGCTATGGGTATGCGTTCGGAGGAGGTGGTAATTAGGAGAGGTACCCGTCAGGGATGCCCCTGCTCTCCAATACTATTTGAACTTTATATAGATCCCTTGATAAGGGAAATTTTAGCTTCAGACAAAATCTCCCCAGTAACAGTAAACGGTCATACTACGAAATTGTTGGCATATGCAGACGACCTGGCAATTGTTACCACTAATCCGCAGACAGCAATGGTGGAATTGTGTCAACTGGCTAAAACATATGGGGCCTGTTCCAGTTATAAGCTGAATGAAGAAAAAACATTAATAATTAGTACAAACAATATTTATAAAGCTGACCAGAGGTTCGTGGAGTCTGCAGTATATCTCGGGGTGAGGATAAATGCGAATGTCGATAAAATTATACAGGAGAATTATGTACCCTTGATTGCGGCAATCGAAAAAGAACTAAAAAGAATAGATGTATTACATTTATCTCTGATTGGTAGGGTGAATGTACTGAAAATGTCAATGTTCCCTAAAATACTGTATTTATTCCGTGCTATCCCCTTATTGGTTGAAGAGGGCCTGTTAAAGAAAATGGAAGCTGTCTTCTCCCAATTCGTGTGGCAATACGGGAAAATACGTAGGTCACTGGCCCTATTATTTGTACCTCTGGAGGGAGGGGGACTGTCAGCACCAAACCTGAGGCTGTACCATTGGGTTTGTTTAATGATGCAGATGAATGTTTTATTTAAATATGAAGAAATAGCACTGCCGGTTGGTATTTATAGGACCCCCACCATATACGAGGTGTTAGTAGGTGAAAGAGCTCTGGGGCTCTTCACACGAGAAGCCAGCTATAAATATTACAAAAGGATCAGAAGTAAGGTACTGCTTAGTGCCTGGGGGACCTGGAAGGCAATAATGAGGTTCTTGAAGATACCAAAAATTAATAGCACTTTAGATCTCTGGAGGTCAAATCCTTTCGTTCATCTGGGCCAGAATAGCAACAGTAGGGTATGGAAGGGGCTGGGTGTTAGATGTCTGGGGGACATTATGATTGGTGATGAGATAATGGGGTTTGAGACACTACAGCAGAATTATGGTATACCAGCTAGCCAATGGCTATTATATAGACAACTGGAACAAACAGTCAAGTCAATCAGACCCAGGATTGCAATCCTAGAGATTAACCCAATTGTGGATTATGTAAGGAAAGGTGGTAAGAAGATCAGAATTGGTTATAGCTATCTTCAACAGGGTTTGGGAGACGACATTGAAAAAACTGAATCTTCTTGGGCTCAGAGAATTGGGGATCCAGATGTAGATATTGATTATGCGTTAGTGTTGAATAAGAAAATACTGAGAGCGTCAAATCTGAAGGCCCAGCATTATAAGACTAATTTTAATCTGTACTTTACTCCTGCCAAGTTGTTCGCGTGGGGTAAGAGAGAAAATGATAGGTGTCCTAGGTGTGATCAAGGCCCTGCAGACTTACTGCACATGTTTTACCACTGCCAGAGTCTTACACCAGTCCTTAACGAAATTGAACGGTTTTTAGTGGGGCTGCTAGAGCAACAGATCACTCTATCCCCAACGACTGTTCTGATCGCAGGGATGGTAACTTGAAGATAAAACGAGATGTCGAAGCTTTTATTTTTCTGTCTATGGCCTTTTTTCGAATTTTAATAACGGCTGGATGGAAAGACTCTGTACCCCCTACGTTTCAGATGTGGATAACGAGGCTCCTGGGAACTCATAATACAGAGGAATGTTTGTATGATTTTAAAGGAAAGAGATCGAGGGAATTCGGCAAAAAGATTTGGGCTCCCCTCAGAAAGTGGAGAGAAGTTAGATAAGTAAGATTGACGTGAAAGATCTAATGGTTTTATTTGATCTAACTGTTTATATCTAGCAGTGTGTGGCCTCTGTGTCTTTTATTTATGTATATATCAATTTCAATCCCTGATCTTATCCTGTTGTTTTATGTACTTTGATACCCTGAACCATCTCAATAAAAATAAAAAAAATAAAAAAAGAAAATAGATTCGGGTGACATTGATTAAGGTCTATGCAACAAGTTGAATTAGTTGTTGTCAAAAGAACATATCAGTATTGGCATATTATTTTTCTAGTTTAAAATAAGGCAAGGGGGAATTCCAGCTACCTCTAAGTCCCTAGTATATAATTGGGCAGAGAGGTTTAAAGGACCAGTAGATTTCTTGCACTAGAATATACACTATTACGTTGCTTGCTGTCATGAAAAATGGCAGCCCTGCCTTTAAGACTGCCTTTAACCTGTAATTATATGCAAATTTGACTTTGGAATTAAAAGTGCTGCCAAAGTTGTAAAATACCTTATTTTTACACATAGGTCACCTTAAGGTATCCCCTAGGTCCCCCAGGGGTAGGGTGTCTTGTAACTAACTATAAGAAGGGACATTATATTATACGTTTTGTAAGCCCTGATGAAGAAAAAACTACAAAATTCATATTTCCCCATTTTTGGTTATTAGCTCTATAGACTAACATTGGAATATTTTAATTAAGAGTAAATAGTCGAGGACGCAGCTAAAAAATATAATTCAACGACTTAAAATGATAGTTATGATAAATCCAACAACTTTCCACTGTTGGATTCATATGAACTTTCACAGAAAATGAAATACTAAACTTTCTTTTCTGTAAGCCACAATCCAGCCTTCCAACTGCTTTCACTTGATGGGCTAGCCTCTGCCAGGCTGAGCCAAACTGTCTTAATGAGGTGTGAAGTAGCCTGCCAGAGAGACAATGGGTTTCCTGTGTGAGAAGAACTGAAACTGCAGAAGGCACAAGAGAGGAGGGAGGAAGGGTGGCCAAACTGGTTTTCCAAGGTAACAATGACACTTTAAGACAAAACAGGCTCACCCCCACATCCTGCAAAGCCAGCCAAATAGGATCCCCTGTAATTAGATTAGAAAGAGGGGTGGAAGGGAGTGTTAAATGTTATTGGCCACACCAGTGGGTTGGCTTAGCTTGGTCTAACCTCTAAGGAGAGAATTTTGAGATAATAGTGCTTTCTGGGACGAGAATATGTCACAATTTGGAGGAAGTGGTAATATACCTGGGTGGCACCCTGCATCCTACTGGTTAGGAGTGCCCCCTGTTTGATGCCCAGAAACCCAGTATAAATATGGAAGAGTTGCCAAGCAACTCAGATCTGCTGCCTGAAACTACAAGGAGGTGAAGGACTGCCCTGTTGGAAGCCTGACCTGCACCCCAAATGATTGCACTCTGAAGGACTACACTTGCTGCACACTTGGAACTAGAGCCCTAAGAACTTTGCCTTGCTTCAAGAAGGATTAGGGTGTGAACTCCATGCAAGCTAAACATTGACTGAGCCCATCTCCATCATCTCCATCAAGAAGTCTCCATCCTGGAGTGCGTCCAGTTGACTTTTAAGGATTTGGCCAGGTGCAGTGTGGGAATTGTAGGCCCAACATCCCAAGGACAATCTCAGAGATTCTAGACCCCTTGATTAGTGTTGTGGACACTTTGAAACCTCAAGGAGACCTTCTGGAAGAAGATTCAGAAGATTGACTTTTTGGTAAACAGCTCCATAAGGTGACTGACACAAAGTCTAGAGTCAAGCCAGGTACCTTCAACTGCCATCCAGCCTGGATTTCAGGTTCACCCTGCTGAAAGCTCCAGAGCTACAGACTTAAAGGATTTGACCAGGTTCTTGCAGAAGATCCAGCCGATGATGTTGATGCAAATCTGTCCGGAAGAGGAGACGCACTTGACGGCCGAGAGAAAAAGCTCCAGAAAAAGGACTCAGTGCAAAGGTAAAATTTTGACTTGGGGCTCCTGCTTAGTGTATCAGAACAGGGCTCCATCACAGTCACCACAAACTTTGACTTGGATCTGGTCAGGCGTGACCAGATGTCACAACTTTGCGTATCGGTTTTTAAGCACTAGAAAGTGTTCATTCTTTAAAAAACATATGCTTGTTTCCCTACATTGGATTTTTGTCGTTTGATGTGTATTTGTTCGTAAAAATATAACCTATTTTTATTTTGTGTAGTGTCTTACTTATTTAATGTATTGGTGTTTTTAAATGCTTTACACATTTTCCTCCTAAGTTACTCCTGCCTGCTTATTGCCAGCTACCAAGGGGTAAGCAAAGAAATCATTTATTGACACCTGAACTGACCCTTTATCATGTTTATAACCTTTTTACTAGTGGTAAGTCACTACTTAGCACTACTAATAATCCACTTCCAACATAATTATATTGTGTAAATTGAAAAAAGGAATGCTGAGTATTTATCGCAGCTGCCAGTTAAAATAGATGAAAATGAAACAGTGGGCCGAGATTTGTTAGTAGCAAGTTTTCACAAGTTTTTTGATGGGGCTGCCAGTGAAGAAGAAATGCTTGTGAAAGTTAATCACGAAAGTGATTTGTATGAGATAAAACAATGTCTGAGAGATGGCTGCCTAAACGCATAGATAAAAACGTTCTGCTAAGTAGTTAGATGATTATTTCGAAATGATTGTAGAAAATGGTCGTATTTGTCATGGGGACAGGTTAGTAGTTTCAGTAAGCATGCAAAACAATTGATAGAATTGCTTCACAAAGGTCGCAGTGGATGTCAGACATGAGATGTACAGTGAGATGTTCATGGTAGCCAGGCATGGGCAGGATGATAGAGAGACGGGCATAATTGCTGGTCATGAAAAATGTGTGGTAAGCCCAGTATGTTACAAGGAACACCTGAGTGCCAAGTCATCTCTAAAGCAGGACCTGACAGAAGATGGTTTGGATGTACGTGGACTGTTCGCAAGACAAGGAAGTTGTGGACATGATAGACTATTTCTCTTAATGGCCTGCATTAGAGTTTTTGAATGTAATGACCTCCGATGGAGTTTCTGGGCAGTGCATGTGTTCAAGAAGAGTACCCAAAGGAGATTGTGACAGATAATGGTTCCCAAATTACATTGGTCTGGATGGAGGAGTTCTAGGAACATGACAATAAGCTTCATTTGACAACCTAGTATCATCCATGTGAGAATGAGAGAGTAGAACTATTCAACCGAGTCAAAGAGGAAAACATACATTTAGTCATGCAGGGCAACATGCCTTGGAAGAGGTAGATTTATCAGACTACTCCCCATTGTGCCACAGGGAAAACAATAATGTTTTTTTATTGTAAGGTTGCATTTCTTGTTGTAAGGTCCGCCCTGGGTGGATGAACCAGAGAGAAGGAGGTAGATATTTTTAATCCAGGGTGATGGAAAGGGTATTTGTGCACTAAGAGAAGTTCTGAATGAGTCATTGGAGGAAAACTGACAGAAGACCATGAGATTGTAGACTGAAGAAATGGGAGCTGACAAAATGGGTAAGACCAGGGAGGAAGGAAGCATCCAAATGGTCCATTAAAAGAAAGATTACCAATGTGTGTGGGAAAACGATTCAATTGGAAGTGGGAGATGTTTGGAATGCTGGGACGTTGATATGATGTAATTCTGCAGAACCCAATATATAACTGAATTGAATTAACGTGGTAATATTCTGTGCAACAGAAATTATTATCATGTTAATAATCAGCTGATTATCGACAGTGCACTAGGGAGTAAGTGCTGAAAAAAGCATCTAAAAAACAAATCCTACAAAAATAAGAGGATTGCTTTATTTTCTGTAGCCTCCTCTTTTAGAAGCTTTTGTCAGCACCAACTCCCAGTTCTTTTGGGCTGCTTTCAGTTGTAAAATAGTCCCTCATATAGTTCAGTGGTCGCGGAAGAACATGGCCAAAAAGCCAATCAAATGTTTGCGACATATTGGATCAGGCTTGTGAACTGATCCCGTGACTGTCATTTTCTCAAGCGAATGGATTTATGTTCTGGAGCAAATTAAGCCAATGCTTGAAGGAGAAGACCGAAATTCTTTCAAAGTAGGTATGGAATGCTATATGTTTGCCATGAATTGCACATGTGCTGTGCATGCCAAAAATAGAAACTGCTGCCATTGCGCTACAGAAATTGCTTGGAAGCAGTTAAATAATTGGCAAATCTCATTCTAGATTCTAGCCGAATCCAGCAGGACAAAGAGACTGTGCTATGTGATGTGCAGTTATCCTTTTGTCTCATCACTGATAACTAAAACCCTTCTTTTCTGATTTTATTTCACTTTTCGGCCACTTTGAGACCCTAAAATTAGTTACTTGTTTGTTAAAATTGTCAGGTAAATGATTTCAATTGCCTCTGATTTGAAAGCAGTCCAAGGTCTGTGTGCGGGGGATTTGTCATTAGAGCATATTCTCAGACCAACTGGTAGTCACCCTAGCTTTACAGAAACATTTTATTGTTCTGGCTCGAAACCTTGGAAATAGCAAGTTCCCTAGGAAAATGCTTAATGACTTTAAAATATAATCAGTGTAAATGGCAATCTTATTAGAATGGTTGTTATGTATATTAAAAGCTGTTAATATTTTCCCTTCTAGTTGGCAAGACATGTTATCGCCAATACATTACGTATACATACAGTGGACTTTGGATCAGTCCCCTGGTTATGATTGAATGGCTATTGTGTCAATCTGACTTCCCTACTATTGATTCGATGGCTTTCTTCCCTATACGTGTTCGTCCTGCTCAAGCACTTTGAGATCTTAAAGTGTTCTGAATGGACACTGCACCAAGGCTAGGTCAATGGACCAGCCCAACACAGACATTCGACGCTTTTGCGTTAAATTACGCCATTGTCCCCCCTGTACATGCTCCCCAAAAGAATAACTTCTGAGGCACTTCTACTTCCCAGTGACTGCTAGGCCCTATTTCCAGTATAATTCTTGCAACTATTTCTGTCATGTTGAAGACATTTATTGTAAATTGCAAGTTGACTCATCACTATCAATCTGGCTTTGATATATGTATTCATCATTTAGAAAAACAAGCACAAGGCATCAGAATAGCAAGCCTGTATATGGAAATTTGTAGGTTTAAGCCACACCCTCTCAGCTTAGTGGTTGAGATTTCAAGCACTGTTGTCTGATTTGAAAGGGGTATCTAGTAATGACTTGAGGAACTGCAGAAGCTTTGCAGCCCCATAACTTGTGTTGCAGTTATATGTAATCATTTTGGGCAAAATCGCTGGTATGTTAGAGTCATTCCAGAATAGTTTGCAGTCAAGATTTTCCATTGTGTGCACACCTTAACTCCCCCACCAAAAAATAAAGTTTAATGGTGGAAGTCAGTCCAAAGCAAATGCGATTTTGTAGAATTTAATATTTTGATTATTACAATCATTTGAGAAAAATTTGGACTTGAGTGCTAAGTAGTGCTGTATGCATTTTTCAAGACATCCAAAGTTGGCCAACTTTTCCTTAACTTGTTGTTCCAAAGTGTATACACTCAGAAATGCTATGATGTCATTGAACTCTTCTCTGAGGACCCGTCCGGCGCCCAGCGGTGATTGCCGGCCCCTGCGCACCGAGGCCTCAGTGCTCACCTGCTGCCACCTGCAGGTCTCCAAGAGAGCCCACCACGTGCCGGTGCAATCTTCAAGCCCAAGGCTCACGAGCTTGGCAGCCTCCTTAGCCAATCATGGGCTTCCGCGCAACAGGTCCCAAGCGCACCCAGCGGCACCGCACTGTGGAGTTCTGTGTGTGCTGACTGCTCCCTTCTGCCTACACTGCGGTCCAGCAGGTCTCACACAAATCAAATCCAGTCCGGACCACAAGGCCTTCTGCATCTTTGCAGGCTGCACACCCGCTTGGCTCTTCAGGTGGGCCTACCTCAGTGCACCGCAAGTCATCGCCATGTGGCGGTAGGCCATTGCTGGATGCAGTAACCTCAGGTGCCCCTACCTCTGTGCACCACAAGTCACCATCCAGCCTCCAGGCCTACTGCATCATCGCAGGCTGCACAGCCGCTCAGCTCTTCAGGTGAGCCTACCTCTGTGCACCACAAGTCATCATACCGTGGACCCACTCCACAAGTCTGCCTCCAGCAGCCAACAGCATGTCCTCGGTAACACCACTGGAGCCCTTCACAGTCACAGGCCACCCCCATCCCAAGCAGGCTGCTGGAAAGCCTGGGTGGAACGTCTGGAGACGTACTCTACAGCGCATGACATCCCAGCACAGCGGCCCTTGCGTAGGCATGTGAGGAGTGTGGAGAAATGGCCCGGGGAACTGGGCGTGGTTTCGTTCTGGGCTCTGGGCTTGGTTCAGTTCTGGGCGGCCACAAAAGTAACTATGCCTTATGACTCTGTTGTAGTATAGGCGCCACCCACACCTTAATCGACAATGTTGCAATGTAGCATGCACCAAGAGGGCAGGCTCGCCTGAATGGATAAATAAAGGAGAGCAAGACTGCTCAGAGTCTTGGCTCATCCATGCCAACTGTTGTATGTATATCTTTATTGCTGCACCATAAGCCAAAGGCCTAGCCTCAATTGCATACTTGCTTGATCATAGACATGAAACATCTGTGTGAATCAGAATGTTTTAATCACATTCGGTGTAGTATTGAAGCTGGCCCAGTACATGGCCATGCAAACTCCACTTTATATTGTTGCCCCGTGGAGAGCCAGCCAGAGTCCATTAGGGGTTGACAAGTTCATCGGAAGAGGAAGAGTTCAGTCCGCAGTCTGATTGCTGTGTCATCGGTAACCAAACCAAATATGGCAGTCCATGTCGAGGGCCAAGGTGAGTGTCGCAGAGTGTATCGGGGGTCAGTGAAAGGTGTTATTCCCGGCAGTGATCATAGGGTAGAACCAAGCTGAAACAGGCCATATGGCGGGGATGAATACTACCGCTTCCTTCTTACCACAAAGACAGAATCACCCACATCATCGTCCTATGCTGTGTGATGTGCCTCACATGTGGGTGGTGGTGTTTTGTCTGCAGCACTGTGTGGCACTGACACATCAGGGGCCGGAGGTGGAGTGTCTGCTGCACTTTGTGGCACTGACACATCAGGGGCAGGAGGTGTAATGTCTGCTGCACTGTGTGGCGCTGACATCAGGGGGCGGAGATGTGGATGAAGTAGTGGCAGCAGCATTCATCTGCAACAGGCCTTGTGGCATCAATGCCATGATGAGGATCTGCAGGGCATGGAAGATCCCAGCTACATCTCGCTGGTGTGCAGCTGTGACAGCCATTCTTTCTGCCTTCATCCGCTGCATCCGCTGACGACACACAGCTCATTCTTACCCTGGACAAATAATCCACAATAGCCGAATAAAATGTCCAACACTGTCTTTCGGCTGTATTCGAATGGATGAAGACCAACCACCTAAAATGCAACAGCCAAAAGACGGAGATTCTGCTGTTTGGAAAATGTAACATATTCTCACCCAAAATGTGGTGACCAACAGATACAGCCCCACCCCGTAATACGGTGGACACTGCAAAAAATCTAGGAGTACGTTTTGATACCTCCCTTTCTTTTCACCAGCAGGCCCTGTCGGTTGCAGGAACGTGTTTTTATTGGATAAAAACTCTGAAAAGATTTCTTGATCTCCTGCCAGCCACTGTCCGCAAGACTGTGGCAGTGGCTATGATTCTATCGCGACTGAACTACTGCAACAGTCTCTATGCAGGCATAAATAAGAGTACTCTAAAAAAGCTGCAGACTGTTCAAAATGCAGCTGCCTGAATGGTATTGAATCTACCAAAGGGGTCCTCTGCCTCTGAGGCTTTTCATATCCTCCACTGGCTACCTATACACAAGAGAATTATCTTTAAAATCCTTGTGATCACCTTTAGAGCTGTAAAACAAAATGGCCCCAAGTACCTCAGGTCCAGATTGAAAGCCTATGTACCTGCTCGCACCTTGAGATCCTCTAAGGAAAATCGGCTAGTACCCCCCTGTTTCCGTCTGAAGACCAGAGGAGGACAATCAATGGCTGTACGATGGACAAAAGCGTGGAATTGTCGACCTACATATTTGAGACAACACAGACTGAATCTATCTTTAAGAAAAAATTGAAAACCTGGATTTTCACAGTTCCAGATAGTCTGGCCTTTTCTCTCATCTAATTTCACGGCGACATCGGAGACCACACTCCTCTGACACCCACCCCCAGGGCCAAGATGCTCCATTGGAGTGAAAGCCAGCGCTTTATAAATGTTATCATTCATTCATTCATTCATTAATTCATTCATGTTCTCATGATCCTCCGAATGTATCCCAACTCCTGGGTGACAATGCTGGAGCCACTCTGACCAGCCAGTTGTTCTTGTCAAAGAGTGACTCCAGCGATGGCTTGTTGGAGAGCATGGAGTGGACTGTGGGTGTCCGTTATGGACTGTAAGTGGTCTTTGACACCCATGTGTGGCATCTAGTTTGGCTGCCATGAGGTCAAACCCCTCCCACACCTGATCAGCCATCTCCTTCTGGCCCTCTAACACACAGCGTTGAAATGCCATTTGTTGGTCTCGGGGTCCTGGGAATCAGCTGTGATGGTGGGTGCTTCCTGCTGTGTGGTCTATGCAGGAGGTGGGGTTTTCTCGATGCAGCTGGCTGCCCTGCTCCTGGGGGTGGGGTGCTGAGTGTGTCCATGAGCTGTTGGAGGGCGTCGGTGTCGATGGTGTGGAGGTCCTCTTCATCATCAGTGAAGAGATGTACGGTGGGCTCTGCAGGAGGTGTTGATTCTCCCTCTGCAATGTTAAGAGGAGATGCAGTTTAACAGTGTGTTCCATGTATGTTCATGCATTGGACAAGTTTACAATCAGACTGCATGACAATGTACATTGTGACTGTTTGGGAGGGGATACCTATTTGATGCAGGACAGTGGACATTTCCACACCATCAGGGATGTGAGGTTGTACTTGACATTATCATCTCACAGTTTCCTGCAATGGCAAATGTGATTGGCCAGTTTCTACACACAAGCAGCAGCAGTTGTGTCCTCTGTTCTGTTGTGAAAGTGTTGCAGTTTATACCACATTGTTGTCAGTGTTGATGTGCTCTGATTTTTATGTGTGTGTGTGCTGCATTGTGGGAGAGTCGCCCCTGCAGCTCTGATTTTGCTGGCCCTTATCCCTTTCAGCCAGTGTGCCTTTCACCTCTGTGCTCATACAGTGCTGAGATGTTGCAGACTTGGGTAAATTGGGCTCTTGGTGCCAGTTGGGACTCTTGGGAATGGTTTGTCCGCAGACATCTTGTTGACGTCAGGGGTTGTTTGTGCATGTGGATGTGTCAGAGTCTGACCTGCCACTTTACAGATGTGGTCCACACTTAGCCACCTCAGTGTTGTGGCATGCTCGCGGTCATAATAATTGGACTGCAGCCATGCTAATCACCATGCAGTGTCACTTGCATTGTCAGTGTGGCTCATGGACCCACAGCTTTGCAGGGTTCAGTACATGTGCATGGGTTTGTTGTGAGATTAGTGATGTGTGAGGAGGGCCCCCTCTGGGCACATTGCCGTTGGGGACCTACTTGCTGTTTCTATGTGTGCTGCAGTATGCCAAGGACATCAGGGACATGATCCAGAGTCATTGTGGGTGTGCTCTGTGCTATACTTAATTGTGCATGTGTGCCATTGTGCCCATGTCCCCATGTCCCCCCAGTCCCTGGTCGTTACTCACCCTGTTGCTGTTGAGTCAGGTCATGTTGAGCAGTGTCCAGTTCCCCAACTCCTGCGACTGTTTCCCCACTGATGACTGTGGACACCATTTGCTCCATCTGATTCAGCTCCTGCTGTGGCGCTGGACTCCCAATGCCAGTCTGCATTGCGGCTTTCCAGTTGTTAGCGAGTTTCAGCTTGGTTTTGTGCTTCACAACATTCCAGCGCTTCTTGCAGCCGTCTACTTCCCTTCTCTTCACTCCGACTGCATTCACCTTGGCCGAGATGGACTGCCATATTGCATTTTTAGTTGCCAATGACACAGTGGAGGTGATGAACAGTTGTTGGTGGTATTCTATCACCTCTGTTATCAGGATCTTGTTTTTCTGCGAACTGTATGGCGGGTTCCTCTTCTTTTTCTCCTTGCCCTTATCCTTCACCGAGGTCCCTGGCTGGTCTTCCGGGTTTTTTGGGGGTTCTGGTTGACCTCTGTAGTTGCTCCAGACTCCTCCATGGTGCTTCTCAGTAGTTTCTACTTTTTTTTTTCTTTTGCAGATTTTATGGTTATTTTACCTGCCTGATGTGGGAATACAGGTCTGGCGCTTCTTATCGCTGATATTTTTATCGCTGTTGGGCCCACCGCACCATTTTTCACATTCGGATTTTCTTTTTAATCGGCGTCACAGTCATTTTAACGCAGACATTTGATGTGTTATCGCAAACCTATCGCCTGTTGCCGGCGTGTTGAGAATATGCCATTAACACGACAGTGTTATGTAAAATTACATTAACCTAGGTTGGCGATAATTATTGCACGTTCTCGAGAATATCCCCCTATGTGTTTCCTTGCTTTTCCCTCTTTCCTCCCCCTCGGTCTTTCTTTTCACTCTCTCCCTCCCACACCGATTCTGTACCAATCCCTTTTTCCATTTCCTCCCCATGTATTTTTCCTTTTTGTTTCCTTTTAATATTTTACAAGAGCCCGACAGCTGCAAAGAGCCTGTGGGCTGCTTGCTCTTTCATTACTCCCTCCCCTGGTGCTGGATGCTACCCCATCTTTTCCCTGTGCAGCTCTACATCCTGAGTTGAACTGTGTTTATTTAATTTTTTTGCAGGACTCAACAGCTGGAAAGTGGTGGACAGCTGGCTGGTAGCTTGCTGCTTTTTGTACTTAATGTGACTTATTTCCGCTTTTTTTAAAAATTTTAAATTAACATTCTATTGTTCTAGGTCAATAAATTAAAAATGCATGCCTGTGCACTCCCAGTCAACTTGGAATCGGTTTTCTGCTGTTGTTTGTGAGCCATGTGACGCATCTTGTCATATTTGCATACATGCAATTGAAAACAAAAATTGTCAAAGCTAATAAATATCTCAGCATTTTACTCAAGAGACCTATTAGCTTTGCAATACTTGTTTCTTCTTGCTCTAACTTGCGCATATTGATAATCATTGTTTTGTTTTGAATTCTTAACACTAACACATTTAATAAATACTTTTTTGACGTATTGGTTGATAGTTCTGGTGCTTGGTGGTCACGTGCTACATACCCAACGTTCTTGCGCTAGCTTTTTCAGATTAACATAGGTCGAGCTATTAGACCAGCCAATATTATCTATGGATGTTGATTTTCACAACTACAAAGACACCATCCAAGTGGTTTTGAAGCTTACTATTGATCCTAAGGCGCACTTGTGCTGCACTGCTCATGTGGTAAATACCTTACAGTCCTTGATGAATGAAAACTTTCTAAGTTTAAATGAAGAAAAGCAGAGTTATGCTTATGTCTTCGAAAACCAAGGGTGGGCGTATTGAACTTTGAACCACGAGCTGGTCCTCATTGGGAGTGGTCAAGAAAGTATATTATTTCTGTCACCTTTATGGGGTACCGGGCATTCAAAGAAGGAGTAAAGAATGAGGACTCAAACTTTTTGGAAAGTTACATGTAAAAATCAGATTTACTATGCCGATTTCCGCATGATTTTTCCCAGTATTGTGCCTGCTTGCAGCAGAGTGAGATTTACGAGCGTAACTCCGCGGAGCTGTGCTAATCTCACCAAAAATATAAATTTGATGGTGCTGATCACTCGTGTAAATTACCTTCCATTCCTAATGAGAGCTTAACTCAACACATTTGTGAAGATATTAAGGATGACTTTAGATTCTACCGTGTCTTTGGACAAGCAGGCTCACACCGTCCTGTTACTATATGAAGAGCCAAGGGCACCAGCAGTTACCTTTGGCTGAGCCTTTAACCTTGACCTCTAAGCTTGATCACAGCAATTTTCTTCTGGTGAGGTCGGAATGAAGGACGGTCCAGAACCTTCGGGTGCCTCAAAGTACTAATCCAAGAGCAATGGCTAACGCCTCACTAGTAACACGTTACGCCCACCTTAAAAAGACTGTATGGAAGCCTGTATCTAGTGGAAAGTTCTACTATGACTACAAGGGACTTCCTACAGAAACTTCTATTGAAGTATCAGGAGCTAAAAGAAAGGAGGCGGCTCCTCGTTGACATTTATAAGAGCTGATTACAGATCTAATTTCATGAAGATCAAGACCATCTGATTATAAGGCATCTCTTCCTGCTGAATCATGTAGCGCACAGATACCCTACTCTAGGTTTGTATAGCGCTGCATAAGGATGGTGGAGGCTTCCGCAATGAAAAGGCTAGAGACTCATCGAGTCGTGTTTGGACACCAGCAGAGTGGATATCTTATATAAAAGATGACGCTGTCAACAGTGGACTCACATTACTGCACTTAATTTAAGGGTGGGCGCAAAATTTTTGCGGATTTTCGGCAATTTCCCGATCCGCAAAACTCGCAAAATTGCCAAATAATCCGCAAATCCGCTCGCGGGCGGATTTTTTTTTGTTTTGCAGTAGATACTATCAACACGGTGGCATCATCGTTGATAAATATGCAGGCACGATTCATCCTGGCACGATGCTTCTGTCACAAAAATTAAACCTCAACAGGAAGCACTTACAGATATAAATAAAGCAGGTGCCCGAGTTGAAGCTCAAACTCAGTAACGCATTATAATCAGCCCAAACAACTAGTGAGCACGGTCGAGGCTAGGCAGGTGTGTTTCCTCCCCATATCTACCGTCTACAATTAGATGTAATCCTTGATGGAGGTCTTTGCATCCACGAGTTTCTCTAGTGCAATCCCCTTGTACTTCCTGTGAACAGGAGGCTGCTTTCTCCACATCTGGTGCTCTGATCGGTCTCTGACCCTTTATAAACAAGAGGCATGTGAACTCGCATAGAAGCTCCGCTTGTTTGGCCCCGCCACACACACACACAAGGGTATGCAACTTCTTCCCGCCCTTTCCTCACTATCATGGACAGCTCACTCGAGGGACCTCGGCGCCTGTCGGCGCGGTGGCAAAGTTACAGACACACGTGGTCATGCCGTCATGGTCACATTATGCAAATCCGCGAGTTCATGGATTTTCGCGCGAACTCACAGATTTTTTTGCGATTTTGCGCAAATTTGCGGACCGCAAATCCGCAAAAGTCGCCCATGGTTAACTTAACTCTATGCACACTATGCTGGTAGGAGGACAGTTGTGGTGCACAGCTCACCCTGCTCTCACACTAGAGTCCTGAGATTACGCTCACTGTTCATACTGTAAATAACTCACTGCATTTTCAGAGTGCTGCTCACACTGCACAGACAGACACTACAGTATAAGCACTGCACTGGTGAAAGTGCATTCACACTTTAGCTCTTCCACTACACACACTTCAGCAGTTACTTTTCATGCACGCTCTACTGCTTACACTCACTCTTAGGTGCTAGCACTTCTCACAGTGAACAGCTCTCATTTCACTGGTCACTATGCACAGTACAACGCTATTTTCACACTATGCTGTTTACACTAAATTGCTAAACTCACACACACACACACTTCAGAAATGATGCTCCAGTCCTCTCAAACTTCTTTCAGGCTGCAGGCAGGGTCGGATTGGGATCACAATTTGGCCCGGGCACTGACGAAAAAAGTGGCCCACATGTGCGGGGCGGGGCCCACATTCGCAGGCGTGCCCTTTCATGAAACACACAAGGAATGTAAGTGGGAGGATATTGTTCTTCGGAAGAACACAGGGCCAAGGTGACAATGTCCTACAAGCTGAGCACATGAAAAACAGTCAGGCCCCTTTCCATTACTAAATTATTCCCCAGCCCTCCAGCGCAGGAAGCATCTGAAAACAGCGAGGCCCCTTTCTCTTAAAAAAGTATTCCCCAGCCCTCCAGCGCAGGAGCACCTGGAAACAGGGAGGCCCCTTTCTATTACAAAATTATTCCTCAGCCCTCCAGCGCAGGAGTACATGAAAAAAGTTTTTTACAGCACCTCCCAGTTTGCCAAATATCAAGTCAGTCTAATCTTTATTCCACCTCATGCCTCGACTTTCCATCACCCTATACCTCCTGTCTCTCTAGCTCACTCTTGCAGGTTGTTGTTGATCCTTACTCTCTCCCTTGGAAATAAGTCACCTCCCTAAAAGAATTGTATGGGCGCCCAGCACCTGCAACAACCGACACAAACTAAACCATCTGATTTTGTCCCGTTCATGGTGAGCTTTATTTGGCGCCATGTGCCTCTGTCTAGGACTACTATAAATCGTCATAACATACTCTGTACATCCCAGTTCTTCAATTTTTTCCATAACTTTTATGTATCAACCCTATCAAAAGTATGAGTCATCTAAAGTAAAGCAAGAGAGGCTACCCCCTAGCTGTATACGCGAAGGTGATGGTTAAAATCCATTTCCTCACAGAAAAAACCTCTATTCATTCTCAAAGTTCTAAGCCTAAAGGAATATTCTTTGTAAATGACTTCCCTGCGCATTTCTATAGAGAAATCGGCGGATATGAGGCAGGTTCCTAATATGGGTATCATTGTAAGGCCATCGCATACCTGGTCACGTGTTAATATTGTGTCATTTGCCATGTGTCATTTATCCCTACCGTTCACAATACATTTGCAACACATTATTTAATATCAGTCAAAATAATAGAGGGGTAGAGACCCGAAGATTTTGGTACCCTAAAACGGCTTAATGTTTAAAAATGACTAGCCGTCGCTAAATGTGGGCAAAGCCCCCGTAGCCCACAAAAACAAATACAATTTCAAGTGGATAGGATGGACAGATAGCAATATTGCGTATTGCTTCTAATAAGAGAAATCTCTGGTATTCCAAGGTTGGAAAAATCAAGGTTTATAATGTAATTATAGTCCTTTATTTCATTTTCTTCCAAATGCTAAATTGAATGATTTAGCCAGCATGTCTTTCATCCTCATCCTGGTGTGCAAAGCAGGCCTGATACCTGTTTATAGTTGAAAAACCAACATGTTTACCTGTAGCTTAAAAATTATTTAAAATGAAAGCTGGGTGAACTTTTTAAACTCCTTGTAACTGCGTTAAGTTAAAAAAGGAACAATGTGCAGCCCTGAAAAGTCAAAGGTACTGATATTGGATACTGACGTGAGGCTACACTGCGAGGTTTGTCCTTATGGGCTAGGGTTTGCCGTGAAGAGGAGGATAACTTCAGAAAGAGAATGTATTAACCATGCCCCCTGAAAGAGGCTGTGACAATAAAGAAGAAAGAGAATTAGGGAAAGAGTCCTATGGGAGGGTTTTGGGAAATTTTTAGGGAGTTCTGATGACGCTCAACCGCAATGTGGTATGCAATGAAAGGGTTGAAGACGTAAGTGGGAAGCTGAATTGAAGGAGAAAGGATGATCTGGAAGGAGTGTATTAGCAATGTAATATGGCATCCGCGAATGTCATTGTGTTCTGGGGGCCTTCGGGATACTCTGCTGAATGAGGATGAAGGTAAGCTGGAGTGATAGTCCTGGATATCCCTCTTATGTAGGGTGGAATACAAAATGGCAAAGCAGAAGTCATACATGGTTTCAATGCAGCCAACACAGATACCTAGAGAAACACCATATATAACAGCTGTGAAGAAAAGTGAAAATGTCTGTCCATCTAAACGTTCATAAACATTTGATTGCTTCAGGATCTTGGACAGCCAACTATATCAATAGCCATGGTTGGCAACTGTCTGTACTTGGGACATGGAACTCGTCCTTGGGACATGAAACTTTACCTGTGGTTGGCAATGGCAAAACCATGACTGTTCATAATTTGTCATTGAATATAAAAACTGCAATGGACCAAAGAGATCAATGACAACTACGAATCATTCTTCCTGTTGCATTTCAGCAGTTCCATTGGATATAGTAGGTTAGAAATTTGATCAGACATTGCTGGGTAAGCTTAGTATTAGGCAGTGGAGTTACCATACACATGTGGATGCACGGGAGTAGGCGGCATAGATCAGTCATGAGTCAAGTCAAGTCAGAGGCATTTGTTAAGCGCACATATCACCATAGGGTCTCATGGCGCTGATAACCTTTTCCATACCACGTGTTTTAGATAGCAGGAGGATCTGGTGGTGCTAATCAGTTAAAAAAAGTACTCCAGCCCATAGCGGCAGGTGGCATTTCAATGTAGAGGCACGTAAAAAGTAGGGCTGAGTTTTAACAGCTTCGCAGCAGCGGACATTCCGCCTGGGTGCGGCCAAATCTGACGTGTGCGCAGATCGGACGCCCACTGTGACATCGGGCGGTCGAGGGCCGTCGGCCGCATCTAAAAGGTTAAGTGGTAAGCAAGTAGGTCTGACTAACATAAGAAGGTTTCAAGGGGGCTCTTGCCTGACAAACGTTTGAAAAAAAGAGTAGAAAATGGTTCATTATACAGCAAATTTTGATAAAGAATTTATTGAGAAAGCAAGAGGGTTCATGAAGCAATCGAGAAGTTGGGGCTTGACATATGTAAACACATGAAAAACTGCCCCATATCTTACTGCATTAAATGTGTTCAACGAACTACTGCAGTGTGCAAATTATACAATGCAACGAGTAAGGTTTTTAATTATCTTACCTGCACACACGGTTGCCTCTGCACATTAACTGGTTTGTAAAACTGAAACACCTCCAAACCACATTGATCGATTATCTCACAAGGAGCATGGTCATTGAAAAATTAAAATGTACGTGTAAGTGATATTCTCACAACGTCTACATGTTTTTTTCCCTATATGCCTTTCTCCAATATTGTCTGTCTCTCCATATATTGTGCACCTTCTGGGTCATGCAGTTTTCTCTCTCCCTAGCCTTTTTGAAAAGGGGGGGCCCTCGGCCCCCCCGCACGCATGGCGGCGCGGCGACCGTCGCCCCCACTCTCTCCTTTGTCGCCATTCGGCGGTGGGGGCGTGCCCTGGGGGGCGCGGCCCACCGCCGATTGGCTGGCGGCCTCCCTGACCCGGATCCTGGGAAGTGGGTCCGGGTCAGGGGGGGCGGGCGATAGGAGGGGCCACCTGGCCCCTCGAGAATAAAGAGATAGGGAGCGCCCAGGAGACCCCCTTGTCCCTGGACGCTCCCTCGCCGTAACGGTGTGCCCCGCGCTCGGGGCTTCTTTGTTTTAGTAAATTTCTTTCGTTTGTCTTACAGGTCACCTTTTCCGGTGTGGGACCAGCTCTGGGAAGAGAATAGTCCGTCAACAGGAGCGGTTTGGCGAAGGACTGCGGTGCTCCGCGTGGGACGGGACAATGGGACGCTCCACGAGGAATGGGACGCTCCACGAGGAACAGAAGGACCGGGGGACAGTTTTTCTGCCCGAGGAAGGATCGGGATTGGAGGATGGGTCGTGGCGGAGTGTATCTGGGCGCTCCCCCACACTGGTCGTGCCCCGCGTTCGGGGCCTCCTAATTTTCTTTATTTTCTCCCCTGTAGGTCATCGCGATCGGGGCATGCCGGTTTCGGGAGAGAGGGGCACCGCAGCAGGATCAGGATGTGCGGCGCAAGAAGAGTCGGTGGGAGAGTCCAGTTGAAGTGGGGAGCTGCTCGGCTTTTTTCGGGGAGTGCTATGCAGAGCAGGGACAGCGTCAATCCAACACGGAGTCGTTTGTGGACATGACGCAGGCGGAGGCAAGAAGGTGAATGATTGGCGTGGTGCCGTGGGTGATCGGCGTGATGGGGTCGGCGGGACACTAGCTAAAGGGTAAATCTAAATCTGCCCGTTTTTGTTTGCTCATTCCTTGCTGTTCGGGGCTGGCGGTGTCTTTGTCACTCATAGTGCCAATCTGCTACAATTAATTTTAATATTTCTAGCGTCTGTGATATGTGATTCTATTTAACATGTGCAAACTAAGGGTTTCACGTATGTCCTGATTATTAATGTATACAGGATGCAGTCACGGGTACTCACTAATATGGCAAACACAACTCGTACTGAAAATATGCAAACAATCATTTTTAATTTGATACCATGGTACTGCGTGGACAATGGTGCCATCAAGTGGCGGTTACTGAAATTTCTGGTTTATGCACGTACAGGCTGGTTGGTCTCGGCGTGCGTTACTGTTTCACCCTTATGCCTGTGTCTCCTGGCACAGGCAGCAGCTTTCTGCTTTGAAAAGGAGGGGAATCTGAAGCTGCAGATTGGCAGTGAGCAGTGAGCACTCTTATCTGCAGGGACCTCTCTGTGACTGCTAGGGATGAAGCGTATTGGAATAAACCTGGGCCTGGGGGACGTAAGCACCAAGTACACTTTGTCACCTTCAAAGCTCCTTCTGTCCTGGACCTGGCGAGGGGGGTGAGAGAAGTGTTGGAGGGTTTAGCTTTGGGGGTAGTGCTCCAGACGCAGGATTGAGGCGCTACATTGTATTTCAGGACACTTGGGTGTCACGGGATCATGCCGTGTTAGCTCAGGGGTGGAGGCAGGCTTTACGACGTAATGTGCGGATTGATGAACACACTTGTATGTCACAGTGCCACGAAGTAAGTTGTCTAGTGCTTGTATGCTGCAAATCCCATGCGAGGGCTATTTGTTTATTTTATTATCTCATGATGGAGCACTCTTAAATAAATCACAGCAATACATCCAGAGAGTCATTTCTAGGAGCTAACACGGATGCGCCATAGGAGGCAACATCACTCTCTACAGCTCGGAAGGGATTAGAATCGCCTCTGTGCCCCCCTTTTTATTTGTGAATCAAAAAGCGACAAAACTGCTTTTGTGGCCTAGGGGTCTTCAATTTCATCTTGCTTCGTGCTTTGCGGCCGCTCTTCAGGTATCGATCTCGAAGTGCGTGTGTCTTTGCTAATTTCCAAACCAAGCTCGTCAGGTAGCAGAAAGGGCGCAGGGGTAAACAGTGACAGGTTTACAGGTTACAAGAGAGAACACGGGACAATTAGAGGTATAATACTGCAATATAGGCTTGACACACAGACGCAGGAACAAAAGCCACGTGGGCACTGGTGGCACTTATGCAGGTATCAAAGCCGACAATAGTGTGAGAGGTACAAGCCTTGGCAAAGCCAACAGTTCTGCCTTTACAGCAGTGACCCTAGCAGAAGCGCACATGCCAGGAGACGATTGCACGCAATTGCGTGTTAAAGCTAGATCTTTGGGTGCTAGGAGGGTAGCATTTCAACCCCCGTAGGGTGGTAGTCTGTCGGCTGTTTCCCCAAATAGGCACATGTCCCTTCGGGCAATACGGTTTCAGCTAGCAATGCTTCAGTTTCACCATTACTACTTAAATAAATAGAGGCCAATTAACGCAAAAGTGTTATTTATTTATTTATTCAAAGTTTTATATAGCGCCAACAAGATCCTTACAGATATCAGAGCGCTTCACAATGACAGGGAAGGGGCAGTAGGAAAGAACAGAGGTAAGGGGAGCAATGTAGTAGTCACTAACATGAAAGGATAATAATAACATACATAAAACGTATCAATGTACAGTCAGGTAAACAAGTAATATAAGATGGCACAAGTCATTGATCCCACTACAGAGTGTTGAATAAACACACACTGGTCTACTGGGGGCCTTATACTGTCGGATTTCTGTCCTTTATGCCCATTCTAGCGCACAGTACTGTAGTGCAGACCGTGAGAATTGCCCATGATACTAGAAAAATCTTACGTAGGCAATGGTGGCATTTGGGCACGTATCAAAGGCAATCAGAATGCGAGAGGTACAAGCTTTGGCAAAGCCAAAGTTCTGACTCCAAGGGAGTGACCATGGCATCCCACCTAAAGCCCAGTCCGGGGGAGCGAGGATGGTACTATGATGCGATACCACGGGGGTAATACCACGTGCAAGTTGCGTCATCGTGGCATTGTGGTTCATGGGTTGTTTGTTAGGGAAGGCCACACCTAAATAGGGGCTTGAAGGCAGTTAAGAAGATGGTATCACCACGCTGATAGGCCTCTCCTGTCCGTTGCTCATTTGGTGCTAGGCTTCCCGGATAGCAATTTGGGCAAGCACATCTTTTATTAGGGGTGTTATGGTTAGTCGCTAGCATGGGTTTGTGATATTAACCCCTAACATCATAGAGGTGAGTGGGCCTCAGTGCTGTATGTTCGATTAGGTGAAGATAATTGAAATGTTACATGATAGGGTCTCATTCCTGCAATAGGCAGTAGTGTTAAACTTGGCTAGCCACAGCATTGTCAATGCATGAAACAAACACATGAACTGACAATGATGAGCAATATAGACTCACCTTTGCAAACGGGTCAGACAAACAGCCACGGCCTCAATTAATTTAAATTCACATGAGCATGGCACTGGGCCGTCGTAGTCTCATCTGGCGAACTTTAGGCATGTCCATTCCTCCATTGCATGCCTGCCTGGGTCCCCATAACAGGATGGTGGTAAGTTTGGGGTTGGGGGACCACGACTAAGAGAGACCGTCCTCTCCTCCCATGGTGATTCTATTGAAACATGGGCAGATTGGGAGTGCCGTCTAGGCACATAGGACTTCGAGTGCCATTCCAAATTATGCTCTATGCGCAACACACAGATCCTGGAACATGACCCTCGGCCTAATAAGGAACTGGAACAAGTGTTTAAGCAAGGGGATGGATGCTCCCTGGGGCTAGAACAGAGCTAGACCTCACCGAGGTTTGTAATGGCAGGGAACACGGGCCAGCGGTGGTTTGAATAACGTCAGGCGAAGTTTGGACGGTAGGGAACTTCGTAGGGGCCCTGAGTGTTTTCTTTTTGGTTTTTTAGCAATGATAGGATTAGTTCCTTCACTGGGCTGGTAGTGTGTTTGGTATTGACAGTAGGTACCCATGGGGGGGGGGGGGGGGGAGCTATGGCATTTACTGGAGCCTACAGGCTTATTCTTGGCCAGGGTTAGACTAATAGGCACCACACGGTAGCATGGAGTCAAATGCGCTACGGGTGTGACAAGCTGATGCTGCTGACCACTCGCAACGGCGAGTAAGGTGGGGAGTGCACCCGGTGTTCATCTCAGCTAAAGCCTAGCATCGGAGGGCATTGAAGGCAGACGGGTGGGGCAGCTTTCGTTAAGAAGCCAGAAACATTACCCGAATATACAATATTATTGCACGGCATTTCACAATGTGTATTGTTCTGAAGTAACAATGGAGGGGCTATTGCATTCAGGGTGGACTACAGGTCTAAGCTTTCATGAAGGTCATACTACCAGGCACCCTTAGGTAGCCCTAATGTAAATGTAAGCAAGTGGCATAAAGCCTAGAGTACGTGGAATGCAGGCATGGGTGGATCGACTTGGGGTATGAAGTCAGGAACATTACCTAAATATACAGTACGATTCCACGGCATTTCACACTACATGGTCCTGGAGTAACAATGGATGGGCTATTGCATTCACTATGGACCACAGGTCTAAGCTTTCATGCACCCTTTGGTAGCCCTAACGTGAATGTCCGCAAGTTGCGCAAGCTGTCGCTGTACTGTACTGCACACGAATGAGTACTCATCTGGCGCTAATGTTATCTGAAGCTTAGCAAGTGATGGTAATGTAAGACGGGCACGTGTACACCAGTTATCGGCAGAAACACTAATGCTTTGTGTTTATCTTTCCATTTATGTATGGCCGGGTCCATGGTGGATACCTGGAGTGCTCCACATCACAACAGCTGCAACAGGTGGCCAGCCCACGGGATGCTTACGTCAGTCACGGCTGAGTCCATGGCGGATATCTGAGGGGTGCCCCACACCGCAACATCAGCAGCGGGTGGACGTCAAAAGGGAAGCATACGTCGAGAATGAGGACACCCAAGGGCCCAAGTAGTGCTGCCAGGTGTAAGTGCTACCCATTCCCTAAGGTGGAAGTGGGATTGTCACCCAGGTTTTTCTTGGTCTTTTCCTGGTTCTGGGAGTTTCTCAAACCTGTGACGCAGGGGAGGAACTCATCACTAGAAGTGGAGGAGCTACAACGTCCCAGCACAAGCAACGGGCTGGATGCGGGACAGGGAAGATTTGGTTTGGGGGTCTGTGCCTTGGTCAGTTCAGGAACTTTTTTCAGGGACTCTTAGCTCGGCAGCCCGACCCCCCCGTCGGTGGTGATACTTCACCTAGGGGGGAATGACATGGCCAAACTTGGGAGGCGAATACTCAGTGATGAGCTAATCTCCACTGCGGGTGGGTCTCCTGGACATCTCATTCTTCGGAAAAGGGGGGTTATGTCCCAACCAGTTTAGTGGATTACTTCCAAGGGCTGTTAGCGCGCCGGCACTTTCCCTCGTCAGTGGTGATACTTCACCTGGGGGAGAATGATTTGGCTAAACTGGGAAGACGCATTCTGATGGAGGAGATTATCTCAACTGCAGGGTAGAGTGCCAGGATCTGCCCGGGTTGCACGGTAGTATGGTCGCAACTCATACCTCTATTGCAGTGGCGGGCGGGGGATTCGGTCAGGGCATAGAATCACTCGGTAAAGAGGATCAACACACAGTTGGACAAGCGGTTTTGAGCCCCCCCCTGTTGCAGACGATGCCTCATGGGCGTGTCGGGGGTGGACTGTATTACTTGGGGGATGGAGTGCACTTGAATGAAACAGGTAACGTCTTGTGGTCTGACAATATCTGGGCCTGGTTGGAGGGATTCCCAGACGGAGGGAGGGAAGGTCCTGGGGTCTGATAATGTCAGGGTCGGATGGGAAGGTTTCCTAAAGTGAGAATTTTCTAGGGTAGGTCAAGGCAGGGGGAGGCCAGATCGTCGGTTAACAATGCTGGCCTGTGGCGGTAAGGTCATTATCGGTGAGCACATATTTGAGGTCTGAGGGGGCGGGCATCATCCTATGGAGGTTCCCGCCCAGGGGGAGGGGCCTGCGGGCCACTCCCAGAACTCCAGGGGCAAGGTAATAGGCAAAGGAGCGCGGGTAGGAGTAGTTCACGCTTTCCTTAGGCTGGTAGCCACCCCGCGCGCGTGGACTCATGACGCCACCGGCGCAGAGTAAGGGCCCTCCTTTAGTGGGTAAATGGAGTTCAGGGCGTAGACCGGGCAATTCCCGGGGTAACACTGCGCATGCGCACATCCAGAGGGGAGGCGCAGCTTGTAGGACCTGACACCGGTAGTGACCCTGCCATATGGCCAGAAATGTACAAAAATTCTAGATGAGGATGTTTAGTCTAAGTTAGGAAACAACATGTATTAGAGTTTTGTTAAAGTCAGGCTCTCAAACTTGTTGCTAAGAGTTATGTACCTAAATGTCCTGCTGAATTTTTGTATAAATTGTTGATTATGCAATTAAAACCTTTTTTAATTTCATACTTTAATAAATACGGCCGGGCGACTAGCGCCCGCCTTCCAAAAAGTAAAGACGTCTCGTGTCCACGTTCCTGGGTATTGGGTGCCGGATTGGGGGGGAGGCGGCAGCTAGTCGCTGACCATGTGAAAAGGGGGGGCCCTCGGCCCCCCCGCACGCATGGCGGCGCGGCGACCGTCGCCCCCACTCTCTCCTTTGTCGCCATTCGGCGGTGGGGGCGTGCCCTGGGGGGCGCGGCCCACCGCCGATTGGCTGGCGGCCTCCCTGACCCGGATCCTGGGAAGTGGGTCCGGGTCAGGGGGGGCGGGCGATAGGAGGGGCCACCTGGCCCCTCGAGAATAAAGAGATAGGGAGCGCCCAGGAGACCCCCTTGTCCCTGGACGCTCCCTCGCCGTAACGGTGTGCCCCGCGCTCGGGGCTTCTTTGTTTTCCCACCCACCATCCCTTGGAACAAAAGTTTTGTAGCAGTTTTTATGTCTGGTTGAATGGTAAGTTTTGAAGGTACGGTCCACGGGTCTCACAGGATAATAGAGATGGAACTGTTGGTATATTGTTGATGCTTTTGTCTAGGAATTTTATCCCTTTTTAGCAAAACATGTGTGAAGTGAATTGTATTTGAAGCCATGTGTCTTTAGGCCTTTTTTCCTTTGTAGCTATACGTTGATACTGTTATTTAGTGAAACATGTCTGAAGCGAATTGTATTTTAATGCCATGTGTCGTTAGGCCTTTTTTCCCTTTTTAGCTATACGTTGATACTGTTATTTATTAGCCAGTGTAGCTGTCCTTTAGAATTTTTTCCCATAGGTCGTCGTATTTATTAGGTATGGGGCATGCGGTAAGGTCATTATCGGTGAGCACATATTTGAGGTCTGAGGGGGCGGGCATCATCCTATGGAGGTTCCCGCCCAGGGGGAGGGGCCTGCGGGCCACTCCCAGAACTCCAGGGGCAAGGTAATAGGCAAAGGAGCGCGGGTAGGAGTAGTTCACGCTTTCCTTAGGCTGGTAGCCACCCCGCGCGCGTGGACTCATGACGCCACCGGCGCAGAGTAAGGGCCCTCCTTTAGTGGGTAAATGGAGTTCAGGGCGTAGACCGGGCAATTCCCGGGGTAACACTGCGCATGCGCACATCCAGAGGGGAGGCGCAGCTTGTAGGACCTGACACCGGTAGTGACCCTGCCATATGGCCAGAAATGTACAAAAATTCTAGATGAGGATGTTTAGTCTAAGTTAGGAAACAACATGTATTAGAGTTTTGTTAAAGTCAGGCTCTCAAACTTGTTGCTAAGAGTTATGTACCTAAATGTCCTGCTGAATTTTTGTATAAATTGTTGATTATGCAATTAAAACCTTTTTTAATTTCATACTTTAATAAATACGGCCGGGCGACTAGCGCCCGCCTTCCAAAAAGTAAAGACGTCTCGTGTCCACGTTCCTGGGTATTGGGTGCCGGATTGGGGGGGAGGCGGCAGCTAGTCGCTGACCATGCTCATACTGACTCTCTTCATGTGGCTTCTGCTTGCCCCGACTCCAACTTCATGGGTCAAGAAACAAAGAAGCAGCATTACTTTTAATGTAAAATGGGAGAAAGGGATATGCATCTAGTGGCTGCTTTCAACGGGCGGATGGGCTGCGCCCCCACTCCAATTTTCCTGCTTTATGTGCCATCAATAAATATATAATAATATAACTAAAACCTGTAAATTTACTCTTTGAAAGGTACATAAAGCAGGAAAATAAAATGCCCCTTTCAAACAGCCTACACTGCCCTGAGTTAAAGTCATACTGTAATCCGTGCTTTACGTGAGGTTCAGGTAAGCAACGTCACTGACATGTGCACTAGTGCACATGTGTCAGACGCTGTGGATGTCCAATGGCTTACATTTCTTCACCCCTGGCTTGCCAATATTTGGGGCCTTTGGTCTCCACCCCTAGATGATGCCTAGTAGCATCACTTTTTGCAGAAGCCCAGGGTGGCAGGAGTTTCAGCTCGGGAAGTGGCTGCAAGCGGGTATTACTGGCATCCCCTCTCTTCCCTTTCCCAAGTCCTCCGAGGGGGGGGGGGGACCAGTAAGCATCTCGGACACAAACTCCACCCTATCAGGAGTTGGGAAAGGGTGGGATTACTTTACCATTTGCAGAGATTGTGAGAGCATAATTTACAAGTACATTTTAATTTTGCAATGACCATGCTTCTTATGAGATCATCAATCAATGTGGCCTGAAGCGTTTCAGTTTCACAAACAAGTTGCAGTGCAGAGACAACCGTGTGTGCAGGTAGGATAATTAAAAACCTTACTTGTCACAATGTACAATTTGCACGTTGAGCGCATTTAATGCAGTAAGATATGGGGTAGTTTTTGATGTGTTTACATATGTCAAACCCCATATTTTCAATTGTCTCATAAACCTTCTTGCTTCCTCACTAAATTCTTTAATAACATTTTCTTTATAATTAACCATTTTATACTCTTTTTTTCAAACTTTTCTCAGGGATGATCCCCCTTGAACCCTTCTTATGTCAATCGGACTAGCTTACTAATTAAAACTCAGCCCTATCTTTTACGTCCACCACTTTGAAAAGTCACCAGGTGCCACTGGCACGAAGTGTGTTCAACTTTCAACTCCGGTTTTGGCATGTATGCCTTCAGCTGTTTTTATCTTTTGTGACATTTGAGATAAGCTAGAACCATTGTATTTTTAGGGTGCTGATTAGCAGAGTCTCGGTCACCATTATTTTTCGTAATTTTTTGTCTGAGTACTCACGACTACCCGTAGACTCGGACCTTAACAATCACTTTGGCACACATTCTAGTACGTCCATAAGGGGGCCCTATTTTCACTTTGAGGGAATGTAGAGGACTTGATCTGAATGTGATGACAGTTATGCAGTGAATGTGAATCAAGGGGCAGATGGAAAAAAGAGTTTTTCCGTCGCAAATCCTGCGATGTGCAAAATTACAGGGTTTGCAACTGCTAAGTATTATTTTATAATTCAGAAACAGCCCTATTATGAGCTGGAAAAGTCTTTCCCTCACACAAAAAGGTTCTGTAAGATATTCCAAATGACAAATAGGAGAGGACATCAAAGGGATAATCTGCCCTAAGCAGGGCTTCAAGTGAGGAAAAAAACTGGGGGTGCTCAAAAAGAGGGCGGGGGAAACCTCTTGAAGGGGTGTGGCCTATCCCATTTGGGGTATGGTCTAAATTAAGATATGTTTGGATAATGCCTACACCCTCCCCAGAGGTGCAAGTAGAGCCAAATTTCGAGAGTGGGTTAAGAAAACCTTTTGGGGGGGGGGCTAATTCTTCAAGCAATAGGCAGAGTGGAGCTGCAGGGGCTCTACAAAGGAGTGTAAAGCAACAAAGCCTCATTAACAAGTAAATGGTCTTTTAAAGACCTGTGAAGTACTCGGGTGCGGCTGTGTGGAGGCTGGTTGCAGGATCGCAATCTTACGCTTACCAAAAATAAGGCGCTAAATCTATGAAATTACAAGGTTTTTTTATTATCCTTAGTTCTAGGTAACTTACCCAACAACCAAAGCTTTACTCGGAATGACTCGGAGAAAGGTGCCTGAAAAGTAATTTATTACAGAGAAGACTTTCTGTCATACACTGTGATACTTCCCCACAGTCCCGCATCATATGATAAAAATCTGCATGAAAGGATCTACAGCGTGCACAAAGGTCAGCGGCCACAGGATCTAGCCTGACAATTCCAGTTAGAGCAAAATAAGTTTGGTTCAAGAAGAAAAAAGAAAATGGACAACCTCTGCAAGGCCCGAAAAAGGAGATCGATAGAGACCCGTTTAGAGGTCCCCTGAAAATAACTGCCACTGCTCAGACCTGGACAGACTCGGCCCACTTAAAGCCCTGGTCCTAAGTGCGATTCAAAATGACCTAAGCACAAACCAATGCTCATCAACTGAAACTCTACTTGGGGTGGCATCTAATTTCAGAAGGAAATGAAGTCTCTTTGAGACAGCTTTTCCTTTGTGAATCATGTTTGGTGACTTTTTTGTAAATAAAAAAGCAGCACCTGTGCCTTTGTTGGTCACTATTGCATAGAAGAAAAAAACAAGTACTGTTTTTATATTTTTGGGGAGTGTGAAATGACGAAATTGTGGTCTGCTGTCCCTTGTAGGTCACCATAGCTGTGTTCGTAGTCAGTTACAGGGTCACAAAAACAAACTGATACATTGATAATCCTTAGGCAACTAGTTTTACGATTCTCGGCTAATGTACATTTTGTGATAAAAACTATTAGTACATAGGTTGCAAGTGCAACACAAAATGATGCAAATAGCAAAAAATGTGTATGTTCAATTTGCGACCAATATCTGTGACCTGCTTGTACATAAATGGGGCCCAGGTACAGAACAGATAGACTTAGTCAAAATGTCTGAAACAGTTCAGAAGAGGGTGCAATTACGTCAGAAACACCATGGTCACTAAAATAGCTCTTCAGCCCCATCCAACAAAAGCAGCCAGATATCTCACAGCTCCTGCGATTTCCCAGCTCCCATTTTCCTTTCCTGATTATCTAATCTACTCTTTTTTCGCTCTGGTTGTATAGTGTTTATTTGTGTAGCAATGACTCATTATGCCACATTGGATGGTATTATGGGAAACGTGTTTCAGTATAATGCATCAGTGATAATAATAAGACAAATCCATCGCGTTTTGCTGATAACTGTGACAAATAACCCAGAGCAGACAATGAATATAAGAGTGGAACAGGAAAACGCATAGAGGAACTGCCACAAAATGAAGATCTATGGGGCGCGCTGGGTTAAAATAAAGGTCATTAGAGGAATTCGTCGATCTGGTGTGCTGTGCTAGGCCTGGAGCTGTGCTTCACAACGTAAGATGAGAAAGGAGCGCGAAAGATGGCTCTAAGCCTGGCTGCCGCATCATTTGTCCCCATTCTAAATTAAATAAAAAACCGAGAGAGATACAACTGAAAGAAAAACCTTTTTGCCTAACTGAAATGAATGTTGCACTCAAATGATTACTTGTTCACAGCAGTCAGGCAGATGCATTCCTTGCAAAGATACATAAATATTACAACTTAGGAAAGAGGTTTTCCAAAGACCTGCAATGTGGACTGTAAATGGACACAGAGGTGAAAAGGGTAACGTTCCATCTCGCATACACCTGCACACGAAGTCCCACCACCCAGGGTCAAGTATATTTATGAAGAGCTTTGCAGTGCTAGCCTTGCAGTTTTTTAAATTATTCACTGATAGAGCCTTCTGCAAAGGTGAATCCACTTCATAATGGTGATGGCAAACAATGTGTGGAGGGGCCGAGAATTCAAAGTAAAGACTTCCTCCTTTCCTTTCCTTTCCTTTCCTTTCCTTTCCTTTCCTTTCCTTTCCTTTCCCCTTGCCTTGCCTTGCCTTTCCTTCCCTTCCGTTCCTTTCCTCCCTCCCTGCAGAAGGAGCATTAGTTGACTAACAAAACCTGCTAAAATGTTTAAGAGTGAACTTTGATAAGTGAGGTTTGCATGGGACTCACCTCTAAGAAATGTAACAAATATGATACTAATTGGCGAGTGCAGCCACTTCCCCCCTGAAAACTTTAGTGCAGTGTGTCCTCTAGTAGCAATGCAAGCTCCTCTCGTTCATTGAGCAGGTACCATACAATCATTATTCATTCAAGCTTCCCTCACACACACACTAAAGTGAGACCACACTGTCAATGCTCAAGAACCACTCACCCAGAGCCGAGTCTGTCCTACCCCCTGTACCAGTCATCAGCCTCTTCATAGGCATCTTCAACCTACTTTCAGACCACCATTTGTAAACCTCGGCTGACACTCAGAGGACCCCAAAGAAATATAGCTGGCCACGAGAGACTCTTACCAAACTTGACAAAACCCTTAGCTGTCCTCCACATCTCAAAAGGCAGCCGTCAAGGAACCCGCGCTGACCATCACACATTCTCTGCCTAAACCACAGATGCTCAACCCACTCTCACATACCCCACGCCCCTCACTACCAGCCACCTGAGTCCATGAGATGTTCTCTATAGGCTCTTAGAGTCATTAACCTAGCCATGACGGATATATTTAAAGGCCCTCAGTCCCTCTCTGCTGACCTTCAAATATCGTCCATCCATTGGTTGCCCTCAGAGCCCTTTGGACACCATCAATTAGCACAAAGAAAAGACACTTTTCAGGCCCTCACACAGCATCTGACTCTCTACCAGCATGCCCTCAGTTCCCAACAAAATGAGCCCTCAGAAATCTCCAGTCACTGAGCAGCCATGTGCTACACTAGTCATCAGCACCTACCGTCTGCCTTTGGGCAAATAGTCCTGCTTTATCACTCAGTGTAGATTATCTTCAATAAAAAAAAACTTAGAAACTGACTCACTATTCTGGCTCACACACAAGAAACCACTGAAATTCACCAGTTGTGGTTTATGCCACAAGCGTTACTAAATGGCACCCCCTTGTATTATGTATGACATCATATATGACATCATTGATGACATCAGAAGTGAAATCATTGATGACATCATATAAGAGAGAGTGAACACTCTCTTGTAGGGATAGGTTTCATTTTGCTGTTTCGGCAACGTCTCTTCAGGCTTGCTCAGCAATGGTGTGCCCTCCTCCACCTCCACAATGCTCTCTTCCTCTGCCACCTGGTGTACTCCTTCTCATCCATAGACTTTAGGAATCTTTGCCAGGTTCAGGTGCTGAAAGAGGACTGATCTCTTGTACCCTGGTTGGCTTAATTTTGTAGATTTTGCATATTACTATGCATTGATCTTCATCTCCCCTTCTGGATGGGTAAATAATTTCTCCAGGTCAGACTGCTTGTTTTTGTCAGCATCTTTGCCAAGGCATTGCATGTCTTTCTCCTCCTCCTGTGCAGCTACATCCGATGGTCCCTGCAGATTTGGCTCTCACAACAGTGTCATGGCAGGATAAAATGGAGCAGTTCCTTTAAAAAACACCCTCTCTGGTCTCCTGCTTTTCATACGAAGGTACTCCTTTCATTTCTTGCCAAGAAAATTTCATTTTTCATATGGAGCAATTACCTGAGCTAGCAGCCAATTAGATTCTAAGAAAGGTCTTTAAAATGATAAAATAGTCAGCGGATAACTGTAGACCACAAAGGAAGTATGTCCCTCATTGCAAGGCATCAGGGCCATGGGCTCACCAGAGAAGCTGCATACTAGGCACACATTAAACATTTAAAATTGAATTTTGTGAAATGGCACACCTAGGAGGACATTAAAAAGTACATAAAGGTAGATTTAAAAATTAAATGTGGCCATAAAATGTGTTGGAGGTCTGCAGTATTCTTTTGAAAGCTGTGGACTTGACACATCCAAAATAGCATTTGCAATCCTCAGCCTTGACAACTATGGCAATTTAGATCATTGAGTGTGCAGTCCCAGGAAATGTTCGAACTGCAATGGCATACGGAAGAATGCTATTTTGCATTTTCCATTTTTGGAGGGAGAGGGCTCATGGAGGGTCCTCCGTTGTTGGTATCTATGTCATGGAGTGCTCCCTGCTCTCATATAAGGCCTTTTTACTGGGGACTTGTGCATAATGCCATGCATCCAGTATTGGCAGTCACAAGAGAAAATTCTCAGTTGAAGCCAGCCATTTAGTAGAGTCTATTTTTGGACTGCGGACCTGCAAAGGACGACAGGAGGAAACTGCTCCATTATACCATGAGATAGCTTTATTCTTCATATTTAGGCATTTAAAAAAATAATAATAATAGAAATATTTCTTGAACAGTGAGAATTATCACATTTTTTTAATATAAATGGAAGAATTGCAGTCTAGTTAGGGCAGGTGCTGGACAGTGATGGGGGATAGATTTACTATTCTAACTCCGCCAAATGCAAACTCAGGGAAGGTGCAGGACAATGACTGGGGAAAAGTTACTATTCAGGCTCCTCCAAGTGCAAACTCATGACAGGTGCTGGACAGTGACCTGGTGTATATTTACTATTCTATATCCACGTGCAAACTCAGGGATAGTGCAGGACAGCCTCTGGGGGCAGATTTACTTATCTAGCTCCGCCAAGTACTAACTCAGCAAAGGTTCTTTTAAATGTCTCGGGACACATTTACTATTTCAACTCCATCAAGTGCTAAGTCAGGGAAGGTGAAGGACAGTGTCTGTGGGCACATTTTCTATTCTAACTACATCAAGTGCAAACTCATGTAAGGTGAAGGAGAGTGACTGGGGGCAGATTTTCTATTCAAACTTCACCAAGTGCAAGATCAGGGAAGGTGGTGGACAGATTTACTCCTCCAGTTCTGTCAAGTGCAAACTAATCTAGCACAGCTAATGTTTACCTCATGGAAGGCGCTGGGCAGTATCTGAAGGCATATTTACTATTCTAATATTGCCAAGGGCAAAATCAGGTAAAGTGTTGGACAGTGTCTGGACAGATTTGCTATTCTAACTTTGCCAAGTGCTAAGTCAGGGAAGGTGCTGGATATTGGCTAAGGAGCAAATTTAAAGACGTATTTCTGTTTTGTAGAACATAGAAGACAGAAACAATTCTTAGAAAACGAAAAACCTTTCTATTCTACAGAAAGGGACCTAAAAACATGTATCCATAGCAAAAGAAAAGCTCCAAAAATAAGGTAAATAATGTAGAACTTCAAAGTAAACACATACATTTCAGAAAAGCATTAAAAGCAGAAATGGTTTTTAAAAGAAGCAAAGACTACACCAGATCTGAAAACCTCTGGAAATTCAATGGTACCATCTAAACAACCCTGACAACAATAGAACAAGCAAAAATTAAACAAGTAAACCTATTTACATAAAATGTAAATGTGTAATAATAACAACATTTAAATCAGGATATTAACATTGATTTTATTTAATCAAACTTCAACAGAGCAAATCAACTTCTTCTCAACTCACAGGTGTTTCATTTATCAGCAGGACCAATCGTAAATACGAAAATAATACACAATATCATAACATTATACTAATATGTATTTTTTCCGTTTCTTTTGCAGATTTAATTTTTTTAAATGCAAGACAAGCTAGTTATATTAAATCGAAATGTGGTAATCAACTCTTAAAATATGTTTGCTATATATTTATTACAAAGAGAAATTAATGACCTAAAGAGCCTCTGGAGATGTCTTGATATTGTTCACCCCATTGCAAAGGCAGAGCAGATACTCTTGGTGACACAGTAGAAAGAACCACAAAGCGTAACCACTCTGGAATGAAGATTGAAGTAAGGGAAAATATTCAGCAAATAAAGCCACTTGCAGCCACCTTCAATGAACTCTGCGGATCAGTTTTGATGGAGCTAGCCCAGAACATGTCTATGCACATTTCCAGTAGTATGCCCAGGACCCCAAATGTAATGAGAATGGTTCAATGACAAAAAAAGGTGAATAACCTCAAAAGAGTAACTCCTAAAACCTACTCTGACATTAGGAATCCCCCGAACCTACTGTATCTTTTACAAATTAATCTTTCTTACTCTATGATGCGAACCCCCTCAAATGTAAGCAAAATCACAAGATGTCCCTTTTCACAGATATATATTATGGGTAAAACCTCCATATCTAAGAAATTGTCCGAATATGGATCTTGTGATATATGTTTTATATAACATCCAACAATTTTTTACAATAAAATGTAACAGAACCTTATTTATCTGCTTTGAGGTTATAAACAATAGCAAGTTAACAACTTCCAATATACAAAAAATGTATTTATTATTATAAAAACAAAATTGGGAGATGCGGAGAATGACAATTCAATGACAATTCAATTTCTCAATAGGTTAAAAACATCTTCTCACAGAGAGATTATGATGCAAATACATTAAAAATGTATTACAAATAAAAGGTTATTACGAAAAAATGTTGACGCGGCGTTTCGGTGAACAATTACTCCTTCAACTTCTTCAGGGCAAAGTTTTTCAGATACATCTAGATAGCAGAAAACATGTATTCATTTCAACACAGCAGTACCTCTTTTCTAGAAAACATTTATCAGGAACATATTTTTTAAAAACTACCCTAGTCCACATTTCGAAATACATTTCAAAACAAAAGGTAGAAAATAACACATGATCCATAAAGTCAAAGGGGGTATAATACTCACTAAACCTACCTATTTTAGTTGTTACAAGACCCAATATGTAAATCGTCTTGAAGCTCTCAATAGCTTGATAAGCCTTAGTCAGAAGGAAAATTCAGCTGACAAGGTATATGTTGAGCTATATTTATCTAAAAAGAATATTAAAACATTAAAATGTATTTGAAGCATACTGAATATCTTGCCTATTATGCCTATACCATTCTTAGCCAAGACATTCCTTTTAGTTAAAGCAAACCTCCAACTAATATGACATAGCAGCCGGCAGTCCAAACAAAAGCTGTTTTGGCTGAGGGCACTGATCTCTATATAGGAAAAGGACAATTAAAATATTTATCCTAATGTTTATCTCTTTACTAGGTTACTTTCAATTTTATCTCGCACCGTAAAGAGGCTTACAATTTAGAACCAAGAGACCATATATAAAATCTGATATGCCATTTTCTTCGGCTAGCACCACTCACTCTGCATTTTTCAACATTGCCTGTGCTGTGATATAAACAGAAACCGGAACTATAATGGAACTGATTATGAATCAATCCTTTTGTAACCTGTTATATCATGTATGTTGTAATTTTTACCTTTCATCCAAACGGAGTGGTGAAGGTCACACTGTACTTTTGATTAGTACAGTATTGTGTAGTGGATTTCTGTAACATAAATAATCCACGGTTATTCTGACTACACAATTGTCAACTTACTCTGAATTTTTATCAGTAGTAAAATCTAAAACAGCAAATAAAAGCCCTAGGAAAATCATAATTGCCTTCAAATTACAAATGATTATTATAATTACAAACCTTTATCTTAACATACTAACCCAAGGATTTTGTTTCACTTTCCCCAGACATATTGGTAAAAATTTCAGAAAACATCCTTAGCTGAGGATTATATGTCAAATAGAAAACTACAATTGAACTGAAAAAACTAGCTCTGTTGTATTTTGTACCTTCTGAGTGTGAGAATAATCTACACTTCAATTATACAATCAAAATATATTTCACAAAATGAGGAAACATTGGCTCCTCTTCTAAATTACTGCGAAGACACATGGATTGTCCATCTTAGCTGGTCAGGTCACAGAAGGATTCCAAGGTTTCATTTTGAATGGGGTAACTGTTACTCAGCCTGCCTAGAGGCAGGTGCAAAAACAAATAATGCCATTGGAAAAAGTTACTCCAACATCTATCACTTCCAGCACATTTTTAAAAAAGAACAAAGTTTACAGGAAATGAGAATAGTGCAATCATTGTCAGGTAGTCTAAATCCTGGAATATCGAAAATAAGTAAAGAGATGTTGGAAAAGCTATTGGAAAAATTAATCGATTTCCATTGATGGGAGCTTCAGACTACCTGGACAATATTGCCTACATTTTACACTACCAACCACAACTAATACTTTCTAAAATTATTCTCCTTTTTTGATTGTACAACCTAATTTATTTGGCATTTTTAAAATGGTTTTTCATATTTAAAAACTTTTTCAGTTCTTATCTGTATTTGCCATCCTGTTTCAACTCTTAGTGATGTTTTTAGAAACCTCTCACCAAGAGTCACAAGTGATCCAATAATCCAGAAAGGGTGCATCAAAGCAAAACCCCAGAAAGATAAAACAAATAAGGAGAATTATCTTTGTTTCACTTTGTATTCTTTAAACTCCATACATTTCTTAATCCAATATCTATGTTACCTGATAAACTATTTTTTTATTAAAAGAAGAAAATAATCCCAATATGAATTAAATGCAAAAACTAAAAAGCAACCAAGAAATTCTGGATTTTTCTTCCGAAAAATTGTCTTCTTCTTCAATATTTGCATACGGTTAGAAAAAACGACAAACATTTTTTGTGCTATTTATTCAAATAAGTTTGAAATGAAAATGAAACAGTATTTTTTTGCCTTTTAAAACCTATGTTAAAAAAACAACTATTCCAATGTGCACATATGAAAACACCTGTATGGGGATTTAAAACTAGTTAAAAAGACAAACTATATAAATATTTTTTACTTTTAACATCTTTCTACCTCCCTCACCCATCCTTTCAATAAATTGCATTACCAAAATGTTGCAAACAGTTAATTTGATTGTTCATACTTCACCGCAGCTTCTCCTTGTTTCTGCCCTTGATGGTGATGCTCCACCGACTGTAGAAACAGACGCTCAACCCTTTACGTAAACATGGAAAAGTAAAAAGTGAAAGAGGACAATTTCACCCATTGAAAATAATGGCAAAGTTTGGGAAAATGTTGTAAAAATGTTCTTTAAATAGATTTTTCGTTTATATAGTAGTGTTTTATATGTTTTTTTAAAAGAAATATATTACGTTCATTTAATGAATTTTTTAGAAAATGTTAACTTCAGAAATGAACATTTTTATTGTTATTTTTTTATTAGGCATAGTTTAAACACTGTATTATATAATTTTTTTGATATCTTTCACTCATGAAATTCATGTTCATGTTTTTATAATTTTTGTAAATTTTTCTATCGTAAAATTTTTCATTTTTATAAAAATATTTTATATTAACATCCTTTTATTCATTCAATGTGTTAACATTCAGCTATCATAAAGGATACCTGAGTATTAATATACTTCCCTACTCATTTCCCTTTTAAAATGTATTTACATTTTTTAATACTGAGGTCTCAACATAGATACCTGAGTATTAGAACACTCCCCCACCCATTACCCCTCCTAAAACGTTTTTATCATAATTTTGAAAATATTTATAGAAAAATATTTTGTTAATATTTGTTCTTTTATAATTGTAATATAGAATTAATGCTGCGATGTTATAGTTGTTTCCTGAGTATCAATAGATTTCTCTACCTGTTACCCCTATTTCCCTTACATTCCACTCCTAAAATATTTGTCTACTTATTGTGTAAATAATTAGCATAAAATATTCAAATTCTATTTAGATTAATAAAATAATAATATAGATGTAATATTCAGGTATTATAGTTTATATATGAGTATAGATGCACCTTACCACCTGTTAGAGCTATAGCTTTTAAACATTTTCTACATAGGTTTAAATACATTTTCATGAAATATTTTAATAATATTTATACTTCAAAAATGTTAATACAGATTTAAAACTCAGGTAGTATAGTTGATAGCTGTATTAAGACACCCCCCTACCCATTACCCCTATATCCCTTGCGCACTGCTCCTAAAACTTTTTCTGCATATTTTCAAAATAATTTGCATAAATAATGTAAATTATATTTATAATTTAAATATATGAATACAGAATTATTACTAAGGTATCATAGTTGTTATCCGAGTATTAATACACTTCTCCTCCCATTACCCCTATAGGCCTTACATCCCGCTCCTAACACTATCTACATATTTAAAAATACTTTGCACACATTTTTTTAATAATATTTAGATGTTAAAAAAACAATAATGATTTCATACTCAGGTATCATAGTTGCTAACTGAAGGCCTTCTTGCGATAGTGAGTGCCCCACCGCCATCAGACCCTGCCTCACAGGCTGCCACATTCTGATGTCAGGTGGAAGTTTAGAGGTCGAAGAGACCAACCGCCATGGATCTGATGGCTCAAGGAGTCTGTTGGACCTTTGGCGGCAACTACATTCCCTACAATGGTGGCTGTGCCTGTCAGGCACCGTGTTAACAATTACGATGTCTCTTCCCGCCGGCCGTTTCATTGCAGTATGCCCCCTATGAAAAGGCAGGCGGAAACGGACATTGGGGGCCTGTGACATGACCCCTTTCCCCTTGGCCCTCAGACATGGGACCTGGGGTGCAACTATGGTGCCCCCTACATATATCTGCACCATGTGGCAGGCCCAGCATGGTGTCTGCCACATAGTGCAGGTATATGCAAAATGTGAATTATTTGAACTGTTGCGTGTGCTGCAGCCCGCAGCACACGCCGCAATACAAAAAATACACTTTACAACCGCCTTGCATTTCCATGGCAGGACCGCCAACAGCAAGCCGCGAGGTCCCATTCCTGATATGATGGCAGTCAGCCGAAAGTCTGATCGCCATCATAATGAGTCCCTAAGTATCAAAACAGTTCCCCCATTAACCCTGTATCCCTTACATCCCACTCCTAAAGGTTTCTCAATATACTTCTGAAATACATTTCATAAATATTTGAACTATATTTATACTTTTTAAATTTTAATACATATTTCATACTCAGGTCTCATAGTTGTTAGATGAGCATTAAAGCACTTGCCCATTTAAAACCCTACTGTACTTTGCATCCCACTTCTAAAAGCATTATTTAAATGTGGTTGCATTTTTTCTTAATGTTTCATTGATTCAATTCATAAATGTAATACTAAGGTTTCAAAGATCATACCTGAGTATTAATACAGTTCCCCACCCATTACCCCTAAATCCCTTGCGTACCAGTCCCAAAAAAATATGTACCCTATAGGTGTATATATATATATATATATTCACTGAAAAAACCATAGGTTATAGACCATATATCGTTAGGAATTAGCATTTAAAAAACCTTATTTTACTCACACAAAACCATTGAAATTCCATATATAGTTAGTTGCACTAACTATATATCGCGCACCCGCAATCCACTGCTGATGATGTCACATATTACATCATTCATGACATGGTCAGTGACATCACTGATGACATCACTGATGACATCTCAAATGACATCACTGATGACATCACTGATGACAACATCCAGTGACTGTATGTTTCTGTAAAGTTAAAATATGTCTTACATATTGAAGAATTAGTGGAAGTATAAGTGTCTGGATGAAGGATTTAGTAGGTGCATGACTGAATGTATGAGTGAGTGATTAAATGTGTCTCACTGAGTGCATGGGTTAGTGACTAAACTGTCTTAATTTGTGCATCATTATGTCTGTTGTTCTGTAAACTGCTGCATGTGTTGATCAGTAGCTATATGATTAACTATATGGGTTATTGATTGATTGTCCAAGTATTTGTATGGGAGACTGAGTGTGTGTGTGGCTGGCTGGGAGGTGTGTGACTCTGTGCAGATCAATGTGTACTTGTATCAATGATTGTATAAGAGAGTAAGTATGTGTTAGTATATGTTTGACAATGTAAGGTGCTCTATGTTTAACTGTATAGACAAGAAAATGGAAGTGTGATTGATTCTTTACAGGACTGACTAGGTGTGTGAGTAACTCCATGGATGAGTGGCAGAGTGTGAGTATCTGTATAGGTGTATGAGTGCATATGATAGTGTTGTAAAGATGAGTGATTGTATGTATGAATGATTGTATGGGTGAATAAGTGAATGTGTGTGTAGACGTAGGAATCAGTGAGTGCGTATGTAGTAACTAGTATTGGTGTGTGAATGGTTTCAAAAATTATACTCTGTATTTAACACTGGGTGTAACAAAGGTTATATTAAAATGTGAGGAGATGCATTGTATTGTCACATGAATGATATCATCAGTGATGTGGTCATTGATGTCAAATGAGATGTCATCAGTGATGTCATCAGTGATGTCATTTGAGATGTCATCAGTGATGTCATCAGTGATGTCACTGACCATGTCATGAATGATGTAATATGTGACATCATCAGCAGTGGATTGCGGGTGCGCGATATATAGTTAGTGCAACTAACTATATATTGAATTTCAATGGTTTTGTGTGAGTAAAATAAGGTTTTTTAAATGCTAATTCCTAACGATATATGGTCTATAACCTATGGGTTTTTCAGTGAATTTTCAAGGTTTTGTAAATGCTAATTCCTAACTATATATGGTCTATAACCTATGGTTTTTTTCAGTGAATTTTCAAGGTTTTGTAAATGCTAATTCCTAACTATATATGGTCTATAACCTATGGTTTTTTCAGTGAATTTCAATGGTTTTTTAATAGCAAATATCATAAGCTGTCGAATGTCAAGTACGTGGTAAGTAAAAACATTTTCGTGTTTATGCACACTGATCTGCTTTGAATGCAGCCCCCCACCCCTCATTTCTATTAGGAGTACTCTCTCTTTGCAGATAGTGAAGGGTAGTTAACGCAGGCCTTTGCCCCCGTTGTAATCCGTCGTCCCTGTTTCTCTCTCCATTTGATTGATTGTTCTCTTTGGTTCATTCTCTATTTACAAACAAGCACAGAGTCGCAATACTCTGTTTAGTCTTTGCAGATAGCGAAAAATCGTGTAAAAAAAACAAAAGAAATCGAGCAAAATCAGTAGGCCACTAATGGGATCTCTTTTTGACCTCGCTAAAATAGAAACATTAGGAACAACCTGTTGAAAATAGCAATGTGTATGTACATAAGCGGCGTTCATTTGTGTTCACAGTACCCGTTGTTGATTGTTTGAATCGAGCATTGAATTGTTCGAAGTTGGTTCTCTTAAGGATCTTCTCTGCCTGCAAACGAGGAAGAATAGGAATATTCTCTCTCCCTTTGCAGATAGTGAAGGGTAGGTAACGCAAGCCTTTAACACGTCGTACCTATTTCATTCCTCATTGATTGATTGATTGTCCGAACATTGACTGTTTGGGAATTAGTTCTTTTTGGAGGTATTCCCTGTTTGCAAATAAACGTAGGAAAATCTTTGCAAGTAGTGAAAGGGTACGTAATGCGGACCTTTCTCCCCCGTTGTAATCTGTCATGCCTATCTACTCCCCACTGATTGATGCACCTGTTTCACCCGGACCATTTACTAGAGATAGGTCATCTGGCCCGACAAGAGAGCACCCCTAGTGAAAAGGACATATGCAATAATAACAAAGTGATCACTGTATCCTGTTAACAGAAACTTTAGCATGAAACAACCTGGAAAGAAAAGAATAGGAAAACGAAAATCAGTAGGCCACTGATGAACTTTTTATTAAATAACAAACAAAGAAACGATAACAATACGTAATGATAAAACCTATTATTGTCCTAGAAACAAGAAACGTTAGAAGTAAGCCCGTAATAAGAAACCTGAAAACATCGCCCCTCACTGCCCCAAAACGTGTCTGTCCCACCGCCTGCCACGGCCAAATAACGGCAAACTGGGAAAGATAGAAGTCAGCAGACATCCGCCCCATTCTAGAAACTTCCAAAGGGCAACAGGTTTTCGGCTACGCCCAGCCGGAAGCAACACATATAAGGCGGGTCCTGCTGCCACGCCTCGGCCAGGAGATCATCACGTAGGGTGTAGCCGGAGGAGAGGCCGAGGCCAGCGGGACCCGGCCAGGGGGATTGACAACACTGGAGAGTTTTAGGGGGGGGGGGAATGTCCGTGTCCTCGACCCTCCCCTCTCTCTCCCAGTCCGGCCGCGGTGGCCCTTGAGAGTTGCAGGTTGTCCCTCCACACTCTCTCCCGGTCCGGCCACCAACGGCCGGGGGCTGGGGCCGACGAGATCCAGCTGCAGCCGATGAGCCAAGGAACCCGTTCATGGGGCCAGAGCAAAGGGCGTCCGGCCGCCATCCACCGGAGGTCCGGCCCAAAGACGGACGGGACATTTCTTCTTTCTTGAATAATTGCTGCAACAACCCTGGGGGGGATGTCTTGCACATGCCTCCGACCCCCCACCCCCCTCTCGTCCTCATCGCCTGGTCCGGCCATAACAAATCTCAAGCGAGACGCCGTGGGGTGCACTGGGAGGGAGAGACGGTGCGAACAGGCCTCTCCCGCCTCCCCAGGTGGAGGCTTCCCACCTGCACCCTCAGCGCTCCAGGCGCCCGGAAAAGGGTTCTTCCACTGTGGCGATGCTGCAACGTCTCGCCCGGCAGGGTGGAGCCCGTCCGCTCATTTGACCCCGCGATCGCCAGTAGCTACCGAACTCTCAAAATGGCGGTCGACCTGGCAAGAGCGGGCCCAGCATAAAGAAATGGCCCGGTCACTGGTTGACTCCACCACCGTAGTCCTCCACGACCTTGAAGATTCTAGAGGAGCCGCGGGAGTCCCCGACCCCCGCAGACACCCCCGATGGGGAATGACTGCCATGATCGCCCGTGGAGTGACGAAACTGTAGCCACGGGACGTCGGCGCTCCCATGCTGGCGCCAGCCTCAGTTTGAATGACTAGAATCCTGCAGACCTCAGTTCCGGTGAAAGCACAGTGTGACCCGGTAGGAAAAATTGTTGCACCCCCTCCCCTTTTTGACTGATGGTTCAAACCACCGATCCTTTCCTTTGCCCTTTTAACGGAACTTTGGACTGCTTCCCCCCCCCCCGCGGCGCCCCACGCCGTTATTTGCTGGGCGGCAACTTACTAGACATCACCTTCGTGCCATCTAGATTTCAGCGCGTTCTGCTGCCTTGGAACTATTCGCACAACAGACTGCTACTGACGACCCACCCCCAGGCAACATCTTCTGAATTTTCATAATTTGAAAGAACTAGTAACATGTCCTCATCAGGAATTTCCTCTTCAATCATCTCATCTGGAATCTCCTCATGAAAAGTCTGCAATGATGATTCTTGTAACTCTATGGTCTCCAAACATTCGATAAATTCGCCATCAAGAGATTGATCCAAAAAATCATTCAAGTCATCTCCTCCTTGTGAGAATACTTCATTATTGGTGCTGTCAATTTCAATAAATGTAGTGGATAATTCAAAAGAAATTGCCACGGTCTCTTCATTGTGAGCCATTTTATTTTGAAATTGCTTGCTGTAAATTGCAGAAAAAAATAATCACTTTCATTTATCGTTTTTAGTAATACATAATATAAAACTAACTTTATCAAGTATTTAGTATAACAGAAGGACTGTAAATAAATAACAGAAAACATTTTTCAAATTATCTTAAAGTATACAACATAGTTCCCCTTACAAATTAACAACTCACCTTTTTAAAAGTAGGAGAAGTGTTAGTACTGTGTAAACCAAACACCAGAAATTGAGCACCAAAAATTCCTCACAAATGTACCTCAGACAGTAGTATCACAAAATGGCTGTGGTTTCCTCTCATTTTAGATATATACATAACCAATTAACTTTCATCACACACAAATACAAAACCAAAGTAACATTTTAATTGGTTCTAAATTTCAACACTCTCAAATGTGTTTTCCCCATGCAATTTTCCATAGGACATTTAGATACGTCTACAGCCTGAATGGCTGAACGGAATTACACCAAACTTGGCAAAATGGTACATCAAACCTAAGAGGTCAGGGAGGATCTACTATGCCCCCTTATGGTCATTTGCCCCTTCGCTTTGGCCTCCTCTTGTCTCTCGATCCTACCGAGAGACAAGATGGCGGCCGCTACGGACTGTTTGCAATGTTTACAGACGGCGGAGAACCAATCAGCTTCGCAAAGCTCCGTTACGCGAAAAGTACGCGAAGCGGAGCGCTGTTACAGATATATATCTTTTTTTGAACGTTAATTTCTCAAAATCCACTGGAGCACATATATTGAGACCTAGCAAAGGCACATCGGGCTACCAGTCCCTACAATTTTGCCAAGTTTCGTGCAAATCCATTCAGCCGTTCGATTATTATTATTTTTATTTTTTTTTGCCCCGCGGGGCCCTTTTAAAACCTCCACATCAAACCTAGAGGGTCAGGGAGGATCTACTATGCCCCCTTATGGTCATTTGCCCCTTCGCTTTGGCCTCCTCTTGTCTCTCGATCCTACCGAGAGACAAGATGGCGGCCGCTACGGACTGTTTGGAATGTTTACAGACGCCGGAGAACCAATCAGCTTCGCTTCACAAAGCTCCGTAACGCGAAAAGTACGCGAACTGGAGCGCTGCCTGGTCCGCTGTTACAGATATATATCTTTTTTTGAACGTTAATTTCTCAAAATCCACTGGAGCACATATATTGAGACCTAGCAAAGGCACATCGGGCTACCAGTCCCTACAATTTTGCCAAGTTTCGTGCAAATCCATTCAGCCGTTCGGGCTAAAAGTGAGGCCAACCGCCCTATGGAAAACTCAATGTTAAAAACATGTTTTGGGACCCCCCTTTTTTCTCGGCCCCCCCTTGACGAAACCCCCCCAAATTTTCAGGGGCTGCTCAGAAACGAAATGTTCCATTTTCCTGAATATTTCAGCCAATTCCGTCCACAAACGCCAAAGTTATTAGACATAGAATTTTCAAAAATCCCATAGAGAAAAAATCCTAACTATATATACCTACTGGCGACCGCCAGTAGGTAATATATATATATATATATATATATATATATATATATATATATATATATATATATATATATATATATATATATATATATATATATATGGACTAGTGAACAAGGGAAGCCAGTTCACGAAATGCGTTGAGTGCGTTGTGAATAAACACAAGATGTTTTGAACTGAGCTGTTGGCCACGAGGGAGTGGCGATCCCGTCCCGGCCCGCCGCTGCCAGCGGCCATTCCTGCTTCTTCGCCGACTTTTGGTGGATATATATATATATATATATATATATATATATATATATATATATATATATATATATATATATATATTCACTGAACAAACCATAGGTTTCACACATGTTATAGTTAGCTGGACATTTCACTCATACAAAACCGTTGAAATTCCCCCGTTATAGTTAGTTCAGCTAACTATAACTCGCGCGCCCGCAATGCACTGCGGATGACATCACATATTACATCACTCATGACATGGTCAGTGACATCACTCATGACATAACTGATGACATCTCAAATGACATCACTGATCACATCACTGATGACATCATCCTTGTGAAAGAGTGACAGGCCTCCTCTCAGCGTAATATAACCTTTGATACACACCTTCAAAAATAGAAACTAACATTTACAAAAAAATTGAGATACCAATACCAGTTAGAACAACCTATTCAGTAATTCCAAAATCTACATACACATCCACTCATTCACCAACAGTTCTATATAGTCACTCATACATGTACTCACTCATAATATGTACTTACACACCTATACATCCTGTTACACACCGATACTCATTCATACAGTTACTCACACACATACTCACACATGCAAATAAACTATCAAACATCCATTTACTTGCATATACAGCTATACACTATACTTACACTACACTTACTTTTACAGAAACGTACACATACTCTCCTAAACAGTCACTTATAGAAACACATACTTATTTATACACAAACTCTTCCAATCTCTCACACTCTCACGTATAATCACTTATATGCATCAATACTCACATATAGTAGATTAAAACATATGTAGTTACGCTTCCTGGAGTTAGCTTGCTCGCTCCGTTATTTCAAAATTTTGCATCGCTGTGATTTGTTTTTAGAGGGAATTTGGGGGGTTGGTTAGGTGGGTTATTGGGGAATTTTGCAGTCTGCACTTTGCACTTTGATATAATTTAGTGGCCCACTGTTTCATGTTTCGTGGCCTCATGTAACCTTGCAGATTTTTTTAATTATAATGCCCGATAACTCTGGAGTGCACCTCGCCGAGGCGGCTCTCCTGGGGGTTGTTTTCCGGTGACGGCGGCCATCTTGGGCGAGACCCGCGTCACGAGCGGTCAGTGCTCTAGTTGTTTCACACTGACCGCCTGCTTCAGCCACACCTTTTTATGCTGATGCTGACCCGGAAGTGCAGGGGACGAGCGCAGCGGGCGCGCCGATGGCGCCCGTCCGCGCTCAGGGCGAGCCACTCTGTCCAACATGGCGCAGCCATTTCCAGTAAAAGCCTCATCCATTTTACTAATGAGGGGCTGAAATCCTTCAGGCCCCGACCTGTTCTCCCTATAGTGCTTGGTCCACTGGTTCTTCCAGCGATTTTGCCTGCGCTGAGTGTGGTTACATATTCTCTGCCGAACCGCGCACTTCGGCCATACCTGTGTCTACCACTACGGAGGGCACTATCAGGGCCTGCCTTATCAACGCTAGTTCAGTGAGGAGGCACCATGTCGATGTGGCGGACCTTATCTCTGATAATGATTTAGACATGTTGTTTGTCACAGAAACATGGTTTGATGCCTATCCCAATCCCATTGTTGCTCTGGTCACTCCTGCTGGTTATAAAGTTCATCGGATCGATCGCCAGTCGGGCAGGGGTGGGGGCCTCGCCTTCTGGCTTAGCGACAGATGGACTCTGCTTTGCGAGTCTTCCACGCTTTTAGGTGATTGTGAGGTTCTTAACTTCAGCATTCAATTCTCTGCTCACTTCACGCTCGGGGGCTCTTTGGTCTATCGACCTCCCAGACCGTTCAAGGACTTTTTGGACTCCTGTGGGGATGCTCTAGCAGAACGTGTTCTGCGTTTCTCCAGGTTCATTTTTCTTGGCGATGTCAATATCCACTTAGACCACGCTGAGGCCCTGGACGCCTCTGCTTTGTTGGACGCCTTACATCTGGCGACCCTCTCTCAAAGAGTTCTGTTTCCCACCCATCTTGGTGGGCACACCCTAGATATTATAGGGGCCAATTTCCATTTATTGGTGAAGAAACCAAGCCCGGTCGCTTGGACCGACCATTTCCCTATCTTTTTCTCTTGGACTCTGCTGAACTCCTCTCGCCCGGCACGTTGCTTTCGCCCGCCTGCCTTTAGGAGACCGGACTATGGGGCCTTGAGCGCCGCTCTGGGTGCTTCTCGTCCCTCCTTCTGTGGGGACCTTGAGGACAATGTTGCCCAGTTTGAAGAGTGGATCACAGGTTCAGTTGCGGCACAATCTGCCTTGTGCCAGTCCAAGTTGAGGAGAGAATCCCCCTCTAAGCCCTGGTTTTCTTCCAAGCTGAGGACTCTGAAACAGGAGTGCAGAGCAGCCGAGAGAGCCTGGCGTGCCCAAGGCTACTGTCTTGCCGATAAGAACACTCTCAGAGCAAGACAGAGGCTCTACTATACAGCCATCGGAGATGCCAAGGGTCACTATTATGCCACGCGTATTGAGCGGGCCAAAAACAACTCTAAAGAGATCTTCTCCATTGTTCAAAGTTTTCTGGCCCCTTGTGCGCAGTCGGCGGTCACTCCTGTTTCTGACTCCTGGTGCAATTCCCTGGCGACCTTCTTCAAGGATAAAATAGCTAGCATCCAAGCTTCGCTTTCCATCTTTCCAGGGCTCCCTGATACGGGGTAATTTCCATCTCTCAGTAGGGTAGAGCCTCTCTTTACCTTTTTGGACTTTGGCCTACTGGATTCGGCCAGCTCTCTCAAAATCTTGAAAGCTCTTAGGTCCGGCTCTCCCAATGATCCCTGTGCTGCTAGTCTATTGTCGGACCTGGCTGACACCATTAATCCAGAGGTGAACTTCTTGATCAATAAGTCACTCTGCACAGCCTCCGTGCCTAGAGCCTGGAAACATGCCCTGATCCTTCCGCTGCTTAAGAAGCCGTCTTTGGACCCTTCAGTGCCTGAGAACTATCGCCCTACTTCAATACTGCCTAAGTTGGCGAAAGTGTGCGAGAAGGCCGTCACCTTTCAACTTACCAAGTTTATTGAGGAGTCAAATGTGCTTTATCCGGCCCAGTTGGGCTTGCTGGAGGTTGCAGAGGCAATCTGGGAGTGTCTGGATGCCAGAGGGAGGGCAGCGTTGGTCATGCTGGATCTCTCGGCGGCATTCGACACGGTTCCCCACGCCATGCTCCTCAACCGCCTCTCTGCTATCAGCATTGTTGGCAAGGCTTGGCATTGGATCAGCTCCTTCCTTGAGGGCCGACAGCAGCAAGTTTGGCCCCCCCCCGAGTGCCTCTTCGCCTCTGCCGGTGTCAACGGGGGTGCCACAGGGTTCTTCACTTAGCCCCCTCCTTTTTAATATCAATGTGACTCCGCTCGTGTATCTGGCGGAATCACTGGGGGGCTAAGGTGATGGCTTACGCCGAAGACAACCAGCTGCTGTTTACCTGGCCCAAGGAAGCGGACTCGGTCGGGTTGGCCCAAAATTGCCTTTCCTCTGTCTTTCAGTCGCTTTCCAATGCTCAGTTGAAATGCAATGAAGGGAAGTCTGAGGTGCTGTTGTTCGGCTCCTTTCCTTCAGATTTCAGAGAGAGGCTCTGGCCTCCGGGTTTTCCTCATCCCTCTGATAGAACGGGCGATGTGAAAAATCTTGGTGTTTGGTCCGACCAAAATCTGCACTTTGTGACACACGTGAAGAAGTTGGCCGGTACTTGCTTCGGCATACTGAAGAGCTTGAGGAAGTTTCTTCCCCTCCTACCGAGTGCCTCCAGAGAAACCGTGGTCCGTGCATTGATTCTTTCCCCTTTGGACTACGTCAATGCTCTCCTGGTAAGCTGCTCGGGTCCCTGGTCAAAAAATTGCAGGTTGTGCAGAACTCAGCGGTCAGATCCTCATGGGGCTTTCTCCTAGAGATAGTGTACGGACACACTTACGTGCCCTGCATTGGCTGCCGGTTGAGTCACGCCTGAAATTTAAAATGCTGACCATTGCTCATCGGGCCCTGTATGACACCGGCCCTTTATACCTACAAAGAAGATTTGCCTTTTATGTGCCAGGTAGAGTGCTTCGGTCTTCTGCCCAATGGCTGATGCAGATTCCGAAGTTCAAGCGCCAGCGACTTGGTGGAAACTCCTTTGTGCGCCGGGCCGGTTTGGCCTGGAATCTGTTGCCTTTTGCCATGAGGACCAACCAAGACCCAGTGCTTTTTAAAGAGAAACTCAAGACCTTGCTGTTTTAATTTGATACACGGTCATTCTTTCAGGAGCTAGCGCCGGGACACTTTGAGTAGCTGCGCGCTTTATAAGCTCAATATAACATAACATAACACAACATAACTCATTAAGATACTATTGAAGCAGTCATTCACTCACTTACACACCCATACACACACTCATCCACCCATACAGTCCTGCACACGTGCTGTCTTCAAAACACATACAAACAGTGAGTTACTCATTCATGCATCTATGCGCTAAGTAATACTCCCCACCGAACCATACAGACACTCATACTGATACTCAAAAATCAACTAATAACCCATACACACACTCATGTAGCTACTCACCAACCCATGCAGCCACTTATACACAAAGTGAGACACTGATACAGATAATTAAATATTTAAACATTACTCGCTAATACATGTATTCACTAAGATACACTTAATAAGTCAGTTATACAATATATATATATATGTAGGTAGTTATAGTTAGGACATATTTTCCATAGGAAATCCGCAACATTCTATTTGGAATAACTTTGGCGCCGGTTTAAGAATCTTCGTGAAATTTTCAAAACTAACGGCCGGCTCCGGTTTGCTCCTATGCTGAAAGTCTTGTGCTGATTCGTGAAGCGGGGGCCAAGAAAAAACGGGGGTCCCAAAACGTGTTTTCCCCATGCAATTTTCCATAGGAACCGTTCATCGTGGCTACAGCCCGAACTGCTGAATGGAATGACACCAAAGTTGGCAAAGAGGTAGTTCTTAGTTTAGACTCGTGCCTTTTGCTTAAATGGTGTTAATCCATTCAGTAGTTCCTGAGAAAATGACAATTAAAAGAACATATATATCTATGGCCGTGGTGGATCTGCACACCCTAAGCGCACCCTGCCGTGCACGAGCTGTATTCTAATTGGCTGTCAACACTCCAAATCAGGAAGTGCTGGCAGCCATCTTGTGCCTCGGTAGAACCGAGGCACAAGAAACCTATAAAAAAACACGCAAAACGCGAATAGGGGGCAGGGTAGAAACACCCTGACCCCCTATGCCTGTTCAGGGGGTCCCACAAGGACCCCCAAGGCCCCCCCAAATTTTTTTTTTTAAGCAACAAAATCCACACAGGATGCGCAGATCCTGCCGCTCAAAAAAAATGAAGCACGCGCTTCAATGCTAATTAGCCCCCGGGGGGGCCAAATCCCGGGGACATGATGAAAAAAGAGTGTGGGGGGCCCAATCCCCCCCACAGCCCTGGGGTCCACCACCCCCCGGGGCTTTAACATAATATAGGTGGGGGCTCACGGACCCCCGCAGCCCCAGGGACCGCCTCCCCCGGAGCTTCTTTAAATTGGGTGGGATGGTTCTCAGGCCCCCCAGCCCTGGGGACCACCACCCCCTGGGGATTCTTAAAAATCATTGTGGGGGCTCTCAGGCCCCCCCCGAGCCCCGGAGACTGCCACCCCCCAGGGCTTCTTGTAGTTTGTTAGGGGGGCTCTCAGGCCCCCCCAACCCCAGGGACCACCACACCCCGGGGCTTTGAAAAAATGAATGAAGGGGGGCTCACGGCCCCCCTGATGCCCCGGGGACCGTCACCTCCCCAGGGCACTAAATATTCAAATTGGGGGCTCCGTAACGGACCACCAACCCCGGGGACCACCACCCCGGGGCTTTGTAAAATGTGGGAGGGGGGCCACGCGTCCCCCCTCCTGGAGCCTTGTCGAGGCCCTGGGGACTGCCACCCCTAGAGCCGGCTCCTGCAGTGTCCCAGGGTGCCCACCTCCTGGACACTGCCGTTTGCAATGACAGGGTGGGAGCCCCGCGGCTCCGACCCTGTCATTGCAAACTGCTTTGCTATTTAGAAGAGATCCTGCTCTCTCTTCCAAATAGCAAAGCAGACAGCATTTACACAGGGGCGAAGGGAGGGGACGGGGCCTGAGGTGACGTGCGCAAACACGCTCTGAGGCGTGTTTTAAGTTGGGGAAATAATTCCCTTTCAATCCTGAGGACCACTGGGGGCAACTAGCCCACCAGGTGGCACAAGCATGCCCCTTTTTACACCTCTCTGCAACGCAGCTCTGTGGCACTTACTGGAGGTACCTACTGGGCTACTTGGACCCCAGGGACCCTCAGAATTCAAGGGGACTTAATCTCCCAAATTAAAACGGACACTGGGCGCGTTTAGACAGTGGTGAAGGGAGGGGATGGTGTAGGAAAATGGCTCTACATACAGTGGACCAAAGTAAAATCAGCCAAACTACGAATTCCGATTTACTCACCTGTTATCAGGAGAGACCTCAGTGCTGCATCTTTGAACCCAGTACTGATCCTGAAAAGTAATTCTAACTGTACTTACCAGTAACTTGAATTTCCTTTCATAGGCTAACATTGACTAGTGTCACTTGGAAATTCTTCTGTGTGGAGTTTTGGAACTTAAAAATATTCCTCTAAAATCAGCCGAACTACGAATTTCGATTCACTCACCTGTTATCAGGAGAGAACTCAGTGCTGCACCTTAGAGCCCAGTTCTGATCCTGAAAAGTAATTCTAACCGTACTTACCAGTAACTTGAATTTCCTTCCATAGGCTAACATTGACTGGTTTCACTCGGAAATTCTTCTAAGTGTGGAGTTTTGGAACATTAACGTATTCACCTAAAATCATCCGAACAACGAATTCCGATTTACTCACCTGTTATCAGGAGAGAAGCTAGTGCTGCATCTTTTAGCCCAGCACTGACCCTGAAAAGTAATTCTAATCGTACTTACCAATAACTTGTATTTACTTCAATAGGAATCCATTGTGTGGTTTTCACCAGAAAAGTTTCTAAGTGTCGATTTTCACAGACTACAAATATTTCTTAAAAATTGCCTGTATGACTTAAACGCATTCTTTCAACAGTTTACAGGATATGCACCAGTGCTGGATCCAGGTCCCACCACTGAGTAAGAAAAAGTAACGATAACACTACTTACCTGCTAAGTGAATTTCCTCCCATAGGATAACATTGGTGATTCTATGTGAAAAGGTTTTCAAGTGTCAACTTTTAAAATACAATAATATTCCTTAGAAATCACTACTGTAACCAAAACGCGTTTACTCAACTGTTTACAGGAGATGTCGCAGGACTGAATCTAGGATCCAGTCCTGTGGTTAGAAAAGTAATCCATAAAGTAACTAATTGCATTTAACTAGAAATCCGCATTGAGCTCAATGTTGCATTGTGTTTACTATACTTAAAAGTCTATTGCCTATTTGCAAAGTATTTAAACTAAAGTAATTCATTCTGAGAAAGTATATTTTGTAATTTAATGTATAATGTAATTATAATGTAATTTAAAAAATAAAATATCTAAAAATAAATAGTTTAAAAAAAGGTAGTAATCAGTATGAAAACCTTTGAAATTCACTGAAAAAACCATAGGTTTCAGATATGTTATAGTTAGGCATTAGCATTTAAAAAACCTCTGAAATTCACATAAAAAAACATAGGTTTCTGACATGTTATATTTAGGAATTAGCATTTAAAAAAACCTTAGAAATTCACTAAAAAACTATAGGTTTTAGGGGTGTTATAGTTAGCTAGACATTTCACTCGTACAAAACCATTGAAATTCCTCTGTTACAGTTAGTTGTACTAAGTATAACTCGCGCGCCCGCAATCCACTGCTGATGATGTCACATATTTTATCATTCTTGACATGGTCAGTGACATCACTGATGACATCACTGATGATATCTCAAATGACATCACTGATGACTTCACTGATGACATCCACCACGTTACAATCTGACACACCTCATCATACACTAGTATAACCTTTCAACACTCATTATAAAATATGGAGTACCATATTTGAAACCATTGACACACCAATACAAGTTTCTAAAAACCCACTCAGTGATTCCTACATCTACACACACATCTAAACACTTACCTATAGATTCACTCATACATGCTAACAAAGATCAATAGAACATTATTAAATATACTTATACACCTTCATCGACATTACACACCAGCACACATCCTATTCACTTATGCAGTCATCCTACTCACTTATGCAAACAATTGATCATACTTACATTTACTAAGCTACACACTTATACAAACACCACTTTATTTATTCATATAGATCGTAACTCATACTAAGGGGTCCATTATGATGACGGGCGGACTTAGTCCTCCCGCCATCACATCGGGACTCGGGACCGCCCGCCTTAAGGGCGGGGTCCCGACCAGGGCATTAGGATGCGCCCGCCACACAGGCGGGCGCATCCTGTATGGGTGCTATTGCGGCGGGCGGAGCAGAAATCTCCGCCCGCTGCCATGTGTAAAGTGCACGTTGTGCATTTCAATGCACAACATGACAGGCACCGCGAGGTGCCTGTTATGTTGTGCATTGAAATGCAGGGGGGTACCATAGGTACCCCCCATGTGCACCCCCCACCCCCACGGAGTCCCTGGGGGCCCGCAACGGGCCCCTGCAGGGGGAGTCCGCCTGCCTTTCCGTGGCGGCATTGCCGCCACGGAAAGGCGTGCCAGAATGCGCATTGTAATATGGCTGGCGGTGTCTAACAGACACGTCACCATATTAAACATATTCCGCCCCGGCCTCCGGGGCGGAAAACAGGTGGGCGCTGATTTTCACCGCTGCGGTCCCCCCCCCCCCGCCATCCTAATATGGCGGGGGGGGATTTGGCAATGGATGTCGGATGGATTGCCTCCGCCAGGCCGGCGGTGGCTACCGCCAGCCTGGCGGAGGCAATCCGCCCGACATCATAATGGACCCCTTAGTGTGTTATACAATCACTATTACAAGTATACAGTTTTCAATACAGTCACTCATATAATTACTGAGTCTTATGTATACCTATTCATAAACAACAACTGTCACATACACTGCCTTTTATATTTCTACTTTGTTGGACATGTATCATTGAGAAATATATTTACTGATCACCACACCTATAAAGAGATTCACTCACCCAAACAAGTATTTCCACGTACAATCTTAACCTCATAAACCTACTAAATCAACTTTGTACACATCTTTGGACAGTCACACATCTCCCACCCAACCACACACACATTCATTATCCCATTCAAATACTCACTTAACTAATTAATAACTAATATAGACTTTCACATAGCTAGTAACCAACTTATGTAGTAGTTTACACAACAAGAGGTAGAGTGATACAGGTATTCACACAGTTTAATCACTCTCCCATATATTTAGTGAGACACTTTAAATTAGTCACTTAGACAGTCAATCACAGTGCTACTAAATCCTCCATCCACTCAGTCTTTACTCCAGATGGCTATATATATAATATTTATTTAATTATCGAACCAAACCACATTCACTGGATGATGTCATCAGTGATGTCATCATTGATGTCATTTGAGATGTCATCAGTGATGTCACGGACCATGTCATGAATGATGTAATATCTGACATCATCAGCAGTGGATTGCGGACGCGCGAGTTATACTTAGTACAACTAACTATAATGGAGGAATTTCAATGGTTTTGTATGAGTAAAATGTCTAGCTAACTATAACACCCCTAAGAACTATGTTTTTTTCAGTAAATATATATATATATATATATATATATATATATATATATATAAATATATATATATATATGCACATATGCTTATATTTATTTACAGTATAATATATATATATATTTTTTAATCACAATATAAATTGCTTTGTTAGTGGTACCAAACTCATTTTAAGAATTGGAGTGTGTTCTAATGTGAATTTAAATTTAGAAAAATGCTGATCCCCTGCTGTCAATCGATGACCCATGTTTGACGGAGAAAAAATTCTCTCATGATTTTCTCACATCACAGTGTCTATTGAAGGTGCTCCTGAAGCTAAAACAAGAACACATTTCTATAATTTGACAATATCTTCCTCAGCCATGTGAGAACAAAGAGCTTGATGTATATGTTGGCTGAAAGGGTACTCCATTGCAATGTTGATGGAGTATCCTTTCAGCCAACCTGAATGTCCGCCCACCTCAATTAGAGTTGGGCCAACCTGTCAGTGTGAAGACTACTCAGTCTACGCTGCTTACACATACACCTCCCCCAGCCCTATGGAGTAAGAACTGTCAGAGGTTTTCCCATGAGTCCGTCCACCTGCTTTCTAATGAGCGGATACATGCAGTTTTCAGTGCCGATTGTTAGAACTCACAAGGAGGCTGGATGTCGCATCTTTGTGACCTGTAATGTGCAGCTTACAAAGGGTTTCCATCATATGTTGCCTCACTAGTAATCCCTTTCCCTCCTTCTTGAATCTAAAGGGTTAACTCCTGCTGTAATAGAATAACGGGTACTCAGTGCTGGCTTTCCTGGCCTGACTCTTTGGTATGTTCATCTGCTTAATTGGCGAAGTCTTGTGAGTTCTTGTGAGACTTCTTGAGGTCACATGACCGCAGCAATTTTGACTTAGGTGGGCATAGATACCATGTCCCAAATACATGGCTGTTGTTTGGCTCTGTTACCAGCAGGGAAGAATGACGGGATTAGTGCTCCCACCCATCGAGTTGAGTCCTAGCTGTCTTAAGTACATCTTAAACACGGCATGAAGAGCGCCCCTCTCACTCTGCAATGGGTTCCCAATAAAGTACATCCAGAAACCTATCAGTAATGAGAGTAAGCGAGTGGCGAGTCTAACACCCATCACCGCCATTCAAAACATGTTTGTAAGGAACAGAGAAAACATTCAAATGACCCTCACATGATGGAAAAAAGCTTCCATGGTGAGGAGTTATTGTTTTTTTTTCTTTTCCTAAAGAAAATCCTGCTTTGGGATTTTCTTAATGAAAATGTGAAAAACGTGTAAGTCGGCTGTATGGCTCCATCATGTTGAGGGAGCCGTCTATCAAAGTTACAGTGTGTTTGCAGGAATTGCCATGAATGTGGTCTCTGAAAATGCAAGAGATTTCTGCAGGGGCAGTGGAAATCTCTAAATATGATGGGTGTTGTGCCCACGCCATGAGGGGAGTGAAGTACACCACCATGACGATGAGGATTACTCTGTCCACCAGATTATAAATCAGCCCCAAAGTCTTTTACAGCATGTACTTCCAGGACCTTGTCAGTGGACCCTCTAGTGTTCCACTGCAGCTTCAAAATAGAGATCTAATGAACAAATATTGCACTAACATTCTGTATTGATGATAATAGTTTTGCCTACCTGAACACCATCTTGAAGGAATAAAAGCTATAAACTGAAAGGTTCCAACAGAGGATACTTAGGTAAATAAATAAATAAATAAGGAGTTTTTTTTGGTCATAGAAATTGTGGTTAGTGTTCTAGAAAGCTAAAATCAGGGCTCATTTTCATTTTCAAGGATTTTGCAAATATATTGCTTATCTATGTCAGTAAAACATTCTGACATGCAGAGTGAAACATGTACCTCCTAAATCAGCATAAACTGCAACTTCACCACAGAGTTCTAATTCTGAAGCAATCCTGAAAACCATTTTGTTGGAATAGGAGTAGTTTTAATTTAAAGCTTTTCTTGAGGAGTAAGCTGAAGAAAATGAACAGTGAGATGTTAATGATGTTAGCAAACCAGCAGGTTAAAAATGTGATGAATGGGGTTTAAATAATTTAAGGCATAATGCATTTTAAAAGGAACTACACATTTGATGAAGAGGGAGACATCTGCGTAAGTAGAGCATCTCCTTTCCACATCTGTTCACTCATACTACCCATCTTCTCAGTTGCTTAACATCTCAGTCATTTTAAAATAGTAAATATTTTGGTAGAAACATTTATGCACAGTAAGGATAGGCTGCCTGCATAGGCTTGACTCCTGGACCTGGCCATGAGTCCAAGCCCTGTGGACCTCCAGTGCTATGCACTTTGCGGGAAGTGGTGCTTGGTTGACTGCTCAGGGACACTCCTGGAGGATTTGTTGCATGCCAGTGGCACACCCCTGCTGTGTATGGCTATAGACAGTGTGAAGTGGATGTTAGCTGCCTGCTGGCTGTTGGTTAGGCCAACCCTGACTGTGCACAGGCTGTACTCATCAAGGGCTGGGTCCCTGCAACATGTTGGGCTCAGGGCTTAGCTGTGAGGCAGGCCCTGCAACCAACACTGTTGTAAAAGGCCTGAGTTCCTACACAAGTGGCAGCTTGGCATGGAGGGTTGGGCACTTGGCCAATTTAAAATCTGATTAAAAAAACTGAAATTTATTGAAAAACCCAAAGGTTGAAGAGGCATTATAATTAGGTGAAATGAGATCAGAACTAGCATACACGAAATCAAGGAAACACTGAATTATTCAAATTATAGATACATTAAATAACTATAACTTTCTCCCCATCATGCACTGCATATGACCTCATATATTACATCACTAATGACATGTTAAATGCATCATTGAGGGCACCAATCATTACATTTAAAGAATATTATTGTTTAAATTAGAATTGAGTACCACAGTCCCCAAGATAATAGGTGAGGTCACAAGCACTACATGGCGGGTCGCAAGTTTTAATTAGGTTGATTAAAGTATAACTGGCATATTTGAGTTTTTACCATTAGTTTTTGTCTAGATTCAACCTAGCTATAACATCACTTTAATTTATGTAATATATAATACAGTGGTGGTCGCCACTGTGTAGTCATAGTTAAATCAGCATTTCTATAGGAAGAAAGTTTTTAGTTTTGCGACTAACTTTGGCACCATTTGATGAATTTTCATGAAACACTTCAAAAAAAGTTCATCCACTTCTCCTCCTTCCTGGAAAGTGGACGGGCTTGACTTCAATCCTTCCCACACTGTGTTTGTGCTCTGTTTTCCTCACGGGCTCGGCGCTGTTCTAAGAAGCTGACCGGCCGGGCTTTGCTCCGCCGGTCAGCTAGGAAACGACAGCCCCCAGCAGCCGTCAGGACACGAGACCCGTCACCGCAGCGCGCCAGGAGGCGCATAAAGACGCGACCGGTGCTGAGTCCCCTGTGCACCATATAGAATTCTGGGAAGAAAGACTGACCTGTTCCATGCCCGAGGACGGGCTTGACTTCAATCCTTCCCGCACTGTGTTTGTGCTCTGTTTTCCTCACGGGCTCGGCGCTGTTCTAAGGAGCTGACCGGCCGGGCTTTGCTTCGCCGGTCAGCTAGGAAACTACAGCCCCCAGCAGCCCTCAGGACACGAGACCCGTCACCGCAGCGCGCCAGGAGGCGCATAAAGACGCGACCGGTGCTGAGTCCCCTGTGCACCATATCGAATTCTGGGAAGAAAGACTGATCTGTTCCCTGCCCGAGGACGGGTTTGACTTCAATCCTTCCCGCACTGTATTTGTGCTCTGTTTTCCTCACGGGCTCGGCGCTGTTCTAAGGAGCTGACCGGCCAGGCTTTGCTCTGCCGGTCAGCTAGGAAACTACAGCCCCCAGCAGCCCTCAGGACACGAGACCCATCACAGCAGCGCGCCAGGAGGCGCATAAAGACGCGACCGGTGCTGAGTCCCCTGTGCACCATATAGAATTCTGGGAAGAAAGACTGACCTGTTCCCTGCCCGAGGACGGGCTTGACTTCAATCCTTCCCGCACTGTGTTTGTGCTCTGTTTTCCTCACGGGCTTGGCGCTGTTCTAAGGAGCTGACCGGCCGGGCTTTGCTCCGCCGGTCAGCTATGAAACTACAGCCGCCAGCAGCCCTCAGGACACGAGACCCGTCACCGCAGCGCGCCAGGAGGCGCATAAAGACGCGACCGGTGCTGAGTCCCCTGTGCACCATATAGAATTCTGGGAAGAAAGACTGACCTGTTCCCTGCCCGAGGACGGGCTTGACTTCAATCCTTCCCGCACTGTGTTTGTGCTCTGTTTTCCTCACGGGCTCGGCGCTGTTCTAAGGAGCTGACCGGCCGGGCTTTGCTCCGCCGGTCAGCTAGGAAACTACAGCCCCCAGCATCCCTCAGGACACGAGACCCGTCACCGCAGCGCGCCAGGAGGCGCATAAAGACGCAACCGGGTCCCTCGTCCCGCGAGGACGCGCGCGGGACTTGCCGGGCTATGCCCGGGCAAAGGGCGGGCGGTCTGTGGCCGTCAGGGGCTGCAGGAGGCTGGGCTGGGCCTGCCCTCTAACATCACGGCTAGGACTTTATCATGATTTACGGACTTCAACACAGTAAGCTGTTCCCTGTCTGACTCCATTAATTGTTATTATCATATGTCTATCATAGTTCTGGGACTTATTATTTAATAGATCACTTTTTGATTAATTCTCAAATTGCTATCGATCCTAGGTTCCAGTATGTTTACATGTACACTAAATGCCTTACCCTCTACTGTAGGGGTTTCAATACTTGGACCCCTAGATAAATATTTTGCCAGGGCTACTCGAGAAATAGATAGAGATATTGCATTGGCTGAGAGACATGCTGAGCGTCGGTTATCCATCGAACTTCTCAAACACAAGTCCTCATCCCTGGCCCAGAAGGAGGTAGCCACTCCACAACAAAATAACAATATGTTAGCAAACGCAGACGCAGATCTATTTAGCACTGAAAGTATCCCCTTAATTTTTCAAGATAGATCCCCAACAATATCTATCAATGAGATAACTTACGATACTAATACCAATGAGCCACCTCCTGTATCTAACTCCCTAATAGATTTAAACTCCCCAATAGAGTTAGACGTAGCTTCACAGTCTAATATAAATGCCTCTCTTCCTTTATCTAACTCACTAGTAGAGTTGGAAGTAGCTTCGGAGATGCATTCTCCGATAGCAGTTAGTGTACCAAAAGAAAAGACACAAACCAAAAGGCATCAGGGAGCTCAACGTTCACCACCTAAAAAAAGAAGGAAGAAGGGAGGGGACAGAAAAGGGGGTAAATGCTCAAAAATACCTTTACCATCTGCGGACTTAACGAAAAAGGTAGCAAAGGACTTAGTGAAGGACGTACCAGCAGGGCTTACAGCAACAACAAGTCTGCTTCCAGAAGGCTTGTCCTTAAAAGGGATAATGGAGGCTATGGAAGGCCTCCTAAAATCTCTTTTGTTACCGCTTATAGAGAGAGTCAAAAGGCTGGGTGATCAAATGAATTGTATATTGGCAGTTTCCAATCCAAACGAAGTCCCAAAACAAACTAAACCTCAGGTAAATGGGCCAATAATTGAACACCCATCACAGAGAACAATCAGGCCCCAAGTAGACTACCCCATACTTAAACCAGTGACTCCCCAGACCATCCCTCCCAGACTGGTGGCGCCTCAAGATCTACACAGAGAGAAGGCTAAATTAGGTTCCTCGAAACTCCCTACTATTAAAAGTTTTCCTTCAGCCAAGGCACCCAAAACGAAACACAGCAAAACCTAGTAGCAGAAATGACGTAGATCTACCTCCAGAAGCATCTAACTACGTCATTATTCTGACTGGAGTTCCGGTTGTGCCAGAAGGAACCACAGAAACCTACACTAGTCTTAAAAACAAAGTCATTTATTGGCTACGTAATAACAGACCTCTCCCACCACACTTAAATGGAGATATAATATCTGTTAGACGGTGCAACTGGGTGGGTCCTCGACCTAAAGATATTGAGGGGGATGTTGTGATAGTTAACTTTAGGGATCATAGATTTATAACGTACATCAGTGATTGGTTTCCAGGGAGAAGTGATGGGAATGTCTCATCCCGTAATCTGAGCTATTTTTACCCAGAAGCTCTGATGATGCCTCTCAATTATCCACCAACCCTGAGTCGTTATAATACCCCGCAAATTCCATATCGTAACTCTCATTCCACAGTATTAAGAAATCGAACAAACAGTTTTCCCCCCTTTTTCCCACCCCAATGTTCTAATAGGTTCTTCCTTCCTTCTGGTAATAGATATCACCCCACAAACCCAAATGGGCATTGGAATATTCCATTATATAATCCATTTGATCCTCTCTCTGGTTTAGATGAAAATGAATGACTCACATTATCTGATCTTCATTTAGGATGCACTCATGAGTATTCGAGCAAATGTAAAACACCTAATGAACCTTCCATTTTTACTCCTATTCCCTCCAGTAGACCATCTGAGCCCCTACAAGTAACATCGGGGGATTACTTTCTTTCACAAGCAGATCGGACTGTGAGCTTAGGGGTTGGCCCTGAGCTTTCGAATTCTACTAAAATGGGAAATACTGTGTTAAATTCATCCCACTATGACGCGAAAAATGATTGCTCCGCAGGGTGGAATTTATCACACAACAGTTCTGCTAGCTCGATTAATATTGGTGAGCTTATCCCTAGAAAATCTCCTACCCCGTTTCCTAAGCAAACAGAAACTAATTTAGTGGGGGATGTTGGGAACTATGATACTGCCTTATTTCCTAAACCATGTTCTACTACTTATGGTAAAAAAACAGGGGTTGTGTCCATGCATCCTACCACATACCTGTTTCTTCCCCCAACTTAGTTCTTAACTGGAAAGTGGCAGGTCTTGCAATTAAAACTGGCTTCCAACCATGGTTGGAATTAGTGAATAGTTACACCATCCTATGTTTCCAGGAAACATGGGCATTAAATCCTGTCCACCTTCTTGGGTTTCAGACCTTCCATTCACCAGCTTTAGCAAGTAACCAGGGAAGAAACAGGGGCGGTTTATGTGTTTATGTTAGTACCTCTAGTGGACTTACTGTGTTGAAACACATTCCTACTGAATTTTACCAGGTTGTCGTGATTAGATGGGGTAACTCACTTAATCTGATCTTAATAAATTTCTATAATAACGTGGCCTCAGAAAATTTGTCACGAATTATAAATGAATTGAGTCACACAATTGTCACCCTAAAAGAATCTGAAGGCGGGGAGTGTGTCCTCGCTTGGCTGGGTGATTTGAATTGTAATATTTGCCAGTATGGCCCGAAGGGAATCTGTGGCCTTGGGTCCCCTCTGGATGACACGCCGAATCATTTTACCCACTCCAAAACAGGGGATATTTTAAATAATTTTTTCTTTTATTTTAATTTGTCTTACATCAACGATTTATGCTCACCTTCCATACCTTTTCAGCCAACTTTTCATGGGAGAGGTTTTAATACTGTGATAGATTTCACGCTTTTTTCCAAAACACATGCTCATTTACTCTCATCATGGAAAACGTTAGATGATATTTATGGCGATCACTATGCAATAGCATTTACTATTAATAAGCCCTCACATAAACAGGCACTTAGGGATAATTCTACTATCTATCAACAACCTATTTCCGTCGGCCGTACCAATCGTTACACCCTTAAATGGGATAAGGTTGATCCCGCGGGGCTCCTCGATAAAAAGGAAGAGATTGACATTTGTTTATCTCCATCCAAACACCCTTTAAAAATCTTGGATTCTTTTTCAAAGATACAAGAGTCGTTAAAACACCTACTCTCCCGCCAGTTCAAATCAGGTCCTTATAAACCTAAAGGGTGGTTTGATAAGAACTGTACATCTGCACTAAAATCCTTAAAAAAGGCCTTACATGCCACGCCTAGGTCCCCATGTGAGATCCGCCAGGCCAGACACCAGTATCGTTGTGCAATTAAGACTAGGGAGAAAACCCTGAAACATGAGGCTTGGCAAGCTTTAATATCTTCCTCTAAAAACAGGGATCCAATTGCCTTCTGGAAGGCTCTAAATGCCCCCTTTGTCCGCGACAAAAATTCTGAGATGATAGATATAGCAATAAATGGGGATACCTGAGTGGCCCACTTTCAAAATCTGTATGGTAACTCAATCCCCTCCCATTTATCTCTCCCGGCTCTTACTTCATCTTGCGATAATACTAGATCCTGCCTGGGAACCCTCCCGTTGGATATTGTTTTTACCTGCGAGGAGGTCACTCTGGCCATCAGAGAGAGTCCATCAGGCAAGGCACCGGGCCCGGATGCGATACCAATTGATGTTTTTAAAGCTGAAATCGATCTTTGGGCCCCTTTATTAACCATTGTGATGAATTGTGCTAACACCCATGGACTTATTGCAACATGGTCAGATGCGATAGTTGTTCCTATATTTAAAAAGGGGGACAGACATGATCCATCCTGCTATCGTCCAATGACGCCTTAATGAAGGTAGCTGGCCGTATCATCTTAAAGCGTGTGCAACAATGGACTGAGGATGCCAACATTCTATCGATTTCCAGTATGGCTTTCGCCATGGCATGGGAACGGTTGAGCAGAGCCTAAATTTATATTTTTTAATTTTTAAGTATACCGAAGCTAAGAAAGGGAACTTTTTTATTACTTTTATTGATTTGAGTTCAGCCTTCGATTGTGTTGACCACAATCAGTTATGGTCCACACTTGAGGACCTGGGTTTGGACTCTTCAATCCTTAATTTCATCAAGGAATTATACAGGGATGTTGGGGCAAGGGTGCGCTCTGGACAACGAGGGGAGTGCTCGTCAAGATTTTCCATCAAGAGGGGGGTGAGACAAGGGTGCATCTTAGCCCCCCTACACTTCTCCCTCTATATAAACGCTATTGGCGACCACCTTAAGAGCTTTCAAAATGATTACCCCTCAGCCCAGGGCCATCCCGTCCCCATCCTTTTATATGCGGACGACGCTGCCATCATGTCTCAAACCAGGCTGGGCCTACAAAGGGCTGTCTCAAAGTTTACACTTTTTATGAGGGAAAGGGGACTTAAGGTTAATATATTAAAAACCTTTTCCATGTCGTGTCGACAAGGAACAAAGAAAACACTTTGTCCCATTTTTATTGAGGGTAGAAAGATAGAGACTATAGATCAATTTCCCTACCTTGGGATTTCTTTTTACAGGAAGTGTTCTTGGCACACAGCAATTAAAGCCAGAAAATTAGCGTTTTCTAGGGCGATCAGAGCTTTGCAGAATTTTGCGGTTAAAATTGGGGGCAGACCCGTTAAGGAGTTGATTGTAATATACAAGGCGAAATGTGTATCTACGGCCATCTATGGTTCTGGTATCTGGGGGATTGATACTTCAATTTCAATTCAACAAACTGAAAACTGCTTTCTCAGATACCTCCTGGGGTTTCCCAAATCTACAGCTAGCTATTTTGTACACATAGAATTGGGTCTCCCCTATATTTCCGATATAATAATGACTGAGCCCATCTTGTTATGGCATAAGTTGTGGCTAACCCCAGAGACAGTCTTTAATCGCAACATAATATCTGATTGCCTACACCTTGATGGTGTAAAGCAAATTAAATGGCTGTCTTTTGTGGAAAAAATGTTGACCGAGATTGGCCACCCTGAATTTTTTAAGAACCCATCTAGTATGGAAATAATGCCAAGGAAAGCGCTACGTAAATTGGCTATGGACCACCTAGCGAATAAAAGATGGTCCACGGAAAAACTTAAAAAATCAGTGCTAGCTTACCAACAAATTACAATGGAACAAGGCCTGCAATTGTACCGTGCAAGTGACATTATTTGCTACACTAGAATGCTTCTTGCAAGGTTTAGATTGGGATCTTTTTATCGTTTAATTACTTTCCCAGCCTGTAACGACTGGTCCAGAGAAATGTCGCCCTGCCCCTGTGATGATCTCGCCCCCCAAACTAATTTGCACTGTATTTTATTCTGTAAATTTTATCAGGTTCCAAGAAATATCCTACTTAAACCAATTCTCAAGGAGTGGGGCCTCCGGTCTTGCAGAAATGCTTTCCTTAGGCTACAATGGCTGGAAAATATGGAAGTGGTCCACACCCTAGCTACATTTTTGAAACTTTTGGTAAAGTTTAGGAACTCGATGTAATATATTAAATGTATTTACGTATTTTAGAAACTTTTTAAATGTATAATATTTTAAAGACCGTCTTATTCTTAAATCTTGATTTTATAAAAATGCACTTGTCACTTTTTGATAATACCCCTGTTCTTCTTAAAATGTTGGATCCTTCTAAAATGGAAACGCACTGGCATCTTGTGACTTATATCTGTTTTTAACAATGTATGCTTTTGAACAATGTGTGCTTTTATGATATTACTGTGTATATCGAAATAAAGCTTTTTTGAATTTGAATTTGATACGTCAGTAAGTAAGGAACAAGGGCAATCACAAAACACTGATTTCCCATGGTAATCCCCTCATTAAATTTTGGGAAGCGATAAAGAAAAAATAGCAGAATGAAATGACATCAAATTTGACAGAGGGTTAAAGCTTTACTGAGAAAGAATGTTGTTTGTTATTGGGTGCAAATTCGTTCAAATTTTTTTGAGAAATTTGCCTTTAAAGCGGTACTTGGGGAGGTCATGGAGTGGTTAAAAGAATAGGTATTTGTGGACTGTTGGGGTATATGTGGACTGTTGGTGTCCAGATATTCTCACATTTGGCTACTTTAAAGGGGGCTGGTCAATCTAGATCAGCTGGTCACAACCTGAACAATGTATTGTGGCAGCCATTACAGGACTCAGGGTCATGATCCATGCTTTCTGAAAACAAATTAAAAAAATATAAGATGACAGGAAGAGCACACTTTGGCCCCAAGTGACATGTGGATGGCTGATCCCCTCTCTTGATTGGTTGGCACACAGCTGGACAACATATTAGCCTTTACAGTATTCCGTGGCATGGTCCCCATTGAAATGCATTGTCGGGAATGGCAGGTTTTAGGACGTGGTGTGGGTTAATGGTGTAATTCTCTCTGCAGTAATTACCTGTAATTACCACAAAAGACTCAATGTGATAACTTATATACCACAAACAATTCAACCAATAAGTCGTCTATTGAACTTTCAATTCACTGTGCTGTTAACAGAAATTAGCGATACCTGAAATGGGTGTGAGTGCAGGAGTCATCCGAGTCGGCATGTCTCCGATCCTAAAATCAAAGAAGTGTCCGCGGAACCGGAGTGTCTAAGGCCATTGTTTTTAGTGTGAAAGTAATCATATTGAATCTACTTAGTAGATGCAACATCAGAATGCCTGGTTTCTACATTTTTGCACCCTGCGGGGATGTTAAATGTATATTGTATTATTTTACAGGTTTGTTTTCATCTTCCTTTGCACAGAAGAGGCCTGAATGGATGTGCCAAAATGTGTCAACTTTCTGGATTTGAACGATTCCTATTAAGTACAATAATTTCTAAATTACTTGAAGACTTTAGTACACACAACTATGCTCTTGAGGGACGACTGTTCCCTCGTGTGTGTATCCTGATTGGACTACCTCCTGTATGGACTGCTACTGAATAATAGGAATCGCAGCCATACCCCTTGTTAAATTGTCGAAGATAGACAAAACGGATTTATATGTGTTCTTTTATATTGATTATACGTCTGTGTATGAAGTGTGAAATTATAAGTTGCTTTATGTTGTTAATGTCCCATTTGTTTGTTTGATGATACACATCTGTAAATTAGGAGATTTGGTTTTTCCTTGTTATTGAAATCAAATAAATGATGTTGTGTATAGTTATATACAGTACCAGTGATTAATTGATATTTTATCGGTCAGAGTTGAGATTCTATTTGTTCCCACTTCTTACCAATGTTTTTTGCATGCGGTTTAAACATAGACAAAAGGTTCCATTATGTCTTAAATATCTGCTTATGTTAAGAAAGAAGTGCTTATGCTGAGCACCGGCACACACTGGCACACATTAAGCACTGGGCAGACAGGAGCTGACCACAGATGGTAGACTGACATTGACAGGTGCAGCAAGCTGAACATGGAGTGCAGAAGGGAAGTGGCAGGGGCAGCAAATATATCATTCATGGCAGGCTCGCATAGTCAGGGACAGCACAACGGACCATGGATGGAGGTTGGGAGGAGTAGGGGAACTCACATGGAGCATGAAGGATAGGTGGAGGGGACAAGGGTAGCAAGCTGACCAAGAAGGGGAGGTCAACAGGGACAGCAAACTGATCAAAGACAGCTGTGGGAGTGCACAGGGGTTACCCCCAGGCATATGTGCGAGCTGCAGTTGCTCCATGCCGCCAGCTGTGGGTTCACTCAAGGCCCAACAAGACCCCTGGGGTTCAGTCATGGTGTTACTAACAACAGAGTACCTTGTGGTGTGGGTAGGGGGAGAGGGAGCCGATAACCTCGGAGTGAGACGGCGATATCAGGCACTTTTGTCCTCCCAATCTGGAGATTGGTGGCAGTGCAGGTTTCCGGCTCAGGTCCTACTGACTCGGCAAACATCCCCCAACTCCCTTCGGACACCACATGCTACAACGTGCAAGCTAGGGCAGGTTTCTGGTTGCAAGCTCTGGTCCCATGGACTCAGCAAACTTCCCCAGCACTCCTCAAACTCCTCACATAATGGCACCCCAGGTGGGTCGCTGATCTTTATAGCACATTCCTCTGCACAGTGTGATTACTTCATACGGCAGGAAGACTCTTGTCCCAACTGCCAATACCTTCCACCAGTGTCCGCCGCATCCTGCATGGTCCTTACATTCTCAGGGAAATGGTGAGACCCTTTCTGTCCCTGGAATCGTGTGGACAGAAGGACAGCCAACCAGCCCTTGGAGAGTGCTTAGGGCCTTGGGCCATGACAAGAGGCGACTGACTACAGGCAAGCAACATCCAGGCAAAAATGCAACATGGGATAGTCCCCTTCAGGCGCACAAGATCCAGGCCTCCACAAGTCTGTGGATAATCCCTTTGCAGTCCCTCCTGTCTGAATGCTTTCTCTTGTTGATGTCCCAGTGACGAACCAGTATAGAATGGTTCCAATCCCAAAAGCTGATAAGAAAGATGGAATTAAAAAAGGAACACAAAATGAAAGAAGGGAAGACAGAAGGGAAGTAAGGAGGATGAAAAAAGAAGGAAAGATGGAAAGAAAGAAGGAAATATATAAGAAAGTATGAATGTTAGAAAGATTAAAAGAGTGAAAGAAAGGTAAAGAAAGGAAATAAAGGAGGAAATGAGGAAAAAAGCAAGCACAAAAGCAAGAAAGAGTGAAAGAAAGGAAGAAAATGAAAAGACATCAAGAGAAGAAAAAGCAAGAAAGAAACAAAGTAAGAAGGAAGAAGAAGAAAATAATCAAACAAACAAACAAAGAAAGAAATAAATTAAACAAGCATTGGCAATGCTAATAGGTCTGGCTTTAGAGGAATTTGGAATGGTAAAGTGAAGAATTGCAAAAAAAATAGCAGGGGAATAGATATGTATTTGTGTTGAAGCAAAGAATTGTAGAATGATATTGATGTGGGTTAGGTCTATTGACAGATGCATGGTCAAGCCAAACCTAAAAAATCATGCAGGTTTATGACAGCCTGCCTCTTATCTCTGCTGCTGCCAGGGAAATTCAACATAAATGAAAAACGTTTTCTAAGACTTTAATAGCATTTTAATGTCATACTTGCCCCTGAAAGTTCAAGGTTAGGCAACTGGATAAACAAACAAAATGATCACAGCTGCATGGAGGACAAGCACTTTTTTTTATGGAAGCACACAACCTCTTCCCAATAAAAACATGTACTCCTGGCTCCCAACATGTGGGCGGGGCCACAACCACCCTCTAGTGATGATCACTTAATTGTCTGGCAACAGCTGCACTGTCAAGACAGACAAGCACTGCAAACTAAACATGCTGAAGGCTGATTTTCTTCCTGGTCGTTCTTTGTTAAAGAACCATTGGTGAAAATTGAATCCAGAATTTTTTTTCTTTAAAAAGGTTTTCCATTTCGCGAACATGACCACTGGGGGTATCAATGTGCTTTACAATTTAGAAGTCACAAAAGGGTACGAAGTTGTTAGACCTGGCACCATTGGAATGGGTCTCCCTTCCATTTTTTGCTGTTGCCTCGTATGTTTTTAGTGGTGTTAGATGCTTTGGACACAGTGCCACAGTGCAAGTACTTCCTATTGTAAATTGATGTATGGATTGGTGATTCCATGATTGGCTGTTTGGTTTACCTGTCAGACCCTAGTACAGTGCTCCAGGAGTGCCCAGGGCTTGTAAATCCAAATGCTGCTAGTGGGCTTGCAGCACTGGTTGTGCCACCAACAGAAGCAGCCTTGTAAAATGTGTCTAAGGTCTGCCATTGCAGAGCCTACATGCAGTCTGGTACTGTCATGCTGACTGGGCAAGTGCACCCACTTGCCGCCCCTAAACCTTCCCTTTTCTTCATATCAGACACCCTCATGGTAGGCCCAAGGGCAGGGTGCATTGTAAGTATAAGGTAGGAACGCCCTGGTGTATGTGGCATGTCCTAATAGTGAATTACAGCCATTTTCGTTTTCACTATTGCAAGGCTACCTGTTCTCCACAGGCCAGGAAGGGCAGTTATAGTATTACCTTGTTATAACCCTAACTGACTCAGAGAACATGGTGGAAATTTGAGTTTAGTATGCCTGAACTCAGCATGATAAAATACATCTTTTTGTGAAGTTGGTTTTAACATTCTGTGTTCAAAAATACCACTTTTAGAAAGTAGGTATTTTCTTGCCTAAACCTTTCAAGCCTGCCTCTGCTAGGTTGTGTATTCCTTGTCAGGAGTTTGAGTGACAGGGCTGTGGGATTACAGGAGATGGAATGAGTCAGCCCAGTGGTGAATAGAGAGATCTGCATCTAGATGGGTGGGAGGAGTTGCACTTGAGACCTGAATAGGGCTGTGCTTTCCCTCCACAATGCTGGCTCCACCTCCTGTGGGGCGTCTGATGTTTCTGCCCTGCACTGTGAAAGGAAAGAAGGAGTCCTGTAAACAGAGTGCTCCAGAACTGGTTTGGACTGGGCAAAGGCTCCTCTGCCCTCAGAGGACAAAAGATTGTGGGGTATAAACATTGGGACCCTGATCCCAAGAAATTAGATCGCTTTTGGACTACTAGAAGAAACCTCTGCTGAGGTTAGGACCCTGAAGAAACTGAGGAGAGACTATTCCTAAGCTGAAGGGCTGCTTAAGGGATTGCCTGCAGTGCTTGCCTGACTGCCAAAGAGAGGAGAAAGAACTTTGAGTGCTTTACTTTCAACTTTTGAAGGCTCTCCAAGGGCTTGGAAAAGAGCTTGCCTCCTGCTGAAGTCTCAGGGACAACAGACTTCACCCCCCCCCCCAGCTCCCCAGAGTTCTTTAGAAGTGCCTGCTGCTGTTTTGGTCCTTCTGAGGGACTGCGTGTCGCAAGGAGCTGGAAGTGCGACTCAACGAGGAAGAAGCATGTCGCTGCTGCTGCTGTCGCATCTCTGAACACGGGTGTCGCTGCTGGAGGTGTCGTATTGCACCGCATCGAGAGAAGAATCTCGCAACGAAGAAGAAGCGTGTCGCCGTCGCTGCTGCTGCCGTCGCATTTCTGAACAAGGGTGTTGCCGCTGTAGCTTTCGTATTGCACCGCATCCAGAGAAGTGTCTCGCAATGAGGAAGAAGCGTGTCGCCGTCACTGCTGCTGCCATCGCATTTCTGAACAAGGGTGTGCTGCTGTAGCTGTCATATTGCACCGCATCGAGTAAAGCGCCTCGCATCCCCAGAGAAGCGCGCCGCCGTCGGAACTGCTGCCATCGCATTTCTGAACAAGGATGTCGCCACTGTAGTTGTGGCATCATGCGGAAGCTTCACGCAAATGTGGGAGAAGAGTGTCGCAGCTGAAGTTGTTGCCATCGCATCGCTGAACAAGGGTGTCGCCGCTGCAGCTGATGCATCGGATCGAGACTTCTCGCATCATCGGAGAAGCGTGCCGCATCTGGAAGATCTTCACATCTTTCTTTGCATCAGAACTTTGCCGCATTTCCATCACTACAACATTACTTGTTGTGGAAGCGCAACGCATCGTAAGGTACATTGACGCAAAGTGTCGCAATTTAAAAACTGAATGGACTAAGCTAAAACTACCATTTTGAAGTATAGTATTGTGGATTTCTGTTGTTTCATGATTTTGTGTTAAATCTATATAACGAATAATTATTTTTAATATTCAACTGTGTGGTGTCCATCTGTAGTGTTGTCATTGGGTTACTGTATGTGGTCACAAATGCTTTACACACTTCCTCTGAGATAAGCCTGTCTGCTCGTGCCAAGCTACCAAGGGGGTGAGCAGGGGTTATTTTAGGCGTGTACCCCCTTACCCTGATTACAGGCAAGCGTCCCTATTTGTCACAAGTACCTACCTGTGCCAACTAGAGACCCCCAAATCTAACAGAGGTGGTAAAAACAGATCAACCAAACAAAATGCAATTTTAACTGTCTTGTAGAACTGGTAGCCCTAGGGAGCATTGGAAGCTAGGGATGTAAGGCAAAAGTTTCTTCATCCGTATCATTTTTGCTTCCTTGACAAAGGCAATAGAGGGATTAAGTCTAAGTTGCGAACATGACGACAGGGGGTATCAGAGTGCTTTACAGTATATCAGTTGCAAATTCAATAAGGAAAGGTAACAGAGGACCAACAGATCAGCAAAACATTCTTCACAGTCTCAAACAAACTAGTATGTCCTCTAAAGCCGTCAAAGCTCCAGTTCTACGGCACCAATTTTTTCTTCAATATCCCTTTAACTTCCTTTTTTTAAAAGGGTAATAGAGGGATTTAACATAACTGCAGGGGGTAAGGAGTTCCATATCCTTGGGGTGATACCCGAGAAGGCTCAATTGTAAGTTTTCTTTTTATGGAATTTTTGTGGTTTGTGCAGTATTGTGCTGGCACTTCAGGAGGATCTAGAACCACCCAAGAGCTCCCGAGAATACACATGTTTTGAACATTTGTCTGCTTGCAAATTCACATCTATAATAATGTGTCCTGCAGTCACATCTGGTAGAAAAGTCCTGCTTTCCCCTCATGCTCTAAACACAACGGCAACACTAAAGTAATTATAAGGAAAAATCAAGAACAATGCCTCTAAAGGGAACTACTTTGTGTGCACATTTGCTCATTATGAAAGAGCAAAATGCAGTACCTCAAAGTGAAATTAACCAGCAGCTGATGAAGAGTAACCCATTGCCCCATGCTGTCTGCTGTCGTGGGGAGAAGCATAATGTGAATGACGCAACAGCCCAATGGATGAAGAGATGTGCAGCGCTTTAAGGAAGTATATTATAAATTATAATTTAGTAAAATCACAAGTTCTTGGCTAATGCAAGACCTAAAAAAAAAAGACAGGCCATGCATGGTGGGGGTTCGTGCCCAGCCCCGCAAGTCGTCCATGGCAGGGGCTGGACGCCTATGGGAGTTGGGTACAGGACCTGGCACCACGTATTAGAGATGTCATCAGTGATGTTATCAATACTGTCCTTGAATATGTCATGAGTGATCTAATATGAGAGATTATAGGCAATGCATGGTGGTGTTGCAATTTATAGTTAGCTCAGTAAATTATAACGGAAACGGTCTGTTTTTTTGTTTAACATGGTACTTTAATATATATATATATTTATATATATATTTATATATATATAGACAGACAGACAGACCGATAGATAGATAGATAGATAGATAGATAGATAGATAGATAGATAGATAGATAGATAGATAGATAGATAGATAGATAGATAGATAGATAGATAGATAGATAGATAGATAGATAGATTTTTTGCCTGTTATTTACAGGTCACAAGTTTCAGTGGGTTATGTGATTGCTGCAATCATCAGCATGTGATCTGTATCTCATGGTTATTAATACTTGCACTAGGCGCATAATCCACTGAACTACTGCATTCTTGCAGTGCTTCATTCTTCGGCCATTAATGTAATGAATTCTATTGATCTGGGTAGGATTGGTATTAAGTACTTAACCTGTATGATTAATGATTACTGGTTTATATTACACAATGAAACCATTAATCAGTAATAATACTGCTCATAATAAATATGTATTATACTGCCCAGTTTCTGCACATCTGCACAATACATTGCATATTATTATATGAAGTCAATACATCAGCTCTCTCTTGTGTTCCCACATCAATCACTTTTTACTCGTTCGTCTACTTTGCCTACATTTTAACAAAGTGGAAAGCTTAAATATGTCTTTTCTTGCTGAACTCTGTAAAGCAGAGAAGCTGGAAATCGTAGTTCCCCTTAATTGCTTACTCAGTCTAGCGGCAGGTGCGAATGCACTTTTCACATTACACAAAATAACAATCACGGGATACAATTAACGGGCTTGGCTCTGCCTTTGTTTATGTTTCAGAGCACATTCTTAAGGTGGCAAAGAGCCGCTTTCAGCATGCATGGCGGTCGTTGCATCTGTGTGTACTCGTGCCCCCATCCCTACAATGCCTCGTGGGAGCAGGGCCCAAACATAGAAGATTACTGGTCTAGATGAACCGGATGCAATGTCATTTGTTTTCTCTGTAGCCATATAACACTCATCCTTTTCCACAACATACTCTCCTCATCTAGTTGTGCATATCACAAAATATCAAAAATGGTTAAAAAACACCCCACTGTAACCGCTAGGGATTAAATCTGACTCTGAAATAGCCACACTTTTAAACCTACTGAAACTGTTACATCCACCTCATGGAACAGCAAATGAGGGTGAGACTGTGCCTGCGCGTGCTCCTTGAACCCTTTTTGCTACCCCATAAGCCTTAGCATTTCCTACAGCTGTGTTGACTTCTTCACAAACTTGTCTTTGGAGAGAAGTCATAAAGAAAGCCTTTAAAGTGTTCTAAAACAGACTAAATAAAACAAGTGGGGCCAATTCATAGAAGTTCTTATAAGTGCAGGAAGTAGTACAATAGGAGTACTCTTTTAAATACTTTTACATCGTTCTGAATGGCCCCAAAACGTCAAACTATTAGTAAAAGTCTAAAGAGGCCACAGTCCTTTCTAGTGGTACTAACTGTATATGAATATTATATGTGTGTTCCCATGTTTGATGTTTAGGGTCAATTCACAAAGATGTAAGAGTACGTAAACTAGAACTAATGGAGTACTAGCTTATCTACTTCAAAATACCTTTATACATAGAATAGACCGCCATTACATTTTTAGTAATTATAGATTCAGTTGAATGCTTGATAGAAAATATAAATGGATCCTCAGTAAAATGATAATTGCTCTTTTTTTGCTATAAAATTGCATATTATCCATGCTAAATATAACCATAGAAATTAAAACTATTTTGTACAGAATTAGTACATTTTGGAGCCTATTCACAAATATATTTTCGAGTATTAAAAAGTAGTTCTCCAGCAGATCTCCTTTACATGCTCTCACAAGCCTGTGTGAATTGACTACAGAACATGTCAAAGGTTAAAAAAAAACAGGGGCCCAATGCAGGCCCCTGTGGTGCAGATTGGCCCCACCCTTTAAAGGGCCCCCCCAATTCAGACTCAGGACCATTAATATTCGTGACGTAATCAGCGGCGGCCGGCACAGGGGGGGCGGGCGGTGGGAGGGGCGAAGACAAGTGACAACGGAATAGGTATAGCTAAATAAATAAATAATACCTATTCCATCATATGTCGGCTTCCTGCCCTGCCGCAACCTGCCCGCCCCACTGCGCTTCCCTGTGCCAGCCGCCGCTGGATCTCAGAGGGCCCTCTACACTGGATCTCAGAGGGCCCTCAACACATACTGCAGAGGTGCACCTTCATTTTGCTTTGCACCACTGTAAAAGGGAATATTCATATGCAATTAGAAAGGATTGTGTTCTCTTAGCAATTCTAATAGGCAGTTGGGATTTTCAGGGCGGATTCAACAAAGGCATGTAAGTATGTAAAAAAAGTTCTCCTGTATTACTACGTCGCTTACTCATAAATGTTTGGCCCACAGTAAACAGTACTCAAAAGCAATATAGAATTAATTTTTAAACATTACAGAGCACTTGCCCTTTTACTGACGGAGAGACAATAGTTATCCCTTTCGATCGGGAAGCATTTTATGACATGAGTGAGAGGCAGCATCAAAAGCACGGTATGCCGCATTCAACCGCACCTCCTGAGGCCACACGACATAATTTCGGATCACCGCGCCTCAAAGTGGTTTTTATGACCCAGTGCGTGAAAAATCAAGTCAATTTCGGCCTGTTCTTATAATAAAGCTCGTGGATATTGAATTGCGCGATCCATGATAACGCATTTTCCATTCTGACTGACACTTAAAACTCAGTTACAATCGCTCGCTCATGCCCTGCCGGTCTGAGGTATTGCGCCATATTTTAACCCGCTCACTTAGAGAAAGAAAATTAAAGGAATTGATCACTTCTCTCAGGACACATTATGCCCGGTTAACCAAAAATCCGACGTAGCGTCTCCGAAGACCTCTGCGAGGTAAAGCATTGACCTCTGCTTCAAACAGGCTTGAAATTATGTGGTCAGCGCTAGAACGCGCTGAATGTCCCCGGATCCAAGGAAGCCATCTTGGTAAACATCTGTTTCTATACGAGGCAGGTGGACCCCGAATGCCAGTGGTATATGTTTTCTTAAAGACGCCTGGAAAACAGTAGAAAACTTTAATTAAGTCCAAGATGTGTGTTAGGCCAGTTTTGAAAATGAACATTTAAAATGGGCCACTTTGAATGCAAATACTGTGAGGAAAAGTTATTTGAAAAGCAACAGAATGCAAATCGATGGACAAAAAAATTATGAAATGCCCATCACTGATTATTTTTATATTTAATAAAATCATAGTTATAGATACAAAAGCCAGGAAATTATAAATGAAAGTACAATGCAGCCTTCTGTCAGCGTCCTTGCTGATAGAAAAGATGTCCCAAAAAATCACTGCCGACATTAGTAAATGCAACTGAAACAAGCCTTTGCAATGCAATAGGTCTCGCATTTAGGAGTGTTTGAGCTATTGGCATTGTAAATGACAATGCCTTCTATTTATGTGTTGTTTTTAAAACAGATAAATAAATAAAAAGGCATGTCATTTACAATGCCAATAGCTTAAACTTTTGCAAATGCAAAACCTATTGCACTGCAAATGCGTTTGGCGCCAGTGCTATAAAGATTTTTTTTTTTAACGTTAGGAGAGACTATGTCCAGCCTGCAACAGCGGGCAGGACAAAGCAATTTGAGAAAATAGTGCTCAGAGGCTGTAATTCAAGCCTTCCAAGTAACAAAACACATAACAGGGGATGTCCTCATGGGAGGTTACAAAAAAAGACAAGGCGGTACTAAGGAGGGACTACTAAGCCTATTGACCAATGAAAAGCCATATTTTACAGCGGACAATGACGCAAGCCAATGAAAAATATGGGGAGAGAGTGGGCAGAGCTTCAAGTCTATATCTAAATACAGCATGCCTCCCAGAGCAGCGCATTCGCTGCCCAGGCTCAATCTAAAAAAGAAAAAAGGTGCAATGACGTGACTGCTACTGGTGGTTGAATCATGCCGCCAGCGCACATATGCCTGGCTACATTTGTACACATGCATCACAATGCATGTGGGCCAATGGAAAGATGTGGGCGCCATTACCTTTGGTTATTTGTTTTCCGATCTAAGACCGTACACCCCACTTGAATAAATACACATTTAAGATTTTATGGCAAAGAACAAAATTATAAAAAAAGGGGTATATATGGGTGGGATGCAGTGGAGGAGCAGGTGGAAAGCGGGGAAAAGCAATATACTAGGAGACGGCAACACAGTGAGCAGAGAGGAAACAATGGAGAAAAGAACGCAAGGGGAAAAGCAAACAAGGGTGAGAGATTAGAGGGAGAGATGCATATGAGGGAGCGAGCAACATGGCACAGTTGAGAGAGGTACACAAGACTTAACAGCATTCATGTGAGAGCATTGCAGGGTGTATTTGGTATGGGAAGCACAGAAGTAGCAATCTGGAGAACAAATCCCCTCACAAAGGCTTAACCAAAAAAACAAAAAGTTCACTGAAAGTGAGCACTGGGAGGATACAAGTTAGCCAATCAAAGTATGGTAAAAAGACAATGTTCGAGAAAAACAGAAGATGGACAAGCTGAGAAAAGGAAACCATTGAATAAAAAGCAAGCAAATAAGAAATGGTAAACAACTGGCAGGCTTACATGTAAGCACCATGTACATTTTTGGCAATACCCACAATCGGTTGTTCGCCTAACCTAAAAATGTCAGCCGTACAGCCTCGGATGCAGAACCTGATGGAAAGCACGCGCCAATAATCTGGTGTTCATACTCACTGGATTGCTGAAAAATCTAAAGCCTCATTAAATGGCACCAACATATGCAAGCCCATCCTGCCCCCTTCCAGGTCTCTTTATTCCATTAGGTGTGAATGTGGGAAATGTTGATATCACCTGAGAGTGAACATGCTCTAGGTATGATGAGCTGGGTGCAGCATAGAGAGAGAGAGAGAGAGAGAGAGTGTGATCAAGAGAGAGATATCGGGAGAGAGAGAGAGAGAGAGAGACAGCGAGAGAGAGAGAAAGATATGCTTTTGCAGGAGATCATGAAGTCCTGGCTCGTCATGCCAAAATCCTCGCTCAACTGGCTTTTCTGGATAAGCAATTCTCAATAATGTTCATTCACTGAAAGACTCGAGCTTTATTCTAGTAACATCCCCTGGAATAGGCCTGTGGAGCTGAAAGTATACTGGTGTACTCTATAGTGTCCACACGCCAAATAAAGACCATAAAGACTCCCAAAGTGCCTAAATAAACTTACTTTGATGCATTGGTGCCCTTGACTACACTTTACCTTTGACCTTCAAAAACAGCAATCCTACATCCTAGTAGAGACCTTTGTACAAGCCTTATCAGATGGGGCAGGTAAAAAAGCCACAAACAACAAGCAAAACCCCCAGCAACATGGAAACATAGGCCACACACCCAGGTGGGGGTAACAAACTGTGCAGATTCAACTGCATCTGAGCTTTAAAAAATAGTGCAGTAATAAAGAGGACAGAAACGTTTGGGTCCTCTTTTCTTTATTCCACTCAAAACTGTACTGTTTTTGTCCCTTGATTACAGAAGACATACTTTTCGTTGAATATTATCCTTTGCAGAGCTACTGCTATATTGGGAATTCAAACACCATGACAAAACAAGGAAAAAGAAAATAAGGAAAAAAATGAATCTTATCTTGTGTAAAGCAATCTTGTGTAAAGCAATAAGGCACTGTGCTGACTGCGTCAGATTGCTTGAAAAAAAATAAAAAATTAAAGAAATAGTACCTGAAACACAGTACGAGCAACGAAAAGCCAGCGGAAGGAGACTCATTCAACTTAAATAATCTGTGCTTGGTCTATGCTTCAGTGGAAAAAAAAGGAAATGACGCATGTCAAGCCCTGCCCAACCAGAAGGCAGCAAAGGAAAGTGAGAACAATGCAAATGAACGGTAGGCAATGGATGGATTCCAACACATTATAGAACCATGAGTATCGCAAGCGAAAGTGCATGTACAAACGCATGCTCATGCAGGCTCGAAATAAAAAGCATCTAAATTCCATACATGTAAACACACAGTTTCTGTATGTTCATTCTATGCACACACTAAGAATTTACTAAGGTTGGGTGTAGTTGGCGGAGCAAAGCACTACTACTCGGACCACAATTAATAAAATAGAAATCTCATATACTTTTGGTAAAATAACAAGTATCTCTGTCTTTACATGCTAAAATGCATATAGTCGTTTCACAAAAGTGAAAATGAAAATTTAGCAAGCAGTGAGAGAGGTGATGATTTTGGGATCTGCCCTAACCTAGAGAGAGAACCCAAGCAGATGCCTTGAAAACAAAGAGCACATCTTGCTGAACGATTTGGTGGTGGTCCCATCCTCTTAGGACCACCCCAAGCACAGTTATGGGGAAAAATACAATCCCAACCAAAGGCCCTGCAAAGCATTATGGGACGAGATTAGCAGTGGGCAGGGAATATTATAGTTTCCAATATCAAAATAATTCTACAAAGAGCTGCAGTTCAATTAGTCGTTACTTGGTGTCCCTCACGAGTCAAATGCAAAAGCATTGAAATTATAACATCAAGCTGCAGTTCCACTAGTCATTACTAGGTGTCACTCACAAGTCAAATGCAAAAGCATTGAAACCCTTTCATGAAGCTGCAGTTCCACTAGTCGTTACTAGGCATCCCTCATGAGTCAAATACAAAAGCATTTGACTTGAGGGACACCTAGCAACGACTAGTTGAACTGCAGCTTGATGTAATAATTTCAATGCTTTTACTTTATTTTCTGACCATCTGATTTTTGGAACTAAACTGACATTCTCTGCGTACCATTGGTTCATTGTTTAACACAAAAAACATATAACAACGTTGGTTGGACTACATTGTGAAAATACAACGGTGCTCAAGACAGCTAAAAACATTTTAATTGAATCCTATAATATTATTTTACGAAATATAGAAAAGGAAGTGCCATCTGAACTGCTGGTCAAGTAGAGAAGTAATACAACTGAAAATTGTGAACACAGTCAAAGGTAACAGGACCAGTCTAATCAGTAAATCTAAAAGCTGCTTACAGCCAGTATATGGCTTTAATTGATGGAGTCAAGCGAGTCATCATAGTGACAAAGATTTATTCTTTTTTTAGAGGTAATTTAACAGTATTATTAGCAAAGTTCTGAAGCGTGTCATTCTATGGGAAACTGATAATAAAACAAAGGTTTGCACCAAATACAAATACATTTTGTTGCTTACAGTACCAAAATCAGCATGTTAACATTACATAATGTACACTTTTCTCCTGTTAAATTCCAGCAGATTTGACCTACCAAAATATAATCACTAGCGAGATACTTAACGTGCATGGTAATTGCGGGATGAACTAAATACCACCCAACTCAGAATTAGGTTCAGACGATGGCCTGTCAAATCCCCCACCCCCAAACAGGGCTCTCATCTTCAGCACTGGTGTCAAGTATTCTGCTACATCCAGAGCTCTGGTCTTTACTATAATAATCACGTTCTGCATCCTGATTCCGCACAGCAGAACCTCATGCACCCAAAAATGAAGAAAACCGGTGTTTAGGACCAATCCCACAATTCAACGAAAACCCGTTCTCGTCTTAAATACTCTCCAACTCTAAGCATTGCTACGCAAGCCTGAGTCCCTCAACTTTACTATGACTTGAGCACACCATGCGTCCTCTACAAGCACCTTATAAACAGCCTGTTAGACCTGTCTGGCCCTTTGCGTAGTCCCTCCAATTTATTATTTATTTTGTTCCCTTTTTGCCCCTCATAACCTTATTCATTTTTGTGTCCACTAGATGTTTCAAGGTGTTGGTCTAGGGGATAGGTGCTCTTTCGCCCTTATAGTTTTTCACCTCAGGCCTAGAGGCCTTTCCTGACAGGAATTTCTTTGGAGTCACAAAATGGTGGCTACCAACTGTCATAACTGACATACCTAGAACCTGTCCCATAGGATAGACTAGGGCATTCCAGAACCTTCTGGTCCCTTCTGGACTCCTGAGGGTCAGCCTATAAAAGGCGGAATGCTGGGCAACCATTTTGTCTTGCCAGTGAGGAACAGCTAGAGTGAAGGCTGAGGTCTGGAAGGGGTAGGGTCCTTAAGGGTGGTCTGCTCTACAAGGGTTGCCCTCTGTCTGGGTTCCCCGCCCCCCATTCCTGCTGTCCTAGCCGAGTTAGTTTCGTCCTGCTGACCCTGGTCAGGGAGGTGCCCAAGTTAGGTGAAGGGGTCAATCCCAGTGGACTGTGGAGCTGTGGAGATCCCTGCTGTGGGAACCAAACAAGGAGTTCTCCTGTGCACCTGTTCCTGTCCAGTATGGAGGGTTAGTGGATTACTGTTGTAACTGGAGATCTGGGGGCCCAAATGTGAGGGATTCCACCTCTAACCCCCTCTCTCCATGGTGTGAAGCAGATTCCTGCCCTGCGTGACGCCGAGACCCCCTTACCGGTGTTTGGTCCTGCAGCGTGTGAGCAAACCTCCCCACTCGTGAGGAGAAAGAGTGGGGTGACAGGGTTATTGGGGCTGAGCCGTCTTCCCTGATTCTGCCGTGAGCGGGACCCCTGGGGCGCTGATCGCGCTTCCATGACACCGCTGCTTTAAGAAAGAGAAAAAGGGGACTAGCGGTATAGTGCCCGGCGCCACTGCGCATATTCCAAGTTGAACTGGTGATCCATCACAGGAGGGGCCTAGGACCGAGCAGGCCGCTGCGGAGCAGACTCTGTTGGCTGGTCCGCTTACTCCCCGCGCATGCGCGATTGCATCCTCGCAGGGGAAATCCTGTCAGCAGCCGGTGAGGAGATCTTCGGGGAGCAGCCGCCGAGCACCAGGCTTCCCGCTTAAGCGCTGGGAGCTACATCAAGGCGGGCCCCTGCTTCTCTGAGAAGAGAGGGAGCGGGGCGGCCCGGTTTCCAAAGGAGAGCGCACTTCAAGCGGAGAGGTGCGACTGGTGTGTCCTCTTTCCCTGACTCCGCGCTAACGAGGAGGAGGGACGAGGGGCCGCAACTTCGGCCGGAGGAGTCTGGGACCTTTTGTCTTTTTCCCCCCAGCAAACGGAGACACCGGCCGGTGGGCCCAACATAAAACAAAGTAAGGAGAGGTCGTGAGGGGGAACTTGGAGGCTTTAGCGTCTCTCTTAAAGGAGCAAAGACTTCCGGTTGGCTATATTAGGATTGGGCTAGTACTGGGTAATGCCCATCTAGTTTCTTGAAAGGATCTTCTGAAACTTAACTTTGAATGTAGGATGTTCCCCGTTTTGTGATTAAATACCTATATTCCAACCTCCCCTTGCTTAGAGAAACTAAAGTGAGTGAGGCTAGCCCATTCTTCTGGAGTCAAAGGTGGAGAGGGGGTAAAGGTATAAAACCCTTCAGAGGAGTCAAGTCTAGCAAAGTTTGGAGACTAATGTAATGTGCAGTTAATGCTGATTAATGACATAATTTGGCAACTTTGAAAATCTTCATAATTTCATGGATAAATGTAATGTACTGAACTGTGATATCTGAAGACAAGAGAGCAGAGAATATTTTTATAAACAAGCTCGTATTTTTACACAAATTTTGGTGTAGTGTCATTTTTGCGTGTTATTGCATTGAATTACTGCTGGGTGGTCTGCAACCTTTACACATGTGCCTCTAGTGATTTTGTCTTACCCTAGGCCAGGCTACCCTAGGTGACCTGACATATTTAGGTTCCAACATGTTGGTGTCTAGCGGTGGGATCTTGACTGTGGTTGCAACTACTCTGTAGTAATTTAGTGTAATCCACTAGCCTACACCCGGAGTTTTCTCCTAGCGGCCCTCCTAATTTTTACTTTTGTTTTTCCAAATTTGTTCCTGGTGGTGGGGTGGAGGTAGCTTCAGGTTGCCCTTGCCACTCTATTCTTTTTGTGTGCTTAACCTTGTGTTGCCTTTTGCAAAATGGAATTTGCACTGGAAAAACTGGACACTTATTCATTGGCCCAGCTAAAAGATTTCTGTCAACAATTGGGAGTGTTCTTTAAGCGTGGTGCCAAGAAGGGGGAACTCCAGACCAGTTTGAGGGCTTGGGTGGAAGCGCGCAATGAGGAGGGAACGGTGGAAGAGGAGGAATCGGACAGAGGTACTGTCATTGATAGGACTGTGGAATGTCCCCCGGGGGTGGGTGAGATGTCAATCAGCCCCAAGGCAACCTCACGGGAGGGCAGCAGTGTGTCATCAAGAGGGTTGTCAGAAACCGAGTTAGCTGACAGGAGAGAGGATAGACTGTTAAGGTGGGAAATAGCAAAAATGGAGATGGAAGAAAGGAGGGAGAAGAGGAGGTTAGAACAGGAGAAGGAAGAGCGGAGAATGGCCCATGAATTCAAACTAAAAGAGTTAGAACTCCAGGCCCTGCAACGGGGACCCTTTCCAACTCCAAATGGTGGCAGCGAAACCAGAGAACCAACCAGGGAGTCCAGACCCTACCTGCCTAAGGATATAATTGCCAGCTATAGTCAGGGGGATGACATAGCCACGTGGCTGGCAGCCTATGAGGTCTCCTTAAGAGCCCATGGGATCCAGGAGAAGCACTGGGGGGGTGGGTTGTATAAGTACATGCCTCCTACTGGTCGGGACACCTTGCTGGCCTTGGAATCAGAGGGGCAGACCAACTACCCCACCATGAAGCTAGCATTGGTCAGGAAGTTTGGGCTTACCCCGGAAAGGTATCGCCAGAAGTTCAGGGGGAGCCACAAGTTAAGCACCCAGAACTGGGTGGACTTCCTTGATTATGCAAGAAAGGCATTAGAGGGCTGGGTCAAGGGCAGTGAGGTGAAGGATTATGAGGGGTTGTATGATCTATTTTTGAAAGAGCACCTCCTCGAGAAATGCTTTCCCGAGCTGCGCCAACACCTGGTGGACAGCAAGCTGACAAATCCCCGGAAGCTTGCAGAGGAGGCGGACATCTGGGCAAGTACCCGGGTATCCTCAAAGGGGACTGGAGGGGATTCCCAAAAGGCCGGACAGGGCGCCCCTCAGAAGAAGGAGGGGGGAGATAAAAAGCGGGAGTTCCCTAAAGGTCCCCAAAACAATGTCCAGGGAAAGGGAACAGGTTTCACCCCTAAGGCAAACCCGCCCAGGAACCCTAATCCTGGTCAAAGCCAGCAGCCAAGGGTTCTCCACTGCTTCGAGTGTGGTGGTGTTGGACATTATAAGGGAGATGTCAGATGCCCAAAGAGACCACCCCCTCCCACCGGAGGAAAACCACCGGGAGTAGCTAGTGTAGCGCTCGGGGAGGAGTTGCCCTTAGATAAGGGGGGTGAGTGGGCGGGTGTCACCTTAGTGTCCCTGGGGGAACGGGAGATGGTTCCTAAGATCCAGGAGCCCCCAAATACTGTTAAGTATGGGCAATGGATCACCATCAATGGCCAGAGAGGGGAGGCTCTGAGAGATACAGGAGCCAGTATGACTATGGTGAGAAGTCAACTGGTGTCTCCAGAGCAGGTGATTCCCAATGTACTCCACCCCGCCGCAATGGCTGACGGCAGAATGGGCCACTATCCTGTGGCTGAGGTTCCCTTTGAGTGGGAAGGGGTTGCAGGTTCACTTCGAGTTGCCGTAAGCCCTGCCGTGCCAGTTGATTGTCTGCTGGGGAATGATATGGAGCACAACGCTTGGAGAGAGGTGGAATACCGGACGCACTCTGCGATGCTGGGTACACCTGACTGGGCCTGTGTGCGCACAAGGTCTGCGACTGCCCGGAGAGGGAGTTCGCTTGGGTTGGAGCCTGGAACAAAGGCCCAACCCGCTGCCAAAAAGGGACAGACCCGAAGACAGGAAGAGCCTGCTTCGACTTCCACACCCCATGTGACAGATCGGCCACCTGCGGTGGTGGACCAGGAGTCCGTGGAGGGGGAAGTAGTCTCTCTGGAGGACCTACCCATCCCTGCTGAGTGGCATGTGGAGGGGGGGCCTACTAGAGAGGAATTCTGTAAGGGGCAGAGGGAGTGCCCTACCCTGGAGGGACTGAGGCGACAGGCTGAAGCCCAGGCAGCAGGTGATGTTACGGGACACTACTATATTTACTGGGAGGATGGACTCCTCTACAGTGAACCCAAGGTACCCTTATCTGGTTCATCAAGGGCCTTGGTAGTCCCACAACAATACCGAGCCTTTCTGCTGGAATTGGCTCATGCAATACCCTTGGCAGGACACTTAGGTCAGGACAAGACCTTTGCTCGGCTTGTCCCCCACTTTTACTGGCCTCAGATGAAAGTGGCGTCCAACACTTAATGTCGGACATGTGTATCCTGCCAGGCCAGTGGGAAAACAGGGGTGAAGCTGAAAGCTCCCCTGGAACCACTTCCAGTCGTTAGCACCCCCTTTGAAAGGGTGGGCATGGACATTGTAGGGCCATTGGATCCACCAACAACAGCTGGTCACAGGTTTATCCTGGTTCTGGTGGATCATGCCACACGGTACCCAGAGGCAATTCCTCTGAGGACTGTCACTGCACCTGTGGTGGCTAGGGCCCTGATGGGGATCTTTACCCGAGTGGGATTCCCCAAGGAAGTTGTGTCCGACAGGGGGACCAACTTTATGTCAGCATACATGCGGGCAATGTGGAAGGAGTGTGGAGTGACCTACCAGTTCACCACTCCCTATCACCCCCAGTCCAATGGACTGGTCGAGAGGTTCAACAAGACCTTGAAGGGCATGATCAGAAGTCTGCCTGAAAGTCTGCGGAGGAAATGGGACGTCCTCCTACCCTGTTTGCTATTCTCCTACAGGGAAGTGCCACAGAAGGGAGTGGGCTTCAGCCCCTTCGAACTTCTGTATGGGCACCCTGTACGCGGTCCTCTCAGCCTGGTGAAGGATGGTTGGGAAAAGTCTCCCAGGAAACCCCCCCAGGATATGGTGAGCTACATGCTGGCCTTCAGGAGCCAAATGGCGAAGTTGTGGAAGCAAGCTTCTGACAACTTGGAGGCCAGCCAGGCAGTCATGAAAGAGTGGTATGACCACAATGCTCACCAGGTGGAATTGGAGCCTGGCCAACAAGTGTGGGTGATGGAGCCTGGAGAGCTTAGTGCCCTCCAGGATCGCTGGACAGGCCCCTTTGAGGTGTTGGAGAAGAAGGGTAAGGCCACATACCTGGTGGACCTTAAGACCCCACGACAGCCCCTACGGGTGCTTCATGCCAACCGACTCAAACCCCACCATGAGAGGCCCGAGGTCATCTTAATGATGGTGACTGATGGGGAGAAGAAGTGGAAAGCGAACCTCTCCCAGACTTGTTCTCGTCTCAAGAAAAGGATGGGTCAGTGGAGGGAGTGATTCTCTCTCCCACCCTAACTCCTGAACAGCGGGAAGACTGTCGCCAGATACTGGAGCAGTACTCTACGTTGTTCTCCCTTGTCCCGGGAAGGACTCACCTGTGTACCCATGATGTGGACACAGGGGACAGCCCACCAGTGAAGTCAAAGACCTACCAGCTGTCCGACAAGGTGAAGGCTAGCATCCATGGAGAGGTTGCCAAGATGCTAGAGCTAGGAGTGATAGAACCTTCCAACAGCCCTTGGTCCAGTGCGGTGGTGCTAGTGCCAAAAGCCGCTCCACCAGGCACCACGCCAGAATTGAGGTTCTGTGTGGATTACCGGGGACTGAACTCAGTTACAAAAACTGATGCCCATCCGATCCCTAGGGCGGATGAGTTAATTGACCGGCTAGGAGCTGCCCAATACTTAAGTACCTTTGACCTCACTTCAGGGTACTGGCAGATCTCCTTGACAGATGGAGCAAAGGAAAGGTCAGCCTTCTCCACGCCTGAGGGACACTTCCAATTTTGTGTGATGCCCTTTGGGCTCAAAAACGCCCCTGCCACTTTTCAGCGGCTGGTGAATCAGGTCCTCTCCGGAATGGAGGGTTTCTCCGCTGCCTATCTGGATGACATTGCTGTCTTCAGTAGCAGTTGGGAGGACCATTTGCAACATTTGCAAGCAGTTCTCCAGGCCCTGAAACAAGCTGGATTGACAATCAAGGCCAGCAAATGTCAGATTGGGCAGGGGTCGGTTGTGTACCTTGGACACTTGGTGGGTAGGGGGACAGTGCAGCCCCTGCAGGCAAAGATTGAGGCACTCATGGCCTGGGAACCCCCCAAGACACAGACTGAGGTCCGAGCTTTCCTGGGTCTCACAGGCTACTACCGTCGCTTTGTGAAGGGGTATGGCACTATTGTAGCGCCCCTCACAGAGCTCACCTCAAAGAAACAACCTCGACGGGTAGTTTGGACGGAGGCTTGTCAGCAAGCCTTTGAAAAGTTGAATCAGGCAATGTGTGCAGCACTGGTCCTGAGGGCCCCAGACTTCTCCAAGGAGTTCATTGTCCAGACAGATGCATCAGAACATGGCATTGGGGCAGTGTTATCACAACTGAATGAAGAGGGCCTGGATCAGCCTGTAGTCTTCCTATCTAGGAGACTGCTTCCCCGGGAACAGAAGTGGAGTGCCATTGAAAGGGAAGCTTTTGCGGTGGTGTGGGCTCTGAAGAAGCTGCGGCCATACCTGTTTGGCTCACACTTCCTGGTTCAGACTGACCACCGACCCCTTCGTTGGCTAATGCAGATGAAGGGGGAGAATCCCAAGTTGCTGAGATGGTCCATCTCCCTACAGGGAATGGACTTCCGGGTGGAACATAGGCCTGGAGTGGACCACGCCAATGCAGACGGTCTCTCCAGGTATTTCCGCCTTAGTGATGAGGACTCCAAAGGGGTTGGGTAGCTCTCCCCACTTTCAGCTGGGGGGGACGCGTGTTAGACCTGTCTGGCCCTTTGCGTAGTCCCTCCAATTTATTATTTATTTTGTTCCCTTTTTGCCCCTCATAACCTTATTCATTTTTGTGTCCACTAGATGTTTCAAGGTGTTGGTCTAGGGGATAGGTGCTCTTTCGCCCTTATAGTTTTTCACCTCAGGCCTAGAGGCCTTTCCTGACAGGAATTTCTTTTGAGTCACAAAATGGTGGCTACCAACTGTCATAACTGACATACCTAGAACCTGTCCCATAGGATAGAGTAGGGCATTCCAGAACCTTCTGGTCCCTTCTGGACTCCTGAGGGTCAGCCTATAAAAGGCGGAATGCTGGGCAACCATTTTGTCTTGCCAGTGAGGAACAGCTAGAGTGAAGGCTGAGGTCTGGAAGGGGTAGGGTCCTTAAGGGTGGTCTGCTCTACAAGGGTTGCCCTCTGTCTGGGTTCCCCGCCCCCCATTCCTGCTGTCCTAGCCGAGTTAGTTTTCTCCTGCTGACCCTGGTCAGGGAGGTGCCCAAGTTAGGTGAAGGGGTCAATCCCAGTGGACTGTGGAGCTGTGGAGATCCCTGCTGTGGGAACCAAACAAGGAGTTCTCCTGTGCACCTGTTCCTGTCCAGTATGGAGGGTTAGTGGATTACTGCTGTAACTGGAGATCTGGGGGCCCAAATGTGAGGGATTCCACCTCTAACCCCCTCTCTCCATGTTGTGAAGCAGATTCCTGCCCTGCGTGACGCCAAGACCCCCTTACCGGTGTTTGGTCCTGCAGCGTGTGAGCAAACCTCCCCACTCGTGAGGAGAAAGAGTGGGGTGACAGGGTTATTGGGGCTGAGCCGTCTTCCCTGATTCCGCCGTGAGCGGGACCCCTGGGGCGCTGATCGCGCTTCCGTGACAGCGCTGCTTTAAGAAAGAGAAAAAGGGGACTAGCGGTATAGTGCCCGGCGCCACTGCGCATATTCCAAGTTGAACTGGTGATCCATCACAGGAGGGGCCTAGGACCGAGCAGGCCGCTGCGGAGCAGACTCTGTTGGCTGGTCCGCTTACTCCCCGCGCATGCGCGATTGCGTCCTCGCAAGGGAAATCCTGTCAGCAGCCGGTGAGGAGATCTTCGGGGAGCAGCCGCCGAGCACCGGGCTTCCCGCTTAAGCGCTGGGAGCTACATCAAGACGGGCCCCTGCTTCTCTGAGAAGAGAGGGAGCGGGGCGGCCTGGTTTCCAAAGGAGAGCGCACTTCAAGCGGAGAGGTGCGACTGGTGTGTCCTCTTTCCCTGACTCCGCGCTAACGAGGAGGAGGGACGAGGGGCCGCAACTTCGGCCGGAGGAGTCTGGGTCCTTTTGTCTTTTTCCCCCCAGCAAACGGAGACACCGGCCGGTGGGCCCAACATAAAACAAAGTAAGGAGAGGTCGTGAGGGGGAACTTGGAGGCTTTAGCGTCTCTCTTAAAGGAGCAAAGACTTCCGGTTGGCTATATTAGGATTGGGCTAGTACTGGGTAATGCCCATCTAGTTTCTTGAAAGGATCTTCTGAAACTTAACTTTGAATGTAGGATGTTCCCCGTTTTGTGATTAAATAACTATATTCCAACCTCCCCTTGCTTAGAGAAACTAAAGTGAGTGAGGCTAGCCCATTCTTCTGGAGTCAAAGGTGGAGAGGGGGTAAAGGTATAAAACCCTTCAGTGGAGTCAAGTCTAGCAAAGTTTGGAGACTAATGTAATGTGCTGTTAATGCTGATTAATGACATAATTTGGCAACTTTGAAAATCTTCATAATTTCATGGATAAATGTAATGTACTGAACTGTGATATCTGAAGACAAGAGAGCAGAGAATATTTTTATAAACAAGCTCGTATTTTTACACAAATGTTGGTGTAGTGTCATTTTTGCGTGTTATTGCATTGAATTACTGCTGGGTGGTCTGCAACCTTTACACATGTGCCTCTAGTGATTTTGTCTTACCCTAGGCCAGGCTACCCTAGGTGACCTGACATATTTAGGTTCCAACACAGCCATCTGCCGTTTATGCCCTGTGACCTCCACCCAACTAGTAGCTTGCCCAATAGAATGATTGTGGGTCCACCGAGCCCCCTTCCCTCGAGTAGGAATCTCTATGACCATCTGGTAAACGTCTGTCAGTGACAACTCATCATTGTAAGATCTACTGTGCCCATCCATCTTTCCCTCTTCCAAGGGCCTGTCACTCACGTGGGTGGTGTTCTATTACTTTAAAATGCTACGCATTGATACGATTATATATAGTCAACACAGTGTCCGTCTCAAACCTTGGTTAGTGTGTACAGACCCCACAACCCTTCCCCTGCCTAGTACAACCCTCACCTCTTAAGCACTCAGCCCCTGTCTCAGCAACTCCCTACCCCTTTCCCCTGCACTTCATATTATCCAGTCGCTTCCGCAATCATTCTCGGAGCATGCACTGTGCGAGGTATAGCCTTAGCTTAGAGAGCATAAAAGAAGGACTAGTCATGTATGTGAGGGATCCTATTTGAGCTCTATTGACATGGAATTTGATTCTCTAATGCTCGTGTCCCCCTCCTTTCTTGGCAGAAAAAAACTGACAAATGCCATTCATTTAAATTTAGAATCTAAAACGCATATATGCAAGATGATATTAAAAGTGTTTAACACTACAAACCTGAAAAATGTCTAGGTCTGGCAGCATATCAATTTTCATGTAGCATGGATAACACCTCAAACTTAGCACAACTATAAAAAAACAAGCATTTGCAATGCAAAGGTCTCACATTTACGCGAGACGTATTGCATTGCAAACAGTGGTAATCGAGGACAACAGGAGGGAGAGCGGGGGAGGCACGGACAACAGGAGTGCAGGCAGGGGGAGGGGGGAGAAGGCACGGACAATGATAGTGCAGGCAGGGGGAGGGGGAAGAAGGGGGTGAGAAGACACAGAAAATGGGAGGGCGGGAGGGGGGAGGGGGTGAGAAGCAACGGACAATGGGAAGGAGGTGGAGTAGAGAAGAGCAATCAGAGAACCTCATTAGAGAAAATAGTGCTCACAGTCTAAATAACACGTACTGTGTAACACTCGAAGTAAAGGAGCCAGTAGCCATGGGATGATACAAATGACAACATGACTGTAATAAAGAGGGACTAATAAGCCTATAAACGAATCTGAAGGCAGCATTTACAAGCACAAAGACACAAGCCAATGAAAAATATGGGCGGGCAGTGGGCGGGGCTTCCCTCACATACTGACGTACAGTAGATCTTCACCAGAGCAGCGTTTGCGCGCTGACTCTAGGCTCGACCTAAAAACTGAAAGTGTAAATGGATAGAGGGATAATAAATGTTGGGGTGCAGAATACCTAGGCTACGTAGCCATGAATCCACATATTGCCTCTTTAATACTATACCAGACACACTCACTGTCTATTTAGCTCACTTTTGCAGGTTCCATGCTTCTTCCCTTTATGACATCTTTACCATCGTTCTCCTTTTCTTTCTTTCGCCTTTGGGTATTTTTCCCTCTGTCGCTCGAGGGAAATTTGTGAAGAAGAAAAATAAGATCTGGTACTCCAAAATGAGAGCCATCAGACCCCCATCGGCAAAAACAGCCTCAAATTAAGCACTGCCTGATAATTAGTTAAAAATAAGAGAGTGACAGCGAGCGTAATCATGGCCATGTCCTGATAGGTGGTGAGAAATAGAGTAATCTTAGCCATGTCCTGACAGGTGGTTGGAAATTAGATTGACAGTGTGACTTATTAGGCCTGCTTGATGGTTAGAAGTGAGAGGGTGAAAATGAAAGGTTTTAGAAACCATAGGGTGACTGTAAGGTTAATAAGGGTCTGAAGGTAGTTTGAAATCATAAGTCGTCACTAAGACCCTACATCAATGACTGATGTCACTGAAGTCCCTGCTCTCAAGGCTCTCTTTCCACTAGGAAATCAAAATAAATCTAGCAAACCAGCAGCACCACAATTTACCCCAGCAATCTTCTTCTGCCACCCACTGCCACCACCTTCCCACTTGCCATTCAGTCCCCGCTCTCCACACTTGTTTCCAACCATATCCCAGACTGTCTCGCCATGGGAGTGTTTTCAGTAAAGTGCTAATATAGAGCACGGTTTCACCTGTTCATGCCAGGAAGACCAAAGGTCTGAACCTCTGCCCCTCCCTCCCACGTATGCCATCGTCAGCATGTGCCAAACACACACACTCCACCGAGACCATACAAACACAGACAACACAAGCTCCTTTCCCGCACAATCAACACCAAAAACCTCATCCACATACCAGTCACTAGCAAACACACTCCATCAGTAGTGCAAACAATGAAACTTATGCTCACCAAAGCACTATCTGCAAGTGTCCATGCGCCAGACATAGCGGAAAAATACAACCTAGATGCACAATTCATCATAGAGACAGAATTCACACCATCCTCCACACACATCAGAGGCATCTATTGACACAGGCCACACCATCCAACACATAGACTGCATACACAAGACAGGCGGGGGACTCATCTAGAGAGTTTTCTGGCCATCTTTACAGTGCAACGTAGTTACATCCACCTCATTCGATCTTCTCATCTGGCACTTCCAGTTCTCCGTGTTTCAGACATCCTCCTTCATTCTGTACTGCAATTTCCTCAGATCCAACAGGAAGGTTATAGAAGAAATATAAGACATCAAGACCTTCACTTCGGTTCAGCACTTCATCCAACATTCCTGAGACTTCTCCCTACCCAGGAATTCAAAAAGAATGCCTGAGAAGCAAGCCCTTAATACACTCCTCAATACACTCACCATCAAGCATCATGGCACTGAAGCTCCCATTCCAAAGATAAGAGCTTCAACTGCATTATGTGAGCATCACCCACAAGCCACTGCTCAACCCAACACCTCACGCCATAATGTCTTCCAACACCCACACCACTCCATTGCAAGGAGGATAAGCAAAGGGATAACATTCAGACTCCTCTCCTTCAAAGAAATTCAGATTGACGCCCTCCAAGTTGTTCAGATCATCACCCTGTAGAATACCAACACCACAGCAGGAGGATGACCTACTCGTCTGGTGCTTCGCAGGCCAACATTTCTAGTACTAGTATTCCATCTGTGTCCATAGCTCGCTTATTTTTATGTACCTGCCCCCATGTCTCTAGCTTTTGCCACAGACATAGGTTGCACACATGTATGCATAGGCAGTGGCCTCTTTCCATTGAGAAATGGGAGTTTGCTTCTTGAGGGATAGAGGTATGCAGTGCAGCTTCACCTTCTTGGTGCAGCACTTGGATAGTATTATTCACATTGTACCAGCGTCTTTTCTGGAAACAACATGACAAACAGTAGCAACACCATAAGCACAGGTTGACAGAGATTGATGTACCCAACATCTCCTTTTTGGATCCTGCAGAAGAAAAAGAAGGAAGGGCATTGGTGGATACTTCTGGGGGACCCATTGAGGAATGGATAATAACTGAAACAGACTCAGGTACTGTCCCTCCCTACTCCTCATTGTATAAGCAGCAGCTGCGGCCGGTAGTAGGTGTAACTGCAGGGCGGTGACATCGGGAGGGGGAGGGGCAGGGTGGGGGGGTAGTAATGTATGGATTACAGACTTTAACAGGTAAGTAAACATATAAATAAATAAAACGAATTTTGTTGCGCGCACTGCATCGCATTTGGTGATGCAGTGCACACTACGAAATTTGTTTTATTTATTTATATGTTTATTTACCTGTTAATGTCCGTAATCCATACATTACTACCTCCCACCCTGCCCCTCCCCACATCACCGCCCTGCAGTTACACCTACCACCGGCCGTGGCTGATAAGCAGTGTAAGAGAAGACAGTGTACTGTCGGAGGGGAAACGGCCACTACAACGCAGCCGTTTCCACGAATACCTTAACCACGCATGCAGTACAACGCATTCGTGGTTACCACGAAAGCCTTTACCACGCATACCTTTACTACGAGGTTTGTAGTAAAGGTATATGTGGTAAAGGTAAAAAGTAAAAAAAGGGGGGCTTGGGGGGGTCTCCCCCCCAAGAAAAAAACTCACAAGAAGTCACGTCGGGATATGCAGATAATCAGCGTTGTTTAAGAGAAAACGGAAAAAAACTTTAGTTTCCTCTTAACGACGTATGACGTCACCACGCAAGTATTCGAGGAAAAGCTAATGCGTAGAAATTTCATTCCGTTGTAACGCATGCATGGGAAAGGCATGCGTTGCAATGGAATGCGTTGTAAGAACATACAACCCTGTTGGAGGTTCTCTCTTTTTCACCATGCTCTCTCACAGTTGTAGGACCACTTGGGATGGACAACAGGATCTGAATAAAACGATGGCTGAACTAAAGAAGTTGTTGGACACTTTCAATTAAACTTTCCTGGAAAGCATCGAGGCCCGCCTTGGGGCCTTTGGGGAGCACATTTAAATGAGCTTGAGAAGATAGTAGCAGTGCTAAGTAGGGCGTGGAAGAGGTGTGGCGCTGCTGCCAGGGCGACTGACTCCGGAAACTGGGGATCACGGTTCGATACCCGGTGCCGGCGGCACATTAGCCCAGCACCATGTGACTCTGGGCAATAGCTTGCTTAATCTTCCTGACGGCCCCCAGCGCCTAGAGACCTTACAGGTGATTGTTCGCGCTTTACAAATGTGGATTACAAATGAGTACGTGGGCACCAGAGAGCTATTATCTGCACCAGGCCCGGACTGGCCGTTGCGGGCACCGGGCAATTCCCCGGTCGGCCGCAAGGGTTGGGGACGTTTTTGGGCCCCTGGGGGCGTTTTTGTGACAGGGCCGTTTTTGCAGCAAAGCTGCAAAATCGGCCCTGTAACAAATTCGGCGGAAAAGCGGCCCTGGTAAAGAGCTTGGTGGCATCCCCCCCCCCTCCCCCAGGGGGAGGAGGGGGGGCCGGCCGAGCACTTTGCCAGGGCCGGTTTTGGTTCCCAGTCCGGCCCTGATCTGCACATCATGGCACGGAGGAAAGCGGAGAAGGGTTTCTCAAGGAAGAGATGGGAGAGGGATGACGATGGGTGAAGGTGCATGCTAACGGAAAAGAGTAAAACAATAAAGCTTTTATTAGTCCCAATTTCAGTGCTATTTTGTGAACTATGCATGCGTTGGTAAAACAGCAATGATCTATGGGAGAACTGAGCTCATCGTTGTTTTGGAACAAGATTCATCTCGCATTCCTTAGCCAATAAATGCCAGAAAATTATTTTTTACTAAAGACACTTTTAGACAGGCATGAGTGTAAAATGTTGGAACTCACGGTCTTTTAAGGAGCTGAAGAGTGATAAACAGTGCTTAATAAGAACCATATTTAAATCTGTACTTGTGCCACTCAGAAGAAGACTACGAGAGCAAATATAAAAATATCAAACATAGATAACATGAAATGTTTAAACCAGTTTCAGAGACAATAGTATTTTGAAGGGCGACACTACAAATCAGATGTAGACAGAAAATGTTGAATTCAGTCACCTTATTTCAAAATCCGTACATAGCTACATAGTGCCTGAGACAAAAAGCACATTCTGTAAAAATTCACAATGACTGCAGTATTCCAGTTTGTAGCCCAATCTCTTTTTATGTTGCGTCATTTAAAAGTTTTACCATGTGTATTCATTCTTTTTTCTGGTAGTTTTAATTTCTTAGACTTCACATTGGCAAGAGCGTCAAGGATTCAAGTAATATGATAAGGGAAGTTTTTCAAGATTTTCAGCAGCCCTTCAGGGTCATGACATTTTTATATTGCTCAAAAGGAACTAGGCAATATATAGGCACACGAGAAAGAAGCACCGTCATCAGAAAACGGCAAATAAAAACTCATTGAAAAAACAAGCATCTTTTCAGCGGTTTGCAAAAGGTCAACAGTGATAATCAGTGATAATTTGGTTCCACAATGTAGAACACAACACTGAAAAACTTTTAGGCGTAGATTTCGTCCAAAGAGCAGTTATAAAAAGTTCACTGGAATACCAAAGGGTCCTGTCAGTGAAATCGAGCCGAGCTTTCTAGCTAGAAAAAAATGTCCCGATTAATACAAATATTTAACTACAAGATAAAAGACTTTTAAATGTATTCTGACATAGACCTTAAGATGATGTAATGATCTCACAAGATGGGCATATTTCCATAAACCAACAAGCATTTACAATGCAATAGGTCTCCCAACTGCGAGTTTTGGAGCTATTGGCATTGTAAATGGCAATGCTTTTTTCCCATTGTTATTTACAATACCAAAAGCAACACCTATTGCTTTGCACAGCATGGTGTCCATGAAGACGGCCCGCGCTATTTAAAGTAACCAGACACACACTTACTTTGCCCACCACCCTGGGAAACCTTGAACATAATTCTATCCTGGGCCTAAAAAGAGCTCCCCAGCTGCAGTGTTGTTGTATTGTTACAAACCTCATTGCAATGGCAACCTTCACCTCTTTTAACATTCTGCCTCAGTGCCAAAAAAACATAAAAGCAGGTCAGCACTCTTGGGGGTTGGTTATATGGTGAGTGACTGCAGGACAGTTAGATCAGATGAGTGGCATGTCTGGTGAGTAGTCAGGGCCAAAGTGAAACTAGATCAAAGAATAGTATTACGGAGATACAAGCAAGTAAGGGGGAAGGACAGAAAACAAAACAGTTTTTTTGTGTCGATGCTCAGCTTAAGTAACACTGAGGTTGGCCAGTTCACCTCCTATAACAAGCACTGGTGGTCGACTCAGCAGTGGTGCCTGGTTCTAGGCACTGTGAGGACCCTGCACCTTCTCGCGTGATATACAACTACTGAGGATGCTAGACATAGGCCTGGCATAACCCTCATCCCGCCAACCTTCTTTCCGCCACTCTACATGCATTGGTCGCTCAAAGAAATCAGCAGCAATCTCAGTGGCACTGCGCACTCTTGGGGTTGTGGTTGCAAACCCTCTTCCGAGGGATACTTCAGACTCAGGGTGTTGTAGTGGTAACCCCTCATCAAAGAGCCACTGGCAGCTCTGGGTGTCATAGAAACAGTTCCTCGTTGTAGGATGCCTGAACAGCTTGGGTGTGGTGAGGAGCAACCCTTTTTCGCAGAGTGCTGTAAAAGCAGTCCACGTTCCAGGGGCGCTATACAGCGCTTGAAGGATTTGGCACAATCCCTTATCAGTTGGACAAGCAGGGCTTTAAGTGGGCCAGGTCCTGCCGATGCTCAGCCCTGGAAGGGCTTTCCATTTTTATCCTCACCCTAAGGATGAAAACAAAAATCTTACCTCTCCTGCAGTACCACTGCTTAAAGCCTTTGATGTAACTTCAAAGAGGCTCATTTTAGTTCTTTCAGTCTCATCATTTCGGAACTGAAGCACTTTCAATATTAAATACTACAAAGCCATAGTTGTTGCGTATTTATTTTATGCAACAATTGTTGGCAAAGCCAATAGTCCTGTCATGTTGTAGTAATAATGTTACTTGATGTATCCATATTTCTGGATGCAACGACAGAAACAGCAAAATACCAGTTGGGCTGCAAACTATGCTAGGCACAGATTTTTAGCTTAGGTGTTTTTAAGCCAGGCCCTCAATTACATCGGCCATGCCCCTTTGAGAGACCCCTCAGTTTTTTTATCCCATTTAAAGCCCTGTGGACAGTGCAAGCTATAGGGCTGTGAGTGTTGCAACCCCTCCTCTCTGTGGTAGTGCACCCTCCGTTCCTGGTGCAGTGGTGATGGACACTGGGCCCTTATCCCAGGAGCATAACATAGCTCTTGGATTTTAGAATTAATACCTTCTCTCACAAAATCCGGAAACTGCGGGAGATAGATCTCCTCCCAGCAGCAAGAGCAGTGACAGCAGCCATCAATGAGAGCAGTAGGGGCAACCCCGCCTCCCAGGAACACTGCACAGTGCTGGATATCATAGGCAATTAATTCCCTCTTGTGGGGAACATCAACCAGCGGTGGGCGATATCCACAGTGCCTCTCACGCCCACCAATGTTGCTGGCATAAAAGCGGGAGCCTGACAGCTCTTTTACCCTTCCCTCGCTTTTCACTACAGCAGAATGGGGCCAGTACTGCCAGAAAAAAATGCATGTAAGGCTATATTTGGGGGGAAAAAGAAATGAGGGACTAAACAGGATCATGAATTCCGGTCCAGATATACCACTAGCCCTACCCTCAAATAAATAACCCAGGATATGTAATCTGGCCATGCATGCTGCAATGGGGGGGGGGGGGGTTGTGCTGCTACAGAGCCGAGAGAAGGGTGTCTATGGGGAATAATCCCGCACTGTAGCACTCGGAAAATCAGAGCAGACATCTGGCGTCAGGGCGGGCCCTGCGTTCACGCTCTCGGCGGAAATGCACCTTGCACCTGCACCAGGGGACGCAGAGACACAAGATGGCAAACCTGGCTGGGGTTTAGAACAACTGGAGGGGCGTGACGGGCAAGGTGGGGAGGGCAGGGAGTGGAAAGCTGAGGAACGCACAAGGTGACTGAGCTCGATAATGTGTGCTGAAAACGGCACAGCGTGAGTATTGTGAAGTGAGCGTAGTGTCGCACTCCATTGATGTGTGCGCTGAGGGTGAGAACACGTGCAGGATGGTATGTCATACATTTTCATGAGCATTTTACCGAGTGCACGTGGCACATTGGGGTTAATGCTACGTGAGGTATCGAACGACATCCATGACATAAAATGTGTATTCAAATTAAACATTCTTGTAGTAAGCATGCAAAGACTGACATCACAAATGCATCTTAACCCCTTCAGTGCTAATGACAAGGGTAACTCGTCATGGAGTTTCCATTGATTTCAATGGAAATTACATGGACCTACTCGCACACCCCTTAGCATCCAAGTGGTTAAGGTACAATGCTTAGCATATCATAGTAACATGGTAAAACGCCGTACTGTCACATGTACCCTATAAAGTATCCAATGTCAAAAAAATAATGACAGTTGCCTTGTCAAGTGGAGAGTCGGACTGTGAAAAGTGCCACATGACGTGTAATTTGACATCTGCCAGGCGTGCAAGGGCAGGAAGCCGCAGACCCCGCTCTGTCCCCCCTTCTGCCACTTAGTACCATCGTATCTGTCTTGCATTGGAATAATGGACTCTCCATTCGCTCTATCTCCCTGTTTCATATTTCCTCCTGTCACAACCCCATTGCTCCCCACACATATGCACCGAGTCCCTTCTACCTCCCCGGCCTTCCTGGCTCAGGCTCCCTCTTCTACCTGTACAACAATCTGTTCAGCTGCCGTCTCTTCCTCTCCGCCCTCTCTTCCTGGTTCACATCTTCTCATTTCGCCTTCCTTTAATTCTCCTGCCTCTCTGGCCCTTCTGCTCTTCCTTCTCTTACCCACCACAGCCTAGTTTTTTCCTCTTTGTCCTCCTCGCATCCTGAAGCTTGTGCCCTTCCTCTTTTTATATTTACAACAAGGGGTGGTGATGGACAGAGTCTCTGAATTAAGCAGAATACTCTCACCCAGTCAAGAGATCAGGGCTAGATCCAACACCGTTTTTTAGCTCATTGCACCATCCCAGTTTCAGAACCTGGCTGTATGCAAATTAGTCTGTCCCTGGCCCAGTGCATCATGGGAACAGGGCAGACCAGACTACAAAAGCCAATTCTTACACTGGGAAAAAACGGTGTTGGATCTAGCCCTGATCTCTTGACTGGGTGAGAGTATTCTGCTTAATTCAGAGACTCTGTCCCTCACCACCCCTTGTTGAAATTATTTTTGTCCACCCTAAGCGTGGAAGGGTATACTCAGACATGAGTCCCTTGCTCATTGCACCATCAGGATTCAAGCAAGCCGGGCCGAAGACGGCTGTAATGCCAGAAACCGGTCCCCGGAAGCTTGTTTCCTTCCCAATGTAAGAATTGGCTTTTGTAGTTTGGTTTGCCCTGTTCCCATCATGCACTGGGACAGGAACAGACTAATTTGCATACAGCCAGGTTCTGAAACTGGGATGGTGCAGTGAGCTAAAAAACAGTGTTGGATCTAGCCCTGATCTCTTGACTGGGTGAGAGTATTCTGCTTAATTCAGAGACTCTGTCCCTCACCACCCCTTGTTGTAATTATTTTTGTCCACCCTAAGCGTGGAAGGGTATACTCAGACATGAGTCCCTTGCTCATTGCACCATCAGGATTCAAGCAAGCCGGGCCGAAGACGGCTGTAATGCCAGAAACCGGTCCCCGGAAGCTTGTTTCCTTCCCAATGTAAGAATTGGCTTTTGTAGTTTGGTTTGCCCTGTTCCCATCATGCACTGGGACAGGAACAGACTAATTTGCATACAGCCAGGTTCTGAAACTGGGATGGTGCAGTGAGCTAAAAAACGGTGTTGGATCTAGCCCTGATCTCTTGACTGGGTGAGAGTATTCTGCTTAATTCAGAGACTCTGTCCCTCACCACCCCTTGTTGTAATTATTTTTGTCCATCCTAAGCGTGGAAGGGTATACTCAGACATGAGTCCCTTGCTCATTGCACCATCAGGATTCAAGCAAGCCGGGCCGAAGACGGCTGTAATGCCAGAAACCGGTCCCCGGAAGCTTGTTTCCTTCCCAGTGTAAGAATTGGCTTTTGTAGTTTGGTTTGCCCTGTTCCCATCATGCACTGGGACAGGAACAGACTAATTTGCATACAGCCAGGTTCTGAAACTGGGATGGTGCAGTGAGCTAAAAAACGGTGTTGGATCTAGCCCTGATCTCTTGACTGGGTGAGAGTATTCTGCTTAATTCAGAGACTCTGTCCCTCACCACCCCTTGTTGTAATTATTTTTGTCCACCCTAAGCGTGGAAGGGTATACTCAGACATGAGTCCCTTGCTCATTGCACCATCAGGATTCAAGCAAGCCGGGCCGAAGACGGCTGTAATGCCAGAAACCGGTCCCCGGAAGCTTGTTTCCTTCCCAGTGTAAGAATTGGCTTTTGTAGTTTGGTTTGCCCTGTTCCCATCATGCACTGGGACAGGAACAGACTAATTTGCATACAGCCAGGTTCTGAAACTGGGATGGTGCAGTGAGCTAAAAAACGGTGTTGGATCTAGCCCTGATCTCTTGACAGGGTGAGAGTATTCTGCTTAATTCAGAGACTCTGTCCCTCACCACCCCTTGTTGTAATTATTTTTGTCCACCCTAAGCGTGGAAGGGTATACTCAGACATGAGTCCCTTGCTCATTGCACCATCAGGATTCAAGCAAGCCGGGCCGAAGACGGCTGTAATGCCAGAAACCGGTCCCCGGAAGCTTGTTTCCTTCCCAGTGTAAGAATTGGCTTTTGTGGTTTGGTTTGCCCTGTTCCCATCATGCACTGGGACAGGAACAGACTAATTTGCATACAGCCAGGTTCTGAAACTGGGATGGTGCAGTGAGCTAAAAAACGGTGTTGGATCCAGCCCTGATCTCTTGACTGGGTGAGAGTATTCTGCTTAATTCAGAGACTCTGTCCCTCACCACCCCTTGTTGTAATTACTTCCTCTTTTTATTGCATTCACCCCTACTTCTTTCCTCTCTCTACTTACCTCTCAAACACAACCTTTCCTTACCGCCCTTCCCCTGCTCTCAGTTGCCTTCCCTTGCTTCTTTGTCTTTCTCCTCCTCTCGCCCCTCTTGTTTTCTTGCACATTCATTTCTTCCTCTCTCTCTTTCCTTTCACGTCCCCCTTTCCCTCCCTGTGCGTACTTTCACCTCTCCTTGCCTTGACTGCTCCCTCTCTCCACATCTCCCCTCTGTGTCTTCCTACTCCCTCTCCCACGCCCTCCGCTTCTCCTGCCCCTGACCCAGGCTGCTCTCCTTCCGCCGACCACAGACAGGACCCCCGGCGCCGCTTCCCCCGGCCTTACCTGCGGGAGGGGGTCGGGGCAGTCCGCCAGCCTCAAGCTATCCAGCGGTCCCGGGTGTTGTTCCTCATGTGGGACGGAGAGGGGGGTTCCCAGCCGCACAGCCTCCCCCTGTGTGGATGCAGCGATCAATCAGTCCCAGACACGAAAACGCGATTAAATGGCAGCGATCAAAAAGAAAACAATCCAAGGCGTGAAAAGGCTGCTGTAAAAATGGTAATCTCGGCGGTGATTTTTTTTCTTCTTAGTTTAAAAAAACAAGGAGGGTCCTTCCAGCAAGGAGAACGAGCCAACAATGACGAAAACCTCACGCACAAAAAAAAAGGGGGCGGGAACAGCTACTGAATCCCTCCCCTCCAGGACTCCGTGACCGGCCTCGTGGTTGCCATAGCAATGTTTCTGGAAATCGGCTTGCGACACCAGAAGTCAGGTCACGGAGTACTGAAAAGGAGGGAGTATAGTGGACAAATTATCCAAACAGGGGCATTGTCCAATGGCAGGCCTCCATTTCGCGAGGCCGGCCAATGGCAGAAGGGGCATGGTTTCATGCCCCTTCTTGCTTACAAGAACTCTCGCCTGCAACAGCGCATGCGCTGCAGCGCATGCTTCGACCTAAAAATGAGCCAAAATGCCACTATCTGAATGTGGCGTAGTCACTTTATTTAAGACTTAGGTAGGCGAGTAAAAGGAGTGCTTTACTAGTCACAGAGGCGGCTCCACCGCTAAGTCAGAGGAGCGTTGCCCCACTGTGCACTGAGCAATTAAAAACGGAAAAATAAAATGATAACCCTGCAACGTTATTTTCATTTTTATTTTACCGTACTGACTCCGTTGGTTAGGGGGTGGGGCTAGGCTGTTCATCACTGAGGAAGGAGTGGTAGTCACTTTCTAAGTGTGCATGACAGTTTGGCTGGCCGTCTTGGGCCAGCCAAACAGTCATGCACACTTTGCATGTTCTCCACCAGGCAGTATTGCACAGCCTGGGTGGAGAACATGCACAGCCTCCCAGCTCCTCTGAGCGGTACAGAGACCAATCATGACACTGCTCACACAGTGTTGTGATTGGCTGGGGGATTCTGGGAGGCTGTGTGCTTCCCTCTGCAGGAGAAGAGAAGAGGTCGGAGGAAAGTCGGCGGCCGGTCCCAAGTAAGTGTATTTTTTTTATTTCCCCCACTTCTCCCTCTACCCCACCACCCCATGCGGTAGCAGCCACTAGTGATAGTCGAGCTTCGAATTCCCAACACAACCTTGCAAATATTATCTGACCGCAAATTACGTATCCTGTTAATTTGAGGTAGTCTAAACCAGCCGAGTGTGATCGCCTTGACTATTTGCTGAAACAGACTCAAGTCTGAGGGCTAGATGTAGGTAATTCTCATTTACCGACTCTAGAATACCGAATTTTACCGATTCGGTATTCTAGATTCGGTAAATGAGATGTAGTTAAAAATTCGGTATTTTTACCGAGTTTCGGTAACTGTCATTGATTCCATAGGAATCCATGTCAATTACCGAATCGGTAAATACCGATTCGGTAAAAATCCAGAATTTGCAAGGGGGACAGGGTGTCACTTTGACACCCTGTTGCACCCCTGATACTGGCTTGTGTGCCATGTGGCACACATACATGCCCTAAGAGCCTGTGATTACAGTGCCATCTACATGTAGATTTACCGATTCGGTAAATATACCGATTCGGTATTTTACCAAATTGGTAAATTTACAGAACCGGTAAATATAACGATTTGTAACATTTTCAGGCCCCTACATCTCCATCTGCAAATACCGGTCGGTAACGGGCGAAATCGGCCGTTACCGACCGGTACTTGCCTTCCTACATCTGGCCCTGAGTGCTTTATTTAGAGTTTCGGCGAGCAGGAACACCACCAATAATCTGAGTGCTCCCGGCCACCGAACTCTCAGTTTCTCTGCTCTACTTCGAGTGGAAGGAAGAAACAGATTTACACCAAGGGGTACATTTATGAATTAGTCATACAGTGCAGGGCAGCAATTCACCTTGTGAGCTGCACTGCATGACAGGGAAAGGAAAGGAATACACTGTATTTAAGGCAATAAAGCGCATTTCTGCCTTTTCCCCTGGTCTGGTGCCTTTATGGCAGCCTAGCGCCAATACAGGGACCTTTGCACCATTGTGCAATAATGTCTGTGCTGTATTCAGGATTTGTTTTTGCATGAAAGGGCAGCACCCTGCACAAAAACAATATTGAGAGGCATATTCCACTTTCTATGTGTGCTGTAGAATGCAGCAGACATAGAAAGAGGAAGTAATGTGGAGAAATAAGGATATGTCTCCTAGTTTCAGCTCTCCTGGGAAGCTAAATCCTTTTGGCGCTTTCCAAGGTTTACCAGTTCTGATAAATTTCTGAATGTGTCAAATACCATGGTAGCTGCAAAGGAACACCCACGCAACACCCATGGAATTCCCCTCTTGCACAGAGTAAGGCAACTCAGTGATTTGTGCTGCGTTGCTTTACTCCAGATCTATGGAGCCACTCAGGGCCACACAAAGTGGCTTTGCGTGGCTTCGTAAATCTCACTTAAGGTTTGGTAGCGCATGTACCATGTTGCATGGTGCAAGCGCGATGCAAACCAATTCATAAATAGGCCCCCAAGTTTTATCTGGCAGATGGACATCAAGAGGTCAGCCAGATCCAGTGACATTTGGATGAAAGTCACTCATTTTCTCTGCCCAGAACCGGCAGGGAAAATGCATAATGGCTTCCAAGTGCAGAGAGAAAACTCCCTGGCATTAGTTACCACAGTTTTTTTGTTTAGAGAAAATTAAACCCCCACTTTGGTAGCTTATTTTCTCTAAACAAAAATGTTTGCTGAGTGAGTGCTTTGAACATAGCACCCACTTGACATACCTACAGTACTGTAAAAAAAAGCCACTATGGTGGCGGCTCCCTTTACAGAAGAAAGATCTCCACCATATATGTTTGTATCTCTAAATTGGGCAGAATGTCCTCCAATTTCTTATTGAGGTGCTAAGTAAGCATGGGCGGATTTTGCGAATTGGCAATCCGCGAAATTGCGTATTTACGGATTAGCAATCCGCAAAATCCGCGAACTCTCACGAATTTTGCGGATTTTTTTTTTTTGTGTTCGCAAGTGTTTCTGCCATTTCGCCAGGGTTTTTTACCAGTTCGCAAACGCGAACTTACTTGTCGGGTAGCAACGGTCGCGACCATGTTGTTTCTACGTCTGGTTCATCACAGCACCCTCTGTTTCACCACTGCCACCCTCTGTTTCACCACTGCCACCCTCTGGCTCACCCAAGCCACCCTCTGGCTCACCCATGCCACCCTCTAGTTCATCACTGTAGATTATGGGGGGGAAAGCACACCTGCCCTGCCTCAACTGACATTAATGAATTAGGGGCGATTAATGTGTCACTGAATTTGAACTTTCAGGCTGGCACCTGCTTCCTTATCTGTAATTGCTTTCTGTTGCAGTGTAATTTTTTTAACAGGACCTTTGTTGTATACTTGTAGCTATTCTCTGAGCCTGCTGTGAGGGTCAGAGCAGGGTCATAGAATAGTTGCAAGTAGGCAACTGAACTCTGAAGGGGCCCCTCAGAAAGCACTACAGGGAATGGTTACTAATGATAAGATTGAACTTTTGCACCTGCTGAGTGCTTTCAGTTTTGCAAAAATCCAAATATCCAGCAGCATCCACAAAAAGTAACCCTTCCAGGTCAAGATCCAAATCAAAGTGACCAGCACATGAAGAAAGCACTGGGAGGAGCCTGCTGGACAGGAACAGGAAGTTGGAGACTGTGGGGCACTTCCTTCCTCCCACCCCCATCCCCCCAAAATGGACTCCTTGCAAAAAAAAAGTGCAGGCAAATGTCAACCTGAGGAGTTATTCTGATAAAAATCATAATTTTCAAGGTTTATGCTGCCTGCTGGTGGATTTCTTGGGCGAAATCGCAAATTTTGCAATCTCGCAATTGCGAGATTGTCGCTGCCCGCCGCATCTACGTGTTCGCAAGTGTTTACTCCCGCGATGCCTGATCACGGGCCTGTATGACGTACTCGCGTTGCCAAACTCTCGCTGTGCAAGGTGGCAAGCCGCGATGACGTCGACAAACTCCCGCGGGATCCCGCAGCAAGATCCAAAATGGCGCAGCACACGCAAACATGGAGAAAAACAACTCTGCAAACGCTGAATGACGGTAAGTGAACGCTGCGCGCCGCAAAATTGTATAGTATTCTAGTTGGCAAGTGTGACCAAGCAAAAAATCCGCTTCGCACGGATTACGAAAAATCCGCAAAATCCGCGAGCGGAACGGATTTTACGCCCATGCTTAGTGCTAAGTTACAAAAAAAATGATTTTTTACTGTGCTTTTAAAGATGGTATAGAGATTTAACAGTTGCTCTTCGAATCCAGAGGTTCGGGAAAGTTCAGTAAATGTTTGGAGCCCAATAGGATAAACTATTCTATTTGTATTCAGTAGCAAACTGCAGCTTCCTACCCAGTCAGAGATTATTGACACACTTGATGCAATAGCACAATTGTCATCTCCTGGTCTATAACACAAAAATACATTTGTGTTTTTTCAGCATAAGGAATGACATTTAGCACTGCAAGAGCCTCATTACAGAAGTGCCTTGAGGGCACAACAGGCGTTAATGCCCACTTTGCACACTTCTGTGGCACTATGGCATTAAAGAAAGGGCCCCAGACGCTTGTGCAGCCCTTTCTGCAATACAGATAGCACCGGCACTATCACCAGGGGGCGTTCATGCATTTGCATGGGAATGTGGCCCCATGCAAATGAGGGAATATATTTTCCTTTGCGCCCATGCCGTATTATAGCCATGGGTTCAGAGGCAAAGAAGCTCTCAGGAGGCACACTTCCAGTGCCCCACACAGTCAGTGCACCTACTGATAGTAGCCCTCTGGAGGGGGGGAAAGGGAGCCCTATGGATCACCCAGACATCCCCTTGCAGGTGGGTGCAGTCACTCACTGCACCTGCCTACAAGGGGATCTCTAACCCCCCTTGAAAGTGCACGCAGTTGCCACCTGCATAGTGAAACAAGGAGCGACTGCTTCAAAGCCGCTCCGTATTTCACTTGAATGGGGGCAGCAAAAGTTTGCAGCCGCCTTGTGGGCAGTGCATTCAGTATAATGTAGTCTCCTTGTTAGAGACTGACCCACCTTTTGAAAGGTGCACCAGGATCTAACAAGGAAACTGCGCGGCATTCCATAATATGGCCCCTGAACCTATTATTTCTAACAATTGCCAAATAAAGAAAAAAAATACTAGTGGTCAGTCCTGACCACTGAGCACTCCACAACTATGGGGCATGGATGATGATATAAAAGGGTTTACCTTAACTTCAATTTAAAAAGAAACAAACAACTTGTATCATGACCTTGGACTCCCACTACTGATCTTAAAAAGCATGTAATGATCAATGGCCCACAATATCGAAGGCTATCGAGAGGTCAAGCATGATCTAAACGGAGGGATGTACTTTGGCTGATGCCATCCCACACATACACAGGACATTCTCATCCCTGTTTTTCATGGCAAGCCAGACCAGCCAGTATTTGGTATTTGATGTTGTTCCCCCTAATCCTGTACCAGACTTCTGACAGAACCTTCAAGTATCATCCCTAGAGAAAGGTAGCTGAGATATTGTATGATAGTTGTTCCAAGGTAACTGGTCAAAGCATGATAGTATTAGGTGCTGGTCAAAATAGTGTTCTCTAGTGAATAATGGTCATTTATTGAAACGTCCACAAAAGTTGGGTGGCAGAGTCTTTGCATGGGGTTTCCTGACAAGGCCAATACACTATCCTCTAACTTTGCAGTCAGTTTCAAAGATTGTAACCATATGAAGCAGTCACCATCAGAAACGTCCTGGAGATCAAACTGAAATCTCATTGATAAACTTATTTCAGCATCACTCCGTATTTCTGAGCAGAAGCACATGGAGGGAAGGCTCTGTACTTTTTAAAGGAAGAGGGAGTTAAACGCTTTCATATGCTCTGGGAGGGAGTAATTTCCTTTTTAAATTTAGCTTGTGTTATCAATTCTGAATCACCCTCATTTTTCTTGTTGATTATTTACTTCCATCAATAGCCCATCAAATAGAAACGTTTTGCCTCAAAATGACTTTACAGTAGCTAGTAGAGGTAAACCAGGTTTACAGGTCAGTCTTAATAGTGTAAGCCCACAGAGCAGCCACGGCGCGGGAGAGAAAGGCCGAGCCTAGCTGCTGGCCAGGTATATACCTTGGCAGCGCCCTCCCCCGTCCACAGCGAGCCCTCCCCATTGGCTGATGGCCGGGGGGGCGGCACCGGGGGGCGCGCTGCAGGCTGCGCTCGCCAGATGTGTGGGACTAGGGCGCTGTCCCCCCACACTCCCCTTCGTGTCGTGGTGCCAGCGGCAGAGATTCAAGATACCTCGGCTATTAACTCACTTGATTATCATGGTGCGCTAATGTGTGAAACCTGAAATAATCATTTTGGCAAAACACCCATGTCTGTGCAGTTAGTAAAATGGGTACATGTAAGGTTTAAAATCCCAGAATATAATTCATACATTCTTTATTAACTGGCATTAGCATGTTTCTGTTGTTTATTGCGGATACTATTGGAGATGTAGGAATCCCTTCTATTAGAGGAGTGTTTGACTAACCTAACTTTCAACTTTGAGTAAATCTTCAGTGTGTCCATTAAGGAGCGCTTTTGAACTCTCACTCTGCTTGTCACCAGGTTGGTCATTGTTATATTTATGTTCAACCTCGCCTCAAAACTGCCCCAGTGAGAATGTGTCCATGTAAATCATTACTTGTGGTTGAGTAGCTGAACCACTTTAGCCCAAACAGTGATGGTTACATTTGTGGAGAACTGTTGTAAAAGGTTTTGACTAACAAGCTGCAATGCTATCTTCCAGTCAACCATTTATCTGACTTCAATGCATTTGAGACCAAGATTTGACCTGGTGATAATTCTACAATGGCCTTTCTGGGGAATGGTTTTGTCCTAATCCAGAACTTAGCCAGACAAGCCTGTCAATAATCATTCTCGTTCTTAGCAGATTTGACTCCATTGATGATAGGTGACTGCTGAATGAGGTGTGGTATAGTGGCCAGAGCGGCTGATATCAGAGTGCGGGGCTGGCAGTTCGATCCCCGGTGGTAGCTCAGCTCAGCTCAGCATCAAGTGACTTTGGGCAATAGCTCACTTAATCTCCCCGATAGCCCCCAGCGCCTTGAAACCCTTAATTGGTGATATGTTTGAGCTTAACAAATAGTAATTATTATTATTATCAAGAGTCTTGAGGTTGGAATTCTTAGCATTAGTTCTATTCATTTCCATGTGAAAGGCCTCAGCATATAAACACCATAGACTCGCCAGGTTTTCATGCTGGACCTTTCCATAAAGGATTCCATCCCATCACACAATTCTTTCCAAGTATATACAGAACGTAACAGGCTGAAACCTAGCAATAAGGGGGTCATTCAGAATCTCTTGGGATACTCCAGAGAGGGAAACATTTCAACAAGTGGATTATAGGCCATGCTTTTCTCTCTGTAGCATTACAAACACTTCTCATAATGACCAGGACCTATAATTGTGATGCTGGGTGATGTTTTGCTAATCTCATATGTCTTCCATTAATTATCAAGAGATTCACCAACAGCTTTTTGCTGGGAGAGAAGACGTACAATGAACACTGGCAGAAAGAAGGGTTCTGATATTTACTCCCTAAAATCTCAGGACAGGGTCCAAATTTAAGCTCATGTCCATCATGGAGGCCTTCAAATGAAGTTAAGATTGTCTGAAAAGAAGCACTGAGAATCATAGCAGATAGTATAGTCTCCACTGGAACAGTGACACTCAGTCATTACTTGTGTCCAAGATGCACATTCCATAAGTTTTTATTTAAGTTATATATAACACCAGCATGCCTCTGGATGACACCCTTGCTTGTCTTAATTGCACTAACTATGCCTCTAGAATGTTGTGTTAGTGTTATCTGTGCAGTGCTCTGTTGTGCTTTTGGTTACCTCTGAACTATAGATAATGGTAATAAATGCGTAATGTCAATCCCTTGCAGTACCAGTGTGCTGAAGGCAATACCACTGCAAAGAAGATACCTGACGGGCGTGCCCTGGTGAGAAAGATGGAAGGCGAGTAGCAGAAAGGTTCCTTCCCTGCTGCTTGAATTACGTTGAACATTCTGCACCTACCTTGATAGGTAGGTTCCCCTCTCCACAGAAGAGGACGAGCAGGGTCTTGGGAAAAAGTAGACCTCTCGGAGAACCTGGGGACTGAAATTTGCTGCATGGCGATGGCAGCCTGGAGGGCTACAATCACAAGCTGGCAGAAAGATGCTGAGCAGCAGGCTGTGTGCCAACGCAACTGGTGCTAAGAGTTGGCTGGAGTTGGGCCTGCTGAGGAAGTGGCCGGAGTGAAAAGCGGAAGCTGCTGTCTCCCAGATGTCTGATGAAGCCGGCAGTCCCCACGACCCTCCAGAGGGGCAGGGGCTGTGCTGGACATTGCACTCCACTACCTGACCCGAGTGTAGATCTTCCTGACTACACGGCCTGGGCATAGGCCCATTATGCTGCCTGGGCATAGAGCCTGCTGGTCCCCTGTGGGCATGCAGACACTGCCAATCCTAGCGGTGCTCGCCATGGGGTTGGGCCCTGTAGCGCAGGCCAAGTGAAAAGAGTAAACTGAGGCAAAATAGAAGAACTGGCTACCCTACAGACCAAGCGACAGACAAAGATAAAAGGGGTGAAGCCAATCCCATTTGTGAGCCTTCCTGTGGCCCCCGACTGAACCTGCTACTAGAGTATAATGATTATTTCTAGGCTGCAGAGGTGGAGATGTGGAGAGGCTACAATACATGGATGAATTGGAGAGAGAAAAGTCTGGGGGAGCTAAAAATGGGCCACGCCAGACCCAAGGCCTGAGCTGGGTACAACACCCTTCGGCCACAAGCACAGCCACGAAGATAGAACACGCCTGGGAAAAGGTGGCGATGCAAGTGGATTTATATCATTTCCATCTAATCTCACACACTGTATATGCTACAACCCCGACTTTGCACCTGGTTGGCAAGAGGAGAGCTCATAACTTGTCTGCAACAAAGGCACGTGATGGGGACACCCCCCTTTCACTAAAGTCAAATTCCATCAAATGAAGATCTCAAGAGATAGTATTGTCTTAGAGAGCAAGAAAGGCACCAAACTGGGTACAACAGATAGAAATTAAGGCACCTCACAAACTTTGAAAAATCAATGTTGGTGGGACCATGTTAAGCACCTGTTATCCGCTATATACAAACTCTTGATTAATAGCCACCTGGCAGAAAAATCAATCACCCAGATATAATGGGAAAAGGAACATAACCTAGGAATGGGAACACATGTATGGGAAATACATGTGTTCCCATTAGTGTGCACTAAAGGAAGAAAAACATTACGTAAGCTTGTGCTTTATTGGTACCTAATCCGGCTAAGCTAAATGGATGAGATAAAACTAAGTTCAGAACTGTTGAAGGGGATGCACCGAAGCTGTAACTCTGACCCTCATCATGAGATGATGTAGTAAATTGATCAAATATTGGTAGAAGTGCTGAAAGCTAGTGATGAAATCCATTTTGGGAAAACCTAGAGACCGAGGAGTAGTAATTATCTGGTGAAAACCTAGAGGCCCAGGAGAAGTGGTTGGAGGGGTGCCAAATAAAGCTGAAAGATCACTGGAAACACTTAGAGGTGAGCAGGTAGGTACAGCGATAAGTACAGTGTTCACTGTGGTGGTGGTGAGATGGGGGACCAAGAAGATACCTATCTGACAGGAATAGGGAGTGGAACTTTCTGGCTATGGCAAAGCTATCACTAGCCTCAGAAGATAGAGGAAACATATGAAGTGGACTGGGGACCTCTGCTGACTTATTTATCCAATGAATTCAGGGAACCGAAGTGTCCCCGAAATCTTAGGTTCCTGCATTTGATTTCAAGGGACCTCCCACAGATGTGATCTTGATAGAACAAGATGACACCCACTGCGAGCTACTTGCGCCCTAAGGGGAGGTCCACACGTTTGGGTGAGATAGGGAACGATTTGTTATGTTGCGTTCTTCTTTCCATTCCTTTCTTTTGCTTTAGTTCTACATCCAAAGACAAGCATTGAAGTGAACTCCAACCTGGGTATGTCGGCGACGGTATGTGTAAGCACGATAGAGCAAAATACAAGAGTTAAACATAAAAACATACCTGGTTAACAGTATTAGGAGAGAAAATAAGACAAAGGTAAGGAACCTGGTGGAGCATGTGCAGGGCTGGGCCGCCAATTCTATCGATTTGACATTTTCACTGTAGGCTTCGGTTTGCAGCTGATTTCAGAGCAGGGTGGATGGGCTGCTAGGACCAACCATTGTCCCGACAGCCCAATTCTACCCTGGTCTCCTACACCGTGGAGGCGGATGGAACATTTTTGCCAGGGCTGAATTTGATTTTCTGGGGCGGCCCTGAGCATATGTCACAGAATTTTTGCTTTTTCCACCTGCACAAACTTATTACCTCTAATAGTTTTCATTCAATTGATTTACACTTAAGCCACGCCTGTCTGATTCTTTCTGTTACTACATAACTAAATACACAAGCGCTCTGAAGTTGTCGTAAGTTCATAGCATTGCGCTATTGAAAACAATCAAATAAATACAGAAATGATGAACTAATCAATTTCTTCATTAATGAAAAGCAAAATCACGAAATCTTTTTACTTTGACTATTTCTGCATTCGCTGGAAATTCGAAAGGGCCTAAATGATAAAGTTAACAAATTTTCAAAGCAAGAAAATTATGTTTGCGCACATATCTGCATATTCACTCCTGCTTTATGTTATTATTCTCTTTGCTCTGGGATACAGTGGAAGAGATGCTTAAAAAGACACCACTGCAGGCGACAGCATGTTTATGACTAATGCTAATCAGGAAGAGGCTGGTGTGTAAGCAGAGGACCAAATGTAGTCTGCAGTGTTTACGGCTCAAATTAAATATTCCTTTGATGCTACACTTGGGAAACAAAATCTTCATTAAATTATATAGCAAGAAAACAGACTTGAAAGCTCTAATGAAAACGTCATTCACATGTTGTTGCTGCAACGGATCTATTTCAAGATCTGCAATGGTTTCAGTGTATAATTATATATCTGCCCCAACATGAGCGCAATGGCGTTTTTCTGTTTATAAAATGCTGCTCTCTGTCCTAGCACAATTCATAGATCACACCAGGAAAAGGGTTAGCACGCCCCACAGTACCTGGAGCATCAGGACAGCTAGTTGATTTCCCTACCCATCCACCAATCAACATCCTCCTCTTGCTCACTTGTGCACTGGCATCTTCCTGCCACATGGCCAATCCAAAGCACTGTTTTCAAATGTCAGTCTTTTTCATAGACTGTGTGAGTTTTTTGCAGGTCTCCAAACTTCATGTGTCCTCCAGTACCGGCCAGAAATTGGGACTTCAAGGAGTGTCACATAATAGGGCGCCTCAGATCCTTTTCTTTCTGCTTGTCTCTGATTTGAAAAAGGAGCAAAAGAAGGACGGAATGCTGAACAATGCAAACATTCATCCGCAGTCACAATGATCTGGGTTTAATCCATCGTTCTTTTGCTCACCACGCCACCCTAGTTTGGACCCAGCCATATACAAATCAGTCTTAACCCTGTCAATTATGGGAACAGTCCCCCTGGACCGGAAATAAGCATCCTGGGAGTGGTTTTGGGGCATCACTCCTCATCAGCCAGGCTAGCTTGAATCCAGTGGTGCAGTGAGCACGGGACCCACGTCTGGGCATTCCCCCCCACTTAATGCAACAAATGCAAAAAAGAAATAAATGATGGATGAATTCTGAACAATGCAAACATTCACCCCCAGTCACAAACATCTTGGTTTAATCCATTGTTCTTTTGCTCACCACGCCACCCCAGTTTGGACCAGCCATATGCAAATCAATCTCAACCCTGTTACTTATGGGAACAGTCCAGGCCAAACTGCAAAGCCAGGTCCTTTCTGGACTGGAAAGAAGCATCCTGGGACCGGTTTTGGGCCATCACACCTCTTCAGCCAGGCTAGCTTTAATCCAGTGGCGCAGTGAGCACAGGGCACATGTTTGGGCATACCCTTCCCGCTTAGTGCAGCAAAAGTAAAAGGAACAAATGATGTACGGAATGCTGAACAATGCAAACATTCACTCCCAGTCACAAAGATGCCACTGGAGTCAAGCTAGCCTTGCTGATGAGGGGTGAAACACTAAAACAGGTCCTAGGATGCTTGTTTCCAGACCAGGGAGGACCTGGCCTGGCAGTTTGGGCTGGACTGTTTTCAAAGGGAGAAGGGACAAGACTGATATGTATATGGCTGGGTTCAAACTGGAATGGCTCGTGGGCAAACAAAGGATGGATTTAGGCCCAGATCTCTGTAATGGGGTGAATTGTATTGTATTGTATTGTATTGTAATTGTATTTATATAGTGCTTACTACCCCTGACGAGGCGTTAAAACGCTTTTTCGGCGAGTAGCACGCTACTCCGGGACCCATAGAGGATTAGTGTTGGATTAGTATAGTGAAACATGCAAGTGCATTTTAAGTGGTGAATAGGTTAGTCAGTTATTTGGATTTGGAATTATAGCAGAAGGATAGAGGAGGACAAAGGTTTGTATTTATATAGCGCATGTTGACGCACGCTATTCAGAAAGCCTATAAAGGATTAATGGTGAATTAATATGGTGAAATATGAAGTAATTTCAGTGGTGGAAATTAGTCTTGTACTTGGAGTGAGAAGGATAGCGGAGGGATAAAAGGGGAGAAAGATTTGCATTCATATAGCACTTGTTACCCCTGACAGGTGTTGAAGCCCATTTCTGGCGAGTAGCACGCCACTCCGGAACCCATAAAGGATTAGTGTTGAAAATTAGTATAGTATAAATATGAAGTGGTTTGAGTAGTAGATATGTTATTCAGTTATTTGGGTAGTATATTAGTATAGTTGAATATGGAATTTGAGAAGTGAACATGCTAGTCTGTTAATTTTGATTGAAAAGGATAGTGGAGGGAAAAAAGAGTGAAGGTTTTTTTGTTTCTTTTTAGGTCTTAGCAGTAGGAGGAGGCTTTTGGATGAGTAAAAAGGAGTTTTGGAGGGGAGCAGTCAGAGGAAAGAGTTTATAAAGGTTTTTTTAGGGGAACGATATAGTAAAAAGTGGTGTCAGATGATGCAAGGAGGGGTAGAGTAGGAGAGAGTCTAGAAAGGGTTATTTTGGCGATCATAGTTGTGGTATGGGGTTTGGGATAAATGAGAGAGTGGATGTAGAGGATATATTGATAGATGTATAGGATGAGAGATAGGGCAGTGCATTGGAAGGAGTAGTAGAAAGAATGTGATGAGTCAGAAGGTTGGGCTAGAAGATATATTGAGTGAAGTATAGGCTGAGAAATAGGGTAGTGCATTGGAAATGCTAAATTAGAAGAAAGTGATAAATATATAGATCCATAAGTACATTGAAAGTATATAGATACATAAAGGAAGTAAGTATATGTAGATTAAAGGTATTGATAGAGGCACAGGATGAGAAATAGGGTAGTGCATTGGATGTGCTTTTTCAGGAGAAAAGTAACAGACACACAGATCCAAGCACATGGAAGGTACATAGATGCACAATGGAAGTATGTACAAGTAGATCAAAGATGTTTTTTATTTATTTATTATTATTTATTTATTTATTTGTTTATTTTTCTCTTAACAACATAATTATTTTACATGTTTATACAAAGTAATACACAAAGATAAGTACATATCTATAGTGAAAACAATAGCTTATATAGAGGGATATGCTGTAAATGTCTGTTTGCGTATGGTGCTTATGTGAAAACATGTGTGTTCTACCTGGTCTGATAAGCCCTCGAGCCACTCTCCACAAACTAACCATCCCCCAGAAGTGTCAGAAAGCCAGGTTTTGACATCCAAGTTCGGCAGACCACCATCCCTTTCTGCCAGAAGAAGCAACTCCATATTGGCAGCAGCAGGATCACCAGGAGTGGTGATTCCTCTGCAGAGCATTATGTCCATCAATTGTTCTTTTTGCATTTGTCTCTGATTAGCAGCATCAAATCAATCAGTTCAATTGTAGTATGGGGATGTTCACAGCCAATGACCTGGCAACCTTGATCTCTTTCTTGATCCCTTGACAAAATGCAATTGTGGCTGCTTAATCTGTCCATCTGGCGTTTTATTGCATTTTTGGAAATGACTAATGTAACTGTATCATATGTGCTTTGATTGCGATCTGATATTCCAGTAAGAGCTTATTGGGTGGTCCCGGTTTTACTAAAGAGTATACTAAATTGTTTAGGGTCTCCTGCCTTGGGCACTGTTTCAGGATTAGCGTGGTAACCCACACCATTGCATCCTTTCAACTACGTAACAAAATAAATGATACTTTTGCACTGTCTGTGGGAAGTTGTTGCCACCATGTCCAAATATGCCAAAAAGGCCTGAAGCCGCTAATTGTCTCCTGAAAGTTTCTCTAAAGGTATTAGCGCTATTTCTGGAAAGGCAGAAGTACCCACTTCAAAAGTAAAGTTTACTCCTGAAGCTTCTGCTGTAGCCCTTGTACATAAATCTGAATCTGACAGATCCCCATTGCACATATGGGCGACAGACATTGGCTAATTATTTCTAATAGAGAACCGCATTCTAGATGTTTTGTCTCCAATTTCTGATTCTTACAGATGGAATTAGCCATTGGCTGGAAGGGTTTTACATCTGAGATGATCTGCCTTTGGTGGTCTAGCAAATTGTCAGTGTGCTTAGCCAAAAAAGCTCCTGCCTTTGTATCAGACTCTATCCCCAACCAGCAAGTGCTTAAACAGAAGCAGATCCCACGAGAAAAAGGGAAAGACATGGAAGGAGAACGCCACTAGTCTTTGGAACTCTTTTTAGAGGTGTTGTAGGAAATTGAGTTATCAGCTGTGTGGTTTGCATATGGAATATGTCCAAAATTGTCTGTACTGGGAATGGTGAACAGTCACAATATCGGAAAAAAAGTATCAAATCGAAAGAATATCGATTTTTTTATATAGAATGGGCAGAATATCGAATTGCAAAAATATAGAGGTGCAGAATATCGAAATTAAAGTAAGAAATATCGATTTCCATAATATCGAAGTTAGTAATATCGACAGTCATAATATAGTTGTTAAAAAGATCGAATTTTTTTATAGTGTTTTAAGTATTAGTATATGTGTTAAGAGTATGTATTATTTTTGTAATGTATGTTTGAATTTATTTAAAGTAATGAATTTTATGGTATTTAATTTTTGCGTGATTTAATTCCGTAGCGGGTTGTGGGTTTATAGGGGAATAGGGTGGGAAGTAATTTAATTATAGTAAATGAAATATACATTTTTAGGAATTATTACTTTTTTTAAATTTAATTTTGCATTTTGGTTCTGTAGCAGGTTGTGGGTTTATAGGGGAATAGGTTGGGAAGTGATTTAATTGTTATTAAGTAATTATGTAATTTTATTTATTGGTATTGTCAATTAATTTATTGGTAATTAATTATTAATTGGTAAGTATTTTTTATTAATTGGTAATCATTTTTTATTAATTGGCAATAAATGTGTATACATTGATTAATTGATCATTATATTAAGGGGAATAGGGTGGGAAGTAATGTAATTGTAATTAAGTAATTTTTTAAAATAATTTTTGTGTATTGATAATTAATTTATTGTTGATTAATTATTAATTGGAAATTTTGTTTTATTACTTATTAATTGTTGGTATTGACAATTAATTGGTTGTTAATTAATTATTTATAAGTAATTACTTTTTAATAAATAATATGTATTGGTATTTATATAATAAATCATTACTTTGCCTACTGTTGCACTCACTGGAGTAGGAATAGTAATTTTTAGCCCTCCGCTATCCAACACTTTCCCTACTGTTGCACTCCCTGGAGTGGGAGTAGTAATTTTTACCCCTACGCTACCCAACACTTTCCCTACTGTTGCACTCACTGGAGTGGGAATAGTAATTTTTACCCCCACGCTATCCAACGCTTTCCCTACTGTTGCACTCTCTAGAGTGGGAATAGTAATTTTTACCCCTACGCTATCCAACACTTTCTCTACTGTTGCACTCTCTGTAGTGGGAATTGTACGTTTTTCCCCTACTCTATCCAACGCTTTCCCTACTGTTGCACTCACTGGAGTGGGAATAGTAATTTATACCCTCCCTCTATCCAACGCTTTCCCTACTGTTGCACTCACTGGAGTGGAAATAGTAATGTTTACCCTTCCGCTATCCAGCGATTTCCCTACTGTTACACTCACTGGAGTGGGAATAGTATTTTTTACCCCTAAGCTATCCAATGCTTCCCCCACTGTTGCACTCACTGGAGTGGAAATAGTAATTTTTACCCTCCCGCTATCCAACGCTTTCCCTTCTGTTGCACTCACTGGAGTAGGAATAGTACATTTTACCCTCCCACTATCCTAGTCTAAAAATATTTAATATGTTTTATTAATATTAAGTAAATATATATGTATTAAAAAATAAAAATGCATGTTTATTTTATTTTTTATCTTACATTAATTATTTATTCATTTTAAAGTTATTTAACTATTTTTAGGCAAGTTTTAGTTAATTATATTTATTATATTTATTATTTCATTAATGTTACGTTACTTTTAAGACTATTAAAAAAGTCGATATTTAACAAACTATATTATTTACAATGATATTTTAGATTTGATATTTTTGTACTTACCTGTTTGTAGATAGGAATTCGATATTCTGACATTCTATATTTTTTCCCCGATATTTTGGCAGGTCGATATTTTGCTCCTCGATATTCTGTCAGTGATCCAGTAGGAATCAAGCACCTGATTGTAGCGCTTGACTCTCTTGGGGTAGAGAGTCAGACTCCCAGCTGTACAGAAGGAGCCCGAACCTTGGGAGTGCTTTGGAAACATTCAGCAAATTATAGAAGGGTCCTAGTTTTAAGGACTATGCAACCATAGGGTGAGCAACTGTACAAAACCTATTAGGGGGAGCTACGATGCTCCTGCAGTCTCCCACACCTTCTTGACTTCTTTGGTGGTGGCTTTGCCATTTTTGGGCCAACAGGAGCTGTGAAAAGGTGAAGAACCCCACAGGGCATTATGGAGCAGTTAATATTTTATTATTAGCTCTCTCGCTGCTTTCAGGAGAGCCGTGCAGCTTTAAGCAGCCTTGCGCTGTGTTTTGCTTTGTTGTTTTCTTGGGGTACCTGGCCCACCTGCGCACCCCTCTTCCTCTATTGGTTGGGGAATCTCAGGGAGATCTTGAGCCAATAGGGATAGGTGCAGCAGACCACCTTGACCCCAAAGCAATAAAATCATCAGGAAACTGGTCCTCCAGGCTCCCCGAGTCAGCCTTCCTCATGGTTTTGGTTTCTGGGCGCAGAAGTCCAATGGTTTTCCCCAGCTGATCCTCGGTGGGTGTAAGGAGGCCAGCCCCACAGGACCTTGGGGAGGCCCACTGGTCCTGAGGTCAACTGCGCAGAGTCCTTTGTGCTTTCTGGACATCAGAGGGTCTTCCTTTGAGTTATCCATTGCAGCCCCAGTGTCCAGCAGGGAAGCTCAGAAAAATCTCCAGGCCAGAGAGAGTGTTCTCCTTGTGCAAGAATTTTTAAAGGGGACTGGAAAGTTCCAGAATCCTGGCATCCCAGGGTGCAACATCACCTCTCCACACTGTCCCAAAACTCCTGCACAGCATGCTGGGACAGTTTAAAATGGCACATCCACTTATCACTTGTCACATCTCCTCGAGGGCCTCAGCTCCACCCCTCACTGACATCATTGCCATGGCCTTTCTCACTAGATTTTCAAAGGGGAACGCTCTCCTGTGTTGGCTTCTGAGATGTGGGCTCCCTCCTTTGTGCAGTGGGCTTGAGCAGGCCCATCCCTATTACAGTGTGACAGATGATTGATTGATGGAGATAATCTTGCCCATTCCCTTTCCTCCTCAGGAGCTGTGTGAAGCCCTGATAATAGCTCCCTTTGTGTGGGCAAGGCTTTGTTCCCGCTTCTGGAGAGAAATTTAATTAACCTGGCACAGCAGGGTGACAAAAGGCCAGGACTCTGATCCTGAGATGAGCCAGAGAAATATGACAATTCTTGGTGACCGCTAAGTGGTACAGATATCTTTGTGGAACTTGCAGACCTGATTTTCCAGCACAGGTCACACCCCAATGCAATATGTCACTGGTCTCTGTAGGCCAAAGGCAAGTGAAACTGCCCTCTAAGGCAGTTTTCTCGCTATGTTTGTAATGAAGTGTTACTACAAGCAAAACAGTAAATCACACTGACTTTCCCTATTAGTGTACACTAACATTATAAACCCTACCTCAGGCAGTATCTAATTCTGTAGAGACCTGTCTGCACCAGGTTACTTGTGTGCAGTTACCACGCTGCGTACAACTGTAGTCTCGCTCACAAAACCGTATGCGCACGTGTTCAAGTGTAACTATCCAAGTGCCCCTTACCCTTGCTGTGTCACAGAGGCCTTACCTTAAAGGGCAGTCACTGGAGGTAAACATGTGCTGTCTGTTTACCATGTGATTGCCAGGAGTGAGACACTTAAAGTGAGGCTCAAACACAGTAAAAAAATTCCTAAACAGAGTGATCCCAAAAGTTAAAAAATACTTAATGAATTTAACCCAATTGCAGGGCCTGCTCTAGGGTGGTGCGACTGGTGCGACCGCACCGGGTGCTGACTTCGGGTGGGGCGTCATCTTTGGAAGTATTGTGCGGTTTTAAAATCACCTGCCGCCCCATTCTTCCTGGCCTCCAGAAATTTACAGGCAGCAATATACATATCACATTAATTCAGTTGAATAATCTTGTTCTTAGGGAAAGATCGGATGTTTGTCTAGTGGAAGTTTTGACTTGTGGTAAGGTAGGGCATAGGGTTAATATGCCTGTTGCAAAGAACGTGAGAACGTGTACCATTGAGATCACAAAGTGCATATAATACAAAGGTCAGTGGGTTACTCTTTTTTTCCGGAGAGATCCTTTTGTGACTTGCAGTTTATAAAGTATAATCCTAACATAGAACAGTGAGCTATTAACTGTCACCAAAGAGCTGCATAAATACTGTAAGGTATAGATTAGAGCATTATGATTTTATCCTGTCTTTCATTATCCTAATGCTGGAAAAAGGGTTCATTTGGATAGAAATCGGTTCTAATTATTAAAAAGAACCCCCAACCATTGTGTTAAAAGAGTTTGTGCTTCTCCAGACTGAGCACTATTAAACTATACTGTCTCCCAGTATGAATGAAGTGACGCCTATACCTTGTAGTCCTCTGCTTCATGTAACATTTCCTAAACACTAATCTACACACCTATGATTGTCTCTGTTTAGTGTGCGTGATGTAAAGTGCTCTGACACCCAACACTAGTATGAGTGGCAACGGCACTATAAAACAAATCAAATGCATCTGATAGAGAATAGTTATGGAGACTTGAGGGGTGCTGTTAAAGGGTGGTACTGAGGGAATCCGTAACGGAGGTAGTTAATATTGGGGGCGCCGACAAACATTGTCACACTGGGCGCCACCAGCGCTAAAGCCAGCCCTGCCCAATTGCAACAGTTGTGTTGTGGATAGGCACTGGATAAAAGTCACTGGATACAAAGCTGCAGATCTTCAGTTGAAGCACTGGTACATATTCACAAACTGACACAGGTAAAGTAAAAACGAACCATCATGTGTGAGCCCGGGTTAAATCAGTCCCTAACCTTTACTAAACCAATGTTCTTACATTTATTGATTGCTCAGGCATCTAATCTCCTTGCACGTGGACATTCAATCAATGAAGTTATTTCATGGGGCTCGGGGAACATTAACATCCTAATGATGTATGTCTTCGAGACTGCAGCATTTGTGACTTGGATGGCCTCATACATGTCAGCTTATTTTAGTATGAAATGCGTTCTCACGTTTATTTTAGACCTGATGACCCACTTCACAGTAAAATAATTGAGCTAAAACCACGAGTACAGCTAGCAACAGCCGCTCGCGTTCCGGGCATGCACCTTGTCTCCATACAAGAATTTTGATACGATCATAGCGTAATTTAATGACATGATGTGGCGTGATGATATAATTTCAGGACTTTTTGCTTAACAAACGTAATGCGAATTTCCTGAAATTACTTAAATTACATTTACATTTTGCCCAGGCCCACTTTTTAATAGTGTTCTGAATTGTGCTCTTGCTTTTGCGAATGCTACAGAAAAACAACACGCACATATTATTATTATTACACTGAGAAATGTGAGGACAACTTTTAAAATAAAGTTTACCTCTTGTAAAGCTATTACCTGTATCTCTTACACAGATTGGCGGTAGTTCAGATATTGTCAAAGTGATTTGCTAAATGGAAGTGGAGATAAACCGGGTTTGGTACATCTAAAAGCAAAATGCAATACTCAAAAGACATGCTTTGATGCATTTGTTTAAAGTAAAGTTGGCAAGCAAGTAATTTGCAAGCATATTGAGCGTCTCCCTGTAGCCTGTTGACATTGACATGCTAATAAGCGACTGCAATAGTGAGAGGAGCAGGAGGTCAAAGAGCTTTCAAAGGAGTTAAGTGCATTAGCATATTGAAACAAAAGCACCTAACTCCAGCAAGTGAGCCGGCGGCAGGAATAGCAAATGTGGCCTCCTTGAGTGACCCTTCCAATAACCCCATTAGTGTAGGTGTGAGGCTGGTAAGCTGGTCTTATCAGCTATGATTTTTCAACATTGGGGTCCCTTCTCTTGCTGACCTGCGCCTACCAATTGAAAGCTTACATGCGTATATCTAATTGTGTATTTTTGCATTTTTTTTAGGTCGAGCCTGGGCAGCACATGCGCTGCTCTGCGAGTGTATTAGAGTATGCACTTGAAGCTCCGCCCACTCTCCTTAGTACCGCCTTGTTTTCATTTGTAACCTCCCATGAGGACTGGCCCTTTTACTTCTGCTGTTACAATGTCTGTATTATTTAGTCTGTTGTTAGCACTATTTCTTTAGTTAGTTTTGTCTTAATGCAGGCACTACGTGCTTTGCAGCAACATTGAGTGTGCCATACGCACTTTCTCTTTTCAAGCAACCGGGACAATTGCTTCTGCTTCTTTGGAATGCCAGCAGTCTCGCATTTAGGAAAGTTGGAGCTACTGGCATTGTAAATGACAATAGCTTAAACTCTCACAAATGCAACACCTATTGCTTACAAATATTTTTTTGTGGGTTGTTTCCAAGTGCACCATGTCGCGCTCGCACTTAATAGAGACCAAGCCCCATTCTTTAGAGGCAGAGTAGGGAAGGCGGCGCTGGCGTGTCCTGGTGTGCAGATAGGTCGTGTGGTTGGAAGCTGTGCAAAAGGCTCTTCTACAATGGCGACGTCGGAGGTTCACAGCCTGACACCCGAGGAAAGGACTCAAGCTTTAATTGACCTTAAAGCTACAGGATGGACAGCGGAAACTCCCAAAGACGCCATTTCCAAAGAGTTCATCTTCAAAACATTTAATCAGGCAATGATGGTTCCAAACAAGACCAGTGAAGAGTGAGCGTAACCTGCGCGAAGAAAGAGGGAGAACAGTGAAGAGGGACTGCATATCTAGCCTCCATGGAAAGAGTGGAAGGACTGTGTTATGGATTGTTTGATGAACTCATGGAAATTGTAGTTTATCTAATGTCTCATGAGCTTGTGATTAAGTTTTATTTTTGACTAAGTGCTTTCTGGGCTGCTGTGAGTTTTGTATGTAATAAAACAGCGAAGAGGCAGCTCGTCTAAAAAATGGAGCGTTGCCTCTATTAGGTGCAAGTGTGGCATGGGGCGCTTGGAAACAAACAATATCTGCAATTCAATAGGTCTCGCATTTACGAGAATTTAAGCTATTGTTATTTACAGTTCCAATAGCTCAAAGTCTCGTAAATGCGAGACCTATTGCATTGTAAGTGCTTGTTTCAGGAGCTGCTGGGATAGTCTTTCTCTTGATGCTCAGTCTTGGACAGATTCGGGAAAAAGTAAGGTGCTGCTCACGTGTGCACACTTTACAGGGAACAAAGAGCAGGAGAAGGCTGGAGAATGTTATCGCAGCAAAGCAGGGTTTTATAGTGCAAAGGAAAAAGTTATGCCAACCTCTCATTTTTGGCTAGATTTAAATTTAGATTTTTTAAAATAGTTTATCGTTTGGGTGTTCTGTCGTTGTTATGAAATTTTGTCTTGCAGTTGTGCTATAATGATGAATTTGTGGATACTTTTAAATGCTTTATGTTTATAGGATATCATTTTTTTGTAACAATTTGATAAAAAATGAGGCTCAAGCATCATTCTGATTGTCCGCTGGTGGGACTTACAATTTTCAGAGGGTAACACAACAGTGATTGGTGCAAATCCATGAACCTATGTGTGTAAAGTGCACATGCTTCTCCCTCTTACACTTGTCAGCACCGCTTTATGTGAAATTCTCAGTTTTTGTTTGTCCATAAATTCACAAATATCATTCCATGTCATCCTGCCTGTGTTTGTGTGACAGATGCCCAACCTTTCCTATTCTCTTCTCCTTCTCTGCTAAAACCACCATACTTTTCTAGTTGGGAATTTTAATGCGGGTGGTGACCAGAGTCCTGGCCACAGCAACTGGTTTAGGTGAAGGATCAGTACAGTACACTAAAGGTTTCTAGGCTGCCGGAACTAGTCAGGTATGTCATAGTACATAAAGCAGAAATGTTCAACCTTTTCAGAAAGCATATTTGAGATTTTTGTACACCAAATCCAAGTTTAAAATTGAATACGATTTCTAATGTGTAGCATAGATGTCACAAGACTGAAGTATGTACGTGGTCTCTAAACTAAGATACGTCAAGATATTCTTTAAACAAAATGCAGGTACGTCTGCTCAATGGAGATCGGCTCCCATCCTCTGCAGTAAGGCACTTTAGGTGTGTTTACTACTGAAATATTCATGTTAGCATAACTTACATTTTTGACTTTTGAATATTATGCTCGTGAAGCTTTCCAGGTGAACAATGTGGGCCTCATTTATGAAAACTGCTGCATCGCTGCAACAAAACATGATGGATGCGCCGTATTTAATGTACGGTGCTCCATGTCGCAAGGAATTACAGATACATCAGTGTTTCTGACGTACCTGTAGGTGCAAGAGTGACGCATTGCTGGGGTGAGTCTGAAATCAGATGTGTCCTGCTGTGAGGCGTAAACTATTGATGCAGCAGCATCCTAGAAGTGTCGCAGTGAAATCTCATAGATTTCACTGAGCCACTTCTATGACCCTTTATTATGGGACTACGCCAACTCTGCATACATTATACCTAACGCAGGTATAATGTAGCGCAGGCCTTTAAAAAGTGACGCATCTGTTTATATTTGTCACTTCGTAAATATGGCCCCACATGCCGCATTATTTATGCCGCTACAGCATCACAAAATGTGATGCAACAGCGGAGTAAACGTGTTACAGGCCTTCATAAAGAAGGCCCTGTAAGTTTCCGACCAATTTTACCTTTGATACATCTGACCGGAATTCACAAAGTAACGTGTGCCAGGAGTAAGCCCCTTTAGGTATTCGTTATGAGTAAGGAGGTCTCTGCATAGATACTTACCACTCAAGGGGTGTGAAAATGAGCGTTCCATTGAATTGTTAGCCTTGGAAGTTGGGAATGCCCACAGATATGTGTGTTTGTGCACATTCACCAATTCCTCTCATTCCATTTCAATCCTGTAAATGGTGTAAATGGTAGAGGTTTTAGTCCAGTGAAGAATTGCCATAAATCAGTCTCACGCCAGATTCTCATGGGGTTTAGCGGAAATGGTTTCTTTATAGGATATCATTTAGCTTTTATATAACAGATATGACAGGTATTTGGTGATATTGATGAGTCAGCATGAAAGACAGAGCCTGTCTCTGGGTAACAGTATGGGAGAGAAAATGACAACCTGCTGCTAGGAGATGAAACATATTTGCAGTGCACACTTTTACACACATAGTTGTATCTGGGACTATAAGTGAGCTTCGGTTTGTAGGACATGATGCATCGCAAACACTTTACTACATTGACCAGAGTCCTTAGGGGCGACACCGCTGGTGTGTGAGTAGTGTGCGACCCCACCCCCATTAATAACACTAAAGGTTGTTAGGCATTCTCTTAGGAAGGCTGTATTTTTTCCATGATGGGGGCTATTCTTCTAGTAACAGGTTCTCCATAGTGCAGAACTCCACACAGAAAAAATAATATCCTATGTGCAAACACATGCAGTGGTAGGCTCCACCTTTACGCTACAGTGCACCCCTGTGACTGAGGCCCGCAGTAGCCGAGTTGCTTGGACTGGGGATCCTCTATTTCCCCCAGATGGTGATGACTCTGTTGGTTGCTTACCAGCACCGGTGGCTGGGGCGGACTGCTGTGAATTCTTATCCCCTGTGCTCTGGGAGAGGCTTTGTAAGGACTGACGGTTAACCCTCAAGGTTCTAAGGACCTCATCAGACCCAGCAACCTCTGCAGCTGGGAAAAGAATCTCAGCTGCATTCAGCTGTGCAGTGATGCGCACTGGATTAGTGTTTACATTCCTAAATGGTGCATGCAAAGGCAGTGGGGTTTGCGTGTCACAGGTGGAGTTTGACAGGGCGTTGGAAGGAACCACGAAGGCTTGTGCTGCCAATGGTGTATCCTGGCCGAAAGACTCCTGGCCTCCCTGAACCAGGCTGGGACCCCCTTGTACTCCTTGCTTTTTGGATCTCTTCTTCAATGGAGGAAAAGCTGTGTGAGCTGGGACATTGGAGCGCCGAGGGCGTTCCATAGTTTGGGCATCTACCTCCGGATCAGAATCAGATGATGATCCTGGTTCACCCTCATCACCTAATTTCTGTAGGACTAATTTTAGTATCTACGTCAACTCAGGGTCTTTTCCCTTCCTATTCCATATCAACCCTTGGTTCCTGGCTTTTCTAATCGGGGGGATAACGAGCATTTAAAGCAATATAATGAATAGAGCAATGCATCTTCAATAGAGACTTGGTGGAACAGCAATGCACCCCAAAAACACACCCCTACATGTTACACTCACTGTGTGAGAAAGTACAGATCTGTGTTCCTAGCCCCGAGAAGTAGGCAAGATGAGCAACAAAGTGAGGAAGTAGCAGCCACCTTTGGTCGGGAAGGGGTGATGTTGGTCAAGTTAGGGGGCTACTGTGAGCTGCATGAAAACAATGCCGCCAGTCAGTGAAAACACTCTCATGAGGTACCCAGAAGCATATGTGTCACTGTAAACCAAATGACAGGTATTACTGGGTCAGAGAGATTAAGTGATTAACCCAGAATCTCAGTATACACTCATATGGCAGCTTGCCAGCTGCCTCAAGATCATAAAGGCCGACTTACTCCGTTAGGCCAGAGAGGAAAGATAATACCAAAAAGTGGTCAAACACGGCCTTGTGAGTGCAAAAAGAACCAGGAGCGGAATCGAGAATGGTAAAAGAAAAAAATAGGGAGCTGAAATCAGAAGCTTGTTGTTGCACAACAAAGAAAGAAAAGGTGGCAAGAGGGCCAAGGATATTCGGCCACATGCATCATTGTTGCCGTTTGCGATTTCTTAATTGCGAAAATTACGGAATCGCAATTAAGAAATCGCAAACGGCTATGTATCAAGAAATCGCAATTTATTTTGCGATTTCTTAAAATTCCTTAATTGCGATTCTCAATTTGAGAATCGCAATTAAGGAATCCCTTCCCATTCATTCCTATGGGCCTAAAGGCTCATGGGAATGAATGGGAAGCCATTCTCATTTTGCGATTCGCAATTAAGGAATCGCAAAATGAGAATGCTATTTCAAGGGTGCGACCCCCCCCTGCACCCCTGAAATTTAACTTTAAGAACATTTTTCACACACACATGCCCCAAGGGCATGTGTGTGTGTAAAATGAAACTTTGAAAAATGCACTTTTGTGCATTTTTCAAAGTTTTCGCAAATTACCATGAAGGTGAACTTCATGGTAATTTACCTCTACCTATTTGCGAATTCGCAATTTCTAAATTGTCATGCATTGCATTTAAGAAATCGCAAATTGCGATTTCTTAAATGCAATCGCAATTTAAGGAATCGCAACATAATTGTGATTCCTTAAATTGCGAAAAAATTAAAAAACATGATGCATCCCAAAAAAGAAAATTGCATTCGCAAACGGCCGAATTTTACGATTCGCACCGTTTGCGAATGCAATTTACCTTGATGCATGTGCCCCATTGCCTTGCGGCTTCATGACCTGAATCACTCCGTCGGGCTGCAGAGTGTGGACGGAGTCCTAATCGCGGAGCGAAATTCTGGCAGCATTTTAATCAGACTGCAGAGCGCTGCCACAGGCCTGGTTCTGCCGCCGCGACGATCAAGTCGAAAACGCTGATACTACGTTGATGTGGGCATAAATAGCCCATTGCCATTGCAACACCGGGGCTGGAAGTGACACGATGATAATGCAGTCTCCTTCCTGCCTCGGCCGTCCCCTGTCCCGCATTCACGAGACTGGGTACCGGAAGCCCGATCCGTGAACTCATGACCTACCCCGCTAGCCCCCTCATCAAAGAATCCAGAGGTCATGGAAGACAGTCCTGCCAAGTGCCACGCATTAGACTAACGCATTTCACTGTGGTGCTCCGCATTGTCACAAATTATAGGCATAGCGCCTCAGCTATCAAGCCATTAACGTTGACTACTGTACTTAAACACTTGAGTGGCTGGAAGCACGCTGTGGCGTGCATGTGCTGCTTCCACAGGCTTAGGGCTCCTCTGGCTGAGCTAGTAGAAGCTGCTGCTGGCAGACTGCTACAATTCTTCCTTCACCTTGGAGATTGATTGGCCCGCAGTGTGGCCCTCAGACCTGACATCACGTCGAAGCAGTGCCCAATGGCTACTACCAAGACATCAGGTTGTGTGATACAGTCTGCCCGTGGGGACTGACGTCACGTCCTGCTAGTGCTCACTGCTGCTGGAGTTTGTTGGGGAGGCTGATGGCAATGGGGGGACTGAGAGTGGGCACCGTGTGTCTAGAGGCATAGGGCAGAGCTCTGAAAGTGCACCATGCAATGACTTCTCACCCTTGCTACAGTCTACAGCTGCAGATGGGCCAGTCTTCTCTTGTCCCCAGCACATCACAACACTGTCAGTCAGATCACCTGTCTGCAGTGAGTGACACCCACACACTCCAGCAGCAGTGGCCGGGCTGAACAGCAGGAATCATATACCCAGTACTCAGTGACGCCATGGGTAAGTGAAAGATAATGTGGTGATTAATCAAGTTCCTGTTGCAGAGAGGTCAGCGTTGTCTCATGCAACTTACCAGTAACACAGAGGGTTAACATGTCTGCTGCAAAGGACATGTATTCTGCATGTCACAGAACAGTATTTTATGTTGGTAGGCCAGGGGTACGGCTTTTGTCACAGAGATCCTTTTGTTACTTGCAATTCTTAAATTTCAATCCTAATCTACACAGTGACCTACAAACTGTTATCAAAGACATCAGCTGCATGTAAAGTGCATAGTATGACCAGAGTCGTCCTGACTGAGCTAACCCATATTGTGGTGGCACTCGCTCTGTCACTCACACTTGTGGCAAAGTATTTATCACTAATTTTATTTCATTTAGTCAGAGCCACGTAATTATTCGGAGCCTACAAGTTACTGTTCTGCTCACAGTTCAGTGCTAGATGCGCTCAGCAGTCAAGAACTTTGGCTGTACGTTAGTTGGGGCCTGCAGCTGTGGTGCGTTTCTTCACCAGCTCATTTACTTCAATAAACTGGTTAAATCATACCTGCAATTTGGCATTCATTTATCACCACGAGGCACTCCTGTGCAGTTAGTGTCCTTCCATATATGGTGCTTGCAGCAGTTTTAGGATTTTCTTACAGTTTGCTCAAATATGAGTAATTTCTGATATTTATAGGTTTTCCTTCATGGCTGGATTTTGCTCGCAAGAAAGTGTCACGCGTAATTGTTGAATGTCACTCATAAATACACTGAAATTATGAAAATGCCACACATAACTAATCTGCAACCTTGGCAGCTATGGGAAGGGTAAGGGTCCACAATGCCCCCGGGTCCAAGTCCTTGTGCACCCTGGACGGGGTGCACTCTATCCAAAGTCTGTGTGGAACATTAACAAAAGTCACGTTTCTTATTAATTTTTAAACACAATGGTGAACAAGACAAAACCGAGTACTCATCATATTTCCCCGTTTGCTCAGTAAAATTACAATAATGAAATGCCTGCAAAAAAAATGATATGACAAAAAGAAAACAAAGTAATAAAAGCTGCCAGGAGGTCTTAGTCACAAGACACCCCTTTGCATGCTCGAATTTTTATGTCCTTGCTTAACTAGCATTGGCAAAGCTAATAGGCCTTTCGTTTGGTTTTAATTTAGAGAATTGCATATGAAGTCGTGTGTGTGGATAGTTTTGCAACAGAAACAGAGCACGTGTTAAATATTTTCTATTGATGTTGTTTGATATACTGCATTATTCAATAGTCCTTGGTACATGTTTAGATTTGCCCTACCAATCTCTAATCGCTGGTGCATGTTTAGATTTGCACTATAAATCATTAATCATAAATGCATGTTCATATTTGCACAATAACTTAACCTAGGAAGCATTTTTAAATGTGTACAATGAAGCAATAATCCTGAATGCATTTATGTTATTACTCGAACATCCTGAGTGAACATTCAGATTTGCACCATCATTCGTTAACAGTAAATGTGTGCACAGATTTGCACAAACACTCCATATTTCCTGGTGTATGTTCTTATTTGCCCTGTCACTCAGTAATCCTTATTACATGCTCACATCTTCACCATAACAATTATTCCTATGTGCATGTTCAGATAGATTTTCACTATCACTCATTTATCCTATATGCTTTTTAAAAATGTGCATTGAGCATTTTCAATTTTGTTTAATCACTCATTAATCTAAAATGCACAGTCAGATTGACCACATCACAGAGTAGTCTTTGGTAGATATTCAGATGTACACCATCACTCAATAGTTACTAAATTCATGTTCGATTTTACACCATCACTAATTCGAGCATGTTGTAGGGCAAATTATAGATGGCGTAGTAAAGCAATGCCGGTGAGGAATGTTGTTCTGAGTATTATTAGTTAAGTGGTGGTCCAAAACTGAGGGTGGATTGAGAATTACTGTGTGATGGTGCAAATCTGAACAAGTAGTTAAGATTCCTATCACCACCGAGAAGTCTTGGATAGATGCCGAAAGTAGCACCATCATTAAGAAACTGCATGCCCAGATGCCCACCATCAAACAGTAGTCTTTGGTGGATATTCAGATGTACACCATCACCCAATAATTCTAAATTCATGTTCAAATGTATACCATAACTCATTGAAGCCAGTGCTTAATTTGTAAAATAATAAGTGCCCTGACCAGGAGGCCACTGCAGCTTTCATCACGCATTGTCCCTATCATCCCTGTCAAAACAAGTACTAATCGCCTCTCTCGCCTGCAAGTGCAACAGTTCATATTATTACAGGTCCCCAAAGCTAAAGGAATGGCTGGAGAGGCAGGCATTAGTAATTTATTTTAATGTATATTGTATTCATAAACGACCATTATCCTGTTCATCTGTAAATTAGATGAGCAGCGCCACCATGTGGCAGACTGTCATAAGGGAAGTGTTGACACTTGCGACTTACAGCAGGACTAGAAGGCTAGAGAGGGCCCAACGATATTTCTGGATACCTCCCCTGGCCTAGGACAGCTAAGAGAGATGCAGCCTTGCCCTGGTGTCCTGGCCACAATGCCTGGAGAGTTTGTGGTGAGGGTGGCTGCGGCGCCTAGTGCAACTCCAGGGATCTGTGGATGATGCTCCGATGGGGCCTGTGGCAAGGTGTGGCAGCCTTCAATAATCAGAGCTGGGCCCCGTGTGGGACGGTGGGACTGAGGGGCAGGAGTGGGCCCTGTGGTGCTCCTTGGTGCAGTTGAACAGCCGAGACGAATGCACACTGCAAAGCGCACTCTGGTGAGCTGGCCGTGCAGATTAGGGTAGCTGGCAGTAAAAGAATAAGGCACGGATGACTCTGAGGCCCATAGGGAAGTACTGCAGCCAGTTTCATTGCTAAACGGTGTGGAGGGCCCGGGCGAGTCATGGTGGGACCTAGAAATAAAGGGCCCGATTCACAGAACTAACTTAAGACAAAATCCTAAACTTACTACCATTTTGGTATTCACAAAAGACACTTACTCATTTTGATATTCACAGAAGGCACTTAGGGCCAGATGTAGGAAGCCAAATATCAGAATTTCTGCCTTTGCGATCGCTATTTGGCTTTGAGCAATGTGGGTAAGATTAAACCTACTCGCAAAATAAGGAATCGCAAAAATTGTGATTCCCTATTTTGCGATTGCATTTAAGGAATCGCAAATTGAGATTCCCTAAATGCAATGTAAGTAGCACAAAAGAAAGTGCACTTTAGCCTTAAGGAATCGCTAATTACCTCCAAGTTCATGTTGGTGGTAATTAGGGATTTCCTTTAAAAAAGCACTATTTTGCTTTTTTTAAAGTGCCATGTGGCACACATACATGCCCTTAGGGCATGTATGTGCGCCACGTGTACACACATGCACATGCACATTTCAGGGGTGCAACAGGGTGTCCTTTTGATACCCTGGCTCCCTTGAAATTGCGCCCACAATTTGCTATTCTCTAGTAGCGAATCACTATTTGAGAATGTCTTCCCATTCATTCCTATGGGCCTCCTAGCCGATAGGAATGAATGGGTAGGTAATCCTTATTAGTTCATCTCAATTTGCGATTCACTATTAAGGAATTTTAAGGAATCGCTAATATTTTAGCGATTCCTACCTACATTCAATTTTGCGAGTCCTTAATAGCGAATTGGTAAAATTTGCTATTAAGGATTCACAAAATTGATTTTACCTACATCTGGCCCTTACTCATTTTGGTACTCACAAAAGGCACTTACTCATTGTTGAGTAAGTGCCTTCTGTGAATACCAAAATGAGTAAGTGCCTTCTGTGAATACCAAAATGAGTAAATGGTAGTAGGTTTAGGATTTTGTCACAAGCTAGTTCTGTGAATCGGGCCCAATACCAATAACCAAAAGAGAAAAATAGTACTTTGCAACATCTTTTTTGCCTTTCTGATTCTAGGCTTTGCTTCTATAATCATCTCTGCTTGTTCAATGAGCAAGACAAAGATGCTCATAAAACGAGCTGAACAAACTATAGAAAGTAAGTCCAGAATCACAATGTTTCTGGGTTAACAGAATTAGCCAATAACGTAGAGGAGCAGTTTTCTCTCCCGGTTTACAGGTCACAAAAGATGATCAGCTGGCTTCAAGGAAAGGTCTGCTGGGCCACGGACAGTACTTTGAGTACCAGTGCTGTAGAAGAAAAGGATCACTGGAGGGACCAGTCCATTTCTTGCAGTGCCTACAACTCCCAAATTTAATTAAAGGAAAGTATATTCCATTTATGTTTTGATGCAATTCACTCATTGTAGTTGAAAGTCTGATCCTATCCTGAGAGGTGCATTTCTGTTTCTCTCAATGTGCGCATAGTTACTGTGATGCTCCCTTGAACAGGATGGAAACTGACTATTCTTGGAAGATTGTCGCCCTCTCCCTTTATTGGATCCGGTATCTGCTTCATCAAGAGAGCTGTGCTGGTGAAATGGTGGAGCTCTGATTGTTAGTACAATGAGTCTAAGGCTGATGAAAGCGAGTCAAAATGTTATTGACGCTTGCAACAACTCATGGGTTAGGGGCTTGTTGTCTCTTCCCTCAATATAGATTGTGGCAGACTATACCACACACGGGATGGGTCAGCGGTAAAATCCTATCCTCAGTGAGTCAAGCAGAAAGAGAGGAGGTGCTTGAGGCTTAGCTATGAGTTGCTTCGCCTATACAACTGCGTGCAGCTTCTGTAAAACTTGTGATTTATCCAGACTGAATAATGATTGTTTAAATGTATGTATGACTTCAATGTTTGCTAGTTTTAGGACAATATTGTGCAACTAAATTCTTTCATAGTAAATTAACTTGAGATTTAACAACGAAATATTAATAAAAGGGTGTTTTATGTACCTTTCTGTAATGCTATCAAAAAGTGGCTGATGTCACACCCTATACCACATTTGAGTAAACACCCCGAGACAACTATATGTCTGTATATTACCTAAGACCTAACACATAGACATGATATTCAGGACTCAGTGTATACATCAAATCATTAAAAAAATCCTTTATTTATTAAAGAGATTCCAGGAGGGGATGTTAGCCATCTGCTCCTGGATGTCGAGGAACTGCTTGAAACTAAACTCGGATAAGACCGAGGTGATGACCTTTGGCAACCTCTCTCCAGACTGGTTATCCCATTTGGTGGCCAAAGCAAATGGGACCCCCTCCAGTCCCTGTAGCCAAGGTCAGAAAGCGGGAGTCATGTTTGACAACAAGCTGTCTTTTAAACATCACGTGAACACAGTGGTCTCGTCCTCTTTTTACATGCTAATGAAAATTCAAAAGCTGCTTCCATACCTTCCAGCCTCAGCGGGTAAAACATTGATCTCCACCCTGGTCTTCTCCAAATTGGATTACAGCAATGCCCTCTTCCTCAATGCACAAGAACAAATCCTAAATAAGCTGCAGTCAATTAAAAATGCGGCAGCCAGGGTCCTGCTCGGTATCCCTAAACATCATTCAACTTCCTTGGCCATACGCCACCTCCACTGGCTACGAGTCAGGAGCAGGATTAAGTTCAAGGCACTCTGTATCGCCGACAAGGCCATACATGAGACTGGACCTCGTTTCCTCAGAAACGCCTTTCGGATCTATGCCCCTAAAAGATCGCTGCGATCAGCTTCTACATTCCTACTACCTGTTCCTCGCACCGGAACCTCTACCTGGGGAGACAGACGTTTCCTGGTGGCAACTCCCAGACTCTGGAACTCTCTGCCCATAGCTATCAAAACTTGTCCCACTCTCATTGCCTTCCGCAGATCCTTGAAAACCTGGTTATTTGATCAATGATTCCGCCAGCTTGCTCTTGCCCCATGAAGTCTTTAATGCGCCGAGACACCTCAGGGTACTTGTTGCGCAATACAAATTACGTAAACATAAACATATGTATTAAATAAATTATATTTTTTTAACAATTTGATGTATACACTGAGTCCTTAATATCATGTCGGTGTTCTGCTAGGTCTTAGATATTATACAGACCTATAGTTTCCTAGGGGTGGTTTCTCAAATACAGTCATTTCCCTGCCCTAGGAATCTTCTTTGGTAGCAGGGGGTCCTTGTTTTTTGACTTTACAACGTATACCACACCCCTATTAGTGCATTTTCTATCTTTAAATAGCTACAAGACATTGTGGTAGCTGTAAGCGAGTCCTAGTTTATCAGCCAACAACATTAATGAATGCATGAATGATGATTATTTATATACCGTGAAGCTACTCCAATAGTGTCTCGGGCCTAAGGGCCTTATTTAGGGCCCTATTTACCATTATATTACACAGCGAATTCACGTTGCTGTGTTGCACTGTGTGATAGGGAAAGGGCAGGAATGCGCTGTTCTTAACACTGTATGGTGCATTCCTCCACTTTCCCAGATCTGGCGCACAATGTGCTGCCTAACGCAGACGCAGGCACTCTTGTTCGATGGTGCAAGGGTGCGTGCATTGGTAGCAGGATTGTTTTTGTGTAGCAAGAGAAACCTTTCTGCACAAAAGCAATCCCCTGAGGCATTTCGTCTTTCTAAGTGTGATGCAGAATGCAGCACACTTAGAAAGAGGAAAAGTTAGGAAAAATAAACATTACTCCTCTTTACGTTTTACCTACGGAGGAGTAGCAGTTTTGGAGCATTCCCAGATCTACCACTTATGGTAAGTCTGAAAATATGTAAAAATTCAAAGGTTTTGAGTGGAAAGACCCACGCACCACCCATGGTATGCCTCCCTGGGGCAGAGTAATGCAGCGCAGTGATTTGTGATGCATTGCGAGACTCTGGATTTAACAAGCCACGCAGAGCCAAGCTTGCGTGGCTTGATAAATCGCTCAAGCGTTGCGTCGCTTTTCCATGCAGTTACGTGGTGCAATAGCGATGCAACCTTTGATACATATGGCCTACAAAATTTTGCTGAAAGTAAATCTGTACTTATATCGGATAAAAGGTCAAATACACTCTCATGACATGTGGCTAGTAAGCATTTATACGAATTAAGACGGCTGTGGGATGTCCCATGCAATTCGACAGGTAGTAGAATATTTAAATCCAACTACAAAAACATAAAATATACAATTACATTAATAAACAGACTTTCTATCAGGAGTCTTCTTAAATTAGATGATGTGGGTCTGAGTGTATGTAAGCTTTCTTCCACGTAATGCAATGTTAGTAGCACACACTTACGCCATATTCAGGAACAGGAAAATAGCAATATCCCTGTGATCATAAAATGTGATTTAAAAAAGCATATATGCGCTGGCAGCTGCCCCAGGACATTATAAAACATAATATCTGCTCTCTATCTATTTTGACATTTAAAATGTTGCTATGGAAACTTGATATTGAAAAGCAGCTTGGAACAGCAGCCAGTAAATGTGTGGATCGTCATCAAAGCCGATGATAAGATGCAAGAATTAAAGACCCAGCAGACTCCTGCGTGTAGCCTGTGTAAGTCCAAAGAAAGCCGGTCAGATAATCATGAGATGCGACTACCTATCTCTCTCGAGTGGGAACAAATGAGGGAAGAAATGCTGCTGCATACGCATGGCGCACTGACAGCATGTAGTTATGCAGGGATTCAAGCAGGGTGCTGCAGAGAGGCATTCTCTCACATTTCGCGGATACAAAAACTAATTTTCCCAAACGTGCCTACAATAATTTGTATTAATAAAATAGACACAGCCATTTATTGGTTTTGCCTTACTACTAGGCCAATAAAATGAGGGTGAGTAACAAGACAGCATGTAGCAGAGGTGTTGACTACTTTTGCTGCTTGCCCGATAACACCCCTTGCAAATGCACAGGGGGCACCACCATTGCTAAAGGCCTGGGGTTGCTTCCCTCTATCTCTCCATGTCTCCACGAGCACTCCTTCCAGGCTGCCCTTCGCCACTTGTTACCCCCTCTGCCTTGTCTTCCCTGCCTCTCCACCCCCCTGCTGTTTCATGACTATTCGACTCTAGATGTGTCTTCAGGGATAGCCATGGCTTTTATTGAACTGGGCATTCCCCCTGTGGACTGGGGTCTCTGGAGGCCGCTTTTGAAAGCCCACGTCAACTCTTCCTAGTGCCTCTGTCACTTTCCTCAGCTCCGCGAGGTTAACTGCAGCAGGTACAGATAGACTTCCAGACAAAAGATAAAGAGAGAGAGGGAGTGGAAGGTAGAAAGCGACCGGCAAAAAAGAAGAGAGAAAGAGAGGGAGATAATTGCTTGATGGAAGGAGAGAGATAGCACGAGAAAACTAAGGGGCATATTATCAGCAAAGTGGCGAAGAGAGGCGTTAGCCGTCTTGGCCTAACGCCTCTCTTTGCCACTTCGGAAACGCCAGGCTGCACCATATGTGTGCTTCTTCATGCATCACACATGTAAGTTACAAATTGCCAATTTTAAAAAGAGGTTTCTTTATGTACAGGATGGGACACCTTCCTCTACATAAAGAAACCTTGGCATTTTGCTTTTTCCATGTGTGCTGCATAAGGCAGCCTACATGGAAAAAGCAAAAACAAGTAGCATTACTACTCGTTGGCCACCGTACGACCAGGATTTTTCTGGTATTAAGTTTGGCGCTGCCACCTATTATCGCCAATCCTGATAATAGGTGGCAGCTTCGAAGTGAATGGGTGTTGCGGGGGAACGCCCACCGCAACACCCACTGCGCGCCCCCTTTCACAATAAGTTTATCGTGAAAGGGGCCCTATTACCAAGGCAGCGTTAAGCCAATTAACGTGGCTTTAAGCCACGTTAATTACCTTAATGCTGCCGTGATAATAGGATGATGCAAATATCACCAGAAAAGTGCTGATAACGCGGCACCAAGGGGCTCGATAATATGCCCCAAAGATGCAGAGCTGGTTTACCACTTTTAACAGGGCTGCTTGTTGATTCCCCAGTCTGGCCCTGTTTGTCTCCTGTGCTATCCCTGCACCCACAACTCATCAGCCCATACAGACTCTTCTAGCCCCCTTCCTATAACTCCTATGGCTACCACCCCCACCCCAACACCCCCTGCTTCCCTATGTACGCAGCAGGCAGTGGGGAAGGGCAAGCAATTTGACTTTTTTTTAGAGAGGGCAGAATCTTAAAACTGAAAACAGCACTCTGACTTACCAGGCACGCTCCTGTTCTGATGTGTGCTGCCACTGCAAACTCTGCAAGGTCACAGACTGTCACTTGGCAGAGTCCCCAGCAGCAATAGACCTCAGACACACAGGTATTTTTGTGTAAGTCTACCAATTCAGTTTTTTTCTGCAAAATTTGACAATCCTCACCACATAATCCTGGGGGTCAGTATAAATGGCCATGAACCTGTGTCTTCTCACGGAGGACTAAATCACAGCACCTGAGTACTGAATGCCAGATCTTGAACAATGCAGAAGATCCTACCGAGACCAGGTAACAGGGATGCCTTATGTGGCCTCTGGCAGAGTAATGGAGATGGTCCAAGCATGTGTGATCCACCTCCAACCCAAAGAAGAATAAAAAGCAGCATCTTGATAGTGGTAAAAACAAACAAAGGTGTTCATAGCAAAGATAGCAGAGACACAAGGAGAGTAGGGGATTCACACAGGGCACAAGAGAAGATGGAAAGATGGCTAAGATGTGAGCCGTGGAAACAGTAAAGGGGAGATCATAGAAGAAAGAAGAGGGATCCCATACACAGCGGTTGCATCACATTCATACAAGGAAGGGCTAGTCTGAAATTAAGTGATATTCCAAGACCTTAAGACCGGTGTAAGTATCTGCTCGCAGTGGGGAATACAGGGCAAAGGGCTAATTGTGGAATGGCGAAGCGACACTTGCAATGGGTGGCTTGCTTGAAATAATGTGTGCTGTTTATCATTACTGGTAGCATTCCAATGAACAAAAAGAATCCCAGTCTAGTTTTGGCCTTATTGGGCCTTATCAGTGAGATGCAGCTTGCGCACTATGGCACAGAGAGACCCTCATCTGGGTACATTCCTGACACTTAGGATTTCACACTTGGAAAAAGATAACACTTACTAATGAAATGTGTTAATTGATCTCAGACTCTAGTAATTACTTGGTGTTTCATTCCAGACCATGGTTCTGTGGCCACCATGCCACCATACTACTTCAGACAGAGACCAGCCATGTGCAAATCAGACTAGGTCCTGAACCAGGAGGAACAGAGCAGCCCAGGGCTGATTCTTTCTATATAGGAACGCAAGCAACCCCAGACCTGTGTGGCCTTGTTGATCATCATCAGTGAGATGCAGCTTGACTCTGATTGCATAGATGGTACCATGTCATAGGGTTTTGTCATAGTGAAGAATGTTATTTCCAGTAGACACAACAACCACACCCCAATACTGTGGTGAGTAGCAGGAGCGTCCTGTGCAGGTAGGAGCGGTGGGGCTGTGGGGTTGGGTTGGCAGGGGATTCAACAGACGACCAAGAGGGAAAACTAAACAAATAATTAATTTTCCCTCATCGTCTGTCCAAATTGCCCCCACCCTGCCCCACCAGTCTTGCCTGCATGGGCCGCTGCTGAACAGAAGAAGCTTTAAATGATACGGTTGATCAGCTGTAGGGATCGCACTTTCACATTGAGTTCTCAGTAAACATTTAACACACTCTTCTGCCATTCTTGAATGTACTATCATGTGGCGTGAACTTGTCCTAGAAATTACTCTGGTCACATAACCTACTGCTAGAAATAGATTTCTACACTAAGACAGTTTATATCAGGAATCCCTGAAACCCATCTTACCCTTCTCTCAACTGCTGAGTTTGAAAATAACAGCTTCCACATCTGAAACTCCTCATCATACAAACTATAAGACTATTGTATGCCAAACGTTCAAAGAGAGAGAGGATTCCCTACCCAAATGTGAAATAAAGCCAACATTTGCAAGAAAAACATATTTATGCAGTTACCACCAAGAGAAAAGTAACAGCAAAAGGATACAGTGTTTGAATCCAAATTCTCTACTGATACCACCAAGATCAACCTGAGTGCTTTGAAACAATCAGAATGTTCTAAAACAATCAATAGTATTTTGAAAGGATTAGAGTGTTCTAAAACAATCAATGTTCTGAAACAATCAGAGTGTTCTGAGACAATCAGAATGTTCTGAAACATTAGCCACTATTTTCCACTGAACCAGTCTTTGCCAATAAAAGCCACATGAATCGCAAAGAAATTGTTTGCAGAAGAAGACCATGCAATAGAATGGCCACCAGTAATAAATACGCATGCAACCCTGCCACTATAGTGGTACCTTCATTAGTCTTATAACAGGATTATATTATTGACCTCTCCTCAGCCAAGACATGTTTAATTTGTGGACATTTTACTTGTGATATTGCGAACTGCATCTATTTGTTGAAATGCCTATGTGGACATTTAAATATTGGTAAACAGAGATGAACATGGAAATTAGATTCAATCAACATGAAAGTAACATAAGGCACATGACAAGGAGACTCTCAATAGCGAAAAAGTTCCATGTATATATTAACAACCTTTTCCATCTGAAATTCCATTGAAAAGTTGGAGTTAAAATATCATGGAGGTACACATCTCGGGTTATACCGATATGGTCAGAAACGTTTTGCTGCATCGTGGCGCATACCTTTCTCTTTGTTCTTTTCTCTTTGTTCTTCTTCTCTACGTCTATTTTCTCTTTCCTTTCCTTCCCTTCCTCTTTGGCCTCCGTCTCAATAAGGCCTCTTGAATGAGTTGTGGTACTCGTAAAATGCCCGGACACATCTGAATGTAACAATGTCCACCATGGTTAACCATTTTAATGCCTTTGACTGTCATACTCTTATCCATATGATCTTATTTCTGTTCAGATGTACCCTCACCTGCATACGTAATGTATTCACATCATATTTGGTTGTACTGAAATATCCAATAAAACTTTTTGAAATCAAAAAAATATATATCATGGAGGTAATAATTGTGAGAAGTTGTCGAGGTATATGCCGACCAGTAATTATAGAGGGCACCTTGTACCAGTCCAAACAACCCTTATTGACGATTAGGTTAAGACAACCTTTATTGAAAGCTATTCTAGTGGTAGCTATGGAGAGCATCCTTCAGGCTAAGTCTCGAAGGAATGTAAAGCAGCCTGTTTTACCAGATCAGAAAGTCCTGAATGACTAAATGCAAGGAGAACCTCACAAGGAATATATAAAATATATATATTTATTACTAAACACTCTCTACTAACCTATTTATGAGATTAGAGATCAAAGCACACAATATTAAATCACTAGAACAACAGTAAATAGCACAATACACACTGGGCTCCGGGGAGAGACCAAACCATATACTAAGAATGTGGTATAACAACCACGACTTGATGAGACACAGTGTCTAGAGCACGTAGAATTGCTGGGACCCCAAGGAACCACCCAAGGTAGTGACACAGGGGACCCACGAAGGACGGGTGCAGGGTGAGAACCCAGACCGAGCTCCATACAACCTAATGGGAAAGTCGCAGTTCGAATTTTAAAGATTGAGGACACTTTGGAGAGGACTTTGAACAAACCCTTTCAAACATAGAAAGTTCAAAGGCCATCACCCTTGTGAGCACTGGAGTACTCAGGTTACCTAACCCAGGGAAGCCAGGTGCATAGGTGTCAATTGATATGATGCGGAAAAGTGCTGCTGCTGTGAAGAGGAAAAGTCTCCAGTGGGATCCAAGCCTGGATTCGAGGTAAGAAGAACCTGAGAGCAGAGGGGACAGAGTCTGGGTCACTTTAGGGTGACCAGGGGCTCGGTAGACGAATGCCCACCGATGTCGGTGCTTCAGGTCAGCTGATGCGATGTTTGACTCTGCAGCCACAGGGACCAGGAGACTTTGAGGATGACCAAAGTCTGGAGGTGAGCTGTCCCACAAAGGGTGTTGAGTGCTGGGGGGTCAGTGTCCGGATGGAACACCAACAAGCCTTGGCAACTGCAACCCACTCTGTCAGAGGTAATCAGCTTCGGTGAGGACCAACAAGGCCCTGGGGACTCTCCAAGCAATGGAGAGTCAGGGCACATCTGGAGCAACCAGGAAAGCCCATGGAAAGTTAATGTTACCTTCACAGGGACTCACAGGCCAATGGACCAGGGATCACGAAGGGACCTCAAGATGAATCACAAAATACCAGCCCACAGAACACTTGTGGAGTGTAGGCCGGAAATCTTCAGTGGAAACACTGCTCAGGGTCAGGATTACAAGAAGCACAAAGCACAGCCTCAGGGATTGCCGGAAAGCATATGCTGCTGCAAAAGAGGACGGCGCTTAGGGGTTTGGTTTGCACGGTACCCATGAGGGATACGGGCCTCAGAATTGCTGAGAGCGCAGATCAACCTCAGAGACCTTTGGAACCCACCTCCTGTGTTGCAAAAATCTTCAGAGTCCTCAGGTGCTTTGGAGATGCAAACCAGTCAGATGCCTTTAGGTGCCTGCTTAGCAGGGGAGTAACTCCTTTACGCCAAGGGAGATTCTTCAGTTGTCCAGCATCGTGTACATCGTTGAAGTACTTGGTTTCTGTAGCAGAGCTTAGTCCAGGTAAAATCTAAAGTCTTGTAGTCAGGGGTTCCTACTTTAAACCCAAGGAAGGGGTGGGAAAAACTCTGGGGACCCACCTATGGGAGGGTCAGGACAGAGGGGTGGTTACACCCATGTCCTTTGTCCAGTTTCGTGCAGGAGCATCATCTTGCCAATTTCCCTGCATTAACACGCTTTCTTGAACTTTATTTACCATACATCTGATATAGAACTCATTGTTTCTCTTCGGTTAGTGGTTTATCCATTTTTGCTCTTTGTCGTTTTGATACAGGCTGAATGCCTCTGCAAGTGATGACCTCATAAGCCGACAATATGACACACTCACCATCCTTTGGAAGCACAGATGTATGAAAACAAGGTGGGCATTCCACCGTAAAACCCATTGATTTTGACGCTGTCCCCTATTTACAAGGGTGCTGTATATAGGAGGCAGCGACAAAATTAAGAGCAGGGAAAACCTGGTCTTAACCTGGCGCAATGATGAGAAATGATTTATTACTCCTCGTTTTTGCTGTTTCCATGTGTGCTACCTTGTGCAGCACACATAGAAACAGCAAATTGCCCTTGATTGTGTATGTGCAGGAAGGGTCATAAACAATAAAAAAAAATGACGTTTTGCAACTTCTAAGTATACTGCATTAAGTAGCAGACATAAAAGTTTCAAAACGCAAACAATGATTATTTATGTACAGAAAGGGAGACCTTCCTGCACATAAAAAATAATTTCTCCCAACACAGACACCCTTGCACTCTGTTGCAAAGGTGCCTTCTTTGGGGCAAGACAGCTGATCTCAGCGCCAGCGCTAGGGGAAACACAGGGGTGTGCCCCTAGCGCTGCGTTTTCAGAATGGAGAAACATGGCGTTAGTAATGTTTGCTTAATGCCACGCTTCTCCATTCTGTTGTAAATATGCCCCTAAAGAAGCGGCCCATGCACACAGTTATGAACGCCTATCACTGGACCACTTATCTTTCGTCCAATTTCATTTTTGCAAATATTGTACTGGACATCAGCATAATTTGGGAATCTACTGGCATTGACTTTGTTACCCCTGGCCTGAAAGGGGGCAAAGGCAGCACCAGGAACAGAAGAATTAGATCATCTGTGGCAGCGTTCCTGGAGACTGTAAGAGTTGCAACTTGCAACTGTCACAATTCGGCCTGAATTGTAGCTGAGCCACAAACCCTTAAGATCTTCCAGGTCTAGACACCCCTAAGAAGGCCTGGAGGCTTTCATTTTAGCTGTTTTATCCCAGCTTCGACTGCACAATAAAAGGGTTGTGTCTAAATTCAGGCCACCTTTGGTCTTTTGTTATGCAAACTGCTGAGATTCTACACATTTTTGGAGAGTCCCAACGAGTGATTTGGTTTCCCACTTTATATTTACACCAGGACACCATCAGTATACAGTAAATAGACCCAGGTTACAAAATAAAAGTGGTCCCCATTTGAAAACCTGACAGCTTAAAAGGGGACTCATCTTAAAATCGGGGCACTTTTGAAGTCATAAACACACGCTGGGTCGGTGTTTTTGCGAGATATGGGAGATTGCATCCATCTGTGCTTGCTGTAGGCAATGTTTGTAGTAATAGCAAGGAAATCAGCAGTAAAATGAAACCCATCCCACCAGATCATAAAACACACCCAACCAAAAACAGCCCAAATAATTGTCCCAAACACTTACCTTTCGACCCCCCTCATCTGGCATAGTCATATTGCCCTACAGGCCAGTCCGACCTTGAAAGTGGCTAAATTAAATTTCCTTTTTTTTTGCTGTTTCATATAGCGCAAACTCAATCCGAAGGTATTGGAATGATTTACATTACACAAAGACACATTCATATATATATATATATATATATACTCATCTGCTGCTATGTAAATGAATTTTCCCCTTTTTTAAACTTTTTAAGACTAGTTTTTAAAGTCAATTTTTTAGCATATGATCATTCATTTAATATGAATTTTAATGATGAATTTTCCGGACGGAAAATTTTCTATTAACAATATTAATGCGTGTTTGCTATTGTAACTTAATACGAACTGGTCTTATTGTAAATAATACTGCACTTTATATTTATATTTGCTTATAGATTTCATTGCACAAATATGCACTACATTGCACTTTAGTATTAAGTTTGCACTTTGACAAATTGATTCACTTTTGCACTTTGTTCAACGCATGTTCTGGATTTATCCTGAGAGCAGGGTTGCATCGTAAATGATGCAGCCTAGACAGACAAGAGCTGGTTAAAAAATATTAGATCTTTTTCTTCTCTAGCGGATTTATCCGGCTTAAAATGAATTTTGGATTTAGACAACAATAATGACAATCTTTCTTTCTTTGATATATGTATACTCAGTTTAAATGCACTGTTTTTATATTTGTCAATACATGCATTAATGTTCCGATTGGGATATTTGCTGTATTTTAGGAATAAGAAGTCTTTTGTTTCTGTCTATGACTATGTGACCGCAACAAGCAATAGTGGGTGTTCACTCTATGCATATAAAAAAGAGCAATGGCGCAGTATTCAAGCTGAATGTGATCAAGGGCTGTAATAGCCCGAAACGCGTCGTTTGCAGGCTGTACCAGCATTAAAGATCTTCTTTACCTGAGCTGTGGGGTCAAGTCTCCTTCTTCGCCGCCGGCGCTGTGGGCTGGAAGTGGTGGGAGTTATCCTTGAAGATATATATATATATATATATATATATATAAATATATATCTATAATATCTAGTATGCTATTATAAAGCAAGAACTTTGGACCTTTGAGGCGGGTAAACTCGGGAACCACAGCGTCAATCCACACAACCGATACATCATTGTAATCGTCACGGTGTGCAGATGGACATAGGCTATTTAAATTAAATAAAATATACGTTATTTAAAAAATTGACAAAAAAAAAAGTAGTCCCTTGCAAGTAGCGCCGGCCGCGACCTGCGTGGTGACATCAGGAGCGCGGGGAGGAGCGGCGTGCAGGAGCGGAAGAGGAGCGGCGGACATCAGTGCGGGGAGGAGCGGCGGACATCAGCGCGGGGAGGAGCGGCGGACAGGCTGGAAGGAGCGGTGAGGAGCGGCGGACAGGCTGGAAGGAGTGGTGAGGAGCGGCGGACAGGCGGTGAGGAGCGGCGAGGAGCGGCGGGGAGGAGCGGTGAGCGGCGGATCAGGTAGGTTATTTATTTAATTGGGGTAGAGTCAGTGCGGGTGTGGCAGAGTCAGCGCGGGTGTGGCAGAGTTAGCGCGGGTGTGGCAGAGTCAGCTAATAGTCGTATAGATTTATTAAGGAGCGGGGAGCAGCGAATGAGAACATGAGAACATTACAAGTGAGCAAAAACACAAGCAAACGTTACATTAAATGAAGCAAGCGGATGAGGTAGGTTATTTATTTATTTATTAAGGAGCGGGGAGCGGCAGATGAGAACATGAGAACATTACAAGTGAGCAAAAAACAAAAGCAATCGTTATATTAAATGAAGCAAAAGCAAAAATGACAATCGTGAGCCAAAAAAATACAAGAGCTAGCAAACGGTGCATTACAAAAGTGACAATCGTGAGCGTAGCAAACGGTGCATTACAGGAGGAAAAAGTGACGTGTGCAGGTTACAAAAGCATACAAAGTAAACATAGAGGTATAATACTGCAATATATGGAGGAAGGCTCCAGGGGACCCACGGACAACGTCGGGGCGGCGGGGGGCCTGAAGCCTAATTGCTCCCGGACAACGTCGGGACGGTCTGCTAGTATATATATCTCAAACCTCCACAGCGCGCGGCGTGGCGAAAGAAGGAGACAGACCCCACGGCTTCAGGCAAGATGTTGCATTTATTTGTAACCTTTCTGGCGACGCGTTTCGAGTACCCTGTACTCTTGATCACACACCGAATAATTACACAGCCTGTTGTTTTTACATGCTTGGATTCCCTGGCCCCTCCTATGGGCCACACCTCTTAACGTGCATCACATGATCTTGAGACCATAGACATAGAAAGGGTGCAAATTGCAAAAAGGAATACAAAAACAGACGATTATTAACATTGGTATTCAGTTAAAAGGTTTTCTTTTTTTGCCTGAAACTGATTCAAATTTTTGAAACGGTTCAATCCTGTTTTCAAAATTGTTGTCTGTTTAAACTTTTGTTTTTGATGAATAAAATTAAGCATCAAACAATTCATATTCCTGTTTTTTTTTGTTGCACATTTCCCGTTGTTGTCATTGATAATATCATAACGGCATGAATGCAAGTACCATGAAATTGCTAAAGTGACAAGTGCTTTATCTTTACTGCATAAATGCATATGTCCAAAGATATGTAAAGTGTCTAATACACAGCTGCCTAACTGCAAATATCATGGAACTTATAAAGTGACTAGTGCTTTATTCTTACTGCATGAATGCATATACCAAAAGGTGTATAAAGTGACCAGTACTGATTCAATTAAAATGACAATATAGGAAAAATTGAAAATGTCAGTCAAATCATATGACTATCAAATATGTAAGTGATAACATACCACCCTGTTGCCCATAAGCTCACGTCCTAAATACCTATTAAAAATTCATATATATATATATCCAACACGCAAGTTGTCCCTTTCCTTGCAGAGCCCACAAGTAGGTAGGTTTCAGATTCCGTTTAATGAGCAGATTTACATTGCAGTGAAAGGAAAACAAAGTCCTCTAAATGATGAAGCCTGACGCGTTTCATGCTCAACAGAGCATTTCTTCAGAGGCTATTTCCAACACTGTGTGGAGCAAAGAGTCTTTTAACCATTCTCACCTGCTCCGGTGGACGTTGCCTCCCCCAGAGCCTGCTGGTGCTTGGAGTCCTTAATAAACGCAAGTGCGCTGCTCCTAGTGTTTGAAATGTAGTTTAGTCAATATTAAAACCCCAGTGGGTCCGGGGATTGGATCCTGTTGCTCTGCAATGCCAGTGTACTTCTGCGCAACAACCTTTTCTGCCAACTCACGCTGCACCCTGAATGGCCACAGCGTGTATAACTCGCTCAGTGGCAGGACTTCTCCCCCGACTGGGACTGGCCGGGAAACATCCAACACGCAAGTTGTCCCTTTCCTTGGAGAGCCCACAAGCAGGTAGGTTTCAGATTCCGTTTAATGAGCAGAATTACATTGCAGTGAAAGGAAAATAAAGTCCTCTAAATGATGAAGCCTGACGCGTTTCATGCTCAACAGAGCATTTCTTCAGAGGCTATTTACAACACTGTGTGGAGCAAAGAGTCTTTTAACCATTCTCACCTGCTCCGGTGGGCGTTGCCTCCCCCAGAGCCTGCTGGTGCTTGGAGTCCTCAATAAACGCAAGTACGCTGCTCCCAGTGTTTGAAATGTAGTTTAGTCAATATTAAAACCCCAGTGGGTCCGGAGATTGGATCCTGTTGCTCTGCAATGCCAGTGTACTTCTGCGCAACGACCTTTTCTGCCAACTCACGCTGCACGCTGAATGGCCACAGAGGGAATCACTCGCTCTGTGGCAGGGCTTCTCCCCCGACCGGGACTGGCCGGGAAACATCCAACACGCAAGTTGTCCCTTTCCTTGGAGAGCCCACAAGCAGGTAGGTTTCAGATTCCGTTTAATGAGCAGAATTACATTGCAGTGAAAGGAAAACAAAGTCCTCTAAATGATGAAGCCTGACGCGTTTCATGCTCAACAGAGCATTTCTTCAGAGGCTATTTACAACACTGTGTGGAGCAAAGAGTCTTTCAGCCATTCTCCCTGCTCCGGTGGGCGTTGCCTCCCCCAGAGCCTGCTGGTGCTTGGAGTCCTTAATAAACGCAAGTGTGCTGCTCCCAGTGTTTGAAATGTAGTTTAGTCAATATTAAAACCCCAGTGGGTCCGGGGATTGGATCCTGTTGCTCTGCAATGCCAGTGTACTTCTGCGCAACGACCTTTTCTGTCAACTCACGCTGCACGCTGAATGGCCACAGCGTGAATCACTCGCTCTGTGGCAGGGCTTCTCCCCCGACCGGGACTGGCCGGGAAATATATATATATATATATATATATATATATATTACCTACTGGCGGTCGCCAGTAGGTAGTTATAGTTAGGACCTAGTTTCCATAGGAAATCCGCAACATTCTATTGAGAATAACTTTGGCGCCGGTGGACGAATCTTTGCGAAGTTCTCAAAGAAGATGGCCTGCCCCGCTCCGCTCCTTCCCTTAAAGTTTGGGGGGGATTCGTCAAGTGGGGGCTGAGATAAAAGGAGGGTCCCAAAACGTGTTTTCCCAATGTTATTTTCCAGAGTACGTTTAGACACGGCTACAGCTCGAACGGCTGAATGGATTTATAAGAAATTTGGTAGAAAGGTAGAGTCCGGCTCGCAGATTACGCTTTTCTTTGAATGGTGTAAATCTGTTCAGTAGTTGCTGAGAAAATTAACTTTGAAAATATATATATTGGGCTACATTGGGCTATATATATGTTAGAGCCCAAATGTAGCCCAATGTAGCCCAATGTAGCCCAATGTAGCCCAAAGATGGCCACCAGAGACAAAAAAAACAAATGTAGCCCAAATATCAGCCAGATGTAGCCCAACTATAGCCCAATGACAGAATGTCCCAGAGTGTTCTAAAGAACAACTAGAGCACTAACAGTCTTACTTATGACAAAGGTATGGCACACCTGAAGTCATCTTGATTGGAATAAAGTGTTAACACTTAAAACATTTAATTTGCAAAGGAACAAAATGAGGGGGTTCATTTTGCCATAGAAATTATGATTAGTGCTGAAGAAAGAAAAATTAGGGCACATTTTGAGTGACTTCTCAAATCCTCTTATATTTCATTAAAAAAATTCTGATATGCAGTCTCCCAAGATGGCCACCAGAGACAAAAGAGCCCAAATGTAGCCCAAATATCAGCCAGATGTAGCCCAACTATAGCCCAATGACAGTAGTTAGGACCTAGTTTCCATAGGAAATCCGCAACATTCTATTGAGAATAACTTTGGCGCCGGTGGAGGAATCTTTGCAAATTTCTCAAAGAAGATGGCCTGCTCCGCTCCACTCCTTCCCTGAAAGTTTGAGGGGGATTCGTCAAGTGGGGGCTGAGATAAAAGGGGGGTCCCAAAACGTGTTTTCCCCATGTTATTTTCCATAGGACGTTTAGACACGGCTACAGCTCGAACGGCTGAATGGATTTATAAGAAATTTGGTAGAAAGGTAGAGTCCGGCTTGCAGATTACGCTTTTCTTTCAATGGTGTAACTCTGTTCAGTAGTTGCTGAGAAAATTAACTTTGAAAAAATATATATTGGGCTACATTGGGCTATATATATGTTAGAGCCCAAATGTAGCCCAATGTAGCCCAATGTAGCCCAATGTAGCCCAAAGATGGCCACCAGAGACAAAAAAAACAAATGTAGCCCAAATATCAGCCAGATGTAGCCCAACTATAGCCCAATGACAGAATGTCCAAGAGGGTTCTAAAGAACAACTAGAGCGCTAACAGTCTTACTTATGACAAAAGTATGGCACACCTGAAGTCATCTTGATTGGAATAAAGTGTTAACACTTAAAACATTTAATTTGTAAAGGAACAAAATGAGGGGGTTCATTTTGCCATAGAAATTATGATTAGTGCTGAAGAAAGAAAAATTAGGGCACTTTTTGAGTGACTTCTCAAATCCTCTTATATTTCATTAAAAAAATTCTGATATGCAGTCTCCCAAGATGGCCACCAGAGACAAAAGAGCCCAAATGTAGCCCAAATATCAGCCCGATGTAGCCCAACTATAGCCCAACGACAGTAGTTAGGACCTAGTTTCCATAGGAAATCCGCAACATTCTATTGAGAATAACTTTGGCGCCGGTGGACGAATCTTTGCGAATTTCTCAAAGAAGATGGCCTGCTTCGCTCCGCTCCTTCCCTGAAAGTTTGGGGGGGATTCGTCAAGTGGGGGCTGAGATAAAAGGGGGGTCCCAAAACGTGTTTTCCCCATGTTATTTTCCATAGGACGTTTAGACACGGCTACAGCTCGAACGGCTGAATGGATTTATAAGAAATTTGGTAGAAAAGTAGAGTCCGGCTCGCAGATTACGCTTTTCTTTGAATGGTGTAAATCTGTTCAGTAGTTGCTGAGAAAATTAACTTTGAAAAAATATATATTGGGCTACATTGGGCTATATATATGTTAGAGCCCAAATGTAGCCCAATGTAGCCCAATGTAGCCCAATGTAGCCCAATGTAGCCCAAAGATGGCCACCAGAGACAAGAAAAACAAATGTAGCCCAAATATCAGCCAGATGTAGCCCAACTATAGCCCAATGACAGAATGTCCCAGAGTGTTCTAAAGAACAACTAGAACGCTAACAGTCTTACTTATGACAAAAGTATGGCACACCTGAAGTCATCTTGATTGGAATAAAGTGGTAACACTTAATACATTTAATTTGAAAAGGAACAAAACGAGGGGTTTCATTTTGCCATAGAAATTTTACATATATATATATATTCACTGAAAAAACCATAGGTTTTAAACATGTTATAGTTAGGAAGTAGCATTTAAAAAACCTATGAAATTCACTGAAAAAACCATAGGTTTTACACACGTTATAGTTAGGAAATAGCATTTACAAAACCTATGAAATTCACTGAAAAAACCATAGGTTTGACACCAGTTATAGTTAGCTGGAAATTTTACTCGCATAAAACCAATGAAATTCCCACGTTATAGTTAGTTGGACTCACTATAACTTGCGCGCGCAATGCACTGCTGATGACGTCACATATTACATCACTCATGACATGGTCAGTGACATCAGTCATGACATCACTGATGACACCATCCTTGTGACAGAGTGACAGACCTCTTTTCACTGTAATGTAACCCTTGAAACACATATTCAAAAATAGAAACTACAATTTTCAAAAAAATGGAGATACCCATACCAGTTACAACAACCAATTCAACAATTCCACCATCTATATACACATCCACTCATTGATCAACAGTTCTATATAGTCACTCGTACATATACTCACTCATGATATGTAGTGATACACCTATACATCCTGTTACACACCGACAGTCATCCAAAAGATACTCTAACACATATTCACACATGCAAATAAACTATTGAACATCTATTTATTTGCATATACAGCTATACACACACAACCACCTTACTTCTATGGAAACTTACACATACTTACTCTCTTAAACAATCACTTATAGAAACACATACTTATCTAAACAGGAACTCTTACAATCTCTTTCTCTCACATATACTCACTTATATACATCAATATTCACATATATTAGATTAAAACATATGTAGTTACTGATGAAGACACTAGTGAGACAGTCATTCACTCACTAACACACACATATACACACTCTTCCACCCATACAGTCCTGCACATATGCTGTCTTCAAAACACATACAAAGAGAGAGTCAGTCATTCATGCATCTATGTGTTGAGTAATACCCCCACCAAACCATACAAACACTCATACTGATACTAACAAAAACATCTAATAACCCATATATATACACATCTAGCTACTCACCAACCCATGCAACCACTTATACACAAAGTGAAACACTAATACATATATTTAAATATTTAAACATTACTCTCTAATATATGTATTCACTAAGATACACTTAATAAACCAGTTAACCAATCAATTTTTCTTTAAAAAAAACATCCAAGTAATCACTTATTTAAACATTTATTCTTCCATCAACTTTTACATATACATATATAACACATATTTATTTTTTAAAAAGACACACATTCACTGGATAGTGTCATCAGTGATGTCATGACTGATGTCACTGACCATGTCATGAGTGATGTAATATGTGACGTCATCAGCAGTGCATTGCACGCGCAAGTTATAGTGAGTCCAACTAACTATAACGTGGGAATTTCATTGGTTTTATGCGAGTAAAATTTCCAGCTAACTATAACTGGTGTCAAACCTATGGTTTTTTCAGTGAATTTCATAGGTTTTGTAAATGCTATTTCCTAACTATAACGTGTGTAAAACCTATGGTTTTTTCAGTGAATATATATATATATATATATATATATATATATATATATATTACCTACTGGCGGTCGCCAGTAGGTATATATAGTTAGGATTTTTTCTCTATGGGATTTTTGAAAATTCTATGTCTAATAACTTTGGCGTTTGTGGACGGAATTGGCTGAAATTTTCAGGAAAATGGCACATTCTGTTTCTGAGTAGCCCTTGAAAATTTGGGGGGGTTCGTCAAGGGGGGGCCGAGAAAAAAGGGGGGTCCCAAAACGGTTTTTTTAACATTGAGTTTTCCATAGGGCGGTTGGCCTCACTTTTAGCCCGAACGGCTGAATGGATTTGCACGAAACTTGGCAAAATTGTAGGGACTGGTAGCCCGATGTGCCTTTTGTAGGTCTCAATATATGTGCTACAGTGGATTTTGAGAAATTAACGTTTAAAAAAAGATATATATCTGTAACAGCGGACCGGGCAGCGCTCCAGGACGCGTACTTTTCGCGCAACGGAGCTTTGTGAAGCGAAGCTGATTGGTTCTCCGGCGTCTGTAAACATTCCAAACAGTCCGTAGCGGCCGCCATCTTGTCTCTCGGTAGGATCGAGAGACAAGCGGAAGCCAAACCGAAGGGGCAAATGACCATAAGGGGGCATAGTAGATCCTCCCTGACCGTTTAGGTTTGATGTGGAGGTTTTAAAAGGGCCCCGCGGGGCAAAAAAAAAAAAATAATAATAATAATCGAACAGCTGAATGGATTTGCACGAAACTTGGCAAAATTGTAGGGACTGGTAGCCCGATGTGCCTTTGCTAGATCTCAATATATGTGCTCCAGTGGATTTTGAGAAATTAACGTTCAAAAAAAGATATATATCTGTAACAGCGCACCGCTTCGCGTACTTTTCGCGTTACGGAGCTTTGCGAAGCGAAGCTGATTGGCTCTCCGGTGTCTGTAAACATTCCAAACAGTCCGTAGCGGCCGCCATCTTGTCTCTCGGTAGGATCGAACAGCTGAATGGATTTGCACGAAACTTGGCAAAATTGTAGGGACTGGTAGCCCGATGTGCCTTTGCTAGGTCTCAATATATGTGCTTCAGTGCATTTTGAGAAATTAACGTTCAAAAACAAGATATATATCTGTAACAGCGCTCCGCTTCGCGGAGATAAAATTATATGTGTATTACCTAGCTGTTGCTAACACCAGTTAGCGACGGCTAGTAGAAGATAGCGACCATCTTGGGCCCCACTTTGCATGTGAGTGATATTTATCACTAATGACATGCAAAGTGGGCATGCCAAGATGTTAGCGACTGGAAACAGTCGCTAACATCGCTATCTGCTATTATCAACTTTTGGAAATATTCGAGATAAGCGCGAATATCTCCAAAAGCTACCACCTGCCCTGAGCAGTTCTTAGCCATGTTATCCAATGGGAGGTGGATAACATGGCTAAGAGCATTAGCTCGGTAATGCATGAATATCGCTGAGTTTTCAGCGATATTAATGCATTGCGGTCGTTTTTTATCGTATTTGCGATAAACCTTGATAATAGCAAGGTTTATCTGCGATAATTTCTGACGGTAAAAAAATCGTTGCTAAGCATCGTTAGGGATAAATATCGCTTAACTTTGGTAATATGCCCCAACGTCTGTTAACGTTCGATTCGAAGGAAATCAGGAAGTGTTGAAAAACATTGTCTGCGCCATCTTGTCTTTTTTCAAATGCCACACTTTTGTCGTGCACGGCAGCCATTTTAGATGCCTTGACCAGACCCACTCTGTGCACGCTGTCGATCCTTAGCATGGCTCCCCACCCTCGCAAGCATCTCCCCCAGGCAGTGGTCACCCCCGCTCTCTGTCTTATGCATGGGTAATAAACCTCCCCCCATCTGCGCTGCTCTTCCCTGAGAATCACACCCTGTGCCCGCCCGACACCTCCCTTTCGCCCTATTCACTACCGCACCCTCTGACACTCCTTTTCCTCTGTGTCCGATTGTCCAGGCTGGTCCTAGGGTATCAGCTAGCCCTGCAGATGTAGTTTATGGCCACAGCTGTAAAGAATCACCCCTCTTCAAAGGAGTTATAGTAGATCAAGGCCCACACTCGATGAGATCCGTCACAGCAGAAGCGTTGCTATTATCTGAAAACCATCCTGTATTGTGATTGGGGAGGGGACCGAGCCTGAAGCGGAAGATTCCAGGGATGACTCTTTGTACATCAAAGTTTTTACAATTATGTGTCACATTAAAAATATATAGCACTCCGACAAAGTAGTAAGATTATAAAACTTTAATAATTTATAAATATATACAAGAAAACAAAAATAGTAATAACATATAAACATTTTTAGGGAAAAACAACGAAGTAGCGGTCGGCTGTGCGAATAGTCCCAACGCAGCACAACGTCCAGATTTCCGGCGTGGGGCGTCGCGGGGGGTGGGTCATCAGTAGCAAACTGTTGTGCGAATAGTTCCAAGGCAGCAGAACGCGCTGAAATCTAGATGACACGAAAGTGATGTCTAGTAAGTTGCCACCCAGCAAATAACGGCGTGGGGCGTCGCGGGGGGTGGGTCATCAGTAGCAAACTGTTGTGCGAATAGTTCCAAGGCAGCAGAATGATGGCACCAAGGTGATGTCCAGTAAGTTGCCGCACTGGTTTTGGTATCCTACAATGCTGCTCCGAATAACGGCGTGGGGCGCCCCGGGGGAGGCGGCGTGAACGGGCCTCTCCAGGTGGAGTGTCATCTGTTGTAGTGGGGCGCCCCTTTACCGTTTCAGTTGCCATTCCGTCCGTTTTTGGTCCACTGTGTCAAAAGCCGCAATTCAGCTGAGTTGCGCCCACTCTTGCGGTGCAGCGATAGGCGGCTGTCACAGGACTCTCAAAATGGCGGCAGGCTGTTTCCTTTTTGGGCCTGGTCCACTGAAATGGCCCTGGGACACCTTGGAAATCGGACGCTTGTCTGCTAGGTCTTGGACCCCATTCTCGAAAGCGTCCCCTCCGCCTTGAGAATTCATCAAAAGTTTTGGGGGCCCCGACTCCTGCAGGCTTCTGGTGGGGAGCGGCTGCCATGATTGCTCGCGGAATGACCACGACTGAGCTACGAGATGGTGGTGCTCTCATGCTGACGCCAGCTTCAGTCTGAAACATCCAGAAACAAGGTGGGGCTTTCATCGTTTGGGAAAAAAAAAAAGTTTTCATCCAATGAAAAGTGTTGTTTTTAGGTCATATGATCAAGCCTTCCATCATTAGGAAACCAAAAGTAAAATGAACCAATGAAAAGTTTTATAAACAAGTCACATGACCTGTTATGCGGCATAGGGTATAAAATGCGGAGAAAATACGTTGGCACGTGAGGCGGCGTCAGTAGCGGACCGATGTGCGAATAGGCCGAAGGCAATACAACGCGCCAAGATCCGGATGGCACCGAGGTGGTGTCATAGTTGAGAGTTCTGAGCAGCGGTTGTAACACTGTCTGAAGCTTATTTGCAGCTGCTGCAGCTTCACTACGCGCCAAGATCCGGATGGCACCGAGGTGGTGTCTAGTAAGGTGCACTGGTGTGGCCATCCTACAATGCTGAAAGTCGGCGTGGGGCGCCCCGTTGGCCTGTGAGTTTGCGTCAGTAGCGGACCGATGTGCGAATAGGCCGAAGGCAGCACAACGCGCCAAGATCCGGATGGCACCGAGGTGGTGTCTAGTAAGTTGCCGCACTGGTGTGGCCATCCAACAATGCTGAAAGTCGGCGTGGGGCGCCCCGTTGGCCTGTGAGTTTGCGTCAGTAGCGGACCGATGTGCGAATAGGCCGAAGGCAGCACAACGCGCCAAGATCCGGATGGCACCGAGGTGGTGTCTAGTAAGTTGCCGCACTGGTGTGGCCATCCTACAATGCTGAAAGTCGGCGTGGGGCGCCCCGTTGGCCTGTGAGATGGCGTCAGTAGCGGACCGATGTGTGAATGGGGCCGAAGGCAGCGCAACAATATTTTCGGAATAGAAGACACCACTAGGCGCTGAGATGCCAAGATCCGGATGGCACCGAGGTGGTGTGTAGCAAGTTGCCGCACTGGTGTGGCCATCCTACAATGCTGAAAGTCGGCGTGGGGCGCCCCGTTGGCCTGTGAGTTTGCGTCAGTAGCGGACCGATGTGCGAATAGGCCGAAGGCAGCACAACGCGCCAAGATCCGGATGGCACCGAGGTGGTGTCTAGTAAGTTGTCGCACTTCTGTGGCCATCCTACAATGTTGAAAGTCGGCGTGGGGCGCCCCGTTGGCCTGTGAGATGGCGTCAGTAGCGGACCGATGTGCGAATGGGGCCAAAGGCAGCGCAACAATATTTTCTGATTTGAAGACACCACAAGGCGCTGAGATGCCAAGATCCGGATGGCACCGAGGTGGTGTCTAGCAAGTTGTGGCACTGGTGTGGCCATCCTACAATGGTAAAAGTCGGCGTGGGGCGCCCTGTTGGCCTGTGAGATGGTGTCAGTAGCGGACTGATGTGCGAATGGGGCCAAAGGCAGCGCAACAATATTTTCTACAATATTTTCGGAGTAGAAGACACCACAAGGCGCTGAGATGCCAAGATCCGGATGGCACCGAGGTGATGTCTAAGTTGCGGACCGATGTGCGAATGGGGCCAAAGGCAGCGCAACAATATTTTCTGAAGAGAATACACCACAAGGCGCTGAGATGCCAAGATCCGGATGGCACCGAGGTGATGTCTAAGTTGCGGACCGATGTGCGAATGGGGCCAAAGGCAGCGTAACAATATTTTCTGTATGGAAGATACCAGTAGGCGTTGAGATGCCAAGATTCGGATGGCACCGAGGTGATGTCTAGCAAGTTGCTGTACTGGTGTGGTCATCCTACAATGCTGAAACTCGGCGTGGGTCGCCCCATTAGCCTGTGAGATGGCGTCAGTAGCGGACCGATGTGCGAATAGGCCGAAGGCAGCACAACGCGCCAAGATCCGGATGTCACCGTGGTGGTTTCATAGTTGAGAGGCACTTCATCTGCAGTGGGGCGCCGAGATCCGGATGGCACCGAGGTGATGTCTAGCAAGTTGCTGTACTGGTGTGGCTATCCTACAATGCTGATAGTCGGCGTGGGGCGCCCCGTTGGCCTGTGAGATGGCGTCAGTAGCGGACCGATGTGCGAATGGGGCCAAAGGCAGCGCAACAATATATTCTGAATTGAAGACACCACAAGGCGCTGAGATGCCAAGTTCCAGATGGCACCGAGGTGGTGTCTAGCAAGTTGTGGCACTGGTGTGGCCATCCTACAATGGTAAAAGTCGGCGTGGGGCGCCCTGTTGGCCTGTGAGATGGTGTCAGTAGCGGACTGATGTGCGAATGGGGCCAAAGGCAGCGCAACAATATTTTCGGAAGAGAAGACACCAAAAGGCGCTGACATTCCAAGATCCGGATGGCACCGAGGTGGTGTCTAGCAAGCTATGCAGTTGAGTTGTGTGCGCACTTGCGGCGAATAGGTCGAAGGCAGCATAACAATGTTTTCTGAATAGAAGACACCACAAGGCGTTGAGATTCGGTTACCACCGGGGTGATGTCTAGCAAGTTGCCGCACTGGTGTGGCCATCCTACAATACTGCTCCGAATAACGGCGTGGGGTGCCCGAAGTGGGGGGGGGTGGAGCCGGCGTGAATGGGCCTTCCTAGGTGGAGGCTCGTCTGCTGTAGTGGGGCGCCCCTTTACCGTTTCAGTTGCCATTCAGCTGAGTTTCGGCTGCTGTTGATGCTACAGCGACAGGCGGCTGCAAGAGGACTCTCAAAATGGCGGCCTGTTCTTTGGATTTGGGCCTGGTCAACTAAAATGGCCCTGGGACACCTTAGAACTCGGACGCTTGATTTTTTTTTCCTTTCCTGTACATGCAAAAAAAGGTAAATGCCCGGTACGTTACACGCTTCATCTGCCACGATGAACTCTCCAGAGGAACCGAAAAAAAATATAGTTGTGGTAACTATACCATGCATCGTCATATGGAGAGGTGGCACCAATTAATTATAGTGCTGCATAAAAGAGAGATTTGGAGGAGAACCCCTGACCTGCTAGTACATTCATCAAAGAAGTGGCACTGAGAGCTTCAGAGGCAAGGGAAACGGTCCCAAATATTTAGAAGAACTTTGGAAAGATTAAAATGACATGTTTAGATTGTGGTAAATTAATTTCATGTGGACAGATGAGTGTTACTCTAATAAATACAGCATATGAACATCATCATAGTCGATGGTTGGTAGAGACATTTTGACTATATCCTGGACCTGCCCGTCCTCGCCCAAAATGGCGCCGGAATAAATGGGACTCGTAACTCCTTGTTGTGTACTGGTTGCAGAACCTTGAAATCACGAGATACGTATGCAGTTTTGAAGCACATGGCGGGCGGGGACGAGAATTGATTGAATATTTCGACATCCCTATTGATATTAAGTTCTGATGTGTTATTGATTACTGTACTGTTGAAAGTTCGAATTAACGTCACCCATGGTACTTGCCCGCAAATGTATATCTAGATAATTTTATTGTAACTGGCCCTGTCGTATTTTAATTATAAAATGTACGTCCACCGATTCCGTAACTGTTAGACACCTTAGTTCTTGCAACCTAATGGCCCGCCCGTTACGTTCCTCTACAGTGTAAATGTCTATTCATCATATACGATTACAGTTTGCTCCGTGGCAGGCCCACGTGGTTATAGGCTCGTATTTGTATAATGAAATTTTCACAATAAAGGTTTTTAAAAGAAAACATGGTAGTAGTATATACATTGGTAAAGTTTTTAATAATAGTCACTGTTTTAGAATCATTAAAAGGCAAGTGAAATAAAGCAGACCAATTACATGAAGGGTAAAAGGTATAATACGAAGGAACGCAGTAAAGATAAATGGTCAAGGGCTGTTGTGTTTTCTATTCCTGCAACATAAAGTGATCGATAAGAATCTCATATTCAGGCGTATCGGCGACTAAGACAGCAGGTCGACCCTCTTTTGCTCAACGGCTCCGTCATGGGACGAAGAAACGCTCTTTTTCTCGAAAAAAGAATATATTTTACTTGCAGGACAGTTGTAAAATTTCCGGGAAAGTACATTAGCCTGGAACATTATAACATATATTTAAGAAAAAATAATGTTCGGAAGTAATGAAAAGCGTAATTTTTAGGTGATATGACCAAGCCTTTCATCATTACAATAAGAAAAGTAAAATGAACCAATGAAAAGTTTTATTAACAAGTCACATGACTTGTTATGCTTACGTTACGCGCTGCGCGCCCCGGATGACTTCCGGATGCGCTAACGCAGCGCGTCATATGACGCATTACGCGACAACGCAGGTCCAGAATATAGTCAAAATGTCTCCACCAACCAGCGGTCGGAACACAACCCCTTTCAGCAGGCTAAATAGTTCTGTTAAATGACAACAGAAGGGACAGGCAACAAGAACCATCAGTCAAAGAGGGGAGGGCTAGTTCTTCTCTACCGGGTTACATTGGGGCGCTACCGGAACTGATCGAATTGGTAGTCTACAGTGTTTCTGGATGTTTCAGACTGAAGCTGGGGTTAGCATGAGAGCAGCACCATTTCGTAGCTCCGTTGTGGCCATTCCGCAACCAATCATGGCAGCCGCTCTTTATCGTTATTTTGGGCGGGGTGGGTGGCGGAGCCGAGCTGTTTTGCAGCCATCATTGTGTGGAGTTCAGTTCATCTCACTAGTTTTGTATTTGTCATGAGGGGTTGTTCCTAATGTTTCTATTTTAGCGAGGTCAAAAAGAGATCCCATTAGTGGCCTACTGATTTTACTCGATTCCTTTTCTTTTTTTTTACACGATTTTTCGTTATCTGCAAAGACTAAACAGAGTATTGCGACTCTGTGTTTGTTTGTAAATAGAGAATGAACCAAAGAGAACTAATTCTAAAACAGTAAATACTTGGATAACAATCAATCAAATGGAGAGAGAAGCAGGCACGACGGATTACAACGGGGGCAAAGGCCTGCGTTAACTACCTTTCACTATCTGCAAAGAGAGAGTACTCCTAATAGAAATGAGGGGGGGGGGGCACCATTCAAAGCAGATCAGTGTGCATAAACACGAAAATGTTTTCACTTACCACGTACTTGACATTCGACAGCTTATGATATTTGCTATTAAAAAACCATTGAAATTCACTGAAAAAACCATAGGTTATAGACCATATATAGTTAGGAATTAGCATTTACAAAACCTTGAAAATTCACTGAAAAAACCATAGGTTATAGACCATATATAGTTAGGAATTAGCATTTAAAAAACCTTATTTTACTCACACAAAACCATTGAAATTCCATATATAGTTAGTTGCACTAACTATATATCGCGCACCCGCAATCCACTGCTGATCATGTCACATATTACATCATTCATGACATGGTCAGTGACATCACTGATGACATCACTGATGACATCTCAAATGACATCACTGATGACATCACTGATGACATCTCAAATGACATCACTGATGACATCACTGATGACATCTCAAATGACATCACTGATGACATCACTGATGACATCTCAAATGACATCACTGATGACATCACTGATGACATCTCATTTGACATTACTGATCACATCACTGATGACATCATTCATGTGATAATACGATGAACCTCTTCAGACCCTAATATAACCTTAGATACACTCAGTGTAAACAGACACTCACAGACTGTCACTCATCCATGGAGTTACTCACACACCTAGTCAGTCATGCAAAGAATCAATCACACCTCCATTTCCTCAACTATACAGTTATACACACCTTACTTATTCAAACATATACTAACACATATTTACTCTATTATACAATCCCTGATACAAGTTCACAGTGTTCCATACAGCCACTCACACATTCACTGGCTCTTATGCACAGTTATTTATATATGTCAACTCTCACATGTACTGTGTTTTACATATGTACTTACTTTGACATGCAGCACTGAGATATCCATTCACTCACCAATACACTCATGCACACAGTCAACCGCCCATACAGCTGTTTCCACATGCACTTTTGAACCCATACATCTAGTGAATCAACTGCTCACACATCTATGCACAGAGTCATACACCTCCCAGCCACCCACACACACACTCAGTCTCCCATACAAATACTTGGGCAACCAATCAATAACCCATATAGTTACTCATATAGCTACTGATCAACACATGCAGCAGTTTACAGAACAACAGACATAATGATGCACAAATTAAGACAGTTTAGTCACTAACCCATGCACTCAGTGAGACACATTTAATCACTCACTCATACAGTCAGGCATGCACCTACTAAATCCTTCATCCAGACACTTATACATCCACTCATTCTTCAATATGTAAGACATATTTTAACTTTACAGAAACATAGTCACTGGATGTTGTCATCAGTGATGTCATCAGTGATGTCATTTGAGATGTCATCAGTGATGTCATCAGTGATGTCACTGACCATGTCATGAATGATGTAATATGTGACATGATCAGCAGTGGATTGAGGGTGCGCGATATATAGTTAGTGCAACTAACTATATATGGAATGTCAATGGTTTTGTGTGAGTAAAATAAGGTTTTTTAAATGCTAATTCCTAACTATATATGGTCTATAACCTATGGTTTTTTCAGTGAATTTTCAAGGTTTTGTAAATGCTAATTCCTAACTATATATGGTCTATAACCTATGTTTTTTTCAGTGAATATATATATATGTATATTTTCCTTTTGATAGGCACGGGGAGGTTAAGTGATTTGCCCAGAATCACAGAATGCTGAGCCATGGCCGAGACTCAAATTTGGTTCCTCAGCTCCAAGGTCGGCAGCTCTGGCTCTTACCTTGAAATGACTACACCATTCTGTAATAAATGAACCGTTCCGCAAATGAAAATGAAAGAATAATAGGTAAACCTGTCAAAGATGTTTAATATGCAGAATGATTTTGCATAGTGCACCGGGTGACTTCCAAATGTTTCATATGGGAACAAACTTAATGTACTTCAGTATGTGTCATTAAAAGAGGTAATAATTATTACCCTCAGCACAGTCAATAAGGTATTCCCATTAGCTACATACAAAGAAAAGAATTAGATCTGTATGCAAATCAAAGAAATATGAAGTGTAAAATATCCTTAAAGTTCAATAAGCATTTTAAACCTACAATTAAACAGTCCTTTATTACACATGCGGCACAGCTTGTAGAGACGTATTAGGATGGAATACAGGGCACCTGAGTCAAGCCGACCCCAACAACCATGGCTGAGGACCAATAACCCCTGCCTGCACCGTTGTCCTCTGAGCCGCATCTGACAGAGTCCAAGCTAGTAATGCACTACCTTGATGTTTTTCTTGCTTGTAGATTTTTTGGAGCACCCACCACTTGACTTTGGGGGTCCATAAGCCCCTAAAAGACAAAGGCCAGGCGCTGACCTCTCTGAGAATTGAAATACACTCCATAGTTGTGAAGTTCAGAATACCATGGGGCTTATTTACAAGCCCCTTGCTCCGCCAGTGCGTCATTTTTAATATGGAAAAAAGTGACGCACCGGCGGAGCAAGGCCTTCATAAATAAGGCCCCATGAGTCAGCCTGAGGAAGTCTTGAGAGTCTGCACCAGAGGTTGGTAACAACAATGGTGGCAATTGAGAGTAGCAGAGGAACTGCTGGTGCACCTGAAGTTTGCATGCAAAGTGAACAGCATCCAATAGTTGAACATGGTGATCAGACCGATAAGGGATTACCTGTAGGTGTCACAAACATTTTAAAGGAGTATAACAGTGCCTCAATAGGACTGCCTTTGACCCAAGTGCATGGAAAGCGGACAATACCGAGGAATGACACTTTGGGGTTCTTCTAGAGGGGCACTTGAGTGACTTTGGGGAAGAAAGCTGGTGGACCAAGGGATGACATTTTTTCTGACCAATGAAGCAGTGATGAGCATAGTTAACGAATTGTCTATAGGCAACTACTGTGTGCTGAGCCTGCTTAAGAGACTGGTGTTTTAATTCATAGAGTGAAGCATACCTGTTTAGAGCAAAACACATTCTAGGCCTGATCATAGCTGCACTCCACAATTAGATGAGAGATCGCTAACCCAGTCGAGGTTATACAGGTAAGCTTGGAGATAGTTAATCGGAAGCTGTCTAAGCAGAGGAAACTCAAAAGAAGAAAATGTTGGAAAGGAGCATTGTCAATGACATTGGTTTTTCTTGGGATTTGAGAGAGATAAACTCGCCCCCTCAAATGCTTACGGGCAGGTTTGAAAAACTTCCTTCAGTGGGAAGTGTTTCTGGAGGACAACCAATCAGGTGGAACATTTTGTTGAAGACTTTTGTAATTTATTTATTTATTTATTTGTGGGTTTATATCGCGCTAGAACCAAATCCCGTAGGAATATCTCTGCGCCCAACACCAGTGGACAGATGGAAGAGGAGAGCTGAGGCTAGTTAATTAAGGTGCAAAGACTGGAACAGAAATGTTTTCAGCATTTTCCTAAAGGTTAGATGGTCCGTGCACTGCCTAAGTGAGATGGCAAGTTTATTCCCTAGTGCAGGACCAATAAAAGACAGGGCTTTACCACCCTGTCTTGCTTTTTTTACAACAGGTGTTTGAAGAAGCAGCTGATTGCTTGACCGGAGGGAGCGAGCAGGATTGTAGGGAATGAATTTTTCGGCCAAGTAAGAGGGACCCAGCCCGTTTAGGCCCTTATGGACCAGACAGCAGGTCTTAAATTTGACCCTTTGACGAATTGGCAGCCAGTTAAAAAAAAAAAAAAAGTTTATTTAGACAATTGTCCATAAAACATTCTAAACATTACACATTAATTAAAACCTTTAAATGACAGCCAGTGTAGTCTTTCCAGCAGGGGGCGTGAGGGGGATCAGGGCGGGACATTTAGGACCAGCCTTTCAGCCGTGTTTTGCACCACCTGCAGTCTGCTGAGTACTCCCTCATTAGCCGATGCCAACAGCCCGTTGCAATAGTCCATGCGACTGAGCACCAAGGCCTAAACCAAGGTTTTTCTGGTGGTGTCTGGGAGCAAAGGAAACACTTTACGTAGTAGTCCAATTATATGGAAACAGGACCCTACGGTATTATTTGCGTGGTCCTTCAGGGACAGATCTTGGTCCAATCGAACCCCCAAGTTCTTTACCACCTGCTTAGGACTGGGAACAGGACCTAGATCAGAAGGCCACCAGTCAGGGGTCCATAGCATTTTGGCTTCCCCAAAAAGCATGACCTCTGTAAGAGCGCCAAACCTTCAAGCCCAATCTCTGCGAACCGTCTGAGCAAGATGTCATGGGATATAGTATCGAACGCTGCCGATAAATCTAATAGCACCAATACCACAGAGTGACCCTTATCCTGGAACATGCGGAGGTCATCTGTCACTGAAAGAAGTGCCGATTCGGTGCTATAATTTGTCCTGAAGCTGGATTGAGAGTAGTCCAGGCTCCCTGTTCGTTCGATAAAGCTCGATAGATGTATATTAACATGCTTTTCCATTAATTTGCTCAGGTACGGAAGCAGAGATATCGGTCTGAGGTTGGATAAATCTATTCAAGGGATGGTGAATTCTTCCGGATGGGTGTCACCAAGGCTTTCTTCCACTCCTGTGGAACTCGGCCCTCGGAGAGCGAGAGGTTGACAAGGGACTGGATCACAGAACCAAGCACCCTGCCTATCACAGGCATAATTCTTGCCGGAATAAGATCTGAAGGGCAGCCACTCTTGATTTGACCAATGATGTCCTCTATCTCACCCAAGGAGACAGCAGGAAACTTGGTAAGCATGGCAGGATTAGCTGACCTCTTTCCCTGAGGTGATGCCATAGGTCGGCCCATAGATAGGCTTGAGTCGGTGATTTTATCATAAATCCTGTCGATCTTACTAGTGAGATAAAGAGAGATATCGTCACATAGTTGTTGCGACGATACATCAGAACTTTCACAAGCTGCAGGTTTGGTGAAAGTTTGAAGAATCCGATAAAGGACCTTAGGGGCGTTACCTGCCTCCATGAGCTGAGAGGCAATATGATTTTTGCGAGCAGCTCTAATATCTTTATGGTAGGCGGTCAAAGCAGTGTGATAGCAAATTTTATCAGCCTCTAGATGGGATGATCTCCAAACATTTTCAAGCTTCCTGCATGCCCGTTTGTGAGACCGAAGTTGGTCAGAGAACCATACTTCCTGCCGTTGTTACAGGGCGTAGTTTACATGATTTCAACGGGGCAATAATTTCTACTGCCGAGTGGACGGCTAAGTTATATTTCGATAGAGCCATCTCAATATTCTCGGAGGATGCGATATGGGGTTCGACAAATGTCTCTCGGAAGATCTCCTGGGACATTTTGTGCCTTGGTCTCCACCATAAAGGTAGCGGTGATGGCTTTTTGGGGGGTTTGGTCAGAGTAGGCATCACAAATTCTATAATTGAATGGTCTGTCCAATTGGCCTGTTTAGGGGGATGGCATACAATCTTCGGGGAATTAAGGAAAATTAAATTCAATGTATGTCCAGCCCGGTGTGTGGGGCCTATGTTGTACTGCGTTAGCCCTAATACAGAGAGATCGGCTAGCAGGGACTGGGCCTTTGCATTATCCAGTGATTCGCTATGTACATTAAAATCCCCCAAAAGTAGGAAATCACTACCGGAATTAATATGCGGGGCCAGTGCTTCCACTAGGGAGATAGGAAATGTCGTACAGGGACCAGGGGGGCGATAGACCAAAGTCCCTTTCCAACTGGTCCTAGCAGAGGTGCTGATCCTAAAGATCATCAGTTCCATATCTGTCGTGCAGCATTGATCCAGTATAGAAATGGTTATGCCACATTTATGTACTATGGCTATACCACCACCCATCTTTATGGGTCCGTCCATCCTTACTATTTTATACCCTTCTGGAATACCAAGGGTGATGGCAGGGACCGCATGAGGCTTTAGCCACTTCTCCATCAAGAAGCATAAATCAGGGAGTGAGGTTGAGATAAGGTCCCATACCTCTATATAATGTTTGGGCAGCGATCTAATGTTACAGAGCAGATTCTTCCACCCTGACTGAACAGTGGAGGCCGCCACAGAAGGTGTAACTAAGTTATGGTATTCATCATAAGGCACCTGAAACTGGCAATGCCGGCAGGAGAACGGTCCTTCCGGGAGTGACCCAACCTCCCTCGCACAGCCCAACGAAGGGGCAATCTGTAGATCTAGTAGGGCTTGAGACGAATAACAAATTTGTCTGGATGGACAATACTCCCTGTCTCGAGATGTAGAGATCATGGCCCCTGGCACCGTCCAGTCGCGGACGGGTGCAGACGGGCTTCTCTTTGACTTGTCTTAGGCGCGTCCTTAGGCGCTCCCCTGCGCGCAACCGCTGTGCGCTCGTAGTGACGAGAGGGCTAAGTAGTAATGATGGTCCAGAAAAAGTGGAAAGTGCAATGGGAGAAAAGCAACCACGGTTGTGGAGTTACAGGAAACAATAGGGCAGCTGGGAAGAGAATGTTCACCCAAGTGGGATGCACTTCTGGAATAGATGGGGGTTTGGGAGGGTTAAGGTGTACATCAGGCTAGAGGCAAAATGAATGGGTCTGAACAGCAAATGCTGATTTCATCAGTCAGCAAAATAGTTTTTTCCGCAAATAACACATGAAACCCCCAATTTCCTGTTAGTGCTGCTTGAAGAGGTACTAACCTAGAAAAAGGAAACAGCAAATGAAGCAAGAATCCTGTCCCCTATTCTCCTGATTCAGAGGGCCATTTAGAGCTTGTTGGACAGCTTGTCCACTGCAGGTTAGCAGAGGGTCTGAACTCCACTCCCCTCATTGAGGACTGGTTACTAAATGTACAGTTCTCCTCTAGTTTGGCAGTGATCTGCGTGCCTTTATTCATGCCACCGATATGGCACCTCCAGTGAAGGCACTAAACTTATGAGCAAGCACCAAGTGTGCACCCACACCCAAAGTATTTGTTTTTGTATTTAAGCAACAAACTACCCAAATTATATTTTTTTCCTAAAACATACAAAACGCAATGGCCCTACAGTGCATGAGGTTATGGTTTGATTACACTGTCTGCGATCTTATGGTTGGTACAGGCAGGTAGATCTAGAGAGGGTCGTTATGACCTAAAAAGGGCAATGTGACCAATAGTGTGACCTGGTGGCTGAGTGGCCAATGGGTTTCCAAATTAAGGGAGTCTAACAGAGGACCCAGGGGGCACATCATCCAAGGTAACACAGAGGTTCCACCAATGCTGAATGGGGTATGGGAACCATAGCACTGGCGAGAGGCGTAGTGTTATTTTACACTGGTGCTCCAGCTTAACAAACCTCTAAATTACCCCATCAGTCTTTAGAGCTGTAACCTATTGTGTAGAAAAGTCCTGGATACATGGTCGGAAGAATATGGATTTCTCCCAGGATGAGATTGAAATTCAGTGGTCAGGTGGGTGTTTAATTTGCAAAAATGTAAGTGAATGAGCAATTGTTTTTCCTAGTAGCCCACTGCCAGTTCTGCTGAATTCTGTGGTTGCTGACTATCACGTTTTTCTGGCTTTGATCACCCTGCACCTCTTTCTTGAACCGCCCAACACTTCCATTTCTTTATCTCAATCTTACAGGGAGTTATGCATGCTTGCTTTCTCGTTTTGTTACTGTTTCCCTATCTTTCCGTTCCTTCTTGTTTCTCTCTTTTCTTCCTTTCTCTTGCTCTGTGTCAAAGTGTGTTGATGAAAAAGAAGTCCTGGACCCTAAAAGTGAGTATCAGTTGTCAACTCCTGCAACCACCTGCACAAATTAAGCACTGGAGGCCCTGGTGGCTTGAGATTAGCTGTGTTGCTACTAATTTTATTGAAATAGGCCTAGAAGACTATGAAGTAGCCTCATTTGATACAGTTGGGTTGATTTTTATAGAAATTGGGGGATGGCCTTCATAGTGTGAAAACTAAAGAATTGAGGATGCGCGATTGTAAGTGTTATCATGTCTAGATTTATAAAACAAACTTTCATTAACCTCATAGCAAAACCCCCAAGTTTTATCTGGTGTCACAAGGATTAAGAATGACTAGACTTTTTTACTAGTTGTATTTTACACACAATAAATATGATTGTCTTTTGGCACTTCAACAATATGCGTTATTAATACTTAAATGTACAGTATAATTATCAAAAGACCCTCATTACAACCTCTTTATTTTCCCTCAAACAGCAATTTGCATGCAAGGACTTGTGGACCCATATTGAGAAAAGTGATACTGCAAGATTTGGTGCCCCCTTCGGATGAGAACTTTTTAGTGAGCCTAAAAATAGAAAGCCTTGTATACAAGCCTGACACAGGAAAATACACTGCAAGTTTTGAAAGACCTTCTGTTCCAAGAAGCATGAATATGCAACACATCCCACACTTTATTCTGGAAGGTGGAAAGCTGGCACTTGTGGAGAACTTTTTCAAATTTGAAGGTACGATTTATAAGCAGACCCAAGGTACATCAATGGGGAGAACCTTCGCTCCTAGTGTAGACATGTGGAAAACATACATCAATGATATTCTCCTCGTAAGGGAAGGGTTCTAAATTCCATCACATCCTTCTTCCCATGTTTGAACATCTAGGGTCAATACTTGAAATGTACCCATACAGTTATTAACAAGGTGCCCACATTCCTGAATATCATTGCAGAATCAGATGCTCCCTGTAGAAACATATACCGCACTCCTACAGACAAGAATAACCTGATAAAGTTTGACAGTTTTCATCCTAGAACCTTAAAAGAAAATTTGCCCTATGGCCAGTTCTTACACTTGTTCAGGAATTGTTCAAAGATTAGAGATTACAAATGACAATCCGAAGACCTTGCAAGAAATTAAGGTCCTGGGACTATCCAGAAACAAGCATTGGCATAGCTAATAGGTCTTGCATTTGGGACCTTATAAGTGTTTAGCCATGCAACAGTTGATGTTGTTGCATCGAAGATATTCTGCTGCATAACTAAATACTTATAGGGTCCAAAAAGTGAGACCTATTGGTTATGCCCATGCTTCTTTGTTTTTTGTTGCAGTTTTGTTTAAGTTGTCAGATCTACAATAGCTGGACATGGTTTTTGTGGGAAACAACCTTTACAACGCAACTTTTACAATGCACTGCCATTACAACTAAACTTTTACAACGCAATATCCATTACATCGCACGCCATTACAACGCAACCATTACAGCGCATGACACTACAACGCATACCACTACAACGCATGACATTTCAACGCATACCATTACAACGCATAACATTACAACGCATAGTACCCTTACACTATCCAACACTTACCCTACTGTTGCACCCCCTGGAGTTAGAATAGTAACTTTTTACCCCTACACTATCCAACACTTACCCTACTGTTGCACCCCCCTGGAGTTAGAATAGTAATGTTTACCCCTACACTATCCAATACTTACCATACTTGCAATGTAATGTTATGTGTTGTATTGGTATGCGTTGTAAAGGTATTATGAGTTGTAATGGAATGCGTTGTAAAGGTAGTTTTAAAAATGTGTTGTAATGGCATGCTTAGTAATGGAATGTGTTGTAATGGATGTTGCGTTGTAAAAAATGCATTTTAAAAGTATGCGTTGTAACGTCATACATCCGTTTTTTGTTAACAGTTCTTTGCATCAGATGAACTTGTTTTCCTTGCTCTGAATGTTGTTTCCATTCTGGTTGTAGGAAGCAATCATTGCAGGAGATGTGGGGGCTGCCTAGCTGTGCGCATTCGCCAAACTTTGCAAATGAGAACAAGCCTGGTGCAGGCGCAATTTACAAGTGTGGAGTGAGTGAGTCCCAGGCAGCATGACGCATAACACAGAAGTTTATGCACTGCACCTGCATACTCAGCATGGTTTAATGAAACTCGACCCACTCCCTCCCAGGCATCGAACACATATTTACCAAGAAACTCTGAGAAGAGCCTGCCTGCTGCACTGACGGCTGGTGATGTGTGTGCCTGATGAAAGCGTGCACTGACCGCTGGTGGTGTGTGTGCCTGGTGAAAGTGTGCACTGATGGCTGGTGGTGTGTGTTCCCCGTGAAAGTGTGCACTAACGGCTGGTGGTGTGTGTGCCTGCTGGAAGCGTGCACTGACGGCTGGTGGTGTGTGCACCTGGTGAAAGCGTGCAGTGACGACTGATGGTGTGTGTGCCTGGTGGAAGCAGGAGCATTCATTGTGATAGAAGACACAAATTAAACTGACGAAGAGGAGGGGGAGAAAAGAGGGGGAATGCGAGCAGAGGAGCATGACGGCTGGTGGTGTGTGTGCCTGGTGGAAGCATGCAGTGCCGGCTGGTGGTGTTTGTGCCTAGTGAAAGTGTGCACTGATGGCTGGTGGTGTGTGTGCCTGGTCAAAGTGTGCACTGACGGCTGGTGGTGTGTGTGCCCGGTGAAAGCGTGCACCTATGGCTGGTGATGTGTGTGCCCGGTGAAAGTGTGCACTGATGGCTGGTGGTGTGTTTGCCTAGTGGAAGCGTGCACTGACGGCTGGTGATGTGTGTGCCTGGTGGAAGCGTGCACGGACGGCTGGTGGTGTGTGCTTGGTGGAAGCGTGCACTGACGGCTGGTGGTGTGTGTGCCACCTGGAAGCGTGCACTGACAGCTGGTGGTGTGTGTGTGACTGGTGGAAGTGTGCACTGATGGCTGGTGGTGCGTGTGCCCGGTGAAAGCGTGCACTGACGGCTGGTGGTGTGTGTGTGCCTGGTGAAAGTGTGCACCGATGGCTGGTGATGTGTGCCTGGTGGAAGCGTGCACCGACGGCTGGTAGTGTGTGACGGCTGGTAGTGTGTGTGCCTGGTGAAAGTGTGCACTGTCAGCTGCTGCTGTGTATGTGCCTGGTGGAAGTGTGCACTGACGGCTGGTGGTGTGTGTGCCTGGTGGAAGCGTGCACTGACAGCTGGGGGTATGTGTGCCTGGTGGAAGCGTGCACTGACAGCTGGTGGTGTGTGTGCCTGGTGGAAGTGTGCACTGATGACTGGTGGTGTGTGCCTGGTGGAAGCATGCAGTGACGTCTGGTGGTGTGTGTGCCTGGTGTGGAACCGTGCACTGACATCTGGTGGTGTGTGTGCCTGGTGGAAGTGTGCACTGACGGCTGGTAGTGTGTGTGCCTGGTGGAAGCGTGCACTGACGGTTGGTGGTGTGTGTGCCTGGTGGAAGCGTGCACTGACTGCTGGTGGTGTGTGTGCCTGGTGGAAGCGTGCACTGACGGCTGGTGGTGTGTGTGCCTGGTGGAAATGTGTACTGACAATTGGAGGTGTGCGCCTGGTGGAAGCATGCACTGACGGCTGGTGGTGTGTATGCCTGGTGGAAGCATGCACTGACGGCTGGCGGCGTGTGTGCCTGGTAGGAGCGTGCATTGAAGGCTGGTGGTGTGTGTGCCTGGTGGAAGCGTGCACTGACGGCTGGTGGTGTGTGTGTCTGGTGGAAGCATGCACTGACGGCTGGTGGTGTGTGTGACTGGTGGAAGCGTGCACTGCCAGCTGGTGGTGTGTGTCCCTGGTGGAAGCATGCACTGACAGCTGGTGGTGTGTGTGCCTGGTGAAAGCGTGCACTGACGACTGATGGTGTGTGTTGCTGGTGGAAGCAGGAGCATTCACAGTGATAGAAGACACAAATGAAAAGAGAAGGGGGAGAAGGTAGGGGGAGTGCGACAGAGGAGCATGATTCACAGCTTGAAGACACAAATGAAGCTGACCAGGAGGGAAGGGGAAAAGGGAGGGGGTAGTGCAAGCAGAGGAGCCTGATTACAGCAATAAAAACACAGATGGCAGCTGTGCACAAGCTCGTGAACGCAAGCTGTAGGTCAACAAAAGCCTCTGGTGGCACTTTTAAAAGCTACTTACTAAATGTCTCGAAAAGACAGCCAGGCAAGACCTAAAAATAGTGAGGAAGACACAAAACTGAGCTAAACAGTGGAAGGCCAGTGTCCTTCCACTGGCTACGCATTCTGAAGATACTTTTTATTTTATTTGTTATTGAGCACTCCATATGACTGCCTCAACAGACCATCTTCTCTCCTCCTCGTGTGTTAAACCACAACCCCCCGGGTCTGTTTTTACCAACCCTCCCCTTTTAACCAGATCTGGTGGGTCAGTGGCCTGCCGGATCTGGTGACTCAGTGGAATAATGTGTCCACAACAAGGGCCTGTGTTTGACCCTATGTTCACAGGTTCAAATCCCAGCTGGTTAATTCAGCATTTCATCCATCTGAGGCCAATAAAATGAGTACTGTTGGGTAACAATGAACATATGTTATTCAGCACCATGATGCCTACGGGTGACTGTGCGCTTTACAAATGCATGTTATGTTAACTACCCGTGCCCTGCTCTTTGTTATTTTATCCACCCCTCCTGCTTCAGCCCCCTCCCACGTGCACACTCATGTCCCCGAAGGTATTGGAGTGCTTTACATGAGCACCTTTTACATTACACACAAACACTTTCATTTTGTTTTGTTTTTTGCTATTATGCAAGGAAGATTAGCTAATTTGCCCAGGATCCCAGGGTGTTGAGCTGATGCCAAGACTTGAACATGCGTCTCCAGTTTCAAGGAGGAGGGATGAATGAGAACCACCAAAACAAGATAGGGGCCAGCTTTCTTTTAATAACTCTTCTTTGTGTATTATGTCTCTTCCTTTACCACATGAGGAATTCTCACCGCACAAGCAAACAATCTATTCCACCCGTTATTCATGTTTGCTTGTTGCTCAGGCATACAATAAAGCTTCCACTTTTGGATTGGTTTACTGCGCTTTTGTGAGGATTAAGTGCCCACGAATACTGGATGTTGAGACAACGTTGAGACTCGAACCTGCATCCCTAGTTCCAAAAAGGAGGCACAAACGAGAACCACCCGAAAATGAAGTGGGTGAGCTTTCTTTTTCATGTGTATTATGTCCATTCTAGGCCTAGGCGGAGTTCATGGAATTACGCTACGCAAAACTCCTTAAGTGACAAAAAACTCCGCCAAGCTACACAGAGCTCCGTGAATGGTGGAGTGCGCTACCTCACGTCGTTCGCACTGATATTTAGCGCCAGGTGTTTGTGCCGCACTGTAAAATCAGCATGAACGGCATCATGCGCAGCACAAAAGAGTGCAGATTCCTCAACTTGAACAGGAGGTTTCTCAACTCGAGCGGTAGAGACTATCCACGACTGTCCGTGTTGAGAAATCTTACTGCAATGCAGTCTAGCATTGGATTTTCCTTGCTCAAGCTCGCAAACGTACAGTTGGAAAGCAGAGAATAAATTCTGCTAAGCAGAGCGTAATTTTTCACAATTCCATGAGCTCTGCGGAGTGCAAAAAAACTCTGCAAACTCCGCGAACGGATCAGAGTTCACTGACCAGGCCTAGTCCAGTTTCTTCCCAAATGCATAATGCTCACCTCACCAGCAAACACTCTATTCCACCATGTATTCATGATTACTTGTCGCTCAGGCCTGAAATAAAGCTTCTACTTTTAGATTAGTTCACGGCGCTTGTGTGAGGATATAGTGATTTGGTTCGGATCACAGGAGGTTGAGCCAATGCCAACTCACAAACCTTCTTCCCCAGTTCCAATGAGGAGGCACGAATTAGACCCACCCGAAAATGAAAGGGGTGAGATTTTTTTTAATGACTTTTCCATATGTATTATGTACATTCCTGTATGACATACGTAATGCACCTGCAAACACTCTATTCCACCCATTATTCATGTTTATTTGTCGCTCAGGCCTGCAATAAAGCTTCCACTTTTAGCTTGGTTCACCACACTTGTTTGAGGTTTAGGTGAAAGGCCCATGATCACATGATGTTGCACTTTTAGATAGGATCACCATGCTTGTGTGAGGATTAAGTGATTTTCCCAGGATCAACGGATGTTGAGCCGACGCCGAAATTCGAACCTACTTCTCTAGTTCCAATGAAGGGCGACAAATAAGAACCACCTGAAAATGAAAGGAGTCAACTTTCTTTTAAGAACTTTTCCATGTGTATTATGACTGTTCCCCTCCCACATGCATGCATAATGCTCACTGCACCTGCAAACACTCTATTCCACCCATTATTCATGTTTACTAGTCTCTCAAGCCTGCAATAAACTTTCTACTTTTAGATTGGTGCACCATGCTTTGCCACATTTATATTTTGACTTTGAAGTGCTTGCTATCTTCTACCAGCCCAATCCATGGTTTGCACTCATGTTGGGGACACAGACCATAATGGTTTGCCCAATTACTAGCAAAACCATTAGCACAAACAGAGAGTGTGCATATTTTCATACTATTAATGTAGCTTAGTTCCTGCTCCTAAACAACAGCACGTTTTTGTTAACAGACAACTCCTGCCCTGCTTTTAACCCACCACACCCTACTTCCTGCTCTTTGTTGTTTCACCCATCACCTGCTTTAGCCACCTCAAACCGTGTCCTCCAAGTTATTGTTGTGCTTTGCTTGAGCACCATTTACATTTCACATAGACACTTTAATTTTTCTTTCTTCAATTACACATGGGGGGATTGTCCAGGATCACAGGATGTTGAGCTAACACCAAGGGGTATATTTACAAGAACTGCTGCTAATTAGCGTTAGCTGCAGTTTTCTTAACGTGGCCTATCACCAAAAACTATCGCCCTGTTAGCGATGTATTTACAATAAGTTGCTACGTGGCGATAGTAACAGCTAGCTGCGGTGAAAACTGCCGCTAACACTAGCGCCAAGGTGACAAAAATTCTGACATTAGCAAGTGAAAAGTAACGAAAGGCCCACTAGCCACACAAAACTCACGTTAGTCAGCCCAACGTGACATTTTTTGCCTCTAGAGGGAAAAATAACCTATAAGTCCACCTCCAATGAAAAATAGGAAATAAAACCAATGGAATACAGAATTGAGCAGCCAGGGCCAAGTGCAGCACAGATCAACAATCCCCCAAATCTCCAAAAGCCAGGACGACCAGCCAGAGTCCATGGGGAAGAGGAAATGCAGATTCAGGGCTACAGTTATGAAACGAGGCACATTGTTGAGAAAAACCAGTGATGCAACATTTTTTGTAGCATTCTCCTTGCAATACCATGGCAGCCAAAACCTTGAAAGTGGGACAGTCCCCTGGGCCCGGAGCCCCCGTTGGGCCTGCGTCTGTGACCCGAAGTGGGAGGTAGAGGTGCTGTGGAGTTGCTGGGCCATGGCAATAGACGTTGAGACGTTGGCGATCGTCCTTACCTGGTGGTGAAGTCTAGCTGGTTGCATGGAGACATGTTGCTGACCTGTGTGAGAAGACCCCCTGGCATCACTTGGAGCTGTGAACGGTAGAGGCACTCGTGCACACCAATGTAGGGAGGTCTGCACCGCATACCAGGTGCCACCACTTCACTGTGGGGCATGAAGAAGATTGCCAATGGTGGGCCAAGCCTCTCTGCATCACCGTCTGGAGGATGTTGCGCTGGCCAGATGCTATGAAGGGTGAAGCCCCTCAGCTGCGCCAAACTTGTGTGGTGGGATAACAGCAACTTCACGCCTAAGGGGGGCCTATTGCATCACCTGCATCTGGAGGTTCCCGAGTAGACATGGCAGTGACTGCTGTACCCAGACTTGTGATAAACTGACTGGCTGAGGCTCCTGATTGCTGTGTCACAGATTTGGAGAGAGTGCAATGCATTGAGGCTCGGTGTCAATGTCCAGTTGAGGAGAAGGTGGGATGAATAGCAGAGGATGACCGGGGGCGAGTCGGGCCCAGGCCTAGCGCCTTTGGGTGAAGCACACCGTGCACTGAGCAATCCCTGTGCTGCGGCTGACCTACAACACAAAGGGCACTGCACAAGACTGGGTGTGGACTCCACTATCTGTCTAAAGTAGCTACGATCGGCAATTGCTGGCAGTGGGTGCCAGGGGCATGGGGGCTGGTTCTGGCCCAAGCCCTTGAGTATGCAGCTTGATCCATTATTACTCGCTGGGGAACTGGGGAACACATAATCTGGTCCCCACAGTTAGATCGGAAGAGGCAACCGGGTGGTGCTGCCTTTCATTGCCCCCTGTTATTTTGTTTTGGTTGTATGGGGGACTAACCCTTAGTGGACTTCCTCTTCCCACAGCGCTGCACCGTCTTGTTGCTGCTGCTGCTGGTTCCTCTGACCCGGAGGTCAGGTGTTCGACTCAATCCTCCACCCGCAGGCTCCTGCCTGAGCCTCATCCCTGGTGGTTCAGTGGTAGAGTGTCACTGCACTGCAGCTTGACTGCCCTCCTGTCCCTCTTTTCTGCTGTTCCTGTTCATCTTTATAATTCCCCATTGCTTTTCTACCTTTGTCTTTTTTATAATCTTTGCTCTGTTTGGCTTTGTTTTCCCTGTGCTGTTTTGCAGTTCATTTTTCCCTATATTCTCCCTTGTTTCTGCTGCAATCACCTGCGTCCCCGCCCCTTCCAGTGTCCTTTCCCGTGTTTCCCACCTCCCAGCTGTTCAGCCGCTGCAGCACTACTTCATGGTGGACGCTGTGCGACTATGCGCAGTGGGCATGCCACTGGTGTGCCAAAGGCTAGCCTGTCTGCATCCGTCCGTCCCTGTACAGTGCCATCAACCAGGGACCCTGCTTATTGGACACTCCACCGCTAAAACGCCAGCCCCCTCCTTGCCCTCAACCCTGGACGCCACGCCATCTGCCATTCAGCATCACTGAAGAACACCCTTGCACCCTGTGCATGCCGAACCTGAAAACGCCCCTCCTGCCACATCAGGACACCAGTGCCTCTTGCCGCCCAGTCAACCAACAACGCACCCGACCAGCTGAACTATTCCTCCTCAACGTGTGGTCCCTCCACAAATACGCCAGAAATCTGGGACCTCCTCGATGCCACCTCTTCAGACATCGCCTTCTTCACGGAAACCTGGACCAACCTCTGCTCCGGACCAGACATTGCCAACGGTGATGGCTAAAAAATCACCCACAAGGGCCACCCTGACTGTCCAGGAAGAGGCATTGCCATTGTCTACAAAAGCACACTCTCCACAGCACCCTCATCTACAGGCCCCCGGGCCATGATCCCCATGCACAGATGCCATTGTAGATGTCATCGCATCACAGGCTCTCCCATCCACTGACTATATCCTACTCGAGACCTCAGTTTCCATCTGGACAACCCCAGTGACCAGAACACCACCCACCTCCTGGGGAACCTTGCTAACATTGGACTCAAGTAGCTAGTCACTGCACCAACCCACATATCTCAAGCCCATCTTCTCTGCCAGTGGGATATTCAACTACAGCCACACCACCGAACTCTCCTGGACCGACCATCAACTCCCTTAGCACCACCACTCCGCCAATGGTTACAGATGCCAACACCCCAGCGCACAACCTCCACCAATCGATGTCCAACTGCGCCGACACCCTGGCACCCCTCAAGAAAAACAAACACAAGGAAATGATGGATGGAGCGCTGAAACTTTTGAGACACTCTCCACCAGTTCCAGATCTGGGTTGAATCCATCATTGTTCTTTAGCTCCCTTTGTCACACCCGTTCAGACACAGCTATATCCAAATCAGTCTTGACCATGTGCCTCATGGGAACAGTCCAGACTGAACTGCCAAGCCATGTCTTCCCTGTACTGGAAACAAGCATCCTGGGACCGGTTTCGGGCTAACAGCCCTCAACAGCCAGGTTTGCTTGAATCCAGTGCCAAAGTGAGCAAGGGACTCACATCTGGGCATACACTGCCAACTTAGGGTGAACAAAACAAACTCAAGACAAAACCAGGCAAACAGCACTCAAAGAAGTTCAACTGGTTGACTCCTGCCCTTAATTAGTCCAGATGCACCGGCAGACATCTTGAGAAGGGATGGAATCACAACAATACCCCTGAAATTCACACAACCTTCAAATCCGCCATCAGCATACACCGCACAGTGGAAAAGGATATACACTTGGTTTAATAGGTTTAGTGCAGGTAGGTGCCCCTTCCTGTACAACATTAATCAAAGCTGCAACACAATGGTGCAATGGTGCCTGCATTGGCACATGTAGGCCATTGTGCATCAATGTAGGGAAAAAAATACAAGGGGACTCATTCATGAGCCCCTTGTGCCCCTTCCGACAGTTTAAAGCCTCAGGTGCAGCATTTTCTTGACATACTTGCAGCGTTAATTTTGCAACACATTGCGTCGTATTTACAAAGTGACACATCTAGGCATATGCATGACCTTGTGCATCAGTGTGCCACATTATACCTGCATCAGGTATGATATGTGCAGGGTGGGCGTCCCCACGCGACAAAGCCTCATAGGAGTGGCGCAGTGAAATCCATCAGATTTCACTGTGTCAGAACCTACGCCTGCCTCATGGCAGGCATGAAGGTGACGCATTGCCATAGAGATAGACTAGCCCCATGATTGCTGGAGTTGCGTCATGCTTGTGACACAACTGCAGCAATGCATGACTTTAGCGCTGAAAGATACATCAGATTCCAGACGTATCTCTCATTAATTGCACAATGGAGCACAGTACAGTGAATATGCCGCACCCATGGTGTCGCAAGAAGGGAGCAGTGAAAAGTGTTGCAACACTGTTTTGCTGCAGGGATGCAACACTTTCCATGAATGAGGCCCAGAAACAAGCCCTATCTTATTGATAGTGCGCATTCCTGCCCTTTTGTTTTGTCGCAGGGTGGTGCAGCAACATTCCTTGCAGCACTGTCCAGCACCAAAACCTCTGAAATGAGACCCCAAGTGTTTGCACCAATTTTAAGACCAGCTATTTTCTGGTCTTAAAAAACTGCCTCTAACTGGACTTAGCAGCAGCTTTGAGGGGTTATCACAGGAGGGAAATTTCATTGTAAATATCGCAAAGTGGGGTTAGCGGCAGTTTTTGCATGGGAACGCCCACCTTGCATCTAATTTTTGCAAAGTTCCAATAACAGAGGTGACGATCTTGAAAATTCAGGCTTAGGCTGGAAAAGTGCCACTAACGGCAGTTAGCGACAACTTGTTAATAAAGCAAAAAAAAGCTGCCGTAACGTCAAGAAATTAACGCTACGGCAGCGTTAAGTTCTTGTAAATATGCCCCCAAGACTTGAACCCATTTACCCAGTTTCAAGGTTTGCAGCTCTGCCTTTGACATGCATTTGTTGTGTTAACCCCCCACCCGCTGTCATTGTTTTTAACAACCTGCCTACTCATAAAGCACAACCGCCTCCTATCGCTCTATGTCGATATACTCACCCCTCATCTCCAAGCAGAAAAAACATGCATAAGTAATAGAAAACACTTAAGCGCATAATCCTAGAATCATTATTTCCTGAATACACCAAAATAATGGTAATACAAGCATTGACAAACCCAACGGCTAAGGCGCTCGACCTCGGACCTGGGGATCTGGGTTCGAGTCTCGGTAACGACGCCAAAAACCCCCTGTGATTCTGGGCAAATCACTTAATCTACCCGTGCCTAAAAAAAAAAAAAAAAAAAGAAAGTGTGTCCTCATGTAACGTAACTGGTGCTATGTAAAGCTCTCTGATAACTGATTTGGTTCGGTTCTAGTTCGCGCTATATAAAACTCTGCAAAATAAATATATATATATCTTGCATAGGCAAAAACTATTGGCGTTGCCAAAGCTTGCTTCCTCTTTCTATGTATGCTGCATTCAGCAGCACACATAGAAAGAGGAAAATGCCTTAGAGAATTGTTTTTGTGCAGAAAGGTGTCCCTTCCAGCCAGGGTCGGATTGGTATGGCGGGCACTCGGGAAATGGACGAAGGGCCGGTAGCCGAGTTCTAGCTGTGAGCTGCTTATTTAGGCAGCCTGGGGGCTGTCTGTGCTGTTAGGATATCACCAGCGGCCCAGTGGATGCCTAAGTGGCCTTTCTCGAGGCAGATGAGCGGAGGTATCACTCCCTTCCTCTCGCTCGGCCGGCCCAATAATGTATGCTGATTGAGCGGGGATAGGGGGCCTGAGCAGAAGTGGTCTCACTTGCATGTGTGGCCCAGCAGTTTGACTAATCAATGCATTTTATTTTTATCTAAGTGAAGTTAATAAAACATGACCCCACCACCTTTCTTTGCATAAAACTTTGCTGAAGCAGTGTTTTGCAGAAAGGCAATGCGCAAATGTGGGCCACTTTTTTTTTGGTGTGCCCGGGCCGATTTTTGATCCCAATCCTAACCCTGCTTTCAGCACAAAAACAATCCAGTCTGCGACGCAGACTCTCTTGCACCACTGCGCAAGGGTGTCTACATTGGTGCTAGGTAACACATTGTGCGCCATCACATAGAAAGCACAGGAATGCGCTGTATCATGTTAAATATGTTGCGTTCCTGCCCTTTCATGCAGAGCAGTGCAGCAAGTTCTGTGTGAAATAATGATAAATCTGCCCCTTGGTCTTTACTACTTCAAAAAACAAATAGCTTCTAGGGCTGTTTATACCTGGTCCCGACGAAAGCCAATGATCCAGTTTGCGCATAACCAAGAATGAAACACTTAGGGGTAGATTTATGAAGGCCTTGCGCCGCCGGTGCGTCACTTTATTTGACGCAACGGCGGCGCAAATAATGTGCCCTATTTACAACGTGACGCATCTAAGAGATGCGTCACGTTGTAAAGCCCTGCGCCATAAGGAGGTGTTCCTGCGCAGGGGGGGCGTTCCTGCGCAGGAACGCCTCCTAAAAGTGGCTGAATGAAATCTATGAGATTTCACTCAGTCACTTTCAGGACAATGCTGCGTCAAAACCCTGCGCCTGCTTGAAGCAGGCGTAGGTCTTGACGCAGCATTGTGGAGATGGGGCACCCCCGAGCCTTGCTGGAGCTGAGTCGCGCTTGCGATGCAGCTCCAGCAATGCGCCACTTTTACGCCACAGATGCGTCACGCATCTGTGCCGTTTTTGCCCCATGGTGCGCCGCATTGTAAATGCGGCGCACCATGGGTGGCGGAGCAGCGGCGCAGGATGACTGGCGCATCCCTGGGGATGCGCCAGTCATCATAAATCTGCCCCTTATTCTGTCATTTTAAGTATGGATTTACATGTTATAACCTGTAAATTGTTGTTCGTTGAAACAGGGCTCCGTGGCACAGTTATCATTCGTGTAGAAGGTCCAGTGGCACCGGGTTGAGAGGTGCGAGTGGCCCACTGTAATCCAATTATGAGTCTCACAATTGGGACATTTTTTCTTGCTTAATAGAGCCTTGTTGCTCCACTGTTATCCCACGTGACAGAAACCTACTTGGCAGCTAAAGCAATGTGTCCTGCCTCTTTGCACATCTTTCTAGCCAAGCCACTAAATAACTATTTTGGAAACCTCTGAAGTCGCCTGATTTGCGAGCTAGCTTGCATCCAATCCCTGCCTGAATGAATACAAATAAGGGGGCTGCCACAAGGAGCCAGGCGGCCATTTTAGGAAATAAGCCGCTTAAGTAAAATCTGTTCTCAACCACAGGTGCGCATCAGATGGGATAACTAGCAGAGCCTCTCTGCTGGCCATGCAAATTATCTGCGGATATCCGAATGACAGATTACCGTGTACACCGCGCGCTGCCACGCGCCTATCGTTTGTTTTACCTCTCCAATCCATTTTTCCTCCTGAACAATGTACGGGGCCTAACCAGCCATAACAGAGAGTAGTCCCACGAGAGATGTGCGCTCACGGGTCAGGCCTGCCTTCTCTCAGCTAATTAATCATCTCTCAGTGGGCGCCCCATGCCAAGTGCGCCTCATCCAAGGCAGCCATAAGTGTTGAATAAAGCTCATATCCGAGATTAAATGCCTTGGGGAAACAGCTTGCTTTGCCTAGTCCAGTTTGCCACCCTGTGTTAGAAAGAGAGATGTGCAGAATTATAAAAGCTCGCCATCACGACAGTCAATAGAAGGAAAAAGATATAGTCAAAGCCAATAGTTCTGGCATTAGTGCTTTGATTGAGATGCTTCAGTTTCGGCCAATAGAGGCTTTCAGAGCCATGCTCTCTGGGGCTGATGACTCTCAACGTGTCACCGCTGTGGCAGTCTGCTGAAAATGAAATGCTCCGTTAAATGCATCGGCCAGAGTGGATGAATATTTATGGTTGTCTAACATGAGCTGACACTTCACTTTACATGAGGTTTATTTGAGATCTATGAGGTGTGGCGCCGCGGCTAGGGCGACTGACTCGGTCCCCAGCACTGGCAGCAGATTAGCCCAGCACCATGTGACTCTGGGTAATAGCTTGCTTAACCTTCCCGGCGGCCCCCAGCGCCTAGAGACCCTTACGGGTGAGTGTGCGCTTTACAAATGTGGATTATTATTATTATGATTGAAGGCTTGCCAGGGGAATATAGTTCTTATAAGAGACCCTCGCGATCACACTTGAACCAGAGGTGCAGGTTCTGTGCCAGGACCCTGAGATGCCTACTCACCCCACTATTCACCCTAGACTCTGCTGTGACTGGCAAACGGTGGAACAGACAGTCCTGTTGTTGATAGGAGGAAGGAGACAGTCAGAAGACGCATTAAGACAGAGATGCCACGTGAGAGGAAAAGGAAATCAAAAGACAAGGAGATAGTAAAGCAGGAAAGATGAAGGAAGGGAAAGAGGGGCGAATCAGGTGAACGTACAAAAGAACAGAGAAGAAATTATTGATAAATGAAGGACGGAATTGAATATCGCAAAAAGGAGAAGCCCAGTATTTTGTGAACAAGCATGAAGAAAAAAGGGAGTTGGGATGGTGTCATAGAAGGACGGAAATGAGCAGGCCTGAAAGGGAAATAGAGAGAGAGAGCAACGAAATCGAAATAAGAAGGATGAAGCATCAAGGTTCCATGGAATTGCTAATTTTCTTTAATTCACTTTGATTGCTCGAGGAATTGGCGAACTATTCAAGTAACCACTGTGCTACCCGGAAAAGTCAACACGTGAAAGAGTTCCTGTGGGACGAAAAAAGCTTGGAGGCACAAAAAACCTCCCAGACAAGAACACGTGGAAGCCTGAAAAAGAGTAGTTCAGGGAAGACTAGCGAGGCTCTAATCTACACAAGATTGCATGGAGCAAAAAAAGCAAGGAATAAAGGAAGTTATTATTCCAACCGTTGTCAAATATACAACAAGAATAGCTGGAAAAAAACAAAAGTCAAGGGCAAAAAGATTATCTGAGGAGATGATGAGTGCCTAAAAAAAAAAAGGACTTTAAATGTGATATGGCGCAGTCAGTTGAAGAACCCGTTCTTTTATATAGGCAAGACACAGGAAATGGCCTCACAGAAAACTAAAAGCCCTATGAATTATCTAGTAAAGAATACTGCATTGGAGTGGCAAGTATAATATTGGCTTGGCACCACCCCTTCTTGGCAATTCATCAGTGTCATGGATCTCAGTATGGCCGGCAAGAGGTAAGTAGCCTTTGCTTGATTTCTTTTCCACCTCTATGAACTGTACACTCACTTTAAGGCACCTGCAGGCTGCTCTCCGGGAACATCCAGGAACCACCAGGCATTGTGATGCACCAGCCCATGACCCGGTCTGAGTCAAGCAGCTGAGGTCTCTTCGGGCACTGATGGAGCAAGAGCTGTGCCTAAAGGGAAGTAATTTCCTGGGAGATTTTCACCTCTCCAAAGTGGTGCAATAAAGGGGCAAGTTCACTTGAATGGCAGATCCTGCACAAGTGGCAAATAACATACATTTATAGAAGGGAGAGGAAGAAAAAATAGTAATATGGAAAATTTCACTTAAAATGGAGAGCGCAATCGGCACATAGGGTAGCAAATTAGTGGGTGGAGCAATGACTCACTAGTCCGGTCAAATACATTCTCCCACATGGACAATGATTAACCAAAATGCCAGGAATGGCAAAAGTGACATCATACTGTCTTTGACATCCCAGAAAGTGGCACAATTTGCCTGTTGATCCCCTAGTCTTCCCAAGAAGTGGTTTCACATGACATCGTACTCCGAAGACATCACAATAATTGTTTCTACATAACAAAAGAACCTGAGAGTCGTCAGAGACCTTGGGTAAACACTGCAATAACAAAACAATGGCCCCTGGAGATATGAATGCAACAATGCTCCCAACCAAATGATTATTTATTCCAAACAAGAATCAAGATTTTTTTTAAATAAAATTATTGTATAACGGAGATGTGAGTATGTGTGAAAACAACGTGCTTGGTGCTCTCTCATCACTGATAAACATATGTGACAATAGTGATCAAAAGTCCATATCTAAAAACAAGAATAGCATGGCATGTTCTTGGCTAAACAACAATATAGGTAAGGATCAGCGATTTCAGTCAATGTTGTGGTCTCAAAAGAGCTAATAGGATCATCATCAGGACTCTAGATATAACCAAGTCCGAGAATCATAAGCAAAAAAGAACCTTGTAAAAGACTCAAAGGAAATGCAAAAATTAGCAGTCCCTAGTTGTGATACCTCATGATAATGGTCCAAAACTCCTGGAGGAAGATGCTGGAAGCCAAATGGAGGGGTCTCCAAGCCAAGGGAGTCGATGCTCCCTGGTCTGTAGTGTGAGGCTCTACACTCAAATATTTCTACCACAAACACACAATTTAATGGCTACATTAGTATGCCCCTCAGAGAGGAAATGTATTGCTAAACCGCAAGGAGATGCACCATAAATATATGTAAAAACAATAAGGCCCCTGCATTATAGCATAATTAGTGATACCAAGGCAATAAATATAACTTTTTTTATTAGCTTCAAATATAGGAACATATTTTTCAGTATCTGCTACAATGAAAGATGTCAAGAAGTTGTTTAAAATACTGTACTTACTTACATTGCAAAAAATAATATTGACTGTAATACAAACATAAATGTGTAATGATGCATTGTAAAGCCCAGAGTGTGGTAACACATGCTTCATTGCATATGTATTTAATTGAAGTATAGCATTTTTATTGATGGCCAACTAACGATCTGTATAAATATTTTCAGGTTCCAGGATGGGAATTGTTATCATTTATTGGACAGTATATCCGGAATTGTTCAAAACAACAGTCCCTTGCACATGTGTGTGCAAGGGACTGTTGTTTTGGTTTATCAGTGGTTATCCACACATTGGGGAGATGGGTGGCTCTCCCCACCCTTATGCACCGCAATCATAATTGTACACTAGTATATACTCATTGCGTATTTCCCAGGAGCACCATTACCCAACACAATCCACCAATCAAGAAGTTTTTACCTTCTGCTTTTGGGTGGTGGTTTAGCAGCCTTTGAGACTAAGGCCTGCAGTACCAGGGTTGCAAGAGGCAATCCAGAAGGAGCAGCTGCTTATTCTGGTGACCTGTAAATGACATTCATGCTCTTCCATTAGAATCCTTTCACTATGGAGAAAATCTTATTCCACAAACAAAGTAGACTTGCAATAAAACCCATGTTCAAGTTGTAGTCAGTGTCACACTCTTGTAAAATTGGATCTTTCCAGAGTACAGTAAGGGCACACACGTGCACAGACGATGGAAGCATGACTGCACAAGATTCATGATTGTGGGTCTCACTTAGGTTTGGTAGAGCAGAAGGCCCTGCTATAAATTGGCGGCCTCCAGCTCTGCTAATCCTTAGTTCCCCTTGCCTCACTTAAAGCCAGATTATGAGTCTGACAGTCTGAGGACCGCCAGAGTAAGGGTGGCACGGCGATGGTGGTCTTGTGACCGCCACATTATGATCCAAGTGGTTGTGCCGCATTGGGATCGTGACTTCACCAGGGAACCGCCATTCCCTGGCCGTGACGCGGCAGTCGAGAGGCATCTATATGCCTGGCAGGACCGCCGCGGTCTAGCCAAGCATATCAAGACTTTCATCACCGCCACTGATTTCATGGAGGTCTTTCCTCCATAGAAACAGTGGTGGTGAGGAAGAAAGGGGGCCCCCTTATGCCTCACGCCTTGTGGATGCACACAGGGGGGCATAATGTGTGCTACCCTGTGTGCATGCACAGAAGATCCAGCACAGCATGGACTTTTCAGTCCATGCCCTGCTGGATCTTCCATTGACGTTCCCATTGTGGTGCCTATTTTATAGGTACTACCATGGGAACAGCAGAGGAAATGCCAGCCAATGACAAAAAAAGTTATTATCGGGTGGGTGGTCCTTACGCGGGTGTAGCGATGTGGCGGTCCCGCTGCCTCATCATCAAACTCGTAATTGTGCCCTTAGAGATAGGGGAGCTGTCAGGTTTCTAGCCAGATGTCAAGCTACCTATACCACTAGAAACCTTTAGCCAGTGAGCTATCCACTATGGGGCTGCTAGCTAATGAAAGTGACTTTGAGGGCAGAAATTTCCACACTCATTTTTCCTTACTGGGTACTGCCATGTAGGGTATGAAATGTATGGTAGAACCTAGCAAAATGAAAGCAGAGATTTCATGACCACCAGCACTAAACTACCTCAGCATCAGGAATATTTCTTTTTTTTTATTTAGAAGCAAACTCCAAGTCTGGGAATTTGTTTCTGAATTATAAAAACCATCGTGAGCAACCTGGTCCCATGGGCATTTTCAGCTTAATTGCTCTTATATACAGAAAAATTTGCGATAGCATAGTAGTTAAGGTTTCTTTGAACATTCCTTTGATAAGTATTTTTTTTAGATTCTTAACAACTCTGGCGTCACTTGCCAATTATCCTCAAGCATTTTCATGACGCTAGCAACATTGGTGAAAGTTCAGTATTTCAAGTTTCCAACAGATATAGACTGAGGCACAAAAAGTTGAAGGATCGTCAAAAAGGAGTAATTTTCATCTTAGCCCCCTTGGAAAATGCTGCTCGCTGCTAAAAAAATAAACATTGAACTCCCAAATTGGCAGGAACGCAGAACTTCATCCAGAAATCGTCTTTTGTTGGTTTGGAGTAAATCCATTTGGAGGTTTTTAAGATATTTGCATTTGAATAAGTGTTCAGTGGATTTGAAAGAGGTAATTAGTATATCTATCTAGGACATAAAACTTGCAAGCTAGAACTCATAAATTCAGTCATTCACATGTGAGCTATTTCATGAAATGTGATTTGCTTATGAAAGGCTTGAGTTATTTTTTCCATCACTTTGAAATTTGTGGATTTGGAAATACCTGTGAACTTTTCATTCTGGAAAATAAATTAACACGGAAATGGAGAAACCAGGTGACCAGTTCTTTGCCAGACATAGACGGAAAGATACTTGGAGGCATGGAAAATTAAACACAAACAAAAGAAAAAAACAAAGGTGGTAAGCTAGCAAATTCAAAACAATTCAAGGGCATGTAGATGCCATTTTCTTTTTAAAAAAGCGCACCATTTTTCCTGTGCTTTATAATTTCAGTGAATTTCATTTGCAAAAGTGAATTTAAAAATAAGGCACCATCAACAAGATTGAAGGATAAAGGGATTAAGTATGGATGAAGAAATCACGAGCCAGACATTCAGGTACAAAAAGCCCTACCAGAAAACACCACATGAGAGCAAATCGATACAAGTTTGTGAACTTAAAATTGAGTGTTACAATAAAGTTGCAAATTTTATTTAAAAAAAACAGCAAATTAGCATTAAGTCACCAGTCCTGTGGTTGGCTGCAGGACCTCTTTAGAGACCCAGGAGATTGGGCACAGGGCCTGACTGAAGGTGAGGCCATGCATCCAATATCTGTGGCATAGGGCAAAAGGTCTTGCACCACACAGCTTTGCGTAATGGGTGGTTGGATGCAAGGCCTACATCCAGAGCCCCCTGTACAAGGCCTAAGGCAGTGCACAGCCAGGTTGGAAGTAGAAGTGGTTGCAGCCATGGGTGGTTGGACACAGGAGGATATGGTTGGTGGCCAGGACCCCCACCCAACCCCGTCACTCATGGCCAAAGCTCATACTTAACAGGTTTGAAGGCACAGGCTTTTAAATGGAGAACCTGACCACATGCTAGCTCCTGCCTCCAACTCCATCCAAGCAGTGCACAGCAGAGGTTCGACTACAACTACTGGTGAATTTCATGGAGATTTACGTTTGATTGTGGAATCACACGTCACCTTCACTTTAAATGTGTTTTTCAGTCAATATGTATCTATGTGTGTATTAAACAGTAGCAGTCTCTTCTTAGTAGTTATGGCTCAGTCAGAGTTTCCATACAAAGAGCTTTTTTTGTTGTACAATTCATTTTGGTGGTGTTTGATCAATCTTTATGAAACTTTCAAATATAAAAGTACCTCAGCTGCTCCCTGGAAAATTTTGGGGTGATCCATGCAGCGAGGGCTGATAAAAAGTGGGCTGGGGGTCCCACAATACATGCAATTTTCCATAGGGATATCGGGAAGCAATACAGAAAAAAAAGTCAGAAGAGAATTACACTAAAATTGACAGAAAGCTAGATCAATACTCAGACTGTGTACTTTTTCTGATTTGGAGTACATTTAGTCTGCCGTTTTTGAGAAATTAAAGGTCAAAGTAGTCTTATCTGGACAGTTGCTACAGCAGCACTCCTGCAGTAGCGTAAATTAAAAAAAGAAACTACTTTATTTGGCTGAGAGGCATTTTTTACCCATTGGCCTATTTGGATGACCAAGTAATCTGATTGGCTGTCCACAACAGCAACAGAAATATTATGGCTGCCATTGAAGGACATTGTATTGTAATTGTTTTGTAATGCATTTATATAGCGCTTACTACCCCTGACGAGGTGTCAAAGCACTTTTTCGGCGAGTAGCACGCTACGGAACCCATAAAGGATTAGTGTTGAGTTAGTATAGTGAAATACAAAAGTAATTTGAGTGGTGGATATTAATCAGTTATTTGGAGTGAGAAGGATTGCGGAGGGATAGAAGAGGGAAAAGGTTTTCATTTATATAAAGCTTGTTATCCCTGATGGGGTGTTGAAGCGCTTCTTTGGTGAGTAGCACACTACTATGGAACCCATGAAAGGATTAGTGACGCTCGACCAGTTGCTTTTCACTTTCTGCTGCTTTCCTGCTGTTCTATTGATTTGGACTCTCGCTGCACGGAGTCTGACCCAGCTGGTTTCGCGGACTGCCGCCCCAGCAACACGGTCCCTTCTGCAACAGGACTCCATATCCCAGGGGGCATAGCGTCACCGCGGAAGGAGCCATGCTACAATCTCGTGTTTACTAGCACTTAAAGATCGCGCAGGGCTCCCGTGGCGCGGGACGCCCGTCCAGTTGCTTTTCACTTTCTGCAGCCATCCCTGCTGTTCTATTGATTTGGACTCTCGCCGCACAGAGTCTGACCCAGCCGGTTTTGTGGACTGCCACCCCAGTAACACGGTCCCTTCTACAACAGGTCTCAATATACCAGGGTGCATAGCGTTACCGTGGCAGGAGCCGTGCTACAATCTCGCGTTAACTAGCGCTTAAAGATATTGCAGGGCTCCCGCGACGTGGGATGCCCGACCAGTTGCTTTTCACTTTCTGCTGCCATCCCTGCTGTTCTATTGATTTGGACTCTCGCGGCACGGAGTCTGACCCAGTCGTTTTCGCGGACTGCCGCACCAGCAACACGGTCCCTTCTGCAACGGGACTCCATATCCCAGGGGGCATTGCATCACCGCGGCAGGAGCTGAGCTACAATCTCGCGCTAACTAGCGCTTAAAGATCGCGCAGGGCTCCCACGGCACGGGACACACGACCAGTTGCTTTTCACTTTTTACTGCCATCCCTGCTGTTCTATTGATTTAGACTCTCGCCGCACAAAGTCTGACCCAGCCGATTTTGCGGACTGCCGCCCCAGTAACACGGTCCCTTCTGCAACGGGACTCCATATCCCAGGGTGCATAGCGTCACCGCGGCAGGAGCCGTGCTACAATCTCGTGTTAACTAGCGCTTAAAGATATTGCAGGGCTCCCGCGATGCGGGATGCCCGACCAGTTGCTTTTCACTTTCTGCTGCCATCCCTTAAAGATCGCGCAAGGCTCCCGCGGCGCGGGACGCTTGTGGGTTAAGGGCGGGCCCGACCTTGCCCGTCATTGACCGGAAGAGGCTGGGCTGGGCCACGGCTCTTTGCTGTTTGTCTTGACTTCATCGCTGAAGGTACTGTGCATATGATTTCCATTCCCGGATTGAGAATTTGTTAAAGGGTTCCTGGTTGTGTTGGACTTGAGTTGGACTAATTGGTGAAATTCATTGTTCTAAATTGTTTAGCTCATATTCAGCTTAGTATGGGGAAACGAAAAACATCAACTGCACCTCTAAAGAAGAAGCAGGGCAAAACGGGGGAAGGGCCCTGTTTATCTTTGTTAAATGATCTGACTGGTGCTATGGGAGCAATTGAAAAACACATTTTAAATGTAGAGGAGGCCATGAATCCAGACAAAACCCATACTACAGGGGGCCCTAGTGTACCCACTAGCGATAAGAATAATATTAATGCAAAAATTGATCCTCAAGTGGAGAACCCAAGCAGTTTAGACGGTCCGGGAGGTAGAAATGGATGTGTGGTAAATATCTCAGACCATATTATATATACTGATTCAGAGAACGATCCTCAGCCTACCTCGAAACGACCCGAAACCCTGATAAACTCCCAAAACAGAATAGAGAAAGAAACCCAAAGGGTTTGGTAACAACAAATTCAAAACAAATAAAAGCACCAAAGAAAGGCAGGACTCCTGCACTTAATAAAATGTGCGGGTGGGAAAAGGCGCTAGCTAGCTCTGATTCTCGGACACAGAACGAAGATTTAAAAGTGAGAAATTAATTGGGAGCTCTGGATACTTACCTTAGGGACATTTTAGATAAATTGAGTGGAAGATTAGGAGCAATAGAAGATGTGTACCATAATAAATGCGAATTTCCATCCCAGCTTAAGGTTATACAGAGTGCAGAAAAGGGGGACACTCCTCTAAATTTTGGTTCTTACTTAAGCCCTTCAAATCAAAGCACACAACCAATAACTGGAAGTGGAAACGGAAATGCGGACATTCGTTCCAGGCCAAACGTCCACAATGGAAGCAATATTAATCAGCTAGAGGGGCCAAGCGTGATAAGAGAGCCCAGTGTAATGGAGGGGCAGGAGTTTGAGAGACAAGTGCCATATATAGACTTGCCTCGGCGGCAACCCGCTATACTGTGGTACTATTTAATGTACCTAGGCTGCGTAAGGGGACTGTGGAAACATTTGAAAGCTTAAGAAATACATTTTTATCTTGGTTTGGGGCTAGGACTGACTTAACAGATAGAATATTTAGTGAGTTTAAAATGGCAAGAAGGGTGGGCTGGATAGTAAGGGGACATAAGGACCTGGCTGGTGATTGTGTAATATTAAATGTTAAGACCCCGTACCTAATTGAGTTAATCTTAAGTAGGGTGAGTAATAGTCCAATTCGGGCAAACCAGATCAATATTGTCCCACTAGGATACTTTTATAAGCCCAGCCAGCTTGACTGTGGCGTAGAGAGGAGGATGGCCCCATTGACAAACCACAGTATAAGTTATGGTATACCCACTTTTAACCGCTTTAACACATTACCGAGTTTGGAAGAAGTGGATTGACAAAATGGGTCTGAAAACATCTAGATGAATAGTGTATTAACGAAGTCTAGCACATATAGTAGGGAAAAAGTGCCAATGAATTGTAAGGTTGTGCTTGGTATAGGGGGCATAGTTTCATCTGGCTCACATGAAATTGCAGTACATCAGGAAATATTAGAAGTTGATCTGGTAGTGACCTCCAGCATTGGAAACTTTGGAACCTTTGATGATGTGTCTACTACAATGATGGATAAAACCCCGATGCCGAGTACAGAAAAAAGTCTGGTACCTAATATAGCTCCTAGAGGAAATGGTAGATGTAACTTTATGTTTTGGAACGTAGTAGGTTCAAAATCTAAAGTGACAAATGTATTGTGGAATGAATTTATCCAGCAATTTGATGTTTTTAGTGTACAGGAAACCTGGACGATAGACCCAATACATATTAATGGCTACAAAACCCTTCATACAACTGCTATAGCTTCCAAACATGGTAGAGCTAAAGGGGGGCTGTGCACTTATGTTTCAAATCTAGTTAATTTTGGGAAAATTGGTGATCGAGGATTGTTTTTACCAAATTATCAGATTAGTGGTAGATACAAACTGTTTAGTAATACTTGTGAATTACTATAATAATGTTCCCCATGATCTATTAGAAGGGGTTGTGAAGGCGATACGTGGTCACTTGCATAAGTTACAGGAGATAGGGAGTAAAGATTTGATTGTAGTCTGGGGGATTTTAATACTGCTCTCTGTCAACACTCGGATACTGGGAACTGTGGAATTACATATGATATGGAGACTTTTTTCCCACTTCCCACACACAAGGTACAGTGAATGTCTAAATGAAATAGTATTCGAATTTGATCTGGGATTTGCCAACACTTTAAGTACTCCCCCCGTGCCTTTTGGCCCTACGATTAATGGGCGTGGATCTTTTTCCACAATAGATTTTATCTTGGTTTCTAATCGTTATGTTTCAATTATTGACGAATTTTGCCAGCACCAGATTGTATTAAGTGACCATTTTGCTAAGAGTGTGGGCATTTTGCTATTTAGACAAAATGCAAGTAAGGCTAACAATTCGAATTCTATTTTAGAAAATATTTCATTATCTAGGCAAAAGGGTTATACCCTAAGCTGGGATAAAGTTGTACCCAAAGACTTCACGGTTGGTGTGGTAATGAATTGCTATGATAAGATCAGGGCATGTTTGGACGAAAATACTACACCTAAGGAAATCATTGATAGTTTCACTGATATTGCAGTCTACATTAAGAAGGCGCTTACTGTTGGTACAAACGGCAGGAAAAAATGTAAAAGGAAAAAGGGGTGGTTCGATCCAATTTGTACTCGGGCCTATAGAAATCCCAAGCATGCCCTACATAAGGAAGTCAAAGATAGGGATAAAATCAGAGAGGGACGGAAAGAGTATACGCTTGCCTTAAAAGGCACAAAAGATTGTCTGAAAGCAGAGACCTGGGTAGCCTATTGTATTCTGGAAGGCAGTTAATGCACCATTTTTTTATAGATAAGGATGCAGCCACTATTAAAGTGGCCATCCCAGAACATAGATGGATAGAGCACTACTCAATTTTGTATGATGAAACATCCTCAGGGTCACATGATACTGTGGACTCTGAGGTAGAGCATGGTATACTGTCAAGGGATGCTGAGATGGAGCATGGTATATTGTTAAGGGACCATGGGAAAATACTTGTATTTGAGCTAAGTGAGGTAAATCTGGCTATCACCGCAAGCTTGGGAGGAAAGGCAGCAGCGCCGGATGGTGTCCCTGTCGATATTTTTAAAGCTAATATTGCGTTATGGGGACCATTGCTGACACAAGTGTTTAATGCATCTAGTTCTGCTGGTTTTATTTTAACATGGTACGAGTCCATCCTTGTTCCAATATTTAAAAAAGGGGACAGGACCAAACCGGCCTGCCACCCACCAATATCGTTGTTGAATTCAACAGTGAAAATTGTGGGTCGGGTTATATTTCGAACAGACTTCAGGACTGGGCAGATGAACAATCGGTGATAAGTGACCTCCAGTTCGGCTTCCGCAAAAAGCTAGGCTCAATTGAGCAGGGCCTTAACTTAAACATTTTATTGAGTAAGTATATTAAAGCAAAAAAGGGAGCCCTGTACTTGGCCTTCGTCGACTTATCATCGGCGTTTGATTGTGTAAGGCATAACAAACTGTGGTTTATTTTCGAAGAATTGGGTGTTGAATCAGTTTTAATCTCTTTTATAAGAGAGCTTTATTTAGGGGCAAGGGCACGGGTACAGTTTGGGACGGTTGGCGAATGCACTGGACACTTTAAAGTAAAACGAGGCATTAGGCAAGGTTGCGTCTTCGCCCCGTTTCTTTTTACCTTGTATATAAGCAATCTTGGAAAGGTTTTGGTCCAAGAATGTAAAGATCTACCTGAGGCTGGTAAACGCCCCATTCCCGCATTGTTATATGTGGACGATGCGGTCCTAATGGCCCGTACTCCGTTGGGACTGCAAAGGGTGGTTACCAGCTTTGCAAATTTTATGTCAGAAAGAGGTCTTAACATTAACTCATCTAAAACTTTTATAATGAATTGTGGGTCAGGATGTATAAAGACGAGATCCATTTTTATTGATATAAAACGGATTGAAAGTACAAAGGTATTTTCCTATCTTGGAATATTGTTTGACCATACGGGGTCATGGGTGCAGGCTGTTAAAGCAAGGAGATTATTATATATAAAGAACTTATCTGCTCTATCAAATTTCAGTAGGAAATTAGGCAGACGTCCCACGGTGGAATTATTAGATATCTATAAAGCGAAATGTGTCACTGTTGCCTTATATGGAGCTGGTATATTGGGGTATGCGGACGTAAGCTCGCTGCAGGCAGCTGAAAATATGTTTTTAAGATTTTTGTTGATGGTCCCTAACAGTACGTCTTCCTTTATCTGCCACAATGAACTGGGTTTGACATATCTGGAAGACATTATACAGATCCAACCGGTTTTGTTGTGGCATAGGATATGGACAACAGAGGAAACACATTTTAACCATGGGGTTTTAGAAGACTGTAGGGGCCTGGATGGGGTGATACATATTAGATGGTTGTCGTATGTTAAATCCTTCCTATATAATATAGGCCACCATGAATTTTATGATGATCCGCTCACTATGATTAGAGTAAGCAGGAAAAACCTTAAGAGTAATTGCCTGAATTTTCTGAGCGAATGGAGATTGTGCGTTGAAATGAATAAAACTACGGTGCAAGCACACAATCTCACATTAACAACTTTTAGACTTCAGCCATACCTACGCCCTATAATGATTGATTATGATAGATTTTTATTGATGCGTTTCCGCCTGAGCACTCTGTATAGATTATTAAGTTTTCCAGTTGTAAATGACTGGTCAAAACAGCTTTGTAAATGTCCGTGCGATGACACCTCTGACCAGTCTACCATACACGTGTTATTTTTCTGCAAATTTTATTTTTTACAGAAAAAACTATGGATTGTTCCTGTACTAAAAGTATTTGGTTTGAGGTTTTGTCACCCAGCATATGTGGCACTTCAACAACTAAAGACAGTCTTTGTAGTGGCCTCTGTAACAGCCTTTTTAAAAAATGGTTTTAGGTGCAGGAAAACGATCACAATGTGATAAAAAGAAAAATGAAATTATGTCTATGAACACGGTGCCATGTCCTCTATTGTAGATATTATTACATGTTTTAATAATAATATTAATAATCTTTTTATTATGTGCTTTTATGGTTATATATATGTGTTACAGAATAGAGTATTATTGAATTGAATTAGTATAGTGATATATGAAAGTAATTTGAGTGGTGGATGTTAGTCAGTTATTTAGATGGAGAAGGGTAGCAGAGGGATAGAAGAGGGACAAAGGTTTGCATATATATAGAGCGCTTGTTACCCCTAATGGGGTATTGAAGCGCTTTTCCGGTGAGTAGCACGCTACTCCGGAACCCATAAAGAATTAGTGGTGAATTAGGATTGTGAAATATGAAAGTAATTTGAGTGATGGATATTAGTAAGTAATTTGGATTGAGAAGGATGCAGAGGGATAGAAGAGGGAAAAAAGGTTTGCATTTATATAGTGCTTGCTACCCCTAAAGAGGTGTTGAAGTGCTTTTTTTGGCGAGAAGCATGCTACTCTGTAACCCATAAAGAATTAGTGATAAATTAGTATAGTAAAATATGAAATTTGAGAAGTGGGCATGTTAGTCTGTTATTTGGATTGTAAAGGATTATGGTGGGATAGAAGAGTGAAGGATTTAGACTTCTTTTATTTTTGGGAGGTTATAGCAGTAGTGGGAGGCTTGGGATGAGTAAAAAGGAATGTGAAGGGGAAGAGTCAGAGAGAAGAGTTTAGAAAGGCTTGTTTTTGGGGATCAGTATAGTAAAAGAGGTATCAGGTGGTGCAAGGAGGGGAGTAGGGGAGAGTCTAGAAAGGGCTATTTTGGGGATCATAGTAGTAGTATGGGGTTTGGGATGAATGAGAGAGCGGAGGTAATGGATACATTGATAGAGGTATAGGGTGAGATATAGGCTAGTGCATTGGAAAGAGTAGTAGAAAGAGGTTTGAGATGAGTCCGAGAGTTGAGGTAGAAAATATATTGAGAGAGGTATAGGTGAGAAATAGGGTAGTGCATTGGATATGCTGAATTAGAAGAAAGTAATAAATATATAAATCCATAAGTACAAGGAAAGTTTATAGATGCATAAAGGAAGTAAGTATATTTAGATATTGATAGAGGTATCATGTGAGAAATAGGGTAGTGCATTGAATATGGTTTTTTTGGGGGGGAGAAAAGTAATAAATATATAGATCCAAGTACATGGAGGGAATATAAATGCATAAAGGAAGTAATTATAAGTAGATTAAAGATGCATTCGATAAACCCTGGTTTTCAAGTGTTGTACCTAAAAATGTATTTATTTATTTATTTAAAACATAATTATTCTACATGTTTATACAAAGCAATACACACATATAGCTACATATCTATAGTACAAATAAATGCTTATATGCAGAGGGATATGCTGTATATTTCTGTTTGCTTATGGTGCTAATGTGGGGAAGAGCCAATTCTTGAGTAGTTTTCTGAAGCTAGATCTTACGTTGGGGGTAAAGAGTTCCATGCTTGAACAGAGAAGGATGTGTCACTCATGTTTTTTTTCTTGAATCTTGGAATTTTGAGGCAAGGCGCCATGCTAGAGCAGAGGTTCCTATGATAAATGTCTTTGGTGATTTAAGTCCTGATGAAGAACGGTCCCATTCCATGTATGGCTTTGTGGATGTTACAAAGCAGCTTGAACGTGGATCTTCTGGCAACCGGTAACCAATGCAGGACTTTCAAGAAAGGGGAGATGTGGTCTCACCGTTTGATATGCAAGAGTAGTCTGGCAGCCGAGTTCTGAATCCGTTGTAGTCTTATCATATTCGTTAAAGGTGATCCGTGGTAGAGGCTATTGGCATAATTAAGTTTGGACAGAACAAGGGAGATGGTAGCTTGAACCTTGTGTGGAAATCCCAAATGGGGGAAGACTCGTCGTCGACTCACACAGTGAACGGTCTCAAACTTTGCATTACGGGGGTGGCCACCCATGGGATTTGAATGCTGGGCTGTGCGCACTGGAGATTGAGTGCAGAGCCAGCCACACATGGCCAAAGACAATGCATAGTGGTGGGTTTTATGCCAGTGTGATGTTGGGCCCACAACTTGGCCACAGGGTCTATGCTGCCCACAACTGAAGGCCATGCACAGCAGGGTGTTTGTCATTCACAGAGGGTGAATGCAGGGCCTGGCTTCAGGTCCAAGCCTCTACAGTTTTCTGTCAAAATATGTGCTCAGTAAGGAAGCTGGGTGAATATGTTAAAAAAATAATCAGAAATGCACAGTGTTAGAAATGGGGTTTTGGTTGGCTAGGGTATGCACCTAAGCCAGGCAAAACCCACCCCCCTAGTCAGGGTAAGGGAGCTACACACACTAGCTAACCCCTGCTCACCCCCTTGGTAGCTTGGCAGAGCAGTCAGGCTTATCCCAGAGGCAAAGAGTAAAGTGTTTGTGCAGCCCACACACACCAGTGACACTCTAGGCAGACCACAGTAAGAGACTCCACACAAGGTTATGTACAAATATCCTTTGTATTATACATAAAACACATTAGAGCACAATCACATAAATCAATATTCACTTTGCAACCCAGGCAATAGTCACAATACTGTTTAAGTCATAAATCACCTTGCCACTAGGAAATTGTCATGGAAATACATTTAGTGCAATAAGGTAAATACTCCTGGGTTGCACCTGTTATATCAACATCATAAGGAAAACACCATTGTTGTGTATATCTTACAGTTCCTGAACATTATATTTATTAGCGGATATCTTTCCAATGTCGCAAAGACTTTCCTCCTAATATTAGGGCATGTAAATGCAGCAAATTAGGGAGGGAAACACAGGTCACCAGGCTTCATCATAATTCACTGTCGAACCTAACTCACCACATTTCATTATAAACTTTCAGGCCGCAGTGCATCTGTGCAGCTCTAACAGTTAATTCGGTACTCAGGGTGGTTTCCCTGATATCCATTCCCTGCCGACTCCTCCGTGGAGAAATCACTCTGACGTGTAGTGCCCCCAGGTATGTGCACGCAATATAGCGGGGAGGGCCCACATCCTTCCTCCCACGACGGCGAGGAGACTTCACTCGGTCCCCTCCACCGGAGAAATGGCAGAGCCAGCTGCCCGCAGACCTGCAGTGCAGCTGCCAAATTTAAATGTGGCAGAATACAAAAACAATGCCCCAAAAGGTATGTGTGCAACAAGGAGGGAGGCACCCGCACTGCTCACATTGGTGGGGAGACCTCCCCTTGCAAAAGGGCTGGCTGCTCGTGAGCGCATGGCACAGCTGTTGTTGGTAGGGCATCTCCACCCCTACCTCGGATGGCCTGAGGCCCTCAGGTGTGGCTGGTGCGATGCGGCCGGGGCTCCGTCCCGGCCACACGGGGAGCACCCTGCACCACCTCCCACTGGAGTTTATTGTGGGCAATACGTTCTAAGTCTTACCGCGATGGGCTGGCTGCTGCTGACGTTGTCCTTGCTTTCATTTTCTGTGCGGTTGCTGGGCAACACCAGGAGCTTCTGGCAGCGCGTCAGTTGCCTGGAAAGACTGGGGACTCCCCCAGGCCGGTCAGGCCACACTGGCCAATTCCTATCAACACCCAGCTCTCAGGGGTACGCTGTCTTGATAAGAGCAGCCCAACGCTGTGGTGCTGGCAATAAGATTTCCCTGTGGGCTTGTACAGCACGGGCCAAACAAACAGGGCCCCGGCTGTAAATCACAGTGGGACCAGGTACCGGCTGCCAGGGAGAGCAAGAGCACTTCCTACGTCTCAGCTCTCCCCTCCCTTCACTTGAACAGAAGAGACAAGGGCAGCGGTGCACGCGCTAGCCCAAGGTTGTCTGAACAGCGCTCCCCATGCGCTGGAATGGAAACCAAAAGTGTTCCTCATGCACTTTACTTTCAAAATGAAAGAAAGGAAGAACAGTCCAGTCCTTGTCCTGCAGGAGCAGCAACTACAGGTCCACCCACCCCTAGCACAGCAGGGGCAGTGCTTCTCGCACAGCTCTTCAGTGCTCCACTTAGACAGGTTTCTTTTAGATCTAGTGGGATCTTTCCTGAAGTCTTTTGTATCCCTGAGACGTCCAACAGGAGGCCAGCATACACAAGCACTTGGAGATTCTTCACAAGCAGGTTACCCCAGCATGACAAAAAGAGTCAGTCCTTTTCCTCCACCACAGACAGAAGCAGCAACAACAGGCCAACTCAACCTCACACAGAAAAGGCGGTACTTCTCCTTATCAGTCCTTTTCCTCTTCTTCTTGGCATGGTCCTCTTGTTCCTTGAAGTAATCTAAAATCCTGGGGCTCTAGGTCTAACACGTATACCCCATTGTGTCATTGTTCTCTTTGCTGTAAGGATATCTGAACCCAGTCCAAGCCAGTCCTATCCTCCCAGGTGCAGCATGACCACAGTGGATGGAGACAGAATTGTGAAAAGGAGACATAGCCTACTCAGGTGCAAACAAAACTCCTCCCACCACTCTGAATGCAGACCAGGTCTATTCAGCCCAGCATTGAGTCACCCAGGGCACACCTCATCCCCCTTGTAACTGTCTAGAGTGAATGCACATCCCTAGCTCCTGTCACTCCAACACCAGATGCTGAATACACAACCTGTCAGAGGCACACAGGATGGTAAAGTAAGAAAATGCCCACTTTCTAAGAGCGGCATTTTCAAACACAGAATTTAAAAACCACCTTTTCCAAAAGGTTTGTTAATACATTCTAAGGTCAGAGAACCTAAACTCCATTTTCCTATCTCCTCCCAATGGAAAATTATACTTGTAAGATGGTACAAAGCAAATCCCATGTTAGTCTGTGGGACAGATATCCTTTCAATAGTGAAAAACAAAATTGGCAGTATTTCACTATCAGGACATGTCACACCACCAGTACATGTCCTACATCTCACATCAACTGCATGCTGCCCTTGTGGGTAAATTGGGCGTAACTTAGGTGTGCCTTACGTGTAAGAAAAGGGAAGGTTTGGGCATGGTAAGTGGGTGCATTTGCCTGGTCACATGGCAATTTATAACTGCCATGCAAACACTACAGTGGTAGTTCTGAGACACATTTACAGGGCTACTCGTGAGTGGCACAACCAGTGCTGCAAGCCCACTGATTTACAGGCCCTGGCACACTCACTGCACTTTACTAAGGACTTACCAGTAAATCAAATATGCTAGTCATGGATAACCAATCATATCACAATTTATACAGAATGCATATGCACGTTAACAGTGATCAGCAGTGGTAAAGTGCCTAGAATCCTATAGCCAACGAAAACAGGGTCAGAAAAATAGGAGGCAAAAGGCAAAAAGTTTGGGGATAAACCAGCAAAAAATGTCAAGTCTAACACACAGAAAAAAAGTTACAATGACATTATAGTTAGGTAACACAATATTATTTTTGCATATGTCTAAAAAAAACTAAAAGTGCACTAAAAACAAAGGTTAGGTGTTATAATAATGTAAAAACTAACTTATAAAAAAAAGATACTGAAATTCATCAGTTACAGTTTACTGAGCTAACATTAACTAGCACCCCTACTATGCACTGTTGATGACCTTTGTTGATATCGCTGATTATATCTCAAAAGGCATCATTGATGACATCACTGATGACATGAAACAATCATTGTGAAATCATCCTACGCAGTTTGTGGCCTTGAAGTAATTCAACACACTACAGGTGTGAACAAGTTTCTCTTCACCTTATTGAGATTATCCACTTCAAAGTTCAAATGATCCACAATTGTAAGTCAATAGGTTGACAGGTATATATCTGCCATTTTAAAGATACTTTATTCCATGCTCTGTGGACTACACTCCATAATTCAGTAAAATATACTACACATGTTCCTGGGTGGAACACAGTGGAATGCAACCTTACAGCCTTGCTTGCAACACCACAATCCTTAACATTCTCTCAACAGACACAGCTACAGCCAAAACGGCTCAGTAGAATTACACTGAATGTGGCAATTATGGCAGAAAGCAAGATATTCATCCAGAAATGGTGCTTTTTGTGTATTGGTGTGAATCCTTTCTGTAGCGTTTGAGAAATTAAGGCTCAAAATGTATGGATATTTCACATAAGCTACAGAGGATCTGTGAAGGATTTGCAGATCTGCGTGTGCAAGCACATGTTGTGAATGGAAGGTCGCAACCTGAAGGAAAAGTTGTGGCTACCATTTTAGGACTGGCGAAATTGGTCACTGAATCCTACATTTTATTTAAAAAAAAGATATAAAGGGGCAAGATTGCGGGACCCTGACCCTTTGGAACCCTGGGGTCAAATCTAAGAACCATATGTTTTCGGGGGGTTCCGTGAATCCATGGAACCACTACGATGCACAGCAACACCCCTGGCAGATCAGCGGTCTGTAGCCCATCAAAACAATTAAAGAAGGCAGAGTTGGGATCCCGCGGAGGGTTGGGAACAGGGCTTGACACACGCTCACACATGCATATATATATATATATATATATATATATATATATATATATATATAGATATACATATATTCACACACACACACACATATATATATATATATATATATATATTCACTGAAAAAACCATAGGTTATAGACCATATATAGTTAGGAATTAGCATTTACAAAACCTTGAAAATTCACTGAAAAAACCATAGGTTATAGACCATATATAGTTAGGAATTAGCATTTAAAAAACCTTTTTTTACTCACACAAAACCATTGAAATTCCATATATAGTTAGTTGTACTAACTATATATCGCGCACCCGCAATCCACTGCTGATCATGTCACATATTACATCATTCATGACATGGTCAGTGACATCACTGATGACATCACTGATGACATCTCAAATGACATCACTGATGACATCACTGATGACATCTCAAATGACATCACTGATGACATCACTGATGACATCTCATTTGACATTACTGATCACATCACTGATGACATCATTCATGTGATAATACGATGAACCTCTTCAGATTCTAATATAACCTTAGATACACTCAGTGTAAACAGACACTCACAGACTGTCACTCATCCATGGAGTTACTCACACACCTAGTCAGTCATGCAAAGAATCAATCACACCTCCATTTCCTCAACTATACAGTTATACACACCTTACTTATTCAAACATATACTAACACATATTTACTCTCTTTTACAATGCCTGATACAAGTTCACAATGATCAATACAGCCACTCACACATTCACTGGCTCTTATGCACAGTTATTTATATATGTCAACTGTCACATGTACTGTGTTTTACATATGTACTTACTTTGACATGTAGCACTGAGATATCCATTCACTCACCAATGCACTCAGTCAACCGCCCATACAGGTGTTTCTACATGCACTTTTGAACCCATACATCTAGTGAATCAACTGCTCACACATCTATGCACAGAGTCATACACCTCCCAGCCACCCACACACACACACTCAGTCTCCCATACAAATACTTGGGCAACCAATCAATAACCCATATACTTACTCATATAGCTACTGATCAACACATGCAGCAGTTTACAGAACAACAGACATAATGATGCACAAATTAAGACAGTTTAGTCACTAACCCATGCACTCAGTGACACACATGTATTCACTCACTCATACAGTCAGTCATGCACCTACTAAATCCTTCATTCAGACACTTATACATCCACTCATTCTTCAATATGTAAGACATATTTCAACTTTACAGAAACATACAGTCACTGGATGTTGTCATCAGTGATGTCATCAGTGATGTCATTTGAGATGTCATCAGTGATGTCATCAGTGATGTCATTTGAGATGTCATCAGTGATGTCATCAGTGATGTCACTGACCATGTCATGAATGATGTAATATGTGACATGATCAGCAGTGGATTGCGGGTGCGCGATATATAGTTAGTACAACTAACTATATATGGAATTTCAATGGTTTTGTGTGAGTAAAAAAAGGTTTTTTAAATGCTAATTCCTAACTATATATGGTCTATAACCTATGGTTTTTTCAGTGAATTTTCAAGGTTTTGTAAATGCTAATTCCTAACTATATATGGTCTATAACCTATGGTTTTTTCAGTGAATTTCATTGGTTTTTTAAAAGCTAATATCTATAGCTGTAAAATGTATTCTTCTTTAAATCAAAAAATATATTTTATATGTTTATTAATAATTTTTTTTATTATTATGTTTTGGTTCGCTCCCGGTTCGCGAACCGGGTAGCTTCCCGTTAGCTCAATTTGGTGCCGCGACTCGGTACGCGAACCGGTAAACGTTCCATTTGCGCAACTGCCGCGTTAGAAATCAACATCGTGATGCGTCGCGGAAGCGCGATGTATCGCGTTGTCGCGTAATGCGTCTTATGACGCGCCGCGTTAGCGCACCCGGAAGTGCTCCGGAGCGCGAACCGAGGCGCAAAGCGCAGCTCCCCGGAAGCGATCCGGGGCGCGTCCCGCAGCGCGTAACATAAGCGTAACAGGTCATGTGACTTGTTAATAAAACTTTTCATTGGTTTATTTCACTTTTGGTTTCCTAATGATGTAAGGCTAGGTCATGTGACCTAAAAATAACACTTTTCATTGGTTTAGAACTATTTTTTTCCAAAATGATGAAAGCCCCCACCTTTTTTCTCACTCTGACTTTCAACTTTGTGAAAGGAAGACCTATTTTGCTGAGTAGAAAATGGCTTCAGTAGTAGCTGCAGCTGGTGCACCCCCACCACCACCACCACCACCATCAAGGAAGAGAGGACCACCTCCACAGTTCCTTCCCAACACAGAGGAGGAAGAGGATGAAGAAGAGGAAGAGGAAATACAGCCAACACAGTTTTTACGTGAGGAGCCCCGGATATCTCACCACAAAAATAGTTTTATTTGGCAGTTTTTTTCTTTTCCTCAAGGACAAAAAAAAGTGAATGCTCGCTATGTGACATGCCTCATATGCAAAGAAAATTTATCTAGAGGCACAAATAAAAAGTATAGTTTCGGCAACTATACTATGCACCGTCACATGCAGAGGTGGCATCCACTGAATTACAGCAGGGCAGAGATGCGTGACCTGCAAGACAACCCACCAACTCCTGTGGCCAGGACATCGGCACAGGTAACTCTGTCGGGGCCAGAGGCACGGGAAACAGTGCCAAACATTCAAGAAAATTTTGTCCACATGAAGATAGTGTGTATATATTGCGGTAACCTACTCTCATGTGGCAATATGAGTATTAATTTGATAAACAGAGCCTATGAAAACCACAAGTGCTCTAAACGCCCCAAAAAATAAAAAAACATTTTGCTCCTGTTGAGCCCTTTCTAATACCTGTTTTTCGTTGTTTCCCCCCCAAAAAAACAAAAAAAACATAAAATTGTTTAAAAAATACAAAAAAAACAAAAAATGTTCAGAAAAATAAAAAAAATATATAAAACAACAAAAACATTAAAAAAAAAGTTCTTTTCAGAACTACATCCCCTTTATGAAAAAATTGCTAGAATGTTTAGCACTCTGGCAACCTCTATTTCTTTTGGTTCGCTTCCCGGTTCGCTCCCCGGTACGCGAACCGGGAGCGAACCAAAAAAATTTAAAAAAAAAAAAGAAGAGTAAGTATAAGGGAAGTAAACAGAGAGTAATGTTAAAAGAAAGACAGCTATAGGGACTAAACCAGAGATACTGTTTAATAGATTTATTTACTGAAGAAAAGATGAAAGAGGATATAATTGTGAAAAACAAAATAGATAAGGAAGTGAAAGAAAAAAAGGAGAGTAGAAGAATAACAAAGAAGAGTTTCTTAGAGAATATGAGTGAATGTTCAAAATAAGATTAAAACATGTGGAATAACAGAGAGAAAAAACAGAAAGCAGAAAAGAAGAAGTAACAGAAAAAGAATAATTGAAACAGCAAAGAAATCTAAATAACATAGGGGCATATTATCAACATAGGCAATAAAAGTTTTGCAGCTTTTATCGGCAGAAATGTGTCGCTAAAGCCGCTTTTGCGGCAGGAAACTGCCGCTAAAACCGCTTTTGCAGCAGTTTTCTGCCGATAAAAACAGCAATAATTTTATTGGCTGTGTTCATAATATGCCCCTTATTATTCTTCAACTACACAGAGAAAGCATAATGAACAAGTAGTGAAAGAGTGATCAGTCAGAGACACTAAGAGTAATAGAGACGGAGTGAGTGAACAAGAGTGAGGAACTATGAGAAGAGAGGGACTGAGAAAAGGAGTGGAAGTAGTAGAGTAAGTAAGTAATAGAGAAAGGAATGAGGGAAGTAGCAAAGGCAGGAAAGTGAGGGTTAAAGAAATGAAGCAGTGGAACTAATAGTAGTTAAATGTGATAGAAATGTAATGAAAAGAGTACAAAACATTTACCTTATAATTGTCGTTAACTTAGTCACTTGTTATTTGTATACTTTCAATCTGTGAAAGAGAGAACAAACATTTGAAAAATATTAAAACATGTATTTAAAAATTAGAAAAGACAAGGGAAAAGATTGAAGGACAAACAGTTTTTCAAAAACTTTGACACTTACAGAAGCTTCTGCTTCTCCAGGCCCCCTACACAGTCCTAAAGATATACATTTTAAACTAACAGTATCTTGATGCAGATGAAGTGAGGCCTATCTTGGAACATGGTGCATCTTTTGCACTGCTGTTGTCTCACAAAAGTGACGCAATGGCAGCGCAAAAGAGGTGCACAATCATCATAAAACTGTTGCTAACATTTTAAATGATTGTTTCAGGATGGCAATAAAGTGTGTCCTATCCAGACGTTTGTTTCAGGTGAGGCCTACTCAGGGTTGCAGATTAAATTTACGCTTGTTGAAGAGTACAGAGGAGATAATACATGTGAAGGCCTACCAATAAAGTTCAGACCTCCTCTGTTTCCCTGGACAGGCCTAAACTTCATCTGCACAATGTGATTCGTAATGTTAGGAAACACAGGTAATGTATTTGAAAAACGTGCAATTTCTTTTGCTCATTTCACAATCACATCACTTGTGTTTCCTTTGGTTAGGTATCTCATTGTGCAGATGTAGTCCAGCATATGAAAGAGTACGCACTGCATGCAACAACTTTGACACTTACTGAAGCCTCAGCTTCTCCATGCCCCCTACACAGTCCTAATTATATACATTTTAAACTGACGGTATCTTGCTGGAAATGAACTGAGGCCTATCTTGCAACATGGTGCATCTTTTACACAAAAGTGAGGGAACAGCTGCGCAAAAGAGGCACACAGCCTTCATAAAACTGCCCTTAACATTTTAAATTATTGTTTCTAGATGCTGATAAGGTGTAACCTATCCACAGATTTGTTTCAGGTAAGTCCTACTCAGGGTTGCAGATGAAATTTAGGCTTGTTGAAGAGTATAGAGGAGATAATACATGTGCAGGCCTACCAACAAAGTGAGTCATGTCCACTGCACTCTTGAACAAATGTCAGACCTCCTCTGTCTCCTGGAACAGGCCTAAACCTCATCTACACAATGTGATGTGTAATGTTAGGAAACACAGGTAATGTAATTGAAAAACGTGCAATTTTTTTTGCTCATTCCACAATCACATCACCTGTGTTTCCTTTGCTTAGGTATCTCATTGTGGAAATGTAGTCTATCATATGAAAGACTACGTAGAATGTGAGCACTGTATGCAACAACTTTGACACTTACAGAAGCCTCAGCTTCTCCATACCTCCTACACAGTTCTAAATGTACATCATAAATACAAAAAGTACAGAATTAATTATACATGTTAAATGGTTTATTTTTGCTGTTCTCAGAATGTATCAAATTTCACTAAAAACAGTGACTTGAAGGTATTCATCATATAACAGCGGGGAAAAAAAACACAATCAAAATGATTGTGTTTAAAAAACCCATATAACATAACCAATCATAAATCAGAACTCCTCAAAAGTAACTTACTTTCCATGACGTCGAAGGATGTCCAATGAACAGCTTACACTCTGTTGTGCTGTTTTTATTTTCAGCCCACCACTTTCTGAAAGAAAACCTCCATCGTTTTGAAAATATGTTACATACAATAAATGACTTCTCGCTCTCTACCACACGTTTCCACAAGGCCAAATCATGTAAGAGCCATTTATAACTCTTGGAATTCTTGTAAGCAAATCCCGTCATTTTGTATTTCCGCAACTTTCAGAAAGAAAACGTTCAAGATCACTTTCACAATCCTGGACTAGTAATATCTTACCCTTCTTGCTCACTCATGTTCTACATTTCCTATGACACTGATACTGCTTACTATGAAGCAGACTTACACTACCTCTATGACTACTACAATTATTTAATTCTCTACATCACTTTTAATCACAAAGCAATATAAAACAGTAGATAAAATTATATCAACCCCTAGAATCATTATAGGCCAGTTACCTACCCTAAATTCTGTCTTCTGAAAACAGAAAGTAAGAATATTTTTAAGTTAAAAGGCAACATTTTTCATAGTCAAATGTGAATCATTTCCGAAACACCAGCTTTTTTTACATTTTAAGCTGTGTAATAAGCGGATGTTGTCAAAGGACCATCATGTCATATAATAGATGCAGTTACAAATGTTCTTCCTAAAATCAACGACTGTGTAGCCACAACATTTGTAATTAAAGTTGAAGACTTACTTTCATCAGGTTTATATAGTTGGAATTTTAAAATGACATTATAACCAAAAGTTTGGTCAAATAATCTAGACAGCATTGCAGACTTACATTACCTCTACTCCATGTTTTTATTGGCTGCTTGAATTAGCTTATAAAAAGAACTCATTCAAAGTGCAGTTATTTTTCCATGACGTCAAGTGTTATGGTAAGAACACCGTTTGCTTTGGGAAATACTCTGTTGTCCTTTAACTAATCCGTGCCCACCACTTTCTGTAAGAAAACCTTCTTTTTTTCCAGGAACTATTTAAAACTCAAAAATAACTTTTGACTCTGTACTACACTTATCCTCAAGGCCAAATTGTGTAGGAGCCATTAGAACCTCTTGAAATTCCTCAGAGCAAATCCTGAGATTCCTTCCCTAAAATTTTGGTTTTAAAAACACCAGCTAAGAATTTTTAAGGTCAAAAGGCAATTTTTAAAAAAAAAGTTCAAACAGAATCATTGCAGAATGACCAGCCATTTCTAGACTTTAAATAAGCTGTGTAATGTCCTGATGTTATTGAAGGACCGTCATGATATATAATTGCTGCAGTTACAAAAGTCCTTCCTGATATTGACAACTGCGAAGCCACAAAATTTTTAATTAAAGTTGTCAATTTTGTTCCATCAGGCCTACATCGTTGGAACATTAAAATGACATACTGGCCATATGTTCGTATAAATAATGTTGACATCATTTCAGATTTACATTGGCTACACTCCATGATGTGATCAGCTGCTTTTACTAGCTTATTAAAGGACACTGATTTACTGTCTGGCAAAGTTAAATATATAAATCTTTCTGAGTCTACACTAGTAGTACTTGATACCCTACAGTTCCCGCAGTCATGCTGCCATTGATAAGAAAGCCCAAACAGGTGATCTACATCTACACCTTCAGCATGCAATACATCAAGCATATACATTAAAAACTCCTGACAATCTTGCTGAATATTTTGAGAGAATTGTGTTTGACCTGAACATCTGTCTAACAGATTTCGAATTTCAGACACACTTTCTATTTTTGTTCTATCAGTGCTACATTTCTCTAACACAGAATTCAACAAACTGCAAAATCTCTGATCCGAATTGACCACAATCTCTTCTTTTACATTTTCTAGAGAAAACAAAACATTAACCACTACATTAGCATAGCAGTTGACACCAGAACTGTTTTCAAATTGAAAACCAACAACATCTTCAACAGAATCCTTTTTCTTTCTGCTTATAATTTCAGGTTCATCGACTTTTCGTCTTTTTGCTACAACCTCCCTAGTATTGGTCACATTTCTTCGTTTCCGGCCTACCACACGTTTCTCAAACAAAGGATATTGAGGCAAATGTGGCGCATACTCTCTTCTTAACCTATTGTATTCCTTAACACAATCTAGATCCGCACAAATGTTTGTGACATCACACTCAATCAAGTACAATCCCGATAAAGTTCTAACTCGTGACAATGCCACATATGCCATACCCTCCTTGAACACAGAACTGTCAATATTCACCAATGCACTGTCTACACTTAAACCTTGCGATTTATGGATTGTCACCGCATATGCCAAGCAAACAGGAAACTGCTTATGGCGAACATATAAGTCTTTTACAAGCAAATATCTAGCAGAACAACGACCAATTAGCTGTACTTCCTCAATGACATCAAATTTAATTTTTAAAAATTCAATTCCATCTCTATTTCTGTATTTCACAAAATCAACAACATTACCCATTGATCCATTTACCAGACCTCTTTCAACATGTAAATTCCTTCTTAAAATTATACGGCAATTTAAGCACACATTCAGAGTCTTTTCAAATTCTGCAGTTTTAGATATAGTCTTCTCTAATGAATCCAATTTTGTTTTCAAATTCTCAGACAAAATAATTGTTGATCCCATATGCTCTACTCTGTCAATAGCTTCCAGTTTCACAATCTCTTGGTTTTCTAAATACAACATTTTGTTGTTGAAGATGGCACATTCTGCAAGAGTTGGCATCAAACATATTCCAGATTTCTTCTCAGTAATTTTCTGAAAAATATTCTCAGGCACGTCTTGTTCTGGATATAAATTTGACAGTAATCGTGCATGTAAAGCTTCTTTCCCATGCTCGGTCACTTTTCCAATTCTAACATCTTGTAGAATATTCTTGTAATCTTCATCCTTCGCCTGACGCATATTTTCATGCAGTTCAGCATAATTGAAGTTTAACCATATATTGACGTTGCCAATGCTCCCTAGGCACTTCCTGGTATCTTCATGCGTGAGCATTTTGAACACAGGTTGTCCTTTCACTGGTGTCAGCTGCAGAAGATCTCCGAAAACAATGATGTGTTTGCCACCAAATAACACATCATACTCTGTTTTAAGAACTTCTTGCATTCTCAAATGCACAAAGGCAAGCATGACATTGGAAACCATGCTTACTTCGTCAATGATAAGAAGTTTCATTTTCCTCAAGACTCTTGAAACTTCACAACAAGCATCTCCAGATAACTTGTGGTATTGTAATTTGTTATCATGCTGCACTGGCAGCATCAGTAGACGATGCAAAGTAATACCTTTAATGTTATGTGCTGCCAGTCCAGTTGGAGCGGTGACAACACAAGACAGCGATGACTCAGTCCTTTTCTGCAAATAACATGAAATTGCTTTAATGAGGAAACTTTTTCCAGTTCCCGCTTCTCCACTCACGTACAGTCGGACAGGCTTCAACGACGTACATGAGCACTCTTTCTTCTCATGACTTAATCCATGATCAATTTGGCTGGTAACCTCGTCATATATTTTCCTTTGCTCAACGTTGAGTTATCTTTCAAAGTCTTCTAAGTTAACCGCATCCTCCTGAGCATGTGCCATGGCTCTTTCCACTTCATTCATGGCAGTGGCAGCTTCATTTTCGATAACAGGTCTTCCTAGTGGATCCTGACTCAATGAAACATAACTCTGACTGTCCTGAGAACTGTCTCTGGCAATCTCGGCTGCAATCGTTGCTTCCTGCTCAATTTCCGCATTCAACATTTCTAGATATTTGGGAAAAACAGGACATTCTATGGTCTCCTTGGCGGCAGTGAAAGAGTCTTCGTAACAGAGGAAATCTCCAAGCAGTTCCTCTTCTGCACGCCAAGGCTTAAAAAGTTGCAAAAGTGCTAAATAGAAAAACTCATTTTTTTTCAGGAGATTCGCCACTCAATTTTCGATGGTTTACCAAGTGGCATTTTCTTTGCTTGACCAGACATCCCTCACTTCCAATTACAGCATACACTCCTTTATCAATATCTTCTTTGATGTTCCTCTTGAATATGTAATTTTGTAGAACCTCATACAGACAAACATTCTCGAGGTGACTGCTTCGATTTGGATAATATGTATCCAACATGTTGGTCTTCAAAATATCGGTACTGTTCGGCTCCTTTCCTGCCAAATACTCAATTTCCCGCACAGGTTTCAGAACTCGATTACGAGTTGCAGCAAGACCAAGACTCGCCCAAACGATACTCCTGGATTTGGCATAGAGACTTGCTGAAGACAACCGGTCAGAACATTCGTAAGCTCCGATTTCTCGATGTGACAACATCTTCAGACTGAAACTGTACAACTTCTTGCTGAGGCTCTTTTCATGGGAAATGTCCTCCCACATATCCTTCAATTCTGTCTTTTCTTTTTTGGTGATGTAAGATGTCACATACCGAGCCACAGCCATACAGTTATCAGCCACAAACTGTATATCCATGTTAGCATTCCACATGGACAAAATCACTGGGTTGTAGTCGTTGATGTACTTGGACTCTTCGTTCCTTTTCAAATTGTATGTGTTTTTAGGTGATTTCTTCATCACATTATGTCGCAGCGAAGACATCAAACTGTTTACTCTTCCTTTAGAAATCACCGGTCGTGGAAAGCCGAAACGACATTTGGTGTAGAACTTGTCCTTGTTTCTGAATTTACGACGACAGTACTTTCCACAACGATGGCTTTGGAAACGTAGAACTTGTTCTCTTAGGCTTTTCTTCTCCTTTGCGTTTGGAACAGCACACGTAGAATACTGTTGTATGAAACTCATCACTAAGTCTTCTGGATCTGTTCCAAATTTAGGTGCATCCTTGATCCACAGCAGCATATGTATATGAGGAGCACCTCTTGCTTGGTACTCCTTTCTCCAGAAGAAATCCAACACCTCTCCAAGAGGTGGATTCTTCTTATTCAAGATGAAAGACATCATAGCTTCAAATCTATGATTGAAGTACCTGCATACATTCACTGGATCCAAAGAGCACAATTCTCCGGGTGTCTTGAATTCGATATTTTCAATGTTTCCATTTGCCTCTCGTAGAAATTCAAGTAAGTCTTCCCAGCCATACACAGCTCAGAGTGAGGAACCATGTGGGAGTTCCTAAGTTCCTCAGCATACATTTTAAATCACCATGACGACGGTACCAGTACTCATTAGTACCACGCTGACACGCCATGAGATTAATCAGGTGACAATCCAAAATACTGTCTTGCACATTGACTTTATCCATAAAGTCACTTGCAGAGATGTTTTGCATCTGTATACCACTTTTCAAGATGTGGTTCACTGCATATGACAGTCCAGACAGATCGCTTTCAAACAGGAGATGAAACAAATAGGGAATGCATTGTCGAAACCTAACATCTTCTGCATACAATCGTAAAGTCCGGTATTCAGAAGCAGGAATTTGATGAGGTCGCTCATCATATCTTCCTCCTTGACCTGTTGGAAATAGCTGTGGGAAACACCGAGCTTCCAAACTTTCCTCCCAAACACTAATGGGACTCCCTTTGGCTTGTTTCATTTGAAACAACTCAATAGCATTTCCCATGACTTCCTTGGAATGCAAAAGATGAACACTATAATGTTCATATATTTCTTCACTTTTAGAGGGTTCTACTTTCTCAATTTGACCAGCACACAAATCGCTATCCTCTTCTTCACTTACTTCCTCTTCTGCAACATATACATTCTTATAGTACTTATTGTTTTTTTTCAAATACAATGTTGCCTTTTTGACTTTCCTAACATCCACTAAATCTTGCCATATTTTCTTACTCTTTGTCGGAACCCCATTAACTAAGATAACCAGAGGTTCCTCTTCCACTTTTTCTACTCCAATTGTATTAATGTTTTTCTTCAAATATAGAGGCAAATAAACAACTCTTCCCTTTAATCCTCTCTGTAAATCTGATGGAGGCAATTTCCCTGTCTTTGGCTCCATTCTTACAATAGCCTGAAAGGGATGGATACTTTGAATCAAAATAGATTCATAAGTATTTAAATCCTTCAATTCAGAAGGAATTTCAACCAATTCCAGATTATTATGAACCGCTCTAGCAGGCATCTGGTTTTGATTTAATTTGTTACAACAATAAGTACACACACGTTGATCCAATCCCAAATCAAAACAATTTTCTACCATCAAGTATATTGCGAAATCCTTCCATTCACTATTATTTTCCCTTTCACTTTTTGCATATAAATCCACTAACTTAGTCTGATTCTTATAATAAGTGCGTCGACAACACACACAAGTGAAATTAGGCCTCTCACTTGATTTCACCTGAAACGTGGCAATTTCCTTCTGAAAATTATCTGTACTGGAAACCTGTACACTATCTTCCACATTACCCTCTTCTTCTGGGTCAATTTCAACAGTCTCCTCTTTACTTCCAAAGTAACAAAACTCAATTTCTTCACAAATATTCTTCACATCTATTTCAGAACCATGCAAAAGAGCAGTGCATAATTGTTTAAGCATAACTGCTGGACTCTTAGCATAATACAACATTCTAACTAATGTCCTCACTTTATTATGATGCACTGCTAGCATCCTGAAATGATGAAAAACACTCTGGCATACTCTCCTGGAAAGACAAGCCAGTGAATGACCATGCAAACCTGTCACTTCTCTCACTCTGCAAGGATCTAATTCTTGCAACAACTTCATTTTCTGCTTCAAACTTTTCTTATTAAATGTCCGTATAAAATCACAAAGCAAATTGATGGAATCCTGTCGCACACTGCAAATACTACTACACTTCCAGGTGTACACAGGTCCCTTAGGACGTCTTCCTAAAACCTCATTACCTAACACCTCTTCTGCCTCTGTTGTCACAAGTTTTTCTTTTTCAACTGGACAACCATCTTTCACCTCATAAGCTCGACCACTGATGTCAACTGCATGCACCAAATCATTATCCTGGAAATAACTCTCCTCATTAAAAAATGCCTCACAACTTGAACTATGCATCCATTCTCCTGAAAAAACTTCACAAAAATTACTACGATTAACTGTTCTCTTCCATCTACTATTTCTTTTGAAATCATAAATTGCCTTGTTTAGCTTCCTAATTCTATTGATTATCAAAATAAATAACTTTCGCTTAATTTCAAATGCCTGATCAATAACTTTCTCAATTTTTTTTTCTCTTATAAAAAACCACTTTCTGCTGACCTTTCTTAATATTTTTTAACAAATTGCCAATTATCCTGTTGCGGAACATTTGTCTACGAATGTCCCTAAACTGATTTTTCCTTCTACTACCATGCACAGAGTTATCTCCTACTCTAGCAGTAACATTTTTGATTGGCCTTCCCTTTCCGTTTAAATTGCTTCTCTTTTTCTGGACTAAAACATTTTCTGTAGTACTACTTTTTTTTCTACAAATATTTCTTATGAATGATTTCTTTATCTTACCCGGACCTTTCTTGGTGACTTGACAATTTTTTATTGTAGAGGTCTGCTGCAATATTTTTTGGAGCTGCTGTCTTTGATGTTTGGTAGCCTTTCGCCTTCTGTCCTTCGAAGGCATTCTTTAATTTTGAAATGATCTGCAGTTGAATCTGTGGTAAAATATAATAAAAAATGTTATTAACCACTATTAGCAAACAGTAAATCAATAACAGTCATCAAAAACTTAACACACTACTTGTTATTTTTACATAGAATAATTTTTAGTGCATTGGCAAATTTAGAAATCACAAATAGTAGCAAAGAAATGGAATGCTTCTACATTTTACCTGTTCTGTTTTATATGTGAATCTGATCTAATTTTATGAGCATATTTTACTATTTCATTAAAGACACTACACATAACCTGTTTTTGAAGTTGTGTTTAATTTTAAATGAAACAGTTTACATTTTTACTTTTCATTTCAAGTACATTTTAAAAATAAATGTTTATAGTTCCATAGGCTCGAGCAGGTCAGCTTCCCACCCTATGTCATACAATTCTGACAAATCAGCATCCTCATCATGTTCTTCATCATCCTCAGGATTTAAATCATCCAAGGGATCTTCTTCCACTGATGTTTCAATCACAATTTCAATGATAATATCAAGATCAACAGATTGCTCATTATCACTCATGCTTGATGTTGTCGTTATCTTTAAAGAAAGAGAACAACAATGAGATGTTGCAGAGTAAGAGACAAATCTCAGAGATTATAATAGTGAAATTGTTTAACAAGAGTAACATTTTGCAGCTATTATTTAGCCATGTCCAGCGATGCTGAGGAGGTGAGGCCTATGTCCAAGTTTTCAGTGAACAGGACTCATCTCTTCTTAACCTTGGATAAGCCTCACCGACTCTGTGTCCCCTGCTCATACTTAAATGTAAAGGGGCAGATTTATGTTAACTGGCGCATCCCCACGGATGCACCAGTTAATGTGCACCGCTGCTCTGCCACCCATGGTGTGCCGCATTTACAATGTGGAGCACCATTGAGCAAAAACAGCACAGATGCGTCACGCATCTGTGCTGCAAAAGCAGCACATTGCAGGAATCACGTCGTAAGCGCGACATGTCTACTGCAATGCACAGGAGGAAGCCTCACATTGCATGGTGCATCACTCCTTATGCCTGTTTCAAACAGGCGTAAGGATTTGATTCAGCAATGCTATAAAGCTGACTCAGTGAAATCTTCTAAATTTCACTGTGTTAGTTTTACAGGGCTTTCATGCAAATAAATGCATACCCTGCAACAAAACACCTATATGAAATCTGATGCAGGTTTCATGTGGCACAGGACTTTACAGCATGACACATCTGCCTAGATGCATCAAGTTGTAAATATGTCACAACATAGCAAATCTTTTGCACCGCCGTTGCATCACAAAAGTGACGCACAGCAGCGGAAAAGAGGCACACACCTATCATAAATCTGTCCCTAACATTTTAAATGATTGATTCAGGATGACGATAAGGTGTGGCCTATCCAGAGGTTTGTTTGAGGTGAGGCCTACTCAGGGTTGCAGATGAAATTTAGGTTTGTTGAAGAATACAGAGGAGATAATACATGTCCAGGCCTACCAATGAAGTGAGTCATGTCCACTTCACTCTTGAACAAAGGCCAGACCTCTTCTGTGTCTGTGGACAGGCCTAAAGCTCATCTGCAGAATGTCATTCGTAAAGTTAGAAAACACAGGTGATGTAATTGAAAAATGTGGAGTTTCTTTTCCTCATTTCACAATCACATCACCTGTGTTTCCTTTGGTTAGGTATCTCATAGTGCACATGGAGTCTAGCATATAAAAGAGTACACAGAAGTTCAGCAGTGTATACAACAATTTTGACATTTACAGAAGATTCAGCTTCTTATCTTGTTGGAGATGAAGTGAGGCCTGTCTTGCAACATGGTGCATCTTTTGCATCACTGCTGCATCGGTTTCATGTGGCACGGGACTTTACAGTATGACACATCTGCCTAGATGCATCAAGTTGTAAATATGTCACCACATAGCAAATCTTTTGCACCGCCGCTGCGTCACAAAAGTGACGCACAGTGACGCAAAAGAGGCATACACCTATCATAAATCTGTCCCTAACATTTTAAATGATTAATTCAGGATGACGATAAGGTGTGGCCTATCCAGAGGTTTGTTTAAGGTGAGCCCTACTCAGGGTTGCAGATGAAATTTACGCTTGTTGAAGAGTACAGAGGAGATAATACATGTGAAGGCCTACCAATGAAGTAAGTCATGTCCACTGCACTCTTGAACAAAGGTCAGACCTCTTCTGTGTCCGTGGACAGGCCTAAACTTCATCTGCACAATGTCATTCGTAAACTTAGGAAACACAGGTGATGTAATTGAAAAATGTGGAGTTTCTTTTCCTCATTTCACAATCACATCACCTGTGTTTCCTTTGCTTAGGTATCTCATAGTGCAGATGGAGTCTAGCATATCAAAGAGTACACAGAAGTTCAGCAGTGTATACAACAATTTTGACATTTACAGAAGATTCAGCTTCTTATCTTGTTGGAGATGAAGTGAGGCCTGTCTTACAACATGATGCAGCTTTTGCATCACTGCTGCATCGGTTTCATGTGGCACGGAACTTTACAGCATGACACATCTGCCTAGATGCATCAAGTTGTAAATATGTCGCCACATAGCAAATCCTTTGCACCGCCGCTGCGTCACAAAAGTGACGCACAGTGACGCAAAAGAGGCATACATCTATCATAAATCTGTCCCTAACATTTTAAATGATTGATTCAGGATGACGATAAGGTGTGGCCTATCCAGAGGTTTGTTTAAGGTGAAGCCTACTCAGGGTTGCAGATGAAATTTACGCTTGTTGAAGAGTACATAGGAGATAATACATGTGAAGGCCTACCAATGAAGTAAGTAATGTCCACTTCACTCTTGAACAAAGGCCAGACCTCTTCTGTGTCCGTGGACAGGCCTAAACCTCATCTGCACAATGTCATTCGTAAACTTAGGAAACACAGGTGATGTAATTGAAAAATGTGGAGATTCTTTTCCTCATTTCACAATCACATCACCTGTGTTTCCTTTGCTTAGGTATCTCATAGTGCAGATGGAGTCTAGCATATGAAAGACTACGCAGAAGGTGAGAACTGTATGGAACATGGCTATATAAGTCAAATAATCAAAATCTAAATTTGCCAAGCACACATGGGGGTGTATTTACAAGGACCTTCCACCACGGGGAAATGTCTTTAATTAAAATGGGAAAAATAACATCAAAGGGACTCAAATGCCTTTTAAATATACCCCAAGCAACCTATGAAACTCTAGCACTACATATCAAGAAACCTAATTGATTTCAAAAATCATTTTTAAACACATCATCTAAATCAATTATATACCTACATTCAAGGGGAAATGACTTAAATAGGCCTAAGACACATGAAAGCATTTTTTTAAGGCCCTTCCACCATTTTTGGGTCGTTTTTAACATGGCTATGTTAGTCAAAGAATTAAAATCTAAATTTGCCAAGCACAGATGGGGGCATATTTACAAGGAACTTGCACCACGGGGAAAAGTCTTAAATTAAAATGGGAAAAATAACATCAGAGAGACTCAAATGCCTTATAAATATGCCCCAAGCAACCTATGAAACTCCAGCACTACATATCCAGAAACCTAATTGATGTCAAAAAACGTTTTAAAACACATCATCTAAATCAATTATATACCTACATTCATCGGGAAGTGACTTAAAATGCCCTACGACAGATGAAAGCGGTTTTTTTAAGCCCTTGCTCCATTTTTGGATCACTTTTAACATGGCTATGTAAGTCAAATAATCAAGATCTAAATTTGCCAAGCACAGATGGGGGCGTATTTACAAGGACCTTGCACCACAGGGAAAGGTCTTAAATTAAAATGGGAAAAATGACATCAGAGAGACTCAAAGGCCTTATAAATATGCCCCAAGCAACCTATGAAGCTCTAGCAATACATATCAAGAAACCTAATTGTTTTCAAAAATCGTTTTTAAACACATCATCTAAATCAATTATATACCTACATTCAAGGGAAAATGACTTAAAATGGCCTAAGACACATGAAAGCGTTTTTTTTAAGGCCCTTGCAACATTTTTGGGTCACTTTTAACATGGCTATGTTAGTCAAAGAATTAAAATCTAAATTTGCCAAGCACAGATGGGGGCATATTTACAAGGACCTTGCACCACGGGGAAAGGTCTTAAATTAAAATGGGAAAAATTACATCAAAGGAACTCAAAAGCCTTGAAAATATGCCCCAAGCAACCTATGAAACTCTAGCAGTACATATCAAGAAACCTAATTGATTTCAAAAACGTTTTTAAACACATCTTGTAAAGCAATTATATTCATACATTCATGGGGAAGTGAGTTAAAATACCCTAAGACACATGAAAGCATTTTTGTAAGACCCTTGCACTTTTTTTGCGTCACTTTTAACATGGCTATGTAACACAAAGAAACAAAATCTATTTGTAAAACACTTGACACAAAGCAACATTTTAAATACACAACTTTCTTCATAATTTTCTCCCTAAACCATACTATTCTCTATCTAAATTAAATGAATCTTTTCTCACCTTAGCAAATACTTTATGAGTTTCAAAACAGTCTCAGAAACACACCAAATTGTCTTTAGCAGAGAAAAAGGTATGCACTCCAGAGTCTGCAGCTATAAAAAGCACAGAAAAGCTGTAATTCATCACACATATCTCTCATGTCACCCAATCAAAACTCTTCCCTCACTTTTTTCAAATCAACACCCTTCCCCCCTCTGGCCTTTCTGCCTTTTTTGCATAGCAACCACCTCCTGAAAGACCTCTCATGTTTGCAAGTTCACACAACAATGTTTCAATTGAACTCTGAACTCTCAGTACACCTGCATATCCAGTGCAATCTTTCATAAAATGATTTTTTTTGACCATTCAAATTACATCTTTCAAAGAACTCATCCATGCACCCTAACTCTCTGTTTTCAGCAATCAAAATCCACCAATCACTGCTACTGCTTCATTAACACAGAAACTCCACAGTTTTTTTCATTTTAAACTCTTATTTTTTCAACTCCCATTTCATTGCCACACTTCATCTGACTGCAGCAGAACCTCCTCTCACCATGTTTTCTGTCTGGATTGTTGGACATAGTTATATCCACTGGGCTCAAAGGTTTGCTGATAACAGAAATTTACCTAACCTCAATTTACAAAATGTGGAAATCAAGTGGATTGCCCACAGAGGATTAAAATGTCACCAATTGATACCATTGGTGAAAACCTTTTTGCATTTGCCAAAACCTGACCTGTTAATTGTGCACTTTGGAGGAAATGACTTGGGCACTTTGACTGGGGTAGGTCTGGAAATGCTTTTAAAGGACACCTTTGAGCAATTGATGGCACTTTTTCCTCAAACTGCCTTGGTATATTCAAATATATGCCAAAGACAGAAATGGAGGTGGTCAAACCAATTTTGTCCACAAATTGAGAAATCGAGGAAGCATGTAAATAAGTCTGTTTCAGCTTACATGAGAGACCATGGAATGGGCTCCATCTACAACAATAACTTGCGTTACTACATGCAAGATATCTACAGAGGAGATGGAGTTCACTTCTCAGATGAGGGGAACAGAATTTTCATCCTCAATTTAAGACTGTGCATTGGTACCTACTTGTAGGTACCTACATCAGCCACAGGACCCAAAAGCTCTTTTCAGAGCTACCCTACATCTGATCACTCACAATTATTATTTTACTCTAACTTTTTTCACAAATTTTCACCAAAGTACGCTCCCCGGAGCGCTACCCGGTACGCGCACCGGACGCTAACCGTGCGAAATTGTTTTTTTAAATGTTTTTTTTTCGCACATATGGGCCTCCTCAGCCACCCTCAGAAAACCTAGGGGGTCAAGATACGTCTACCGTGCCCCCTTCTACCCATTCTGAACATTATTTGCCCTCCATCTTGTATCTTAATTCGACCGAAACACAAAATGGTGGACTCCCGTAACGCTGCCGGTTCCCGTACCGGGGCGCTCACCGGGAAGCGCTCCATTAAAAAAGGTGGGAAAGTAATTTACAGAAGAAACCCTGGAGACAATGTCACCAAATATAGATTAACTCATACTACATACCAATCCCTACCATTTTCACAAATTTGGTTGGAATTCCATTTAGCCATTTAGCCTGTAGACCTCTCTAAATACCCTGAGGTAAATTACTTCACAAAACACATATGAAGTGTTGGAATTGACAACCAATTAAAATGTTACTTTCATTTTCTACTTTTTTTACCTGACATTTGATTGGTTATGTACCTGAATATATATAAAAAAAAGAGAGAGAAACACAGCCATTTTGACTACTACTTCCTGAACTACATTGCAAGATCATTTTCACTCACAACTTAAACTTGTTTTTAAAAGGTAAGATATTATTTTATAAATTTGAAAACATTTTCAGATAGTTATATACTATCCCTCTGTAAGAGTTAGACATTGAGAAAGGCTTGTTTATTATAATTATGGATTGATTTAGGTTTCTTTGGTATAATTATGAATTTACATAGGCTTTTTCACAGGCACTTTTTAATAGTACTACTTCATGCCTCAAAAGTACCTGTCTGAACTTAAACCCAACAGTGCCCTATCTCTACTGATATATTTATTTTTTATTCAAATTTCAGCACAAAAATGCAAGGAGAACAGAACGTTTCCTTTGAAATTGTCCTAGACATGAACAATGAGGAAATAATTGAACCCATTGACTTGGAATTCATGGATGAATCACGAGACCATGAACTTCTACAATGTGTAGAATCTGTGGATTGTTTACTTCATTATGATGACGGTCAAATGTGGGAAGTTATGTTCACTCAACAAGAGGACATATCGGACAGTCAAATGTTAGACGTTCTATTAAATTTTGAAAAACAATCCGAAAAATAAAATTATATTTAATATTAAAAAATTGTTTGAGTCTTTAATCATTTTTATATGTAATTCATAAACTAGTACCAAATTGATTATAATGTAAAGTCAGACTTATAGTATACTGTGCACAATTCCAAAAATACATTTATATTTAATAATCATTAATACTGCTACTTAAATAAAAAAATAAAAAAACAACAAAAAGAACAATCAATAAACATACAATATTTCAAAATATCATAGTCTATAATTCTTTTTTCCTTATAGTACGCTCCCCGGACCGCTTCCCGGTGCGCGTACCGGGCGCTCCCCACGCAAAAAAACCCCAAAAAAAATTATTATTTTTTTGCCCCGCGGGGCCCTTTTAAAGCCTCCACATCAAACCTAGGGGGTCAGGGAGGATCTACTATGCCCCCTTATGGTCATTTCCCCCTTTGTTTTGGCCTCCTCTTGTCTCTCGATCATACCGAGAGACAAGATGGCGGCCGCTCCGGACTGTTTAGAATGTTGACAGACACCGGAGAGCCAATCAGCTTCGCTTCGCGAAGTTCCGTTACGCGTCAGGTACGCGAACCGGGGCGCTGCCCGGAGCGCGCTTACAGATATATATATTTTTTTGAACGCTAATTTCTCAAAATCCACTGGAGCACATATATTGAGACATAGCAAAGGCACATCGGGCTACCAGTCCCTACAATTTTGCCAAGTTTCGTGCAAATCCATTCAGCCGTTCGGGCTAAAAGTGAGGCCAACTGCCCTATGGAAATTAACATGGGAAAAACGCGTTTTGGGACCCCCCTTTTTTCTCGGCCCCCCCTTGACGACCCCCCCAAAATTTCAGTGGCTGCTCAGAAACAAAATGTTCCATTTTCCTGAAAATTTCAGCCAATTCCGTCCACAAACGCCAAAGTTATTAGACATAGAATTTTCAAAAATCCCATAGAGAAAAAATCCTAACTATATATACCTACTGGCGACCGCCAGTAGGTAATATATATATATATATATATATATATATATATATATATATATATTCCAACAGCTAATTCAGTAAAGCACACTCTCAAAAGGATTGCAAAAACAGTGGTAGTTTAATTGTTTCTGTAACGCCCCCCACATGCCCTTGCTGCACCTACCTATGGGACGCGATGCAGCAGGATGTGAATCAGCAGAGTTGGAAATGTTCCTTCAATCCAGTGAGATACGGCCGTCCGGTTGGCCACTCCATTGAGTCACCAAAACAAACATCCCTTCCGTGATCCGGAGCCCATGAGCGGTGCCACGCTGAGCCGGCGGGACACACCAGACATTCAATTCCAACAGCTGATTCAGTAAAGCGCACTCTCAGGAGGATTGCAAAAATAGTCGTAGTTTAATCATTTCTGTAACATGTTTCAACTGTTTACACAGTCTTGTTCACACACAGAGTAACAACTGAAGCAAGGTTTACATATCCAGACTTGACATCGAGAAAGGACTACATCATGCAAGCGCGCAACACCCATTGGGCTCAAAGTGCTTCAGCCCCCTCATTTTGTGAGTCAGCCCGGGCTGAGACAGCTTCACAGGAACACACACAGCCACACCTGAGTACTTCACAGGTCTTTAAAAGACCTTTTGCTGGTTAATAAGGCTTTGTTGTTTTTCACCCCTTCTTAGAGCCCCTGCAACTCCACTCTGCCTATTGCAGGAAGATTTAGCCCCCTCCCGAAATATTTTCTCAGCCCTGCCCGAAATATGGCTCTAGTTGCGCCTCTCACGTCATGATATTGTACACAAAGTGGGGCAATGGTAGCGGCCATTTTGTAATATGCATGTACATGTTGAAAATATAAATAAATTTCATATGCTGTGGGTGGCACATATTTTGATTAACATTACACATATGTCTCACATTGATCTCCTGGGCATGGTAACATATTTCAACAGGGTAATCATTGCAATCAAATAGTATTGTCTAAACACGTATACAGATGAAAATTCGAGAAACACAGCATGGTTAATTAAAACACAAATAGGGGTATATTTACAAGAACGTGTGATAACTACTGCAAGACTAGCGTAACGCAACTTTCAACATCGCAGTTTCTCGCGGGAAAATAACCCTGTGTCAACGTGGAATTCACAACAAGGCAGTAGCATGAGATAGACACCAGATAACGCGGCAAATGTCCGCGTGAAACTCAATGCCACGCGACGAAAATGCGAGAACGCGAACGCAATAAAACATGCGATGAGACCAACCGCGGTACAAAAAGTAGCGAAAACCAGCCACAGGCTTGCAAATCCCACGCATCTGGCGGGATGATTGCACCATAAAAACCCCGGAAAAACTACACCAGAAACAAGCCAAAGCACGTAGCAACATGGATGCACCCTGACTCAGAACCAGGCCAACTCGAACCCCACAACCCCCACAGACTACTGGCAAGGAACAACAGAGTCGGGGAAGGCCAAGGAGAAGAGGGAGAGGAAGATGGGGTGCAGACCGCAGGAAAACAAGACCAGCGTCACGGAGGTGACAGAACACTACCAGCAACTGACCCACAAGCAGACCACCTGGAATGCAGTCAGAGTGCCGAGGAGGCAAATCGAGGAGGCCAATACGCGATGGCATGACGTGACAACGTAAACCAGGCACCCACCCGCTGCCAACAGGAAGGCAGCAATGGCAACAGGAGGTGGCAGTCCAGCGCCACCGGAGGAGCTGGAGGAAACCCAGCCCACAATCATCAGTGTGGAGACGGTGCAAGGAGTAGGGAGCATGGACACAGCTCGAGAGGACCTGACACAACACCAACAGGGAGTGCAACAACAGGGCCTGGGGGGACGGGGGAGATGGGCACTATGGCATACATGCACAACGAGGCGTAGCACACTGCACACCCACAAACACCCAGGATCATGTCCCAGATCCCCTTGGCACACTGCAGCTCACACACATAGCATGAACAGCACACCCACATTGACGACAACGTGGAACTACCTGCATAGCCAACACTGCAGAACAGAGGGCACAACTGGCTCCTCACATGCACCAAAGCATGCCCACTACAGCTGACAGAGCCGGTAACAGTGAAATGGAAGTGTACGCGTACGACCTCACATTCGTCATGTAGTCCAAATGTACACTTACCCGCAGAAGAATCCAGCACCCTCCAAACAGTCACAATGTAAACTGCCATACAGTCTGCATGTAAACTAGCACAATGCGTCAACATATATGTCAACACAAAGGCAACACGCACCTCCCCTTCACATTGCAGAGGGGCACACAACACCTGCAGCAGAGCACATAATACAACACATCAGTGATGCCGGAGAGGACCACCACATCGTCGACATTGACGCCCTACAACAGCACATGGATATCCCACGCAACCCCCCACCAGGACCCGGACAGCCAAGCTGCTCAGAGGAGAACACCGAGCCTGCAACAGACCACACAGCAGGAACCACCTGCAAGCACAGCTGGCTCATGACACTTCACCCACCCACACATGGCACCCCAATGGCATGTGTCAGCACGCCAAAAGGAGGTGGCCCAACAGGTGTGGGTGGGGGCTGAACCCAGGGAATGCGAACCAGGACACATACGTAGGGGTCTATCACCCTTCAGGGCCCACCCACACACCACTAAGGAGACCCACACTGCCATTGAGTCACATGCAGATGCACATTCACAGCACAGAACCACACCCAGCGGTGCACAAATGGCAGTCACACACCCATGTTGGCTGTGCGTATGACGGCCCTGGCCACGCCCCTCACGAATTGAGTGGGTGACGACAAAGCTACATGTCCAAGCCCCAACACGCTGCCTCCAGTCACATGTCTGCATCCGATGTACACAGCACAATGTAAATTCGTAGGGTCCAGGGCCCACATGCATACTACAAGACCACAGGGACACACGCAGAAATCATGTTGAACTGGCTGCGGGCACATGCACCCGGCCCCTTTATTGGCAGGGCCACATGTAAAGTGATACCTGTGCTGGATGTGTGTGGGGTGAGTGTAAGCCAACCCGCACGGAATAACTGATGTTGGTAACCACTGGACACCAGTGCAACAGAAACAGAAAACACATGCAATACAGAGTCAACTGCTAGACAACATGGGGTGAGCCGGATAAAGTCCAGAGGACAGCCAACATGCAAACAGAAGTGTCCATGAGTTGCAGTGCACAGGGCTGTGGACACTAGAGATGAGCGCGCTCATGTGCAGAAAAAGTCTCGGATTGTGTTCGATACATTCCTGATGCAGATGCAGTGGGGTGTGTCAGACCTGCATCATCTTCACCATCAACGTCTCAGGCCTCCCACACTGTTTGAGGTGACATACTTGCGCAACCGCTCCACAGCACAAATCACAATCAACAATGGACAATGGCCTGCGGTGCACTGAGTCACTGGCACTTGGAGTGCTGAGCAGGGAAACAGGCCGATGATGGCATCCACAACAGGCCTGAGCAACCCCAAAGTCTGTCAGGACCACCGCTTCAACTCTGGCAAATGGTGTTTGGAGGTGGTCCTTGCGGTGGTGGCATGTGCCTCCTGAGCTGATGCGTCGTCCGGGCGTGTGTGAGCCCTGGTGGGATGCATTTGGGCCTGGAGGCTGCGTACAGCTAAAGGCCACAGAGTGATGGCGTTGATGACCCCAAGGCCTACGCCTCAGGGGCCAGTCTATGTCTCCGGAGAATGGTCCTGGACAGGACCAGCACAGAGTTAGGGGCCCCAGATGCACTGCGGCCAGCACATGCAACCAGCCACGGGACGGTGACTTGCGGTGCAGTCAGATGGGCCATGCGACCTGAGCAGGTAACCATCATTGTCCGAGGTGTATGTTTCGGAGTGTTTTGGGAACAGTGGAAGGTGTCCTCCAGGGCAAGACACCAAAAGGTTTGATTTGATCCGGAAGCAGCAAATGGAGGAGTGGAATGCGACAGCCCGTTGCCACCACCAATTTTGTATCCACTACATGGAGGTGAAAATTGCCCCCTAGCCCATAGACTCAGACACCACCACTGTTCGGCCAGAGAGTGTCCATGAATGTCGGGGAACAGACTTACCGGCACCGGGGCTGAGTGGGGATGCAGACTGCGATGATGCCGGTACACTGATATGGACTCCACCATTGCTGAGTCATGGCTCTGTTACCTACTGGACCACAGTGTAGGTCTTTGGCTCGGGATGCACAGCGCTAGTGACACCAGGGCAGTTGTCGGTAGTGTACGAACACCTCCGTAACGATGATCCTTTTCTCTTCACCAAGATGCAAGGCGACATCCTCTTAGACCTCTCCTTGCGTGCAATAATCTGCCTTTTCATACTCGATGTTCAGTTCCAAATCTGTGACCTACTCAAGCACATCCTAGGCCGAGAGCAGTGTAGGCCGGAGGCAGTGGTCAGCACGGGCCATTCACCGAATGTCGCCGGCATAGGTTGGTGGCCCCACCGGCCTGCGTAGTTCAGGTTCAGTGCACCACGTGTTCGGTCACCTCCATGACTGTGACCCGGCTTTCATCCAGACTGAGCCGCATCTTCCTTTTACTCCTCTCTGTGCGACCACTGGTGTGGACTCAACCATTTGTGATTCGCTGGATGTGATACCTACTGGTCCGCAGGGTAATCCTGGTCCCTCAACTACGTGTCACCAGCTGGCATTGAACAGGGTTTGAGGCAGCATGGCTCGCTGGATGGCATTGGACAGGGTTTGTGGCAGTACGGCTCCCCGGATGGCGTTGGACAGGGTTTTTGGCAGCATGGCTTGCCGGATGGCGTTGGACAGGGTTTGTGACAGCACGGCTCGCCGGATGGCATTGGACAGGGTTTATGGCAGCATGCGTCGCATTGTTCCTATATGGAACTATGCCTCACTGATCAGGGGGGTCTGGTGGTGTGGCCGCTGTCCCGGATTTGGGGTCACTACCATTCAGGAGCCAGGACACAGTCTCATATACCACTGGGCTGCAGAGGTCACCAGTAGAATATGTAAATGAGAAAGGAGTAATGTCGGTCAACGTCGGGGAGAAAGCATTGGTCTGAAAGGCTGGCCGGGTCGCGGGCCTCTGGCTTGGAGCTTACACTGGCACGTGGTAGGCCCTCTTTGACACTTGCCAGTGTTGGCTGCTAATCAGTGTTCCCTGGCTGCGCAGGGTCGGCCCTGACTGGTTTGTGGTCCAGCGGGCCGGGGTACGACAGGCTCACAGGATCTCAGGCAACTCAGCTAACGAGGACGCCGTCGGCCTCATAGTGGGGTGGCAGACGCCACCCTGGCAGAGACGTTGGGCTTTCTGGAAGAGGATATCACCCAGGGCTACGCGCTTTTTATTCACACCCCTACGCTGGCCTGGCGTACGCCAGCCCATCCCACTCTGCTCACGCTTACGGGGACAGTATGCTATAGAGATGGTCGTGGTAGTGCTTCTCTTAAATCACATATAATGAAGAAACATATAATGAAAAATATCATTCACCACTTAAGACTTGAATCTGATAAAAAAAAACAGAAATGTAATTTACATGGATTATGCAGGCATTAAATGCAATATTAAATTAAAGCATTAATGGTTTGCATCATGGTTGCTCCAAACATTGGTAGTGCATTCAATGTTTACAGTGCTCTTAGTGTGAAGAGAAAGAGGGGTAGGGTAAATGGTAGTGAGTCGGTGGGTGAGGGACAGGGTAAAGGTATGGTGACATGAATGCATTTATTATTATATACAAGAAAACCTTTCCAGCATAATATAGGTCAGTTGTTCCCAAAAACACATAACTCATAGGTACATATTTTTAAGTTATTCCATTCTATGAGCTTGTGGACATGTAGTAGATTATCACATGTAGTAGATTGTCTACGTTTCGACCCCAAGATAGTGGAGGGTGATTAGTTCCTCACGTTGGGGTCTTATTCAGGACAAGGTTAGGTAGAGCACCTAGGCGTAATTAAAAAAGGGAGTCAATACAGTGGCAGTGTCGGTATCAGTGGTGAATGGTCGAAGAGGTGATGGCAATGTCACCTACTTGTAAGGGGAAGGACGGACTGCGTACGATCCCTAGTGGGCTCTCAAGTAGCTCCTGAAATTCTAAGAAGACACACATTGTCTTAGTATTAGCATGTTGAACAACAATCTCTTCATACATCATTAATATAAAGAGAGGTGGATAACTCAGTCTGCAGCTGTGGTCGCATACCGGGTAATAAGTCCCCTGAAGCAAAGACTCAGTCAGAAAGCAGGGTCTGTAGAAAAGAAGGAAGGGGTATGATGTCAGAAAACCGACAGTACCAGCACTCATGGACTTTCATAGAAGGGAGGGGGGCATTGTGTCACAGTGCATGCAAGCGCTTCTATTGTATTCTCTGTTGTGTCTAGAGAAATGTGGTCGTTCAATAGTGGCTATGATACAAAATATTACATATTCAAAAGAGCTGTGAAATCGCACGTGAGAGACCGGCGCACCTTTAATTTGCCAGAGTCTGTTGTAAAAGTGCATTTGGGTGTTTAAACATAGTTAATTGTCTAACTAAGGGCAGCGTGTCAGGCTAGTCAATCCAGGTTCATGGTTGTGTGTTCTATTGTAAAATGCCTCAAAAGTTATGCAAATGCTAATATTATAAAAAAACTTTAGCGAGCGCTTATATGTCTAGAGAAATGTGGTCGTTCAATAGTGGCTATAATACGAAATATTACATATTCAAAGGACCTGTAAAATCGTGAGAGACTGGCGTGCTTTTAATTTGCCAGAGTCTCTCGTAAAAGCGCATTTGGGTGTTAGAACATTGTCAATTATAAAAACCATCCAAACTGTCTAACTAAAGGCGTGTCAATCCTAGTTCATGGTTGCGTGTTCTGTCGTAAATTCCTCAAAAGTTATGCAAATGCTATTATTCAAAGGAAAGTACGATTCCATCGTGAAAACCAAATCACTACTTACGGCTGTTGGAAATGGCCCTTTTTGCAGGGTTATCCCCAAACTTTTTGCTTCTTCCTCCTTTATTTTTCCTAACCTGTGGTTGCTGGCAATAGGACTCTGGGCACCTTACCACTGCTGTTCATTGCTAAAGTGCATATGCTCTCTGTATAAACTGTTATTGTGATTGGTTATCCATGATTGGCATATTTGTTTTACCAGTAGGGCCCTGGTAAAGTGCACTGAGTGTGCCAGGGCTGGTGATTCAAATGCTACTAGTGGGCCTGCAGCACTGATTGTGCCACCCACATGTGTAGCCCTAAAATGGTGCCTCAGGCCTGCCACCGCAGTGCCTGTGTGCAGTTGCTAACTGTCATGCATACCTGACCAGTGTCCACACTGGCCAGGCCTAACCCTTACCTTTCTGTACACATTGGACACCCATATGGAAGGCCCAAGGTACCCTCCTGGGCAGGGTGCTGTGTATGTGAAAGGTAGAGCATGTATTGGTGTGGGTGACATGCTCTGGTAGTGAATTACAGCCATTTTCGTTTTACACTATTGAAAGGCTATCTTGCCCGTAGGCTATAATGTGGAATGCTATGTATAATGTTTACCTGCATATCTTTCCATAGGAGCAAGATAGAAAATTGAAGTCTGGTATCCGTGAACTCAGAATTTAATAACACATCTTTTAGGAAGGATGGTTTTTAAATCCTGTGTTTGAAAGCAGCACGTTTAGAAAGTGGCTGCTTTCTTGTCTGACCTTTCTGTGTGCCTTTGGCTGTTTGTGAATTGACTGTCTGGTTTATGAGTGACAGGGCTGGGGGATTCCAGGAGACAGAATGAGTCTGCCCAGTGATGAATAGAGAGGTCTGCATCTAGATGGGAGGGAGGAGTTTCACCTGGGACCTGAATAGGACTGTGCCTGCCCCCCACAGTGCTGGCTCCACCCCCTGTGGTGCGTCTGATGTCTCTGCCCTGTGAAAGGAGAGAAGGAATCATGTCAACAAAGGGCTCCAGGGCTGTGCTTTCCATCCACAATGCTGGCCTCCTGTGGGGCGTCTGATGTTTCTGCTCTGCACTGTGAAAGGAAAGGAGTCATGTAAACAGAGTGCTCCAGAACTGGTTTGGTCCGGGCTCAGAGCCCTCCTGCACGAAGGGAACAAAGACTTTTTGGGGTATAAGTACAGGACCCCAGACCACTGAACTTTAGATCATCCTGGAATCAAGAAGAAACCTCTGCCAAGGAGAAAGCTGGAAGACTCAAGAGGAAGGACTGTCCTGCTGTGTGTTTGTGGGCTGACCTGCAGTTGCTTTGCTGCCAAGGAGAGGGGAAGGACTTAGTCCCCTTGCTTGAAGAGATCTCCAAGGGCCTGAAGAGAGCTGGCCTCCTGTTAAGAAGTCCCAGGAACAAAAGGACTTCAGCCCCAGCTTCCCCCCGGAACTCTGCTGAGAGAGTTCTGCCCTTCCTTGAGTGGTAAATCCGACTGAGGGGCCTCTGGACATTGTGCCCTGCTTTTTGGGAAGTTGGACAAGGAGAAACTAAGACAATCTGCAAATTTTCACGCATCGCTCGCTTGCGCAGCGCCTCCCCGACAGTGCGAGGAAATTCCCGCCGCCGCGAAGATCGAGATCATCGCAGCGCCTGTTGCCGCTGCAAGAGCCGACGCATCCATCGCTTGCGGAACGCATCGGCCCGGTGCGGGAAGATTCCTGTTGTTGCGAGTATCGTCACAGAGCCTGTCATTGCTGGGTGGGATCGCCGCACCGCTTGCTTGTGGACCGCATCACATCGCTGCGAACATCATCACAGAGCCATCGCATCGAGGGGCCACGGAAGAGAAGATCGCCGCACATCGCCGCCGCACCTGAGATCGTCACCGTCCCGAAGATCGTCGCATCGTGCCTTTGCGAGACGCTTCCTACTGAACCTGCACACCGGAAACCATACAAGGTATTGCATCCCTCCCCATACAGACCGGATTCGCCGCAACACGCCCGCTGCATCCAGCGGGGCTGTCGCATTGCCTCCCCAGGGTCTCAGGAGTGACGCATCGCTTGTTTTTCAATGCTGGAGCTTCCATTTGGAACTTTTGTCGCATCTAAAGGTACTTTTGGCTAAACGTGATGCAACTGTGGATTATTTTGACCATACTCTAGAACTCTTTTAAAATCATATTCTTGAACTGTGTATGTTGGATTTTTGTTGTTTTGGTCTTGTGTAGTTTAGATTAAATAACTTTTTTTTTCTAAACTGATGTGGAGTCCATTTGTGGAGTTTCACTGTGTTACTGTGAGTGTTGGTACAAATACTTTACACATTGCCTTTGATAAGCCTTTCTACTCTTGCCAAGCTACCAAGGGGGTGAGCAGGGGTTATCTAAGAGTGTATCACCCTTACCCTGACTAGAAGCAAGGGTCCCTATTTGGACAGTGGTACCTACCTCTGTCAACTAGAGACCCCCAGATCTAACAACGGCGTGGTGAAAGAAAGTCCGATTAGAGTGGATATTTAGAAAACCAACCAACTGTTTAATTTAAGGAAGCATGTCAGGCTTGTCAATCTCTGCAGCTTACCTCCTCTCACTGTCCGTACGTTTCTGGAAGTGGGCCGGCAGGCAGAACTCACTCTTGATGTAGTGAGTTTTCCGGCGAGCGTGCACCGGGAGGTGCAGCCGCTGGATGATTGATGGACGCTCGTCGTCCTGCTGCCCAATATGATGTAACGGGGCGGGGTTCAGTAGTTTTGCATTATATCGAACGGTGCGCGTTCAAGGATATGTCTAGCGTGTAAGATCGTATATAACTGAACACTATATAGGCCATATGTAAAGTGGTAAAAGACTTATTTAAGGCTGTGTCTGTGCACACGGCAATTAGTATATACAAATTGTCATTACTCACGGACAACATATTACAGAATTCTCGTGATACATTGAATACTGAAGGTTCTGGTGGTGTGCAATTCAATCCTATAAATGGACAAAATCACTGCGAGGCGAAACCGCTTCACGGGTTCTGGAGGCTCGCTGGCTGGAAAGCCAATGAGATATAGGGAGGGGCGGGGTTAGGTGGTTTGCCAAGGTTCAAATCGTATTGGATTTGCGATATGAATCGTGTGATCATACGCTGTCACACACTCAGGTCCCTGTCTCAAAAAGTAACTAAAGTTACACAAATTGCCTATCAATAATGGCATGTCACTGCGTACTATAGTTGCCATTGTCTAACCAGATAGCATTAGTCACAGTGGATACCAAAACCATATTAAAACAATGTAATAACACATTACAGAAATTACTGTACTTAGGATTGTCTACTAGCGAAATTTCATTGGTCAATGCACAGCGTGTTTCTACGTGCGGTAGTTACAATTGTCTAACCAGATATCATTAGTCACACTGGTTACAAAAACATATTAAAACAATGTAATAGTACATTACAGAAATTACTGTACTTAGGATAGTCTACTGGCGAGATTTCTTTGGTCAATACACAGCATGTTTCTACGTACGGTAGTTACAATTATCTAACCCGATATCATTAGTCACAATGGCTGCAAAACCATATTAAAACAATGCAATAACCCATTGCTGTACTTAGGATTGTTTACTGGTGAAATGTCATTGATCTTGGTGATAGATCAGAAGAGCATGGTGCAATATTGGCAAAGCATAACACAGAAATCGCTCTACATTCAGATGTTGTATTCCAGAGTAATACAAAATTCTCTGCCATCGTATTAGACACTAATGCCAATAAACATTCCCAAAGAAATTCCTGTATATTCAAATGTTGGGTTAACTGCCATGAACTATGGTGTTGGAAAAACAAAATGAAGAAATCTAATATACGTTAACATAAGGGCCCTAATCTTGTGACAATGCTATTCTGGCACATATTGTTCTTATTGAAGGATTAAGGGAACTTGTACAACGGTATCATGATGGTGTGGATTAATGCTCGGATATGAAAACATGAATGAGGTGTGTAAAATGGGGTGAGTACCACGTTTGTTTACCCTCATATTATCGTGTCTCTCACTAGCGCATGGGTTAGTGTGTTCATGGTTATTCTGCTTGTAGACCAGCCAGTTGGGCATTAGTAGCATCTTGCTCATTTAATCCATTGATCACTGTATCCAAAAGGTGCATCCACTTACATTCTCTGATGTTGAGGATAGGGCATATGTCACCACCCCGTTGGTCTAGAGATACCTTCTCCAGCACCAGCCATTTGATTGATTCGGGGGTGTGCATATGGATGGAAAAATGTTCAACAAGGGGAGCCCCCCTGTCTTGCATCTAATCCTGCCGTTAACTTTCTGTCTGGTTTGGCCAACATACAGTTGATCACATGGACACAGAATGGCATAAATTACATCAGATGTTTTGCAGTTGGTATGTGTTTTCAGATCTATGGTATGATGTCAGTAATTGAACGTTTTGGTTTCTATGCACATTAAGCATGCCTTGCACTTAGTACACCTTTAATGCCCTACCACTTCTGGTAAATTCCATATTGTCTGGAAGGTCGAACTTGGTGGCATATCTAATAGTGAGTGGAAGACTTGATCTTTGATATTCTTGGCTTTCTTAAAAGCATGCATGGGAGGCTCCTGTATTCCTATAGCGTCTGAGATCAGTCCGCAATCTCCGTTAATTATCTTCTTGATGTCGTTGCTCTTGGTACAGTAGGTAGTTACACACAGCCATGGCCTGTGGAGAGAGTTTTGGTGGGGCGGAGAGGCGGGGCGGGGGAGGGGCAGGGTACGGGGTGCTAAAAACCAGAGTATGGATAGTTGAAGGTAAGTAAACAATTTAATTAATAAAACGAATTTCGTAGCGCACCCTGCATCACATTTTGCAATGCAGGGCGCGCTCCGAAATTCGTTTTATTAATTAAATTGTTTACTTACCTTCAATTATCCATAATCCGGTTTTTTGCAGCCCCCACCCTGCCCCTCCCCGCCCCGCCTCTCCGCCCCACCAAAACTCCCTCCACGGGCTGTGGCTGGTTACACATATCATTCTGTTGTGGTCAGTGGGACGTTGTTTCGGCGTCAGTAAAGTCTCTCTGTTATTGTACCAAGCTCTCTTCCTGGGTCTTTTTACCAGTCTCCTGGGATATCCTCTTTCCAAGAGGCGGGTGATGAAGTTGTCAGATTCTTTGACAAAATCTTCTTTTAGCGTACAATTTCTCCGGATCCGAAGGAATGGAAGATTATCTTGGAGTCCTCTGGTGTGGTGGCTGGTGTAGCTTAATAACGTGTTCGGTTCCGCCGTTTTCCTGTAGAGGGTGGTGTATAGGTGGTCGCCTGTTGCGTTTATACTTATATCCAGGAAATCGATCGTGTGCCTATCGAAGTGCATGGTGAACTTGATGTCGTCAGATCAGGAGTTGAGCCAAGTGAAGAAATTAGTTAATTAATTCTCTTCACCAGTCCAGATCAGGAGGACATCATCTATATATCTCCTCCATTCAGTGATGTGGTTCCTGAATGGGTTGTCTGATGACAATATATGGTTATCCTCAAAACTGTCCATGAAGAGGATCGCTAGGTCTGGGGCGAAGGCTGTCCCCATCGCCACACCTTTGCTTGGTATGAATAATTCATTCTGGATGACAAAGAAGTTCTTCGTCATTGCCACCTCCAGTAGTGCCACTATGAATTCAGTGGGGATGTTATTTGGTTGGGGTCTCTTGTCATAGAATCCAATGCTGGTATTTGGGGGATGCTGGTATATAATGAGACGGGGGAGTAACAGGCAACATTTCCGCAAGGACTCCCAATGGCTGGGGTGACATGGTTGCGTTCACTGTCCACTACACTCCATTCTCCAGAGGTGTATGTCGCCGTGGATATGGGTGTGTTCTGCATACTGCGGTCTGTTCAGCACTTCGCTGCCGCTCTTGACATTGGGTACTTTCCCAATCATGGTTCTACTGCATCCTTCACACATGCCTGGTTGCCTCCTCTCCCCGCATTCGTCTATTGTGCAGCTGAGGTGCCTTGCCATTGATTGGTCATGTTCACGGCTTGACTAGGTTACCATTGTGAGTTGTTCTATCGTGTCTGATGGGTGGGTATGTTGTTGTGCAAGTTGGTTGTGAACTTGTGACGTGTGCATTGCCAGAGTTGTGGATTGCATGGTTGTGGAGTTGAGGTGAGTGGGGTGTTAATTGTGAACTTGCCAAGGGGGCTGTGCATTTCCCTTGGTGCCATCCTGAGATGGCTGGTTGCTGTTGGACTGTTGGAGGGTGAAGGGATAATGCACCCTGGCTTTGTATTTGGAGGCTACACTGGTGAAGGTCCCACGGAGTTCTGATGTTGCCTGCACATTGATGTGTGACATGTGCTTCCTGTTGTGCTGATTGTGTGCTGTGTCACCAGGGGGCACAGTGTCAGGAGTGTCAGTAGCCCGAGATAGAAATACAAGCCACTAACCTCTTCTTAGCAGCCAGCGGGGGCAACAGCTTGTAGAGAAGCCTCCCTATTCCCTAGAACGCAACTCCCTGCAGTGTGGTGGACACAACTAGGGAAAGCAGCACCCCGGGGAAAAAGGGAAGAGGACAAAATAACAAAAGACACTGCCGGGATTGCTTGCTTCCTAGGTTTGGTCTAGGTGTCTGTATTTTCTTCCCACGTGAGCAACTACAGAGAGACACAAAGGAGAGAGACCAGTGTAAAGGGAATAGCACGACACACATACACACTCTGTACCAGAAACAACACCCTAATTACACTTACAACAAACCCAGCAATGCTAATCCATGGGTTGGTTTTCTTTCTCAGCAGTAGAACAAGTAGGCCATAAAATAAATGGTGTTTTTGAGGGCTGCAAGAAAATACACTGCACCAATATCCAGAACAAAGTTAAGGAGCTGTTAGTATCACAGCTTGTAAGACTTTAATAAAAAAAGAGGGGCGCAGACTAGTATTCACAATCCTGTCCTGCTGCCCACTCAGGTACCTGTGAACGATTTCTCGAGGAAGACTGCGTTTCTACCAGCACAAAAAAGGAAAATGTCTGCCTCTAAATAAGCACGCATGAAAACTAGGCAAGCGCACCTTACCTGAAAAGGCATGTACTCAATACCATTTTCTGTTCCCCTACAAATGACTTCTTTGCAGGTAGTTCGGTAAATGAGGATAGACGGCGAAGATATGAGGGACCCTCGGTAATGAGAGTGGCTGCTAAGATTTCCCCGATACTCCGGTGAGGCTCAAGAGCGCGTCAGCGCTAACCCCAAAGGTCACAGCATGTCGATCTCCATTGCGGGAAGGAAAGCGTCCGCTTTCCCTGTCAAGCGGATTTTAGATGAAAACCGACTCCTCGCAGGAAGGAAAGCGTCCGCGATGCCGGCTAGAGCACACAACAGTAATATTACCGGCTCCTCAGCGGGAAAGAAAGCGTCTGCGCATTCCCATGGAAAAACACCAACTGCTTCGGCAAGAACTCCTCACGGAAAGGAAGCGACCAGGATTGATTGACAAGCACTCTCCACTTCAAGAGGAGGTGCTTATAAGGAGTTAATGAATGCGTATCAAGAGAGAGAGAGTGGACCAGTTAGCTAGTCCGTATCCCCGAGGTTTATATATGATTAATCAAAAGGAGACTAGCTCATCTATTACAAAATTACCGAAAGTAAAGGACTCTGGTATGTTTTGTCAGGGGTTGAGAACACCTGGTAAGTGTGTTCATGAAGCCCTCACCCACCAACCTAGTTGGTGGCATGCTTCATCATCGGGCCCACCCAGTGACACCTAGCGTGTCCCGGGTGTGCTTCGACGCCTGATTACAGCGGAGCAGGTATGTTGCTGAGTGTGCAGTGAGAAGTGTCAGGGTAGTGATGTTAAAACGGCTTGGTGGGGGTCCCAGTACCCAAGGGTAAATTGAACTTTAATACCTGGGCCTCCGTCAGCGGTTAAAAATAAGGCTATTGGATGTGGGAGGCGAGTTACGACCTCTCACATCCAGTGGTGGGTCGACATGTTTCAGCCAGTGCCTTATGAATATGCTGGCTTTCTTCAGGACCTAAATAAAAAGGTGTAGGTGTGACTAAAACTAGTGGGTGTGTAATTCAGACTTTGTGTATACACGCCCTAAAGTGTTTGTCTATGTGTGAGAGGGGGATTCCCTTCTCAAAAACACGCTTGCCACTTCTCAACCTTGAAGCCAAAAACTGCTAAAACAAGCGTGTTTTTTGCCACCAAGCAATTCGGCCAGGGAGATCAGGGGGGTCAGATAGATGTTAAAAAGTAACGGGCTCAGGGTTGAGTCCTGAGGGTCTCCCGTCAGGACCTCCCTGGCAGAGGATGAAAAGGGAGGCATCCAAACTTGCTGGGAGCGGGAGCTCACAAAAGATTCCATCCAGGCCCACGCAGTACCAGAGAGGCCGATGGAAGACAGACGAGAGAGAAGCAGCTGGTGCGGGACGGTATCGAAGGCAGCAGAGAGGTCCAGCAAAATCAGGGCCGCTCTGCCGCCCCCGTCCAAACACTCCCTGATGGCCTCAGTCACCTCCACCAGTGCTGTCTCTGTGCTGTAGGATGATCTGAAGCCTGACTGAGCCGGGTGAAGAGCCCCCGAGTCCTCAACAAAAGCATTTAGTTGGCGAAAGGCCACCTTTTCGCAGGCTAGTGCTGGTAATATAGATATTGGCCGATAATTGGCCGGCAACAAAGGATCCGCTGTAGGCTTCTTTAAAAGTGGGAGAAGCATGGCCTGTTTCCACTGTCTGGGCACCGTTGCTGACTGCAGTGACCAGTTGACAATGGTGGTGACTTCCAGGCCCACCTTGTCCGCCACACCGGCAAGAACTCTAGCTGGGCAAGGGTCTGAAGGGGCACCTGACTTTATAGACCTGGGAATGGCGAGAACATCAGGCAGCTCGATCAAGGTAAATTGGGAGAAAATCTTGGTAGGGGTGGGGCAGATGACGGGTACAGGCGGAGAACAGGTAGGTGAAGCAGACAGGGCTAAACTATCTTCAATTAGTTTAATTTTGTTAATAAAGAAAGCTGACAGCTCCTCACACCAGTCTGAAAAGGCGGGGATAGTCTTAAGCTCTGCTTGCGGGGACATAAAGTTTTTTACAATGGCAAAAATCTCCTTGCTATTATTGATAGCCTTCATGATTCTGGTCGCGAAGTGCTCACTTTTCGCTTTTCTTACGGCGGTGTAATAGGTTCTCTGCGTCAGGCGCAGCCTGGATTTAGCTAAAGGACAATAGGCCACCCTCCAGAAGCGTTCCATCTTCTTGCAGCACAGTTTCAGATCTTTTAGCTCAGTGGTATACCATGGCGGGAGGGCGACTCACGCCGGGGCACATTTGGCCGGGGTTTACATGTGGATTCCACCCCTTGTCTGACCCAGATGTTAAATTGGTCTACTGCACCCTCCAGATCTACACAGGGTCCTGGCTGTGCATGTGTCAAGGCCTCGGCCAGCCCTAGGATGTTAATCTTGCAGGCTATCGGGCCTGAAGAGGGACATGAGCGGCGGGGGAGCTTACCCGCAGCCCATGAAAAAACAATCAAGGCATGATCGGACCAAGTTACCGGCAAGGGTTCCTTAGTAAGAAGCTCAAAATTGGAGCACACCAGATCTAACAGGTGGCCCCTTGAGTGAGTAGACTTAGAGACCCACTGGGTTAGCTGAGTTAGGCTCAGCAGGTCCAATAGAGCTGCGGAGTCTGAGGTTTCCGGGGAGTCCAAATGAATATTAAAATCTCCTAGAAGAAGGTATTTGGGGAAGCGTATGACTCGCTTAGCCATGGACTCACCCAGGGACTTCAAGAATGTCCCCGGCTGCCCATGGGGGCGATATACCAGCGTGCCTTCTAAAGTAAAGTGGGGGGAAATGGAGAAGGAAAAATCCAGGGCCTCACCCTCCATGACAGCCGTGGAGGATGCGCAAACAAATGCCCAGGATTCCCTAAACACCACCGCAGTGCCCCCCCTCTCCCGGTTTTCCGGTCAGCACGTGCCAGGGGATAATCTCTGGGAACGGCGAGCTCAACCACCGGTTCGCACGACTCTCTAAGCCACGTTTACGTGATAAACAGGACATCTAAGTTGTTGTCCCCTATTAGGTCAAAAATGTGAGCTGCATGCTTCACCATGGAACGTGCATTGATCAGGGCGGCCCACACTATCGGCTCATGCACCCCAAGCGTGTTCCTCCCTGCCATGTCAGTGCTAAAGTGAAAGTTGCAATCATGACAGCCCCATTTAGGGGCTGCACTCATAAAAAAGCATTTCTGGCCAGCATGGATGCCTGGATTCAGAGTAGTGATGCCCTACTATGGGAGTGGCGACCCCCCATGCCTCTATCCGATGCGGCGGCATAGCCGGCCCTGAGCACGGGCCCGGCGCGGACGGGCGCAGACGGGCTTGCCTTAGGCGCGCCTTTGGCGCGCCAGCGGCGCGTCCGCTGCGCGTCCGGTCCAGTATGGCTCTAAATACTCTCGCCCAGCCACTAGAGCGCTGACCTGGGCGGAAGGCGTTGGCCAGAAGTCAGGAAAGGCTGAGGTCTTCGCTCCGCAACAATCGGCAGAGCCGTGGCGGACCGGGGAGGCCTCAAGAAGGAGAAGTTAGTGTGCAAAAGAACATATAATTAGCAGCAATTCATGTCAGCAGCATTCATAAGTTTAAAAACCCAAATCGTTTTTTAAAACCATGCGGCAATTATCTGAAGTGCAAAGTAGCAGCATATCCTCCTTAAAATTAGTTAAAACAGGTATGAGCCCTTTCAAGATGCTAGCCAGCAGTATGAGACCGCAAAGACACCCGGTCCCGCACGCCTCTAAATACTCTCGCCCGGCAACTAGAGCGCTGACCTGGGCGAAAGGCGTCGGCCGGAAGTGAGGAAAGGCTGAGGTCTTCCCTCCGCAACGATCGGCAGAGCCGTGGCGGACCGGGGAAGCCTCAAGAAGGAGAAGTTAGTGTGCAAAAGAACATATAATTAGCAGCAATTCATGTCAGCAGCATTCATAAGTTTAAAAACCCAAATCGTTTTTTAAAACCATGCGGCAATTATCTGAAGTGCAAAGTAGCAGCATATCCTCCTTAAAATTAGTTAAAACAGGTATGAGCCCTTTCAAGATGCTAGCCAGCAGTATTGGTTGTCCGCTGTGTTGGTGCAGTTGGCCTGTTGGGCGATGACGGGTAGGATGGTTGTTCCTTTCAGCCTGTAGTGGACAGTGACATTGTCAGATGTTGTGCCTGTGAGGCAGATGCGTTTCCTGGGGGCCGCTGTCTTTGTCTGCGCTGCCTCTCTGTGGTGGTCCGGAGGGGGGGTGCAGGGTGGGTGTTGTGGCCCTCTAGGGTGTCCGTGCTGCATGTTCAGTTTCTCCATGGCATCTGTTGCCCTTCCGATGACGACCTGGGCAGGTATCCCTATTGTGCTGCAGGCTGCCATCCGACTTTACACCAGGTCAGAGCAGGTGTAAAATTCCTGCTGCTAACGCGCCTTATCGCGTGTTTTGTGTTTTTCTCGTCGATTTTTCTGGTCGTTGTGAATGTTGAGGAGTGCTGTTGTTGGGGGTTTTGGCACGGGAACGCCTACTCTGTATCTCATTAGCGATAGTTGCGGGGGTCCTCTGTGGCGATGTTTTTTGCGGCTGCTATCGCGGGAAAACTGGTGCTGTTAGCATCTGCTTGTGAATGGGGGGGGTAAAGTTATCACAACTTTGGCTGCGATAGTGCCGTTAATTTGGTGATAGCTCCTTGTGAATATGCCCCATAGTGTCTAAAATGTTTTACAAAATCTGATAAACATAGTGGATGCCCATGTGTATGGTCACCTATTTTTTGCACAGCATAGTGACAAGGTTACTGATGTGCCAATTACAACACAAAACACAAAAACAGTTGACCTGAAATAGTAATATTTGGACATGCCCAGACCTAAAAGACCAATAGTGTTGAAGTCTAACAAGCGGCCCAATAAAATAAAATAAAATGGCATGGTTTAGCCAAGACTGGAAAAATGTATAAAAACCGTATTTCTAACTCCATTTTTTTCAAGTTTTACTTTCAGTTTCACTCACTGTTCACAATCTGAAGCCTTCTCTGTGAAAAGGGGTGATGTCTTTTGTTGGCTCTGAACCACGCTCTGCTTTTTTTCTCCACTCACATTTCTTTCTTTTTGTTCTCATATCCAGGTTCATCAAACTGGTATATAATTAGGATAAATCAAGCAGGGCTAATATTTCCTGCTCACATGAATTCATTTTGGTTTCTGTGGCAATTAGTCATTTTTCTGTCAGTCAGGGGAATTTCAGCTTCCAATAGCAACAGAATGTTATTTGAGGAATAGCAATGATTGATTGTTTTGTTAAAAGGAGTTACGAAGAATAGGATTGAATGCGTTTTCAAGGTACTTAAGATTGAGAATAGGCGTTATATGGCAAAAGACATTTGCCCTGTAGTAATGAACGAGGGAGCATGTGTTTATTAAAGAACTTGCTCAAAATAATATCTTTATTGGGCTACATTTATTTTCACTAGCATAGTTTGACAAATGTATTTATACCATGGCAGTGAAAATAAATATGGCTCAGTAACACATAATATTTCATACTGATATACTAATAATTGTGTATTCACACATTTATCACTACTGTGCAGAGGTCAAGTTCTAGTTTATTACCACAACAGAGCAAAATCGGCATGAGAAAAAAACAGTTTCATGCATGTACCAATTACTTTACACAGAAGAAAAACTCTCTTAATAGTCACAAGGCCTATTTAATGTGATTTTTCCTTACTGCACACTTTAAGACCGATGCATACTGCTTTGGCTAAATATACTTTGATCAAAGAAATACACATGAAAAAGTACCATGGCAGAAACCATATATATACATGCACAGAGTATAATATGCTATTTATTACCATTGTTGAGGGAGGGGAAACGCATCATGATCCACTCGAAACTTCATCTCTTGTGAGTCATGGCCCCTACCGACAGCCAGCAATCGAAATAAATAGCTTATATAGTGTGTGTGGGGGTTGTGCGTGTATGCAAATATATCATTAAGTTATGTTTATTTTGTTATCAACGTTTTAAAAGTTTCATTTTTTAATTATGTTATTACATTTTAATTCATAAAATTATGATAAATTATTGTAAATGAACAAAATATTTACAAACATGTTAAAAATACAATTAAAATGAGTAAATATATATGAACAATAATATATGTGTGTATATATATATACACATTTATATCAATGTTCATATATATATAGTCATTATAATTGTATCAGTTATAATGTAAGAATAATAAACTTAAGCATGCAATTACACATTACAACTGACTTTGGGGTGTGTGTGCGTGTGTGTGTGCTTGCATTCGTGCCTGTGTGTTCGCGCTGAGATTGTGATGTGAGTCTGTTTAAATGCCGTTTTTTTTATATCCAGCACACTTGAAACAATATTGTGGTATAAACTATACAAGCAGAGTGCAGAGTTAATTATTCTGTCAATTACGATTGTTGAGAGAGAGAGGAGGGGCATCATGACCCAGTCAAGCTTAGCCTCTCGATTCATGACACCTCTCAACAATGATAATAGCAATGACACTCTGCACATCTGCATATATACCATATAAATCAAGAATATCTTGGCAGCCCAGCGATGCATCGAGAGAGGGTGCCTCCACCCACTCGCCCCAATAAGTGTAACTCCTATCTAGATACGGTATGGTTAGGATCGATGCGCTATAAAATGCCATTTGATTCGAGTTTCATAAGAGCAGTTCTCCCCTGTAAGGTAGCATAAAGTCACTTTAGTTTTGCCAAATGTGTTATCACAAAGTGCTTTAAAATGCAGCAATTGCAACCAGTTTTCTAAAAAATTCCTTCTTATAGAGGTTTGGGGGAGGCGGGGCCCGGACTGCACGAGTGGCTTCTGAAGGGCTAAGCATTCATAGGGGCAGATTTACAAAAAGTGGCGCATCCCTGCATATCAGCAGGGATGCGCCAGTTATTGTGTGCCGCAGCTCCGCCACCATGGATGTGCCGCATTTTCAACGTGGCGCACCATGGGGCAAAAATGGCACCGATGCGTGACACATCTGTGCCGTAAAGGCGGTGCATTGCTGGAGGTGTGTCGCAAGCGCGACGGAGTTCCAGCAATACTCTGGGGGCCCTCTCTATAGAATGCTGCGTCAATCCTTACGTCTGCTTCAAGCAGGCTCAGGGTTGTGACGCAGCATGGGCTCAAAAGTGACTGAGTGAAATCTTGTAGATTTCACTCAGCCACTTTAGGGAGGCGTTCCTGCGCCGGAACGCCCCCCCACCCCCTGCGCAGGAACGCCTACTTCTGGCGCAGGGCTTTACAACGTGATGCATCTCCCCGATGCGTCACGTTGTAAATACCCCACAAAATGGCGTATCTTTTGCCCCACCGCTGCGCCACAAAACTGACGCAACGGCGGCATAAAAGAGGCGCAAGGGGCTTGTAAATCTGCCCCAAAGTGTTTTGCAAAATGACGCATATTTATTTCTTGTCTATTTCCACAAAACATTTACTAAAACATCTTCCGTATGACAAAAAAGCAAACGCCAGTGTAAAAGTGTCTTTCTTCTTTTTAGCAAGCATGGTCACACCTGTTCAACCATCGTTTCAAACAGGACTTTCAGTGGGCTGAGTTCCTCTGGGTCTCAAACCTGGTATTCATCAAAAAGGGACATTTAAACGGGTACCTATTGGCGCAAAAATCCATGTCCTTTACTGTAATGATAAACGCACTGAGCTATTTCTGAACAACGAATGTAAAAATCCTTAAATTAATCCATGTCAGAGATTTAGTTCCTATGTATATTTCATATTGTGGTTAATCTTGCCTTCCCTACGAGTGAGTTATTTCCAGGGTGTTGTGTTTTTGTATTTTCTTTCCTGTGACATATTACACTTGTACAGTGCATTTTTTGAACGGACTTGCCTCCATGTATTTCTAAAATCCACGAGTGGGCACTCAAGAGCTGAGGGTGAAGGCAGTGCAAGTTTCTCATAGTGCTAGTCAGGTCAAATAGGTGTTCAAAACTCATTATTATCCAATCCGTTACCTCTGCGAAGTACATGAGTGAAACGGATGTACATAGTTGCCAGAATTAGGTCTGCGCAGTGAACTTCAATGCGTTTGCAGAGTTTGCAGAGCTTTCCACACACTGAACTCCACGGAGCAGGCGAGTACTGAAAAACTCCTCGCAGCGGAGTTTTTTCCTCACTCGCGCTCGCCAGCGTCAAGTTGGCGAGCGCAAGCGAGGAAAATCCACCTCTCTGGGAGATATTTCAAGACGGGTGGTCAGATTTCTCAACGTGGACAGTAGCAGATGGTCAAGACTGCTCGCATTGAAAAATCTTCCATTCGCGTTGAGAAAGATGCCCCTCGGATAGAAAATCTACCCCAGTTGTAAGAAAAGAAGCAGTGCCATCTTGTACTGCCCATGGTGCCATCTGCGGTGATTTTACAGCGTGGGACAAACACCTGGCACTGAAAATCAACGTGAACGGCATGACCAAATGCACCTTGCCGCTTGCAGAACTCCAAGTACTGCAGTGGAGTGTTTTGGTCACTTCGCAGAGTTCCGTGTAGCAGTACTCCATCCAGGCCTCATCAGAAAATTGACAAAGTGAAAGTAAAAGAATAGGCAGCACGGAAGTGGGTGTTGTGTGTTTTTGAGGGTTGTGAAGTGAAGGAGATACGAGGACATGCAATCAGAAGAGCGGGAAAAGAGGGTGCTGAAGAGGAAAGAGATTAGGTGTAGATATGCAGATGGATGAGAAGTAGAGAGAAAAAGGGTGTACATGTCTAACATAGAGTGAACATAAAAAAAGTGATTGAGACAATCTGAAGACCAGTACCCCTTCCACAGGTCGTAGTGGTGTTTAATTCAGAGTCTCGTAATTTCAGAATTAAATTTTTTTAAACATTATTTACTAAACATTCACAGTCGTTACTCATGTACCTTAAGAAGCTAATAATCACAGACAAAGCCAATTGTACTGGGTGGGTTTAGGTGTATGAAGTTGTCGCCTTTTATGTTTGGATACAATAACAAAAAGCTCAGCCACGTACCAAAATACCAGTTGGGTGGCAAACTGTGGTAAACAGAAATTTAGCTTAGGTATTTAAATTATGCCTTTAATTACATAGGCCACGCCTCTGTTAGAGACCCTCACCCTCCACACACATATTTTTTTCATTCCACTTAAGGTCCTGGATTCAACTGCAATTTCTGCAAGCATATGCTGTCCATGCTGTGTGACTGTGTGCACTTCCTAGCTTTGCTCCTTTCCCCTGGACTTGTTGTAATAACTGAGCACTCAAAATATCATTGTCACGGTCGCACTCCCTTACAAGTTTATTGTGCTAGGTTTTGAGTGCATTTGTTGTCATTGTTTATGGTTTTATTCGCCATCCATCATGTAGCAACCGATAATGGTCTCGATTTGCATTCCACAGTACGGAACTTCCAGTAGAAATTGCCTTTCACACTCTGTAAATAGAAAAATTAAACAACAAAAACAAATTCATTAATGCCACCTGCCTTTCCCCAAGTAAGGGTAATGGCAATCATTTTGTAATAACCTTGCCAAGTGCCCCTTTCTCTCAGGAAGGGACAGAACACCTTGAAGGGCGGAAGGCATTGCACCCCCCCTCGACGCAAGGCAAGCCTGCTTTTTTCAGGTAATTTCGCCGTCATTCCAGCGGACAGCAGGGTTACAGAAGCAGAACGCTAAAATACCTCTCATTTCCTGACAAGTAGCAATCTGAGACACCTCACTCGTGAAGGGTGAACGTTATGTGCCTTTTATGGGCGGGAAGGCCCTATAACTCAAAGGTGCGGCAGGCTTGAGGGAGCCGTGATACAATTCCCCATAAGTGAGAGCGGCCTAATCAACCTTCACAGATGAGGCGCTTCAATTATCCGTAGAACACCATGTTTCCTTCGAATGCAACATTTTATTTTACATGTCCAATCAAGCGTGGACGTCAGCGAACCAGAATGGCAGTGGTGGCAGAAGTCATATCACGCATCCGTTGATCTCTGATGCCAGCCCGAGTTTGACCCTTTGTCCCAACCCGTAGCCACTCTGTTGCCTCCATTTTGCAGCTGGCGTGCTAGGCGAGGAATAGGGAGTTAAAACAACAGAAGGTAAACAGGACTCTTGAGATCACTGTTTGCTTTCTGCTTCCGCCACTGCCTTCATGAACCGTGAGGGTAACAAGAGCAGTGCATGGGGTAACAAGTAGGGAGAAGCATCCTCTAACCCAGGCAGCCCCTAATGGGCCCCCAGAGGCTCGTAAAAGTATCGTCATTCGATAACCTAAATATCATTAGGGCCACTTAAAGCCAGTTGAAGGGGCAGATTTACAAGAAAGTGCCGTAGCGCGGCAATGCAAGCCCTTTTGCTGCGCCACGCTGCAGCACTTTCAAAGCACAGGAATGTGACATTTTTACAATAATATGTTGCATTCCTGTGCTCTCCCCTGCGCTGGTGCACAAACAGCTGCTATGCACCAGCGCAGGCACCCTTCATCATGGTGCACAGAAAGCCTGCGTCATGGGGAGGTTGTTTTTCTGCAGGAAGGTGCCTCTTCCTCCAGGGAAACAATCACTAAAGGCATTTTCCTTTTTCAATGTGTGCTGTAGAATGCACACGCATTGAAAGAGGAAAAAACAAAGAGAAATGAAAACATTTCTCCTTGTTGCGCCTAGCTACGCCACCCCTAGGGTGGTGGAGCATTCTGAAGCATTTCCAGGTTTACGATTTCTCATAAATCTGACAATGAGTCTGGTTCAATGGGTGTTGCGTGGGAACACCCACAGCAACACCCATGGAACGCCCCTTTCACTCAAAGTGTGGTGTGTAAAGGGGTCGCATTTACAAGGACAGGAAAAGTCATGCAGGGTGGCTTTTCCTGCCCTTGCAAATATGGGGCAGTGAAATGCGCCGCCGGTGTTTCATGAAAAGTGAAGTTCTGGTGGCGTAAGGGGCTTGTAAATCTGCCCCGAAGTTCTCAACAAAAAGCGCACATCACGAGGCAGCTAAAATTCCAGACTGACAAAGAGAAATGTGAAACTACAAGTCCCAGCCTTCTCAGTGCTGTTCGCTGTAAAACATGGTCAGTCTCACTCACCCTCATGATAGATACATTCTTGACAGCTATGCGAAGCAATCGTCTCCCAAAATCCTAGCAAGATCTTTTCTTTGCGAGGCAGTAGAAATGTGAGGCACTTTTTTTTAGATATATTGTCCCATTGTGTGTTAATAATAATAATACTGATATTAATACATATATTATTATCCTTTTATTTATTTAGCATTTGCTACTATACTGTAGTCAATTTAGAAAACAGAACACAAAACGTGAATTCTGCACTGCATGAATTAATTTGATCAACCCAAGAAGAATGTGAAACTGGGTCAGCTCACCAGGACTCCATTCTGTGACCTCCAAGTCACCTCTGTATCATCCGGCTGTCTAAAAATGTCCGTTCGGGACCTTTCACTCATCTGCAGCTAGGATTTTAGATCTGGGGGTTGTAAGTAGATTTGTCTCTATGGAAATTGGGAACATTTCTAAATTGACCAACACTTCAGTAAAATTAAAAGGGATAGTCCATTGCTGGTCACCCCTGGACAAGCCTTCTCCTTGCTCCTTGAACAGGTTGGCTACATGAATTCTCTCCTCCGGGGGATATTCTCAAGAACATGTGATAATTACAGCAAAACTGCTTAAAGCAACTCTTCATATCGCAGTCTATCGTGTTAACTCACTATTCACAACACTGAGTTACTATGCGATAGGCCCAAGACAACGTGCCAAATGTCCGTGATAAAGGCAACGCGACGCCACAAAAATGAGAAACACCAATGCAAAAAAAGTTGCGATGAGGCCAATCGCAATACAAAAAGCCGTGAAAACTGGCGACAGGCCTGCTAATCGCACGCATCAGGCAGGAAAATACACTATAAAAGCAATAAAAAGAATACACCAAAAACAATTCAAACTGCGTAGCACCATGGATGCACCCGGACCAAGTGCAGAGGCCAACGCGAACCCCACAAGCCCCACAGACCTCCAGCAAGGAACTTCTGGCACGGGGAAGGCCAAGGAGAAGAGGAAGAGGAAGATGGGGTGCAGTCCGCAGCAAAACTAGATCAGCATCACAGAGGTGACTACTACCATCAACTGACTCACAATGAGACTAAAGTGAATGCAGTTGAGGAGGTCAAGAGGCGCTGGCATGATGTGAAAAGCCACACCAAGCACAAACCCGCTGCCAACAGGAAGGGAGCAACAGCAACAGGAGGTGGGAGTCCTGCACCACAGGGGGAGCTAGAGGAAATGGAGGCCATAGTCATCAGTGTGGAGATGGTGCAAGGAGGTGGGAGTATGGACACAGGTAGAAAGGATGTGACACAACATCAACAGGGTGAGTAAGGACCAGGGACGGGGGAGATGGGCACAATGACAAACATGCACAACGATGTGTAGCACACTGCACACCCACAATGACCCAGGATCATGTCCCTGACCCCCGTGCCACACTGCAGCACACACACATAGCAATCGCAGCACATCCCATTACAATGTGGTACAAAGTGCAACACCGACACAGCAGAACAGGGCACACAACTGGGTCCGCCCATGCGCTGAAACAGGCCAATCACATCTAACATAGCAGGAAACAGTGAGATTCACATGTACGTGTACAACCTCACATCCGTCACATAGTCCAAATGTCCACTGTCCCGTATCAAATTGCCAGCACCGTCCAAACAGTCACAATGTACAGTGTCATACAATCTGCATGTCAACAAGAACAATGCGCCAACATACATGTCAGCTAAGGGTGGGCGTCCGAATCGGCTACGCCCACGGAGTAGGCGTAGTGTTGCCTTCTACGCAATTTGCGTAGACAGCGTAGCCGGCAACACTACGCCCACTCCGTGAGCGTAGCCGAGTCGGCCGCCACCCGCCTCCCTCCCGCCCTCCACTAGATACTTTATTTAAGCATTTACACGGACTAAAACAACTTTAAAGCACTTACCTTGTCCGGGGCTCGTCCGGGTCTTCATCTTTGAATAGCGTCCTTTGCCTGGATACCAATGCGCATGCGCGGGCGGCCGCGCATGCGCATTTCTCGGGAGAAATGCGCATGCGCGGCCGCCCGCGCATGCGCATTGGTATCCAGGCAAAGGACGCTATTCAAAGATGAAGACCCGGACGAGCCCCGGACAAGGTAAGTGCTTTAAAGTTGTTTTAATCCGTGTAAATGCTTAAATAAAGTATGTAGGGGAGAGCGGGAGTGAGGTGCGTAGTGGGGCTACGCGGAGTGCGGGAGTGGGCGTAGCTTCTCGCCCTCTCCGCGTAGCTCCGCGGAGCCCCACTACGCCCCACTACGCCCAGGGTTAATGTCAGCACAATGTCATCATGCATCTCCCCTTCACATTGCAGAGAGACAAACAACACCTTCAGCAGAGCAGACCAGACAACTCATCAGTGATGCTGGAGAGGACCACCACACCTTCAATACCAACGCACTGCAACAGCTCATGGACATCTTAGGCAACCCACCCCCAGGAGCAGGGCAGCCAAGCCACATAGAGGAGACCCCAGCCCCTGCACAGACCACACAGCAGGAAGCACCCACCCCCTGGCTTCCAACACTCATCCGAGCCACACATGGCATTCAGAAGCCAGGTGTCAGAATGCCAAAAAAAGGGGTGGCCGAACAGGTGCGGTGGGGTCTGAGCTCATGGAAGCCAAACTACATCACATACGGGGTGTCTACATCCCATCAGGGACCACCTACACCCCACAAAGGAAACCCACACTGCGACGGAGACACATGCATTTACACATTTCCTGTACTGAACCACTCCCAGAGCCCCGAAATTACCATTCACACACCCACGCTGGACCTCCGTATGATAGCCCAGTACACTATTCTTGCATATTGAGTGGCTGACGAGAAAGCTACATGTCCAAGGTCGTACCTGCTGCTCGCGGGGGCACGGTTGCATCTGCTGTAGACAGCACAATGCAATTTGGTAGAGCCTGGGGCCCTAATGCATACATTATGACCACTGAGATACACTCATATAGTTTGTGGAACTGGCTATGGGCACGTGCGCCCGGCCCCTTTATTGGCAGGGTCACGTGTACAGTGACGCCTGTGCTGGATGTGTGTGGGGTGAGTGTAAGCCAGCCCTCAAAGAGTTGTTGGTGATGGCAACAAATACAACAGTGAACACAATTGAAACAGAAACAGAAACTCCAGCATTACAGAGACAACAGCGGAGCATCATGGTGGTAGCTGGAGCAAGTACAGAGGTCACCCAATGAGCAAACAGATGTGTCCATCAGTTGCAGTGCACTGAGGTTGGGGCACTAGAGCTGAGCGCGCTCATGTGAAGAAAATGCCTGGGATTGGGTCCATTCGGGATATTCTTGATGCAGCTGCAGTGGTGGTGTTACATCTGCATCATCTTCCTCATCGTCGTCCCAGGTCTCCCTCACTGCCTGATGTGACACTGCTGCATGAGCTCGCCACAGCACATAACCAAAACAGAAATGAACAATGACTTGTGGTGCACTGACTTAGTGGCACCTGGAGTGCTGACCAGGGTATCAGGCAAATGATGGCATCCACGACAGGTGTGAGCAACTCAGTTAGTCTGCCAGTACAACTGTTTCGACTCTGTCAGTTGGCGGTTGGAGGTGGTCCTGGTGGTGTTGGGGTGTGCCTCCTGAGGTGATGCGGCGTCTGGCCTGGTCAGGACTCGATTTGATGTGTGAGCCCTGGTGGACCGCAGTTGAGGCCGGAGGCAGCGGACAGCGCACGGCCCCATTCACATGGCGTTGATGACACCAAGGACATTGTCTCAGAGCCCATCTAATATCTCAGAAAACCGGGTCCCTGACTTGAACTGCACAGTGTTAGTGGCCCAGGATGCACTGCGGCCAGCACAGGCACAGCGCCATGGGACAGTGACTTGTGGTGCACTGATGTAGGGCCATGTGGACTGAACGGGTCCTCATCGATGTCCGAGGTGAATGTGGCAGAGGGATGCGGGAGACAGTGGAGGGTGTCCTCCAGAGCATGATGCAGAGGGCAGATGCCATCCGGAAGCGGCAAATTGAGGAGTGGAATGCTACAGCCTCTTCATTACTAGCACATCGGTATCAGCTACATGAGGATGTTGACAACCCCCACTCCATAGACTCAGACGCTACCAAAGTTCTACCAGAGAGTGTGCCTGAATGCCGGGGAACAGACTTAGTGGCACCGGGGCTGAGAGGGGATATAGTCTGCGATGATGCCGGTACAATGTAATGAACTCAGCCATTGCATTATCAAGACTCAGTTCCAAATGTGTATCCTACTCGACCGCAGTGTAGGTTGGAGGTAGCGGTCAGCAGTGGCCCACAGCCACGTGTGGTGGGCTCTCCATGCACAGAGTTAGTGACAGGGCAGTTGTTGATAGTGTTCGATCACCTCCGTAACGATGATCCTCTTTTTCTCATGACTAAAATGCATCTTCCTCTTACACCTCTCCTAGCGTGCAATGATATATACTCTGCCAATGAGAAATCAAGACTCAGTTTCAAATCTGTGACCTACTCGAGCTTAGTGTGGCCCGAGGGCAGTTGTCCGCATGGGCCCACAGACATGTGTGGTTGTAATGCCATGCACAGACATGGTGGCACCACATCGAAGGGAGTATAGTGACATAAAATCTGCCATAAATAATGTCCTCTACCATAGTGTAATCAAGACGCAGTTCCAAATGTGTGACCTACTAGTAGAGTACATCAACGAGAAAGGAGTACTGCGGGTCTTGCTCGCGGAGGCCCTGATGGTCCTAGCAGGTTGCCAGGCTTGCGGGCCTCAGGCTTGGAGCTTGCACCGGCACGTGTTGGGCCCTCTTCGACACACGCCAGTGTTGGGAGGAGAGCATTGAGGCCGGTGTGCGCAGGGGCGGGCAAGACTAGTTTGGGGACCAGTGGACCAAGGTGCATCAGGCACACAGGATCGCAGGCAACACTGCTCACAGCGTTGGCCTCGTGGCGGGGTGAGAGGCGCCGCCCTGGCAGAGATGTTGGGCATTCCGGAAGAGGACCATGCCCAGAGGAACGTGCCTTTTATTCACACCCCTATGCTGGCTTGGCATACGCCGGCCATCCCAATCCACTCCCGTTTACGGGGGGGGACGTAAAAGGCTACATTTCCGCAACCTTCCCCACTGACTGGGGGGACATGGTTGCGTCCACTGTCCACTACTCTCCACAAACCAGCAATGTATGTCGACATGGATATGTGTGTGGTCTGCATACTGCAGTCTGGCTAGCACATCCACGCCACACTTGGCATTATGTACATTCCTAATCATTGGTCACTTGCCTCCTTTGCACATGCCTGGTCCCCACCTCTTCCCACATGCTGCTATTGTGTGGCTGAGGTGCCATGCCATTGATGGATAATGTACATGGCTGGCCCAGGTTCCCACAGTAAGTTGTGCTCTCATGTCTGGATGTACATGTTGTTTGGCATGTTGTATGTGAGCTTGTGACATGTGCATTCCCAGTGTTGTGAGTTGCATGATTGTGGGGTTGAGGTGTGTGGTGTGTTCATTTGGTATTTGCCAACGAGCAGTGCATTTAGGTGGGTGCCATCCTCGTAGCGCTGGTTGATGATGGACTGTCGGAAGAAGTAGAAATCATGCGCACTGCCTGGGTGGTTGCCGTCGAGGTTGGTGGAGATTCCCTCGGGGTCCACTATTGCCTGTACATTGATGGGATACATGTGCTTTCTGTTGTGGAAATTGTATACAGTGTCGGTAGAGGGCACAAGTAGGACATGTGTGCAGTCAATTGCCCCCTCACACGTGCAGGAAGCCAGCTATGGCAGAGACGCCTTGCTTGGTCTCCAGCTGTTCCTGTGCAGTGTGGGGGAAGTATAGATAGTGGGGTACCAGGCTGATGATGTAATCCACGACCATTGTGTAGAACTTGTATTGGACTGGCTATGATACTTCTCCGACTCTGGGGGTTGTTGGTTGGAGGGTACCAGTGTTCCACATGTGCAGCACGGCCAGCAGCTTTGTCCAAGGTGGTATGTTGGTTGTCCACTGTGTTGTTACCGTCAGCCTGTAGGCAATGGTCGTCAGGATGCGGAGGATGGTTTTCCCTTTGAGCCTGTAGTGGGCAATGGCATTCTCTGGTGTTGGGTATGTGAGGTTGGTGCGTTTACTGAGGGTCTCTGTCTTTGTCTGTGCTGCCTCAGTGTTGGTCCGGGAGGGAGAGCTCTGGGGGGTGGGGGTGGTCCTGCGACCGTGGTGGGTATAGTGGCCCTCTTGGGTGTCTGGGCTGCATGATCAGTGGCTCCATGGCATCTGTTGCCCTTCAGGTGTGGCTGTGGGCTGGGCTCCCTTTTCTGGTGCAGGCTGTCATCCGACTTTACATCAGGTCAGAGCAGGTGTTAATTTCATGCAGCTAATGCGCCTTATCGCCTGTTTTGTGGTCATATTGCCAATCTGGCTGGTCACTGAGAATGTTGTGGAGTAGTGTTGTTGCGGCTTTTTGCACGGAAACATCTACTCTGCATCTCAATAGCGATAGTTGCGGGGGTCATCTGTGGTGATGTTTTTTGCTGCTGCTATCACAGGTAAACTGGTGATATGGGCTGTTAGCACCAGCTTGTGAATGGGGCGTTAGTTTTATCGCAACCTTGGCTGCGATGAAGTGCCGATAACGCAGCGATAGTTCCTTGAGAATATGCCCCTCTGTTGTTAGGGGTTTCTTCTTGGTTGAGCCTCTGGTTTGTCATCTTCACTATCAGGCCTCGATTATGAGTGACTTGCTCTTTTGCAATCCCAATGAACACCTCTGTTTGGATCTAGTTCCTAATACAACAGGTGCAGAGTTTACTGTACCTGGTAATAACCAGGTGTAGTAAAGTCCATGTGGCCCGAGTTCCCTCCTCTAAAATTTCAGCAAATCAAACCTGCCTAAAAAACATATGAAAAAGGCCTAAATAGCGTACATTGGTATTTTGTTGTGGGAAGTATCAAACTCTGCATGCTATTTCACATTGTTAGGGGAAAACTTGTAATAGATCCTATTTATTGCTCTGGATCAAATCTGATCCCAATGATACCGTGTTTTACCAGAAGCGATAAACACTACAACACCCTCATCAGTGCTCATAACCTATTTTTTTCTGGTTTTTTAAACCTTTTTATTGAGAATTTTTTAAATACCAATTTTTCTTTTCAAGCCCTTACCATCCCTCCAACCTCCCCCACACAGTGAAACTACAAACAAGCATAGAAAGAACATGGATCCATTGGCAATCAAATCTATGACAGAATTAAAACACAAAGCTAAAAAGAGGAATAAATACATACACTTTTTCATAAATCGTAATTCAATTAGTTGATAAAATCGACCATTTTGTTCAATCATATCTATAAAGTGCGTGTGCAATTCATCTCTTCTTTTGTTCCACACAGCTGGACAGGAGCTTCCATATTTCTTAGCCTTTTTTCCTTTCCATAAGGCCGTTCCGAGAATAAATAGATTTTTCAAGATTATAGACAGGAAAGCTGCCAGCCAACTACTCCTGAAAAGAGGGTGGTTCTGACTCCAGTCATAGCGCAGAGACACATAGCCTAAATATAGCCATTGAAACACTTAACAGCCCCCTTCCCTCATCAGTATTACCATCCTCTTGTATACCCTATAGGATTAGAGTAAGAGTCATAACTACTTTCAGGTACAGCTTATTTCTAAAAAAAAAAAAAAACAATTTGGTTAATGACCATTGAAAGTGAAGCATATGTTGCAAACATATGGACTATGTCTGCATTATAGAGAGCGCAGCGTGGGCACAGTGCCCCTTTCCCTTCTCCCCATTTTGCAATTCGGTATGGTGTATAATATAAAAAAAACTAGTTTTATAAAACTGAACCTGTAATTTAGCTGACATCAAAGCAATCTGTGCCGTTGAAAAGGCTTGCTGAAACACACTATCGGTGATATCAAGCTTGGCTTGTCATCTTTCAGAGTATTTCTCCATATCAACCTTCATTAAACTATTTAGGGAGCAGTATATAGTCCCAATACGGCGGGGGGGCTTCATTTGTTAATTTCTCAACTAATTCATTTTTAACCATTTTCCCTGGCCCACCCCCCTTCTTCTGTAAAAAATCCCTTATTTGAAAAAAAATCAAAAAAAAATCTCTATGGGTGTGATTAAACTTGTTCTTAAATTCATCATGAGACAAAGATTGATGCTGAGTAGCTACCAACAGAGATACGGCTTAGAAAATTCCATTACACACATTTCAGTGCCATAACTTCCTTAAGAACAGGACAGTATATACAAGTAGGTAAAACAGGACAACAGTGCCGCCTTAAGGATTTTGGGGTCCGAAGCACAACATATTTTGGGAGACAAAAATTGTGCTCATATGTGCTCACACAGTGATGACTATACGGACATGATACAGTGTGTATTAAAACAATATGGCAAAGGAACAATTCGAGGTTTTTAGTGACTTGATTATTTGAATCATCGTAGGTCACTGTGATGAAAGAACCCAAATACAAATTCCATTAGCCACATGGGTCAACAGCGTTTCAACTCTGCTTAGTTAATTGGTCATCATAAAGACAATCGAACAGGTGGGAAGGCAGTAAGCCATGTTAGTTGTCTACTTGCTTGGATTTGCATTGGGCTAAGTTTGAGACCCTCATGAGAATGTGTGGTATATCTGAATAGAACCTATGATAGCTATTGGGAGCCGAATTTTGAGGTTCAAAAGCAGACACCTGACTGCTACCCTTTCAACAGATGCTACAATGCTGTTTTTGATTGAGGACTTTCTATTTCCCCCACCTGGTGAAAATATAGAATGCAGAAATATTGACTCCCTATACTTAAACTTACTTTCACATTGAATATGAAATAAACTTAATTTAAAATTGCAAACACACAAACATACATATTTACATATGCATATATTTGCATTAAAATAATGTATTAACTTTATCTTTATTTAATTTTTAAACTTTTAAATTATATAAAAATAAAAGATATACATATATCAATAATTTAAAATATAGAACATTCTATAATTAATTAAAACATTAAACTATTAAAAAAATGAAAACATACATTTCGCAATACCATAAATACAACAGTAGTTAAAATGTTGGATAGCAGATTAATTAAATTTACTATTTCAACTCTAGTGAATACAACAGTAGGTAAAGTGTTGGATAGCGGAGGGGTAAAGATTACTCTTCCCACTCGAAGGAGTGCAACAGTAGCGAAAGTGCTGGATAGCAGAGGGGTGAAATTTACTATTACCACTCCAGTGAGTGCAAAAGTAGGGTAAATGTTGGATAGCGGAAGAATACAATTTACTATTCTAACTTCAGTGAGTGCAACAGTAGGGAAAGTGTTGGATAGTGGAGGGGCATAAATTACTATTCCCACTCCAAAGAGTGCAACAGTAGGGAAAGTTTTGGATAGCGGAGGGGTAAAAACTACTATTCCCACCCCAGTGTGTACAACAGTAGGGAAAGTATTGGATAGCGGTGGGGTAAAAATTGCTATTCCCACTCCAGTGAGGTCAACAGTAGGGAAAGTGCTGGATAGCAGATGGGTAAAAAATACTATTTCAAGTCCAATGAGTGCAACAGTAGGGAAAGTGCTGGATAGCGTAGGGGTAAAAATTATTATTTTGACTCCAATGAGTGCAACAGTAGGGAAAGTGCTGGATAGCGGAAGGGTAAAAATTACTATTCCCACCCCAATGAGTACAAGAGTAGGGAAAATGTTGGATAGCAGAATAATTAAATTTACTATTCCAATTCCAGTAAATACAACAGTGGGTAAAGTGTTGGTTAGCGGAAGGGTAAAATTACTATTCCAACTCCAGAGATTGCAACAGTAGGGAAAATGTTGGATAGCGGAGGGGTAACAATTACTATTCCCACTCCAGTAATTGGAACATTAGTGAAAGTGCTGGATAGCGAAAGGGTAAAAATTACTATTCCCACTACTGTGAGTGCAACAGTAGGGAAAGTATTGGATAGCGGAAGGGTACAAATTACTATTCCCACTCCAGTGAGTGCAACAGTAGGGAAAGTGCTAGATAGCGGAGGGGTAAACATTACTATCCCCATCCAAAGAGTGCAACAGTAGGGAAAGTGTTGGATAGTGGAGGGGTAGAAACTATTCCCTCTCCAGTGATTGCAACAGTAGGGAAAGTGCTGGATAGCAAGGGGTAAAAATTACTATTCCCACTCCAGAGACCTCAACAGTAGTGCAAATGGTAGATAGCGGAGGGGTAAACATTACTATTCCCACTCCAGTGAGTGCAACAGTAGGGAAAGTGCTGGATAGCGGAGGGTTAAAATTACTATTCCCACTCCATTGATTGCAACTTTAGGGAAAGTTTTGGATAGCGGTGGGGTAAAATTGCTATTCCCACTCCAGTGTGTGCAACAGTAGGGAAAGTGCTGGATAGCGGATGGGTAAAAATTACTATTCCCACTCCAATGTGTGCAACAGTAGGGAAAGTGCCGGATAGGGTAGAGGTAAAAATGACTATTTTGACTCCAATGAGTGCAAAGGTAGGGAAAGTGCTGGATAGCGGAGGGGTACAAAATACGATTCCCACCCCAGTGAGTGCAAGAGTAGGGAAAGTGTTGGATAGGAGAGAAACAAAAATTACTAATAGCATTTAACCAATTGAAAAAAATTAAATAACCTTACAAATAAATAAATAATATTTAAAAAATATAAAATTAAATATATTAAACATAAAAACAGAACACCTATTATAATATTAAATACATATAACAAAAGGTACAAATATATCAAATAAATTAATAAATACATTTATAAACAATATTTATTTAAAAGGAGCAAATATTAACAAACAAAAAATTATTTAAAATATAAATGTATTTATTTTATTTCCTACCCTTTAACACCACACCAATAAAAAAAAGACTTCAACATTTTTATTTAAATGTATTTCCATAATTAACATAGATAGCCCCTTGGAGCACCAGGAGCTCCAGGAGACAGAAAGCATCGGCACCTTGGTTTAATGAAGCGCTGATAAAAGACCAAAAAAGAGTGTAAGCAGCATGAATGCGCAGGGCGTAAGGACTACTGTAGCAAGGCCAAAGAAAGCTATAAAAGAGAATTAAAAAAGTACCATGCACTTATTAAGAAAATAAGGTGTGAGTTTTACATGGGAAAGATTGAAAGTGCCAGTAACTCCTCTTAAGAAATGTTTTCCATATTGAGGTCTCTTAAATCACGTGAACATTTAAACAATGAAGCAATCTCCTTAATGGAGAGTTGCAATAAAGTGGTCGAATAGTTCGCAGATAAAGTGGCGAAAGTGCAGAAGGGGACGAGTACAGCATGTAGGTCAGACACCACATATGTAGATGAGACCCTAGATGAATTTAAGATACAGGAGTTAGAAGAACTAAAGATCATAGCGAAAGGAATTAATTCATGTTCTCCATTAGATCCTACCTGCCCTGAGATGTCAATGCAGGGAGGTAACCTCATTATGAAATACGTCTCGGAGTTAAGCACATGCTCCTTTCAGATGGGAGAAGTTCCCTTAAAATGGAAGCAAGCAATAGTACGCCCACTAAAACAAAAGCTGTCAATAGATCAAGCAGTATTAGAACATCTATGCCTCATCTCATTGCTACCAATCGTTGTGAAGATGGCAGAGAAAGTAACAAATAAGCAGCTAATGGAACATATCAATAAGAATGATATAGTGCACCCTTCACAATCTGGTTTTAGAGCTGCCCACTCTACGGAGTCAGCACTACTCCTGGCCAGAGAAACAATGAGACAATATACTGATGAAGGGCAGACGGCTTTAATGATCCTGCTGGATCTCAGCGCTGCTTTTTTTATACCGTCTCCCATGGTCTGCTCCTTCATAGACTAGAGGCATGTGGTGTCAGGGGAAATGCACTGCGCTGGATGACATCCTTTCTCTCCGCGCGAAGATTTCAAGTCTCACAACAGTCATACCTATCTAAGTGTATCTCCCTGTCTCAGGGTGTCCCACAGGGATCAATTCTGAGCCCCACGTTATTTAACCTGTATGTGGATCCGCTGGCTGAGCGAGTGGAAGATCATATTGGGACCATGGTGTCATATACTGATGCAGCATGGATGTCCAATCATTGCCTGAAGCTCAATGGGAACAAATCTGAGGTGATGATTGTGGGCAAGGCCCTAACTATTTGGTCATCAGCTTGGTGGCCTGAGACGTTGGGTCAACTTCCTACCCCAAAAACAGAAGTGAAAAACCTTGGTGTATGGTTTGACTCTAAACTGGCCTTTGACAGCCAAATTAGGAAACAAACAGGGGAATGCTTCGGGACCCTGAAAATCCTGAGAACACTCCTTGACCTGCTACCACCTAATGCTAGGAAAACCATAGTACATGCCTTAGAAACCTCCCAATTGGACTGTGGCAATGTCCTATATCTTGGCTCTTCTAAAAAAAGGCTGACTAAACTTCAGTCAGTGCAAAATGTGGCAGCCCGGCTGGTGCTAAGCCTCCCAGAAGAACCTCCACAAAGAAATCCCTGGCAGAACTGCACTGGTTGCCGGTGGAGAAGAGAATCTTGTTCAAGGCAATGTGCTACTACCACCGAATCCTGTGAGAAAAAGGTCCACGGTATCTTCAACCCCTTATAACACAATCCACATCAAGCCGGAACCTAAGATCCAAAGCCAGGGCATTGGTAACTGTGCAGAGAATATTTAAAGCAAGAACTGGTGCATGCGCCTTTAGATATCTCGCAGCTAAAACATGGAACACACTACCGGCCGACCTAAGAACAGAACCTTGTGAAACTAGATTCCGCAAACATTTGAAGGCATGGTTATTATTACCATTTACACCTATAAACACCACAACACACACCTAAACTTATTTACACAATTACCATAATTATTTACTAATTAATTAATTAAAATTAATTAAAAACGAATTATTAATTCATCAATTAAAAATAACTTACTTGTCACCCTTCCTACCATTTTCACCTATAAACACCACACCACACACCTAAAATTAATTACACAATTACCATAATTAATTGCCAATTAATTAATTAAAATGTATCCACAACTAATAATTAAATAATTATTAACAAATTAATTTACACATTTAACACTATAACATCTCAATTAAACAAATGTTAATAAATACAAATTATTCAATAAATATAATATAATTAAATTACTAAAAAATAACTACTAAAATATAATCATTACATTTTATATAATTAAATTACTTCCCACCCTATTCCCCTATAAACCTGCAACCCGCTACGGATCTAAAAATGCAAAAGTCAAATAAAAGAAAATGAATAACTACTAAAGTTTTAACACATATAATAAGCATACAAACGATTCTTATACAAGAAAACATACATCACTCACCTATAAAATATATACTAAAATACATAACATTAATATAAAAATCAATATTTTTAACAACTATATTTTTGCAAATGAATTTAAACACTTCGATATTTTTTAAACCAATATTACTTACCTAAAATCGATATTCTTGACCACGAGAATTTGTCTGTCGATATTCCTGACCACAGATATTTTTGACACAATATTTGTGCAATTCGATCATCTTTACTCGATATTCTGTCTATGCACCCTCATGGGGGAGGCTGGTCTTGGCCTGTAAACATAGTGCTATAGGCACTATGGGTATAACAATAACTCTGTTACTACCACCATTAGCCCAGAGGCCTGGGTCAATAACTTTAGCACTCGATATGGCTCCAGGTTGCCCCCAAATAGCACTGAGACAGGGATGGCTTTTCTTTTAACAATGGAGTTCACCTTAGAAAGAGAGCTGGGAGGCCCTAATGAAATCTCCAGCTAATAAGGCCCAGAACCGGAGCAGGTCCCTAACGATTTGTACAAAACCATGACAGTATTCTGGGCCCCTGTGCTATGTATCTGTTTTAATGCCTTTATCAAAACTGGTCTCCCTGGCATGGCATACTGCAACCATCGTACTCATTTTAAAAAAAGTCACCAATCTGCTAACGGCCAATCTCCCTGTTGGATTCCACAGTCAAGACTGTAGGGAGACTCGTACTGGATTGCTTTCTGATATGCGTCAGGGAATCGAACATGCTGTTGGAGGTACAGTATGAGTTTTGGGAAGGGCTAGGCATGGTGGAGCAATGCCTGAACCTGTATTTGCAATTCTATTCTTTTCATATATGTATACTAACTATAGGTGGAAAATCAGTCCTGCTCGCGGAATTTGCGGATTTTCAACAATTTCGCGATCCGCGTATTTCGCGGAATTGCCGAAAAATCTGCAAATCCGCTCGCGGGCTGATTTCAGTTAAGGCAGGTGCTCGAGTTGAAGAAAGCTAACTTTGTAACCATTTTAGAATGGCGCTGGCAAGCTTCCAGAGTTGCAACTTGCAAGTAAGCAACTCTGGCAGCTTGCCGGCGCCATTCTAAAATGGTTACAAAGTTAGCTTCAACTCGGGCACCTGCCTTAACTCTGTAAGTGCTTCCTGTGGGCCAAAAATTAAACCTCAACAGGAAGCACTCACAGATATAAATAAAGCAGGTGCCCGAGTTGAAACTCAAATTCAGTAATGTTTTAATCAGCCCAAAACATTAGTGAGTACGGCCGAGGCTGGGCAAGTGTGCTTTTAAGTTCAAGAAAAAATGTATTGAAGATAAAATGAGGTGTCAGTACAAGATAGAAAAACAAACCAAGAAAATATCAGATATCATTCAAGCAAAGTAAAATCTCAAAAGCAATAAAGATTAAACATAATAAAGGTCAGGTTTCATAACTAAAACAAGGAGTGTACATTGGTAATAAGATGGAACGCAATACAGTAACAAGAAAATGCAATAGAATAATGAAGAAGAAAAAAGGGAACAATCAGGGTAATTAAGGGGGTTTGGGGACTTCTTGTTCAGCAGGTGACGGTTGAGAGGAACGTTGAGCACACACATCAAGGTACATTGTAATAGGCAACCATAGGCCCATACGTTTGGTTGCCAAGTGAAGAGGGAAAACAAAAGAAGTATCCAATCTATGGTTGTGACAAACATTATACCACCAAGCTTTAAATGAGATATTGGAAGAGTCCTTCCAGTTGGCAGTAATCTGCTGAAACGCAACAGCCAACAACAAGTCAATAATACGAACATTAATCAAAACACCATCCCAGCAAGAAGAGAGGCTACCTAGAAAAATGTGTGTATATGAAAAGGAAATATCAGTGTGAAAATTTGTATTAATTTGGGACCAGACTTGAATCCAAAAAGCGTGGACATTTTGGCAAGAAAATAGCATGTGAAAGAGAGTGGCGTTAGGTGAGGAGCAAGACCAACATAAGTCTGGAGTGGTGGGAAATCTTTTGTGAAGGTCAAATGGCGTGAAAAGAAGCCTATTGTAAATAAAAAACAGGGATTGTGTCAGAGTCGCTGTCCGTGATGATTTGCGAATTTTGGTCCAAATCTTAGTCCATAAAGATATCGACCAAGAAGTGGCAAAGTCACATTCCCCCTGTTCTTCCACCTTGGATTTAAGTCTAGTAGGGTCCGCGGGAAGAAGGTATTTATAGATAGCAGAAGCTTTAGGAGTGTTGCGTAAGAAAGAATGAAGTCTTGAAGTGGATGTCAAGGGTGTGGGAAGTGCACCAGATTGTGTGAGTTGAGTATGAGTGGACATTACCGCAGCTTTGAGTAAGAGATACTTACAGGCAAAGGAGCCAGGCAAACCATAGGATTGGCGAAGCGTTGGAAAGGGTACAAAAATGGAATTCGAGAATAGTTGGGACACCCATATAATCCCCTTCTGCCTCCATGATTTCCAATAAAAGGGTTTATTATTGATTAAGATATATATGTTGTGCCAAATGGTAGAAGCAAGAAAATCAGACACTGTATTAATGAGAGGAGGTTTAGAAGAGAGAAGCAGTTTGGTGGTGAATTTATGTAGGGGAGAGGATGCAGAAGGCGGTTTATGGGAGAAGGATAGATATTCAGCAAAAGAAAATGGTGAAAGTGAAAGGCGTTCAACTGAGACCCAAAGAGGGGCAGGGACATCAGGGTTTTGTAACCAGAAGGAGGCTTGTCGCAAAAGAAAGGTCTTCTGGTAAACCGGAAAATCTGGAAAGTTAACCCCACCTTCAAGTTTAGATCGGATAAGTCTATTAAGAGACATCCAGGGTTTCTTACCGTTCCAAAGGAATGAGGATAAAATCGAATTAATTTTCTTTAAACATTTTAATGGGACAGGAACTGTGATATTGGAGATTGTGTAAAGAATAATGAGGGATAACAGCATCTTGACGGTATCTAAGCGGCCCCACCAGGACAGGTAAAGAGGATGCCACCTTGATGTTAGATCCGAAATTTTCTGGATGCATTTGTTGAGACAGAGAGAAACTGTGTCTGATATTGAGGGGGTGAAATGTAATCCAAGATATTTAATATGTGAGGAGCTCCAAGTAAAGTTGAAAGCACTAAAATCAGGTTTGAATGTAAACTTTGTCAATGGCAAAATTTCGCATTTATCATTATTAAGTTTATATCCAGAAATTAGGCAATATTCCTGTACCAAATTTAAAAAAGCAGGTATGGATTCGGAGGGATTTGATAAAAAAGTAAAATATCATCAGCATAAGCAGCCAATTTATGTGAGATTGTGAAGTATGAAAACCATGGATGTTGGGGTGCTGACGGAGTTTAGAAAGGAAGGGTTCCAGAGCAAGATTGAAAAGGAACGGGGATAAAGGACAGCCCTGATGGACACCTCTACCCAGGTCAAAAAAGGAGGAAACCAAACCATTGGCACAAACTGCTGCGCGGGGATTGTAGTAAAGGAGGGAGACAAATTTAGGGCCAAAGCCAAACCAATTGAGGGTCTCAAATAGATATGTCCACTTGACCCTGTCAAAAGCCTTCTCGGCATCCAAAGCAATTGCTGCGAGAGAGTGTTGAAGGTGCGAAGATTTAGATAGGACATTGATCAAAAGCCTAGTGTTATCAGTAATAAAGCGTCCTTTGACAAAACCGGATTGTTCTGCACCTAACAAGTCAGGTAACAGAAGATCTAGTCTCGCAGCGAGTGACTTAGCAAAAATCTTGTAATCAATGTTAACTAAAGAAATAGGCCTGTAGTTTTTGCATTAATTGGCATCCTTTCCCTCCCTAGGAATAAGGCAAATGTGAGCGTCAGAAAAGGAACCAGAAGATTTACCCAAAGTGAGAAAAGTGCTTAAGAGAGAATGTAGTTTTGGCAGGAGGAGGTTTGAAAAGTGTAAATAAAACTCGACTGTAAAACCGTCCAGCCCAGGGGCCTTATCTTTCTTAAGATGTTGGAGTGCGGTAAGTGTTGGGGTTTGCGAATATTGGAAAAGAAGTGAGATAAGGATTGTGGGGAAGGGTGAGTGTCGGATGTGTAGAGACGATTATAAAAAAGGGAGAACTCAGCTAAAATTTCAGCATCTTTGTGTTTGAGAGTAGCATTATCATCATAAATGGCTTCAATATTCAGTTTATCATGCTTAACTTTCAAGTAATTAGCCAAGATCTTACCAGCTTTATTTCTACCTCCATAGAATTTGGCACTTGACTTTAATAAATATAAGGAAGCATCTTCCATGGATCATTTGTTAAATTGCATTTTAGCATCAACAAGGGCTGTCAAACTGTCTTTAGAGTGTGATGTGTAGTAAGTGTGCTCCAAACTCTTGATCTTCTGGAGAAGGTCACCCATATGCTTCTGGGCTTTCTTTCGTTTAGCGGTAACATATCCAATTATGAAATCTCTTGCGGAAGCTTTGAAAGCATCCCAGATAGTATGCTTGGGTATGGAGGGAGTCTCATTAATTACAAAAATCTCAGCGAAAAAATCAGAAAATGAGGTGGTAAAGTTTTGATCCAATAAAAGAGTATTGTTAAAACGCCACCTAGGAGGGCCAGTAACACTAGGGAGGGGGTCAATATGAATGGAAACGGGGGCATGATCAGATAATAATATAGGGCCAATTGCAGCATGCGAGAGTGTCTGGACAATATTTTGGGAGACAAAAATATAATCAATCCTCGACTGAGAGTGGTGGGAAGGTGAATAGAAAGTAAATTCTTTTGTCGTTGGATTGCAAAGACGCCAGGCATCAGTAAGTTTATGTTGCGAAATGGCCTGAACAAAAAGTTTGTGGGATTTACTTGGGATAAATGAGGCTTTGGAGTTACTATCAAGAAAGGGGTCAAAGGGCTGATTACAATCTCCTGCCAAAATAAAATTGTCATCGACAAAGCCGGTAATATGGGTGGAAAGCGTGTGCCAAAAAGTGGGATCACCACCAGTAGGGGCATAAATATTAAGAAGAGATAGTGGAACACCCTTTAAAGACAGCTTGACATGAGTCCATCTACCTTTAGTGTCAGACTCCAGGGATGTTACAGTATAAGAAAGGGATTTGCGGCACAAAATTGCAACCTCATTGCGTTTACCATCACCAGGAGAATAGAATACTTCACCCACCCAGCCACGCTTAAGTTTGGCTGATTCAGCATCTGAGAGATGAGTTTCTTGCAGAAAAGCCAGATCGACATTTAACTTAGCTGGATGGGATAGAATTCTCTGTCTCTTAATAGGGGAGTTAACACCCTTAACGTTCCAAGTAATTACTTTTAACGACATACAATATAATAATAATAATAAAGAACATATTGAACGACAGTAAAGGAGAAACCTGTGAAAGAAGTGAAGAAGATAACATTGAAAAGTGTACCAAAAAGAAAATGAAAGGAGGAGAAGAGCAAATCAGTAGTAAATAGATAAGCAGAGGAGAGAGAGAAAAAGAGGAAAAGAGGAGAAAAAAGAAGCAAGACAAAGGAAAGAAGTGAAAGGAGATTTGCGAAAGGAGGACAAAAAAGATCCAATGAAGCAAGCGACACCAATCAGGACAAAAGAATAGAGAAGAAAGAGAAAAGGGAAAAAGAGGAATGACACCTGAAAAATAAAAAATATAAAACAAAAAGAGGAAACATCGCTACACAGAAGGGAGAGACGAAGACAATGAACCAGCCACGGAACCAGAAACAAGAACAGGAACAAGATCAGGGATGGGGAGGGAAGATGGAACCACATGAAGCAGACGGGACCCGTGGGGGTAGCGAGACGCACAGCCCGAGAAACACCACGGAACAGGATGCATAATCTGAAAAGAGAGAACAAGCGGATAATCAAATAAAACGCTATATGAGAGGAGGGAGACAGGACATGATAACAGACACTACATGAGCAGTAAACAAATAAAAATGTGAGGTAAGGACAATAACTATAGCGAAGGATATCTATGAAAAATACTTTACAAGGAATACTGAGAACATGAAAAGGAGAAACAGTAATAAGGAGAAGCACAACAGAGCAGATAAATTCAGGGAGGGAAAGAGGAGGAGGGACCGAACAGGTCCGTATCAGCTGCTCTACATCAATTCAGGAAACTTCGGAGGCGAACCGGATCATCGTACGTTGTTGTCTTATTATTGTAGGTGTCCTTGAATAAGCAGGGATGGAAAAGACCATATCAAGCACCAATGGAATGAAGATCCACTCTCATATCCAAGAAAGCCTTACGCCGGTCTGCTGTGGCCTTAGCATAGTCTTGTGCAAAGAACAAGGAGGAGCCGGACCAGGTAAGCCGAGGAGATGCTCTAGCCGCTGATAAGACTTTTAGGAAATCTGTATATTCCAAAAAATACATGATAACTCCTCGTGGCTTCGATGAAGGAGAAGCTGAAGAAGGCAGTCGGCCAAGTCTATGGGCTTGCTGAATATTAAGCACCGTGTCCTCCGGTAAATGTAGCAGTTTGGGCAGAAGGGATTTGAAAAAAGCAATTGGGTCATTCCCCTCACAACCTTCCACCAGGCCGTAAATACGTAAGTTATTACGTCTATTTCGATTTTCAAGCTCCTCCACCTTTCGCTGAAGGGAAGAGACCTGCGTGTGCAGATGAGAAACTTTGGAAGATGTTTCTTGGAAGGACGTAACACTTTGCTCCACTGAAGCCACTCTGGCATCCATATTCGACCACTTGTCAGTGAGGAATTGAAGCTTGGTATTTGTTTCCACCATGAAGGGGCTAAGAGCCCGTATTTCCTCTAACAAGAGTTCCACAGAGACTGACGACAGTTACTTGGGTGGAGAAGGAGGGTCTTTCTTCAATCTCTTGGAATTGACTTTCCCCTGGGCTGGCGCCAACGACTCCATCTCTGAGCCTTGGGAGAAGGGCAAATCTGAGGCCTCTATTCGGGCAAGAGCAGAAAACAGCTTGGAGTTTTTAACGAAAGTATGCTTGGAAGTAGTGGAAGCAGCGCAACCCTTGAATCTGCCCATATGATGCAAGTGACAAAGAGGACTTCTTATGCCAATGAGGAAAGAAATATTGTCACAAACACACTAGCTCAAAGGCTCAAAGCTCTGTAAAGGCAAAGAGGAGGGGGATGTCGTGCTCAAAACAGTGATAAATGGCGCCAGCCACATGAAAAAGGGAAGAAAGAAAAATGATACTGCAGCCAAGTTGAGAAGGATGCACAATTGAACGGCAGCTCCAACGAAAACGAGCAGCATAATCAGCACATGTGTGAGAGGAATCGCAAAATGGCCGCCAAGAAAGGCCAGAAATGCAGCAGCAGCCTTGGAAACATTTCGTGGATAGCAGAGCTCATGAGTAGCTTGGAGAAAGGCAAAACGAAGGAGGACTTACTCTAAGGAGCAAAATGCAGAAGCAGGCAGAAGATTTGAAGTAGTCATCGTTGCGCAGCGTTTCCCTCGCGGCAAAAAAACAAAATGGCGGCCGCAATCAGCAGTCGACTGAGGGAGGATTACTGCTGCTGAAATGTGGCAAAAGCGACCTCCTCAAACGTAGAGAACATCACCAAAATGTGCCTGACACATTCCAGTTCATGAATCCGCCGTGGCTGTCCGTGGAGCGCTCACCCGAAGTCCGTCATGCCCCTTGAGCGCCAAGCCACGCCCCCCTGGGCAAGTGTGCTTTAACCCCATATCTGCCGTCGAAAATTAGCTGTAATACCCGAGGGAGGTCTTTGCATCCCTGAGTTTCTCGAGCGCAATCCCCGTGTAGTTCCTGTGACCAGGAGGCTGCTTTCTCCTCACCTGATGCCCTGCTCGCTCTCTGACCCTTTATACACAAGAGGCATCTTGACATGCATAGAAGCCCCGCACCACACACTAGCGGTATCAAACGTCTTCCCGCCCTTTCCCAACTATGATGGACAGCTCACTCAAGGGACCTCAGCGCCTTTTGGCGCGGTGGCAAAGTTACAGGCACACATGGTCAGTGGAGAAAAATCTTCTGTCCCTACGTAGCTGCAGTGTAGGAAAAGCACTACCATTTAACCAACGAGGTAGCACTTACTGAATTAGCCAGTAGAAAGTACTCCAGTTGAGTAGAGGTATTGCACAAAACGGTGGCATCTTCGTGGATAACTATGCAGGGCAGGATTCATTCTGACACGAGGCTCCTGTCACAAAAATTAAACCTCAACAGGAAGCACTTACAGATATAAATAAAGCAGGTGCCCGAATTGAAGCTCAAATTCAGTAACGTTTTAATCAGCCAAAAACATTAGTGAGCACGGTCGAGGCTGGGCAAGTGTGCTTTAACCCCATATCTGCCATCCAAAATTAGCTGTAATACTCGAGGGAGGCCTTTGAATCCATGAGTTTCTCGAGCACAATCCCCGTGCAGTTCCTGTGAACAGGAGGCTGCTTTCTCCTCATCTGCTGCCCTGCTCGCTCTCTGACCTTATACACAAGAGGCATATGAACACGCATAGAAGCCCCGCACCACACACTAGCGGTATCAAACGTCTTCCCGCCCTTTCCCAACTATGATGGACAGCTCTGTAGTGTCTTGCTTCAATAATGACAGACACGTATATATGTTTTACAGGAGCCTTTATTCTCTGCTTCTGCACTCATCCCTGTCCCTACTCTAACTGCCCCCTTCCTTAGTTCACTCCTCCCCTTCCTGCTGCCCACTGACTCCTCCCACCAATAAGCTAGACTGCACACAATCTTACATCTCCCCCTTTGTTAACAAAACTGGAAAAGAAATCCTAACTTGGTCATAGTTCTTCAATCAACCGGACAGGTCGTCGGATACCCCGTCTGGGTCGTAGGACTACGCCTGTCCCAGGATCAGCTTCGGCATGAGTCTCTGCTCTTGGTGCTGTAACTGTATTGTTGGGTTCCTCTGTGTCCGTTCTCTCAGTCATTTTGTGGAGGGCATCCCTGACATTGGGAGTACATCTTTGGAAATGTGACACGTTCCTAGTAATTCTACGGTTCTCTGACTCCGCAGTCAACATTGTACCCTTCTGTTGAGTAATTACAAGAGGTTCGGCCTGAAGTTGCAATCAGTCTTTCTTTGCTGTTCTTGCTTGACCGGGACGCAATCACCTTCCTGCAGGGATGAGGACCGAACCCTCCTCCGAATGTCGGCATACGACTTCATCTTGTCCTTGCGCCCCCGGTCAGCCACCACTAGCTCCTCGTGTGTTCTTGTCGGCGACACCGGTCGCAGGGCTCCTTCCCAAATGGGTACGCGTGTTCTGATCGGTCGTCCCAACATGAGAGTGGCAGGACATTTCCCTGTAGTGGCATGGGGTGTTGTTCGATAGGCTCTCAAGGTTTCATTGAGAGCAACTTGTAAATCCTTTTTGTCACTGGTGGCTTGCTGGAATGTCTTTTTCAACGTTGCCATGAACAGCTCCACCATGCCTTTGGCCTGGGGCCAGAGGGGAGTGACCTTGCGGTGTCTAAAGTTCAAATGCTTTGCAAACTCTTCAAATTCATGTCCGTTGAAAGGAGGCCCGTTGTGAGTCTTGAGCTCTTTCGGAACACCCCACGCTGCGAACACTTCATCTAACACCGCAATAGTGCTGGTGGCACCAGTGGAGGGCACAAATTGAGCTATCGGAAATCTGGAGTATTCGTCCATTATTACTAGGACATATTTGCCCGACTGAAGGGGTCCATAAAAGTCCATGGCCAGTTCTTGCCATACACCACCAGGTAATTTTGACATGAGTAGAGGTGCCGGAGGGTCTCCTGAGTTGACTAATTGGCACTGGGGGCAATCCTTTAACGTGAGCTCCACCATCTGATCCAGCAATGGGAACCACACTCATTCTCTCAGTGCCCTTTTTGTAGCTACCACTCCGCGATGCCCCTCATGGGCAAAGTTAATGACCCCTTGACGAAGTTGCCTTCGGATGACAATCCTTTGGTCCCTCAGCAGGAGCCCCTCTGAGGTTGCGGATAGTTCTTCGCTTACATGTTTGAAGGCCTGCAATTCCTGTCGGACCTGTGTGTAACAGCCTTCTTCTTCACTGTCGTGGCGCCAGCGATTGTTCTGCAGCCGGCCGTCACCTTTTGAAGAATTTCATCTCGCACAGTGGCTTCAAGTATGGCCTCTAAGGGAACGGCTGGTGGTCTGGCATGGTCCACGACAAAATGAATGTATTCCTCCGCCACCGATGGACATGACGCCTGTGATGCTCGAGGGTGTCTGGACATATAATCAGCTGGATTTTCTGATTTCCCTGGTTTATGCACTATTGTGTATGTATACTCTTGCAATCTCAGACCCCAGCGCTCAATTCCAGGTGGCATTTTGGCTCTGGGGTTCCCAAAGATGGTGACTAGTGATTGATGGTCAGTCACAAGTGTAAAGTGCTTTCCATATATGAAAATGTGAAAGTGTTCACATGCCCATACAACTGCAAGACTCTCCTTCTCGGGTTGGGAATACGCCTTTTCAGTGTCCGACAAACTTCTGCTGGCATACGCCACTATATGCCTCTGGTCTGTCTCGTTGTCGAACTGAGCAAGTATTGCACCCAACCCTACTGGGCTAGCATCCACGGTGATTTCAGTCTTTCTTTTGGGATTGAAGTATGCTAGATTGTCTGCTGATTCGACAGCCTGTTTAATTTCTCGGAACGCCTGCTCGCATTGGGGAGTCCAGTTGAATGGCTGTCCTTGCTTGGTGAGTGATCGTAATGGGTGACTGATGGTGGCGTAGTCCTTTATATATCTGGCACAATAGCTTGCCATACCCAGAAACGACCTGATGTCACTCACATCCTGCGGACTCTTGGTGTCATTCAAGGCTATCACCTTTTCAGGGTCCGGTTTCATTCCCGCTCCGGAAAACACATGACTGAAGAATTTAAGAGTGGATTGATGAAACTCACACTTGTCTTTGTTGAGAGTGAGATTGGCCTCTAGGAGGGCGTGGCACACTCGGTCTAATGCTTTGTCATGTTCTTGGACATTTGAGTCATATATCAGAATGTCATCACTATAATTTAGAGTATTTGGTATATGCTGAATGGTCTGGCGGATAGCCTCTTGAAAGATCTCTGCGGCAGACGAAATGCCGAAGCTAAGTCACTTGTAGCGGAATAGACCTAGATGGGTAGCAAATGTCGTTATGTACCGCGACTTCTCATGAAGTTCCAGCTGGTGGTACCCTTTATTTAAATCCAAATTGGAGAAGGCTCTGGCACCATTTAATGACGAGATCATGTCACTCAAATGGGGTCCTGGGTGACGCTCCCTCTCAATAGCTGTATTGGGAAGCCGCATATGTACACGCAAGCGTACTTTATTGGGCAGGCCCTTCTTTGGCACGATGACTACAGGTGACACCCATGGTGTCGGCCCTTCCGTCCTCTTGATGATGTCTGCCCCTAGCAACTCATGAATCTCATCTTCCACCGCTTGTTGAAGGTGGAAAGGCACTCGTCTTGGATGTTGTGCGACAGGAGGTATCCGTTCATTGATAGGATCTGACATTTGTTCAGTTTCCCAAGCCCTGTGAATAATTTGGGAAATTTTCGTATGATGTCCGGATCGTCACTCACTCTGTACAAAATCTCAACCAGCCGAAGACGTTCCGCAGTGGGTAGACTGAGGAGACAATCCACTTCGGGACCTTCAATTACATGAATGTATGCTGGGACAGTAATGTCTTTGTGTTTGAGAGTAGTTGCGAATTTCCCCAGGCACAGAAGAGGTCTTTTTGCCATCCACGTGAATACTTTCGTGTACGCCGGGCTCAGTGTGGGTCGTGGTTTCATTTTGTCATATTCAGTCACAGAGATGTAGTTCAGTGAGGCCCCACTGTCCATTACAAACTTGGTTGGGTGAGTTCCTACACTTATGTCTAGTCTGGGGTATCTTTTTAACTGGTCCGGGTCTGCTACCATGCAAGCATATTCGATGGTGTATCTCGAGTCTCGAGATGTTGACCAGGATCCTCTAGATGGGGATCTTCTCACCCATTGAGACCGGCGAGACTCTCTGCTGGAGCATGATGAGTCAGAAGAGGACTCCGGTCGATCCTGGACGGCCTTCACATGGTGTCGCCTGGGGTCAGGATGAGACGACCTCGATGTCTCCTTCATCCTTTCCTCTCGATAGTCTCCACACATAGATTCAAAGTGATTTTCTCTTCCGCATTTTCGACACTGCTGACCGAGTGCTTGACATGCGTCAGTGTGTTGAAAGTCGTATCCACATCGATAGCATTTGTGGGGATGATCTTCTTTTTTGTCATTACGGCGAGACTCATGGCGTCTACGTCCGGTATATTGTTGGCGGGACGACGCCCTGGATGTTCGATGTTGGTCTCGAGATCGTCTGCGGTTGTCCTTGGCTTGTACGCGATGCACTTGTTCTCTCCTCTCATTATGTCCTGTCTCCATTCTTTTGGCGTGTTCTTCTGCTTGATCATATATCCGGGTCATCTCCTCAATCTCATCGAGAGTGTGACCTTTCCGTAGCAGCCGCCTTCTGAGTTTCTGACTGGCACGCTTCAATTATCCGCAGCCTGATAGCGTCTTCTGTGGAGAACGTATCGAATTCACAGGAAGGAGAGAGTCGTCTCAGTCTCATTATGAACGTACTCATCAGTTCCTCTCTTTCTTGATGAGCTTGGTGGAACATGTACCTTTCATAGTCCACATTTCTCTTATGTAAAAATCTCTTGTTTAGGGCATCTCGCACCTTGACATATGAACCAGTTTCAGGGGGCGGCAGCTCCTTGATAATCTTACTGAATTTTTTTCCCACCAGATTGCGCAATGCAATTAACTTTTCCTCTTCATCTGTGACCTTTGATCCCTTCATATAGTCCTCAAATTCCTCCAACCACTCCTCCCATCGAGGTCCCATGCCTCCTCCAGCGATGAGGGCCAGTGGTTCAGGAGTCCGCAGATACGAGACACTAGGCATGCCTGACGTGACTGCTGCCGCGTTCGCCACATTCCTGTGTGGTGACGTCGACATCGTTGGTTCCCGTACCTTTGCTTTCGCTTGGTCTTGTTTGTTCTCGCTGTTGCCTTTGACTGTGCTTGTTTGTTATTGCTGTTGCCTTTGCTCATGCTTGTTGTCTTTCTGTTGCATGTACTCATGCTTGTTTGTTATTGCTGTTGTCTTTGCTCGTGCTTGTTGACTCTTCTGTTGCTTTTGCTCGTGCTTGATTGTTAGTGCTGTTGCCTTTGCTCGTGCTTGTTGACTCTTCTGTTACATTTGCTCATGCTTGTTTGTTATTGCTGTTGCCTTTGCTCGTGCTTGTTGACTTTTCTGTTACATTTGCTCGTGCTTGTTTGTTATTGCTATTGCTTTTGCTCGTGCTTGTTGACTTTTCTGTTGCCTTTACTCAGGCTTGTTCATTATCACTGGTGCCTGACTTCAAAATGGCCACTCAGGGATTTTACAGGGGTTGTCTCCCAGTTGCCTGATTCTAAGATGGCCGCCGACGTGGGAATCTCGTTCTCCACGAGATTTAGTCTCATTCACTCTGCAGGCTCTCAGGAGTTCATTCGGCACTCACCGGCAGCCGGCTTTCTGCTTAAGCAGCAATGTTCCCTCGATGTCCCGCAGATTCCTGGGCCACCACGACATCCAGGTAGGATCGGAACGAGCTCCCGACTTCGTTTAGTTACTCGCGTGCCATTTCGCACGCATCGGGGGTGAGCTCTTGACTTTTGGCGCGAAGCAGCGCTCGACTTCAGTCACCTTCAGTGCTCGGCCACGCTGACCAGGCAGGGCTCTACGCCACCGATCAATCGCGGAGCCGGGGCAATTACCGCTGGCCTTTAGCTTTCGACGGCGGCTTCAGCAGGGCACATGTGTCGCGACGGGGTGATCATTTCTACCGTGTTGCCCAGGGACAGGACGCTTCTCTGCTTGAGCTCAGGAGTGGCAGGTTGCAGTATCCCACCCTCGTCGCCAGCTGTAGTGTCCTACTTCAATAATGACAGACACTTATATATGTTTTACAGGAGCCTTTATTCTCTGCTTCTGTACTCATCCCTGTCCCTACTCTAACTGCCCCCTTCCTTAGTTCACTCCTCCTCTTCCTGCTGCCCACTGACTCCTCCCACCAATAAGCTAGACTGCACACAATCTTACAAGCTCATTCAAGGGACCTCGGCGCCTTTTGGCACGGTGGCAAAGTTACAGGCACACACGGTCAGTGGAGACAAATCTTCTGGCCCTTTACGCAGCTGCAGTGTAGGAAAAGCACTATACATTTACCCAACGAGGTAGCACTTACTGATTAGCCACCAGCCAGTAGAAAGTACTCCAGTTGAGTAGAGGTATTGCACAAAACGGTGGCATCTTCGTGGATAACTATGCAGTGGAGGATTCATTCTGACACGAGGCTCCTGTCACAAAAATTTAACTTCAACAGGAAGCACTTACAGATATAAATAAAGCAGGTGCCCGAGTTGAAGCTCAAATTCAGTAACGTTTTAAACAGCCCAAAACATTAGTGAGCACGGTCAAGGCTGGGCAAGTGTGCTTTAACCCCATATCTGCCGTCGAAAATTAGCTGTAATACTCGTGGGAGGTCTTTGAATCCATGAGTTTCTCGAGCGCAATCACCGTGTAGTTCCTGTTACCAGGAGGCTGCTTTCTCCTCACATTCTGCCCTGCTCGCTCTCTGACTCTTTATACACAAGAGGCATGTTGACACTCATACAAGCCCCGCACCACACACGAGCGGTATCAAACATCTTCCCGCCCTTTCCCAACTATGATGGACAACTCACTCTAGGGACCTCGGCGCCTTTTGGCGCAGTGGCAAAGTTACAGGCACACATGGTCAGTGGAGACAAATCTTCTGGCCCTTTACGCAGCTGCAGTGTAGGAAAAGCACTTTACATTTACCCAACGAGGTAGCACTTACTGATTAGCCAGTAGAAAGTACTCCAGTTGGGTAGATAGAAATTGCAAAAAAATCCGCGAGTTCGTGGGAAAATCCGCAAATTCGCGGACTTTTTTGCGATTTCGCGCGAATTCGCGGACCACAGATCAGCAAAATTCGCCCATACTTAAATACACGGCCTGGCCAAATCCCTTTCTGCTAGCCCCATGTATGTCCCTCAGATTGGTAGGAAACGCATTATGCGGATGACGCTGTGGTACTTGGAAGAACCTTTTATGGATTACATATCCTATTTCAAGAATTTGTTTGCTTCATGGATTCTTTGGGTCTTGTTACTAACTGTTATAAAACATTTACTAAGGTTTTTTCTTCCAAGTCTCATAAGATTAAAAGTGGGTACTTCCAGGGACATCCTGTTGCCTCTAATCAGGATTTCCTTACTTAGGCATTGAATTTGATGCTAGGGGGAACTAGGGACCGTATAAGCTCAAGGCATACAGAGATTGGTTAGTGCGGCTGGTTATATTTGTAACTTAGCTTCAGGCATCAGAAGACCAGTGGCCCCTTTGGTGCAGGTTAATAGAAGTAAATGTGTCCCCATTCTCACATATGGGGCTGGTCTGTGAGGCTATTAAAATATCACTTCCCTTCGGGACAAAGAGAACAAGATTTTGTGCCACCTCTTGGAAGTCCCCCCAGCCTGCTCAACTTTCATCACGCACCAAGAGCTTGAATATGTAGAGGACAGCATGAAATTGGCACACCTCACGCTGTGGTGTACAATCTGAGCGAATCCACATGCTGGCTTTAAAAGGGAGGTCATATTCGACTGTGCCACTTGTGAAAGAGGTTTGAAAATACCTTGGCTTCAGTATCTTAAGATGGAAATTACTAACCTAGAGTGGCCGGAGCTGTTCTCTAACCCCATGGCTATGTCTAAATCTGACCTTGTTTGTGGCAATAAGGCATTTAAAACTATGAAACACTGACAAAGAGAGGAAACTGAGATCCTAAAGACAACCATCAGGGATTATGTGAAGCTCCAGACTCCACTTGTAATGGAGCCATACTTAGTATGGATTGCTAATTCTTGGGACAGAGTTCTTATAACGACATTTAGATTTGGGTTTGTGAGGTGGCTCCTAGGCTTTCCCGTAGGCCTATTTTATCGAATTAAATTGTTAATCGGTCCATGTGACCAGTCCTCCCCTCAAAGCTAGGTTAATTTTACAAGAGGTTTTCAATTCCTATTTTAAGAAAGAGTGGTCTGAGATGTGGTGAAAGCTAAAATCCCCTACACACTGTATTAATATTGGTTCGTTTGCAAAGTTCTCCATTATCAAAATCAATGCTATTTCAGATTCCAGTAATTTTGATTGCACAGGGACACGTAATTAAATGTACATTTTGGGCCATACTGCTAGGTGGGCTTGCCTTACTTCGAGGAAAATTATTCTTATAGGATCTCTATCCTAGTTTGTTTGGTTTTTTTGCTCCAAATCTGTTTATTGAGTTTTACCGAACAAATTAGGTGCCATTGCGTGGAATAGGTAACATCATATAATCCACAGACCCATTGACATAACTGTGCATGCATGCAAAATTGGCATGTCCACTGGAGTGGTGGACGGAGGCGAGAGAAACTTAGGAGGGGCAAATCAGGCCGTCCGAAAGCTGTGTCAGGGCTTGGGGATCTCTCAGGCGCAAAAGACACCAAACAAAGGGAGAATGAAAAAGGAGAGGGGCAAGCACCTGGAAGAGGGAAGGGGGGAGGAGCGCTAAGGAGAAGAGGGAGGGAGAAGGAACCAGTGGTCCCCATCGAGGTCTTCTTAGGATGAAGTTGTGCATTGTGCCAAGCAGAGAGGATGCAGTTTGTGAGGCAGGGGTTTGCTGGTGGTGCTCCATCACAGTGATGAAGCATGGAGGGAACGCTTCGCGTCTAGTCATGAAAAAGGTGGAGGGCTCGCAACCAGGGGAACTGGAAGCAAGAGTAGTCCAAGCGGGACAGATAGCAGAGGAGGGGCGACCAAATTCGCTGAAATATCTTGTCAGTGTGTGCAAGCTTGTGCGTCATCTGCTCCCTTGCAATGGTGTGCCAGAGCTATGTGAATCAGTATGCTGTGAGAGGGGCCAACGGAGACCACCAGGAGCATGCTATAGGCTGTTTAGCTGCACCCCTCATACGCAGCACTAGGTACCGATCTGCGTGGGTCATTAGAGTCAGTGATACAGGGCGAGCACCTAGTATGATTGTGTGATAGTCGTCTGGAATTGGATATCCCAGGGTGCCCTTGATGTGGCTCAGGATCTCCTTCCAGAAGGTCGCATGGCATGTAGACGGGTGGGAGTATAATACCATTGAAGCATGACCTTGTAGGCAACTTCTTGCTGAGGAATGCTTCTGTGTTTGCGCAGAATGTCATGCCAGAGTTGCTCCCACTGTTTCTGGGTCATGTCGGGCGTGCCATCCGGTGACCACTTACATTGGTATGGGTGACGGGGAAGGATGCACAATTGTTGCAGATCTGCATACGTTTAGATATTAATCTCCTGGAGCCCACGGTGTTGTGGACAAGGTGTTCAAAGAATGTGAAGGAGCAGATGGCAGCCTCGGCATTGGGGATTGAAGAGCCCAGTGGCAAAGCTGTAAATATTGGTGACGAGCAGTTTCAGACAGGTGGAAGTCCTGTTTGCATTGTTCGAAGGACTTAATAGTCAGTCCATGGAAGAGGTTGTGTGGTATCCTACGTTCACCTGACACCAACGCCAGGAAGGCCTCCCAGGGAACAGCAGGAGAAAAGTCGGGATTGCGTGCTATGGGAGTACGTGGCGATGGGAATGTGGTCAATCTGTACCTTATAGCCAATTTGTCCCAGAACTCCAACACGGTGCGTGTCTGGGTTGGCGGCGTAAGCACTGCATGGATGGGAGGATTTGGGCAGTCAGTCGAGGTCCCATAGTGGTCTGTAGGCCACTACTCTATCCATTTACAGACAATGTTTTTCATTTTCCCTCACCACCCATTCAAAAAGGAAGCTGAGGTGCACTGCCCAGCAGTAGTCTACGAGGTTGGGGCATGCCGGCCCCCCTCGGTTGTGAGGGAGTGTTAGGACTCCTGCAGAAATGCAAGGGTGTTTTCCCCTCCAGATGAAGGAGAGGAGGTCAGCCTGCAGTTTGGTGATGTTTTCAGCGTGGATGGGCGTGGGGAGTGATTGGAATAAATAGCGAAGCCTGGAAAGAATATTCATCTTCACCATGCTGAGGAGGCCCAGCCAGGATATATGGAGTGGCCTCCACCGGCAGAGGTCTTCTCGAATCTCCTTCCGGAAGCGCAGCCAGTATGCCTGCATCCAAGAGGAAAGGGAGTCAGTGATGGTGATGCCAAGATGCCGTATGAAGTGTGGGGCCCATTGGAAGGGAGAAAGCGCCAGGAGGTGAAGGCGACACAGCAGCGGAAGATGGAGGCTGAGTGCATGCAACTTTGCTAGGTTAATTTTGCATCCGGAGACGCGTTTGTAAGTTTGCTGGGTCTGGGCGACCGCCGGAAGTGAGGTGTACGGCTCCATGAGAACCAAAAGGAGGTCATCAACATTGAGCAGGGTAGTGTGCTCCTGGCCAGCAAAGGCCGAGCGCCGGAGTTGGATAGCCAGGGGCTCACCCACCTGGGCAAAGAGGAGAGGGAGCATCAGGCAGCCCTGGTGGGTGCCTCAGAACAGCGGGAATGAGTTTGTGGTCATGCCATTAACGCATATGGAGCAAGTGGGCTCAGTGTAAGGGGCCATGATCTTACTGATCATGACTGGCTGAGCCCTATTTCCAGCAGCATTGACCTCAGGAAGGCCCAGCTCACCCTGTCGAAGCCCTTCTCCACATCAAAGGATAGTAGGAGAGCGGGGTTGGAATGGCGCTGTGCCTTTTCAACCAGGTGGGCCAAGCGACGGAGCTTGTCAAGGCATTTTCTGTCCTTTATAAACCCCACTTGATCCAGCTCTATTAACCCAGGGAGAAGGTTCTCCCTGAAATAGCCAGGATCTTATCTTAGAGCTTCGCTTCAGTTTTTAGGAGGGCTGTCGGGCAATAAGAGGAGCACAGGGAAGGGTCCTTGGAAATCAGAATGATTTCAGAATTGGACCTGGTGGGTGTGAGGCTGGTGGAGGAGCTCAGGGAGTTAAAAAGTGTGAGGAGAGGGCCTTGAAGCTGAGGCAAGAAAGTCGCATAAAAGGGCGGTGGAAGGCCATTGGGACCAGGGGATTTCACTTTAGGGAGCTCCTGGAGGCCCTGCGGAGTGTGGCGACCGAGAAGTGCTCCTCCAGATTGCTGGTGTAGGAAGGGTCCAGAGGGGGCCAGGGACAGTTCTGGAGACAGTTGTCAATCTCTGCAGGATCTTCTCCCCCAGGGACATAGAGAGTTTGGTAATAGTCCTGGTGGGCTTCCCGCTTGTCCGATTCTTGGATCACCCAGGCGGAGTCTGCTTTCCGGAGCTTGGCGATGTGGGGGCGCATGCCCTGGTGACGCAGTCTGCATGCCAGGAGAGAGCCCACAGTGTCGTTCCCCTTGCAGTATTTTTGCTTAAGGGCAAGCAGTAAGCGCTCCGCTTTGTTGACTCTTAGGGTCCGAAGCTGCCTCCTCAGGATAGCCAATTGGCGCTTAGCTCTTAGAGTGGGGTGTTGTTTGTTGGTGCGCTCGAGGGTGACAATGTCTGCTGTGAGGGTGGGTTCAAGGTGGCAAGCCTCTCAGACCCTAGCTATGGAGATGGAGGTCAGCGTGCCGAGTATGGTGCTTTGAAGCCATCCCATAAAGCATGGGGGTACTTCGGGCGATGTATTAAGCTGGACTACTGGAATACTCTATGATGGCATTCTGCACCGCGGCCCTGTCAACGGGGTCGTGCAGGAGCTGGGGGTAAAGACGCCAGCACGGGGGCACGCAGTGTCGGGCCGTGCAGGGAGTCCATATGAACTCAATGTGGACATGGTCTGAGCTTGAGATGTTCGCTATGTGCACTGAGGTGAGAACAGGCAGTAGGGAGATTGAAACAAATAGGTGGTCGATTTGGGAGTAGGATTGGTGCACATTTGAGTAGAAGGAAAAGTCTTTAAAGTCCGGGTGAAGGTAGAGCCAGGAATCTACCAAACCTATGTCCGAGTGTGTTTCTTAAGCATTCCAGACATCGCTCCAGTACCCTGGCCATCTGGGGAGCTTCTGTCTCGCTGAATGTCCCAGACCAGGTTAAAGTCGCCCCCCCACAACTAAGTCACCGCTCGCTGAACTGAGCTGTTCGAGAGAGTATGTAGTGTACAAAGGTGTCTTGGGCTTGGTTGGGCGCATAGAGGTTGAGCAGTGTCAGGGTGTCCCTGCCTCTCTCCACTGTTATAGTGATAACCCTCCCATCTAGGTCCCTGGTAAGTTTAAGGACCTTCGTGTAGGTGTGCCTTTTGCATAAGATAGCAACGTCCAAGGTTTTAGTGGTGGAATATGCCCAGTGTTGATGGGGATATTTGAAAATCGGCATGCGATGGCAGTCTGCACGGAGGAGACGGGTTTCCTGCAGGAAGATGAAGTCAGCGTCATGCTGTAGGAGGTATCGCCATAGCTGTCGCTGCTTGCTGGGGGAGTTTAACCCAGGTACATTTAGAGAGAGTAGCTTAAGAGCAGGTGTGTGGGTCATTGGTTGGGACAAAAAGGCGGGGAGCCTGTTGGAGTGCGAGAGGTGGCAGGGGAGGCTGGAGTACACACTTAATGTCACTGGAGAGACATGTGGGGCACGAGTGGGCAATAGGGCCAACAGGGTCCAACTGGGTGACCCACTCCGTAAGGGCCAGGGAAACGGTGCCGGCCCCGGAAGAGGAATGGGCCTCAAGTGAAGAGAGCTCAATGGGTGCGGGGGTGGCCAAAGGTAGATCAGATGGCCAGTATGGTCAAGTAATAAAGCCTGTAGAGGAAGGAGAACCAATGAGGAAAACAAGACAATAGGCAACAGTGGAACGGGCTCTGTGCCCTGAGCCCTACTGAAAAAGCAGCAGTACGTGGCGTCATGGAGCTGGCCGTGCAGCGGCAGAAGAGGAGGTTGGGCCCAGATTAATGAGTCACACCCCCTGCCGGGGGCAGTGCCCCCACTGATTTCATCTTCTGGAGATGCGCGATTATGTCCACTTTAGCCTTCTCCAAAGTCTGAGGGGCCCCAGCGGGGCAAGAGCAACCCTGCTGATGGACCGTGCACCACTTAGATTGCCAGGGGTCCTTGCGTGCTGAAGAGGAGGAGCGGGGGTCCCCATCCTCTGGGTCCCCTGGGAGATCCAGGAGAGACTTGGCATCTGCAAGAGAGCGAATGTTTGCCGTTCCAGGTGAAGAGCAGACACAAGGGATAGGCCCATTGGTATTTCGTGTAATGGGATTGTAAGTTTTCTGTGATGGGCCTGGATTCCCTCCTCTTCTTCAAGGTTAGGGGGGAGAGGTCTTGGAAGATTTAAATGGCATGGCCATGGAATATTAGATTGGCTTGGGTCCTTGCTGCTCGGAGTACTCTTATTTGATCTGAAAGTAGTGGACCCTGGTGAGAATGTCCGGGGGGTCCTGCAGGCGCCTTGTAGGGGCACCAACCCTGTGTACCCTGTCCAAGATCAGGGGGGGCTCCTCCAGGACCCCACAGATGTCCGGCAATGGGTTCCTTGTAAAGGACATTATGTCCTCGCCCTCCGCCCCACGAGGGATGCCCCTGATGCAGAGGTTGTAGCGCCATCCCCGATTCTCTAAGTCCTCCTGCTTGGCCTGGAGCTCCATATGCTGCTCCTCCAGAGCATTCACTATGTGCCATAGGGACTCCTGATCCTCCGCCATGGAATCAACAGTGTGCTTGAGGTCATCCACCTTGTCCCCTATGGCCCCATGGCAGTGATGTCCCTGCATAGCTCGGCAAGGCCGCTCTTGACATCCATCTTCAAGGAGCCTATTTCTTAGCGAATGTCTGCAAGGAATTTCTCCATGTGTCTTGTGTTATGGAGAGGGTAGAAGGCATCTCAGGGGCTGCGGGTTGGGTCCGCCTTGGCGCTCATGTCTGTTTCGTCGCTTTAGTCCAGAGGGAGGTGACTGAGCAGTTCTGGGCAGCCTTACCCCGATTAGTGTGGAATCAGGATGGGCGTTGCCTGAGCAGCCTCATGGAGTGAAATTGATTCCCCTGGAAGTAAGGCGCCAATTACTGACTACAGTCAAGCCGTCAGTACAACTTTGTAAAGTCTCTGTGGCAACCAGACCCAGGCCAGTCACTCACCGGGTTGGGCGAGCTCCCAGGCAGGTCAGGACGTCCTTGACGGTGCCGCTCAGGAGGAGGCCACCACTCCAGGGGTCCAGAAGTCAAGGGCGCCGCGGCGACCCCCCCAGCAGCGTTCCAAAGTCTGGCTGGAGCTGCGTGGCCTGCACCGGCGGGGGCACAATCCAGGGCCTTCTCCAGGAAGATGGCGGCAACTGAGGACTCAGCCGTGAGGAGCATAGCAAGGCAACAGGTCCAGGAGAGGAAGGAGACTCGCCCGCCAGATCCATCCGAGTAAGTTGGGACTCCAGCACTGCCACGGGCCAGAATTGAGCGACAATGCGGTGTATGGAGGCTTTTGGGGCCCAGTGGCGGCAGGCGCTCTGGAATTATGCGTCTGCCACCATGATAGCGCTGCATTATGCATTTTCGCAAGTTTGTAATGATATGATTATATTCGAGTTATTTCTGTATTGTGCTTTTATGGCTGCTTTTTGTTGCCGAAATAAAGCTTTGAATGATTGATTAACACTCAGACACATTTAAAAATCTGAGACTTAAAAATCGGAGTTTATTGTTTTTATGAACCACCCCAATAAATTAAAAAAGAACTTTGCTTTCGGACTAAATTTGTCCTTTTTGTTGGTTAATTTTTTTATGTCATTCAGACATTATCACTTGTGCAAAGAACAGAGGTGAACGTGTTGTTCAAGCACATAACTTTTCATGTAATATCGATAACGAAACAGAAGCAATGTGTTAAAAGATATCTGTTTACTCGTTCATTCATTCCTAGAAGTCCTCGTTGCACTGCTGAATCTATTTATTTTCACAGAACCTAAAGCCCCAGTTTGAGTTCTATTCCTTGTTCAAATGGAAGCCATGGAAAGTAAACTCTATTCTTCAAAACACTGTTTACCTTCTCTTCATGGCACTGATTTTGATGCCCTAATGCCAGAGGTAGAAACAGCAGTGTTTGGGGTCACAAGGAACGGCCCTGGGGTCACAGGTGCAGCTCTTGGCAACCCCTAAATGGCATACCAGCCTCCCTCCTCATCCCTGCCCCGCAGAGACTGCCCCCACCGATTTACCCCTGCTCTGTCAAACAGTGTTGTACATAATAATTGGTGTTAATCCTGAACTCTACAGAAAGGGGTGGGGCAAAAACATGCTGTACAGAAATCGTCTGCCTTCTGAAAAGAACTACGATCTTGCGGACACATTTATGAGGCCCTACCGGCACTATTGCGCCACCGAAACATCACTTTTTGACGTCCGGTGGCTCAATGTGCCATGTAAAGCCACGTTACGTGGCTTTTCATGGTCTTCTAAATATGTACCCCTTTCACGCAGAAAACTGCGTGAAAGGTGCGTTCCTTAGGTGTTGCTGGGGGCGTTCCCAGGAACATCCATGGCTTTATGACACTGCCCTAGATTTACGAGAAATCGTAAGTCTGAGGCAACGCCAAAAACGTACGCTGGGAGGCACAATGAGGAGAAATATATTTATTTCTCCTCGTTTTTATGCAGGAACGTTTCCCTTCCGCGCAATGTAGGCATCCTTTCACCATTGTGCAAAAGTTTCTGCATTGGGTCAAAGCAGCCCATTGTGAGCTGGCGCAGGAGAAAAGGACAGGAATGCGCTGTAGCTAATAGATATGGCGCATTACTGCCCTTTTCTTTTGCCATAGCGCTGCACAGCAGCAAGACCTGCTGTGCTGCCCTACAGCAAAAAAAAACAAAAATGAGGCCCTTGGTTTTCAAGAACAGCTCAAAAGTAAATAATAAATTGTTTACAAAATTAAAAACATATGAACTTAGCCCCTTCACTGCGTTTGACGGCCAATGGCCATCGCGAGCACTACCTCTGTAGTGCTGCGCACGTCCGTTGGCTGGCGTGGCCCCGCCCACTCCGCTAAACCGCTAAACCGCGGCAGAATTGCCGCCGCGGTTAAGCGGTTAACCAAGTGAAAACCGATAAATGTGAATCTATGTTGACACCACACAAGCATTAATAAATTATTGCGCTGTTACATGTAGCAGAATCCCATGGTTCAAAGAGTGATAAGGTCACTGAGCAGTGAGAACATGGGTTCCATACTTCATTGGAAGAAATGGCGTGAATAAATCCATTGTTGCTGTTTGCAAAATGATCATGCAGACCTCAATAACACACTTGCTGAAACAGCCACCATGGAAAAACCGAAAGCTGGGCCTTTGCAGATAATGATCTCTCTATATTCATGAATTCAAAACACATGAGGCTTATTAAGAAAAGGCAAAATGTAGTTTGATTTAACCACCTGAATTACATTCATTTGGACTGTGATACAATGCAGTTTGCCGTAAACATTGCTTTTACTAGGTTAATAGAGTTTCAGATAGAATTCAAAAACCTTTAAATCGGGTAATAGAAGCATCTGAAATATACAGCGCTTAGAAACAGCAGAAGTGTGGTGTGATGTAATGTATATAAACAAGCATTTGTAAAGCCAGTAAGTCTGTTGTTTAGCATATGAAAGTCGGCCCTATTGCCTATGTCAATACTGGGAGGAAAAGTAGTAAAAAAAGAATGCTTTTTGTATAGAATGTGCATAGTAGATAAAGAACTAAGGAGGATATTTACAAGGAAATGGAGCGGCACAGCGTGGTGCTGCATGCAATTTAGCAGCACCGAGCTCAGTCATTTAAAAAACGCAAGGATGCCCCGGATTTAAAATGTCTTACTAAAAAGGTTCCTTGCGCCAACACAGACAACCTTGCGCCATAGTGCAAGGGTGCCTACGTTGCCGGGATGATTGCCTGCAGAGCTGGTGTCTGTGCTGCAGGGATGATTGTTTATGTGCAGAAAGGGACACCTTCCTGCACATAAACAATCTTTAAAGGTGATTTGCTCTTTCTATGTGTGATGAAGAATGCAGCACACTTAGAAAAGGCAAAAATGAGGAGAAATAAAAGTATTTCTCCTTGTTGCGCCAATCTAGCACCTGCTATTCAGTGGCATTCGTTTTTGATGCTGCCTCAGGATTTACAGATCCTTGTAAATCTGGGGCAGCGTCAAAAAGCAATGGGTGTTGCGGTGGAACGCCAACAGCAACACCCATTGCACGCCCCTTTCATGCAGATACCTGCATGAAATGGGACGACATTTACAAAGTGGTGTTAAGCCACGCTAAGTGGCTTAATGCCACTTTGTAAATATGAAGCAGGGCATTGCACCACTGGAACGTGAGAAAAAGTGATGTTCCTGTGGTGCAATGACCTTGTAAATATGCCCCTGAATTTGATCCATTGTGTGACAAGTTACTATTATCAGATGCGTTAATTATGGACGTGTTAAATACTTCAATCTTAGTTAACTCTGAACAAGTCTAACCTGCCAAATTGAATAAAGGGCATAGCATACGGTATTTACCATATCATGTGGATTTTGATGCTTTAAACACAAATTATGCATGTTGCTCCCCACTAACTTACAATAGATATTCTTTATCACAACTGATAAATAATGTGCAAAGTGGTTTCATTATTTATCAGGTGTGACAAACACCACCTAAACTTGAAATCAGGACCCAGGTGTGACAAACACCACCTAAACTTGAAATCAGAACCTATGTATACAATAGGTATTTCAGCAGCTACACCGTTAAGCCACATCTAACAAATGTATAATATTCGTACCTTGTCCTGTAATGGTAAATTAACTTAGGCAAAGCAACTGTAGACTGAGACATTTTGTAGATTATTTTAAAGCCGTCGCAGAGTCTACTCCGGAATGTAAATAGACGAGGCGGGAGAAGGCATCCACAGGCGTCTTCCTAAACTCGGCTGATCCCTTGTCCTCGGTGAGGTGCCACGAGGCGGAAAATTTCTATTCCTTAATCATGTAAATTCTTGGCCTGTTCCAGCCAAGCAGGACATAAAGTTGCTCCCGCCAGGAGGAACATTTATGTGTGTTCGGATCCACAGACTAAATAATGCAAGGGGAAATTCAGGTCACTCACTCGGAGCGGCATTTGGCGCGACATATTCAGAGGGGAGTGCTTACTTTTGTCTGCTGTTTCTTCCGAGAACTAGTCCGAATGTCTCCCAGAGCTGCTGTATGTGTGGACAGCCGAAATTTACTTTACTAACATTGCAAATGTACTTAATACCAGAAGAATGCAATCTGGGAATCATAAACTACGACGACCTTCCCTGTTTCCTAATTTTGTTTTTGAAAACTTGTGCTGTGTCATGTACTTTATATGTCAAAGTTCAATTGAAGTACATTTATTGATTTCGTAGAAGGTCCATCTATTGAATGAATGAACCACTCAATGAAGGATCACTGACAACATATAGAAGGAAAAAAAAATCGACCTATAAAAATATCGGAGCAAAAATATCGATGACAAGAATATCGACATCCTATCTACAACATGGTAGTCAAGCACCAAGAAACCAATCCGGTGAACGTTGCGCTATATAAGCACTTTTAACATAACATAACATAACATAACATGGTAAGTACAAAAATATAGAGAAAAAATATCAATGTCAAAAATATCGTTATTAAAAATATCGGGGTTTTTTAGTTAAAAAATATGTAAAATAAACTAAATAATGCTTATAAATAAAATAAACATAGTTACAAATATTTTATAATGTTTAAAATTAATAAGTAATATATATAATTTAATAAAACATTAATTAAACATATATGCAATATATAATATCTATATACATTCTTAATAATCAGTTTTGATTACTATTTTAATAACTTGAAAATTATAATAACATTTTATGAATTACAAATACATCTACACACATCAAACAATAACATAAATAAAAATTAAATAATTATATATAAAAAAGGAATTTTAGTTTAAATATTTTTAAAATTAATTATATACTACATTAGTTAAAATAATACAAAAAATATTAAATAGCGGAGGGAATAAAACTACTATTCCAACACCAGAAAAAAAAAACAGTAAAGAAAATGTTGGATAGCTCAGGGCTTAAAATTACTATTCCCACTCCAGGTAGTACAAAATTAGGGAAAATGTTGGATAGCGTAGGGGTAAGAATTACTATTCCCACTCCAAAGAGTGCAACAGTAGGGAAAGTGTTGGATAGCGTAGGGGTAAAAAATACTATTCCAACTCCAGAGAGTGCAACAGTAGGGAAAGTGTTGGATAGCGTAGGGGTAAAAATTACTATTTCAACTCCAGAGAGTGCAACAGTAGGGAAAGTGTTGGATAGCGTAGGGGTAAAAATTACTATTCCAACTCCAGAGAATGCAACAGTAGGGAAAGTGCTGGATAGCGTAGAAGTTAAAAATACCATACTTATAAATAAATATTTTTTTAAATATACAATTTAATTATTAAATAGCTCTAAATTATTTACAAATACCAATAAATAATTATTAAAAACATAATTACCAATGAATAATACATTAACAATAAATTAATAATAAATACTAATAAATAATACTTAATAAACATTAATTACTAAATAATAAGTATTGAACAATAACATATTTTTCATAACAAAAAACATATTATTACCAAATAGTAATTACCAATTAAAAAATATTGAACAATTAAATGTTTTATACCAAGAAATAATAATTATTAAACATTAGTTACCAATTAATACTTACCTATAAATATATTAATTACAAATATAAATAAATAATATTTAATAATATGTAATTACCAACGAATAATTAATGTCCAATAAATTAATTATCGATACACAACAATCAATTTTATAATTACTTAATTAGATTTCAATTACTTCCAACACTATTCCCTTATAAATGCACAACACACTCAATAATAAAAAATACACTTCACATAATTATCAATTAAGCAATTAATACAAATGAATTAACAATTAATACAAATGAATTAACAATTAATAATTAATTGACAATAATATAATTATCAATACCAAAAAAGAAAATAAATTATTACTCAATTACAATTAAATTACTTATAAACCCACAACCCGCTACAGAACTAAAACGCAAACATTTGTTAAAAATCTGTAATAATTCCTAAAAATTATTAATTCATTTACTATAATTAAATTACTTTCCACCCTATTCCCCTATAAACCCACAACCCCCACAGAACTTAAACACAAACATTATTTACAATTAATTTATAATTCCTAAAAATGTATAATTTAGTATATTTAAATCACTTCCCACCCTATTCCCCAATAAACCCTCAACCCGCTTCGTTACTAAAACACAAAATTGACTTAAAAAACATTATTATCATATAAAAATTGTAAACATATATTTTAAAACCAGTAGAACACTTAACAAAAAAACATGTAACACACACATATTAAATACATAATAAAATACATGACAATAAATATCGATATTAGTATTATCGATATTAGTAACATCAATATATTTGATGCCGATATTACTAACTTCGATATTACTTACATCGATATAAAACAAATCGATATTACTTACCTTAGGGTCGATATTCTGTCCATCGATATTCTGTCCATCGATATTCTGTCCCTCCGATATTGTCAACTCGATATTAGTGTAGTCGATATTTGATTTTCGATATTTTGACTGCTCACCACACAACGTATTACTTACCCAGATACATAATTTGCTTTATGCTTTAAATGATCTCAACAAATAAATGAGATTAATTTAAATATGTGAAATATAGTTGAACACCCGTATGGTAATCAAAAACTACACGTACAAATATTCTAGACCTAACACTGAATACCTCTTTCATCCCTGAAACCATGGGGCAGACTCTTGTCAGAGTCCTTTCCTGGAGCAGAAGCAACTTCTCCTCCAGAATCTGATGCACAACTACCCAATCGAGGAGTGGGGTTCAGGGACATACCTCCATGAGCCTTTATAGCCAATAAGTACTCACTTAGGCCCTACTATAAGTAGCATTATAATCAATATCACCCTCTTGTTATTCAGGCAGTGAGGGAGAATAACTGAGATTATAAATGTTTGCAAAATCACATGCAGGAAACAGACGATTCCTGCATGGTTTTCCTTGTATTCCACCAGAGACTTTGCCAGCTTGCAGCTGGTGAAAGGTCTGGGTTTCACACACTAATATATCCTGTGCCTGTCATGCTCTGTGTTAGTGCGTACAAGGCCTCTATTGGTCCTCGGCAGACTCCTTACAAGTATTACATAATCTTTTGAGTGTGGCTAGGTGTGGTTAATTGAGTTTGTGACGCAATGCGTTCAGTTAAATGTTGCATGATGAAGAATAAAGATGTGCAAACCAGAGTTCCATGCATGGCGTGGTCTGGTACAGATCCTTGTAAATCTGGGGCAGCGTCAAAAAGCAATGGGTGTTGCGGTGGAACGCCAACAGCAACACCCATTGCACGCCCCTTTCATGCAGATACCTGCATGAAATGGGACGACATTTACAAAGTGGTGTTAAGCCACGCTAAGTGGCTTAATGCCACTTTGTAAATATGAAGCAGGGCATTGCACCACTGGAACGTGAGAAAAAGTGATGTTCCTGTGGTGCAATGACCTTGTAAATATGCCCCTGAATTTGATCCATTGTGTGACAAGTTACTATTATCAGATGCGTTAATTATGGACGTGTTAAATACTTCAATCTTAGTTAACTCTTAACAAGTCTAACCTGCCAAATTGAATAAAGGGCATAGCATACGGTATTTACCATATCATGTGGATTTTGATGCTTTAAACACAAATTATGCATGTTGCTCCCCACTAACTTACAATAGATATTCTTTATCACAACTGATAAATAATGTGCAAAGTGGTTTCATTATTTATCAGGTGTGACAAACACCACCTAAACTTGAAATCAGGACCCAGGTGTGACAAACACCACCTAAACTTGAAATCAGAACCTATGTATATAATAGGTATTTCAGCAGCTACACCGTTAAGCCACATCTAACAAATGTATAATATTCGTACCTTGTCCTGTAATGGTAAATTAACTTAGGCAAAGCAACTGTAGACTGAGACATTTTGTAGATTATTTTAAAGCCGTCGCAGAGTCTACTCCGGAATGTAAATAGACGAGGCGGGAGAAGGCATCCACAGGCGTCTTCCTAAACTCGGCTGATCCCTTGTCCTCGGTGAGGTGCCACGAGGCGGAAAATTTCTATTCCTTAATCATGTAAATTCTTGGCCTGTTCCAGCCAAGCAGGACATAAAGTTGCTCCCGCCAGGAGGAACATTTATGTGTGTTCGGATCCACAGACTAAATAATGCAAGGGGAAATTCAGGTCACTCACTCGGAGCGGCATTTGGCGCGACATATTCAGAGGGGAGTGCTTACTTTTGTCTGCTGTTTCTTCCGAGAACTAGTCCGAATGTCTCCCAGAGCTGCTGTATGTGTGGACAGCCGAAATTTACTTTACTAACATTGCAAATGTACTTAATACCAGAAGAATGCAATCTGGGAATCATAAACTACGACGACCTTCCCTGTTTCCTAATTTTGTTTTTGAAAACCTGTGCTGTGTCATGTACTTTATATGTCAAAGTTCAATTGAAGTACATTTATTGATTTCGTAGAAGGTCCATCTATTGAATGAATGAACCACTCAATGAAGGATCACTGACAACATATAGAAGGAAAAAAAAATCGACCTATAAAAATATCGGAGCAAAAATATCGATGACAAGAATATCGACATCCTATCTACAACATGGTAGTCAAGCACCAAGAAACCAATCCGGTGAACGTTGCGCTATATAAGCACTTTTAACATAACATAACATAACATAACATGGTAAGTACAAAAATATAGAGAAAAAATATCAATGTCAAAAATATCGTTATTAAAAATATCGGGGTTTTTTAGTTAAAAAATATGTAAAATAAACTAAATAATGCTTATAAATAAAATAAACATAGTTACAAATATTGTATAATGTTTAAAATTAATAAGTAATATATATAATTTAATAAAACATTAATTAAACATATATGCAATATATAATATCTATATACATTCTTAATAATCAGTTTTGATTACTATTTTAATAACTTGAAAATTATAATAACATTTTATGAATTACAAATACATCTACACACATCAAACAATAACATAAATAAAAATTAAATAATTATATATAAAAAATGAATTTTAGTTTAAATATTTTTAAAATTAATTATATACTACATTAGTTAAAATAATACAAAAAATATTAAATAGCGGAGGGAATAAAACTACTATTCCAACACCAGAAAAAAAAAACAGTAAAGAAAATGTTGGATAGCTCAGGGCTTAAAATTACTATTCCCACTCCAGGTAGTACAAAATTAGGGAAAATGTTGGATAGCGTAGGGGTAAGAATTACTATTCCCACTCCAAAGAGTGCAACAGTAGGGAAAGTGTTGGATAGCGTAGGGGTAAAAAATACTATTCCAACTCCAGAGAGTGCAACAGTAGGGAAAGTGTTGGATAGCGTAGGGGTAAAAATTACTATTTCAACTCCAGAGAGTGCAACAGTAGGGAAAGTGTTGGATAGCGTAGGGGTAAAAATTACTATTCCAACTCCAGAGAATGCAACAGTAGGGAAAGTGCTGGATAGCGTAGAAGTTAAAAATACCATACTTATAAATAAATATTTTTTTAAATATACAATTTAATTATTAAATAGCTCTAAATTATTTACAAATACCAATAAATAATTATTAAAAACATAATTACCAATGAATAATACATTAACAATAAATTAATAATAAATACTAATAAATAATACTTAATAAACATTAATTACTAAATAATAAGTATTGAACAATAACATATTTTTCATAACAAAAAACATATTATTACCAAATAGTAATTACCAATTAAAAAATATTGAACAATTAAATGTTTTATACCAAGAAATAATAATTATTAAACATTAGTTACCAATTAATACTTACCTATAAATATATTAATTACAAATATAAATAAATAATATTTAATAATATGTAATTACCAACGAATAATTAATGTCCAATAAATTAATTATCGATACACAACAATCAATTTTATAATTACTTAATTAGATTTCAATTACTTCCAACACTATTCCCTTATAAATGCACAACACACTCAATAATAAAAAATACACTTCACATAATTATCAATTAAGCAATTAATACAAATGAATTAACAATTAATACAAATGAATTAACAATTAATAATTAATTGACAATAATATAATTATCAATACCAAAAAAGAAAATAAATTATTACTCAATTACAATTAAATTACTTATAAACCCACAACCCGCTACAGAACTAAAACGCAAACATTTGTTAAAAATCTGTAATAATTCCTAAAAATTATTAATTCATTTACTATAATTAAATTACTTTCCACCCTATTCCCCTATAAACCCACAACCCCCACAGAACTTAAACACAAACATTATTTACAATTAATTTATAATTCCTAAAAATGTATAATTTAGTATATTTAAATCACTTCCCACCCTATTCCCCAATAAACCCTCAACCCGCTTCGTTACTAAAACACAAAATTGACTTAAAAAACATTATTATCATATAAAAATTGTAAACATATATTTTAAAACCAGTAGAACACTTAACAAAAAAACATGTAACACACACATATTAAATACATAATAAAATACATGACAATAAATATCGATATTAGTATTATCGATATTAGTAACATCAATATATTTGATGCCGATATTACTAACTTCGATATTACTTACATCGATATAAAACAAATCGATATTACTTACCTTAGGGTCGATATTCTGTCCATCGATATTCTGTCCATCGATATTCTGTCCCTCCGATATTGTCAACTCGATATTAGTGTAGTCGATATTTGATTTTCGATATTTTGACTGCTCACCACACAACGTATTACTTACCCAGATACATAATTTGCTTTATGCTTTAAATGATCTCAACAAATAAATGAGATTAATTTAAATATGTGAAATATAGTTGAACACCCGTATGGTAATCAAAAACTACACGTACAAATATTCTAGACCTAACACTGAATACCTCTTTCATCCCTGAAACCATGGGGCAGACTCTTGTCAGAGTCCTTTCCTGGAGCAGAAGCAACTTCTCCTCCAGAATCTGATGCACAACTACCCAATCGAGGAGTGGGGTTCAGGGACATACCTCCATGAGCCTTTATAGCCAATAAGTACTCACTTAGGCCCTACTATAAGTAGCATTATAATCAATATCACCCTCTTGTTATTCAGGCAGTGAGGGAGAATAACTGAGATTATAAATGTTTGCAAAATCACATGCAGGAAACAGACGATTCCTGCATGGTTTTCCTTGTATTCCACCAGAGACTTTGCCAGCTTGCAGCTGGTGAAAGGTCTGGGTTTCACACACTAATATATCCTGTGCCTGTCATGCTCTGTGTTAGTGCGTACAAGGCCTCTATTGGTCCTCGGCAGACTCCTTACAAGTATTACATAATCTTTTGAGTGTGGCTAGGTGTGGTTAATTGAGTTTGTGACGCAATGCGTTCAGTTAAATGTTGCATGATGAAGAATAAAGATGTGCAAACCAGAGTTCCATGCATGGCGTGGTCTGGTACATGCCCCTGGGCTTGGGAGTATGCCACAACTCGTGACGAGATGGAATACGTGACCCCAAGGATATATGTTTGCTCCCCCTGAGAGATTGTCGTAGTCCAGCAAACTGCTTGTGTGTGCCACGTGCACTCCAAGAAGTAGTCTACAGTTGGCATATTTTGAGTCAATTTGCAACTCCAGGTTTTGAGAGTCCCTCGGTGAAGGTGAAGGCCCTACGGAGAAGCACAGCCAGTAAGCCTTCCAACAATCTACTGGTAAGGCCAAAAGAAGAGATACCGTGCCACAGCATAATACAGAGCCAGCACCAATACAAACCAGAAATGCTGAAGACAGTGACAACCAGAAATGAAGAAGCGCTAAAAGCAGAGACAGACAGGTTAAGGAAAGCGCTAAAGGCAAAGATAACCAGGTACATAAAGTACAACTGTACTCACCAGAGCGAACAGAAAAAACGCCACCTGACCTTTAATCAAGACTTGGTCGGTGGCCAGTGCTCTCAAAGTAGTGTGTGGCATCCACAACAACCCAAGCATAAGCACAGGGGCTGTGTTTATGAGGCTGTTGGTCCCCGCAAAAGTGACCACAGAGATGGCTGGTGGCACTCAGTGCAACTCAAAAGCACTTCAAGCTTTAAAGCTCTCCAATGGCTGCTGATAAGATTGCCAAATATGGCCCTGCTGCATTCCTGAAGCCACCACCTCCAATCGATACAGCCAAAAAGCTGCATATTGCCCCCAGATGGGCTGCCTGGATCGAAACGTTCAATGACTTCACAGAAGCTATAGAAGTATCAGATACTTAAGAACCATACTGGTGATAGGGTAAAAGAGGAGATAAAGGAGATATCACAAGCTGATGAAGTATACTGTTAAATCAAGAAGACGCTGGTAGTCAAGTTCAATCAAATGCAGAAGGTCAACCATAAGAGATACATCTTCAACCAAGCAAGACAGCAACCTGGTAAGATAGATGAGTGTTTTGAGAGACTTGATATGCTCTTAAGCAATGCAAGTTCAGTGAATTCCATGTTGAATAAACCATGCATCTTTGAGTTACCAAAGGTTGCCTCTCCGAATTATTCTGCCGACACATGCTGCGAGAAACACTCAGCTTGGAGAAAGTGCTCATGGCTGCAAGAGTCAAGGAACATGCTGATCGACAGGCTGCTGCTATGGAAGCTGGAACAAGCCAAATTGAGTATGAAAATTAAGCAGAAATACAAGGGAGAGAACCACATAGTGATGTCTCAGTAGAAAAAGAAATTGTGTTTCTGCTGTGGATTCTCCTTTCCCCATGAAGGTAAATGTCCCCCCTTCGGACAGATATGCAAAAGCTGAAGGAAAGAAAACCATTTCATAACAGTTTACAAGGTGAAAGAGAAGCCAAGTGTGTCACAGTGAGATGAGAAGATTAATGCCAGAAAGTTCCAGAAGCACTCTAGCTACTCCCACAAGGCCAAACGGCAACATCGACTAAGGCAAGTGGAAACAAAATAAAGTTGATCGTTATCAAATTCATCTTCCAAAGGTTCGTCAATGTCATCAGTGAGGAAGATGGATGTGAGATGATCGTGTCAGTCACATACCAACATACGTATGTAGGATTGGCCGCTTGCAAGAAAAACACAAATCGAAAAAGAATTGCCACACATTGTCCTAAAATCACGCTCAAGGTGAATGGTTGTCCAACAACTTTTATTATAGACAGTCGTGTGTCAATAAACATCATGCCGGCAGAAAAGTGCAAAGAACTGTCTCCGATTCCACTTCTCATACCATCGACAACAAAGGTGTACACTTGGGAAGTTTCTACTCTCTTACAGAGTCAAGGATCCTCTTAGCAAACATGCGGCAACCGTAAATGACAGTCCAAGCACCAATTTATGTCCCCCCAAGGTACGTCGTCAAGTGCATACTTGTTAAGTTTCAATACTGCTGCTGACATGGGACTGATCTCTATTAACTAGAACTTGAATGCCCAATCTGAAACAGTGAGTCAATTCCTGACATTGTTTCATGGTCTTGGGAAACTTGAGACAATAAAGGTGCAGCTTTACATTAATGAACACATTCACACTTTTGCACAGCGACACCACTGAATTGCTTTTCACTTACAGGAAGCCGTTAAGAAAGAACTAGAAACCCTGTCAAAGCATGACATCATCGAGTGCTCTACTGATCCAATGCCGTGGGTTTTACCCATTGTGGTGGTGCCAAAAAAGGGCAGTGGAGGTTCAGTGCTCATTTGTATTGATATGCGACATGCCAACAAAGTAATTGAAAGCAAAAGACATTCAGGTCTACACATTGAAAACATGATCAAGAAGCTGAATGGTGCCAAAGGTTTCTCCCACCTTGATTTGAACAAAGGCTACCATCAACTTGAACTGGAAGAAAACTATAGGTACATTAATACTTTTTCAACTCATGTTGGTTTGTTCATATATAAAAGATTCAGTTTGGGAATGTCGTCAGCTGCAGACATCTTTCAAGATTTAACTTTTCTAATAATTCAGTCTGTCACACATGCTTTTAACTACAGTGATGATATATTGGTATTTAGGGCTAAACAAAAGGAACATGAGAAAGCACTTACAAAAGTATGACATTTGCTTGCTGATGTAGGTCTCACACTAAATGCAGAGAAGTATGAGCTTCACAAAAACAGACTTAAATTCTTTGGGCATATTTTCTCTGAAAAGTTAATGGCTGCTGACCCCAAAAAGGTACAAGCTAAGCTTTGATATCTACTTGCCCCCAGATGTTGTGACCATTCTGTGATCCTTCTTAGGCATGGCCAGCTTCTGCTCCAGGTACATTCAATATCTTGTCACTGTGTGTGCCGCTTTAAGAGAACTAGCAAAGTGAGGTGATTCATTTGAATGGTAATTTGAATGTGACCAAGGTTTCATGAAATTAAAACACACAATTGAAAATGTATATGAAATGGCTTACTTTGATTCGATATTGCATACAGCGATTGTGGTAGATGCAAACCCTGTGGGGTAGGTCATGATCTGTGCCTGTTAGACCTGGCATTCCTTGGCATGATTACCCGTGACTTTTTACCTCTACCTCCTCTATTTTTGATGCTGCAATAGATGCTTTGGGCACTTTGCCACTGCTGATCTGTGTCAAAGTACAAGTGCTCCTTGTGTAAAGTATAATGGGAATTGGTTGTCCATGATTGGTATGTTTGCCTTACTAGTAAAGTCCCTAGTAATATGCACTATGTGTGCCAGGGCTGGTAACGCAAATGCTACTAGTGGGCCTGCAGCACTAATTGTACCACCCACACAAGTAGCCTTAAAAAGGGAACTCAGGCCTGCCATTGCAGGGCCTGCGCGCAGTTTGCTAAACTGCCATGTTGTTCTGACAGGTTCACCCACTTGCCAGACCTTACCCTTTCCTTTCTATGCACATCAGACACCCCATGGTAGTTCCAGGGTAACCCCCGGGCAGGGTGAGGTGCATGTGAAAGGTAGGACATGTACCAAGGTGGGTACCATGTCTTGATAGTGAAATAATCTCCATTTTGTTTTTCACTGTTGAAAGGCCATCTTGCCAATAGGATAGAATGGCAAGGCTTTATTTTATTTTCCAGCCTATCTTCCCGAAGGCTTAAGATGGAGAGGTGAAGTTTAGTATGCCTGAGCTCACAATGTAATAACACATCTTTCTATGAAGGTAGTTTTTGCATTCTGTGTTTATAAGCCATTCTTTTAGAAGTGACTGGGTTTTTGTGCTCCAACATTTCCGTGTGTCTCTGCCTGGTTGTAGATTGACTGTCTGGATGAAAGTGATAGGATCTGGGGAATGTCTTGAACCAAGGGAGGAGGTGAGACAGCAACAGGCTGACCTGCATCTTGAGTTTAGGGGGAGGAGTAGCCCTTAGAGGTGAATAGGCCTAGATTGCTGCTATAAAACAATTGTCCCATCTCCTGCTGAGTGATTGAGAATCCAGCCCCCACTAATCACATGAAGGTGTCACTGGCAGGGAGGTACTCAGAACTGGTTTGAACAGGGGTCAGTGCCCCTGAACACAAAAGGGGTCATTAGGATCTCGGGCAGATCGCCACTGCCCACATGGCGGTGGCGATCTGCCCGAGATCTGTCCCTGCCCGCCACCCATTTCCCCCGCCATATTACTATGGCGGGGGGAACGCAGCGGACAGAAAGACAGTCCGCCGCTTTTCCGCCCGGTCAACAAGTCGACCAGGCGGAAAAAAGTTTAATATGGTGGCGGTGTCTGTCAGACATCGCCAGCCATATTACTATGGTGGTGGGAACATGCCATGCCGCCATGGAAAGGCATGCGGGAATTGCTTGCAGGAGCCCGTTGCGGGCCCCCAGGGACTCTGGGGGTGGGGGTGCACATGGGGGGTACCTATGGTAGCCCCCTGCATTTCAATAGACAACATGGCAGGCACCGTGCGGTGCCTGTCACGTTGTACATGGGAATGCACGACATGCATTTTTAGCATTGCGGCGAGCGGTGCTTTCAGCACCGCCCGCCGCAATGTCAAATATGCGGGATGCGCACGCCACTGTGGCGGACACATCCTATTTGCCCCCACAGGATCCCCGCCCTTATGGCGGGCGGTCCCTCTTCACTTCGGGATGGCGGGCGGACAAAGTTCCCCCACCATCCTAATGACCCCCTTAGACTTCAATGCCATTGAGGGGTATAACTATGAGAGCTGAAGCCCCTGAACTTTGGAGAATGACTTGATCAAGATTGGACAAGACTGGAGCTACTTTGTGGTCAAGAGGAACATTTGCCAAAGAAGAAACAACTGAAGAGACTGAAGGAAAGGACTGACCCTTTATGTGTGTTCCAGGGCTGACCTGCAGTTTGTTGTTTTAACCAAGGAAAGGCTAAAGGTACTTTGCCGTGTGCTGTGTCCCCATGCTTGAAAGGACTTTGCTGTGTCCTGAAGTAAATTATCCCCAAGGGCCCGAGGTGAGCTGGGTCCCTGTTGCGGAAACACAAGAACACAAAAGTTTCCAGGAGAGTCTCAGCGACGCTGTGTGTGTGCTTGTTGCAGCCTGAGACCCTCGTAAGTTGTGCCCTGTGATCGTGGCACCTGGAGCCTAAGCAAGGATCGGTGACGCTTTGTGTGTGTGCTTTGTGCAGCCTGAACCGTTTGTGAGGATTGTCCAGTTATCGTGTACACCGGAATCCAAGTGAGTCTCATCGAAGCTGTGTGCGTGTGCTTTGTTCAGCGTGACACCTCCGTGAAGATTGCCTTGTTATCGTGCACACCCGGAATCCAAGTGAGTCTCATCAACGCTGTGTGCGTGTGCTTTGTGCAGCGTGAGACCTTTGTGAGGATTGCCTTGTTAACGTGCACCTGGAGTTAAAGTGAGTCTCACCGACACTGTGCACGTGTTCTTGGTACAGCCTGAGACCTTCGTGTGGAGTGCCCGGGATCGTGCACCCGAAGCTTAAGGGAGTCTTATCGACGCTGTGTGCGTGTGCTTTGTGCAACGATATGTGAGACCTTCATGAGGATTGCTGTGTTATCGTGCACACCTGGAATGCAAGTGAGTCTCATCAACGCTGTGTGCATGTGCTTTGTGCAGCGTGAGACCTTCGTGAGGATTGCCTCGTTATCATGCACCCGGAGTCTAAGTAAGACTCATCAAAGCTGTGCGCGTGTGCTTTGTGCAACGTGAGACCTTCATGAGGATTGCTGTGTTATCGTGCACACCCTGAATCCGAGTGAGTCTCATCGACACTGTGTGCGTGTGCTTTGTGCAACGTGAGACCTTTGTGATTATTGCCTTGTTAATGTGCACCTGGAGTTAAAATGAGTCTCAGCTACACTGTGCGCATGTTCTTCATGCAGCCTGAGACCTTCGTGTGGAGTGCCTGGTGATAGTGCACCAGAAGCTCAAGGGAGTCTCAGTGACGCTGTGTGCGTTTGCCCTGTGGCAGCCTGAGATCTTCATAGCGGTAGCGGCCCGGACCGGCAGCCCCGGAGGAGCTGAGCCGCCAGCCCGAGCCTGCCGTTGCCAATTCACATTGCATTGGAGGCCCAAACAGCTGGTCGAGGAGAGGAGAGTGAATTAGCGCCCCCCAGGAAACATGTGTCGACTCCTGGGATGGGGTGTGGGCTCTAAGGGAGATGGTCTCGGACTATCTCTCGTTCCGGCAGTGCGAGCCTCTGCTTCGACTCGCATCACAGCCGGTATTGCCAAGGGAGTGGCAGTACCGGGGCCGGAGTGCAAAGCTGCACTTTTTGTTACACCATACCCGTGTTGGGGGCAACTGTTGACAGAGGCTGACTATGAGTTAGAAGAAGGGGCGGAGAGACCACCTGAGCCACCGTGATCAGTGCTGGAGTGTATTACGCTTTATCTGATTTCTGCATAATAGAGTACCTGATTGTCGTATTACACATTGCATCATTTTTTCATAATGGAGTACCTGATTACTGTATTACACATTGCATTATTCCTGCATATCGAACTACCTGATTAGTGTATGACGCATGGCATTATTTCTGCATAACGATCTACCTGATTGTCGTATGAGAATTGCATTGTTTCTGCATAACAAACTACCTCATTAGCGTATTAAGAATTGCATTATTCCTGCATAATGAACTACCTGATTAGTGTATTACGCATTGCCTTATTTCTGCATAATGACGTACCTGGTGGTTGTATTACACATTGGATTATTCTTACATTGCAAAGTGCCTGATTGTTGCGTTACGCATTGTATTCTTTTTACATTGCAAAAGTGACTGATTCTAGCATTATGAACTGATTAACATGGTATTAGGATTACAGTGAAATGTTTAGAAGTGCTCATTAATATCGCCAGAACTTACAAGGGCTGGCTGGATTAACAACCGGCCAGGAGAGATAGTACACATATTCATATGTTGGATTTATATTGTGTGGTCTTATCTTATATCTTTTTATATAAAATGTATACTTGTTTTAATAAAACTCGCGTGGAGTCTATTTGCTGTGTCATCATTAGGTTGCTGTGAGCATGGTTGTAAATACTTTACACATTTGCCTTGAAGATAAGCCTGGCTGCTTCGTGCCAAGCTACTAAGGGGGTGAGCTGGGGTTATCTCAGAAGGTGACCTTCCTTTCCCTGACGTGGAAACATGGGTCCCTATTTGGCCTAAGGTACCTAACTCAGCCAACCAGGGATCCCGGGTCTAACATTGCCCAACAGAATTGACAGCCCAATGCTCAGCATAACATTGTTGCCTATGCTAGCCGAAGTCTATCTCAGACCGAACTTGCTTATTCTCAGTCTGAAAAAAAAGCTCAGCTGTAGTATGGGCGTGTGAACCCTTTCATGTGCTTCTTTATGGAAAGCATTTCACCCTTGTCACAGATCATCAGGCGTTGCCCGCCATTTTCGGAAATCCAAAAGCCAAGCTGCTCCCTTGCATTGAGAGGTGGGGGTTGCATCTGCGGGAGTATGATTCCACTATTGTGCACAAACCAGGGAAGGATCAAATCCCCACACACTACTTTTCACGAGTGCCGCTACAGAGTCCTAGTACAACGTCCAAAGCGGCTGAGGCTTACATCAATTTCATAGTACAGTTAATTGAGTCTGCAGCCCTTTCTAATAAACAAATTCTTGCAGCTACTAGCACTGACAAAGACATACTCAAGTTTAAAGAAATCATTGCAACGCAATCACAGAGCAGACATACTTAACCTTTACAGAAGATATAGAGTACCAGAAATTCAAGAATGTTCCGGAAGAACTTTCTGTTACACATGATGGTGTCATACTAAGAGGGGCAGGAACAGTTATCCCCCAAAGCCTGAGACAACAAGTGATTGAACTGGCACACAAAGGACGTTGTAACATTACCACTAAAAGAGTGTGGTTCCTGCTCTTTGATGAATGAGTTGAAAGGGAACTAAAAGCGTGTCATCTGGGCAACTGGCTGTCTCCCAAAATGACTCAGCACCCGCTGAACATGTGTGATCTTCCTAAGCAGGCCTGGGAGAGGATTGCGGGTGACTTCTTTGGGCCCTCAATAATAGCCATCATCTCATGGTATCTATCGATGAGCACTCAAGTTTTCCTCTAGTGGAAGACTTACCATCAACCACACAAACAAAGTCATTGAGAGGCTAGATGCCTTTTTCACAGTATGGGGTGTTCCTTCCCCTCTTAAATCTGACAACGGTCTACCTTTCAATAGCAGAGAGTACAAAGACTTTCTTCATTGTTTGAACATCAAACATCACAAAAACACACCTTCCTGGTCACAGGAAAATGGTGTTGTTGAACGATTTATGAGTAATTTGAAAAGGATGTGTTAGAAATGGGGTCTCTAGTTGGCAATGGTTTTCACCTTTGTCCAAATATGGACTATTCCTTCTAGTTAGGAAAAGGGGGATACACTACTGAAATAACCCCTGCTCACACCCTTGGTAGCTTGGCACGAGCAGTCAGGCTTATCTCAGAGGCAGTTTGTGAATCATTTGCACATAACATAAAGTAATTCAGCAAAAACACTACAAAAGGACACCACACCAGTTTTTAAAAAATAACCAATATTTATCTGTGCAAACCAGAGCAAAATGATAAAAGACCAACATACAGTAATCACAGCGAAAATTCAATAAAATCCAACTGCATCCTGATAAAGGGTTCTCATGATCTTTCTATATGACTCAGGGTTACTGAGGTCTCCTACCTACATTCATCTGCTGATGTGTTACACTCCTATGATATAGCTAGACTTTGCTGTTTTCAGTTACTATTTTTAGTAGATAGATTCTGGTGGGGTTTTTCAGTGTTTTCCAGTGTTTCAACACGTTACAAAAACAGTAGTTATCAGTTGTTGCACATTTGTGTGCCATTAGAAACAACAGAAGCAGTGTTTTTCTGGTGTTTATGGACCTTTTTGCTTTTATTATTGCTTGTTTTCTGCACTGATGTTGCATGGTATATAGTCAGTGTAGATACAGTGTATATGAGGTCCAAATACATTTTTACAAATCAAACATATTGAAGTACACCATGCAATTCTTCTTCAGTGAGCTTTTGGCCTTGCGCGCTCGCTCATTCCTTCCCATGTAAACTTTTTTCTGCGAAAAGGCCCTGTCAACATTGGCACTTGAGATGGGCAACGCCAAAACAGCCAGTACACAGATTACTAACTCTGGCCACTGACATAGCTTTTCATGCCAATACTGGGGCACCATAAGAATTGGATTCTCTGGGACAGGTTCTTCAATATATGCGTTGAACTGGGCGCCTATGCCCTCAGAGTTATTGAAGTGGTAAAAAATGAAGCAGCACTTTTCAAAGTCCAAAGAAAATTCCCCTGTATGGAAGGGATTTAAAACTGATGCAGAGGAACACAGTGAGGCTTCATTGACTTCAAATGCCCTGGTTGGTGAGGGGTAATTGCAAACACAACAGTGATGGACAGAATGTGGATCAATGTCACACATTCACCCCAGTCCAAAGATCTGGGCCCAAATCCATCGTTTTTCCACTCCACACCACCCTGGGTTAGACAATGGCGATATGCAAATCAGCGCTGACCCTGTGCCCCATGGGAACAGTCCAGTCCGAACTACAAAAGCCATGTCCTTCCCAGAACGGAAACAAGCATCCGAGGACCGGACCGGTTTCGAGGTAACACCTCTCATCAGCCCGGCTAGCTTGATTGCAGTGGTGTGGAGTGCCTAGGACTCACGTCTGAGCATCCCCAGTACACTTAGAGCGGTAATTGCAAACACACAGTGATGGACAGAATGTGGATCAATGTCACACATTCACCCCAGTCCAAAGATCTGGGCCCAAATCCATCGTTTTTCCACTCCACACCACCCTGGGTTAGACAATGGCGATATGCAAATCAGCGCTGACCCTGTGCCCCATGGGAACAGTCCAGTCTGAACTACAAAAGCCATGTCCTTCCCAGAACGGAAACAAGCATCCGAGGACCGGACCGGTTTCAAGGTAACACCTCTCATCAGCCCGGCTAGCTTGATTCCAGTGGTGTGGAGTGCCTGGGACTCACGTCTGAGCATCCCCAGTACACTTAGAGCGGTAATTGCAAACACAACAGTGATGGACAGAATGTGGATCAATGTCACACATTCACCCCAGTCCAAAGATCTGGGCCCAAATCCATTGTTTTTCCACTCCACACCACCCTGGGTTAGACAATGGCGATATGCAAATCAGCGCTGACCCTGTGCCCCATGGGAACAGTCCAGTCTGAACTACAAAAGCCATGTCCTTCCCAGAACGGAAACAAGCATCCGAGGACCGGCCCGGTTTCGAGGTAACACCTCTCATCAGCCCGGCTAGCTTGATTCCAGTGGTGTGGAGTGCCTGGGACTCACGTCTGAGCATCCCCAGTACACTTAGAGCGGTAATTGCAAACACAACAGTGATGGACAGAATGTGGATCAATGTCACACATTCACCCCAGTCCAAAGATCTGGGCCCAAATCCATCGTTTTTCCACTCCACACCACCCTGGGTTAGACAATGGCGATATGCAAATCAGCGCTGACCCTGTGCCCCATGGGAACAGTCCAGTCCGAACTACAAAAGCCATGTCCTTCCCAGAACGGAAACAAGCATCCGAGGACCGGCCTGGTTTCGAGGTAACACCTCTCATCAGCCCGGCTAGCTTGATTCCAGTGGTGTGGAGTGCCTGGGACTCACGTCTGAGCATCCCCAGTACACTTAGAGCGGTAATTGCAAACACAACAGTGATGGACAGAAGGTGGATCAATGTCACACATTCACCCCAGTCCAAAGATCTGGGCCCAAATCCATCGTTTTTCCACTCCACACCACCCTGGGTTAGACAATGGCGATATGCAAATCAGCGCTGACCCTGTGCCCCATGGGAACAGTCCAGTCCGAACTACAAAAGCCATGTCCTTCCCAGAACGGAAACAAGCATCCGAGGACCGGCCCGGTTTCGAGGTAACACCTCTCATCAGCCCGGCTAGCTTGATTCCAGTGGTGTGGAGTGCCTGGGACTCACGTCTGAGCATCCCCAGTACACGAGCGGTAATTGCAAACACAACAGTGATGGACAGAATGTGGATCAATGTCACACATTCACCCCAGTCCAAAGATCTGGGCCCAAATCCATCATTTTTCCACTCCACACCACCCTGGGTTAGACAATTGCGATATGCAAATCAGCGCTGACCCTGTGCCCCATGGGAACAGTCCAGTCCGAACTACAAAAGCCAGGTCCTTCCCAGAACGGAAACAAGCATCCGAGGACCGGAACGGTTTCGAGGTAACACCTCTCATCAGCCCGGCTAGCTTGATTCCAGTGGTGTGGAGTGCCTGGGACTCACGTCTGAGCATCCCCAGTACACTTAGAGCGGTAATTGCAAACACAACAGTGATGGACAGAATGTGGATCAATGTCACACATTCACCCCAGTCCAAAGATCTGGGCCCAAATCCATCGTTTTTCCACTCCACACCACCCTGGGTTAGACAATGGCGATATGCAAATCAGCGCTGACCCTGTGCCCCATGGGAACAGTCCAGTCCGAACTACAAAAGCCATGTCCTTCCCAGAACGGAAACAAGCATCCGAGGACCGGCCCGGTTTCGAGGTAACACCTCTCATCAGCCCGGCTAGCTTGATTCCAGTGGTGTGGAGTGCCTGGGACTCACGTCTGAGCATCCCCAGTACACTTAGAGCGGTAATTGCAAACACAACAGTGATGGACAGAATGTGGATCAATGTCACACATTCACCACAGTCCAAAGATCTGGGCCCAAATCCATCGTTTTTCCACTCCACACCACCCTGGGTTAGACAATGGCGATATGCAAATCAGCGCTGACCCTGTGCCCCATGGGAACAGTCCAGTCTGAACTACAAAAGCCATGTCCTTCCCAGAACGGAAACAAGCATCCGAGGACCGGCCCGGTTTCGAGGTAACACCTCTCATCAGCCCGGCTAGCTTGATTCCAGTGGTGTGGAGTGCCTGGGACTCACGTCTGAGCATCCCCAGTACACTTAGAGCGGTAATTGCAAACACAACAGTGATGGACAGAATGTGGATCAATGTCACACATTCACCCCAGTCCAAAGATCTGGGCCCAAATCCATCGTTTTTCCACTCCTCACCACCCTGGGTTAGACAATGGCGATATGCAAATCAGCGCTGACCCTGTGCCCCATGGGAACAGTCCAGTCCGAACTACAAAAGCCATGTCCTTCCCAGAACGGAAACAAGCATCCGAGGACCGGCCCGGTTTCGAGGCATATCGCCATTGTCTAACCCAGGGTGGTGTGGAGTGGAAAAACGATGGATTTGGGCCCAGATCTTTGGACTGGGGTGAATGTGTGACATTGATCCACATTCTGTCCATCATTGTTGTGTTTGCAGTTACCGCTCTAAGTGTACTGGGGATGCTCAGACGTGAGTCCCAGGCACTCCACACCACTGGAATCAAGCTAGCCGGGCTGATGAGAGGTGTTACCTCGAAACCGGGCCGGTCCTCGGATGCTTGTTTCCGTTCTGGGAAGGACATGGCTTTTGTAGTTCGGACTGGACTGTTCCCATGGGGCACAGGGTCAGCGCTGATTTGCATATCGCCATTGTCTAACCCAGGGTGGTGTGGAGTGGAAAAACGATGGATTTGGGCCCAGATCTTTGGACTGGGGTGAATGTGTGACATTGATCCACATTCTGGCCATCATTGTTGTGTTTGCAGTTACCGCTCTAAGTGTACCTTGGATGCTCAGACGTGAGTCCCAGGCACTCCACACCACTGGAATCAAGCTAGCCGGGCTGATGAGAGGTGTTACCTCGAAACCGGGCCGGTCCTCGGATGCTTGTTTCCGTTCTGGGAAGGACATGGCTTTTGTAGTTCGGACTGGACTGTTCCCATGGGGCACAGGGTCAGCGCTGATTTGCATATTGCCATTGTCTAACCCAGGGTGGTGTGGAGTGGAAAAACGATGGATTTGGGCCCAGATCTTTGGACTGGGGTGAATGTGTGACATTGATCCACATTCTGTCCATCATTGTTGTGTTTGCAGTTACCGCTCTGGTTGGTGAGGGGACATTTATATGAATCATTGCAAGCCATTTCTCATGAATTTCAAATTAAATTTCCTGAATTGCTCTTCAACATTTCTTTGCTTACTAAGTAGCAAGCATTCTAATCTGGAACATGTTACAGTGCCAAAATCACTAACAGTGTCACCCAGCCTACTCTCAAGATGTTTCACATCTACACCAATTACGCTGCACACTTGGTAGACAAGGGTGTTTTTTTTAGACTTTAGTGTTCTGATTATGTCCACTAAAGCTGTCATGTATTCCTGTAAAAATCTAAGAATGCAGTAAAGTGTACTTTTTTCACATCACTATTAATATGTGACCGAAGATACTCACATTTGTTGCCTTTGGCGTCATCACTAAGCAAAAATTCTGCAAAAGGTTGCCACACGAATAGTATAGCATTCACGGCCTCTAGGACTAAAAACCACCGGCTAAATTACACAGTTGGGGTAACTCTTTCTTTGATGCCACTCAAAGAACAAAATGAGAAATATTTGTGTTTTAGTTCCCACGCATAACAAAACAGTGCACCAGAATGGACTTCAAAGTCAATAGCATTCTTCATTAACTCTTCAGATTGTAAAGATGCTTTCAGTATACCATCTAGCAAATAGTAAAGATCTCTTACAAGGAAGTACTTAAGCTCAGGTATCGATTTTGACGGGTCATCATACAACTTTTTCTCTACGTAGCTGAATCACTGCAAGTATAAACAATATCACTGCAAGCTTTGTTGAACTTGGTAAGAACTTTTTGCAGCTGCATTCTAAGTGACACTGTGTTCCATGTTTTCTAAACGTCTGGTGTCATATTTTCGCCACTATCCCAGATGCTTGGTAACAGCACTTTTTTCACATATACCTGTCAATATACCTTGCATCGAATGTTTAAAGCCTGGGGTGCTTGGTAATCCACCTACTATCAACACTGACTCACTAGAAAAGGGGGTTAATGTATCAATGGGTTTCACCCATTCTATGTGTGTGGGTACATGATGGTAAAAGATGGGAAAGGATCTTATGAAACCAGCCATTTTGCCTATCACTGAAAAAATCAAGCGTAGCCAAAATATCAAATATGATTTTGATATTTCCTGATTCTCTACAGTTTATAAAATAATTAAATACAGCCTAAAATGTGGTATTGAACCCTGAATATTTAGACCAAAGTCCACAAAACTGGAAAAAGGAAGATGAAACACTATTTTAGTGGCATCCCTAAACAATAAAACTCAAGCAGAATAATGTTAGCCCAGTCTTTTTTGCTGCTACCGTTTATAACAAAGTTACATTGTATTGGCCCCTTCAGTAAGAAATGAAAATTACTTTTTCACTCTCCTTTTCTTTTCTTTGAATTGCATTTAGTTTGTTGTTGTGCAGGTGTTTATCAGTGATAATATGTTTACACTGGCGAGGGCTATTTCCCTTTCGGTGGGGGTTTATCATTTGTTGTAGGTTTAGACCTAAACAGGGTACCCTATATATAGCTCTTCAGCTAGAACCCTGAATCAAGGATTAAACCAGTTCTGCCTAAACAATCTAACTACTGCATTCCTCCAAATGTGAGAAGGGCCATGGAAATATTGTGTCAAGAGGTACAACAGGCTATCTGGCAACGCAGGTCTTCCATCTGCTGAAACCAAAATATCTTTGCATCATTTTTAACACATTCTGATCTGATTCATCCTTGCTGTTTGGCCCAAAAACTTATTCTTGCAATGTTTTGATTTTTTCCCACGTGTCTGCAACTGAGAACAGCATTGAAAAGGTGGTGTCCTCTTCAGACTCATTTGATTATTTTTCTCCATTAAAACTGCATGCCACAATCACACAATCCTGTTAAACATCATTGGCATATCTGATTTCAACTGTGACATACAGCTAGATTCATGAAGCAAAATTGCGATCGCAATAGCTGCGAATTAGCTATTGCGATCGCAATTCCAAAGAAAGGGATTCATGATAGTAAAATATCCAAAATAGCGAATTCGCAACATAAATTTAGGGAGTCCGCAAATAAATTCGCAGATTCCGGGAACAAACCTATTTGCGAATCGGAAATAGCGAAAAACCAGTGAATCTGCGAATTAATATGCGAATTCGCAATTTTATCGCAAACGGCATTCATGAAAAATCGCATTTAGCGAAAAACCCGAAAATCACTATTTGCGACGCGCAATTTAAGGAGAAGCCAAACCAGGTGGTAACCATTAAAAAAAAATAAAAAAATATTCAAAAAAACGTTAGCAAATTACAAACAGGTGCAGGCCTGACAAACACACTTAAGGACATGCAGCTCGAGCCTGAGGACTCTCACAATGCCAGGACTCTACATGGTGGTCAGGCGGTGAAGGCTACAGCGAGCAGCACGGAACAGACGTAGGATCCAGGAGAGGATATTCCGTGTGCGGGTCACTCTTCTGGGCCAAACCAGGGAGCAAATTTACGCAAAGTACCGCCTAGATGGGGCAATGATCATCAAGCTGATCCAGGACATAGACCCCCTGATGCAGCACCCAACAGGGAGGACCAATGCCGTTCCCACCCATGTGCAGGTATTGTGCAGCCTGCACCTACTGGCCTACGGAAGCTTCCAGGGGATAGTCGCTGTTGCAGGGGGGATATCCCAGCCCACCATGTCCCGCTGCCTAAGGAGTTTCCTGGAGTCAATGCTGACCCGGCTACACCACTACATCTCTTTCCCCACCAGCCAACAGGATTTGAATGACACCAAGCTGCAATTTTACAATGTAGCCCAATTTCCACATATAATAGGATGAATTGACTGTACCCACATCTACATCTGCCCACCAGCACAAACGGAATACATGTATCGCAACCGCAAGTCATACCACTCCCTCAATATCCAGATGGTGTGCAATGCAAAGACAATTATCACGGACATAGTGGCACAGTACCCGGGGAGCACACATGACTCCTTCATATTCCGGCACAGTGGCATTCGCACACGACTGGCCAGGGGAGACTTTGGTGAAGGACACCTACTGGGTAAGTAAACATGCCCCACAATATAACACTGTGATAATGTATCAGCGCCACACAGGCACTCACCCTCTGCTCCTATCATTCAGGTGACAGCGGCTACACTCTCCGTGAGTACCTCCTCACACCATACCTCAACCCTGCTACACCACAGCAACGGCGTTACAATGCAGCACACATACGCACAAGAAATTGCATTGAGAGGACATTTGGCCTTTTGAAAAGCAGATTCCGCATACTCCACAAGACTGGTGGGGCCATCAAATACGAGCCAGAGGTCTGCTGCCGCATCGTGGCCGTGTGTGCAATCCCCCACAACATTGCAACCAAGCGCAGGATACCTGTTGACATCTCTGGCAGTGAGTCTGAAGGGGACAACCGACCACCTGCACATGTGCATCACGCACGCGGCGAGAATCCTGCAGAAGGACACATGCGGCGCAACCAAATCTGCATGAACTATTTCTAGTGCACCCACTCCCCACACCCATTACCTTACTCATGCATGACAACATTAATAATGACATGAGTCAGATTAAGTTAGTCAGAATTTTAATAATTGTTACAGCACAATAAACTTGGCATTCTTCTAACTGGTACATTAATGACATATTGCCTCATATGTCTGTCCTTCAGGAGGGCATGCTTGTAGCAGCAGCATGGCCCCTCATGTCAATGTTAATGTTCAATGCCGCCTCCGGGCAGATGCTCCCAGCCTCCTTTCCCCATCGTCCTCCTGATTAGGCCGTGAGGCAGCAGAGGGCCTGCTGCTGCGGCGGGGTGCTACCACCGGAGGAATGGACTGGCTGCTATGGCTGGATGTAGCTTCACTTGTGTCATCAGCCCCCCCCCTGGCCATGGTCGGCAGCCTGCATGCCCTGGACTGCAGTAGCCACATGCTCCAGAGCTCTCGCGACGTACTGGCAGCACTGGACCATTTGGATCTGCATTGCCAAGGAGCGTCGCGAGAGCTGGGAGGTAACGTTCCCTATAATGTAGTTCGACCGCGTGTACGCCGACAGGCGGGTCAGCAGTTGGCGGTGTCTGCGGCGATTGAGATCCCGCTGCCTGGTAATGGCCTGTGTGTCGGCCTCCATAGCAGCTGTCATCCGCTCAGACATTACTGCAACATTTCGGGCGGTCTTGTCCAGTTGCAGGTGGATGGCCCCGAGACGACGTGCCTGTGTCTGATGCACATGGAGCATCCTGCCCTCGATGGTTAGCCCTCCTGCTTGCACATTTCGTCCCCTACCAGCACGGTAATTGGTTGTGCACTGACCCCTCACCAGTCCGCTGGACTGGCTCCTCACAGCCGCAGGGCGGCGGGTTGGTTGGCGAACTGGAGCTGGTGTTGCATGTCCCACTGGGGACTGTGTGACGGGCAGTGCTACCGCAGCGCGTGCTGGCACAGGGGTGGCACTGGCCACAGGGGCAGGTGGTGTGATGAGCGCTGGTGCGGCAGCTTGCACAGATGGTCCGGGCTGTGGGGAGAGATTTGTGTCTCCCTCTGTGTCCTCCGTGATGTCCATGACCAGGCCATCGCTGTCTGTGCTTGGGACTTCTACGCCACCTGTGATGTAAAGTGGACGTTGATTAGTGACATGTTTCTTACACTTTTAGGCTTCCTACTTGCATGCAGATTACCATTCCCTGAGGCTCTGCAGGATTGACTCTCACTAAACATGTCTGGCTTAATGGGGCAAGATGGTAATTGTGGTCAGACTACATGTCCCACAATGCAATAGCGCTTTAGTGGTGTACTTTTACTGCATGACTGGGGTTTGATATGGGAGGCTCTGGAGTCATGGACATTGTTAGGGGACAGGGGGTCGCATGGGACTTACTTGGTGTGTCTTGTGTGTGTCGGGAGGAGTCAAGCTGTGTCACACCCATGCATGCCTGTGGATTTATTGTGTCCTCCACTCGGTCCTCCAGTGGTGTATTCGGTGGGACAGTGGGCTCCCCTCCACCTATCACCACACGCTCCCCCAGCCTCTCCGCTATCTTCTCCTTTGACATCCCTCTGAGGTCATACCATCGTTTTTTAAATTCGTCCACGGAGCGCTGGGTCACCCCCACAGAGTTAACTTTAGCGCGGATGCGCAACCATAGCCGCCTTTTATCGGCCTCAGGCACCCTCCTCGAATCTTTCCCAAACAGCCGATTGTAGTCCTTGCAGACTCCTTCTATTAAAAATTCCAGCTCTTGCTCAGAAAATTTTATTTTTATTTTCCTCCCACTAGCAGATCCAGCTGCAGCTTCCTCAGACATGCTTGCCACTGGGGTGTCTCCTGCACAACTCCTGTAGGCACACTGGAGGGGACCTCTGATGGTGATGCTTCCTGTTCAGGCTCTCACTGCTGAATGAGGGTGGAACCTGCCTACTTCCTGGTTGTGATGTCATCACTGTGCTCAAGATGCGACTTCCCGTTTTTGCGATCTCGCACTTAGCGAGATCGCAATTTGCGATCTCGCTAATTGCGATATCGCAATTTCTATACGGGTATCGGCCGATTATGAGAATATTTACAGATTTTCAGGAACTCGCAATCGGCGATTGCGGCCGATTGCGATTCGCTTTTTTTTCCTGCAATTATTCATGAATGCCAATCTGCAATTTCTTAATTGCCATTCGCTTTTTCTCGCAATTTAGGAATCGCAGATTGGGACATTGATGAATCTAGCTGAGTGTCATTGCCACTTTTGTGGGCTGCACATTTACCTACAGCAATTTCTTGTGGTAATTGTAAAGCCTGCAACAGTTTAATCACATATTCTCTGTTTCGGATTGGTGAGCCAGATGATGTTGTTAATCTCCTTTGTGACCACAACTGCCCAAAGTTCTGGACCACACCAAAGATATACTGACTATCTGTAAACCATGGGGTAGATCTACAAGGAAGTGCCACAGCGCGGCAAAGCAAGCTCTTTGGCTGCGTCACGCGGCGGCACTTCAGAAGCATATGAATGCAACATATTAACAATAATATGTCACATTCCTATGCTTCCCCCTGCGCTGGCGCACCAGCAGCAGCCATGTGCCAGCCAGGCACCCTTGCACCTTGCTGCAAAGATGCCTGTGTCATGGGGTAGATTGTTTTTGTGCAGGAAGGGACACCTTCCTGCACAAAAACAAACACTACAGGCATTTTCCTCTTTCAATTCATGCTGTAGAATGCAGCATGCTTTGAAAGAGGAAAAAACAAGGAGGAATTAAAACATATCTCCTCGTTGCTCAATGACACGCATTTCCAGATTTACGATTCCTCATGAATCTGGAAATGTGTCTTGTTTCATGGGTGTCGCGTGGGAACACCCACAGCAACACCCATGGAACGCCCCTTTCACACAAAGTGCTGCGTGTGAAGGGGCCATATTTACAAGGAGAGGAAAGGTCATGCAGGGTGGCTTTTCCTCTCCTTGTAAATATGGAGAAGTGAAATGCGCCTCCAGTACGTCACAAAAAGTGATGTACTGGTGGCGCAGGGGGCTTGTAAATCTGCCTCTTAGTCACTCTCAATTGAGCTGAAAATCTCAAACCCGTGTAAGGGTGATTAATTCTGCCATTTGTGCAGAAGTAATACCTTAAAGCCAGAAGGCTTCCACCACTTCCTGATTTGTACAAACAGCATAAGCTGGTCTTAAGTCCCCTCATTGTCTCTTAAACATGAGCCATCCACAAAAATGACATAGTCTGGCTCATCAAGAGGTTAATTTTTAATGCTTGATCTTGGCTTGGTGCACAAATCCGTAACATCAAGGCAATCATGTTCAACCTCATATCCATCAATTTCTTTTTCAGGCAGTGGCAGCAGTGTACCTGGCTTGAGAGGATGACATCAGCTACAAGAATCAATTGTTCATACTTTGTAAGTATGATGTTATTCAAGTATTGAGTTTTAGTACAAGTGAGCAATATCTCCATGTATGGCGTGAGGGACTCTCACTGAATAGGGTGTCCTATCACTATACTCTCACTTATCTCAATACTGAGAAGAACAGATGCAACCACCTGAAGGCAGCTGGGCACCCCTGTGATAACAGGACAAGGGCTGGTTGAAAAATATTCCACAGACCTTCAAGAGTTTCTTTGTAACTGAGTAAGCACTGAGAAAGCACACCCCTCCCTCTCAATGTAAAACAACATGAGCATTCTACTATAATGAGGCATTCTCTGTGATGGGGCATGACAGAGACGTTCTCTCATCTCAAGGTGCACTTACAAGCAATAGTTGTTCCATGGAAGCAGATCTGGCATATCCTTGTGCGTCAGACTCAGTAAAGGCTAAGCGACTAGGGAAACATTGAGTATCCACTGGGATCCGTGGCATAATATCAAGGCATATAATATCGAAACACAAACATATCAGAAATTAAATATCAATCACAACAATATTGACTTCTTATACTAAACTAGTCAATGCACAAATATTGAGAACAAAAATGTAGATGTTAAAAATATCTATTTTTAACTAAATCGAAAACAAACATATCGGATACAAAAATACTGTTACCTTTAAATAAAAATGTATGTTAAAAATATCGAAACACACAATATCAATGACAAAATACCAAAAAAACTACTAATAGGTATTTTTAAAAGCACTTTTAACATAAAACAATTACTTAAAGTAAAGCAAAAATGGTTTTTACACATACTTCCATTAAACAAAAAAATATTATATTTACTATTCACCTCCCAAAAAATAACTTAGACTATAACAATACAATTCTAAAAAATATATATAAGTATAGAGTAAAAACATTTAAACTACAACCTAAATTCAACTCCTCATGTGTGGCTTCTTCTCCTTGGGCGACCTTGTTTTCGATGTTTTGCGGCTGGTCCGGCCGCGAAGGAGCCCCGCCACCATACTTTGACGGATCTGCAGCGCTCGTAAGCACGGGAGCAGTGAGGAATGAGGAGGCTATTATCATTGGGGGCACAAGGACATCGGGAGCAGTGTGCCTTTCCTTACTTACCCACTGGGCATTCATTGTTGGAACTTTTACAGCAGCACTTATTTGGACAATATTAGGTGCACTACCAGTACCAGCAGGCATCACAGCCAACGCCCATTTGGGCGGGAACTGGACGGTATTTAATCAGGTAGCGCACATCATTGCTGCTGTTTCCTTGCCTTAATAGCCTGTGATCAAGGACTGCTATATGTCCGAAACGCGTCAAGCTGGCAATTTGTATTGAAGTTGGGGGGCATGCTGCCTCTGATGTTGCCCAGTAATAAACGGCATTCAACTCCTCATGTGTGGCTTCTTCTCCTTGGGCGACCTTGTTTTCGATGTTTTGCGGCTGGTCCGGCCGCGAAGGAGCCCTGCCGCCATACTTTGACGGATCTGCAGCGCTCGTAAGCACGGGCGCAGTGAGGAATGAGGAGGCTATTATCATTGGGGGCACAAGGACATCGGGAGCAGTGTGCCTTTCCTTACTTACCCACTGGGCATTCATTGTTGGAACTTTTACAGCAGCACTTATTTGGACGATATTAGGTGCACTACCAGAACCAGCAGGCATCACGGCCAACGCCCATTTGGGCGGGAACTGGACGGTATTTAATCAGATAGAGCACCTCATTGCTGCTGTTTCCTTGCCTTAATAGCCTGTGATCAAGGACTGCTATATGTCCGAAACGCGTCAAGCTGTCAATTTGTATTGAAGTTGGGGGGCATGCTGCCTCTGATGTTGCCCAGTAATAAACGGCATTCAACTCCTCATGTGTGGCATCTTCTCCTTGGGCGACCTTGTTTTCGATGTTTTGCGGCTGGTCCGGCCGCGAAGGAGCCCCGCCGCCATACTTTGACTGATCTGCAGCGCTCGTAAGCACGGGCGCAGTGAGGAATGAGGAGGTTATTATCATTGGGGGCACAAGGACATCGGGAGCAGTGTGCCTTTCCTTACTTACCCACTGGGGATTCATTGTTGGAACTTTTACAGCAGCACTTATTTCGACGATATTAGGTGCACTACCAGAGCCAGCAGGCATCACGGCCAATGCCCATTGGGCGGGAACTGGACGGTATTTAATCAGGTAGCGCACATCATTGCTGCTGTTTCCTTGCCTTAATAGCCTGTGATCAAGGACTACTATATGTCCGAAACGCGTCAAGCTGGCAATTTGTATTGAAGTTGGGGGGCATGCTGCCTCTGATGTTGCCCAGTAATAAACAACAACAAGGGGTGGTGATGGACAGAGTTTCTGAATTAAGCAGAATACTCTCACCCAGTCAAGAGATCAGGGCTAGATCCAACACCGTTTTTTAGCTCACTGCACCATCCCAGTTCAGAACCTGGCTATATGCAAATTAGTCTGTTCCTGTCCCAGTGCATGATGGGAACAGGGCAAACCAAACTACCAAGCCAATTCTTACACTGGGAAGGAAACAAGCTTCCGGGGACCGGTTTCTGGCATTTCAGCCGTCGTCGGCCCGGCTTGCTTGAATCCTGATGGTGCAATGAGCAAGGGACTCACATCTGAGTATACCCTTCCACGCTTAGGGTGGACAAAATATTTAACAACAAGGGGTGGTGATGGACAGAGTTTCTGAATTAAGCAGAATACTCTCACCCAGTCAAGAGATCAGGGCTAGATCCAACACCGTTTTTTAGCTCACTGCACCATCCCAGCTCAGAACCTGGCTATATGCAAATTAGTCTGTTCCTGTCCCAGTGCATGATGGGAACAGGGCAAACCAAACTACCAAGACAATTCTTACACTGGGAAGGAAACAAGCTTCCGGGGACCGGTTTCTGGCATTTCAGCCGTCGTCGGCCGGCTTGCTTGAATCCTGATGGTGCAATGAGCAAAGGACTCACATCTGAGTATACCCTTCCACGCTTAGGGTGGACAAAATATTTAACAACAAGGGGTGGTGATGGACAGAGTTTCTGAATTAAGCAGAATACTCTCACCCAGTCAAGAGATCAGGGCTAGATCCAACACCGTTTTTTAGCTCACTGCACCATCCCAGTTCAGAACCTGGCTATATGCAAATTAGTCTGTTCCTGTCCCAGTGCATGATGGGAACAGGGCAAACCAAACTACCAAGCCAATTCTTACACTGGGAAGGAAACAAGCTTCCGGGGACCGGTTTCTGGCATTTCAGCCGTCATCGGCCCGGCTTGCTTGAATCCTGATGGTGCAATGAGCAAGGGACTCACATCTGAGTATACCCTTCCACGCTTAGGGTGGACAAAATATTTAACAACAAGGGGTGGTGATGGACAGAGTTTCTGAATTAAGCAGAATACTCTCACCCAGTCAAGAGATCAGGGCTAGATCCAACACCGTTTTTTAGCTCACTGCACCATCCCAGTTCAGAACCTGGCTATATGCAAATTAGTCTGTTCCTGTCCCAGTGCATGATGGGAACAGGGCAAACCAAACTACCAAGCCAATTCTTACACTGGGAAAGAAACAAGCTTCCGGGGACCGGTTTCTGGCATTTCAGCCGTCGTCGGCCCGGCTTGCTTGAATCCTGATGGTGCAATGAGCAAGGGACTCACATCTGAGTATACCCTTCCACTCTTAGGTAGTTTGGTCTGCCCTGTTCCCATGATGCACTGGGCCAGGGACAGACTAATTTGCATATAGCCCGGTTCTGAGCTGGGATGGGGCAGTGAGCTAAATAACGGTGATGGATCAAGCCCTGATCTTTGGACTGGGTAAGAGTGGTCTGCTTAATTCAGACACTCTGTTCATCACCACCCCCTTTTCTGAATCGTTTTTGGCCACTATAGGTGTGGCAGGGTATACTCAGACATGAGTCCCTTGCTCACTGCTCCATCAGGATTCAAGCAAGCCGGGCCGACGACGGCTGAAATGCCAGAAACCGGTCCCCGGAAGCTTGTCTCCATTCTGGTGAAGAATTGGCTTGGTAGTTTGGTCTGCCCTGTTCCCATGATGCACTGGGCCAGGGACAGACTAATTTGCATATAGCCAGGTTCTGAGCTGGGATGGGGCAGTGAGCTAAATAAAGTTCAGGTGAATTTAGCCATGAGGATAGCTTTTACTTCTTTCTTAAAAAATGTAGTGGAGGAGATAAGCCTGGTTTCTGGAGGGAGTGAATTCCAAATCCTGGGTGCCATTCCTGAAAAGGAGCGTTTATATGTTTTTTCCTTCCGGAATCTATGAGGTTTCAGAAGACGATTCTTTGTACTTCTAGTGGTTCTTGAGCCACCAGATATTGTCAGCTTCTGAGTGAGGTAGCCGGGTGAGTTGTGGTGTACAGCCCTGTGTGTCATGCAGGCAATTTTCAGATGTATTCTGGCTTCAAAAGGTAGCCAGTTCAAGGATTTTAGGTCAGGGGAAATATGCGAGTGTTTTTTTGATCCAGTGATGAGTCCCGCTGCAGCGTTCAAAGAGTCTCTCAGGGGTGCAGTTGTAGATAGGGGTAGTTCGCAGATGGTGACGCTACCGCAGTCTAAGCGAGGAATGACTAGGGCTTGTACTGCAGTTTGGAAGTCCTTGGCTGGGAGGAAGGGTTTAAGTTTCCTCAGGGTATTGATTTGGAAATTAGCTCCCTTAGTTGCCTTGCTGATATGCTGCTGCATGTTGAGATTGGCGTCAAGTGTTATGCCTAAAGATTTCGCTGAGTCCACGATGGTAGGTTGGACATTGAGTGCAGTTAGGTGCTTAAGCCAAGTTTGAGTGGTGGAGATTTTCGCGGGAGGTGAGATCAGAAGGAACTCAGTTTTCAGAGCATTGAGTTTGAGTTGATTATCGGCAAGCCATGATTGGGTGTTTCTGAGCGTTGAGTTCAGAAGTTTGATGTCTTTGGGGGATTGTAATTTGAGATATAGTTGGGTGTCGTCGGCGTACATGTGAAAGTGTACATTAGATGCTTGTAACAAGGTGGTGAGAGGTTCTATGACCAGGTTCAACAATGTTGGGGATAGGGAAGATCCTTGTGAGACGCCTAATGTTACAGGCCCTGGTGGGGACATCAAGTTGTTGCTCTTGAATTTCTGAGACCGGTTATGCAGAAAGGAGGTGAACCACTTGAGAACAGTCCCAGATAGACCCATTCTGGTGTTTAACAGCTCGAGTAAGTTCTCGTGTTTGACTGTGTCAAATGCTGAGGAGAGATCAAGAAGGATGAGGAGGCAGGTATTTTTTTGATCTAGGATTTGGAGTGCGTCATCAATTATGTGTGTCATAGCAGTTTCAGTTCTGTGCCCTGCTCGGAAGCCTGATTGATGAGGGTTGAGGAGGTCAAACTGATCAATGTGTTTTGTCAATTGGAGTTGTACGCATTTTTCCAACAGTTTGGCCAGGGTGGGAATATTGGTAATAGGATGGTAATTGTTTAGGTCAGTAGGGTCAGCTATTGGTTTCTTGAGTATAGGTGTGACTTGTCCAATTTTGAGGGAGTCTGGGATGAGTCCTTGTTGAAGTGAACTGTTAATAATTTTGGTCCAGAGTGGGAGGAGTTATGGGATGAAGTCCTTTACAGCGTTGGCAGGAAGGGGGTCTGTGAGGTGATTAGAAGGTTTCAATGTGCTGATCAGTTTGTCAATTGTTTTTCTGAGTAGGTGTCAAAGGATGACCATGCAGCATTGTTTTTTGGTTCAGTGGGTGTTATGCTGTGGGGGTTGGAGTAAAGGCTTACGTCATTGAGGAGATTGCTCCTTATGTTATCAGTCTTTAAATTAAAGAAAGCAAAGAAGTCTTCACAGGATGGTATATCGCCTATTGTGCTATGTGATTGTTGGGGTTGTTCCTTGGATTGTGTTTTGATTAGTTCAAACAGTTTTCTTGGCCATTTTTTTGCTTGGTCGAGCTGGAGGCTGAAGAAATCTGATTTTGTGCGCTTGATTTTCCTGAAGTAGGCGTTTCTCTTTTTCTTCAGAGTTTTAAGGTGCAGTGCCGAAGGGGCTGATCTCCAGGTTCGCTCTGCCCTTCGCATGGCCCGTCTATCTTCGTTGAGTCTACCATCGTACCATGGGTTGGAGTTCTTAGTGGAGACTCTTTTCAGTTGCAAGGGGGCGGCCTCCTTGATTATTGAAGTCATAGAGTTGAGGTAGTGGTCAGTCAGAGATTGAACGTCAAAAGCACCGGTAGGGGGAAGGAGGAGATTGCAGCTGTGGGAAGGTAAAGAGTTTGGGTTGAGTTTCTTCATGTCCCTTTTCCAGACCTTGGATTTGGTGGATTGAACCGGATTAAATTTAACTTTTTCATTGATGAAGAATGTGATAATGTGGTGGTCTGACCAGTCGCAGGGTTGGATTGACCCAAGCTGGGTAGAGTTCTCTTTGGAGATGATAAGGTCGAGAATAGAGCCTTTATCGTGGGTCGTGCTGTTGCAGATTTGGGTGAGGTCAAGAGCGTTGAGGTAGTTTTTGAGACTATTTACCACCGCGTCATTGTGATCGTTCCAATGGAGATTGAAGTCACCAAGGAAAATTTAAGTGTTTTGCCGTCCGGAATTGGTTGAGATTGTGTCCATGAGTTGTTGGGTGAAGATGAGGTTGTCCCCAGGTGGGTGGTAGATGATGTGTAGAGAGCATACAGGTTTGCTCTCGCTGATGACATCGAGGCAGATGTATTCACAGGAGGTAAGAGAGGGGGAGGTTACTCTAGTAACTGAGAGGTTGCTCCTATAAATACATGTGATTCCACCGCCTGTCTTGCTGGACCTGTCAAGTCTAATGATGAGGTAGTTGGGGGGAACTAGAATATCCATGATAGGTGTAGAAGATTCAGTTAACCAGGTTTCAGTCAGAATGGTTAGATCAAGGTCCAGTGTTTTGATGAGATCAGCGATGTTGGAGGAGTGTCTAGGGGCCGACCTGCAGTTGAGAAGTATGCATCAGAGCCTGGGTGTGCAGAGGGTGGTAGAGGGTTCTAGAGTGAGGGGGACTTTTTTAAGGTTATTTAGGATGGAGCCTCTGTTGTTGTTTTGTGTGGGGTGCCTAAGGGGGTTAGAGTGAATCGTGGGGATGGAAAGGTGTGTGGTGGCTAAGTGGTTTTGGGGAACTGGGTCATATGAGCGGAGGAGGGTGCGTATGTCTTGGTCCGAAAGTGGATTGATGGTGTGTCGGGAGCGATTGGTGGGATTGCAAGCGGGGATTGAGGTCCAGTGTGGGGAGTTTTGTGTGTGAGGGTGAGTAGGATGGGTGGGGGATTTGTTAGGGGGGAGTGGTGGTGGGTAGGGGGTGTCTGGGTTGTGGGAAGAGTAACTCTTTGAGGGTGTGGAGATCTTCTTTGACTTGGAGGAGGGTGGACTTAGTCATGTCCAGCGTGGGATTGGGAAGGGGGTTGGGGATTAGCACTAAAGGTGAGTAAGTGTCGATGGAGTGGGGGGAGGGGTGTGGTGTTATTGCAGGGGTTGGTGTTATTAGTGAGTGGGTTGGTGTTCGGAAGGGTAGGGAGGTTGGGGGGAAGGGTGTGGTTGAGTTAGGGAGGAGGTTAGTGGTATAGGTGAGGGTGTTGGTTGTAAGAGGGGTAGGAAAGTTGGGGGGGAGGGGTGTGAGAGGATTAGTAGTGGGGTTGGAGTTATTGGGCTGGGAGTAAGTGGTAAGAGGGGGAGGGAAGTTGAGGGATGAGTGTAGGCTGGTGGTTGCGGGGGTGCAGGTGAGGTAGTGGGGATTGAGCGTGGGGGGGAGAGGTTGAGGGATGAGTGAGGGCTAGGGGTGTCCAGGGTGCAGGTGAGGTAGTGGGGACTGAGAATGGGGGGGAGAAGTTGATGGATGGGTGAGGGCTAGGGGTGGTGGGGGTGCAGGTGAGGTAGTGGGGACTGGGAATGGGGGGAGATGGGATGGGAGAAGGTCCTGTTGTGGGGAGGGGGAGTGCAGTTACGGAAGGTGGGGTATTCTGAGAGTCTAGTTGGAAGTGGGAGGGGAGGGTTATGTTGGGGGCTAGAGGGGGTGGGGGTAGGGAGGATGTAAGAAGAGGAGTGATCTACACCTGTGATTGAGGGATGTGAGGTGACTGTAGCGGTTGGGTGATGGAGTAGAGTACTGGGGGAGGGGGAAGGTGTGTGTTAGTGGTAGGAGGCGCTGTGGAGTCAAGGTTGTTAGGATTGGAGGCCAGATGGATTGGAGTCTGAGGGTTGGAGATATATTCTTTGAAAGTGGGGAACAAGTTATCGAATAGGTCAAGGTTCCTGTCTGTGGATTGAATTAAGATAATGCCATTGTTGTAGATAGTGATGGTTGCTCTAGCTGGGAAGAGTTGAGATGGTGTGGTGGACAGTGTTAAGCCATGGGCGGATTTCCTGGTGGCTGAGATAGTGAGTAAGGTGAGGAACGCTTTTCTCCATTGTGCTCTACGTATAGTGTATAGGATGATATCGGTGCTCTTGGCTCCATTGTTTAGTGAGAAGTAGGTGTCTATAAAGGGGGTTTCAGGGTGGGACTTCAGGAAATTGTGTTTAAAACGTTTGGCGTTTTATTGGGAGAGCTCGGGGGGGTAATTCATTTTAAATGTGTGCTTGCCCGTGGGTTCCATGTTGGGAGTAGAGGTGTAGGTAGGTGAAGGAGGTTGTGTGGGTAGGTGTAGATAAAGAGCTATGGTAAGTGCGAGTAAGGTGTGGGTTGTTAGGCTAAAAAGTGGGCATGAAGGAGTTGAGAGTGTGACTAGTCTAAAATAGCTGCTTTCTTAGGTAAGGTAAAGTAAAGAGGATTGACTAGTCTAAGATGGCCGCCAAGTTGGGGAGATAGAGAAAAGTATTGTAGTCCTTTTTTGATATTATGTTTTGAGACCAGTTTCACTTTCTAATCCAGGGCAGACCGAGGAAGTCCAGTTTCTAGCTTGCTGAGTGGGGAGTGGGGAGTCCTATGCCTATTTTGAGGATCACAGTGCCAGGCAAAGTTTTAAGCTTTGTGAGGGTCTTGTAGAAATGGAGGCTGTTTATTGTTGCAGATGTGTGGCTTCTTCTCCTTGGGCGACCTTGTTTTCGATATATATATATATATATATATATATATATATATATATATATATATATATATATATATATATATATATATATATATACATTTTTCAAACAAGTTGCCCTGATGCAAAGACGCACTCGCAGAGGATGATTCAACAGAACCTTTATTTTCAAAATCGGCATTCCCTTCTGATTTCGTTCCTAGCCTGACGCGTTTTGGAGCTGGGCTGCTCCTTCCTCATAGGCATCGACGGAAGTTCACAGAAAAAGACACACCCTCTCTCCTTTTCTGCATGCTGATTGCATAATTGCCCACCGGTGGGCCTCTCAGGTGAGTTGCAATATTCATGCATGCTGGGAGTTGAAGTGTATGACTCCGATTTTTACCCTTCAGTGGGTTCTGTGATTTTCCACAATTAATCCTTAAACATTTTCATTGCCCTCCAGTGGGCCTCAGTAAGTAAAGATGGTTTTGCATTTAAAATCCTCTGTACTGCTAAGAGGCTCCGAACGATTCACAGCCCATGCAGCCCCAAAGTCCGGTTGTCAGGAGGTGCAGTCTTCCACGGCCAGAATGCCGTGATTAATGTTCCATCAAACTGCCCTGATGCGAAGACGCACTCACAGAGGACGATTCAACAGAACCTTTATTTTCAAAATCGGCATTCCCTTCTGATTTCGTTCCTAGCCTGACGCGTTTTGGAGCTGGGCTGCTCCTTCCTCATAGGCATCGACGGAAGTTCACAGAAAAAGACACACCCTCTCTCCTTTTCTGCATGCTGATTGCATAATTGCCCTCCGGTGGGCCTCTCAGGTGAGTTGCAATATTCATGCATGCTGGGAGTTGAAGTGTATGACTCCGATTTTTACCCTTCAGTGGGTTCTGTGATTTTCCACAATTAATCCTTAAACATTTTCATTGCCCTCCAGTGGGCCTCAGTAAGTAAAGATGGTTTTGCATTTGAAATCCTCTGTACTGCTAAGAGGCTCCGAACGATTCACAGCCCATGCAGCCCCAAAGTCCGGTTGTCAGGAGGTGCAGTCTTCCACGGCCAGAATGCCGTGATTAATGTTCCATCAAACTGCCCTGATGCGAAGACGCACTCACAGAGGACGATTCAACAGAACCCTTATTTTCAAAATCGGCATTCCCTTCTGATTCTGTTCCTAGCCTGACGCGTTTCGGAGCTGGGCTGCTCCTTCCTCATAGGCATCGACGGAAGTTCACAGAAAAAGACACACCCTCTCTCCTTTTCTGCATGCTGATTGCATAATTGCCCTCCGGTGGGCCTCTCAGGTGAGTTGCAATATTCATGCATGCTGGGAGTTGAAGTGTATGACTCCGATTTTTACCCTTCAGTGGGTTCTGTGATTTTCCACAATTAATCCTTAAACATTTTCATTGCCCTCCAGTGGGCCTCAGTAAGTAAAGATGGTTTTGCATTTGAAATCCTCTGTACTGCTAAGAGGCTCCGAACGATTCACAGCCCATGCAGCCCCAAAGTCCGGTTGTCAGGAGGTGCAGTCTTCCACGGCCAGAATGCCGTGATTAATGTTCCATCAAACTGCCCTGATGCGAAGACGCACTCACAGAGGACGATTCAACAGAACCCTTATTTTCAAAATCGGCATTCCCTTCTGATTCTGTTCCTAGCCTGACGCGTTTCGGGGCTGGGCTGGTTCTTGTTCATAGGCATCGATGGAAGTTCATAGAAAAAGACACACCCTCTCTCCTTTTCTGCATGCTGATTCCATAAATGCCCTCCGGTGGGCCTCTCAGTTAAGTTGCAATATTCACGCATGCTGGGAGTTGAAGTGTATGACTCCAATTCTTACCCTTCAGTGGGTTCTGTGATTTTCCACAATTAATCATTAAACATTTTCACAGCCCTCCAGTGGGCCTCAGTAAGTAAAGTCGGTTTTGCATTTGAAATCCTCCGTACTGCTAAGAGGCTCCGAATGATTCACAGCCCCTGCAGCCCCAAAGTCCAGTTGTCAGGAGGTGCAGTCTTCCACGGCCGAACTGCCGTGATTAATGTTCCAACAAACTGCCCTGATGCGAAGACGCACTCACAGAGGATGATTCAACAGAACCTTTATTTTCAAAATCGGCATTCCCTTCTGATTCTGTTCCTAGCCTGACGCATTTCGGAGCTGGGCTGCTCCTTTCTCATAGGCATCGATGGAAGTTCACAGAAAAAGACACACCCTCTCTCCTTTTCTGCATGCTGATTCCTGTTTTTTTCTGTGAATTTGGAAGGTTTTTTCAATGCTAATTTATAGCTATAACGTCCCTATTAAATGCCCTTGAATCCTGAGCGTCCGTGGGGGCCAACTAGCCCACCAGGTACCTCCAGTAAGTGCCACAGAGCTGCATTGCAGAGAGGTGTTCCAAGCTCACACCCCTTTTTACACCAGGCTGTGCAAACACGGCTTGTGGCGCACTGCTGCTCATAGGTTGAAGCCCACTTGTATCCTGAAGTCCTCAGGACACAAGAGGACCTCATTGCCCCACCAGCAGTGCACCAAAAGCCGCGTTTGCAGAGTGGTGTAAAAGGGGAGTGGCCTCGGACTACCTCTCTGCAACACAGCTCTGTGGTGCTTACTGGAGGTACTTGGTGGGCTAGTTGCCCCTCAGGGACCCTCAGGATAAAAGGGGACTAAATTCCCCAGTTTATAACATCCCAGTGGCATGTTTGCACACATGTTGTTTCAGGCCTCTCCCCCTCAATGCATGACTGTCCAAACATGCCCCCTGGCACGTTGTAAGTTGGGGGATTAAGTCCCCTTCAATCAAGAGGGTACCTGAGGGCCAACTAGCCCAGCAGGTACCTCATTTAAGCTCCACAGAGCTGCGTTGCAAAGAAGTGAGGTGTAAAAAGAGGCATGGCCTCCAACCACCACTCTGCAACGCAGCTCTGTGGCGCCAACTGGAGGCACCTGGTGGGCTAGTTGGCCCCCAGGGACCCTCAATATTCAAGAGGAATTAATTCCCCAACTAACAACGCACCAGGGGGCTTGTTTGCAGTAAGGTGGTAAACGGGGGCGTGGCATCTGGCTAGATGCTGGCCTTTTTGAAAATATTATTTTTTACAAGGGGCTGTGTGGTCCCCCTTCTTTTACATTTCATGGGCCCTGGGATCCCCATCCCAAAGGGCCTGACCCCTATTTTTTTTAAATCATGATGGGGGCTGCGTTGCTCTCCTCCGCACGGCTCCCACCCTACCATAGCAAACAGCAATGTCCTGGGGGTGGGCACCCTGGGATATTGCAGGAGCCAGCCCTGGCGGTCCCAAGGGCCGTCAAGGGCTCCAGGAGGGGGCTGTGTGGCCCCCTCCCTTCATTGTCTCTGCACCGGGGAGGTGGTGGTCCCTGGGGTTCGGAGTTCATATCAGACCCCGCAATTTAAATATTTAGTGGTCCAGGGAGGTGGTCGTTACTGGGCCGTGTGGGGTGGCTTGAGTAAGTATGGGCGAAATGTTCGAATTCGCGGTACGTGAATTAGTGCGAATACGCGCTCGCGGTCCGCAAAATTTGCGAATCTGTGCAAATTTGCGGATTTTTTATTTTTGCGTGTTCGCGGGTTTTTTTTTCAGTGCAGCTACCGCGAAGTTACCCATGCGGTCGTACATGGGCGTGGCCATCTTGTTTTCTGTGTTCGCATGGCGTATTTCCGTTTCCGGGCACTAGTTGCATGCTCGCATTGGGCATTTCCTACGTGCGGGGCACAATTACGTGATCGCGTCCGTTTTTGCAGGGAAAATATCACGCATACTTACCCACGTGGTCGCAATGGGAACGGCCATCTTGTTTTTCATTCATTGCTATGGTTCTGGGCATGCTTTTTCTATCCTGCTTTAAACTTTGCAATCCTTTGTTTGTTTGAACTTTTTTTGATCTTTTTTACTCATTATCTATCCCCCTATTGTTCTACATCTATATTTTGTGTTTTTTTCAACTTTTTGTTACTTTAATAACTACTTTTTTTGTTTAGCTCTCTCTTTTCTTTTATTTACTTTTTTCCCTATTCTTTTCTTCTTTCACCCAGGACCATGGCAAATGGAACCGGCAAGTCTAAGGGGAAGGGTCCCGTACCCCGTAGCCGGCTCCCTTGTGGGTGCTTAAGGGGGGAGGAAGTAACTGCCCGGGAGATCTTTAGCGCGGTGGAGGTGGCCACACTGGTTTTCTTCATTCAGCACCACCTCCCTAAGACCGTCGCAGCAGGCGGCAGGCCTGGTACCGGGTACGGGCTCTGGGAGCACCGCCAGCTATGGGGGAAGGTGTGCCGGGCCATGTATCGGGAGTCTGGGGTCCGGCACACCTACAACCAGGTGACGCACCGGTGGTCCGACATCATGGACCGGGAACACGACCTGCTTGATCTGCTTGCCATGGAGATTCCTGGGCTTGGTGAGTGTACAAGCTATTTAATCACTACTTTGTTTTCTCCTGCTCTGTGTTATTATGATATTCCAAATATTTGTTTTTTCCGAAGACCAAGAATGCTGCCGATTACATTGCAGGTAAATTATGTTTCAAAAGCTTCTGTGATTGCAGGTGCTCGCCTGCTCACTGGCGGTGCTACTATGCTTACTTGTTTTCAATGTTGTGCTCATTTGGCCTGGGTGATTACGTATGAGTGTACTTTACAGAAGTGCGTATTTCTAGACACTAGAGATTACATTGCAGGTAAATTATGTTTCAAAAGCTTCTGTGATTGGAGGTGCTCGCCTGCTCACTGGCAGTGTTACTATGCTTACTTGTTTTCAATTTTGTGCTCATTTGGCCTGGGTGATTATGTATGAGTGTACTCTACAGAAGTGCACAATGCTAGACACTAGAGATTACATTGAAGGTAAATTATGTTTCAAAAGTTTCTGTGATTGCAGGGGCTCGCATGCTCACTGGCGGTGCTACTATGCTTACTTGTTTTCAATTTTGTGCTCATTTGGCCTGGGTGATTATGTATGAGTGTACTCTACAGAAGTGCGTAATGCTAGACACTAGAGACTCAAGTCCAGTCCTTCCTTTGAACTCCTGCCACTAAGAAGAGATAGTGGTGGTGGATTGATAGTTTGAGTATATTATGACTGGGTATTTAGTAGGAAACTTTTTAGTGGTCTGCAATCATGACGAACTGTGTCTGTCACTTCGCGTGCTGCGAAGTGCTTCCTGCCAGTCCTTGTAGAATCTTTTTGTACTTGGTTTAGTGAGTTACATAACTTTCCAAGTAGACGGTCCGCGAATCCAGCAATACTAATATCCTAGTAGACCACATCAGATAGGTCAATAAATTTAGTGCAATTGTTGTCTATTTCAGAGAATCATTATTTAGCTCCCGAATGCAGCGATGAACCCCAATGATTATACAACTCAGAACATCATTGCTGCATTCAGGAGCTAAATAATGAGAAGATGGCATGGCATGCAGTGGACAGCAATGGCTGTCCGTGTAACCCCCTGGTTACCCCGGGGCTGAGAAAGGTAGAACCCGCTGGCCTTCAAGATCAGTACAGACACAAAAGGCTTGTTTTGGGTGCAATCCAAGTTCTAAGCAATAAGTCATGAGCAGGGGGTGGAACCGATGTTGTGGGCTACACTCTTCTCCTTCCAACCGTCCTCTGCACGAATGCCGGTCCCGGCATTCCCCAACAGAGGACACCGTGCTAAGAAGTGGCCAGCAATGCCACTCGAAATCGGTTAGAGGCGGAGAGCACCGCTTCTTCCTTAGATCGTCCTCCGCATTGATGTCGGTCCCGACACCATCCAACAGAGGGCAACAGCAAAGTACAACGGAAAACAAGGTTTGCCCACTCGATACTTCTCGAGTGTGACCGGAAAGAAACAAACATAATCAGGAGGTCCAATCCTTTTTGTTTGTAAACCCTCGAACGGGGACAGTGACACGTAGTCTGGATATGCGCAGGAACAGTGCGCTCGATAACCCTCGAGCGGGGACTGCCGTTCCGCGTGCTCCAGAGGCACGAGTTCAAATCACTCGAAACCCTCGAGCGGGGAATGGGACAGGTGCGGCTTCGCGCTGTTCAGAGAGCTCGAACCCTCGAGCTGGGACTGGGGTCTGTGGCGCGGTTTTGCGCTGAACCAAGTGCTCGAACCCTCGAGCGGGGACTGGGGTCTGTGGCGCGGTTTCACGCTGAACCAAGCGCTTGAACCCTCGAGTGGGGACTGGGGTCTGTGGAGCGGTTTCGCTCTGAACCAAGCGCTCGAACCCTCGAGCGGGGACTGGGGTCTGTGGCACGGTTTCGCTCTGAACCAAGTGCTCGAACCCTCGAGCGGGAACAGGGGCAAAAGCGCAAAGGTTTCGGCAAAGAGCCGCTCCTCCTGTCTAAGGCTCACCTAGGTCGACGCACAGATTCCTACTGTGGACACGGAATATCCGACGGCTGCCTCTGCTTTCTCAGTCCGTTTTATGGCGGCACTTCCGCCTGTGTGCATTGCGCATGCGCCGGGCTAGGCATGCTGGGTAGCGTAGTTCCCGTCGTGATTGTTCTGGGGGTTGTAGTTCGGTTAGCGCACTGGCAGCGCTGTCTCTCCAGTCTCATCCGTCTGTGTCCTAACAGTACATCCCCCGTCAACCAACGGCCCCTCAACCGGGCCCGGTTTGTCCGGATGCTTCCTGTGAAACGCGGACACCAAACGAGGCGCCCACGACTGTTCGTCCGGCCCATAACCTTTCCACGCAACCAGATACCAGAGCTTGCCCCTACTCCACTTGGAATCCCTCGTACTCCATGTCGGCATCGACCACAACCGGAGAAGGGACAGCCTGCCTGGCTGAGCATGCCGGTTTGAGCAGTGACACGTGAAACACCAGATGGATCCGCATGTTGGCCGGTAGCTCCAACTTCATAGTCACAGGGCTGAGGCACGCCTTGACCTTGTAAGGCCCGACGAATCGCGGGTGGAACACGCTGCGCTTGCGAAACCTCAGGTTCCTGGAGGAAACCCACACGAAATCCCCCGGTCTGTAAAGCGGACCCGGCCGCCGTCTCCGGTCCGCATACGCCTTGTGCGCCTCCTTGGCCTCCTCTAAACAACGTCTGGTACTCAGGATCGTGTCCTTGATGTGAGCAACTCTTCTGTTGGTTGCAGGCACTCCCGAGTTGGCCACAGGATGGACCAGCGGAAGGAACCTGGGATGATGACCATAGTTGCAGTAAAAAGGCAACACCTTCGTGGAGCTGTGAGTGGCGTTATTGTATGCGATTTCAGCAAGCCATAGTTGATCCACCCACTCCTCCTTGCCCTGGTTGACAAAGCAGCGGAGATACTGCTTCAGTGTTTGATTAAGACGTTCTGTCTGGCCGTCTGTCTGGGGATGATAGCTGGTGGATAAAGCCGTAGTAACGTGAAGAGCAGAACACCAAGACTTCCAGAACCGGGCCGTGAACTGCGACCCGCGGTCCGACACGATCACACTGGGTAGGCCGTGGACGCGCACCACCTCTTTTAGGAGCGTGACAGCCAGTTGACCCGCCGTTGGTACCCCTTTGCAGGCGATGAAACGACCCATCTTGGTGAGGTAATCTACCACGACGAGAATGGCAGTACACCCCTGGTCCTTCGGCATGCCTACTATGAAGTCCAAGGAAATGCGTTCCCATGGTCGAACAGGGGTTGGCAGCGGTTGTAGGAGTCCCTGGGGTCACCTGTGATCCGATTTCATGGCTGCACAAACTGCGCACGCGGCGACCCATCCACGAACATCAGCTCTTACCGAAGGCCACCAGAACTGACGCAACACGTAGTCCACCATTTTCTCCAGCCCGAAATGTCCTGCGCTAGGTGACTTGTGACACCACACGACCACCTGTTTCCTCAGTATAGCCATGGGTACCAGGATGCAATCTCCTTTTACCGGTATCCCGTCCCTAACCCTCCATTCTTCGTGTCGGCGAAGCCATGTCCTCCACTCGAAGGTGCGGACTCCTCTTTGGATTCCACGGAGGAATGCCCCCGGCTGGATGGCCCCTACCACGGCACCCGGAGAGATTATGGACCTGATGGCCGGCGAGGGGCGCTCCGCACTGCTTGTCTGTCTTGATAGAACGTCTGCTTTCTTGTACTTGGTACCTGGCCTGTACGTGATGGTGAAGTGGAAACCAGAGAAAAACTGCATCCACCTCAGCTGACGCGGAGACAGCTGCCTGGCCGCGGTCATGAATTGAAGATTCCTGTGGTCGGTGAACACCGTGACTACGTGCCTGGCCCCCATCAGCAAGTGCCTCCATTCCGTGAAGGCCTCTTTAATGGCCAACAGCTCCTTCTCGGCTACATGGTAATTCCTCTTGGCATCGTTAAGCTTCCTGGACATGAAAGCCACCGGATGCAGCACTCCTGTCCCCTTGTTCCGTTGCGAGAGGATGGCCCCTACCGCCATATCCGAGGCGTCCGCTTCCACGATGTACCGTAGATCCGGGTCGGGATGGGCCAGCACAGGAGCAGTTATGAAGGATCTTTTCAATGCCTCAAAGGCTCCCTGCGCTCCAGCGTCCCACAGAAAGGTAGACAATTTCCTTAGTAGATGAGTGATGGGAGCCACCAGACCAGAAAATCCCTCGATGAATCTCCTGTAAAAGTTGGCAAAGCCAAGGAAGCTCTGCACTTCCTTAACGTTCTTAGGGGTCGGCCAGGCTACAACAGCCTTCACCTTCCTTTCGGCCATCGTCTGGCCGTTAGGGCTTAGCATTACCCCTAGGAACTCCACTGAGGTGACGTGGAAGTCGCATTTGCTGAGCTTGCAGTATAGGGAGTTTTCCCGTAGAATCTGTAGGACCGATGACACGTGCTTCACATGGTCCTCGTTGTTATCAGAATACACAAGTATGTTGTCTATGTAGACGACGACGTACACGTCCAGGATGTCTCTTAGCACATCGTTCAGGAAGAACTGAAACGCCGCAGGGGCGTTACAAAGCCCGAAGGGCATCACTTTGTATTCGAAGAGGCCGAATCTCGTCTTGAAAGCCGTATTCCATTTGTCACCACCACGCATGCGGACGAGGTGGTACGCCCCTTTCAAGTCCAGCTTGATGTACACCTTTGCGCCCTTGACTTGTTCCAGGAGTACGTTTATGAGTGGCAGGGGGTATCTGTTCTTGACGGTTATGGCGTTCAATGCCCTAAAGTCCACGCAAGCGCGCAGTTCTCCGTTGGCTTTTGGAATAAAAAAAAGAGGGGAGGCCGCTGGGGATCTTGATGGCCTTATGAACCCCAACCTAAGCATTGTATCCAGATAGGAACGGAGGTGGTTGTTCTCGGGCTCTGATAAAGCATACAGTCTCCCACTAGGGACGTTGGCCCCAGGGATCAAATCGATCTGGCAGTCATAGACCCTGTGCGGAGGAAGTGTCTCCGCTTGCATATCGTCAAAGACGTCCTGGTATTCCTGATATGCTCTCGGGAGTGTCACTTCTTTCTCGGCTGCCGTGGCCACCGCATACCCCTGTGTCTTCTCTGTTACTGGGCGCTCTGAGGACATGCCGCAGAACCGGGAACAGTAAGGGGAGTCCATTCGTATGTTCTGGGTTTCCCAGTCAATGGAAGGGTTATGTTTCTTCAGCCACGGTAACCCTAGGATGACTCCATACTGTGGGGCACAGATGATATTGAAGTCCATGACCTCCTGGTGTTGTGGTCCGTAACACACCTCCTTATTCCCCGTGTGGTGACTGATGGGCCCTGAAACCAACCGGCGCCCATCCACCGCATAAACATCCTCTGGGACCGAACAAGGTAGAAGCGAGACCCCGATTCGTTCTGCCTCCTTCTCATCCATAAACAACCCCGTGGCTCCTGAGTCCACCATCGCTGAGACAGAGACCCACTCGTCCTGCACTCTTATACGTAGAGGAATGAAGAGATGTCTGGAACTGGTCAAGTCGCGCCGCTGTATGGAAGGGATGTATCCATGACTCCAGGAATCCCCTTCTTTGTTCCGGGAGCCTGTTAGTTTTCCGCCCCCTTTTCCACTGTCGCGGTGGACAGTCGGCTGGGGCGTGAACGGCTGGTTCTTGGTTTCGCCGGACACTCGCGGACATAGTGCCCCTTCTTTCCGCAGTACAAACAAAGGCCCTGTTTCCTGCGGGACTCTTTCTCCGTTGCCGTTAGGCTGGCTCTGACAGCCCCTATATCGATGGGTTCATTCCGAGGATCCGGAAGCGGTTCGGTGGACCCTGGATGGCCCGAAGCGGATGAGGGCTTATCCTTCTTTGGTCCAACCCCACGGCGTTCGCTTAGGCGATGTTCTAGGCGCAGGGCCAAGCTGATCAGGTCTTCGCAATGCGCTGGTTGGGGGTCTATCTGCGCGATCACGTCCTTCAGCTCCTCGCTCAATCCCTGGTGGAATAGCGCAGTCTGTTTGGCCGGTGGCCATTTGGTCTCTGCTATAAGACGCCTGAATGCGTTCAGATACTGGAGGAGTCCGGTAGATCCCTGCTTCAGCTGTAGTAATTCCCTGTCCGCGGTGTACGAATCTGCTCTCCTGTCGAACACCTTGACAAATTCCTCCTGAAAGGTTTCCCAATCGTACAGAAGTGGGTCATCCCTGCTGACCAAGGGCACGGCCCATTGAGCCGCGTTTCCTGCCAAATACGAAATCATGAATGCCACCCTCGCCTGATTTGTTGGAAAAGACTTAGGCTTACAGGAGAAATGGAGCGCCACCTGTGTTATGAACACCTGAACTGTAGACGGGTCACCGCTGTATCTTTCTGGTGTGGCCAACGGTATGACGACCGGCATTTCCACCACTACCGCAGCTGGTTGGCCTGTGCTATGAGCCCCTGCATTGAAGGGATTCCGCTGCATATGGTCCATCCTTGCCTTCAGATCAACAGTTTCCTGACGGGACAGAGCTAGCTCTGTCTGTACGTCAAGCAATGCAGCCAATACGTCGTCCATTGCTGCCATGTTTCCTTACTCAACCAGGAGGTGGATTAATGTTCGTAGGTTGGATATTATGTAACCCCCTGGTTACCCCGGGGTTGAGAAAGGTAGAACCCTCTGGCCTTCAAGATCAGTACAGACACAAAAGGCTTGTTGTTTTGGGTGCAATCCAAGTTTTAATCACACAAGTGGATTACACGAAATGCTGTAAAGCAATAAGTCATGAGCAGGGGGTGGAACCGATGTTGTGGGCTATACTCTTCTCCTTCCAACCGTCCTCTGCACGAATGCCGGTCCTGGCATTCCCCAACAGAGGACACCGTGCTAAGAAGTGGCCGGCAATGCCACTCGAAATCGGTTAGAGGGGGAGAGCACCGCTTCTTCCTTAGATCGTCCTCCGCATTGATGTCGGTCCCGACACCATCCAACAGAGGGCAACAGCGAAGTACAACGGAAAACAAGGTTTGCTCACTCGATACTTCTCGAGTGTGACCGGAAAGAAACAAACGTAATCAGGAGGTCCAATCCTTTTTGTTCGTAAACCCTCGAACGGGGACAGTGACACGTAGTCTGGATATGCGCAGGAACAGTGCGCTCGATAACCTTCGAGCGGGGACTGCCGTTCCGCGTGCTCCAGAGGCACGAGTTCAAATCACTCGAAACCCTCGAGCGGGGACTGGGACAGAGGTGCGGCTTCACGCTGTTCAGAGAGCTCGAACCCTCGAGCGGGGACTGGGGTCTGTGGCGCGGTTTTGCGCTGAACCAAGTGCTCGAACCCACGAGCGGGGACTGGGGTCTGTGGCGTGGTTTCGTGCTGAACCAAGCGCTCGAACCCTCGAGCGGGGACTGGGGTCTGTGGCGCGGTTTCGCTCTGAACCAAGCGCTCGAACCCTCGAGCGGGGACTGGGGTCTGTGGCGCGGTTTCGCTCTGAACCAAGGGCTCGAACCCTCGAGCGGGGACAGGGGCAAAAGCGCAACAGTTTCGGCAAAGAGACGCTCCTCCTGTCTAAGGCTCACCTAGGTCGACGCACAGATTCCTACTGTGGACACGGAATATCCGACGGCTGCCTCTGCTTCCTCAGTCCGTTTTATGGCGGCACTTCCGCCTGTGTGCATTGCGCATGCGCCGCGCTAGGCATGCTGGGTAGCGTAGTTCCCGTCGTGATTGTTCTGGGGGTTGTAGTTCGGTTAGCGCACTGGCAGCGCTGTCTCTCCAGTCTCATCCGTCTGTGTCCTAACAGTCTGACTCTGATGAAAGCAATTGCTGTTTGTTTGTTGTGCATGAAATTAATCGTATGTCTTCTGTTATTATTTAATCTTTTACACACTAAGGGGTCGATTCCGATTCGGGAAAAAAACGTCCGTACAATTTGTATCTGGAGCCCTCTCCGTACGAATCGCACCCGTCCGTCCGAGTCACGAAGTACGATCCGTATTCCGTGAATCCGTCCGAATCGTCGCGATCCGTACGTATTGCAAGGCTAAAACCGTGAACCGAACGACTTGTACACATACTGTACGACTCGTACACATGCCGTACGACCCGACGAGTACGATCCGGACCGGGGTATGAGGACGCGATTCGTACGGTCCACATCAGGTATGGGCGAGTCATACGGAAAAGCACACAAACACATACACACCATACGGTCCATACCCTCCATGATCTAAGGGGTACGCATCGTACCCCTGCGTTCATGGGGTGTACTAGCCGTACCCCCATTGTACGATCGGTGTACGAGCCGTACCCCCATTGTACGATGGGTGTACAAGCCGTACCTCCATTGTACGATGGGTGTACGAGCCGTACCCCCATTGTACGATCGGTGTACAAGCTGTACCCCATGTACGATGGGTATACGAGCCGTACCCCCATTGTACGATCGGTGCACAAGCCGTACCCCATGTACGATGGATGTACGAGCCGTACCCCATGTGCGATGGGTGTACGTACACCCATCGTACATGGGGTACGGCTCGTACACCCATCGTACATGGGGTATAGCTCGTACATCGATCGTACAATGGGGATACGGCTCATACACCGATCGTACAATGGGGGTACGGCTCGTACACCGATTGTACAATGGGGGTACGGCTCGTACACCGATCGTACAATGGGGTGCGGCTCGTACACCCATCGTACAATGGGGGCACGGCTCATACACCTATCGTACAATGGGGGTACGGCTTGTACACCAATCGTACAATGGGGGTACGGCTCGTACACCCCATGATCGCAGGTGTATGTTGCATACCCCTGCGATCAAGGGGGGTACGCACCGTACCCGGGGGGGGGGGCGTTCCGTACCTGTTTCGGCACGAACTCTGCTTTTACGGCTGTTTTCAGCTCCCGTAGAAAAAGGGTCATACGGTGCGTACCCGACACGTATCGTACTTGCTGGGTCATAAAAACCAGCCGCGAACCGTACAGATGTTGCGTACAGCTGGTTCCGAGGGAGAATCGTACGGAGATTAGAGTCGTACGGTGTCTTGTACGACTCGTACGGAGTTCGGCTCCTGATACGAATCGTACTTCGTCGTACGTACGGGGGACGTTGCAGGGTACGATTCGTACGGGAAAAACGCTCCGAACGGCTATTCGGGGGGGGGGGGTTTCCCGAATCGAAATCGACCCCTAAATGTAACTCAAGTCTACTCTGCTTTTTTTTTACCTTGTCTAACTCAAATTGTACTTCAACTGCAGGGGACACTGCATTGCAAAATGTCCTTGGACTCACTGTTTGCCAATATACCATGATGATGATGAGTGTTGATGATCAAAGTTAAATAATATATCTTTTTTCTGTACAGTCACTCACTGGGATGGATGGATCATCATCGTCGGTTTACGGAAGAAATATGGCCAATTCATGAGTGGCAAACAGGTAAACTAGTCAACAACAACTACTACAGCAGAACTACATGTCTGTCTAGTCGTAGTATGGAGTGGTTGAGCCAGTGTAGTGTTGTTATGCCAGAGTCCAGACAACAGTTCATGTAAAATTGCGGCTATGTGGCTTGCTGCATACAATTAGATATGCTTTGTCTTTCTGTGTCAAAGAGGTATGCTAAATCAGGTTACTTCACTCAGTGGTGCCTGCCTTGACCGTCTGCATGGCCCTGGCCTGCTGTGTGCTAATTACTATCCTTGAAAAGTAGACTCAGAGTACGCACTTTAGAAATTATGCTTGTATATCATACTGTCGCCTCTGAAACTGAAAGTGTTATTTTTGCACTACACAGCGTACCTTATATATTTTTCTCCGTGGTGTTTTAATATCACTTCCTGTTTTTCCATCGACAATTACAGGCCGGCTTTTACCCTGTGCGATGGGAAAAATGATAAACTCAGGCTTACCATTAGCAATCCGCAATTCCCCATCCGCCTGTAAGGCAGTGGACAGTGTGGCTGGTCACCAAGATTGATCGACGGAGCGTCAGATGGAATGGAGGAATACCGCAAATAAGAGGAATGGCTGGATGCATGCAACTTCCCAAATTCAACAGGACAACCACAACATACAGTTACAGTATCCTCTTCACTTCTCCTTATCTTTTAAATAATGTTATTGTTGTGAACTTCTATGAGTGTGACTGTGCATTTGTTTTCTCTCTGCTTCAAATTGCTCCCTCCAGCCATTGTTTAGCTTTTTCTTTGCTATTTTTAAAACTAATTTAATGTACTAAGTGTTTATTCACTCGGAGGGCAGATAGGCAAGTGAAATTGCGTAATTACTGCAGCCCTGTCCTGTCACATTGTTTCTTCATAGTTAAGTATAGAATATAGAAAGTATTAGTTAGTTTTCAGTAATCTAACCATCCATTTAGCAAACAACTTCATGCATGCAGTAGTGCATGCATTTCCTTTATGTCCCTTAAAAAATGTATGGATATCTTCGTATCCAAAGATTTATTTATCTTCATTTGTTGTTTGTCCATGCTGTTTTTTTTTCCTCTCTCCATAAAACTTTCCCAAAAACCCCCATTCCCACCCAATTTTCAAACCCTAACCCTCTTCCCACGTGTTGTATGGTTTTCATTAAGGTGTGTCTAAATGACAACAATAATTCCACACACTTGCTGGGGAGGATAAGGTCAAAGCAAAAAAAAAATCATTCAAATCAGAATTTCATGTGCGTCTTCGTGGATTGATCATCAACAACATCCTCCTCCTACACGTGACAAATTGAATGCTAAATGCTTTTACGCTGCTGTGTCCTTCACCTTCAATACTATTTCTTATAGTAGCCATACTCCACGCAACTAGTACTGATATTTTGAAAACTTTAGCACTGCTTAGGCTACAATTTATGGCACTGTTCTCTACCGTACTATCTATCGTACTGTTCTAATGCTACGCTCAGGCCACTCAATGTTTCATTTCCTTTTTTTTCATATGCTGCTACTGCCAGTGTGTACCACTACTACTACCAGCACAACTATGACATTTCATCCGTCCAGGATTCCATACCAAACCTTAATCGCCATTTGCCATGCAGCCAGCCCTGTGCCTAGCCCTATTCTCAAACACAAATCACAGGTAAGATAAGCATTTTGGGGAGGTAGAATAATGGGCTAGGACTCGGAGGAGAGGAGAGAATGACAGTAGTACTAGTAAAGTACTACTAGGGCAATTGAATTCACTAACTCTGTTAGTGGCACTTTTGTACATTTTTGGACGTTTAGATAATTCATGCTGGTAAGTTTGAGGAAACCAAACGTACAGTAACCCCCGCCCACCACCACACAAAATAATATGAAAGCGTATACTATGTTTAAGTATGTAAAATAAAGAAATAGATTTTCCCTAACAAAAATAAACTATTGAAAAGACCCAACTCACCCCCCTCCCTAACCCCAACCAATGTCCAAATGTCCTTCAAAACTCCCTGGCACTAGAGCTTCTCTACCACGTGCTCCAGGGAGTCCACTCTCCAGCGGAGGCGGCGCTGATGTGCCATTCAGGCTCTGGGGGGGCAGCTGCTGGTGTCTTCTTAGCTGCTCCGTGGCGGCGGCGGGAGGCTGTCGGGCCACGGAGCCGTACCGCTGGAGGCTGCTGGCTGGTGTACCCGGGGGCACTGGAGGAGGATGCAGCTGTTGCCGTCTCCTCCTCCTGCTCCCAAGCCACCAGCCGCCGATATTCGGCACAAATGGCCTCCAGTTTCCGGGCCCTGGCCCGGACAACCATCTCCTTCCTGGTGAGCTTTTGTGGAGCATCTATGAAGAAAGAAAGAAAAATACTGTTACCAATACTCTTTAACATTAACACAAAATAATTCAACGGAAAGTTATCTTGCAGTAACACTAGCAACTTGCAAGCACAGTATAACATTTTGGCATGTATCTTTCCGCCGTCTTTGTAGGCCTGTAACATTAGTGGGAGTCTCAGGAATTCTACTAGCAGCACTATGGACTCACTACATAGTCAGAGAGTCAGAGAGTACACCAGTCTTCTTATTTTTTGCTCTTGTTTTGCGAAATAAATTACTTGTACGTGAACTTGTGGTAGCCGGCATAATGCCAGCTCAGTCAGCTTGCACCCAAGAAAAACAGATACAAGCCATGATGACACAGACTCGGATTACTTTAAGCAGTACATGCAGGTGGGGATAGGGAAGCTCTTACTTTTCTATAGGGGTGGCACTGGCCATACTCGGTTACATCAAGGGCTACTGCTCAATGTAATTTATATTTCGCACTGCCCCCGGGCCTTCACTACTACAAAAGGAAAATGAAGATTATTCATTTCTGATCATATATCCAGCCGATCACATGATCTTTGCTTATATGATGGATGACTTTAGGTGTTTATTTTGATAGATTGAGTGAACAACAGCGATAGTCCACCCATGATTGACACAGCAGAAAGAAAATTATTAACATAGGGAGTGAGTGTGATACCCATAATTGCCGGAGGAAGGGAGTTGACTTGATATAATGTGAACTATACAATACATACACAATATATGCTGTGCTTGCAAAGTAAACTACTGTACTGTTAGTCAAGGGAGTATTTCTGAACACTCACAACTTCTAGTATTTGGATTTCCTCTGCGTTGCTACTCTGGCACAGACATGCTGTTCAAAGTAACACTCTTCATCCACTGAGCGTCTGCTCTACATACACCTCTGCTATCTATGAGGAAGAAGATACCATCCAGGCTTCCAAAGTAAACGTCTATCATTCTTCCTAATGTCTCAACTGTACCAACTTTACTTTTTCTCAACAACCAACGAACACCCTTTTTATTTTATTTGGTAAACCACCGTCTTGACTTGCATTTGAGTTCACCCAAATGATATATTGCAATGCACACCACACAGGCATTTTCTGATTCACCCACACAGGCAGTCATCTTTTCTTTCTCCTACAACCATCCTTGCTTTGAAGCAGCCATGCATCTGATTCATTCAAATCAGCCACCTGTGCCTTCATTCAAAAACATGTATCATTCTTTACAGTCATAAATGTTACGACTCGCTCGTCCTTCCTTTCACCCTTCTTTCCCTGTTCGTTCCTCACATCCCTCAAGTTCATCTGATATGACTTAGCTTCACGATAATAGTTTGCCAGCTGAGTTGAAGTCAAATAGAGGGGGCCATTGCTTACTCGAGAACTACCGCCCCTAATGCTATTGCTAAGTCAAGGGTGTCTGTCTTCTCCGTGATTGGCAAAAATGTGGTTCTAAATTAGTAACTGTTCTTAACAGTACAGTGTACTTGTACTAGTGTACTGTCTACTGTGCAGTACATCATACACTCCTTTGCGAACCCAATCTAAAATGACAATAAGTAAGGAGTATAATAACTTACCACCGTCCGCCGCTGCTGAGCCATCCCCCACAGCTCCTCCTGGTGGCATTTGTGGCGCCTCCGCATCAGTCCCTGGAGTAGTGGATGCCGCTGCGCTGCTGGCCCCGGCACTGGTGGTAGGAGGTGCCGCATTAGATGTTGTGATGACGCCTAGAAAAAACATGTCATAATTTTAGATGCCATACACCAACCCCTATTTCGTCTCGTAATGGAAGAAAAAAATGTTAATACATAACCACATTTCAATTATTGGGAATGAAAAAAGTGACGGTTTTGGGGAGGGTGTTAACCTTTTATTTGCTTAGCCATTACATGCTACAATTTTTGGCACAACTGATGAATGCTTAGTGTTTTAAGGTGCACCATTTTTCTAATTACAGACAGAAGATTCCATTGCCCTTCTTCCAACAAGAGCTTTTCAATTCACCACCTACTCCTCATCACCACCAGTACTTGAAGTGCAAACAAGGTGAGGGCTCACGCACAGTTATTCTAATAAATAGATGTGTTAAGTTGAAGTATATTGATTCTAGGGAAGGGTGTTTACATTTTAACGTCATCTATCACCACTGCTCGCTCGGAATACTGCGCTACTAAAAATAAAGAAATTGTTTTTTTAATTCTTATTTGAAAATAAAAACTTAAAACTAAAAAACACTGTGTGGTTTTTGTTCACGAGTGAGTGAGCGGAAGGGTTTGCACTACTGCACTTTGCAGGCATGCTTCCGTGACTCTGATAGGTCGGGACTCGGCAGTAGTCTTCTTCTGTTCTTCTGGGTCGTATAATCATTGTATCACAAAAAAAGAAGAGAGGGGGGGACCAGAGAGCTAATTGAGGTCCAGTGTCCATGCTCCCTATAACAACATGTAAACCCATAGAGGACACTGTTCCTATGGCCAGGTTCAAAAAGTCACCCATGCCCAAAGAGAAAAAGGGAGAGAGAGGAGTGAAAGAAATCTAGGTGAAGGACCCACTCTGCTAAGGGAAGACCACTCTTTGTCCTCTGTTGCCCTCACACACCCTGAAGGATGTCATGCTTCATCATCGGGCGGTGCTCCTCGTAGGGCCGTCGCTGCAATCCCCTACGGGTCCCCCGAAGGGTCACTTTGCCGGAGATCTTTTAAGGACTGCCGGATGATGCGTGCGGGTGTGTGGAGAGTGGGTCCTCTATGGAGGGTGAAGGTAGTGCGTGCAATAGTGTAGAAGAATAATAAAGGGTCATTATGCAGCCAGTGTGAAACCGATGTACCCTTAGCAGAATCGAACTGCTAAAATAAAATGTTCCCCTTGTGGCATATTATGCCCGGGTGTCATTGGTCATAGGTCGACATGTTTCGCGCCTCTGTCGCCATGAGGGTCGTATGCGCTTCTTCAGGACCAAAACTTAAAATAAGGTGCACGTGAGACAAAACATAAAATATACCCTCCATGTAGATCAGGGCAGTACCCTGTATACCCTCACTGTGGTTACAGTGTAATGATGGAGACCGCTCCTGATCAATACCTTCTTTCTAGCGGGTTGCGCACTATTCTCTTGCAGGCACCGCTTTCGCAAAATGTGTCGTTCTTAATATAAGATTCATCAACAATAAGATCCAAAGTTTTCAAATATGTGGGACGTATATAGCCTGATCCTCCGTATTGTCAGTATTCAAGGAGCCATTTTAAGTTCCATCGTAATAACTCTAATGTCCGTCAACATGCCATGTCAGTTCTCCAGCGGCGTTGTCGTATAATCATTGGTCAGACACACTGGATAGTCGGTCAGGGGATTGGGGGTTCAACTTCTGTTCGGACTGAGGTATGTGTGAAGTCGATCTGCACCTATCACCAACAATGTCCTATTTCTCTTGTCCATACTTCTGTATATGCAGAATAGTCCCTGAAACACTAGCGGTATGGTATGTGCTCCTATCAAATCAAAAAAGCCAACTACTAGCTTATTCTTGGTGGACACATTGACATTTTGTTGTTGGAAAATGTCAAAGCATTACATTAAGAAGATTGGAATAGACAGCAAGGGCAACCCAGAGGATTGCACTCAGTGCCTAGAGCTATTGCTGGATCAGAGTTTTGTTTAACACCGTTTGCCGACTGGGCAAGCTTAGCTACCTACACTGACCGAATCATAATAATAGTAAATAGTAATAGCACAGAGAGTGATAGTAGTGGCAGGATAAGAATGTAGAAACAGTCTACAAGAAGATCAAAGACTATTTTGTAAAAAATAAAATTAGGAAACAGTTTGGAATGAATAGGTGCTGTAAAAGCTAGGGAAGTATAATTATTAATATTAATATTAACATTACAACAGAACAACACACTGGGGCCAGCAGAAGAGACCTCGGAGGACCGATCCTGCCCACCTTGTTCCACCTGCGTCGCTGTCGTCCTCTTGCCCCTGGGAGTTGTTGATGATCATGAAATAAACATGGATGATTGTTTTTTTGAAATATTTGATTTCTTTGACCACAATCTAAAATTATCATCGGGGAAACAAATTACCAACAATTGCACTACATGTATTGACCTATCTGATCTCGTCAACTAGGAGGATAGTACAGTATTGCTGGATTCGCAGACCGTCTACTTTGAAAGTTATGTAAATCAGTAACTAAACCAACAACAAAAAGGTTCTACTGCGACTGCCAGCACTCAGCACCACTCAACGTGACAGACACAGTCCGTCATCATGATTGTAGACCACTGAAAAATGTCCTACTACTAATAACATGTCATAATATACTCAACCTATCAATCCACCACTATCTCTTCTTCTTAGTGGTAGCAGGAGTACAAAGGAAGGACTAGACTTGAGTCTCTAGTCTCTCTAGCATTACGCAGTTCTGTAAAGTACTACTCTCATACACAATCAGGCCAAATGAGCACAAAGTTGCAAACAAGTAAGCATAGTAGCAACGCCACTGAGCAGGCGAGCACCAGGCTGCAATCACGGAAGCTATAAACATTAATTTACCTGGAATGTAATCGAATCAGCAGCATTCTTGCTCTTCGGGAAAAACATATATTAGCAATGTAATAACACAGAGCAGAAGAAAACAATGTGGTTATTCAATAGCTACTCACCAAGCCCAGGGATCTCCATGCCTAGCAGGTCAAGCAGGTCCTGCTCCCGGTCAAGGAGGTCTGCCCACCGGTGCGTCGCCTGATGGTAGGTGCGCCGGACCCCCGACTCCCTAAACATGGCCCGGCACACCTTATCCCAGAGCTGGTGACGCTCCCGGAGGCCATACCCTGCACCGGGCCTGCCGCCTGCTGCGACGGTCTTCGGGAGGCGGCGCTGAACATAAAAGATAAGTGCGGCCACCTCCACCACGCTGAAAATCTTCCGGGCCAATACATCCTCCCCCCTTAATTGCCTGCAAGGGAGCCGGGTACGGGGTGCGGGACCCTTCCCCTTGTTCTTCCCGGCTCCCTTTGCCATGGTCCTGGACAGGAATGGAAATAATAGGAAGAGAATAGGGAAAAAGTAAATAAAAGAAAAGAGTTAAAAAGTAGTTTTAAAGTAACCAAAAGTAGAAAAACCCACAAAATATAGATGTAGCAAAAGAGAGGGATATATAATGAGTAAAAGAGATCAAAAAAAGTTCAAAGAAACAAAGGATTCCAAAGATTAGGGGAGGATTGAAAAAGCATGCCCAGAACCATAGCAATGAATGAAAAACAAGATGGCCGTGCCCATTGAGGACCACGTGGGTAAGTTCACGCGATATTTCCCCCGCAAGCACGCAAAAACGCACGCGACCACGTAATCGCACCCCGCGCACAACGCGAGCATGCAACTAGCGTCCTGAAACAGAAATACGCAACGCGAACAAGATGGCCACGCCCATGTACGACCGCATAGGTAACTTTGCGGTCGGCATGCTGCAAGCGGCACGCGAACATGCAAAGCACTACGTGAACACGCCCAAAAAAGAAATCCGCAAATTCGCACAAATCGTTGATTATGCGGAAAGCGAATTCACCCACACACGAATATGCGTACCGCGAATTCGCAAATTTTGCCCACACTTAACCATAAGTCATCACCACGTGGCCTTATTAACGCAGAATTCAATAGATAAAAGACATTGCTCTGAGTGCGGAGCCCCTGGACCATGCATCATTGCAGGGTATGTACATGCTGAGCATCAACTGTACTACTAACTTAGTGCACCATAACTCATCGCAAGGAAGAGTGGACAGTTTTATGTCAGCAGTGAGGCATACTATCACTTGAAAATCACCCAAAAGAACTTATAATATAAAAAGAACAGAACAGTCAAAGTACATTAATGATACCAGTGCGGTGATTTAGAAGATGTGGAATGCAAATATGGACATACAATATGTTGCAGATAACTCAATTGCTGTTTCTCCCTATGTCACGTCATATATTACCAAGTCTGAGAAGACAGAATTGAAAGAAATTTGGGAAAAAAATTTGCAGGAGAAGACACTTAGCAAACATTTGTACAGCTTCAGCTTAAAGATGCTTTCACATCGAGAAATTAGATTCTACGGATGTTCGTGTCAATAGACATCTTCAAGTTTATATTCAAAGTCAAGAGGAATCATCTGGATAAGTGTAGGTCTTGCTGCGGCACGAAATGGAGTTTAATATAAATGATATAAAACAAGTTTGTGATGATATAGAGTTACGTTTCTTTGGTAGCCAAGAGAAGTGTACAGAAAATAACAGTTTGATAAGTGTACCTGTTGAGGAAGAGATGGAAGATAATAGTGATGTGAAGTTTCTTAAAGAAAAAACAAAGTTGAAAATAGTGTTTGGTGAAAATCCCAACTAGTATAACGTCCCTCAAATCTACACAATATCCTTTTAGTATCCTTGCTTTAAGAACTTGTTTTATATCACGTAGTACTACTTAACCTGAACTACGCAAGCCATTGGGGCCACCCACCTATGCACGTGGCTGTGGGCCCATGCTCATCGCTACCTCTGGCCTACACAGGGCTCACAATTCAGATAGAGTCGCGATTGCAGATGACGCAGTCCAGTAGACAAGAGACATTGCTCCAGTGCGCCCCGTCTGCACCAAGCATCATCCCAGGCTCATACAGTCTCAATGCTTCTGGTGCCACTAACTGTGCACCTCAACTCAACGCCACGTAACTATCACATGCCTAAAACCTATATAATATCCTTGCAGTATCCTTGCTTCAAGAACTTTTTTTTATATCAGTTATAGCTTTAGTACAATCACCAAATTCATCTTCAAGTGCAAACGAACACTCATACAAGTCTACACTGCGGGTAGCACAGCTCGCAATTAGAATTTTAGACACGTGGTGCCACTAACCCTGTACAACACAAGGCGCGACACTTGGTGCCAGTAACGCTGTTCAACAAAACCCGATCCCACATGTGGAACTGTGTCCTGAGTCCTGAATGGCAGTGACCCCAACTTCCTGGCAGTGACCACAGCATCAGACACCCTTCGATTAGTGAGGCGTATTTGCATATGGAAGTCATCGATGTAGAAAGTATAGCCGACGGATATATAAGTCAAAAGATACATTTTACACAAAGTGTCGATTTGGCTTTCCACGTCCAGTAATTTCCAAAGGAAGAGTGGACAGTTTTATGTCAGCATTGAGGCATACCATCACTCGAAAATCACCCAAAAATACTTACAATTTAAAAAGAACAGAAGAATCAAAGTACATTAATGATTACAATCCAGTGATTTTGAAGATGTGCAATGCAAATATGGACATACAATATGTTGCAGATAACTCAATTGCTGTTGCTCGCTATGTCACGTCATATATTACTAACTCTGAGAAGACAGAATTGAAAGAAATGTGGGAGTAATTTCGCAAGAGAGGACACTTAACAAAAAATTGTACAGCTTCAGCTTGAAGATCCTTTCACATCTAGAAATTGGATCCTACGAATGTTCGCATAGATTGACATCTGCAAGTTTACATTCAAAGTCAAGAGGGATAATCTGGATAAGTCTTGGTCTTCCTGCAGCACGAAATTGAGTTTTGAAATCTGTACAAGAAATTGAATACTTGGCACTGAATGAACCGGAAAGTCCGGATATTCTGAAAACAAATATGTTGGATACGTACTATCCAAATAGAAGTCCATACCTGGAAAACATATGTCTATATGAAATACTGCAACATCATAGTTTATAAAACAAATTCACAGAAAATATCAATGAAAGAAAATACGCTGTAATTGGATCTGAAGGATGTTTGGTAAAGCATGACAAAGGAAATCTGATTAATCACAGGAAATTAAGTGGTGATACTCCAGATAAAAGAGAGTTTTTCTATTTAGCTCTCCTGCAACTCTTCAAACCTTGGCGGACTGAAATGCAATTACTTGGACATTGTGACTGCTATGAGGATTTTTTCAATGCATATAAAGATAGCATTGAATGTACAATTTTTCCAAATTATCTCCAAATGTTGAACGAAGAGATTAATCAAGAAAGAACTATTGCAGCTGAAATAGCTAAAGATAGTTCTCAAGATAGTCAAAGGTCACATGACACACAATCTTATCTTGCTGTTTATCTAACAGGCTGTGAATCACAAATCAACGAACACCCCCAACACTACCAGAGCTGAACGAGCGAAGAATCTGCGATGATGCGTGGCCAACCTGATAATTAACAACCAACCTGAATTGTGAGTTCAGCTGGACCGCATGTTAGCAACGGCTGAGGAGGTTGCTTCGGCACGTGGTAGACCTACTTACACGCCGGTGGTGGAAGGTGAGCAAAGAGACTTCTTTCCCAGTCACCTCTGGGCGTGGATAGTGTGCAGCAGTCTGTGCGCACAAGAGCACACAGACACCTCCAAGCAGTGGGAATGGATGGGGTGCATCACCCTCATTGCGCATTACCGAAAAATAGAATTACGCGTGTGCTGTTGTATGTACTCTACAATTACTAATGCTATACTATCTTTCAGATCACTAAACTTGAGGGCTGCAGCATCTCCCAGCACGTGGTTGGAGACACACTGATGGCACAAAGGTGAACTGCAAAGATTTTTTTCCAGTCTCAGCACTCCCTCTCCAGCTCTTCCTTTCTCTCTCTCACACTTTCTCTTTTTCTCTGTCTCATTCTTTATTTCTCTCCTCTTCTCTCTCACTCTTTATCTCTCTCTTCCTCACTCGCACAAGGTTTCTCTCTTTATCGTCCTCTTCCTGTCTCTCACACTGTTTTTCTCGTTGTCTTCCTCTCTGTCTCACTCTTTCTCTCTTTGGCTGGCTTCTTCTCTCTCACTCTTTCTCTCTTCCTCTCTCACTCTCTCTCTCTTTCTTCCTCTCCCTCTCTCTTCCTCTCTCTCACTCTTTCCCTCTCTGTTCCTCTCTCTCACTCTTTCTCTCCCTGTTTTCCTCTCTCTCAATCTGTTTCTCTTTCTCTCTTCCTTGTATATTACTCTTTCTCTTTCTCACTCTTTCTCTCTTTATCTTTCAGATCACTAAACTTGAGGTATGCACTATCTCCAGCACGTGATTGGAGACACAGCGGAGGCACAAAGGTGAGCTGAAAAGATTTTTCCAGTCTCAACACTCCCTCTCCATCTGTTCCTTTCTCTCTCTCACACTTTCTCTTTTTCTCTGTCTCATTCTTTCTTTCTTTTCTCCACTCTCTCGCTCTTTACCTCTCCCTCTTTCTCTCTCTCACACTGTTTCTCTTTTTATCTCTCTCTTCCTGTCAATCACACTGTTTCTCTCATTGTCTTCCTCTCTGTCTCACTCTTCTCTCTTTGGCTGGCTTCTTCTCTCTCACTCTTTCTCTCTTCCTCTCTCTCTCTCCCTCTTCCTCTCTCTCTTTCCCTCTCTCTTCCTCTCTCTTCCTCTCTCTCACTCTTTATCTCTCTTCCTCTCTCTCACTCTCTCTTCCTCTCTCTCACTCTTTCGCTCTCTCATCCTCTCTCTCACTCTTTCTGTCTTCCTCTCTCACTCTTTGTCTCTCTCTCTTCCTCTCTCTCACTCCTTCTCTCTCTCTTCCTCTCTCTCACTCTTTCTTTCTTTCTCTTCTTGTCTCTCACTCTTTCTCTCTCGGTCTTCCTCTCTCTCACACTGTTTCTCTTTCTCCCTTCCCTGTATCTTACTCTTTCCCTTTCTCACTCTTTCTCTCTTTATCTTTCAGATCACTAAACATGAGGTCTGCACTATCTCCCGGCACACGGTTGGAGACACAGCAAAGCAACAAAGGTGAGCTGCTAAGATTTTTCCAGTCTCAACACTTCCTCTCCATCTGTTCCTTTCTCTCTCATACTTTCTCTTTTTCTCTGTCTCATTCTTTCCTTTTCTCCTCCCCTCTCTCACTCTTTCTCTCTCTCTTCCTCTCTCTTACACTTTATCTCTCTCTTCCTGTATCTCACACTGTTTCTCTCGTTGTCTTCCTCTCTGTCTCACTCTTTCTCTCTTTGGCTGGCTTCCTCTCTCTCACTCTCTCTCTCTTCCTATCTCTCACTCTTTTTCTCTCTCACACTGATCCTCTCTTTCTCTCTCTCACACTGATCCTCTCTTTCTCTCTTCCTCTCTTCCTCTTATCTAATTCTTTCTCTGTTTGTCTCTCTTTCTCTATCTTCCTCTCTCTCACACTGTTTCACTCTTCCTTGTAGCTCACTCTTTCTCTCTTATTCTCTTTCACTCTTTCTCTCTCTTTGTGCCTCTCTCTCACACTGTTTCTCTTCCTCTCTTCCTTGTATTTTACTCTCTCTCTCTCTCTCTCTCTCTCTCTCACTCTTTCTCTATTTCTCTATCTTCCTCTCTCTCACTGATTCTCTCTCCTTCTCCCTCTCTCGCTCACTCTTTCCCTCTCTCTCTCTATCTCCTTTCCTGGACCCATGACGCACCATCTTATCTGTCTTTTTGTCTTGCAGGCTGTGATTCACAAATGGACCAGCAATGACACGCCATGGCTGTACATAATTTTATTTGTTGTTGTTTTGCTTAAATAAAATGTTTTATATGTAAAGCTATACATGACTAAGATTCTTGTTTGTCCAACCGCAGAGGGACATTTCTGGGTCCAAGATGGTTGTTGGGGGTATGCTGGCGATGCGAGAAGGGGGTGTGTTACCTGTCAATGTGGGGAGATGCAGCGTGAAAGGGGTATCTCTCAGTTAAAGAACTCCGGTATGTTTTCAGAAATGCCTCGGACAGATGCCAGCTGACGGACTGAATCACAAAATGGCTTTTCAATGCTCATATAGTGTGACTTATGAACAGTTCGCACCCAGGCTCACAGAGGGACAGCTGTGGCCCGTGGGCTCAACTAGCAGAGGGAGATCTACGGGCTGTCCACTCCCAAAGGAACAGCAGCGTGGTAGCTTACAGAGGTAGAGGCACAGCACCGTATTAGCTCGCAAAGGTAGAGAGCTGCTAGCCAACCCATTGGCTTCTAAAGGCATACCTGGGAAGTGGTGATGTTGGGCAGAGGGAGCGTGAAGGGGGTATCTCGCAGAGAGAGACCTGTGGTATATTTCCAGTCTTGACTTCATAGATACAACTGCAGCCAAGAAGTCCCAACGGAACAGCTGCGAGCCCACCACTAGTTCGCAGAGGCAGACTTGTGGGCCCAATTAGGTTGTTGGGGGTATGCTGGTGATATGGGAACAGGGTGCGTTACCGACTGATGTGGGGAGAAGCAGCGTGAAAGGGGTATCTCTCACAGACAGAGCTCCAGTATGTTTTCAGAGTTGCCTCGGACATATGCGAGCTGACTGAATCAATCACAAAATGGCTTTTCAATGCTCATATAGTGTAAGTTATCAACAGTTTGCACCCAGTCTCGCAAAGGGACACCTGCGCCCCACAGCAACGTACTAGCTTGCAAACGTAGCCATAGCCGTGACCTAGTAGTATTAGGAGAGGCAGCTTCAAAGGCATATCTCACACAGATGCCAGTGTTGCCTCGTAGAGGTAAAACTGCGGACCCAATGGCTTCTATATGGAGACATGCGAGTAAATCACAAAATGGCTGCCAACAATTCCTGGTTTCAACAGTTCCCCTGCCAATAAGCTGCACGCTCATGCTTGTAACCCCTCAGCCAATCACATGACAGAATTCTCAAATATCGATATCTTGAAAATGTGATATTTCTTAAAAACTACTGATCAGATTTACACCATTTAAACAAAAGCATGCTTTCTGGACCATCAGCTTTCTCCCTGCCAAATATGCCGTAATTCTGTTCAGCACTTTCACCTGTACTCTTCTGCAAAGTTTTGTATCAAAACTGCATGGAGAAAACCCATTTTGGGACCCCCGTTATTCTCAGCTCCTCCTACACCATTCACCCCCAAACTCTCAATACAGAACCTAATAAAAAAAAGAGAAACTTTATGAATAATTTCATAAAGATTCGTCAAACAACGCCAAAGTTGTAAGCACATACAAGCCTCCAGGCTGGGGGCCACGCAACCGCCTCCCAACATGACTGAAGTCCCGGGGCTGCGCAAACCCCAGCAGGCCAATGCAACCCCTGCGAGCCCCCGCTATAATTTTTTAAGAAATGTCCCCGGAACATAGCCAACCCAAGAGCCTAATTAAATTAAAACGCGCTACCCCAGCGCGAATTCTGCAGATTAAAAAAAAATGTTAAATACTTTTTTGGGTTCCCTCAGCAGGCCTAGGGGGGGTCAGGGTATTTCTACCCTGCCCCCTTCCCTTGTTTTCTACCTTTGTTTCTCCGTTTTTGGGTGACTCGCTTCTACCGACCAACAAGATGGCTGCAAACACTTCCTGGTTTGGAGTGCTTGCAGCCAATCAGATTGAAGCCCGCGCACGCGACTTAGGCTCCGCCCAGATATCGAAAACTTTATTTTTCTAATCTCTCAGCAACTACTGATCGGATTTACACCATTTTTAAAAAGGTCGCTTTCTGACCCAAGCACTACCTTTCTGCTGAATTTGGAGTAATTTTGTTCAGTAGTTTCGAATGTAGCCTTGCACAAAGTTTCCTATGGGAAAATGATTTGTTCGCTCTTATTCTTTGAATTTCTCAAAAACTACTAAATGGATGTACGCCATTTGAAAAAAAGGTCGCTTTCTCAACCAAGCTCTCCCTTTCTGCCAAACTTCGGGTAATTCTGTTCAGCAGTTCCGGCTGTAGCTTGTCGCAACCTTTCCTATAGAATTTAACATGGAGAATGCGAGTTTTGGGTCCCCCCTTTTTTCTCAGCCCCCATTCAATGAATCACCCCCAAAATTCAGGATAGGAGCTGACCTGGATAGACTTTTTTTTGGAGATGTTCAGAAAGATTTGTCAAACGACGCCAAAGTTATTAGCAAATCAAAAAATGCTTTTCCTATGGAAAGTAGGTTCTAACTATAACTACCTACTGGTGACTCCTCAGAGGAAAGAGCAGAGGCCACAACAGGGGTATGTAGGGAGGCTTCTTTATTCAGCAAAAATTATCAGTGAGGTGAATGCATTTCGGCATTAAATATGCCTTCTTCAGCGCCCAGAGTCTTGTAGGAATTGCAGGCGTCATCGTGCGTTTAAATATTCAGCCCCAAAACTATTGGTTCTGGTCCGCTCCGCCCCCAAGAACAATGTCCTTTCTCACCTTCTGTGATGCACTAGGTACATGTGCACTACAGTTCCCAGAATGCTGTGTGTGTCCAGGTAGATACTGCATGGGTAAACAGTTGTTATTGCAGATAATGGCACCACGATGTAATCTGGACAATTCCCCTGCATTTTGTTTGAACTCCGGTACACCCCTGGGTCCCCAGACTGCGTCAACCTCCATGGAACAGGACTCCACTCGGCGGGGGCAAGTCTGGTCTCGCCCAGCGCAAAGTTGATAGCTCCGTCACCACCCCATCTCCTGCTGGACCCGGAGGTGGGCCTTGGTTACTCCAGTACCCTGGAAACGTCCGAAAGACCGCTGCAGCAGATGCCAGTAAAACCAAGGTCAACTTGAGGATGCGAGGACCTCTGAAGCGCGTTTCTGGCTCACGTGCTAAATATCACGAAAACTCCTCCAAAGAAAGAGCAGAGGCCACATCAGGGGTATGCAGGGAGGCTTCTTTATTCAGCAGAAATGATCAGTGAGGCGAATGCATTTCGGCATTAAATATGCTTTCTTGAGGGCCCAGAGACTTTTAGGAGTTGCAGGCGTCATCGTGCATTTAAATATTCTTCCCCAAAACTATTGGTTCTGGTCCGCTTCGTCCCCAAGAACAATGTACTTTCTCACCTTCTGTAGTGCACTAGGTACATGTGCACCACAGTTCCCAGAATGCTGTGTTTGTCCAGGTAGGTATTGCGGGGATAAACAGTTGTTAATGCAGATAATGGCACCACAATGTCATCTGGCCAATTCCCCTGCATTTTGTTTAAACTCCGGTGCCCCCCTGGGTCACCAGACCGCGCCAACCTCCAGGGAACAGGACTCCACTCAGCGGGGGCAAGTCTGATAATCCAATCTCTCCCAGCACGAAGTTGATAACTCTGTCACGCCCCATCTCCTCCTGGACCCGGAGGTGGGCCTTGGTTACTCCAGTACCCTGGAAACGTCTGAAAGACCGCCGCAGCAGATGCCAGTAAAACCAAGGCCAACTTGAGGATGTGGGGGCCTCTGAAGCGCGTTTCTGGCGCATGCGCTAAATATCACCAAAACTCCTCCAAAGAAAGAAAGAGCAGAGGCCACAACAGGGGTATCCAGGGAGGCTTCTTTATTCAGCAAAAATGATCAGTGAGGCAAATGCATTTCGGCATTAAATATGCCTTCCTCAGTGCCCAGAGTCTTATAGGAGTTGCAGGCGTCATCGTGAGTCCTTTTAGGACCCCCTCAGCAGGCCTATGGGGTCAGGGTATTTCTTCCCTGCCCCCTTCCATTGTTTTCTACCTTTGTTTCTCCGTTTTTGGGTGACTCGCTTCTACCGAGCCACAAGATGGCTGCCAACACTTCCTGGTTTGGAGTGCTCGCAGCCAATCACATTGAAGCTCGCGCAGGCGACTTAGGCTCCGCCCAGATATCAATACTTTTATTTTTCTAATTTCTCAGCAACTACTGATCAGATTTAAACCATGTTTAAAAAGGTCGCTTTCTGACCCAAGCACTAGCTTTCTGCCGGATTTGGAGTAATTTTGTTCAGTAGTGTAAGCTGTAGCCTTGCACAAAGTTTCCTATGGGAAAATGATTTTTTCGCTCTCATTTTTTAAAATTTCTCAAAATCTCCTTAACGGATTTACACCATTTGAAAGAAAGGTCGCTTTGTGAAACAAGCTCTACCTTTCTGCCAAATTTGGGCTAATTACGTTCAGCAGTTCGGGCTGTAGCTCGTCGCAAAATTTCCTAGGGAATTTAACATGGAGAAAATGAGTTTTGGGACCCCCCTTTTTTCTCAGCCCCCATTCGATGAATCACCCCCATACGTTACGGATAGGAGCTGACCTGGATAGACTTTTGTTTTGGAAAAGTTCAGAAAGATTTGTCAATAGACGCCAAAGTTATTAGCAAATCAAAAAATGCTTTTCCTATGGAAACTAGGTTCTAACTAAAACTACCTACAGGTAATATAGGTAAGGTATCAGTTGGTAATATATATATATATATATAACCTGGAATCTGATGTATATAGTCCCTTGTTATAGACAGAGATGTCCTAACCTTAGTCACCAGAATAGTAGTTGTTATTATTAATTATTATGTTATATTTTGCACTGAATCACAGTGAGAATTACAATATGCATTGGTACTAGAATTGTAAATATACCGTTGTGCCCATTCAGGGCTAGATTGTCAACACCTCATTGAACTGTGATTCTGATCTTTTGGTGATCCATTGGATTGTGAACATTTCGTTGATTTTCACCAAGAGTTGGTTGTGAGAATCATGTCATAGGTACTAACGGCACGGATAACATCTTGTTAATCACGGAAATGCTTGATTTAAGTAAGAAAACATGCATGGTAGCTATGATTGTATGCATTGCAATGAATTATTTACCGTGTCAAGATGGCCGCCGTAAGAGTAATGAAAGAATTACTGGATGTACCGTTTTTTATGTTGATACAAATTGGGAACACGTGACCCTGGTCATTAACGGTCACTAGTTCAAATGTAATCGGGAAACAGTGTCAATCTACACTGACGAAGGCGGTAAACGCCGAAACGCGTTTGTGGATTGAATTGCTGAGGTATCATGGTGAATAAAAACGTGTGAAGAACCTACGCTATACTGACTTGGAGTGCTCTCATTTAACTAAAACCCAGGATTGGGGTTTTTTTTCGTTGGAAATATATATATATATATATATATATATATATATATATATATATATATATATATATATATATATATATATATATATATATATCCATGCCGCGGCGTATGCACCACCCCGGTACCCTGGGGGTCACGAAAGTGAAGCAGCAGTCGAATCGAGGACGGGCCCACTTGTGGAGTCCATACAGGACTTGATTGTGTGCTTCCCGGACCACACTTCCCAGAATGCACAGTCTCATTTGAGCCTCCCATCCGTGGGTGTGTTATATATTAAATGGGGAAGTGGGTCGGCGGTTGCGCACACCGCTTCCGTTAAAGCCCCTGAAGAGAAGCATATGGAGCTTCGAAACGCGTCGGGCAGATCCCGTACGGAGCGGCGTCTACGAGTGGATCCCCGTCCTCACCTATACATAAACTAAGCTGCTGTTCGTGTGCTACTCAAAGGTGGACACCTTCGAGCATTGATATATATATATATATATATATATCCAACACACAAGTTGCCTGCAGTGAGTCAGCCCACACGAGTGCATGAATTTATCCTCTTTATTTCATGACAAGAACGGCTTTCCATTATCAGCACAAGCGCTTCGCCATCTTAGTCCTGCGTTTGCCCAACGCGTTTCATGCTTGGCGGCATTTCATCAGGGGCTCCAGGTAGGTAAGGGGACACAGCCCGCAATGAGCAAGTCACTTTTAAATTCATAAGTCCATGCCCAGGTGGGCGCGGCCGTCACTACGGCCTTCTGGGTCTTGAAGTGCTCACAGTATTCTCAAGTGAGTTGCAGCTGTGAAGTTCCCCACAAATTGTCCAAAATTAAAACCACAGTTGGTTGCGATAGTTTCTCGTGATGATGAGGAGGCACACATTGTGTTCTTCCATGGAGGTGCACCCGTCCCTCATTAGCGGCGCAATTAAACACCACCACAGGGCTGCACGAGAGTGCAGCAGGGCTGAACTCGCGACTCAGACTGCGCCGCTTAAATCTCCAACACACAAGTTGCCTGCAGTGAGTCAGCCCACACGAGTGCATGAATTTATCCTCTTTATTTCATGACAAGAACGGCTTTCCATTATCAGCACAAGCGCTTCGCCATCTTAGTCCTGCGTTTGCCCAACGCGTTTCATGCTTGGCGGCATTTCATCAGGGGCTCCAGGTAGGTAAGGGGACACAGCCCGCAATGAGCAAGTCACTTTTAAATTCATAAGTCCACGCCCAGGTGGGCGCGGCCGTCACTACGGCCTTCTGGGTCTTGAAGTGCTCACAGTATTCTCAAGTGAGTTGCAGCTGTGAAGTTCCCCACAAATTGTCCAAAATTAAAACCACAGTTGGTTGCGATAGTTTCTCGTGATGATGAGGAGGCACACATTGTGTTCTTCCATGGAGGTGCACCCGTCCCTCATTAGCGGCGCAATTAAACACCGCCACAGGGCTGCACGAGAGTGCAGCAGGGCTGAACTCGCGACTCAGACTGCGCCGCTTAAATCTCCAACACACAAGTTGCCTGCAGTGAGTCAGCCCACACGAGTGCATGAATTTATCCTCTTTATTTCATGACAAGAACGGCTTTCCATTATCAGCACAAGCGCTTCGCCATCTTAGTCCTGCGTTTGCCCAACGCGTTTCATGCTTGGCGGCATTTCATCAGGGGCTCCAGGTAGGTAAGGGGACACAGCCCGCAATGAGCAAGTCACTTTTAAATTCATAAGTCCACGCCCAGGTGGGCGCGGCCGTCACTACGGCCTTCTGGGTCTTGAAGTGCTCACAGTATTCTCAAGTGAGTTGCAGCTGTGAAGTTCCCCACAAATTGTCCAAAATTAAAACCACAGTTGGTTGCGATAGTTTCTCGTGATGATGAGGAGGCACACATTGTGTTCTTCCATGGAGGTGCACCCGTCCCTCATTAGCGGCGCAATTAAACACCACCACAGGGCTGCACGAGAGTGCAGCAGGGCTGAACTCGCGACTCAGACTGCGCCGCTTAAATCTCCAACACACAAGTTGCCTGCAGTGAGTCAGCCCACACGAGTGCATGAATTTATCCTCTTTATTTCATGACAAGAACGGCTTTCCATTATCAGCACAAGCGCTTCGCCATCTTAGTCCTGCGTTTGCCCAACGCGTTTCATGCTTGGCGGCATTTCATCAGGGGCTCCAGGTAGGTAAGGGGACACAGCCCGCAATGAGCAAGTCACTTTTAAATTCATAAGTCCACGCCCAGGTGGGCGCGGCCGTCACTACGGCCTTCTGGGTCTTGAAGTGCTCACAGTATTCTCAAGTGAGTTGCAGCTGTGAAGTTCCCCACAAATTGTCCAAAATTAAAACCACAGTTGGTTGCGATAGTTTCTCGTGATGATGAGGAGGCACACATTGTGTTCTTCCATGGAGGTGCACCCGTCCCTCATTAGCGGCGCAATTAAACACCACCACAGGGCTGCACGAGAGTGCAGCAGGGCTGAACTCGCGACTCAGACTGCGCCGCTTAAATCTCCAACACACAAGTTGCCTGCAGTGAGTCAGCCCACACGAGTGCATGAATTTATCCTCTTTATTTCATGACAAGAACGGCTTTCCATTATCAGCACAAGCGCTTCGCCATCTTAGTCCTGCGTTTGCCCAACGCGTTTCATGCTTGGCGGCATTTCATCAGGGGCTCCAGGTAGGTAAGGGGACACAGCCCGCAATGAGCAAGTCACTTTTAAATTCATAAGTCCACGCCCAGGTGGGCGCGGCCGTCACTACGGCCTTCTGGGTCTTGAAGTGCTCACAGTATTCTCAAGTGAGTTGCAGCTGTGAAGTTCCCCACAAATTGTCCAAAATTAAAACCACAGTTGGTTGCGATAGTTTCTCGTGATGATGAGGAGGCACACATTGTGTTCTTCCATGGAGGTGCACCCGTCCCTCATTAGCGGCGCAATTAAACACCACCACAGGGCTGCACGAGAGTGCAGCAGGGCTGAACTCGCGACTCAGACTGCGCCGCTTAAATCTCCAACACACAAGTTGCCTGCAGTGAGTCAGCCCACACGAGTGCATGAATTTATCCTCTTTATTTCATGACAAGAACGGCTTTCCATTATCAGCACAAGCGCTTCGCCATCTTAGTCCTGCGTTTGCCCAACGCGTTTCATGCTTGGCGGCATTTCATCAGGGGCTCCAGGTAGGTAAGGGGACACAGCCCGCAATGAGCAAGTCACTTTTAAATTCATAAGTCCACGCCCAGGTGGGCGCGGCCGTCACTACGGCCTTCTGGGTCTTGAAGTGCTCACAGTATTCTCAAGTGAGTTGCAGCTGTGAAGTTCCCCACAAATTGTCCAAAATTAAAACCACAGTTGGTTGCGATAGTTTCTCGTGATGATGAGGAGGCACACATTGTGTTCTTCCATGGAGGTGCACCCGTCCCTCATTAGCGGCGCAATTAAACACCACCACAGGGCTGCACGAGAGTGCAGCAGGGCTGAACTCGCGACTCAGACTGCGCCGCTTAAATCTCCAACACACAAGTTGCCTGCAGTGAGTCAGCCCACACGAGTGCATGAATTTATCCTCTTTATTTCATGACAAGAACGGCTTTCCATTATCAGCACAAGCGCTTCGCCATCTTAGTCCTGCGTTTGCCCAACGCGTTTCATGCTTGGCGGCATTTCATCAGGGGCTCCAGGTAGGTAAGGGGACACAGCCCGCAATGAGCAAGTCACTTTTAAATTCATAAGTCCACGCCCAGGTGGGCGCGGCCGTCACTACGGCCTTCTGGGTCTTGAAGTGCTCACAGTATTCTCAAGTGAGTTGCAGCTGTGAAGTTCCCCACAAATTGTCCAAAATTAAAACCACAGTTGGTTGCGATAGTTTCTCGTGATGATGAGGAGGCACACATTGTGTTCTTCCATGGAGGTGCACCCGTCCCTCATTAGCGGCGCAATTAAACACCACCACAGGGCTGCACGAGAGTGCAGCAGGGCTGAACTCGCGACTCAGACTGCGCCGCTTAAATCTCCAACACACAAGTTGCCTGCAGTGAGTCAGCCCACACGAGTGCATGAATTTATCCTCTTTATTTCATGACAAGAACGGCTTTCCATTATCAGCACAAGCGCTTCGCCATCTTAGTCCTGCGTTTGCCCAACGCGTTTCATGCTTGGCGGCATTTCATCAGGGGCTCCAGGTAGGTAAGGGGACACAGCCCGCAATGAGCAAGTCACTTTTAAATTCATAAGTCCACGCCCAGGTGGGCGCGGCCGTCACTACGGCCTTCTGGGTCTTGAAGTGCTCACAGTATTCTCAAGTGAGTTGCAGCTGTGAAGTTCCCCACAAATTGTCCAAAATTAAAACCACAGTTGGTTGCGATAGTTTCTCATGATGATGAGGAGGCACACATTGTGTTCTTCCATGGAGGTGCACCCGTCCCTCATTAGCGGCGCAATTAAACACCACCACAGGGCTGCACGAGAGTGCAGCAGGGCTGAACTCGCGACTCAGACTGCGCCGCTTAAATCTCCAACACACAAGTTGCCTGCAGTGAGTCAGCCCACACGAGTGCATGAATTTATCCTCTTTATTTCATGACAAGAACGGCTTTCCATTATCAGCACAAGCGCTTCGCCATCTTAGTCCTGCGTTTGCCCAACGCGTTTCATGCTTGGCGGCATTTCATCAGGGGCTCCAGGTAGGTAAGGGGACACAGCCCGCAATGAGCAAGTCACTTTTAAATTCATAAGTCCACGCCCAGGTGGGCGCGGCCGTCACTACGGCCTTCTGGGTCTTGAAGTGCTCACAGTATTCTCAAGTGAGTTGCAGCTGTGAAGTTCCCCACAAATTGTCCAAAATTAAAACCACAGTTGGTTGCGATAGTTTCTCGTGATGATGAGGAGGCACACATTGTGTTCTTCCATGGAGGTGCACCCGTCCCTCATTAGCGGCGCAATTAAACACCACCACAGGGCTGCACGAGAGTGCAGCAGGGCTGAACTCGCGACTCAGACTGCGCCGCTTAAATCTCCAACACACAAGTTGCCTGCAGTGAGTCAGCCCACACGAGTGCATGAATTTATCCTCTTTATTTCATGACAAGAACGGCTTTCCATTATCAGCACAAGCGCTTCGCCATCTTAGTCCTGCGTTTGCCCAACGCGTTTCATGCTTGGCGGCATTTCATCAGGGGCTCCAGGTAGGTAAGGGGACACAGCCCGCAATGAGCAAGTCACTTTTAAATTCATAAGTCCACGCCCAGGTGGGCGCGGCCGTCACTACGGCCTTCTGGGTCTTGAAGTGCTCACAGTATTCTCAAGTGAGTTGCAGCTGTGAAGTTCCCCACAAATTGTCCAAAATTAAAACCACAGTTGGTTGCGATAGTTTCTCGTGATGATGAGGAGGCACACATTGTGTTCTTCCATGGAGGTGCACCCGTCCCTCATTAGCGGCGCAATTAAACACCACCACAGGGCTGCACGAGAGTGCAGCAGGGCTGAACTCGCGACTCAGACTGCGCCGCTTAAATCTCCAACACACAAGTTGCCTGCAGTGAGTCAGCCCACACGAGTGCATGAATTTATCCTCTTTATTTCATGACAAGAACGGCTTTCCATTATCAGCACAAGCGCTTCGCCATCTTAGTCCTGCGTTTGCCCAACGCGTTTCATGCTTGGCGGCATTTCATCAGGGGCTCCAGGTAGGTAAGGGGACACAGCCCGCAATGAGCAAGTCACTTTTAAATTCATAAGTCCACGCCCAGGTGGGCGCGGCCGTCACTACGGCCTTCTGGGTCTTGAAGTGCTCACAGTATTCTCAAGTGAGTTGCAGCTGTGAAGTTCCCCACAAATTGTCCAAAATTAAAACCACAGTTGGTTGCGATAGTTTCTCGTGATGATGAGGAGGCACACATTGTGTTCTTCCATGGAGGTGCACCCGTCCCTCATTAGCGGCGCAATTAAACACCACCACAGGGCTGCACGAGAGTGCAGCAGGGCTGAACTCGCGACTCAGACTGCGCCGCTTAAATCTCCAACACACAAGTTGCCTGCAGTGAGTCAGCCCACACGAGTGCATGAATTTATCCTCTTTATTTCATGACAAGAACGGCTTTCCATTATCAGCACAAGCGCTTCGCCATCTTAGTCCTGCGTTTGCCCAACGCGTTTCATGCTTGGCGGCATTTCATCAGGGGCTCCAGGTAGGTAAGGGGACACAGCCCGCAATGAGCAAGTCACTTTTAAATTCATAAGTCCACGCCCAGGTGGGCGCGGCCGTCACTACGGCCTTCTGGGTCTTGAAGTGCTCACAGTATTCTCAAGTGAGTTGCAGCTGTGAAGTTCCCCACAAATTGTCCAAAATTAAAACCACAGTTGGTTGCGATAGTTTCTCGTGATGATGAGGAGGCACACATTGTGTTCTTCCATGGAGGTGCACCCGTCCCTCATTAGCGGCGCAATTAAACACCACCACAGGGCTGCACGAGAGTGCAGCAGGGCTGAACTCGCGACTCAGACTGCGCCGCTTAAATCTCCAACACACAAGTTGCCTGCAGTGAGTCAGCCCACACGAGTGCATGAATTTATCCTCTTTATTTCATGACAAGAACGGCTTTCCATTATCAGCACAAGCGCTTCGCCATCTTAGTCCTGCGTTTGCCCAACGCGTTTCATGCTTGGCGGCATTTCATCAGGGGCTCCAGGTAGGTAAGGGGACACAGCCCGCAATGAGCAAGTCACTTTTAAATTCATAAGTCCACGCCCAGGTGGGCGCGGCCGTCACTAAGAGATTTAAGCGGCGCAGTCTGAGTCGCGAGTTCAGCCCTGCTGCACTCTCGTGCAGCCCTGTGGTGGTGTTTAATTGCGCCGCTAATGAGGGACGGGTGCACCTCCATGGAAGAACACAATGTGTGCCTCCTCATCATCACGAGAAACTATCGCAACCAACTGTGGTTTTAATTTTGGACAATTTGTGGGGAACTTCACAGCTGCAACTCACTTGAGAATACTGTGAGCACTTCAAGACCCAGAAGGCCGTAGTGACGGCCGCGCCCACCTGGGCGTGGACTTATGAATTTAAAAGTGACTTGCTCATTGCGGGCTGTGTCCCCTTACCTACCTGGAGCCCCTGATGAAATGCCGCCAAGCATGAAACGCGTTGGGCAAACGCAGGACTAAGATGGCGAAGCGCTTGTGCTGATAATGGAAAGCCGTTCTTGTCATGAAATAAAGAGGATAAATTCATGCACTCGTGTGGGCTGACTCACTGCAGGCAACTTGTGTGTTGGAGATTTAAGCGGCGCAGTCTGAGTCGCGAGTTCAGCCCTGCTGCACTCTCGTGCAGCCCTGTGGTGGTGTTTAATTGCGCCGCTAATGAGGGACGGGTGCACCTCCATGGAAGAACACAATGTGTGCCTCCTCATCATCACGAGAAACTATCGCAACCAACTGTGGTTTTAATTTTGGACAATTTGTGGGGAACTTCACAGCTGCAACTCACTTGAGAATACTGTGAGCACTTCAAGACCCAGAAGGCCGTAGTGACGGCCGCGCCCACCTGGGCGTGGACTTATGAATTTAAAAGTGACTTGCTCATTGCGGGCTGTGTCCCCTTACCTACCTGGAGCCCCTGATGAAATGCCGCCAAGCATGAAACGCGTTGGGCAAACGCAGGACTAAGATGGCGAAGCGCTTGTGCTGATAATGGAAAGCCGTTCTTGTCATGAAATAAAGAGGATAAATTCATGCACTCGTGTGGGCTGACTCACTGCAGGCAACTTGTGTGTTGGAGATTTAAGCGGCGCAGTCTGAGTCGCGAGTTCAGCCCTGCTGCACTCTCGTGCAGCCCTGTGGTGGTGTTTAATTGCGCCGCTAATGAGGGACGGGTGCACCTCCATGGAAGAACACAATGTGTGCCTCCTCATCATCACGAGAAACTATCGCAACCAACTGTGGTTTTAATTTTGGACAATTTGTGGGGAACTTCACAGCTGCAACTCACTTGAGAATACTGTGAGCACTTCAAGACCCAGAAGGCCGTAGTGACGGCCGCGCCCACCTGGGCGTGGACTTATGAATTTAAAAGTGACTTGCTCATTGCGGGCTGTGTCCCCTTACCTACCTGGAGCCCCTGATGAAATGCCGCCAAGCATGAAACGCGTTGGGCAAACGCAGGACTAAGATGGCGAAGCGCTTGTGCTGATAATGGAAAGCCGTTCTTGTCATGAAATAAAGAGGATAAATTCATGCACTCGTGTGGGCTGACTCACTGCAGGCAACTTGTGTGTTGGAGATTTAAGCGGCGCAGTCTGAGTCGCGAGTTCAGCCCTGCTGCACTCTCGTGCAGCCCTGTGGTGGTGTTTAATTGCGCCGCTAATGAGGGACGGGTGCACCTCCATGGAAGAACACAATGTGTGCCTCCTCATCATCACGAGAAACTATCGCAACCAACTGTGGTTTTAATTTTGGACAATTTGTGGGGAACTTCACAGCTGCAACTCACTTGAGAATACTGTGAGCACTTCAAGACCCAGAAGGCCGTAGTGACGGCCGCGCCCACCTGGGCGTGGACTTATGAATTTAAAAGTGACTTGCTCATTGCGGGCTGTGTCCCCTTACCTACCTGGAGCCCCTGATGAAATGCCGCCAAGCATGAAACGCGTTGGGCAAACGCAGGACTAAGATGGCGAAGCGCTTGTGCTGATAATGGAAAGCCGTTCTTGTCATGAAATAAAGAGGATAAATTCATGCACTCGTGTGGGCTGACTCACTGCAGGCAACTTGTGTGTTGGAGATTTAAGCGGCGCAGTCTGAGTCGCGAGTTCAGCCCTGCTGCACTCTCGTGCAGCCCTGTGGTGGTGTTTAATTGCGCCGCTAATGAGGGACGGGTGCACCTCCATGGAAGAACACAATGTGTGCCTCCTCATCATCACGAGAAACTATCGCAACCAACTGTGGTTTTAATTTTGGACAATTTGTGGGGAACTTCACAGCTGCAACTCACTTGAGAATACTGTGAGCACTTCAAGACCCAGAAGGCCGTAGTGACGGCCGCGCCCACCTGGGCGTGGACTTATGAATTTAAAAGTGACTTGCTCATTGCGGGCTGTGTCCCCTTACCTACCTGGAGCCCCTGATGAAATGCCGCCAAGCATGAAACGCGTTGGGCAAACGCAGGACTAAGATGGCGAAGCGCTTGTGCTGATAATGGAAAGCCGTTCTTGTCATGAAATAAAGAGGATAAATTCATGCACTCGTGTGGGCTGACTCACTGCAGGCAACTTGTGTGTTGGAGATTTAAGCGGCGCAGTCTGAGTCGCGAGTTCAGCCCTGCTGCACTCTCGTGCAGCCCTGTGGTGGTGTTTAATTGCGCCGCTAATGAGGGACGGGTGCACCTCCATGGAAGAACACAATGTGTGCCTCCTCATCATCACGAGAAACTATCGCAACCAACTGTGGTTTTAATTTTGGACAATTTGTGGGGAACTTCACAGCTGCAACTCACTTGAGAATACTGTGAGCACTTCAAGACCCAGAAGGCCGTAGTGACGGCCGCGCCCACCTGGGCGTGGACTTATGAATTTAAAAGTGACTTGCTCATTGCGGGCTGTGTCCCCTTACCTACCTGGAGCCCCTGATGAAATGCCGCCAAGCATGAAACGCGTTGGGCAAACGCAGGACTAAGATGGCGAAGCGCTTGTGCTGATAATGGAAAGCCGTTCTTGTCATGAAATAAAGAGGATAAATTCATGCACTCGTGTGGGCTGACTCACTGCAGGCAACTTGTGTGTTGGAGATTTAAGCGGCGCAGTCTGAGTCGCGAGTTCAGCCCTGCTGCACTCTCGTGCAGCCCTGTGGTGGTGTTTAATTGCGCCGCTAATGAGGGACGGGTGCACCTCCATGGAAGAACACAATGTGTGCCTCCTCATCATCACGAGAAACTATCGCAACCAACTGTGGTTTTAATTTTGGACAATTTGTGGGGAACTTCACAGCTGCAACTCACTTGAGAATACTGTGAGCACTTCAAGACCCAGAAGGCCGTAGTGACGGCCGCGCCCACCTGGGCGTGGACTTATGAATTTAAAAGTGACTTGCTCATTGCGGGCTGTGTCCCCTTACCTACCTGGAGCCCCTGATGAAATGCCGCCAAGCATGAAACGCGTTGGGCAAACGCAGGACTAAGATGGCGAAGCGCTTGTGCTGATAATGGAAAGCCGTTCTTGTCATGAAATAAAGAGGATAAATTCATGCACTCGTGTGGGCTGACTCACTGCAGGCAACTTGTGTGTTGGAGATTTAAGCGGCGCAGTCTGAGTCGCGAGTTCAGCCCTGCTGCACTCTCGTGCAGCCCTGTGGTGGTGTTTAATTGCGCCGCTAATGAGGGACGGGTGCACCTCCATGGAAGAACACAATGTGTGCCTCCTCATCATCATGAGAAACTATCGCAACCAACTGTGGTTTTAATTTTGGACAATTTGTGGGGAACTTCACAGCTGCAACTCACTTGAGAATACTGTGAGCACTTCAAGACCCAGAAGGCCGTAGTGACGGCCGCGCCCACCTGGGCGTGGACTTATGAATTTAAAAGTGACTTGCTCATTGCGGGCTGTGTCCCCTTACCTACCTGGAGCCCCTGATGAAATGCCGCCAAGCATGAAACGCGTTGGGCAAACGCAGGACTAAGATGGCGAAGCGCTTGTGCTGATAATGGAAAGCCGTTCTTGTCATGAAATAAAGAGGATAAATTCATGCACTCGTGTGGGCTGACTCACTGCAGGCAACTTGTGTGTTGGATATATATATATATATATATATATATATATTCACCGAAAAAACCACAGGTTTTACACCAGTTATAGTTACCAGGAAATTTTACTCGCATAAAACCATTGAAATTCCCACGTTATAGTTAGTTGGACTCACTATAACTTGCGCGTGCAATGCACTGCTGATGACGTCACATATTACATCACTCATGACGTGGTCAGTGACATCACTCATGACATCACTGATGACACCATCCAGTGAATGTGTGTCTTTCTGAAAAATAAATATTAGTGAGTAATGTTTAAATCTTTCAAACATATGTATTAATGTTTCACTTTGTGTATAAGTGCCTGCATGGGTTGGTGAGTAGCTACATGTGTAGGTATATGAGTTATTAGATGTTTTTTTAATATCAATATGAGTGTCTATATGTTTGGTGGGGGTGTTACTTAGCACATAGATGCATGAATGACTGACTCTCTGTTTGTATGTGTTTTGAATACAGCATATGTGCAGGACTGTATGGGTGGATGAGTGTGTATATATGTATGTTAGTGAGTGAATCACTGTCTCACTAGTGTCTTTATCTGTAACTACAGATGTTTTAATCTAGTATATGTGAATATTGATGTATATAAGTGAGTATATGTGGGAGTGAGGGATTGTAAGAGTTCCTGTTTAAATAAGTATGTGTTTCTATAAGTGATTGTTTAAGAGAGTAAGTATGTGTAAGTTTCCTTAGAAGTAAAGTGGTAGTGTGTGTATACCTGTATATGCAAATAAATGGATGTTTAATAGTTTATTTGCATGTGTGAGTATGTGTGAGAGTATCTTTTGGATGACTGTCGTTGTGTAACAGGATATATAGGTGTATCACTATATATGATGAGTGAGTATATGTATGAGTGACTACATAGAACTGTTGGTGAAAGAGTGGATGTGTACATAGATGGTGGATTTACTGAATTGGTTGTTGTAACTGGTATGGGTATCTCCATTTTTTTGAAAATTTTAGTTTCTATTTTTGAATATGTGTTTCAAGGGTTACATTACAGTGAAAAGAGGTCTGTCACTCTGTTGCAAGGATGGTGTCATCAGTGATGTCATGAGTGATGTCACTGACCACGTCATGAGTGATGTAATATGTGACGTCATCAGCAGTGCATTGCACGCGCAAGGTATAGTGAGTCCAACTAACTATAACGTGGGAATTTCAATGGTTTTATGCAAGTAAAATGTCCTGGTAACTATAACTGGTGTAAAACCTATGGTTTTTTCGGTGAATTTCATAGGTTTTTTAAATGCTACTTCCTAACTATAACGTGTGTAAAACCTATGTTTTTTTCAGTGAATTTCATAGGTTTTTTAAATGCTACTTCCTAACTATAACGTGTGTAAAACCTATGGTTTTTTCAGTGAATTTTCAAGGTTTTGTAAATGCTAATTCCTAACTATATATGGTCTATAACCTATGGTTTTTTCAGTGAATTTCAATGGTTTTTTAATAGCAAATATCAAAAGCTTTAAAATGTCAAGTACGTGGTAGGTAAAAACATTTTCGTGTTTATGCACGCTGATGTGCTTTGAACGCTGCCCCCCCCCTCTTTTCTTTTAGGAGTATTCTCTCATTGCAGATAGTGAAGGGTAGGTAACGCAGGCCTTTGCCCCCGTTGTAATCCGTCGTGCCTGCTTCCCTCTCCATTTGATTGATTGTTATCCAAGCATTTACTGTTTTGGAATTGGTTCTCTTTGGTTCATTCTCTATTTACAAACAAGCACAGAGTCGCAATACTCTGTTTAGTCTTTGCAGATAGTGAAGGATAGGTAACGCAGGCTTTAGCCCCCGTTGTAATCCGTTGTGCCTATTTTTATCCCTCATTTGATTGATTGTTTGGCCGAACATTGATCGTTCAGAATTGGTTCTCTTTGGGTGATTCTCTATTCACAAATAAGCACAGAGTCGCAATACTCTGTTTAGTCTTTGCGGATAGTGAAGGATAGGTAGTGCAGACTTTTGTCCCCTTTGTAATCCGTCATGCCTATCTCTGCCCCGTTTGTTGGTAGTTGATTCAGCCCGGACCGTTTATTAGAGGTAGATCATCCGACTCCACCAGAGGACACCCCTAATAAAAAGGACATATATATAAAATGCGGACTAGCCGCTGTATCGTGCAAGCAAACTATAACATAAAAATCGTTCGAAAAAACAAAAGGAATCAAGCAAAATCAGTAGGCCACTGATGGGATCTCTTTTTGACCTCTCTAAAATAGAAACATTAGGAACAACCCCTCATGAGAAATATGAAACTAGTGAGAGGAACCGAGCTCGACGCCATGATGTCTGCAAGACAGCTCGGCTCCGCCGCCCACCCCGCCCAAAATAACGACAAACCCTATGCAAATATTATAAATATATACAACACACCAGCAAAGTAACAGGGTAAAACGTTTTATTAAATAACTATTTACATGGCAGCCTGCTGCAACATCGATCCAAATTCATGACGCTGTTCCTGTCCCTCCTTGTGCAGCAGGTCCGCGGCTACGCCCATCCGGAAGACGAGACCCCCGGCACGTATAGGGCGGGATCTTGCTGGCAGCCATCGTCCGAAGAGGTCGTTGAGTGGATGGCCCGGAAGCACCACGGCCACGATGTTGTTGTACTGGCCTTCCCATTTGTCCACCCTGAGGTGGCATCCAGCGAGCCACGGGAGGGGGGGGGTGAATGCCTTGCTGATGACCCCCCCCTCTTATTGCCTGGTCCGACCATCACAAATACCTGCGCCAGGAGACGGCGTGGGGTGCACTGGGAGGGAGAGGCGGCGCGAACGAGCCTCCCCCACCTCCCCAGGTGGAGGTTCCTCAGCTGCACCCCAGTGCTTCACTCGGCCAGCTGAGTTGCGCCCGCTCTTGCGGCACAGTGCCTCGCTCGGCCAGCTGAGTTGCGCCCGCTCTTGCGGCACAGTGTCTCACTCGGCCGGTTGAGTTTCGCCTGCTCTTGCGGCTACAGCGTCTCACCCGCCTCCGGCCGCAACCACAGCGCCAACGATCGCTGCTGACGGAGGGGAGCCTTGCCGGTGAGAGCCACTGATCTGAAGAACCGCTGCCTGCGGTGCCTCCCTGAGCCGCTTGACGGAGGCCCCCGAGGGGCGGTGTGGTGGCGCGGACTCGGAGGGGGCGCTTGGCTCCTGCCCCCTCCCCAAGTCTTGTTGCCCTGGTGTGGCCTGAGATCGCCCCCGACATAGGCGGCCGGCTCCTGGGGTCCGGCGGGACTTTTAGCCTTCTGGTGACTCTTCCATTCTGGACCCTGTCCCACAATCCGTTTGACCTGGAGACACGTCCTGGGGTGCCCTCGCAATGCGGCCTGGTCCCTGAATGTGTGCGCGGGGACGGTGTTGATTGGATCAAGATGGCGGCTGGTACCCTTCTTCATTGGTTAACGTCCGGACCGGGCGACTGTTCCACGCCCCCGAGGGGCGGTGTGGTGGCGCGGACTCGGAGGGGGCTCTTGGCTCCTGCCCCGTCCCCAAGTCTTGTTGCCCTGGTGTGGCCTGAGATCGCCCCCGACATAGGCGGCCGGCTCCCGGGGTCCGGCGGGACTTTTAGCCTTTTGGTGACTCTTCCATTCTGGACCTTGTCCCACAATCCGTTTGACCTGAAAACACGTCCTACGGTGCCCTCGCAATGCGGCCTGGTCCCTGAATGTGTGCGGGGGGACGGTATTGATTGGATCAAGATGGCGGCTTCACACAAAGCTGACTCAAGTTTTGCTGCTGATGCTATGCAGACAAAAACTGGTTTTCAGTTTGTACATTCTTCAGGATTTTTCCATCCAAGGCTGGTTGAGAGTTTGTAGAACGATGGCTTCAGATTTTCAACATACTGCTCTTCAACATTCTTCATAAATGTAAGAATGTGAGACTCACTAGGAGAATGGCCGTTTATCTTTCCTTTCAAAATGCTGCCAACAATATTTTCTGTATGGAAGACACCATCTTGTAGCATAAAGGGCTGCGTCAAGGGTGGTATTGCCCAGAATGTCTTGTTTTCAAGTGCTCGTAATGAAGAAGCCAGGACTGTTGCAGAGCGTCCAAAATCTACAAAAAACAACACTGCCAACTCTTCAATAACTTCCATCACCCAGCACCGCATTTCCAAAGAAACAGCATAGCAAGCTTTCGTGGCCTTTAGAGTTTTCGGAAGCAGTTTCCCAAGACCATCACTGCAGCCATTGCAATCCAACAGAGGAACTTTTTCCAAGATCGGCATATTAACAGGGCTGCTGGTATAATCGGGGCTCTTGCAGCCATTCAACTTAATTGAAGCTTTCACAATGACAGACCGCCCACTGAACTTCGTGCCATGACATTTACTTATAACATTCTGCTGGGTCTTCGCCAAACTGAAGTCTACAAATGCAAAGCATTTCATTCCGCTTTGACATTTCTTGACATGTAGTGGGTTGAAGTCTTTAAAGAGGTCCAAAATTTGCTCCTCAGTCACATCACTTGAAAGATTCCCCAAGCCAGGCAGGTCCCTCACCACTTGAAAGGACCTGCCTGGCCTCGACCAAAATGGCGCCAGTATGGGAGCGACTTGCAACTCCTTATGACGTTCTAGTTACTTAGCCTTGATGTTATGGGGGATGTATGCGGTCTTTGTGCACATAGTGAGAGGGGATGGGTACTGACTGGGCATACGGACAACCCTATTGATGTCGGTTTTTCATTATTGATTATTGTATTATTAAAGCTTCGAAGTAATGTTACCCATGATACTCGCCCTTGGTGTGCTTATTTACGATTTTATTGTAACTGATCCTGTTATACTTTCGAATAAAAAATCAACCTTCACTGATCCTGCAACCGTTTTTCACGTTTATTTTTTTCAATTAAATGGCTCGCTTGTTACATACTCATATACCCCTGGCTTTTGACCCTTTCCTACGCGCGGTCTGTACTACCGCCCTCGGGCGATCTATGTAATGAACAGACTACCATTGCCATGACACAAGGGAATGCATCTCAGAGAGATAAGTCAAGTACGTGGTAGATAAAAACATTTTCGTGTTTATGCACGCTGATGTACTTTGAACGCTGCCCCCCCCCCTCTTTTCTTTTTCTGCAGGTTACATTGGAATTTCAGCTAAAGTATGGAGAAGACCTAAACCGCACCGTGTTCCACGCGAGGAAAAATAGGCTAGCTCTGTGAGACGGTACATTATATGTACGAGCTATCTCTGGGAGCGTGAAAGATTGTATGGTATGAATGTGCGCATGGGCCCTGATTTGTACGGTATGAATGCGTATGTGTGGCGCACGACTGGGTCAATAAAAGAATGCTTTTTGTATGACTGAGGCGTTGATCGAACGGTTAATGGAATGAGAAAAATAAGCCCGAACATGGTATCCGCATTTGAAGGACGAAAAAGAATATAGCACTTTCCTTACTTAGGAACGACTCTCTCTGGAGCTAGTGAATGGGAGAGTAGCCTACACCAGAAACTTGAAGGGTTATTTCAGTACGACGAACCCGACCCCAACCGATATTCCAAATGTACACCCAAAATAATGCGCACCAGTAAGTCAATTTATGTGCTGACTAAATAGGAGAAGTTAGCTCGGCTCCGCCGCCCACCCCGCCCAAAATAACGACAAACACTATGCAAATATTATAAATATATACAACACACCAGCAAAGTAACAGGGTAAAACGTTTTATTAAATAACTATTTACATGGCAGCCTGCTGCAACATCGATCCAAATGCATGACACTGTTCCTGTCCCTCCTTGTGCAGCAGGTCCGCGGCTACGCCCATCCGGAAGACGAGACCCCTGGCACGTATAGGGCGGGGTCTTGCTGGCAGCCATCGGCCGAAGAGGTCGTTGGGTGGATGGCCCGGAAGCACCACGGCCACGATGTTGTTGTACTGGCCTTCCCATTTGTCCACCCTGAGGTGGCATCCAGCGAGCCACGGGTGGGGGGGGTGAATGCCTTGCTGATGACCCTCCCCTCTTATTGCCTGGTCCGACCATCACATATACCTGCGCCAGGAGATGGCGTGGGGTGCACTGGGAGGGAGAGGCGGCGTGAACGAGCCTCCCCCACCTCCCCAGGTGGAGGTTCCTCAGCTGCACCCCAGCGCTTCACTCGGCCAGCTGAGTTGCGCCCGCTCTTGCGGCACAGTGCCTCGCTCGGCCAGCTGAGTTGCGCCCGCTCTTGCGGCACAGTGCCTCACTCGGCCGGTTGAGTTTCGCCTGCTCTTGCGGCTACAGCGTCTCACCCGCCTCCGGCCGCAACCACAGCGCCAACGATCGCTGCTGACGGAGGGGAGCCTTGCCGGTGAGAGCCACTGATCTGAAGAACCGCTGCCTGCGGTGCCTCCCTGAGCCGCTTGACGGAGGCCCCCGAGGGGCGGTGTGGTGGCGTGGACTCGGAGGGGGCGCTTGGCTCCTGCCCCCTCCCCAAGTCTTGTAGCCCTGGTGTGGCCTGAGATCGCCCCCGACATAGGCGGCCGGCTCCCGGGGTCCGGCGGGACTTTTAGCCTTTTGGTGACTCTTCCATTCTGGACCCTGTCCCACAATCCGTTTGACCTGGAGACAGTCCTGCGGTGCCCTCGCAATGCGGCCTGGTCCCTGAATGTGTGCTGGGGGACGGTGTTGATTGGATCAAGATGGCGGCTGATACCCTTCTTCATGGCTCACGTCCGGACCGGGCGACTGTTCCACGCCCCCGAGGGGCGGTGTGGTGGCGCGGACTCGGAGGGGGCGCTTGGCTCCTGCCCCCTCCCCAAGTCTTGTTGCCCTGGTGTGGCCTGAGATCGCCCCCGACATAGGCGGCCGGCTCCCGGGGTCCAACGGGACTTTTAGCCTTTTGGTGACTCTTCCATTCTGGACCTTGTCCCACAATCCGTTTGACCTGAAGACACGTCCTGCGGTGCCCTCGCAATGCGGCCTGGTCCCTGAATGTGTGCGGGGGGACGGTATTGATTGGATCAAGATGGCGGCTTCACACAAAGCTGACTCAAGTGTTGCTACTGATGCTATGCAGACAAAAACTGGTTTTCAGTTTGTACATTCTTCAGGATTTTTCCATCCAAGGCTGGTTGAGAGTTTGTAGAACGATGGCTTCAGATTTTCAACATACTACTCTTCAACATTCTTCATAAATGTAAGAATGTGAGACTCACTAGGAGAATGGCCGTTTATCTTTCCTTTCAAAATGCTGCCAACAATATTTTCTGTAAGGAAGACACCATCTTGTAGCATAAAGGGCTGCGTCAAGGGTGGTATTGCCCAGAATGTCTTGTTTTCAAGTGCTCGTAATGACGAAGCCAGGACTGTGGCAGAGCGTCCAAAATCTACAAAAAACACCACTGCCAACTCTTCAATAACTTCCATCACCCAGCACCGCATTTCCAAAGAAACAGCATAGCAAGCTTTCGTGGCCTTTAGAGTTTTCGGAAGCAGTTTCCCAAGACCATCACTACAGCCATTGCAATCCAACAGAGGAACTTTTTCCAAGATCGGCATATTAACAGGGCTACTGGTATAATCGGGGCTCTTGCAGCCATTCAACTTAATTGAAGCTTTCACAATGACAGACCGCCCACTGAACTTCGTGCCATGACATTACTTATAACATTCTGCTGGGTCTTCGCCGAACTGAAGTCTACAAATGCAAAGCATTTCATTCCGCTTTGACATTTCTTGACATGTAGTGGGTTGAAGTCTTTAAAGAGGTCCACAATTTGCTCCTCATTCACATCACTTGAAAGATTCCCCAAGCCAGGCAGGTCCCACACCACTTGAAAGGACCTGCCTGTCCTCGACCAAAATGGCGCCAGTATGGGAGCGACTTGCAACTCCTTATGACGTTCTAGTTACTTAGCCTTGACGTTATGGGGGATGTATGCGGTCTTTGTGCACATAGCGGGCGGGGAAGGGTACTGACTGGGCATACGGACAACCCTATTGATGTCGGTTTTTCATTATTGATTATTGTATTATTAAAGCTTCGAAGTAATGTTACCCATGATACTCGCCCTTGGTGTGCGTATGGACGATTTTATTGTAACTGATCCTGTTATACTTTCGAATAAAAAATCAACCTTCACTGATCCTGCAACCGTTTGTCACGTTTATTTTTTTCAATTAAATGGCTCGCTTGTTACATACTCCTATACCCCTGGCTTTTGACCCTTTCCTACGCGCGGTCTGTACTACCGCCCTCGGGCGATCTATGTAATGAACAGACTACCATTGCCGAGACACAAGGGAATGCATCTCAGAGAGATAAGTCAAGTACGTGGTAGATAAAAACATTTTCGTGTTTATGCACGCTGATGTGCTTTGAACGCTGCCCCCCCCTCTTTTCTTTTTCTGCACGTTCCATTGGAATTTCAGCTAAAGTATGGAGAAGACCTAAACCGCACCGTGTTCCACGCGAGGAAAAATAGGCTAGCTCTACGGTACATTATATGTACGAGCTATCTCTGGGAGCGTGAAAGATTGTATGGTATGAATGTGCGCATGGGCCCTGATTTGTACGGTATGAATGCGTATGTGTGGCGCACGACTGGGTCAATAAAAGAATGCTTTTTGTATGACTGAGGCGTTGATCGAACGGTTAATGGAATGAGAAAAATAAGCCCGAACATGGTATCCGCATGTGAAGGACGAAAAAGAATATAGCACTTTCCTTACTTAGGAACGACTCTCTCTGCAGCTAGTGAATGGGAGAGTAGCCTACACCAGAAACTTGAAGGGTTATTTCAGCACGACGAACCCGACCCCAACCGATATTCCAAATGTACACCCAAAATAATGCGCACCAGTAAGTCAATTTATGTGCTGACTAAATAAGAGAAGTTAGCTCGGCTCCGCCGCCCACCCCGCCCAAAATAACGACAAACCCTATGCAAATATTATAAATATATACAACACACCAGCAAAGTAACAGGGTAAAACGTTTTATTAAATAACTATTTACATGGCAGCCTGCTGCAACATCGATCCAAATGCATGACGCTGTTCCTGTCGAGGTAGAAGAATAATGGCATAGATTTTCTGTCAATACACACTCATATATGTCTCCTCAACCAATCATATTTGTTCCCGCACAATTTCATATTCAAATTAACATTTCAGTTGGTTATCCTTTCAATATTTTCAAAGTCACATAACGGTCACCCTTCACCCTCTGCCGTCTCTGGCTGTTACCATGGTGACAGCTCAATCTCCACCTAGCTGAAGGCACAGGTCAAAAGTTCATATCTCAACGTTCTAAATCCAAGCAAAAAGGATAATTTCCCTCCAAACACACCTGCCTATCCACTCTTGTTTTACATTTCTTTATTTTCCACGACCAATAGAAGATTTGTTTATAATAAAACTATAACATACAGCGTAGTCTTCAATCTTGAAGTATATCAATTAACCAATCATGTTCAGTTTTCCTTTAACACCAAACCTCACACACTTTTTTTATCGTGACTTTCACCATCTACTTGCCATTCCACTTCACGAACCCATCGGAGTACTACTGCATCTACCTTGAAAATGAAGGTTTGGCTTGTAGGACACAGTTATATTCACTGGAGTGAAAAATATGCTGCAAACAGACGAATTTCTAACCTTGACTTACCAAATGTGCAGATTACGTGGATTGGCCAAAGAGGATTAAGATGTCACCAATTGATACCATTGGTGAAAACTTTTATGCATCTCCCTGAACCTAACCTGATAATTGTGCACTGTGGTGGCAATGATCTAGGCACATTAACAGGGGTAGGTCTGGAAATGCTTCTAAAAGACACCTTTCGTCAATTGATGTCACTTTTTCCTCGAACTGTCTTGGTGTATTCAAATATATGCCAAAGACAAAAATGGAATTGGTCCAATGAACGTTGTCCACAGATTGAGAAAGCAAGGAAACATGTAAATAAATCTGTTTCTGCTTTCCTCAGAGAATATAACATGGGTTCTATATACAACAACAACCTATGTTTCAACATGGAAGGCATCTATCGGAGAGTTGGTGTTCATTTCACGGATGAGGGAAATAGAGTTTTCCTCTGTAACATGAGACTCTGCATCGGAACTTACTTATAAGTTCAGCAAAAACTCAATTAACACAAGGGCTCTTTTAAGAGCCACCTTAGATCTAAACACTCAAACTTGTAATTTATCTCCATCTTTCCTTATGTTTTTTGATCGCCGTGCGCGACCGAGTGCGCGCACCTCGTAACTTATTTGCGAAAAAAAAGCTACTTTTACACTTTCGTCATCCTTGATAAACCCCCCAAGAAACCTACGAAATCAAACACTCTCCACCCTGCTCCCTTTCCATTCTCACCACTATAGTTTTTCACAGTCTTGTAAATAGGGGTGCGCGACCGAATGCATGCACCCCGCAAATGTTTTCTCCAAAAAAAAATAGTATTTTCGCGTTCAGGGTCCATACTGTACCCCCTTAGAAAACCTACCCAGCCAGACAATCTCTCCCTTCTCCCCTTTCCATGTACTAACCCTTTGTTCTGTATTATATATTCACTCGCACTAACAAAATGGCGGACAACACTTCCTGATTTCCTCCGAATCGAATGTTGACAGGCGTTAAACAGCAAATCACAATGCCGCTCGCGCACACCCACATAGGTGCGCGCACCCGTGCTCGCTTACAGATATATAACTGATTTCAACTTTAATTTTCTCAGCAACTACTGAACGGATTTACACCATTTAAACAAAAGCGTGATCTGCGACCCACACTCTACCTTTCTACCAAATTTCTTATAAATCCATTCAGCCGTTCGAGCTGTAGCCGTGTCTAAACGTCCTATGGAAAATAACATGGGAAAAACACGTTTTGGGACCCCCCTTTCATCTCAGCCCCCACTTCACCAATCCCCCCAAACCTTTCACAGAATGAGCGCAGCGGACCTAGCCATCTTCTTTGAGAAATTCGCAAACATTCGTCCACCAGGGCCAAAGTTATTCCCAATAGAATGTTGCAGATTTCCTATGGAAACGAGGTCCTAACTATAACTACCTACTGGCGACCGCCAGTAGGTAATATATATATATATATATATATATATATATATATATATATATATATATATATGCAGCAACAGCAGTTTTCAAAGGCTCCGCATTACATCGACCCAGGAAAACCACACGAATCCAAACGTAGGTAAAGGCACAGAATTTATTAAAAGCTTGAGCCCAACAAAATCTGACGCGTTTCGGGCATCCGCCCTTGCTCACAGACAGTCAGTTAATGCGACATTCTCAAAGTACCCAGTGCTTCACAGTTTTTTTCTCTTTCAGTTAACATTTTTTTCTTTTTTTCAAACATTACACCATGTGATCATGAAAAGAAAGGACACACTCCATTCTGAGCACCTTGAAGTCTGTTTTCCAAACATTAATATCGTCAGTTGTTTACTACTGCATTTGAATTGGTTAAAATCCACAATACCAAACGAAAATCACTATAATCCATTGTTTAACAAAAAATGCATCTAGTGGCCATGAAATGCGTCAAACATAATGTAATCTGACGCATTTGGTATAATTGCGTATAATGCTAGCAAATTCAAGCAAATAAAACCATGATAAAATCCATTAGAAAGACAATGCAATCTGTTTAAATAAAACCCATTCATTGTGCAAATTATGCAATCAAGTGCAAATTTATAGTTAATATCCTATTAAAGTGCAAATGCAATGTGCAAATATATGCTGTTTATGTAAACATTATAAAGTGACAAAATGCAATTTGTGCAAAAAATGCAAAGATGTAAACAATGCAAAGATGTAAACAATTGGATCAAATCCAAGATGAACGGGTTCTATATGTCTTCTTATGTAACATGGCAACAACCACAAAAATTGAATGCTTGAAATGGAAAAGGCCAAAAGTGGTATATTAAAAAAAGGAAATAGATCAGTAGAAAATAAACCACTATAGAAAATTCTAATGTGATTTAGGTGAGGAAAACAGACAATATCAAATACTCTCATATGGCTATGTCTAGATAAAATAAGAAAGTGAAACCCAAATAATAAAAAATGGGAAAAAGCTTGTATGGTAACAACCAAGAAGCAATATGTGATGGGAAGGTAATGAAATATAACTAAGAAATTGTATATACAAAAAATATATCAAACTAAGGATATTACTGGCAGATAATCATCACAGTAATCAGTATAATCAGCAACAAAGGAGTTTTGGGACCCCCCTTTTTTCTCAGCCCCCATTTGATGAATCACCCCCATACGTTACGGATAGGAGGTGACCTGGATAGACTTTTGTTTTGGAAAAGTTCAGAAAGATTTGTCAATAGACGCCAAAGTTATTAGCAAATCAAAAAATGCTTTTCCTATGGAAACTAGGTTCTAACTAAAACTACCTACAGGTAATATAGGTAAGGTATCAGTTGGTAATATATATATATATATATATATATATATATATATATATATATATATATATATATATATATATATATATATATATATATATATATATATATATATATATATATATATATATATATATTCACTGAAAAAACCATAGGTTAGAGACCATATATAGTTAGGAATTAGCATTTACAAAACCTTGAAAATTCACTGAAAAAACCATAGGTTATAGACCATATATAGTTAGGGATTAGCATTTACAAAACCTTATTTTACTCGCACAAAACCATTGAAATTCACATATATAGTTAGTAGCGCTAACTATATATCGCGCACCCGCAATCCACTGCTGATGATGTCACATATTACATCATTCATGACATGGTCAGTGACATCACTGATGACATCACTGATGACATCTCAAATGACATCACTGATGACATCACTGATGACATCACTGATGACATCATCCAGTGACTGTGTGTTTCTGTAAAGTTTAAATATGTTTGATATATTGAAGAATGAGTGGATGTATAAGTGTCTGGATGAAGGATTTAGTAGGTGCGTGACTGACTGTATGAGTGAGTGAATAAATGTGTCGTACTAAATGCATGGGTTAGTGACTAAACTGTCTGAATGTGTGCATCAGTATGTCTGTTGTGATGTAAACTGCTGCATGTGTTGATCATTAGCTATACGAGAGGCTATATGTGTTATTGATTGGTTGCCCAAGTATTTGTATGGGAGATTGAGTTTGTGTGGGGGTGGCTGGGAGGTGTGTGACTCTGTGCATAGATGTGTGAGCAGTTGATTCACTAGGTGTATGAGTTCAAGAGTGCATGTGGAAACAGCTACATGGGCGGTTAACTGTGTGCATGAGTGTATTGATGAGTGAATGGATATCTCAATGCTACATGTCATAGTAAGTACATATGTAAAACACAGTACATGTGAGAGTTGGCATATATAAATAACTGTGCATGAGAGCCACTGAATGTGTGAGTGCCTGTATGGATCATTGTGAACTTGTATCAGGGATTGTATAAGAGAGTAAATATGTGTTAGTATATGTTTGAATAAGTAAGGTGTGTATAACTGTATAGTTGAGGAAATGGAGGTGAGATTGTTTCTTTGCATGACTGACTAGGTGTGTGAGTAACTCCATGGATGAGTGACAGTGTGTGAGTGTCTGTATACACTGAGTGTATCTAAGGTTATATTAGAGTCTGAAGAGGTTCATCGTATTAGCACAAGAATGATGTCAAATGAGATGTCATCAGTGATGTCATTTGAGATGTCATCAGTGATGTCATCAGTGATGTCACTGACCATGTCATGAATGATGTAATATGTGACATCATCAGCAGTGGATTGCGGGTGCGCGATATATAGTTAGCGCAACTAACTATATATGCGAATTTCAATAGTTTTGTGCGAGTAAAATAAGGTTTTGTAAATGCTAATCCCTAACTATATATGGTCTATAACCTATGGTTTTTTCAGTGAATTTTCAAGGTTTTGTAAATGCTAATTCCTAACTATATATGGTCTCTAACCTATGGTTTCTTCAGTGAATTTCAATGGTTTTTTAATAGCAAATATCAAAAGCTGTTGAATGTCAAGTACGTGGTAAGTAAAAATATTTTCGTGTTTATGCACACTGATCTGCTTTGAATGCTGCCCCCCCCTCATTTCTATTAGGAGTACTCTCTCTTTGCAGATAGTGAAGGGTAGTTAACGCAGGCCTTTGCCCCCGTTGTAATCCGTCGTGCCTGCTTCTCTCTCCATTTGATTGATTGTTATCCAAGCATTTACTGTTTTAGAATTGGTTCTCTGTGGTTCATTCTCTATTTACAAACAAGCACAGAGTCGCAATACTCTGTTTAGTCTTTGCAGATAGTGAAAAATCGTGTAAAAAAACAAAAGGAATCAAGCAAAATCAGTAGGCCACTAATGGGATCTCTTTTTGACCTCGCTAAAATAGAAACATTAGGAACAACCCCTCATGAGAAATACGAAACTAGTGAGATGAACTGAGCTCCACACCGTGATGGCTGCAAGACAGCTCGGCTCCGCCACCCACCCCGCCCAAAATAACGATAAACTCTATGCAAATATTACAAATATATACAACACACCAGCAAAGTAACAGGGTAAAACATTTTATTAAATAACTATTTACATAACTATTTTATACTTTTTGTTGCCCGATCCGGCTAGCTCAATCGATCGAGCATGAAACTCATGCACTCTGATAGTTCAAAGTTTTGAGGAGTGCTTGTTAGACTGTCTGAAGCTTATTTGCACCTGGTACAGCTTCACTATTCTCAATGTAAGTGCGGGCTGTTTGAGGACGTGACTGCATTTGAAAACAATGTGATGCGGTGCCTCCCTGAACCGCTTGACGGAGGCCCCCGGGGGACGGTGTGATGGCGCGGACTCGGAAGGGGCACTTGGCTCCGGCCCCCTCCCCAAGTCGTGTTGCCCTGGTGTGGCCTGAGATCGCCCCCGACATAGGCGGCCGGCTCCCGGGGTCAAGCGGAACTTTTTGCCTTTTGGTGACTCTTCCATTCTTGACCTTGTCCCACAATCCGTTTGACCTAAAGACACGCTGTAGTGGGGCGCCCCTTTACCGTTTCACTTGCCATTCCGCCCGCTTTTGCTACACTGTGCCTCTTCCGCTATTCAGCTGTTTACCGCCCGCTCTTGCGACTACAGCGTCTCGCTCACCATGTAGTTGAGTTGCTCCCGCTCTTGCGGTGCAGCGATAGGCGGCTGCCACAGGACTCTCAAAATGGCGGCCGGCCCTTCAGATTTGGGCGTGGTCCACTAAAATGGCCCTGCGACACCTTGGAACTCGGACGCTTGTCTGCTAGGGCTTGGGCTCCATTCTCGAAAGCGTCCCCTCAGCCTTGAAGATTCTACAAAAGTCTTGGGGGCCCCCGACTCCCGCAGGCTTCTGGTGGGGAGCGGCTGCCATGATTGCTCGTGGAATGGCCACGACGGAGCTACGAGATGGTGGTGCTCTCATGCTGACACCAGCTTCAGTCTGAAACATCCAGAAACACTGTAGACTACCAATTCGATCAGTTCCGGTAGCGCCCCAACGTGACCCGGTAGAGAAGAACTTGCCCTCCCCTCTTTGACTGATGGTTCTTGTTGCCTGTCCCTTCTGTTGTCATTTAACAGAACTATTTAGCCTGCTGAAAGGGGTTGTGTTCCGACCGCTGGTTGGTGGAGACATTTTGACTATATTCTGGACCTGCGTTGTCGCGTAATGCGTCATATGACGCGCCGCGTCAGCGCATCCGTAAGTGCTCCGGTGCGCGAAGCGCAGCTTCCCGGAAGCGATCCGGGGCGCGGCGCGCAGCGCGTAACGTAAGCATAACAGGTCATGTGACTTGTTAATAAAACTTTTCATTGGTTCATTTTACTTTTCTTATTCTAATGATGAAAGGCTTGGTCATATGACCTAAATATTACACTTTTTATTACTTTCGAACATTATTTTTTCTTAAACATATATGTTATAATGTTCCAAGCTAATGTACTTACCCGGAAAATTTACAACTGTCCTGCAAGTAAAATATATTCCTTTTTCGAGAAAAAGGGCGTTTCTTCGTCCCATGACGGAGCCGTTGAGCAAAAGAGGCTCGGCCTGCTGTCTTAGTCGCCGATACTCCTGAATATCAGATTCTTATCGATCACTTTATGTTGCAGGAGTAGAAAACACAACAGCCCTTGACCATTTATCTTTACTGCGTTCCTGCGTATTATACCTTTTACCCTTCATGTAATTGGACTGCTTTATTTCACTTTCCTTTTACTGATTCGAAAACAGTGACTATTATTAAAAACTTTACCAATGTAAATACTACTACCATGTTTTCTTTTAAAAACCTTTATTGTGAAAATGTCAGTATACAAATACGGGCCTATAACCACGTGGGCCGGCCACGGAGCAAACTGTAATCGTATATGATGAGGAGACATTTATACTGTAGAGGAACGTAACGGGCGGGCCATTAGGTTGCAAGAACTAAGGTGTCTAACAGTTGTGGAATCGGTGGACGTACATTTTATAATTAAAATACGACAGGGCCAGTTACAATAGAATTATCTAGATATACATTTGCGGGCAAGTACCATGGGTGACGTTAATTCGAACTTTCAATAGTACAGTAATCAATAACACATCAGAACTTAATATCAATAGGGATGTCGAAATATTCAATCAATTCTCGTCCCCGCCCGCCATGTGCTTCAAAACTGCATACGTATCTCGTGATATCAAGGTTGTGCAACCAGTACACAACAAGGAGTTACGAGTCCCATTTATTCCGGCGCAATTTTGGGCGAGGACGGGCAGGTCCAGGATATAGTCAAAATGTCTCCACCAACCATCGACTATGATGATGTTCATATGCTGTATTTATTAGAGTTATCTCAGAAACAAGGGTGCCAGGGCTCAAGTTCAATTCACAACAGCTTTTTATTTAGCGGCTGTGTACCTTCTTTTAATGGATTCCGAAGGTTTGTGTATTCATTCATACATTTTCAAAACATTTAAAGCAATTATTTACATTTCATGTGAACATCAGAGGTTTAAACATTCTTTACACATTTTAAGACAATGCAAACATGAATCATAAATGTGATACTGCATGAGCAAAAATCATAACAATCAATCAAAGTTACACTGGACTATTTAAAAAAAGAGTAACTGAATTTGATACACCTATACTGATTTTTACACTAGTCCCGACAAAGGATGCATGTTTGGTGGGACTAGACACATTGGGCTTCGTGACTTCAATGAAATTGCCCTTTGTTCGTGTGTCAACCTGTAAAGTTTGGGTTGCCTCAAATGTTGAACAGCAGGAAAGCCTCGAACAGCCAAAACCCGACGCGTTTCCAAACCCTTCCTTTAGTTTGTGGGGTTCTTCCTCAGGGCTGAGCTGTATGCCTCTTCTCACGTGATCGTTCACTAACGGTTTTGGGCACAGGGCATCTGGTTGTCCTTTGATGTCACCAATGCTTGTTGTGTTTTTGGAAGTGCTCTAAAAGCTGAGTTGACCGTTTGTGAAATCTTTTAGGTTCTGCGGTGCTTAACTTTGTGAGTGGCGAGGTGTGTGTCTCGTAAGCGGCTCCACTTTTTGTTGTTATCTTCGTGCTCTCCTCTTCCCGGGAGAGGGGTTTTCTGTGAGTTAGACTCTGTCTAGGGCTTCCTGACGCGTTTCCAAACCCTTCCTTTAGTTTGTGGGGTTCTTCCTCAGGGCTGAGCTGTATGCCTATGGTGTAAGATTGGGGAATATTTAGTATCTCCTATTCTCAAAATCGTTTCACTAGTACATTTCATGAAAAAAATAGAGGAGGTTTTACCTCTTCTCACGTGATCGTTCACTAACGGTTTTGGGCACAGGGCATCTGGTTGTCCTTTGATGTCACCAATGCCTCAATAATGAATTAGAGGGTGAGGTTCTGGTAAGGTTTCTGTTTTTAAAAATGCATGCTACCACATTTCGTGTCCTTTTAAAGAATTGGCCAGCACTTACTTGTTGTGTTTTTGGAAGTGCTCTAAAAGCTGAGTTGACCGTTTGTGAAATCTTTTAGGTTCTGCGGTGCTTAACTCTGTGGGGACGAAAATTTGTATCAGTCCTTATGTGAGATTAACTGAGTATTGAGTGTACACTGATTTACGGAGGGACTTACTTGTGAGTGGCGAGGTGTGTGTCTCGTAAGCGGCTCCACTTTTTGTTGTTATCTTCGTGCTCTCCTCTTCCCGGGAGAGGGGTTTTCTGTGAGTTAGACTGGAGCGAGGACGAACAATTAGTATATATTAAGTGCGTTCGTGGTGACGTTAGTCTGTAGTCCGTGCTTATTGCTCCGAACTTCTTACCTCTGTCTAGGGCTTCCTAATCACTTTCGAAAGTCTCCGTGTGGCCGCATAACAAGCGTTCTGTTCGCTGCAAGGCGGATGCGTTCTCAGACGTCCCGACCGGACATGTTTGTCTTTTAAATACTCTGCTAAGCATCATGGAACTTGTAGTGTTCTGGATTTTTTTTTGAATGTGTTTTAGTGTTTGCGAACTTTGTCATCACAGGAATGGGTGAAGTAATAGATCAAGCAGTGTCTGGCATTTTAACACAAAGTGGTTTTGCAGGGGGCTCAGTAATTAGATCGTTGTAGTTCCGACATTTCATTCAGTCCGTCCATCACACAGTTAAATTTAAGTATTAGATAGGCTTCTTTTTTCAACAACATGGCATCGATGTTTCCTCCTCTAGGGGGAACTTTTATTGCCGATAGTACTGTCCATTTAAAATCTGTCTCCTTGTGGTTTTTTTCAACAAAGTGTTGTACCATGGGGGCAGTCAACACCTTGTGTCTAATTCTGGATCTGTGTTGTGCCACTCGCTGGTTCACTTTTTGGGTAGTTTTCCCAATGTACAGCTTGGGACATGGGCACCTAATTGCATATACTACATTGTTTGTTTTGCAGTTAGAGAATTCTTTGTGTGACCATTTCAAATTGTTGAATTGAAAATCCTCCCCTTCTATTGTATTGGGGCAGGACACGCACGATCCACATTTATGGTGGCCTCTTATTGGGGGTAACTTCCACAAAGCGCGTAAATCTGCTTTGGCTTGACTGACTCCCAGATCAGCTCTTACTACGTACTGTGCAATGCTTTTATTCTTCTTTAGGGCAAACAATGGTTTCTCCATTGGGACCTCCGAATTTATGATCAAATGCCAATTCTTTAAAATAATTGACTTCAGTTTGTTTGTGTATGGCCCAAATGTTGTGACACATACTGGCCTTTCAAGGGGTTTAACCTCTTTCTTTTTCAATAATTCTTCTCGTGGCGTGTACCAAGCCCGTGTTGTCGAATGTTTCAACAGTTTGGAGGGGTAACCTCTTTTGCTTAACTGATCACTCAGTATTTGGGAGTGTATTACAAAGTCTTCTTTTCGAGAACAGTTGCGTCGAATTCTCAACATTTGACCATACGGTAAGTTGGATTTCAAACTTTTGGGATGGTAACTTGCGTAGTGCAAGATAGTATTTTTGTCCGTGGTTTTACGGTGTAAAGTGGTCGTCAGTTTGCTTTCATTGGGAAAAACTACTACGTCTAAAAAGGTGAGAGAAGTTCTGCTGTGTGCCATTGTGAATTTTGTAGAGGGTCGTGACAAGGGGATCCTAGGAACCAAGGAATTTGAATATCTGGATAAGAAGAGTCCACACATTCCGGTTATTTATTTTCTGCCGAAAATACATAAGAACCTAACCGCCCCACCCGGAAGACCCATCGTCTCCGGGTGTGATTCACTATTAGAACCACTCGCTAAGCATCGTGGCAGATGAGGCAGGTAACGTACCGGGCATTTACCTTTTTTGCATGTAGAGGAACGGAAAAAAAATTCGAGCGTCCAAGTTCTAAGGTGTCCCAGGTCCATTTTAGTGGACCAGGCCCAAATCCAAAGAACAGGCCGCCATTTTGAGAGTCCTGTTGCAGCCGCCTGTCGCTGTAGCAGCAAGAGCGGGCGAAACTCAGCTAGACGGCGCTCCACTGCAGATGAAGTGCCTCAACCTGGAGAGGCGGGAGAGGCTCGTTTGCGCCGCCTCCCCCCCCCTTCGGGCACCCCACGCCGTCTTTCGGCGCAGCATTGTAGGATGGCCACACCAGTGCGGCAACTTGCTAGACACCACCTCGGTGCCATCCGGATCTCGGCGCCCCACTGCAGATGAAGTGCCTCAACATGGAGAAGCGGGAGAGGCTCGTTTGCGCCGCCTCCCCCCCCCCCCTTCGGGCACCCCACGCCGACTTTCGGCGCAGCATTGTAGGATGGCCACACCAGTGCGGCAACTTGCTGGACACCACCTCGGTGCCAACCGAATCTCAGCGCCTTGTGGTGTCTTCCATTCCGAAAATATTGTTGGCAGCATTTTGAAAGGAAAGATAAACAGCCGTTTGTGGCCCTCACTACACCGTTCTCCTAGTGAGTCTCACATTGTTACATTTAGGAAGAATGTTGAAGAGTAGTATGTTGAAAATCTGAAGCCATTGTTCTACAAACTCTCAACCAGCCTTGGATGGAAAAATCCTGAAGAATGTACAAACTGAAAACCAGTTTTTGTCTGTATAGCATCAGCAGCAACGCTTGAGTCAGCTTTGTGTGAAGCCGCCATTTTGATTCAATCAATAGCGTCCCCCTGCACACATTCAGGGACCTGGTCGTGTCTTCAGGTCAAACGGATTGTGGGACAAGATGCACAAAGGAAAAGGAAAAAAGTTCCGCCGGACCCCGGGAGGCGGCCGCCTATGTCATGGGCGATCTTAGGCCACACCAGGGCAATAGTGAAGCTGCAGCAGGTGCAAATAAGCTTCAGACAGTGTTACAAGCGCTGCTGAGAACTCTCAACTATGACACCACCTCGGTGCCATCCGGATCTTGGCGCCTTGTGCTGGTTCCGGCCTATTCACACATCGGTCCGCTACTGACGCCACCTCACAGGCCAACGGGGCACCCCACGCCGACTTTCGGTGCAGCATTGTAGGATGGCCACACCAGTGCGGCAACTTGCTGGACACCACCTCGGTGCCATCCAGATCTCGGCGCGTTGTGCTGCCTTCGGCCTATTCGCCGCAAGTGCGCACGCAACTCAGCTGCATAGCGAGTGAAACACCATGGGGCGCCCCACTGCAGCCGAGGAACCTCCATCTTGGGGGCGACGCACAGCATCACATTGCTTTCCAATGCAGTCAGATCCTCAAACAGCCCCCACTGACTGACGCGAACTCACAGGCCAACGGGGCACCCCACGCCGACTTTCGGCGCAGCATTGTAGGATGGCCACACCAGTGCAGCAACTTGCTGGACACCACCTCGGTGCCATCCGGATCTTGGCGCGACGGATTTTCTATGCTTTTTATAGCCCTATGCCGCATAACAGGTCATGTGACTTGTTTATAAAACTTTTCATTGGTTCATTTTACTTTTGGTTTCCTAATGATGGAAGGCTTGATCATATGACCTAAAAATAACACTTTTCATTGGATTAAAACATTTTTTTTTCCCAAACGATGAAAGCCCCACCTTGTTTCTGGATGTTTCAGACTGAAGCTGGCGTCAGCATGAAAGCACCACCATCTCGTGGCTTTTGTAGAATCTTCAAGGCTGAGGGGACGCTTTCGAGAATGGGGTCCAAGACCTAGCAGACAAGCGTCCGAGTTCCAAGGTGTCCCAGGGCCATTTCAGTGGACCAGGCCCAAAAAGGAAAGAGCCTGCCGCCATTTTGAGAGTCCTGTGGCAGCCGCCTATCGCTGCACCGCAAGAGTGGGCGCAACTCAGCTGAATGGCGGATTTTGGCACAGTGTACCAAAAGCGGGCGGAATGGCAACTGAAACGGTAAAGGGGTGCCCCACTACAGCAGACGAGCCTCCACCTGGGGATGCCCGTTCACGCGGCCTCACCCCCCCCCCCCCCCCCGGGGCGCCCCACGCCGTTATTCGGAGCAGCATTGTAGGATACCAAAACCAGTGCGGCAACTTACTGGACATCACCTGGGTGCCATCCACATCTCAGCGCGTTCTGCTGCCTTGGGACTATTCGCACAACAGACCGCTACTGACGAGGCCTCCCCCCGCACCCCCCGGGACGCCCCACGCCGTTTTTCGGAGCTGCATTGTAGGATACCAAAAACCAGTGCGGCACCCAGGTAACATCACCTGGGTGCCGTCCAGAACTCAGCACGTTGTGCTGCCTTGGGACTATTCGCACAAAACACAGCTACTGACCATTGTTGCTTCTTTTTCAAAAAAATGTTTAAATGTATTTACTGTTTTTGTTGCGTTGTATATATTTATAAGTTATTAAAGTTTTCTAATCCTACTACTTTGTTGAAGTGCTATATATTTTTAATGTGACACATAATTGTAAAAACTTTGATGTACAAAGAGGCATCCCTGGAATCTTCCGCTTCAGGCTCGGTCCCCTCCCCAATCACAATACAGGATGGTTTTCAGATAGTAGGAACGCGTGTGGTGTGACGGATCTCATCGGGTGGGGGCCTTGATCTACTGTAACTCCTTTGAAGAGGGGTGATTCTTTACAGCTGGGGCCATAAACTACATCTGCAAGGCTAGGTGATAGCCTGGGACCGGCCTGGACAATCGGACACAGAGGAAGAGGAGTGTCAGAGGGTGCGGTAGTGAATAGGGCGAAAGGGAGGTGTCGGGCGGGCACAGGGTGTGATTCTCAAGGAAGAGCAGCGCAGATGGGGGGAGGTTTATTGCCCATGCATAAGACAGAGAACGAGGGTGACCAGTGCCTGGGGGAGATGCTTGCGAGGGTGGGGAGCCATGCTAAGGATCGACAGCGTGCAGAGAGTGGGTCTGGTCAAGGCATCTAAAATGGCTGCCGTGCACGACAAAAGTGTGGCATTTGAAAAAAGGCAAGATGGCGCAGACAATGTTTTTCAACACTTCCTGGTTTCCTTCGAATCGAACGTTAACAGACGTTATCTCTCCCACACTACCGGTCCCCCTGGGCTTAAACGCCGAGATGGTAGGGACTGCATCCCGTGGAGATAGGCCGAGACGTCACTCAGCAGAAAAAAAAAAAAAAGTCTATAAACATACAATAAGTTAAAAGTCAATCATTCTTGTTTCCTTGTAGTACGCTCCCCAGTCCGCTTTCCGTTACGCGTACCGGGCGCACCCCACGAAAAAAACGATTTTTTTTTTTTTTGCCCCGCGGGGCCCTTTTAAAGCCTCCACATGAAACCTAGGGGGTCAGGGAGGATCTACTATGCCCCCTTATGGTCATTTCCCCCTTTGTTTTGGCCTCCTCTTGTCTCTCGATCCTACCGAGAGACAAGAGGGCGGCCGCTCCAGACTGGTTAGAATGTTGACAGACACCGGAGAGCCAATCAGCTTCGCTTCGCGAAGTTCCGTTACGCGTCAAGTACGCGAACCGGAGCGCTACCCGGAGCGCTGTTACAGATATATATCTTTTATTGAATGTTAATTTCTCAAAATCCACTGGAGCACATATATTGAGACCTAGCAAAGGCACATCGGGCTAACAGTCCCTACAATTTTGCCAAGTTTCGTGCAAATCCATTCAGCCGTTCGGGCTAAAAGTGAGGCCAACCGCCCTATGGAAATTAACATGGGAAAAACGTGTTTTGGGACCCCCCTTTTTTCTCGGCCCCCCCTTGACGAACCCCCCCCAAATTTTCAGTGGCTGCTCAGAAACAAAATGTTCCATTTTCCTGAAAATTTCAGCCAATTCCGTCCACAAACGCCAAAGTTGTTAGACATAGAATTTTCAAAAATCCCATAGAGAAAAAATCCTAACTATATATACCTACTGGCGACCGCCAGTAGGTAATATATATATATTCACTTATATTTAAAAGTAGCAAAATAATACCTAAGTTAGCATTTACCATAGAAGGACCAAATGAAATGAATAGAAAAATTCAAACTAGAACTAAACCAACCAATGAAATAAAACTATGAACTACTGTGACCAATACAGTCAAACAATTATATTAACAATATAAAAGTCACACTAATTCAAGCAACTAACTACATCAAATATAATGAACACTGCAAGCTGAGGAAACACTCTCAAATTTTCATTTCTCATCAATCATTAAGGAAAAAATAGATACTTTTCAACAGCTACTTAACCAAGTAAGTACCTTATATTTACACTGAAACCTAATTTGTTAATAAAATTAAACATCCTAAATAACAAGTGATTAATAAAATAATATCCAACTTCTATCTTTTTACAAAGATTTACTAAAAGAAAAACCTATGCTTGAAAACGGCAATCAACTGCCTGGAAATAACAATCATCAAAAAGATATCAGAAAGGATGTATACATAAATGAATACAAAAGTATAAACTCACCCATATAGCGAGCGAAAATAAACCTAACAACCTCAAAGTTTAGAAACTAACAAGAAATTAACATTTAAAGTGAAACTTGATAATTTTTTTCATCCAACATAAAACAAAGCAAAAGCTACACATAAGAACATCCCCAGCGAAAAAGCTGCAAAATTGTGAAAAACATCAATACGCAACATACAAGTTAGTTTACAAAATAGAAGTGATTATATAGTTTTACATGTAAATAATCATTAAAGTAGTCTATATATTTATACTATTACACTACTGTCAAATACAAAGCCAAAAGCCGCAAAGTGTTTCACAGTTACTAAATCACATGGGCTGCACCTACAGCCAAGAAACTGTATGAACAAAAACTTTTAACTGGAAATGTGCTAAATACTATTCTAATGCATGCTATGGAAGGGCAACTACAAAAAAATAATGTCGCAATTCATGTAAAAGAGCACAACTATGCCTTAAATGTAGCAGAAATAGAAGCAAGAGAGATACATACTGCAAGATATAAGAGAGGCAAGCTCTTGCTCCCAGGAACCCACAAGCAAAAGCCTACAAGATATACTTCCTAAAGACCCCAAACAGGCCAACTACCACACAGCCTCACTTTTAGACGAACTAAAAAAGACACAAGCGATACCCAACCTGCCCCTAGAAGATACCGAGAAATACACATACCTGAACACTTACCAGTGATACATAATGAAGAGCGGTTCTTTTCACTTGACAACTTAAATATTGAAAAACAGTTACTAATATCCTCTAGAGCAAACAACTTAATGAAACTTAGCCAATGTCAAACCTGGATGATGGATGGGACCTTCAAAATGTGTCCCAGACCATTCACTCAGATATACACCATACCTGGTCAATATAAAAATACAAATATACTTTTTATATATGCCCTACTACCAAATAAACAAAGCAGAACTAAGCATAAGCTCTCAACCCATATAAAAGATGAAACAAATAACTATTACGCCCCAAAAATAATCATAGACTTTGAACAAATCTTGATCCACACCATTCTAAAAATATGCCCCCAGACAGCTATACAAGGCTGTTACTACCATTTCAATCAAAGTATATGGGGACACCTCTGAAAATCTGCCCTAAAAGCCTGATTACAATGGAAGGACTTGCATCTGCCCAGCACCGCCAGGGTCCTGGGACTGACCAACCTCTGGTCGGCAGTCCCAACTGGCTACTCACAGTGCGACTGAACACTGTTCGGTTGCATACTCTCATTTCTCAATGGGAGCTTGTGCTATGGCTGTAAACTGGCCATAACACAAGCTCCCATTGATAAATTGAGCTGACTCTGACTGGCCGATGGGCTCCATGAGCCCGTCGTAGGCCAGCCGGAATGCCCGGCTGCTTTACTTTCTGACTGCCAGCATCATAATGCGGCTGTCAGAAAGTAAACTGAGCTGGCCCATTATGATACGGCCAGGAAGGTTCCCACCATCGGTTGGAGCCTTTACAGGCTGCATCGTAATCAGCCCCATTGTGTAGAATATTTCACAAACAGACAATTTGCCTTTGAAATAAAAAAAGTATAGTATTAGCCTAAGCCCCTTTCACAGAGGTAGCGAGCCACTACAATTTACGAACAGAAAGGCCTTTCTACTGGACTATTTCAAAGACACTTGGGTTGGCAGACTGCATTGCTCCAAAATTAGGGGCCGATTACGATGGCGGGCGGTCCGCCACCGCCAGGCCGGTGTGGCCTTCTGCCGGCCTGGCAGGTGTAGTTTTGCCAACCACGGCTGCGAATCCCCATCTGCCATATTGCGATGGGCAGACATAGGCCAATTTCCGTCCACCGTGTAAAATCCAGTTCCGCCAGTAGTTTAGTACCGTGACGATGGCGGACGTAGCCAATAGCGAGAGACCGCCAGGCGGAATGACGTGAGACCGCCGTACCAATTACAATGCCTTAAATAGGTCATCGGACCGCAACGGAGAAACCACCCATCGAAACACGGCGGAAGCAACACAGCAGAGCCAAACGGGAATCCCAGAGTACTCCACGCGGTCGCTACCACAATGGATTCTGCCCTACAGGCCCTACCACTGCTGTTCCTGATCCGCCATCAACAAAGACGCCGCCTCCGTGCACAATGCCACAGGTCCGTCAATGACACACACCCGCAGACAACATCAACACACAACACCTGACCGGCAAATGTCTTCCTGTCCACTCCAGACATCCTGGTGGGCACAGGACCATATTCACCACTGTCATTGCAAGGCTCCGCTAGTCATGAACACACTGCTACGCACCCGTACCATCCATCAACAAAGTAAGCACCGCCATCTCCCCGTTGCGTCACCGCATCGGTGAGGATGCGGGAAAACATCCACAGAACCCAGTAGGCATGGCCAGCGCCACACATGCGCAGTGTCAGTGAGGGTGCAAGGATTAAGTGGGACCTGGGCCCAAACTAAATAGCGTGCCCCCATTGGTAGCAGCGGTCATTTCCTGATACAATCACTGGAACTACCATCACAACCTGCACCACATACAAATGTGTGCCCATCTGACAATCATGGAAAGTAATGTCTGGCAACCAGGTCATAGGTGTAATGTGGCAAGCCAACACCTGTATTGACTTGCCACACATGTGCTCCTGGTGTCAGCACCCCTCCCTGATATTGGCAAGGTGAGTGTCAGGGTCCAAAGCCCACCAGCATACAGGTACCCCTGGTATCAGCTCCCTTCCCTGATAGTGGCAAGGTGCGTGTCAGGGCCCAAAGCCCACCAGCATACAGGTGCCCCTGGTGTCAGCCCCCCTCCCTGATAGTGGCAAGGTGAGTGTCTGGGCCCAAAGCCCACCAGCATACAGGTGCCCCTGGTGTCAGCCCCCCTCCCTGATAGTGGCACGGTGAGTGTCAGGGCCCAAAGCCCATCAGCATACAGGTGCCACACATTGTCCCTGGTGTCAGCCCCCCTCCCTGATATTGGCAAGGTGAATGTCAGAGCCCAAAGCCCACCAGCATACAGGTACCCCTGGTGTCAGCCCCCCCTCCCTGATAGTGCCACATACACATCAACAACACTGACGAGGACAGGCCAAGCACACAGTCAGACTACTCAAGTGTGCACATACAAATATACCCAATGTGAGTATACAGACAAGCCTACACAAGATAACAACACACCCATTACTGTTCACACATCCAAACCCATCACATAGATAACACCAACCATGGTCACCCCGAATATTACACTGTGTGTACAATACACCTTAGTCATGGCATAGCCTCCTAACATCACATGTGTACAATAGAAGGAATCTCAGGGTGATGTAATGAGTGTAAGAGTACATCAACACAAATAAGCATAATTGCACTCCCAAGCCACATAGTTGATCCTAACTAAAGTGAGTGTTACGTCAGTCAAACTGTTACAAACTTAACCTATGAAATATCAATGTGGAAGTGCCATGCAGAGTATGTTGCACATTGAGCCATACACACCCATAAAACTGTTTAGTCTAGCAAGTGCACCAATGAAGTGTACAACAAGAGCAACACTTTTTATTGCAAAATAACATGATACAACAACAACAAATAACAGTAGGTCAAAAGGAGAACTATTTCTAAAGTATGTATCCGTGTAAGGATCTAGGTGAAAACTAGCCAGTGTAACATCGTCCAAAAAGTGCGAGGTCCCATCAATCAACTCACGAGACCGCCCTTCATCATTTGGGGACCGTCACGTTTAGTAGGTCGAGTATCCACAATAGATTGGCAGGTTTTTATAAGCCTAATCTATATTAAACGTGTCAGCAGGGAAGCGTGTCTGTGGACAACTGAATAGCAGTGCATAAAAAGAAGAAAGTGAAAGTGAATCAGTGAATAGTAAAGCAACAAAGGTATAAGATTGGGTAGTGATAGGGGAAAAAAATGTTTATTCTGTACCCCTTCAGTCCCAAAGTATAAAAAACAGTGCAATAGTAGTGTAACAAAATAACTACTAGGGAGTATCTTAGGTCGACATGTTTCTGCAGACTACTGGAGCCAGGTGGTCTCCCGCTGCTTCTTCAGGACCATTACGTGCTACTGCTAATAAAAAGAGTTAATATCACCTTATACGTGATCAGTTACCATCTTCCTGGCTTCATAGGACAATCACCCAGAATGGAAGACCAGATACATACAAGAGAAAAGAACAAACAGGGCACTATTAGTATGTGCTTGAATTGCAAAAATAGATGCAAATCCATTTGCTGACTTATATGTTAATAGCCATCAGAGACAGTAGTAACTTGTCATCGCATTAGCCTGCTCACTCACCTTTGTGGCAGGAAGGAATAGCCCCACCTCACCTGGCTTCAACTCAGGTACATGGAGCACCGCTCTAGCGGAGGGAATAAACAAGTATTTGCATTCTTAAAATACGAAACTATGTAACAACAGTGCTCAGTCTAACTGCAACGACCCACCAGTCGATGACAAGTAGTCTCCCCATACGTTTAAACTTGGCCAAATAGCTATCTAGGCTTTCTGCTTCATATGACAAGGCCATTTAGGAGAGCAGGAAAATAACCACGTTCTCTGACAAACAATCGCCGAACCCTGTTACGGCATAGGTCGGGGATGTGCAACTTTCACCCATATGCTAAAAGGACAGCACTGTCATAGTTCTGATAGAGCCAAACTTGCAGCCTTCGCAATTACATTCAAAGTGCCGAATCATTGAAACATATCAGTGCTGGCGCTACAAGCCACTAGGCAAGACGTTTTGGTCACTCTTGTCAAGGTGCCAAAACACTGAATCATCTCAACGTTAATACCAGAATTCGTTAAGCAAGGCGCGGTAATCACTCTTTTTATACTTCCCAGTGCTCCTAACACCTATGCTAGAACGACATTATGTTTGGCACGCTTGTTAGGCAAAATAGACATCGATTGGCCTTCTTGGATCTTCTAATTATATCCACACCAACTGGCCTTCAATCCGAGCTGTACCGCAAGCCGATGGCAAGGAATTCCCTTCTGGACTATCGAAGTTGTCACCCCAAGGCTTTGAGGGACAACTTGCCCTATGGACAATTCCTCCGGATACAAAGGAATTGTTCCATGAAGTCCGCGTTTGAGGCCCACTCTAAGACATTGGCGGCGAATCTAGCCGAAAAAAACTATCCTAAACATCTAATTCGTGCCTCTAAGAAGAGGGCCTCGAATAACAACAGGGAAAGTCTCCTGGAGATTCTACCTCCGAAACCGAAACAAGATCGGATTACATGTGTAAATACATTCAGCACACAGTCCAATCAAATCCAAAAAATTGTTAAAAGACATTGGAAGATCTTGAGTACGGGCACTGATAGACTACCACCTCCATTGTTTGCTTTTAAGAGGGGACAGAGTCTGCGAGACCAAATAGTGCATACCAGACCCAAGAACACCATCCCACGGGCGGTAGGGACACTGTGGGATATGCCAGCAGTCACTGGACACTATCCCATGCGGCAACTGTGTCGCCTGCCCACAAACAACCAAAACACTGAATATTGATATAGGCACAGATCGCCGGTGGCAGTTGAGAAGATTCACCAACTGCCATAGCACAAACCTAATTTACTTGATTACGTGTCCCTGCAACAAGACATATGTAGGGATGACAACCAGAAAAATCAAGGTGAGGATCTCGGAGCACAAGAGCTCGGTCAGGTGTTCCAAGCAAGCTACCAAACTCACGAATCATTTCTTAGAAGTAGGACACCAACCAACTGATCTGCATTGGACAGTATTGGACCAACCACTGATCCCTCCTGGGGCTGATGTTACTGCCTTTCTGTTCAGGTGCGAACAAAAATGGGTATTTAGGCTGAGGACGGACAAAATAGGGCTAAACGAAGACATCCCGTGGATGTCGCTCTGATTGATCCATGTCTCAGCTTATGTATCATACCATTAGAACTGTCCATACTCTGTCAGCTGATGAAACCCAACTCTTTGGAGATAATACCTCCATAGGCACTATAGTGTATCATGTGCTAACATCACAGGGAATCCGAGTAGACTATCTTTAGCCTCCTGCACTCACATGTTGCTCTCTTTTCCTAACAAATTGAACGATGATCTTGATATTAAATAATATTGCATGTCATCGGAGATTAGTGTAAGTCTTGTAAACCTGTCGAGGTTCTCCAATTGAATAAATCGAGCAATGGGCTCCACAAAGGTGGTAGGTGTCATTGAAGCTATGGTTGATAAAAGATGATAATATGCTGGCGACTATTGGGTTGCTGAAATGTCATGATTGTGACTTCCTCGCCCTCAACAGGTACGGAGTCATAAATTAAAGACATTGCCTGTTGAACTATATTAGCATCGTTGTCACTAGGCTTCTGATAAAGTACATATCGAATGTCAAACCACATTACCCTTGCTTCATAGCACAGTACCCTCGCTGTCACCACGCTCTGAATGAACCACGGAGCGAACGTCAAACTACATTTCCCTTGATTCATAGCGCGGCACGCCCTGATGACGTCACATGCCAGGGCGAAGCCGACGCCGGAATGAACTAAATCGATGGATTACTACAGCGCCGGTACCTCCCCTTATCAATGGACATATAAACCTATCAGTCTCCCCTATGGCAGGCCTTATCAATCCTGAAGGCAGGGTGCTGGGTTTTATGTGAGAGGGTGCCCATGCATGAGCAGGGCCCCTCTGCAGCCTTCAGAATCTATTCTCTGGGGTTGTTCTGTGATGCAACCATACCATATACTCTTAAGTGCATTATAACCTCGCGGTAAATGCTATCTTTAACACGGCTGCACAGAAAACTGTTGGGTTTGGTGTCAAACACCTTGGAAACATACCTTCACACCAGTAATGATTCCACCCTCCTAGAGGGAGAAATATGACAACACCGGTCCACCCGGTACCAGCTTTCTCGACCCTGGCATCACAAGATGGATGCTGCCAGCCACAGACACGCATCTGCTCTCCTGCTGCTGGACGAAACTCTGCAGGGGGGGCTGGACAATAGGTTTCCTGTCACAGGGAGGTGTGACCACCTCACAGACAGGCTTTAGTGTATTGGGGCTGGGTGGGTGCACTCCAAGAGTGCTTTGATGTCTGCACTGGGGGCACATTTGGTGTCCCTGTGCATAGCCCAACTCAAACCGTTTGCAGGGGCTATCAGCCCTTGCTCTGGCGTGAAACTGGACAAAGGATATGGGTGTAGACACCCCTCTGTCCTGACCCTCCCATTGGTGGGTCCCCAGAGTTTGTCCCACCCCTTCCTTGGGTATTAAGTAGGAACCCCTGACTACAGGACTTTAGATATTACATGGATTAAACTCTGCTACAGAAACCAAGTACTTTGATGAGCTGCAGTATGCTGGATGACTCAAGAATCTTCCTTGGAGTAAAGGAGTTACTCCCCTGCAAGACAGGCACCTTAAACGCATCTGACCGGTTTGCATCTACGCCGCTCCTGACGGACTCTGAAGAATTTGCAACACAGGAGGTGGGTTCCCCAGCTTCCCAAGGCTGATCCATGCTCTCAGCAAACCTGAGACCCATAGCCCTCATTGGGGAGCGTACAACCCGAACCCCTGGACACTGTGAACATTTGCAGCAGCATATGCTTTTTGGCGATCCCAGAGGCCGTGCTTTGGGCTACCTGTAGTCCAAGCCCTGAGCAGCGTTTTCACTGAGGATCACCGGCCTACACTCCACGAGTGTTCCGTGGGCTGGTGTTATTCCTCTCGAGGCTCCTTCGTGATCCCTGGTCCGTCAACCTGTGGGTCCCTGAGAATGTAATTGTTGGACTTGGCCCTTTTTGCAGGGTCATACCTGAACTTTTTGCCTTCCTCCTGTATTTTTTCTGACCTGTTCTTTGCTGTTTTATGACTCTGGGCACTTTCTAACTGCTGATCAGTGCTAAAGTGCATACTCTCTATGTTAAATTGATGTATGGATTAGTGTCTCCATGATTGGCTTCTTTTGTTTACTTGTCAGACCCTAGTACTGTGCACTGCATGGGCCCAGGGCTTGTAAAACAAATGCTGCTGGTGGGCTTGCAGCACTGATTGTGCCACCCACCAGAGCAGCTTGTAAAGTGTGTGTTCAGGTCTGCCATTGCAGATCCTGTGTGCAGTCTGGTACTGCCATGTTGACTGGGCAAGTGCACTCACTTGCCAGTCCCTGTTCCTTCCCTTTTATACATATTAGCCACCCCTAAGGTAGGCCCAAGGGCAAGGTGCATTGTAGGTAAAAGGAAGGACGTGCCCTGATGTGTGTGGCATGTCCTAATAGTGAATTACAGCCATTTTTGTTTTTCACTATTACAAGCTGCCTGTACCCCATAGGCCAGAATGGGCAGTTTGATGTTAACATCTAATAATCTTAACTGACTCAGGGAACTAGGTGGAAATTCGAGTTTAATATGCCTGAACTCAGAATGATAAATCACATCTTTTAATGAAGTTGGTTTTAACATTCTGTGTTTGAAAATACAATTTTTAGAAAGTAGGTACTTCCTTGCCTAACTATCCAAGCCCGCTCTGCTAGGTTGTGTATTCCTTGTCTGGAGTTTGAGTGACAGGTGATGGGGGATTCCAGGAGACAGTGTGAGTCAGCACAGGGCCGAATAGAGAGATCTGCTTGCAGATGGGAGGAAGGACTTGCACCTGGGACCTGAATGGGGCTGTGCCTTACCTCCACAATGCTGGCTCCACCTCCTGTGGTGCGTCTGATGTCCCTGGCCTACACTGTGAAAGGAAAGAAGGAGTCTTGTCAACAAAGTGCTCCATGACTGACCAGAACTGGTTTGAACTAGGCAAAGGCCTCTCTGCCTTCAGAGAACCAAAAGAAACTGTGTATAAAAAGGGGGACCCAGACGCCAGAACTTTGGATCACTTCTGGGAATCAAGACCAACCTTTGCTGAGGAGAAGAACCAGGAAGCTTAAGGAGGAGACAACCCTGGTGCTGTGTGTTTGGGGGTTGGCCTACAGTGGTTGCTTTATTGCCATAGAAAGGAGAAAAGGACTGAGTGTGGTTTCTATCAACGTGAAGAAGAATCTCCAACGACTTGAACTAGAGCTTGCCTCCTGCCTGAAGTCTCAGGGATACAAGACTTCACTAACCAGCTCCCCCCTGACTTCTCATGCTTTGAATTGAAGTGCCTGCTTTTGTGCTGGGCCTTCTGAGAGACTGTTTGCCGCTGGGAGCTGGAAGCGCGAATCAACGACAAGAAGCATGTCGCTGCCGCAGCAGCAGTCGCCACATCACCGGAGAAGCGCGACGCCACCACAGAGGTCGCCATCGCATCACCGGAGAAGCACGTCACAGGACCTGTCGCAGCGTCAAAGGTCATTGAGTCGCCGCACGGCCGTCGGGCGTGCACGCATTGCACCAACGTTGTTGCATCGCAATGAAGACGCCATTTTGCCACATCGCACCAGAGAAGAGTATCGCATCGAAGTGCCATCTTGTCGCATCGTACTGGAGAGCAGTAAGAAACCGAAGCATCACCTCCCCACACAGTAAGGAAGCAAGGATCAACTTCCCTGCGCAGCAGTAAGGAACCGACTCTGCCACTCCCCTGTGTGTAACGAACCAACGCATCACCTTCCCTGTGACCCTTTTGTTTTCTTTGCGTTACGCATTTAAGGAATATTGAGAGTAAAGTGTTGCATTTACAACTTGAGAGAACTGAGCTATTTTATAACATTTTAAAGTCTATTTTTGAGTACAGTATTGTGGATTTTTGTTGTTTGGTCTTGTGTTAAGTCTATATAAAAATACTTATTTCTATAATACAACCTGTGTGGTGTCATCTGTAGTGTTGTCACTGTATTACTGTATGTGTTCCCAAATGCTTTACACACTGCCTCTGAGATAAGCCTGCCTGCTCATGCCAAGCTACCAAGGGGGTGAACAGGGGTTATTTTAGGAGTGTAGCCCCTTTCCCTGACTAGACGCAAGGGTCCCTATTTGGTCAAAGGTACCTACCTCTGCCAACTAGAGATCCCCAAATCTAACATTGGTGGTCAGCGGTGAGGATTTGGACTTGCATTTGTGATTCATATACAGTGATTGGTGTACACTATTAGTGAGTGCAGACCATAACGCAACCACATACTTTTTGAGAGTTTTTCCTTGGAACTTCTTTTCTATTATTGATTTTTGAGAACTGCCAGTCTTTTCTCCCATGAGCAAGTCAGCATCCATATAATCTGTAGACATCGTATTGGAAGAAGAAAGAATTGATACTTACACTGTGCCTCATCTCAAAGCTCTGTGCAAGAAATTTAAAATCTCTATGGAAGGCCTCACCAGGAAAGAGGAAAACCAAAGGTCGCTGAGGGCCTGGGTAGAACCTAGGAATGCCGGTGAGCATCCTGAGGAGCCAGTGATGGAGGCAGAGGATTTAAATGGTCAGCTTGAGGGGCCAGTGGGCCCAACTGGGGGAAAGCACCTTCAGGGTTGGGCAGCAGTGTTTCTTCCAAGGGATTGTCCCTAGGAGAGCTGGAGGACAGTGCAAAGGAGAGGATGCGCAAGTTGGAGCTAGCTAGGCTTAAAATGGATGGTCAGAAAGACATAGAGAGCAAGAAAATAGAGCTTGGGATGGAGTTAGAAATGAAGAAGTTAGCCTTAGAGGAAAAGAGAATGCATTTTGAGCATGAGCAAATGATGAGGGAGTTGGAGTTGAAAGCCAGGATCTTAGGGATTCCTCCCTCTGGTGGCAAACAAATTGTATTACTGAGTGCTGAGGAAGTACTGCACACACCCAGAGATGTGGCATCTGGCTTGGAGAGGGTTGATTTACGCCAGAAGGTTCAAGGACGTGAGGTAGCTCCGGTGGTGCACAGTGTCCCTGAGATAGATTGGGGAACTGGCCCAGGGGTTCATGGTCCAAGGGGTGGGAGGGACACTCCACTGACTCTAAATGAGAGGAGCAGGAAGAGGGGTTCCCCAACGGTTGAAGTCCTGGTGTGTGAGTGTGGAGACCACCCAGAAGAGTGTGGGTTGAGTGACAGAGACAGTCAGATACTGTCTTGCCAATCTCAGGAGAGTGGTGTGGAGTACGTGTGCAAGGCGATGCGTGCGATGGCAAGTTGATGGATAGTTTGGTTAACCCTTGTGTGGGGCTATGTGATTCAATTATGGGAGAGCATATTGTAAGTCCCTGTTTTCCAGAGCTATGCCAACACCTGTTAGAGTGTGAGTTCCCTGATCCCAAGGAGCTTGCACATGAGACAGACCTCTGGCTGCGTGCAAGAGGGTCTGAAGAGGCATTTGGGATTGATCCTAACAGGACTGGCTCATGTATCTTCCGGACCTGTGTGGTGGAAGATGTTCAGATTTGCCCAGCGAGGTCCCGGTGTAGTGGGAGGGGTGTAGGGGCTCACATCCTGTCTCAGAGGAGACGGAGTGAGGGTGGGGCTGCGTGTCCCAAGGTGTTCAAAACTCAGTCTCAGGGCCTGGGGGGTTCTTTAAGGGAACACCAGGGGGGAGACTAGTCCGTCCTGATGGGCCGCCCGGTGAGGGGGATCCCCTAGTGTGTGGTGAACTTGGATTGTCTGTAAGCAGGCCTCCATCAGTTCTGGTGTCTGGCAGTGCCACTCCTAAGTGGAGGGTGCAGAAGTCCAGATTGAGGGGTGAGAGGGGGGAAAGAGTCCCCATTGGAAGAATCAGTGGGTCAGGGACCCACCAGAAGGGCTGAGTCACCACTGAATGACCATGGTGACACCACTTCTGTCCTGGGGGATCTTCATGCGCTGTCAGATGGACAGGGGTCGGGAGATCTGCACTAGGCAGACTGTCACATGACACCTGAGTTGTGTGTCACCCTCGGGGGGCATATGTGCTCCCAATGAAGTCCTGGTGCACCGGGTAAGTGTTCAACCACAGGGGTTGGTCTCTGGGTTGGGAAGCCAGGTTCAGGACGGTGTTGTCTGACCTGGAGGGAGGGGCAATGGTAATCAGTGTCCTGACCAATGTAGCTTCTATGGGGGCCACTACAGTTGGGAAGGTCCAGTGCTCTGGAAGGGGGTGCAGATGGAGGGAGTCCTCACCTCTGACCCCGGTGCAGCCTGAGGGCTTAGATCCCAGTTTGTAGACCAGTTGCTGGAAAGAGGTCCTGAAGTGGTGGGAGAGTTGTGTTCTGAGGTTGCCTCTCAAAGGAGGAGAGTGCGGAACCCCAGGTGGGATGATCAGTAGCAACTGGAAACTACAGTGAAAGGAAGGGTAGAGAATGGCTATTATGTGCTTGTGGTTACTGCCCCCCACTCTGTGGATTGGCGAGAACCGGAGGTCTCTGGATGGCCTAGGGCATGGTCCTGGCTGTGGACAACTAGGAAGTACCAGTGGGGTAGAATAGTTGTTCCTGAGAGAATGGACAGAGAGATCCAAATGGGTTCAGATTGGCATAGAACTGGAATATGCCCCTGCTGTTGTGGGCCAGGGTCCATATTATATTGCCCAAAGCAGGGAAGCCCATCAGGGTAGTGATTGGTCTCCTCTGTGTTGTGCCTGGAAGAGGGTTGTGTTGGACTTGGCCCTTTTTGCAGAGTCATCCTTGAACTTTTTACCTTCCTCCTGTATTTTATCTGACCTGATGTTGGCTGTTTTATGACTCTGGGCTCTTTACCACTACTGATCAGTGCTAAAGTGCATATGCTCTCAATGTTAAATTGATGTAGGGATTAGTGTCTCCATGATTGACTTATTTGGTTTACTTGTTAGACCCTAGCACAGTGTACTGCGTGTGCCCAGGGCTTGGAAATCAAATGCTGCTGGTGGGCTTGCAGCACTGATTGTGCCACCCAATGGAGCAGCTTGTAAAGTGTGTCTCAGGTCTGCCATTGCAGAGCTTGTGTGCAGTCTGGTACTGCCATGTTGACTGGGCAGGTGCACCCACTTTCCAGTCCCTGAACCTTCCCTTTTATACATATTAGTCACCCCTAAGGTAGGCCCAAGAGCAGGGTGCATTGTAGGTAAAAAGGTAGGACACGCCCTGATGTGTGTGGCATGTCCTAATAATGAATTACAGCCATTTTCGTTTTTCACTATTGCAAGGCTACCTGTTCCCCATAGGCCAGAATGGGCAGTTTGATTATAACATCTTATAATCCTAACTGATTCAGGAAACTATGTAGAAATTCGAGTTTAGTATGCCTGAACTCAGAATGATAAAATGCATGTTTTAGGGAAGTTGGTTTTAACATTCTGTGTTTGAAAATACCACTTTTAGAAAGTAGATAATTTCTTGCCTAACTATCCAAGCCTGCTTCTGCTAGGTTGTGTATTCCTTGTCTGGGGTTTGAGTGACAGGGGCTGAGGGATTTAAGGAGACAGTGTGAGTCAGAACAGGGCTGAACAGAGAGATCTGCATGCAGATGGGAGGGAGGAGTTGCACCTGGGACCTGAATAGGGTGGTGCTTCCCTCCACAATGCTGGCTCCACCTCCTGTGATGCATCTGATGTCCCTGGCCTAGACTGTGAAAGAAAGAAGAAGTCTTGTCAACAAAGTGCTTCAGGACTGACCGGAACTGGTTTGGACTAGGCAAAGGCCTCTCTGTCTGCCTTCAGAGAACAAAGAGAAACTTTGTATAAAAAGGGGGACCCAGACCCCAGAGCTTTGGATCAGTTCTGGGAATCAAAACGAACCTTTGCTGAGAAGAAGAACCAGGAAGCTGAAGGAGGAGACTATCCCTGTGCTGTGTGTTTGGGGTTGGCCTGCAGTGGTTGCTTCATTGCCAAAGAAAGGAGAAAAGGACTGAGTGTGCTTTCTATCAACTTGAAAAAGAAACTCCAAGGGCTTGAACTAGAGCTTGCCTCCTGCCTGAAGTCTCAGAGATACAAGACTTCACCAACAAGCTACCCCCTGAATTCCCTTGCTGGGAATCGAAGTGCCTGCTGTTGTGTTGGACCTTCTGAGAGAGTGCGTTTCGCTGGGTGCTGGAAGCGCAACCCAATGACGAGAAGCGTGTCGCCACCACAGCAGCTGTCGTCGCATCGCCGAAGAAGCAAGCCGCCGCTGTCATCATCGCCGAAGCGCGGTGCATCACCGGACAAGAGGGACGCTGCCACAGAGGTCGCCCTCGCATCACCGGAGAAGTGCGTCTCAGGGCCTCTCTCGGCTCCGAAGATCATCGAGTCGCCGCACGGCCGTTGGGCATGCACTCATTGCACCAACGTTGTCGCATCGTAGCCAAGACGCCATTTTGCCGCATCGCACCGGAGAAGAGTATCGCATTGAGGTACCATCTTGTTGCATCGTACCGGAGAGCAGTAAGAAACCGACGCATCACCTCCCCACACAGTAAGGAAGTGAGCATCAACTCCCCTGCACAGAGGTAAGGAACCGGCGCATGCACTCCCCTGCGTGTAAGGAACCAATGCATCACCTTCCCTGAGACCCTTTTCTTTTCTTTGCGTTACGCATTTAAGGTACATTGAGAGTAAAGTGTCACATTTACAACTTGAGAGAGTTGAGCTATTTTATAACATTTTAAAGTCTATTTTTGAGTACAGTATTGTGGATTTTTGTCGTTTGGTCTTGTGTTAAGTCTATATACAATACTTATTTTTATAATACAACCTGTGTGGTGTCCATCTGTAGTGTTGTCACTGTATTACTGTATGTGTTCACAAATGTTTTACACACTGCCTCTGATATAAGCCTGCCTGCTCATGCCAAGCTACCAAGGAGGTGAGCAGGGGTTATTTTAGGAGTGTAGCCCCTTACCCTGACTAGATGCAAGGGTCCCTATTTGGTCAAAGGTACCTACCCCTGCCAACTAGAGACCCCACATCTAACAGTAACCTTAACTTTCTGTGGGCTTTCCTGGTTGCTCCCGATGTGCCCTGACTCTCCATAGCTTGTGGAGTCCACAGAACCTTGCTGGTCTACACCAAAGCTTCTTTTCTCTGACCACATGGGTTGCAGTTGCCAAGGCTTGTTGGTCTCCAATCAGGACAACAACCTCCCCAGCACTCAACATCCTTTGTGAGATAGCTCACCTGCGGACTTTGGTCATCATCGACATCTACTGGTCCCCGTGGCTGCAAAGTCAAGCTTCACCTCTTTGCACCTGAGGCACCCGACATCAGTGGGCATTTGTCTACTGAGCACATGGTCACTGGCTAGTGACCCAGACTCTGTCCCCTCTGCTTTCAGGTTCTTCTCATCTCCTATCCAGGCTTGCATCACAGTGGACACTTTCCTCTTCATAGCAGTAGCACTTTGCAGCATCTCGCCATTGAAAACTACAACGATTCCCGACACTATTTGACACCTATGCACCTGGCTTCCCTGGGTGAAGAAACACACGAACCCCAGTGCTCACATGGGTGCTGGCCTTAGAACCTTCGAAGTCTAAAAGGGTTTGCTCAAAGTGTACTTAAACTCTAAAATTCCAACTGCGACTTTACCATAGGATTTTATGGAGCTAGTGGCTGTGGTCTCACACTGCATGTGTCCCCCGTGGGTCCCCTCTGTCACTAGCTCAGGTGGTTCCTTAGGGTCCTAAAGATTCTATGTGCTCTAGGCACTGTGTCTAGTCAAGTAAGTGTCGTTATACCACTTTCTTAATATATGGTTTGGTCTCCCCCTTGGGTCCATTGTATATTGTGCTATTTACTTGCGTTCTTTTGTGCTAATATTGTATACCTTGCTCTCTAATCTCATAAAGAGGATAGTAGAAAGTGTTTAGTAATAAATACATATATTTTATATATATCTTGTATGGTTCACCTTCCATTTGGTCATTTAAGAGGTTATAATCTGGTAAACCAAGCTGCTTTACACTGCTTCAAGACTTAGCCTGAAGGCTGCTCTCCATAGCTACCACTAGGATAGCTTTCAATAAAGTTTGTCTTAAACCTAATCATCAAAACGGGTTGCTTGGACTGGTACGAGGTGCCCACTATAACTAGTCGACAACATATACCAGGCCAACTTCTCACACACGAGAGGTAATTGTCAAATTCAAACCCTATATTTCTGCCTGAATCCACAAGAATTGGTGGGGGGTTTAGCTCTGGGGGCCACCATAGCTCAGAAGGTGGCGGAGTTGGTTGGTTGAAAAATAGAATCTCGTTTTATCTGTGTTAAGTTTTAAGCAATTCTCTGTCATCCAGTATAAGAGGTTATTCAGGCATTGCTTAACATTGACAAAAGATGCGTCCAGTGTTCTTTGAACGAGAGCACCAGCTGAATGTCATCAGCATACGAGACCACTCTCACTCCACATGTCTCGAACAAGGTCGCAGGGGGAGTAAGATATACATTAAGCAGTAAGGGTCTCAGTGCCGACCCCTGTGATACCCCGCAGACAAGAGGCTTCTGGGAGGAAACGCGAGGACGTAGAAACACTTGTGAGCAGTTTTCCAAGAACGATTGGAGCCAGGACAAAGTAGTTACATGTACTAACCAGATGCTTTAGACTCTCCAGGAGACTCGAGTGGGCTACTGTGTTGAATGCTGAGGACAGATTCAGCAGCACCAGCAATGCTGTGCTGCCCTGGTCCACCGCCTCTCGCATGGTTTCAGCAACTTCAGGAAGTGCTGTCTCCGTGCTGTATCCTGCTCTAAAACCAGATTGAGAGTCATGGAATCGATTGTTAGTTTCGAGAAATTCAGAAAGTAGTATCTGAACTTCCTTCTCCAGATTTTAGCTGGCGCAGGTAGAAGGGAGATTGGCCTAAAGTTCTTGTATACTGCTGGGTAGGTATCCGGTTTCTTAAGGATCAGCAGCAGATAGTCCTGTTTCCATGCAGCTGGGTAGATACCAGTTGTTAGGGAAGAATTCCAGATCTGGTTCAGGGGAACATTGAGGTAAGGGGCAAACAGTTTAAAGAACTGAGCCAGACAAGGGTCTTTCAGGAATCCAGATTTACATTTTTAAAATTCTCTGAGAGACACATCAGGTGTCAGTGGGCGAAATTCAGACCAGGTGCCTTGCAGATCAGAGGCGGGCTTTTGCGCAGTGGGGACGGGGTAGGGGAGAAGGCTGAGTAGATCATTTGAATTTCCTCCTGAAAAAAGTCGAATAGGTCAGCACAGAGGGTGGGAGAGGGGGTAACTGCCATCTAAAGCTGTGGGATTATTAAAGCATTGGACGATTTCAAACTGCTCTTTAACTGAGTTGTGGGCCTGTTTAATTTGATTAGAGAAGTAGTTCCTCATGGCACTGCGCTTTGCGGGGGTCATAAGATTTTCTACATGAGCGTTCAAGATTTTTGCATAAACTTTTCTCCCCTCATAGTTCCATGGAGAACCAAGGAGCTGAGAGCTTTTTCCTAGAGGATATCACTGATCTAAGAGGGGTCACACTGTCTAAGGCCAAGGTGACCCAGCTGTTGAAGCTAGATACATCCCCACTTTGGTCACCCTTAAGCTAGAGGGGTGCGTTTTGAAGCACAGGTCTCATAGTATCAAGGGTGACCTTCTTCCAGTTTCTCCTTTTGTTGGAGATTGATTTGGGCCTACAGGATATGGGTTTTACTTTGAGTTTGAAGCTGAATGGTACTAATAAATGATCTTTCCAGGTCAGTGGTAGAGGGGCCTCTACTATAAGGTTAGGTAGGATCTTCACAAAAAATAAGGTCCAGCATGATGCCTGCTACATGCGTTGGGGCGGTGACCCTTTGCGACAGATTTAGGCCTTCCAGGGTTTCTGCGAGCTGAGACACTTTTAGTCATTTTCCATTATCCATGTGGACATTGAAGTCGCCCAGAACAGTGAAGTTGGCGTGCTTCAGTGAAAGATCAGTGACAATGTCACAGAACTCTAATAGGTGGCAAGCTGGGGTGTCGGGGGTCTGTATGTCAGAATTCCAGCCAACTACGAGAAGGGCGAGTTTCTGACGCAGAAGGACAGAGCCTCAATGATCCCAATGTGCTAGAGTCTTTTACAGGAGATCTCCCAATCATCCATCATAATAATAGCCACATCACCACCTATCTTGTTGCCACTCTGATTAGCACATGTCATCCATAAAGCCTTTAGGTATGGCCAGGGTTAGAACTCTCTTTAAGCCAGGTTTCTGTTAAAAACATAAGATCCCAGGAGTTAGATTCCAGGGTGAGACACAGATGTCCTCTGAGTGTTCAGGAAGGGATCTACAATTAATCAAGCAGGTATTAATGTGGGTGTATGTAGCCCTAGGGTGTTTTGTTAGGGGCTTTAGTATGGCCGAACTGTCACTTGCCCTGCCTCCGTCAGCCACCAGCGGAAAGAGACATGTGTCACAACAGTAATCTTGGTTGACCGTCCCTAGGTACAACTTGGCCCTACCTGCACAATCCTCTTTATTCATATACAAAAGCTGACCTCTGGGCAAAAGAAATATTGGTCAAGGAGAGAAGACGGGCAGCATGGCTGGTTCTGGCCACGGTCCGGATGCGGATGGTCGCAGACGGGCTTCCTTTTGGCACGCCTTTGTCACATCAGCGGCACGCCCACTACGTGCGTCCACTGCACGTCAGCGTCGCGTCCGCGTCACGGCTCCCACTAAATAGGGTTTAAGGCTGGTCAGTCAACAACTAGACCGCCGACCCAAGATGGGGCCGAGGAATGACCCAACCGGGAGGAGGTGTCAGCCAGGCGAGCCAGGAGCCCCTCTTCACCAGCGTTACCCAGGTGAGCGAGGTAGTGCAAATGGCAGATTAAAATGGGTTAAAGAAAGGTAAGCGTCAACTCTCCTCCACCCTACAGCACACAGCAGTGCAGGAGTCTCACTCTCTACCTAGTCAAAGTTTCCCCCGGTAAAAGAACACATAGTAGGGGACAACAGGGAAAGGGTCATCATCAAATGTGATGGGGGATGGAGAAGAGGGCTTTTCCATGCTGAAAAGCGTTTTATCTCTGACACAAAACGCACATCTGTAATGTCTAATGCGAAACAGGCTGATTGATAGCGGCAGAGATGAACCCAGGGCCGGCTTTAGGGTGGTGCGACAGGTGCAACCGAAGTGGGCGCTGGCCTGGAAGGGGACACTGACATGAAGGGGGTGGGGGGGGCTGAGCTTAGCAATAAATTACGATTTAAAAGCACCTGATGCAGAGTTCCTTGAGTGTCAATCTTTCAGGCAGCAATAAAAATGTCGACCTAAATAACTCTTGTGATTAATGTTCCTGCTAGAGAGAGAGATGGAAGTATTGTATTGTGGCAGTTTTGACTCGCCCTAAAGTCCTAAAGTAGCACAGAGTGTTACTATGCCTGCTTCAAAGGACATTGCAAAAAACACAGTTGATGGACAGAATGTAGAACAATGTCATACATTCACCCCAGTACAAGGATCTGGGCCTAAATCCATCGTTTTTTTGCACTCCACACCTCCCTGGGTTAGACACTGGCTATATGCAAATCAGCTCTGACCCTGTGCCTCATGGGAACAGTCCAGTCCGAACTACCAAGCAATGTCTTTCCCAGACCGGAATCAAGCATCCAAGGACCGGTTTCTGGCTATCAACCTTCATCGGCCTGGATAGCTTGACTCCAGTGGTGTGGAGAGCCTGGGACCCACGTCTGAGCATACCCAGCCCACTCGGGGTGAAAATTGCAAAAAACACAGTTGATGGACAGAATGTAGAACAATGTGATACATTCACCCCAGTACAAGGATCTGGGCCTAAATCCATCGTTTTTTTTGCACTCCACACCACCCTGGGTTAGACACTGGCTATATGCAAATCAGCTCTGACCCTGTGCCTCATGGGAACAGTCCAGTCCGAACTACCAAGCCATGTCTTTCCCAGACCGGAATCAAGCATCCAAGGACCGGTTTCTGGCTATCAGCCTTCATCAGCCTAGATAGCATGACTCCAGTGGTGTGGAGAGCCTGGGACTCACGTCTGAGCATCCCCAGCCCACTCGGGTTGAAATTGCAAAAAACACAGTTGATGGACAGAATGTAGAACAATGTCATACATTCACCCCAGTACAAGGATCTGGGCCTAAATCCATCGTTTTTTTGCACTCCACATGACCCTGGGTTAGACACTGGCTATATGCAAATCAGCTCTGACCCTGTGCCTCATGGGAACAGTCCAGTCCGAACTACCAAGCAATGTCTTTCCCAGACCGGAATCAAGCATACCCAGCCCACTCGGGGTGAAAATTGCAAAAAACACAGTTGATGGACAGAATGTAGAACAATGTGATACATTCACCCCAGTACAAGGATCTGGGCCTAAATCCATCGTTTTTTTGCACTTGACTCCACACCACCCTGGGTTAGACACTGGCTATATGCAAATCAGCTCTGACCCTGTGCCTCATGGGAACAGTCCAGTCCGAAGTACCAAGCCATGTCTTTCCCAGACCGGAATCAAGCATCCAAGGACCGGTTTCTGGCTATCAGCCTTCATCAGCCTGGATAGCTTGACTCCAGTGGTGTGGAGAGCCTGAGACTCACGTCTGAGCATACCCGGCCCACTCGGGGTGAAAATTGCAAAAAACACAGTTGATGGACAGAATGTAGAACAATGTCATACATTCACCCCAGTACAAGGATCTGTCAATCAACTGTGTTTTTTGCAATTTCAACCCGAGTGGGCTGGGGATGCTCAGACGTGAGTACCAGGCTCTCCACACCACTGGAGTCATGCTATCCAGGCTGATGAAGGCTGATAGCCAGAAACCGGTCCTTGGATACTTGATTCCGGTCTGGGAAAGACATGGCTTGGTAGTTCGGACTGGACTGTTCCCATGAGGCACAGGGTCAGAGCTGATTTGCATATAGCCAGTGTCTAACCCAGGGTGGTGTGGAGTGCAAAAAAACAATGGATTTAGGCCCAGATCCTTGTACTGGGGTGAATGTATGACATTGCTCTACATTCTGTCCATCAACTGTGTTTTTTGCAATTTCAAACCGAGTGGGCTGGGGATGCTCAGACGTGAGTCCCAGGCTCTCCACACCACTGGAGTCATGCCATCCAGGCTGATGAAGGCTGATAGCCAGAAACCGCTCCTTGGATGCTTGATTCCGGTCTGGGAAAGACATGGCTTGGTAGTTCGGACTGGACTGTTCCCATGAGACACAGGGTCAGAGCTGATTTGCATATAGCCAGTGTCTAACCCAGGGTGGTGTGGAGTGCAAAAAAACAATGGATTTAGGCCCAGATCCTTGTACTGGGGTGAATGTATGACATTGCTCTACATTCTGTCCATCAACTGTGTTTTTTGCTTCAAAGGACAGCACTGTATTTTATGTGGATATCAGAGTGGATTAGTACAGCCAGCCTTTACCAGCACTTTAAAACAAATAAATGTATGGGAGAAAGGGGCTATGGAGAGATGAGGGCAGTACGTAATTTGCAAAAAATATAATTGCCAGGGCTCTCTCCAAGAGGCCACTGCACCTTTTACCACGCGTTGCCGCGCCAGCTCTGCCAATGACAGTAACAACACAAATACTAACATTCACACTCCTACAAGTGTTACATTTAGGACTATTACAGGCCTCCAAAGCTATATGAATGGTTTAAATGGAAGGTAATATTCATTATGTGTATTGAGTTAATAATTAACTGATGTTGTGATCATCTTTAAATTAGCCAGACAGCGCCACCTTGTGGCACACTGTCACAGGCCCCGGTGCTAACAATTAAGTGCTGGTGCCGAGCACCAGAAAGGACCTGCTCAAATTAAGCACGGGATGAGGGCAGTTTTAACCGGGTGGTAGTGAGGAAATCAGAGGGAAGGTCATGGAGGGGATGCACCAAAAAAAACATTGTCGTACCACGCACCACCCGCACTAACACCGACTCTAGATTGTTCCTAGTGAATGGTTAGTGTTTACAGATATACTTCTTAAATGCTAAAGGAGGTGTATATTTCCAGAAGTATACAAGGAAAACATTTTAATCAACATAAAACTATAACTTAAGCTCAAAAGAATACATTTGTCCCTACTCGTTTAGATGTAAGATGTTCTCTGCTAGTAGGAGCCCAAGTGAACACTTTTCCACTTTAATGTGAAATGGCCCTTTCACCCAAGGCCAACCAAAATTGCATTCAGTGGCTTCTTTGACATTTTTTCTCTTTATCTTAGTATTCGTCAGGCCTTTCAGAAACAGCTGAAAAATAAGCATTTCAATAGATCGACAGCCCCTTGGTGCCAGGAAACATTTGTCCAGCTGCCAACCACTGATGTTATTTTAATCTGACAACTGACAATTATCCCTTATTGCTTGATTGCTCGGCTATTCTTTTAATCAATGCGCTGTTCCTTTCTGTTGCATACAATGGACTATTTAAATGCCCTTTGAAGTAAATCTGTGTTAGAAAAGAACTCAAGTATGAGCCACCATGCGATTTTTTTGATTTTAGGAAGACGTCTGTCATTACCATCACTCCCAGGTTATGCATGAAGTTATTATTAAAAGTCGACGGGGATTGTGCTAATCTCCGTAGATTCAAGTCACTGATGACCGAAGCACGCTTCTCAAGGTTATCAGACATCTGACAGAACTCCAATCTCCAGAACTATGAGCGGCGACAATCCGCCTTGGCTTCTTTGAGCGACTAACATAGATGTTGCTGTGAACGATCCCTGTAGGCTCTCATTGAGTCTTTGAGAGATAGCTGCTCCTCTTTCTGAAACTGAAGGGCGCTTTCGTGCCAAGGACGCGTCACCCTTTCATGCAGAGCCAAGGCCATGTATGTTGCATCGGATTCCAGCGGACAAAGGCGGCGTGTGAAAGGATATGTTTCTTCGCTTTCTGAGCGCAGCCTTGTTCGGTAGAACACAAGACGGAAGGGTCTGTGCGTGTGTGTATGAAGTGATTGCTACCCAGTGCCTCACATCACCTTTAAGCATCTCATTCTGGCGCGTGATACTCTAATCTGCAGCGGGAGGGCTACTGTGTGCGGCCACCTCGCTATCCAGCCAATCATATTGCTTTTACTGGTTCAACACTACCTCCCGCCTCCTTTGTAGCTCTATTGTGCTGCTCTACCTCCACGGCCCCTCAACTATTTCATTCTCTTTGGAACATCGCTACGCCATGCCGTCCAGGCTCTATGCCATTACAAAGAAAACCTTAAGAGAGACAGAGCTTTCCAGAGAAGCTCTCTAAAGAATCACCATTACAGAGGACAGAGAAAGCTCGAAAGAGAAATCTCAATTGTGATTTTTTAGCTACCTTTAAAAGGAATTCTGTAATGAATTCCTTTGAAACGAAAATGCATCACATTCATAATTTTATAAACCTACCGCAAGTCTAAACTACACCTTAACACCATCTGCTTCTCTTATCCTAATCCTAACCATAACAAAATAATTACCCAGTGCTTTATTTGAGCATTTGGAGGACATTAGCACTCATTTTGGGGGCCTGGATATATTTTTTTATCCTGACACACTTTCACTCCGAGCCAGAGAGAGAAAGAAAAGAAGGGGGCGAGAAGGAGGAAGTGAGAATAGGAATACAGTGACAAAGTTAGAAATCAGAAATGAAAAAGAATCCAGAAGACTAAGATATAGGGGCAGGAAGTGTAGGGTGTGGTAGTGTGGAAGAAAGGGGCAGGAAGGGTATTCACTGTTTGGCAGTGCTTGCACAGGGCTCCTAGAAAACATTTTAGGACGCAGAACTTATTTATTACAAATGATGCACTACCCTTAGACTGACCCTTTCTTAAACGCATCACGTTAACTTTAGCTCCAATACTTAAACTTTAGCAAGTAACTTGAGCAAAGTTAGCAAAGTCCTGCAAAAACGTCGCACTTTCCCATCTTCAATCAATCAATCAATCATATCATTTGTAAAGCGCACTACTCACCCGAGAGGGTCTCAAGGTGCTGGGGTGGGGAATGCTGCTACTGCTCGAAAAGCCAGGTCTTGAGGAGCTTTCTGAAGGTCAGAAGGTCAGCAGGTTTTGGGTCTGCCTTAGGTGGATGGGGAGGGTGTTCCAGCTCTTGGCGGCGAGGTGGGAGAACGATCTGCCGCCAGAGGTCGTTCTTCGGAAGCGGGGGACTGTAGCGAGGGCGGGGTCAGCGGAGCGGAGCTGGCGGGTGGGGGTGTAGAAGCTGAGTCGTCTGTTGAGGGAAGGAGGTGGTCCAGTCCTGGGCCTTCTCTTGGATCCCGGGGTTGTAGAGGCATGTTCGTAGTGTGTGGTGGCAGACCGTGTCGAAGGCGGCTGACAGGTCCAGGAGGATGAGGGCCGCCGTTTCTCCGTTGTCCAGCCAGGACTTGATGTCATCGGTAGCGGCGATGAGGGCAGTCTCGGTGCTGTGGTTGCTGCGGAACCCGGATTGGGAAGAGTTCGGGATGTTGTTCTCCTCGAGGTAGCGGGTCAGTTGTTCGTTGACGGTCTTCTCGATGACCTTTGCCGGGAACAGGGGCAGGGAGATGGGCCGGAAGTTCTTGAGGTCCTTGGGGCCCGCCTTGTGTTTCTTGAGTAAGGCGTTGATCTCGGCGTGCTTCTATCTCTCCGGGAAGATTGCTGTCTCGAAGGAGGTGTTAACAACTTTCCGGAGATGGTGTGCAATAGATGTGCTGGCTTTGTTGAAGATGTGATGTGGGCATGGGTGTGACGGAGATTCGGAGTAGATAGTGTTCATGATCTTGATGGTATTGTCGTCGTTGATGTTGGTCCAGGAGAGCAGGCGGTTGGTGCGGATGGTGGTCGTGGGAGCGGAGGTCTCAGTTGTTGTCATGGCGTTCGTGGCGTTGAAGCTGTCGTGGATGACTGCGACCTTGTGATGGAAGAAGGTGGCCAGGGAGTCGCACAGGTCTTGCGAGGGTGGGACATCGTTGGTGTTGGAGCTGGAGTTTGAGAGTTCCTTCACGATGTTGAAGAGCTCTTTGCTGTTGTGCGCGTTGTTGTCTAGGGTTTTTTTGAAGGAGGCCCTTTTGGCGGATTTGATGAGGTGATGGTGTCTGCGGGTGGCGTTTCTTGAGGACTGCGTGGCTGTCTGGTGTTAGTTTACGAAGCCAGATCTTCTCCAGCTTTCGGCAGGTTTGCTTGGAGGCCCGGAGGTATTCAGTGAACCAGCTGGCTTTCTTGTTGGCATGACTGTTGGAGGGTTTCTTGATCGGGCGAGGGTATTGGCGCAGTCATATATCCTCTCTGTGAGGTTGGGGGCGGCGGTGTCGGTGTCAGTGGGGTCTGCAGGTGGGCTCTGGGCGAGGGTGGTGGTTAGCTGGTCTTCGGTGGCTTTGCTCCAGAAGCGGCGAGGCATCTGTTGGGCGCGGTGGTGCATGGTGGGTTTCTTGAAGGTGAAGTGGATGCAGCGATGGTCAATCCAGTGGAGTTCTGTGGTGTGGGTGAAGGAGATGTGGGGGCTTGCGGAGAAGATGGGGTCAAGCGGGTGACCGGCAGAGTGGGTGGTTGTTGTGATGAGTTGTCTGAGTCTGAGGTTGGCTAGGTTGCCGATCAGGGTTGTGGAGTTTGTGTCGTTGTTGTTCTCGAGGTGGAAGTTCAGGTCCCTGAGGAGGATGTAGTCCATGGAGGTGAGGGCGTGTGTGCTGACGAAGTCGGCGATGGAGTCGCTGAACTGTGGTCGGGGTCCGGGGGGTCTGTAGATGAGGGTTCACGCAGCTCTGCTGTATAAGAGAGTACTGGCGCATAAATTGGGACTTTTGTTAAGTTTCCTCGTACAAGCCTACTTTTACTGCTTAAGATTTCTCTAATTTCATTTCTTTTCCAACTTTTTGCAAAGCTCAAAAATATTGTGAAAGTTTACCGAAAACAAGGCAACAAACTTTGCAACTTCAGATCCTAACTGTTACTCTTTCTATTCAAATCAAAATTAATCTTCCGCTTTTAATGTTTTTTTAATCAGTTTTGCTACAGAAAGCTACAACCATCTGTCACAGACAACATTGTATATAATGCTCCACAGAGCCAATCCTTGCTCAGGATTAGATGGTTTTTGTGTCAATTTAAGTTACATTGGTTTTATTGGTGGCTTTCATCCCAATTCCATATTTTTCCCATCCACAAGAGCCTTTTTGGTTTGACCATTCGTTGATTTGTCATTCGTCCTGCTCACGCTGCCCTGAAATCTGCTTTTTTATTTTAATCACATACAGCACCATGCAAAAGCAGATTTTGTTTTTGTATCGGCACTCTGTCTCTCAGTTTAAGAATGCCACCTCTGCAGCCACTATGATTGCGTTGTAGTGCATAAACAGCTGGACTTTTCTTCGCCAAGGCATTAACGTCATAGCAATAACGTCAACTCTGAAATATAATGCGCACGCAGAGGCACATTTCAAGCCCACAACTGTGTTTGCAGATAATTAAAGGGGCTCATTTATGAGAAGGATACGCCACCGGAGCGTAACGTTTTCTGACACTATGGCAACACAAACCTCTCAACAATATATGTAAGGCCATGCAAAGCCACTTTGCATGACCTTGCGTGGCCTCATAGATTTGCAATAGGACAAGGCAGCGCAATTCCATGCAGTGCCTTACTCTCCGCCAGGGAAGCGTTCCATAGTGATTGCAGTGGGTTTCCCCACTCAACACCCATGGAATTTGATGCTGCCTCGGATTAACTTAATCACATAGACCTGGGGCACCGCCAAAATCTTATGCCTCCTCAGAGCAGGAGTAACAAAGAGAAATATCCTTCTTTCTCCTCGTTTTTAGGTCTTGCCTACACAGCGCGCATGTGCTGCATAGGAAAAAGACCTTTAGCAATCGATTCCATTTTTCTGCCAAAAACATGCACGCGTTGCATTGCTTTGAATGGCAACGCATGCACGTTTGGTCTATTTCCTTGCGGGAGCGAGCTTTAAAGCCATCTGTTTGTAATTATCAGATGGTTCCTGCTCGCTCCCGCAAGGAAAACAGGTGCAGGCCCCCTCCTCTCCCCCCCCCCGTCTGCTGCCTCCTCTCCTCATCATTTTATTTTTACTTGGAGCGTACGCGCGCTTGTTTTCTAGAGTCCATGGTGTCCATACGTCACTGCATGAAAACTCGCGTGGTCAAAGTGGGCTGCGGTGTGAACCCTGCTTTATTATGGGCTAGTCTACTTCTGAGTAGGAATATTTTGTAATAGGAACTATGGTAGGAGAGCGAAAGCTGACAGGAATAGCAGGGGGATTAGTGTGCATCAAAGCATGAAAGTCCCGTTAAGTTCGGGTGTGCCTCTTCATCAAGGAAAGTTTCTAAGTTTAGATTCGCCAACTCACGGGCACCCATGTTACTGGTGGGCACTGCCCTGTGTGCGCTCACTCACTGATCGCACAGATCCTCAGCAAATCCCCCAGCGGAACGTTAGCTTTATTAAATAAAAACACCGCTAACAATTTACTAAATATGCCCGATCAGGGAGAGAGACCTGTAGGAAACTAGGAATCGGTTTCGGATTAGGATCAGTTCTAAAACAGTCCTTCATTCAAAACTGTAATTTTGGAAAATTGGGTATTTTTATACTTGTTCGCCGGTTGCAACGGTCACGTGGGCTTTTCGTACTATCAATATTACCAAGGGTTGTTACAGAAAAGTTTTCACTCGTTTCAATGGTACTCCCTTTATTGAGACAAAGGTGAACGCCGATTCAGCCTTGGTGGAAGTTGATCCTGTGACTTGAAGATTATGCTGAGAGATCTCTGCAGCAGGTGCACTATCCCAGCAAGCTAAGTGGGCTCCGACCCTTTGGGAATGGACTCTGTACAGAGTAGGCATATTTCTCCGGTCACAGTCTCGTCACCAGGAACTGTTGGAGGTTTTAACCAGTGTCTCACAGTGTACAGACAGGTCACATACAGCCGAGACACCACAAGGGTACACTTCACTCCGTTAACAAATGCTTGGGAGTCACCCACAGGGAGTGTTGTGATGGTGGTTGCTGTTCTGAGAATGTGGCAGAGTGTGAATTCGATGCTAGTACCGAGGACAACTGCGCCTGCTGGACTGACCTGACAACAACGCTCAGGTGCCCGGTACCTTACCTGGCTCATGCCGACTCCCATGGCTCCCAGAGGTGCCTGGTAACCAGGCGCACCGTCTGCAAACAGCACAAGTAGGTGGGGTGCTATGAGGCCCCACCCCCTGGGACCCTGCTGATAGCAGAGGTCACGTGAGGAGGTGACGGGCAAAGAGCCGGAGGAGTCGGTGTGAGGGATCTTGACCTGGGAACGCCGAGAGAATGACATTGCACATTGGCTTGAGTGCCTGCTGCAAACTTCCTGTGTGAGACATAAGGAAGCAGGCCGTAATCCGCCTTTTATCCTTGGTACATCCATACATCATGTACCAATATCTTGAGTTCTAACTTGTAACCCCGACATTGTAGCTTTTAGTGTCGCTGTCCACGTGGCCACTTACCGTTAACAGGTGCGGAGCAAATCCACATAGGTGTTAGCCATGAGTTAGCCATGAGGCATGCCCTATGATCGTCCCTCCGCCCATACAGGGAAACATAATGCACGTGAGAATGGGAGTAGAGTTAGCAAAATAAGTCTATCTGTTTTAAGTGTTCAGTACAAACATTTAAAATTTGATAAAGTACTTTTTGAAATGTGACAGAGTTGTAAGTACGAATAGGTCAACAAATAATTGTTCGTTCACACATTCAAATCAGACAAACTTCACTGTTTCACTGTCGCCTCTGCAAAAAACGTTTGTTGTGGCCCCACTCCCTCACACCAGTGTTAATGGCTTTCAGGGGTGTGTTATGCATTTAATCCTGGTTCATCTTTTTCTGGTCTCCCATTCCATTTTGGACCTTCTAAGCGTCTACTTCACAGTTGATTAGTTACATCACAGTTCGAGGTATCAATAGCTCAGATTACCACGCCCCAGTGCTTTATGGTCATCGTAGTTATTTAGCACGCGATACGTCTTCCAGTGTCATTTGCAGGGCCAGGCCGGGCACACTTGTGTTTACACAGCCTCGGCCTGCTGACATCCAAACACCTCAGTAATACGCGCAACCAAGAGAGCACAGACCCCGTCTCATTTCCACACGCTCTGACATGGCTCTTTTCCTACAGCCTCCGTCACTTGTAGCTCCATTCCTTCCTCTCTTCCACGCCGATACACCAGCCTCTCTAGGTCCCCCCTTCATCTCTCTCTCCTCCCCTCACCCCACCTCACTCTCTCTACTGCCCTTTCCACCTTAATCTTCCTCACAACATCGTCAAAGAGTTCTCCCACCCCAGAGCCGGAAACAACGACATCACTCCCTCGCAAGACCTCCGCGACTCACTCGCCTCGTTCTTCCACCGCAAGACCGCCGATATACACAACAGCTTCGGCACACCAACCACGCACCCAACCACCGAACCAACGCCCCCACCACCACCCTCTGCGCCTGGACCCCGGTCAGCACCGAAGACACCACCCGCACGATGAACACCATCCACTCCGGATCACCAACCGCCCCCTGCCCTCACCACGTCTTCAACAAGGCCGACTCCATCATCGCACCCCAACTCCGGGACATCATCAACACCTTCAACACTGCCACCTTCCCGGAGATCTGGAAGCACGCAGAGCTCAGCGCCCTCCTGAAGAAACCAACAGCGGACCCCACCGACCTTAAGAACTCCCGCCCCATCTCGCTCCTCCCTTTTCCTGCCAAAGTCATCGAGAAGACGATCAACAGACAGCTTGCCGCCTTCCTCGAGACGAATGGATCCCTCGACCCCTCGCAGTCCGGTTTCCGAGCCAACCACAGCACCAAGACCGCCATCATCGCTGCCACTGACGACATCAGATCCCTGCTCGACAACGGGGAAACAGCGGCCCTCATCCTCCTAGACCTCTCTGCAGCGTTCGACACTGTCTTCCACCGCACCCTAGTGCAGCGCCTCAGCAACATCGGAATCCAAGAGAAGGCACTGGAGTGGATCATCTCGTTCCTCGCCGGAAGAACACAGAGAGTCCGCCTCCCCCCGTTCAGATCCGAGGCCACCGAAGTCATCTGCGGCGTACCACAAGGATCATCACTCAGCCCAACCCTCTTCAACGTCTACATGAGCCCTCTCGCAGCCATTGCACGCAAACACAACCTCAACATCATCTCCTACACCGACGACACCCAACTAATCCTCTCCCTCACCAACGACCCCGCCACCGCCAGAACCAGCCTACACGAAGGGATGAAAGACGTCGCCGAATGGATGAAGAACAGCCGCCTGAAACTGAACTCAGACAAGACGGAAATCCTCATCCTGGGATCATCGCCCTCCGCCTGGGACGACTCCTAGTGGTCCCATGCCCTGAGCACCACTCCCAAACCAACGGACCACGCACGCAACCTGGGCTTCATCCTGGACTCCTACCTCTCGATGACCAGACAAGTCAACGCCGTCTCATCATCATGCTTCAACACCCTGCGCATGCTCTGTAAGATCTTCCGAAGGATCCCCACGGAAACCAGGAAGACGGTCACCCAGGCACTCGTCACCAGCCGACTGGACTACGGAAACACCCTCTACGCCGGAAACACAGCCAAACTTCAGAAAAGACTCCAGCGCATCCAGAATGCCTCCGCACGACTCGTCCTGGACATCCCCCGACACAGCCACATCTCTGGCCACCTGAGAGACCTGCACTGGCTCCCCGTCAGCAAGAGGATCACGTTCAGGCTCCTCACCCACGCACACAAGGCCCTCCACGACCTGGGCTCCAAGTACCTCAACAACCGCCTGACCTTCTAGGCGCCCACCCGCCAGCTACGATCGACCAGCCTCGCCCTCGCCGCCGTACCACGCATCCGCAAAGCCACCGCCAGGGGAAGATCCTTCTCCTACCTGGCAGCCAAGACATGGAAATCCCTCCCGATCCACCTCCGGCTGACCCAGGATCATCTCTCCTTCAGGAAGCTCCTCAAGACCTGGCTCTTCGAGCAGTAATTGACCCGTCCCCCCCAGCGCCTTGAGACCCTTCTGGGTGAGTAGCGCACTATACAAATGTCCATGATGGATTGATTGATTGACAACTCTTTCTCTTCTCGTCTTTTCCCTTCTCCTGTACCTCCCTCTTTCGTTCTCTTTTCCTGTCACCCTTTCTCTCCTCTCACTTTCCCTGCCTCTGCTTCTCTCACACAGTTCTATCTATGACGTATCTGACATAGCCCTCTCTCTGCTTGCCTCTGGGTCTCTAGTTCTCCCATAACGCTCTCCGTCTCAATGTGTTCGACAAATCTTGTACTCCTTTCTCAATATTCTGCTTCTCAATATCTTCTCCTAGTCAATAACTCAATAACCCCTCCCAATGGCACTCTCAGGGACCCTCTTAATATCCACTCTCACAACGTGAATGCGGTCTGTGTTTTCCAATTGCTGTGTCCCCTCTCTAGTTCTCCCCAGTGCCTCCTCTGATTATATCTTTCTCAGCGCCCTAAGCCGGGTCGCACTCTGCTGGCCATATTTCAAACTTGCTGCCCAGCACATTTTGCTGATGTTCTTCCAAGGCTTTCTAAATCGAACATTGGCATAGCCAATAGGTCTTTCCTTTGGGACCTTATAAGTATTTAGCTATGCAGCAGGTCCCAAAGGCGAGACCTATTGGCTATGCCAATGATTGTTTCCTCTTTCCATGTATGCTGCATTCTGTAGCACACATAGAAAGAGGAAAACGCCTATTGGATTGTTTTTGTGCAGGAAGGTGCTGCTTCCTGCACAAAAACAATTCTGCATGGAACGCAGAATGCAAGGGTGTCTGCATTGGCGCTAGGCAGCAAACTGTGCACCAGCACAGGAGGAAAGGATAGCACTGCACCGTATTTCATAAATACAGAGCATTCTGCCCTTTCACATTAATGCAGGGCAGCGCAGCACAAAGACCGAGCAGTAGATGCAGCATGCCTACAAGGAAGTTGAACTGTATTTGTATTTCTTTAAAGCTTCACCCACAGATCGATTGTGAGTCGTAAGATGAACAGTTTGAATAGCGCTGTATGAATTATTACAATGTTGAGTAAAAGTGGTAGTTTAAAAACAACTAAAGGTGTGGGCACTGTGGTTCTATCGTGAAATGTTTATGCACTTGGATTCTCTAAGGCGCTTGATCAGTTTTTTCTTGTAATCAAACAGTTCATCGTAACCTCACGCTTTACTCTTTTGACACCTCTGACTGAACAAGCATTGGCACTGGCAACTGGTCTCGCTTATATGTTGACGTACATGCCGTACCAAATTCCTCTTCAAGTGTCCTTTACCTACTCTTGAAATTATTTATTTTCAATTATATATCTTTGCATTGTGATAATATGAGGCATTTTTCTTAGTAGTGGTTTATTGGGAAAGATATTTCTTTGTTAAGGCTTCTATGTAATTTCCAATCATATTGTGTTACCAGCATTTGTACAGCAATTTTCCTCAATGACTATGATCTTTTTGGACTTCTGAATTCTGGGCACCCAATCCAAAAGTTGATGAAATGTATCTTTCACTTAAATCCTCATAGTCTTAAGCCATGGTGTTTAGTCAATAAAGTTACATTCAGATTCTTAAATATTTATAATTCAGTGCTTTTGTGCTTTGTGCCAGGTAAACAGATACATCTGCCAAAGGACTTATATATTTTTAACAGTTTTTTTTATACATTTGGGAGATGTTTAGTTTAGTTTTCAATTGAAGGGCATATCTTACATACATTTCTATACTTGAATATCCACCAATAAATATTAAGTCAAAAATAAAGTTAGAAACATCTGTTCATTATAGCCCTTCAAATGACACAACTGCTACAGCACATGCTATGAAAAACCCACAGTACTATTATATTTGTATGTAAAAACGGCCATTAAGCTTCCAGCGTGCCTCATATATGGGATGATGTACCCCTTGACTTAAATTATGTGTATATTGCAAGTCACTGAGAAATTTCATGACAATATAGATGAACAAGGCTGAAGGCCAAGTTTTCCTATAAGGTTATGGAACTCCGAGGTGATTAGCAGTATCCTTATCATGTACAGCAGGGAGTGGTTTATATCCTTACCATATATGATCACATCATCACCATTCCCACAAACCACTTAAAACCTTTGGTGTAGCACTTTCTTTGAAAAAAGAGAGCATATTTTTCAAATATGATCAATAAAAATAGAAACTCTAGTACAAAATTAACGCCTTTAACACCGCGGCGGCACCGCCTCAGTGCGGGCGCTTTAATGGGTGGGCGGGGCTGCGACGGCCAACGTTCATGCGCAGCACCAGGGAGAGAGTGCTCCCGTCGGCCGTTGGCCGACGGGAGCACGGAAGGGGTTAAACGCGTCAAAGAAGCTGTTAGATATTTGTTGGAAAAAGATATTAGAATTGGCTTAAGACAAGTCATTTAAAAAAAAGAAAAAGGTGCAGTAGCTTGAAATGAAACATGCTAAAACCTTCTAACTTTCCTAACTTCTGCCTTCAGAGTGCAAAAAAAATAATATTGTCATGAATGTCCCCTTTCTGCTTGTGATGGTACTGCTATGAAAACAGAGCAGAAATAAGAAAAGTCATGTTTTGTTGTATGCTCTGTGATTTGACTTGCCTTTTCCCTTGGCTGATGGCACTGACAGGAAACATAGTGATATCAGAACTCGACAATCAAGTTCTGACGCAATTTCTTTATACTTGACAAGTGGATGCGTCAGAAGTCATTGATTACATTGGTGCGACTCCTACACCCTGTCTCAGACAGTGATCAAGCCAGCAAACCTTAGGAGGAATCACCTGTATACCACCTATAGAGTCTACTGGACGCCAGGGAAACTATCCAAGATAAGCACTGCATCATACTACTGCCCCAGATGTAAAGAACTGGCTGCTGACGACTATCACATGTTTCTGGGCTGCCCAAGGATTGCTCAGTATTGGGCCAGGGTGTGCGGCTTCCTAGAGGAGGTTTTATTATGACCAATCGAACTCACACTGGTCTTTTTCGGCCTTACAACAGATTATTGTATAAATTCCCCAAATACAAAACTGATATTCTATGTTATAGTTATCGCCAGGAGGGAAATCTGTAGGGCATGGAAATCAGAGTCCCCACCAACTTTTACGGAATGCCTGAGAAATATTATTTTGACAAGTCAATCTGATATGGCCTGTGATTAATCTAGCTGTGACAAGGTCTGGGCAGCCTTGGAGTCCTGGAGGATAAAATTATCTTAGTCCTATGATTATGCCAGAGGTTCATTGTCCGGTCCTCCCTAGTAACTTGCTTTCTATCTAGTCAAGAAAACGGGAGTCGGACCAGGAGACAGCCCTTCCTCTGGGTGAACTCTGTTTGCCAGGCACAGACATATCCAGGGCGAAACCGTTTTTCCTTTTCTGTCAGTGCAGAAGGCATGGAGGGACCCCATCTAGAGTTCAAAAAATCTGATGGCATGTATGAGGACAAAAAAGTATAAAACATTTTTTTAAAAAGAAGTCATTGATTATAAGGAAATTAGAGATGTTTTAATGCAAGGATTACAGAATTCAATGTATGATATCGTAATACAGGAATTTGCGCCAGTGTCACTATTGAAACCAGCGGCCATGCAGAATGGTGCTGTGCGTTTCCTTTTTCCGTCTAACGCTCAAAGATTAACTCTAAGGGCCTGATTTAGACTTTGGCGCATAAGCACTCGCGCAATGCCGCCTCCGCTGCACCAAAGCTGCGCAAGTATCGCGACCGAATTACGAGTTGAAAATGTGCAAGTCATAATACGATCGGCTGTCCTTTGGTCAATCCCATGGCAGTGCCTTGAGAACAAGCACTGCAATAGGAACCACCAAAAGGTTCCAGCACAGCGTGGACTGTGATGTCCATGCCATGTTGGAACTGGGGGGAATACAGACAGGGGGCACATTTTGTGCACCCCTGAATGTATCCCTATGGCGTGGGGGGTATGGGGGCCCTGTAGGGCCTTCTTTGTTCTTGCACCAGCAGCTTTTTCATGGCGGGCTCTGCCATGAAAGGCTGGCAGTGCAAGAAGTCAGAATATGCTCCCGCTCCCAGCGCTGCAGATTGTGTGTTGACGCTGCAGAGGCAGGGCTCCAGGACGCCATATTGGGGGGATTAAGGGTTGCGCTCGAGCTGTTGGACGCCTCCCACCCGCCTCTAGATTGTATAAAATGATGACGTCTTCCCGTCCGCTCAGCGGGCGGGCGCAGCGGGCGCGACGGCGGCGCACCAAAGGCGCGCCAAAGGCAAGCCCATCTGCGCCAGTCCGCGACCGGACGGGACCAGGGGCCATAATCCCTGCCCCTTCTCTAGATTATAATAGGAAATACAGCTCTAACTAATTACTCAGCCTGCGACCATCTGCAAAGGTATTATGCAATCACTTTTATCACCCCCTAAATCTGCCACCACAATGTCAGTATTGCAACTCCGACTCTAAAGTCACTCCCACCAATAAGACTCAACACTTCTATAAGATGTTTCTTCTTAACTGCAGATCTCTGCCCAAACATCAAACAGAACTATCCCTGTTATTGGACGAGCTAAACCCGGATATATTCTTTCTCACTGAGACGTGGCTGACTCCGCATTCAGAACCCGACATAATACATGCACTGCCACAGGGATATCAAATAGCAAGGATAGACCGCTCAACTGGGAAAGACGGGGATTAGCAATAATATTTAAAGATCAATATACCTGCTGTTGCTCCCCCAGCCCTTTTTTGGACTGCGAAAGTCTGTCCTTTACTTTGCAGCTTTCACCAAATATTAGCTTTTCGGGAGCACTGATTTATCGTCCTCCGGGATCGGTTAAACAGTTCCTGTGCTCCCTGCCTTCAGTGGTTGCAGATCTCGCTGCCACGGCTGCTAATTTCACACTGTTGGGTGACTTGAATATACATTTCGATGATATTGGGGACCATACGGCTCAAGAGTTAACCGCTGACTTTTCCGCGTTACAGCTAGCTCAGCTTGTCTCACTACCCACTCATACCAAAGGGCATTTGCTCGATCCTGTGTTCAGTAACTGCCCTGATATGAAGGCAGATTCCCCTATCACGCTCCCGTGGACTGACCACTGGCTATTCCCGCTCATCTGGAACATTCACAAACCCCCTGAACTAACACCAGTGCTACGGGAAGCACGAAATTGGTCCAAACTCACACTTGACAAGTGGGTCGATGAGCTACAAGCCACAATACCACCCATCAACGTAGATCCCTTGATAGCTAACGATGAATTTAACAACTGGGTAACTAAATCTCTGAACATCATACTTCCCGTTAGGATAACTCGGGCAAAGAGATCCAGGACCTCGGCCTGTGGTATTCAGAGGAGCTTAGGGACATCAAGCGCAAATGCAAGAGGTTAGAGAGGAAATGGCGTCTGGGTTACACAGACCCAGACAAAATCTTGTATAGAAAATCCATCAGTGACTACAAGAAGGAGATAAAAAAAGCTCATACACTGTATTACACGCAAAGAATCTCCGAAGCCAACTATAACTCTAAGGAGATCTACTGAATTGTAAAGAGTCTTACTAAATTACCCCAGCCCCCCGTAAATTGTGAAGACTCACAAGCTCGCTGTAATGATCTAGAGGACTTTTTTTTACAACAAAGTGGACCTCATTTACTCATCATTCTCAAACATCATTTCAAATGCCCCAGCAGACTTCCTGGCTAACTCTAAAAAGGACAAAATAGGTAGTTTGTCACCTGTGCTGGCTGAGTTTCCTTTGCTACACCCGGAATTACTTGCCACATTTATGAGGCAAGTAAAATCAGGCTCTCCCTGTGATCCTGCACCTCCGAGTTCCCTAATGGCCGTTAGCCATACTATTCTTCCTGTCATGCTGGAGGTACTAAATGCCTCAATCTCCACTAATACGGTCCCACCAGCATGGAAAGAGGCCAGAGTGAGGGCACTCGTGAAGAAACCTAACATGGATATAAATAACTTCAGCAATTATCGTCCCATCTCCCTGCTCCCCTGGATCGGCAAGATACTAGAGAAATATATCAACGGTCTTTTGACCAATTTTCTAGAAAACAATCAGCTGCTTGATCTTTCTCAAACGGGTTTCCGCCCCAAACATGGGACGGAATCTGCTTTGTTAGCAGTTTTGGAGGAAACTAGAGGAATCTTAGATCGAAGGGAATCGGCGGCTGTCATCCTCCTCGATCTAAGCGCTGCTTTTGACACCGTGAACCATGAAATCCTACTGCAGCGTCTCTATGATATTGGAATCCAGGGGGAAGCGCTGAAATGGATCAGATCTTTCCCGAGTGATAGAACCTTTCAGGTTTTTGAGGGAAATACCACCTCCACTAGCAGACCTTTGGGTTGTGGGGTCCCGCAGGGCTCCTCGCTTAGCCCGATGTTGTTTAACGTCTACATGAGGCCTCTGGCTGGGATCGTTCGTCAATATGGTATTAAGATCATTACCTATGCGGACGATACCAGCTGGTAGTCTCTCTGACGCGGGCCAAGGGTTCTGCGGCCATGGTGGATCTAGCAGGCTGCCTGAGCAAAGTGAACAGTTGGATGACCCTGTCTTGTCTCAAGCTTAATGGGGACAAGACAGAGGTTATGCTGCTGGGTCACTCGGCTCCATCTTCGGATGACTCGATCTGGCCAGCCTGTCTGGGTTCCCCTCCAGCTCCCAAGAATGCCATTAAGAACTTAGGCATTTGGCTGGATAGGTCCCTGACTCTAGATTACCAGGCCACCAAGCTATCAGCCACCTGTTTTGGCCTTATCAGAATGTTAAGGAGGATATTCCCCCTGTTACCATTCAAGACCAGACAGGTCGTCATACAGGGACTGATCCATTCCAGGCTAGATTTCGGAAACGCACTCTATCTTGGAGCCCCTGACTTCACGTTGCGAAAGCGGCAAGTCATCCAAAACTGTGCGGCCCGCACCCTACTGCAAATTCACCGTAGGCTTTCTGCTAGACCTGGATTAAAAACACTCCACTGGCTCCCTGTGAGGGACAGGATTAGCTTTAAGTCCCTCTGTATTGCCCATGAGTCATACTGGGAAACAGGACCAGCAATTAATCTCCCTTTAATCACCCCCTTCCTCCCCAGCAGACAGCTGCGGTCAGCAAATGCATTTCTTGCCATCGTACCCAAGGTCAAACGGACCAGATCGGGAGGCCGCTCTTTTACTCTGAATGTTGCCAGGCTGTGGAACACTCTCCCACTCCACTTAAGGTTCAAACCTGACCTAACCTCCTTCAGGAAACAACTGAAAACTTTTCTGTTCAATAAATAGGCCACTCACTTCTTCCTGTGTTACCCGCCCAAATGTAAGATCACCTTTTAGCCACAGCGCTTGGACGCCTCTGGGCAACTATTTGCGCTTTATATATCACATTTTCATTTCATTTCATGCTGTGCGGGATTGCGCCAGTTCCTGCTCAGCATAATGCATTGTGCCACTCCTGCGTCACTGCCTGGGAATAACTGTTCCCTGGTGCAGCAGGTGGTCCACCGCCGATATGACTTTGGAAGTCGTAATCAGCAAAACAGGGGACCACCACTTGATGTTGTTTCAGACAGTTTAAAAACTGTAATACAGTACGAAAAGCTTTGAGCAATAACATGAGCATGCATCAGGGTCCTCTGGTACACAGCGGGCCCCCGGGCTGTGGAATAATATACCAGATGTACCGATGTATACAATTACAGTATTAAGGGACCAGTTAATTGATTTCAACTAAACAACGCATCACAGCGCGACTAGCAATGATATCGGAGAGCAATAGTATGATTAGGGAATCACATACAGTTCGTTTTTCAATGGAAATTATCAAAAGAATGACAAAAAAATAGTAAGAAAATCTATGCAAGCACAAAATGTTGTTAAAAGCATTCTCACACCTATAGTGTTTGACTATAAGACAGTACCTCCCGCCTGATCTGCATGCCCCTTGAATAAAAAGACCAGTGGGTAAGCGTGAAAGTGCTTAAGTGTGGTTGACACAACAAGGTGGCCATCACAGAAAGAATGCCTAAGGTTACAATCACCACACCTAGAGATTGCATCTGGACCTATCAGATAGCTCACCACCTATACGTATATGGGTTTTAAAATAAAGGACTGAGTTGTACAAAGTCAGATCACGAACCACAGAAATCTAAATAGTCACCGGATCACCTATTCATTTTTGGTATTTAATAAATGCGCCTTGATGCCCTTGGGCTAAGTTGTGCCCTATAAGTCCCCTATTCATTCATTCATTCATAAAGCAATACAGGGGAGTCTGTTGCCAGAGTGTCAAGCTCAAATTATAGATATGCATAGAACACTAAAACACGATCCAACATTATTTATGGATGAGACACAATGTAATGGTCAGGATGAGGGAGAGAAGTAATAATGGCCTCTTCATCTCTCTCCTTTCTTAGAAAATCCACTGATGAAGAAACGAAGGCAGGTGAGCGCATTAGGCCTCACGTTTGTGCATGGTGTGCATGCACAATAAAGAAGCAGGGATGATATAAAAGTAAAAAGCCCTGATGAAGGCCCCATACCCAAGTGGGCTCCTAGTGAGGGCCGAAACATGTTGGCACAGTAACAGTAACTGAACAATTATATATTCAGTAAAACCCATAAATTCATATTTTATCCATACCCCAGGTACCCTCCAAATAAAGCATTACATTTGGGTATACCTTGAGGTATTTTTAACAATCACTCTTCTGGATCCCTGCTTATCCTGTTTTGCTTTATCTAAGAACTCCCATTCCATCTATGGTTGAGTCCGTCCGGGTAGTATCATCTTACCAGGATGTGGATAGGCATCAATGATGAAGCATGTCAAAATAAGTGAGTGAAGCGTCTTCTCCAATATCTTTGGATACCCCCATCCTACAGGATAGAGCAGAGGGAGATCACTACATCCTCACAGAGTTAAAAAGAAGTCCAGAGTTCCTCAGGAGAACTTTCAAGGCAGCCGTTGCTTGTATGTGATAGCAGTGTAAACGGGAGATTGCAACTGGCCTGACTTTCTCTTGCACTCTGTTGTGTCAAACAGAAAAGTCATGTTTTGTTGTATGCTCTGTGATTTGACTTGCCTTTTCCCTCGGCTGCTTGCACTGACAGCAAGCATAGTGATGTCAGAACTCGACAATCACGTTCTGTAATTTCTTCATAATTTGCAAGTGGATGCATCAGAAGTCATTGATTATAAGGAAATTAGATATGTTTTAATACAAGGATTACAGAATTACATGTATGATATTGTAATACAGGAATTTGAGCCAGACTCACTACTGCAACCAGCGGCCATGCAGAATGGTTCTGTGTGTTTCCTTTTCCTGTCTAATGCTCAAAGATTAACTCTAAGGGCCTGATTACGACTTTGGCACATCAGCACTCGCGCATTACCGCCTCCACTGCACCAAAGCTGTGCAAGTACTGCCGACCGTATTACGGTTTGAAAATGTGCAAGTCATAATACGGTCAGTGGTCCATTTGCTGATCCCATGGCAGTGCCTTGAAAATCGGCACTTCAATGGTAATGACCAAAATGTTCCAGCACAGCGTGTACGGTGACGTCCATGCCGTGTTGGAACTGGAGGAAATACAGACAGGGGGGCACATGCTGTGCCCCCCTGAATGTATCCCCATGGTGTGGGAGACATGGGACCCTGTAAGGCCTTCTTTGTTCTTCCACCAGCAGCTTGCGGTGCAAGAACTCAAAATATGCTGGGCGGGATTGCGCCAGTTCCTGCTCAGCATAATGTGTTGTGCTACTACTGCTCCACTGCCAGCAGGTGGTCCACCGACGATACGACTTTGTAGGTCATAATCGGCAAAACAGTGGACCGCCAGACCTGCGCCACTGTGAGTCTGGGGGTCGCAAGACGGCCAGACTTGTAATCAGGCCCTACATATCTCTGAGTTAGTGCTTGGGCTACAGACAGTATAGCACAGGGGAGAACTTGCCTATTCATGTTTCCACGCTTGGCTGTTAGTAGCACTTGCACCAGCAGGGAGATTGTTCAAGTGAATGTATATCTGTAGATGGAAAAAATAAATGTGCCGACCCCTTCGCAGTGCAAAGAATGAGATTGTGATACAACCCTTGGTGTGTTTTTTTCCCGGATTATTTTCAGCAGGTAAAACCATGAGCAAAAGGGGTGCTCAAATATTACATGTGTTGTTTTTACTCCTTTGACTAGGGCAAAACATGCTATCTACAATGTTTGCACGTAGGAATCAGGCACAACCAGCTCACCCACTAAATATTAAATATTAAAGCATGATTGTTAATTAATGTGGGTGCAATTTGCTCCCAGGAGGCCGGGATATTCGCGCAGCAGTCATGATTGGGTCCCATATTGGCTTTCTTTGCCTCAGCGAGCTTGTAGTCAAATCTGAAAAGCAGAAGAAAAACTAGAAGCTATCCCTCAAATACATTACGAGCCTGTGTATATTATTTAAGGACTAATACTCTGGAGGCATTTCACTTCATTAGGGCACTTTCAGTGTTCGAAGAAACAGAAATTGATTCGAAACATGGCCTTCATATTCTTTCAACCCTGAAATGCTAATGCATCATCCTCCTCCTGCATAATAAACATCATGCATATTTACCGACGTGACTCATTTTGATGTGTCCTTTGAATATGAGTTACCAGCGCTCTCCTCTTCCGCTTGGCATGCCATGGATGCTGCAAAAAGAACAGAATCGGGAGAGAAACAAAAAAAATACTTGGGCATTTCTAAAACAACATTATTAAGCATGATTATGGCATGGTCAAAGTACTGACTTAGTACCTGTATCTAGTAAATCTTCAGTTTGTGTAAATGTATGTTGATATACATGAAATCAGGGTCTGGGTGGGTCTCCATCCAACTGGGATTTGACTATGAATATTTCACTATGAATATATATTTAATTTCATATTCCCTGTGAATTTCCACTGAATCCTACTTTTTTCAATGCAAGAAACAGACCTTTACTGACTTTCTGCTCTTGGAAGTCGCAAACTATCAAGGTTAACCCAGAATGAAACAAATACAATATAATTAATGTTTATTATCAAACTGCATCAAAGACTGGGTGGTTGCCAAAAATTTAAGCCGATAATTTGGGACACTGTGGGTCTGATTCACAAAGGTAAATGTACGCTTTGGTGTAAGTTTGTGATTTCTTTGGTATTCATAAACGAATTTTAGGAGTAGTATCTTTACAACTGAGGAGTCTTCACACTCCGCACGTGAAAAGATGGAAGACACAAAAATTGAGATCAAGATTCAGATCACTTTGGCGGAAATTACTGGACCATGTGGCACGCAAAGATCACACTTTTTTCTGCCTCTAATAATCATGAACATTACAGGGATAAAACACTGGAGTGCAATTAGATATGACGTATTTACCATCGTTAGTGGAACTACCCTAGTGACAACCCGCTAACAGAAAATATTGTACCCGACGAATATCCCTATTATAAGTAAGAGCACGGTAAGGCCAATATTAGCGTTATTAACACAAAAAAATTACAGCAATAACAAGCAGGGTCAACTCTATCAGATGCACTATCAGAGAAGGTTCAGTATAGTTGTTTTCGGAGCCATCAATTACTTTAAGATTAGTTTTGAGCAATTAATCTCAGGGGGATTCATTTTGGAATCCTATTTTGATTTACAATAATTCCGGGTTATGAATGTCAGTTTACTACATTAGTAATATGAGATTGATTTGTATTATTGTCTTTATATGATGCATTATATAATGTATGGAGTGATCTTATTATAGTAATAATAGTCCTTTTTTATTATTATGTTTTGGACTTTACTTTCTAGCTGCTGGGGTACACCATTCACACCTTCCCTTCCCTTCCCCTGTTCTGTTGTTTTTCCCCCTTTCCCTTATTTAATACCGTATCCTCTACTTAACCTACAACCCTGTCCATTTCTACTTACCTGTTTTTCTTCACTATTTTAAGGGTGCACTGCTATATTTTCCGGTATAATTACCCCACAACGTTGGGTGTTCCATTATTATTATACTGAGATAAATAATGTAAGCTAATAGAAATTTAGGAGCAAAATTTACAACACCATGAATGCTACTGCTGCACTCTCTCTAGCCTTTTCTTGGATACCACAACTGCTGTTGCATACAAGTCAGCAAGACCTGCAGGAGGAAGAACAACCCAATGCACAGAAGAAGACTGCAAATTAGTATGACATGGGCTAATCTAAGAAAAAGAAAATTACTTCTGATCAAAACAAGAGGACCTATCGTTTTGGCAAAAACACCAATGTTTATATCTTACTCTTCGACTCAATTGACATCACGCCAAGCAACCATAAAAGTTCAGCAACTCCACTACAGCTGCAGCTGTTGTCTGTCTTTGATTAACACTTTTGCTCTGGCCTACGACATCTCACAACCATACTTCTCTGATGTTTAAACAGAATATTGGAAGCAAAAATATCATGGGACAAAATATTGTGTCAAGAATATCGAGGGCAAAAATATTGTAAAAGTAAGTTTCTAAAGGTAAGTAAAATTTTGCTATATATAGCTCCACATATATGTATCTCGATGAAAGATATATATAAACATCTTCAAGGAACATAGATGTGGGGTTAAAAGTAGTAAACCTATACTTACCTATTTGTACTTACCTTCCGGATATTTTGGACCTTGATATTTTTGACACATTATTCTGTCGACACAATATTTTTTGTTCCGATATTCTGTCACTGATCCTGCTTCTCTATCAACCTGAATGAGGTGATGGGTGCTCTTTGGGAAAGGTGAATAACCATAGCTCCTTTAGGAAATTTTGCTCTGCTCCCCAGCCTGTTTTTCAAATATAATAATAACAGTTTGAAGGAAGTGACCCAATTAGGGCCACCCGGGTCCCTTGTGACCACCTCTCAGCCTTCCATACAAATGAAGAGTCGGACAGACAGTAGAGAATACAAACCAAGTCACGTTATTAGTAATCACTCCAGCAGAGTTCGGTCTGACCAGCCTCCTTAGTATGCTGCCAAGGTAATACAAAATATACATTTCCAACACCTCTAAAACTCTACCCAGACTTGAATTTTCCAGCCTGGGCAATAACGAACAAAGGGAGTACAGAAAGGCCAGCTACCATCTTGAAAAAGGGGAACATTCTATCATATTTCAAGGTTACTTCTCCCGTGCTCATCTCTCTAGGGTGGGAGCGGGGCTTACTCGAGAGGAAAGGTATGCAGAGACAGAATGATCTATTCGTTAAGGCAGTGGAGCTCAACGTTGGATAATACTGAAGAGAAACAATCAAATCTGCTTTTTCTGCTGAGGCAAACATTATGAGACAGGAGCTTATTTTTGATCATGGTACAAAATGGCGGGTGAATAGAAAATGGTGCCGCAAATGCTAACTTAACTCGAATAATGCTAGAAGGAGTCGGCTTGACGCATTCTCAGTCCAACAAGTTGACTGCGGTTGTATGACAGAGGCCTCTATTATACAGCCCCAACAATGAATGCATATAAACAACGCATTCCTTTACCACACATGCCTTTACCACGCATTTTGTGGTAAAGGCATGTTTGGTAAAGGGATGTGTGGTTAAGTTCAAACCCCAGCCCCTCCGCCATGAGTCGAAAAATCATGACCCCTGCCGCCCGAGTCATAAAAATTACCCAACCCCTAATACTTTAAACAATCCCCACTCCGCCTGAGCCCTAAAAACTCCCCCTGCCCTGACATCTGCCCCTTCCACCCTGCCCTGAGCCCTAAAACTCTGTCCCTACCTTAAAACTTACCCCGACACCCGCTTGCTGTGGGGCCTAAAAACTGCCCCTGCCCTGAAAACTGCCTCTACCCCCAGCCCTGATCCCTAAAACTCTGACCCCTACCTTAAAAAATACCCTGACCCCACCCCCGCCCTGAACTCAAAAACCGGCCCCCTCCCTTAAAACCTAACCTATCTGCCCCCCACCCTGAGCCCTAAAACTGGCCTCCTCCCTTAAAACCTACACCCCCAGCCCAAGCCCAACTTACCTCACTGCGTCCCCGTCCTTCGTGCAGTACCTCTCCCCGCTCACTTAGTGAGCTAGAACGCCAACTGTCTTAACCACTTATATGCGTAGTTCAAGCTTATGCATAGTTAAGGCTAGCGTTGTTTAGCTTACGGTGAAATGAAAAGCATCTTGAAGCCGCGGCGTAAAGGCCATTTCCAGTTGACTGCACCCAAGACTGCATGAGAGTACCACCCAAAGCAAAAATAACTCATGGGAGGAGATGTGGCCAAAGTGCTAGAGCGAAACCAGGTTCGAGTCTTAGAGTTGTTTGGCATCCTGCGGTTTTAGGCAAATCACTTAATCTTTCACTGCCCAAAAAAATGTGACCTTGTGCAATGTAATATGGTGCCGCTCGTAGCTGTGGAGGAGATTGAACCTTGACCCTGTGCTTCCCTTGCGCTTAGTTGGGCCATTATTCTCTTTTATTCACTCTGCCCGGATTCCTGCCGACTTGGGCTGTCATCACCGGAGGACCAGCTGATTTGCTGCGGGAGCGGGACTGCGAGGACCAGGAGTCTCTGCGCCAGGACATCGCCTGCAACTGGGTCCTCTTCCCACCCCCTCCTTCCATTGCTCTCCTATTTAATCACGCCCCCACCCGCTTTTCGCGGGATACGCGCGGGTGGCGCGCCGGGCGAAGCCCGGTCCAAGGGCGGGCCCATTTAAGCCCGTTCAAGAACGTTGAAGGACGGGACAGGCCACCCCCCTTTCAATGTGAATCCCGCAGGCTCAACTGTAAGTCACAAACCTGTATTTTTTTTCTGGTTATTACTGTAATGGCTCAGAAGGATGGCAAGCCCAAAGGGCTAAACACAACCTTAATTGGATCCATGGACAAATTTTTAATCAAGGTCAATACCGCATTAGACCAGAGTATTTCCCTGATGGAGAGGCGGGTTTCTCAGGATTTGGAACTCGCCAGGAGATCATCCATGGGGCACATTGCTAATGTACGCTCACCAGACCATCATGCCCTTGTGTCTAATATTGGCGCATCTGTATTTCCAGAATCTTTGCCAAATGGAATGGTAGAGTGTGACCTGGACAACTCCTCCATAGGGAATCAGTCCACGGCATCCGATCTACTTCTGTTACCTTCCCCCAAGGCCTCAGGTGAATCCAGCCCACATAGGGAGCCATGTACCAGGCAACTCCGGGAAAGACGGCAAGGGGCTGTCCCTAAGATTAAGCAGGGACTGGCCATTGCATCGAAAGGGAAAAAAGAGAAACAACCTAAAGGTAAGGGAACCCTAATGGCTGAAAAGGGGCAGACGTCTGAGTCCACTCAGGCAATTGTACACTCATTCAATGAGGCTCCTCTGCGGGTGGTATCACAGATTGTGGGCGGAGCTAGTGGCCCAGAGAGAGGGATGGTAATGGAGGACTCCCTACTGGCCAAGATAGGCGATTTACTTAATCTCCTTCTTCGCCCAGTAGATCACAGGTTATCCAGGATAGAACAAAAACTTAGTAAGATCGAGTCTATGTCATTGGGAATCGTTGATAGCCTGGATAAGGTGGCCATTCCCAGGGCTGCTTCTCCCCCGAAGGCGATGCGATCAGGGGGGAATGCAGTTGTCACAACAACTCCTTCAGATTCGAATCTAGTGAAGCAGGTTGCAACAGCCCCCCCAGTGAAGGCTCTTGCACTAGGCCCAGTTGTATCACCTAACCGAAGTACTCTAGCACATTCGAAAGATGGGGTTGGGGCTCCCAAGGGGTCTGCTGATGTGGGGGTGATCAACACCGACCTACCATCAGAAGCAAGCCCATACCTGGTAGTTTTGGCTGGGGTCCCGGTTCTAAGAAAGGACGAGCAAGAATCTTTCTCGTCCCATAGGAACAAGGTGATCGACTGGCTAAATAAATACAGACCTTTACCACAATCCACCTCTATTAAAATACTTATGGTGCGAAGGGTCTCCTGGGTGGGCCACTCGGTCAAGCATATTAGGGGGGATTGTATCCTAGTTAATTTTAAAGATCCTAGGACAGTAGGGCACATTTGTAATTGGAGGCAATTCACCTCTGGTGCTTCCATAGTATCCCTACCTTTGGCCTATTTCTATCCCCCGGGCTACACCCCACCCACGGGTGACGGCTGGTCACTAATCCAGCGGAATGGGAGGAGTCTGACTAATGGGGGCCGATGAGAGCCCTTACCATCCCCTAATTTAACCTTATGTCATAACCGGTTTAGCGGTCTAGAGTCTGTGGATTGACTCCAAGCTAAATCACTGGCACCCTCTACTCCAATTGCCCTATTAAGTTCCAGTTGCATCAGTTCCCCCAGGCCTTGTCAATCCCCCACACTGGTATTACCAACTATAGCCCCAATTAGACAGGGGGCACTGTTTAATAATGATTTAGGCCCCATCCCACTAGTTATGGACTGTACTCTTCCAGTGACTCCCCTAGGGACCTTAAAATTGTTTCGTGGAATATAGCGGGCCTGCACAAAAACCTATCCCTACCGGACTGGAATATTTTTATTGATGACTATGATTTGTGCATATTTCAGGAAACATGGAGTCTAGAGCCTTTGTATAAGCCAGGTTTTTGTTGTTTTCACGTTCCAGCTATTTCCTCTGGGCGTGGACGTCCGTCTGGTGGGCTGATAATCTGGATCAAAGCTGCACTTAACTGCAAGATTGTCCATCATCCAAATGTTTCACCGGACCTATTGAGATTGACTATTAAGGACCTTAAGAACAACGTTACATTGGAACTTTTTAATATTTATGTCAGAGGCTTGCAAGGGGGGGCAAAATCCCCAACCATTTCCACTCTTTCAGAAATTCTTACATCCTGCCCCTCTGACTCCTTACTTTTGATTGCTGGTGATTTTAATTGTACTTTTGAAACCTTGGCAGTAAATGATGTTGCAGGAATGGAGGGAGATGATGTTAGATGGGGTATACTGCGCCTGCAGATCCCGCCTGTGAAAAAATGGTCACCGATTCTTTTACAATTAAATGCACTAACGCTTGGGCATGGTTTAAAAGCTGTTAATGGGCGTACCCCTTCGGACTTTTCAGGAGCTAATACATATAACAGGGTCTCCTGCCCAAGCAGAATTGACTACATTTTGGTGGACAAAAGGCTATGGAAATATTTGATCGACATGTCAGTCATTCCATCCATCCATAGCGATCATAATCCCTTGTCTCTTTGCATGCTGGAACTGTTGCACCCCATGGACCATCGGAGTAGCACCAGGCCCCATGTGGTAACTAAGGCAATAATTCCCTCCAATTGTAAAAGATTTATTAAATGGCAAAAATGCTCTCTGAATGATCAGAAAATCATTGCCTTGGATGAAATTATAAGTAAACAGACCTCCAAACTTCTAGTAGCTTGTACGAATGAGTTGGGTCCCTCTGAGGCAGAGACAATCTATACCGAAACCACTGATTTGATAGGATCTCTCTTCACGGAGACTATGGCCCCTAAAAAATACACCATGGGCAGGAAACTAGTTGAGCACTGGTATAATAAGAATTGTAAGAGGAAAAAGTCTATCCTGATGCTTGCAATTAAATCTCGCAACCCTTCAGAGGTACGCCTCGCAAGACATCAGTACAGGTAAGCCATATCTGTAGCGAAGAGGGAATGGGAGAATAATCATTGGTCCAACTTGAAAATAGCCAGTCAGTTTAAAAACAGTGAACACTTTTGGGCTTTAGTAAGACAATCAAACGGTTGTGGTTCAGACCAACTTCCCAATTATATTACTGGCAGAGAATGGTTCGACCATTTTAGTACACTGTATGCAGGGGGATGTGGTTGTAGAGGGTAATGGGCACTGTGGCCTTCCATTGGTATCTATGTTGGGTCCATCTGACCCTTTTCACCCTGTAGGGAAAAACAAGGTGGTGCCGGCCATAAACAAAATAGTGCCCGCTAAGGCTCCGGGTCAGGATGGCATACCAGGCGATCTGTTCCGGGCCAAACCTGAACAATGGGCTACCTACTTGGCGCCTTGACGAGCTAAGACGCGGAACCGGCACCTCCAGCTGCTCCTGTGGGGTGTGCGAGGCAGCAGGGCTGCGAGCGCGACCCGGGACTCGCTTTCCGGCGTTGCTGCTCCTACCAGGCTCTCCCACCCACGCCTCGCGGTACCCGCTCCGCGGGTCCCGCTTCGTTGCCCACCCGCCTGACGTTCCTGTTGCTCCTGTATTTCAGCTGCTCCTGTGGGGTGTGCGAGGCAGCAGGGCTGCGAGCGCGACCCGGGACTCGCTTTCCTAGGAGTCCCGGTGTCTCTGGCCGAGTCACCTGGCCCCGCTCTCCCTGACCGCCCCGCCCCAGCTGCAGCAGGTGAAAAGAGGCAAGGAACTTTTCTTCGTGGGACACTCCTTGGCTGACTTTGGATCCGGCGTTGCTGCTCCTACCAGGCTCTCCCACCCACGCCTCGCGGTACCCGCTCCGCGGGTCCCGCTTCGTTGCCCACCCGCCTGACGTTCCTGTTGCTCCTGTATTTCAGCTGCTCCTGTGGGGTGTGCGAGGCAGCAGGGCTGCGAGCGCGACCCGGGACTCGCTTTCCCAGGAGTCCCGGTGTCTCTGGCCGAGTCACCTGGCCCCGCTCTCCCTGACCGCCCCGCCCCAGCTGCAGCAGGTGAAAAGAGGCAAGGAACTTTTCTTCGTGGGACACTCCTTGGCTGACTTTGGATCTGGCGTTGCTGCTCCTACCAGGCTCTCCCACCCATGCCTCGCGGTACCCGCTCCGCGGGTCCCGCTTCGTTGCCCACCCGCCTGACGTTCCTGTTGCTCCTGTATTTCAGCTGCTCCTGTGGGGTGTGCGAGGCAGCAGGGCTGCGAGCGCGACCCGGGACTCGCTTTCCCAGGAGTCCCGGTGTCTCTGGCCGAGTAACCTGGCCCCGCTCTCCCTGACCGCCCCACCCCACCCCGCCCTATTGGTCCCAGGATTATAAATTTGGTAAGCCTTACGCTGCGCGGGAGCGCGCGGGAGCGCCCGGGGCTAAGCCCGGGCAAAGGGCGGGCCCTCTGTGGCCTGCAGTGCCTGGCCTGGGAATACCTCTATTCTCCCCTGCATCCTAGCTTCGTATTTTGATTGCCCATTGACTCTATGCTTGAAGCCATCCGGACAATTTTTGTTGGGTATTTTATCTTCTGTGCAATTTTATTCACTCTTTTTGTGCTTATTGTCAATTTGGGGTCTTCTGTTAGTAGTATTTTATTATCTTCTGCTGCTATTTGTCCTGCCAGATATGTCCACCCGTAAAACTAGGAGCCAGAGAGCTGGCAATGACAAAACTAAAAAAGTAATTGGCACCTTAGATAATTTCATTTCTCGGACAAACTCCCTGATAGACCAGGGTATTTCCCTAATGGAAAGGAGGGTGTCGCTGGATCTTGCTCAAGCGAAAAGGTCTTCGTTGGGCAACATAGCACTGATACATTCCCCGCCCCAAGGTCTAATCAACCTTGTTCCTCCTGCTGGGATGCCTATTAATGATTCCACTCCTGCCATCTGTTCATCATCAATACCCATCAATGCCCACGCTATGAGCACATTACCCTCTAACATCCCCCACCCACCCGTGATAGTTAATCATGGCGACACTGACCCTTCTCAGGCGGGCGGGTTAGACACTATTATGTCAGTTCCAAATGTTTTGAACTCAACAAACCCTCCAACTGATAACCCCGCCATAACTTCACAAGGGAGCATGGGCTCTAACTTTGGGGGGGATAATCGGGGTGTGGCGATGGCTGATGATGGGACCTCTCAGGCCCCCATTGATCACCCTGAGCCTGACCCTTTAGATTCTACTCCTCATTTGTTATCTTTAGGGGTTCCGGACGATATAACACACGATAGCAGCCTGGCCAGCATTTTGGATATCAGCGGAAGCAATGACTTATCAACTAATTCAGGGGATGGGCTTGACTCTTTAATGGACTCTATGTCTACCTTGTTAAAATCATTGCTCTCGCCTCTGGAGACTAGGCTCTCTAATATAGAAAATCAACTTGCCACTATTCTTGCGTTGCAAGACCCTAGGCTGATTACCCCCGGCCCCTGTACTTCGGTGGTTTTACCGCCTGTTACTAATATTGGGACCGTCAACACAACCCCACCCATGGGGAGTATCCCGGCTCCCACAATCAGCTCATCCACCACTTCCCAGCCGGCCACTAACATAGTGAATAACATCAAACCTTCCACCTCGACATGCCCGAGCGCAGCGAATAGAAATGTACCGAGCGCAGCGATTAGAAAGGCACCTAATAATCCAGCTTCTATTATTCCCCAGACACAGTCCAGAAAAACCACTACGCGACGTAACATCAATCTACCACCTGATGCATGTCCGTATGTGGTTGTTCTGACAGGGATCCCCGAGCTGCCTATGTCCACCTCCGAACCCTTCTGGGCGATTAAAAATGAAATATGCCACTGGCTTGACAAAAATTACCCTCCACCACCTGGCCTAAACAAGAACATACTTATGGTTGAACGAGCCCCTTGGGTAGGTGGGAAGAAGAAAAGTATAAAGGGTGATTGTGTCGCTATCACGTTTGAGGACCCACGACTGGTAGAATTTATTTGTTCCTTTCCTCCATGTGATAACAAGTCGGTGGTATCAGCCAAACCCCTGTCTTTTTTCTATGCACAAGAGGGCCACGAGGATGTTAGATGGAGTTGGTTAAGGCCGGCTAAGAAAGGTCTGGGGAGAGGTAACAATGGGAACGCTTCATCCACCTATCAGAACCCCCAACAGTGGGGAATGGCTGCAGAAGAAGGATGGAACCTAGTTCATAGGAGGAGGGGGCATCAATGGAAGGGTGATTCCCAGTATAATGGAGAAGGATGGGGCCCACAGCTCAACTATCCCTTATTCCCTTGTTACAATCGTTTTAGTGGGCTGGAAGAGGTGGATTGACCATCACCTCAGTGTATTGAAGATCCTGATGGTAGTGGGGTAATTACTCCCGTAGATAGTGGTTCTATCGTTGTTACTAGGGAGGAAATACCCGATCAGGATAGCATTATTCCTGACCCCCTGACAAAGGATATTACTCCCGCAGATAGTGGTTCTACCGTTGTTACTAGGGAGGAAACACCCGATCAGGATAGCATTATTCCAGATCCCCTGATAGGGGACATTGATATTCAGGCCCCCCTGGAAACACCCTCGCTGCCCCCTTCCCTTGTTAAAATCCTGTCCTGGAACATAGCGGGCTTAAAGAAAAACCTGCCCGATCCGGAATGGAACAAATTCTTAGAAGATTTCCATATCTGCATGTTCCAGGAAACCTGGTGTGTAGAGCCAGAACACAAGCATGGCTATTCTACATTCTTTGTTCCTGCAACACAGCTTGGGAGGGGGCGCCCATCGGGTGGATTACTCATTTGGATCAGGATAGATTTGAATTGTGAGGTTACTGTTAACTATATCCCCTCCAATGACATTCTTCACATAACTGTTAAAAGGCAGTCCGCCAGAAATGTTTTCGAACTTTTCTGTATTTATGCCAGGGGGCTCCCAGGGGGCCAATCTTCACCAATACTAGAGCTGCTAGACAATAGGCTTTCAGCCCTCCCCTCTAAATCCTCAGTACTAGTGGGAGGTGATTTTAATTGTACATTTGAGCCTCTTGATGAGGACGAATTTTTGGGCTCTCATAATAAACCAGGGAACCAGCTCATTCCATCCTTATCTCTGGCCCCAATTATGAAGTGGTCGGCTAGAGTTATTCAGTTAAATGCCCTGGTGTCTGCCCATGACCTATGGGCCCTAAACAGCCGTACCACATCTGACCGCATGGGCGCTATGACCTTCAATCGAATAGGCTGCCCGTCACGGATTGACTACATCCTTTTGGATGTATGGTCATGGGTCAAACTCGTTGATATGGAGGTCAGCCAAAGGATCGATAGTGACCACAATCCCCTCTGCATGGGTATGTTCTGGGGAGATAATATTGGTGAAGATGTCCCAAATGAGCTGATTACCAAAGAACTAGTCCCTTCTAACTGTAATCGCAGGATTAAATGGAATGTGGTTAGGTGTAATGAAGGGACACTCGAGAATATCAGGGTTTTAGTTTTGGCTGCTTTATCTGCCCTGGCATCTGTGAACAAAACCTCCCCCCAGTTTCAGGGGTCTGTGTTGGCAGCTAAGTATAAAGACCTAATACGGGAGATCAGTATGTTTTTCTCCAAAAAAAACAAGGGATGCCCATCGACTAAACTCTTGCAAAAAAAGGGGAACCCCTGGTATACTGTTGCCTGTAGAGAAAAAAGAAAAGCCATCTCCCTGGCTATAAAAAACAAGGATGTACCAGCAGCCAGATCAGCTAGAAACGATTATCGCACCAGTATTGCGAAAGCCAAAAAAGATTGGGAGGAGGAACACTGGCAGGCTTTAAAGGAAGCGGCTCATGGGAAAAATGCCACTGTATTTTGGAAACTGATAAACGCCCTTGATAGACGAGGTGCTGAGCCCATTCCAAACCATATAACTGAGTCCCAATGGCACTCCCACTTCTCTAAACTATATGGCGTAGGCTCCACGGAAGTTGCGTTAGCACCTCCAATAATAGATACTGGTTGTTTGGCCCATCTAAACGGTGGCTTTACAGATATTTTGTTTACGCCCCGCGAGGTACAGGAGGCCATCCTCAAAATAACACCGGGCAAGGCACCTGGCCCGGATGGAATTCCGGGTGATTTATTGCTGCATAATCCATTGGTCTGGGCTGATTTTATTGTAAACATTATGAACCTTATTCAGTTGGGCCACCAAGTACCTGACTCATGGAAAGGTGCCGAAGTTGTCACCATTTTCAAAAAGGGCGAGAGAGAGGACCCTGCCAACTACAGACCAATTAGTTTAATTGATGTTACCCAAAAAGTAGTTGGTAGGGTCATTGTAAATAGGATCGAGGGCTGGCTCATGGAAGAAAACATCTTGTCCCACTTTCAGGCTGGATTCAGAAGCAATGTAGGAGCAATTGATCAAGTTTTTAGATTTTGTGCAGTTTTTTGGAAAACAGTGTCAATAGCCAGAGGGAGTCTCTACCTGGCGTTTATAGACTTAAAAACTGCTTTTGATGTAATACCCCGTGTTAAATTGTGGAATGTCCTATTGGATATGGGTTTCCCATCCTATTTGTTAAATTTTATTATCAAACTCCATAAGGGTACTTATGCTAGGATACGTTGGGGGACGCAGGGGCAACTCACTAAGAATATACCTGTCAACAGAGGGGTGCGGCAGGGGTGCGTGATGGCTCCTACTTTGTTCTCTCTTTTTATAAACGGGGTGGTGAAACATCTGCAAGAGACACCGGCAGACGCCCCCATTATAGCTGGGGAGAAAACGCCATCACTCCTCTTTGCTGATGACACCCTCCTGTTATCAAAAACCCCCACAGGCCTCCAAACCCTTCTTGACCAGTTTAGTGTTTTTTGTCAGGAACGGGGACTTACAATAAACACAACTAAAACTAAATTAATGGTTATGACCGCCAAGAGAAAATATAGGAATATCCATTTGACTTTGAATGGATCTCCCCTCGAGGTGGTCGAAGAGTTTGATTACCTTGGTGTTAGGATTAACAACAACTTGAAATGGGAACCCCATATATGTAAAATGATTTTAAATCTTAAAAGAGTTTCCGGCACTATTTTAAAAAACCAACGTCTCTCTGTAAGCAGGCCAGTTGCCCCTGCCTTGTCAGTTTACGAGGGTAAAGCAATTGCCTCAGCTGTTTATGGCTCGGAATTATGGGGCACTGAGAATAGCAATGACCATGTCCTAACGGAGAACAAGTTTATGAGGGACTTGGTATCACTTCCAACCTCCACTCCACTCAAACCTTTGTTTTTAGATCTGGGTAGAAGGTCAATCCGGGACATCCTTCAGCTTCGTCCCCTCTTATATTGGGTCCGTTTGAGGAGGACCCCCGAATTGGCTAACTATGCCTTAGTGTTAGATGAAATGTTAAAACTAAACACTTGAGGCAAAATCAAGTGGCTAAATGTCTTAAAACATCTTGCAGCCAGTGTGGGTTTAAGTGACGCATGGGTCTCCCAATCCCCTCCACCAAAACAAGTGGTGAAAAAATTATACTGGGACTGGATAGAGGCCAGGGCGCTACAGAACCCAAATTGGGGACATTTGACTGAGATCTTTTTGACCCATAAGTGCACTTTAAAACTGGAATTGTTCTTGGATTTTATTCAGATTCCTCGGGAAAGGACTCTATATCTTAAATTTAGATATGGAACATTGCCCCTCAAAATTTTCACGTCTAGGTGGAATAAAAGGAGGGAAGAGGATATAAAGTGTCCAGGCTGTACAAATCCCGAAGAATCATTGGGCCACTTCTTTTTTGCCTGTAAGGCATACATCCTACCTAGGAACAAATGGTTAAAACCAGCACTAAAGAACCTTGGTGTTAGGGATTACAAATTAGCTTTGCGTATCCTTACCTCCAACACCTCTTCTATGGTTATTATCTGTGGGGTTGCAACGTTTTTATCATGTGCCTGGATTATTAGGACAAAGCTTTTAAAAAATGTCCATCAAGTCAATTTTTCCACATAACTTTTATATGTATTTTTGTAAATGATGAACTGTTTTTATAATTATGTGTGTATTATATGTGTGTACTTTTTATGATACATGTGTCGAATAAAAGTATAATGACTTGACTTGACTTGGCTACCTACTTTGCACTTTTGATCAATGCACTTCTCGAGGGCTCACCGGTACCTAGTTCCTGGAAAGGGGCAGAGGTGATCCCTATTTACAAGAAAGGGGCCAGGGAGAGCCCTGCCAACTACCGCCCTATAAGCCTTATTGACGCTGGTCAGAAGGTGGTTGGCAGGGTTCTACTGGAGAGAATCCTTTTGTGGGTGGAAGAGAACAACATTATATCACAGTACCAGGCGGGGTTCAGGCCATGTACGAGCACAATCGACCAGGCTTTTAGGCTGGTGCTACTGCACTGGAAGGTTGTAAGTATTGGTAAGGGCAGTCTCTACCTTGCATTTATAGACTTGAAGACCGCCTTCGACCTGGTTCCCCCTGAGCGTCTTTGGTCGGTCCTGCGGGATATGGGGCTCCCACTCCCTATCCTGAACCTCTTAGCCCGCATGCACGAAGGGAACTATGCACGAATCAGGTGGGGTTCTCAGGCTAAAAAACCAGACAAGATCCCTGTAAATAGAGGGGTCCGCCAGGGATGCGTCCTGGCCCCTACCCTCTTCACATTGTTTGTAAATGGGGTAGTTTCCTTCTTGTCTGAAATTAACGCCGATGCCCCCGTCCTGGCTGGTGTTGAGGTCCCCACACAACTCTTCGCGGACGATACGCTGCTGGTTTCGAAAACTCCATCAGGCTTACAGAAGCTGCTTGACCAGTTCTGTTTGTTCTGCAAGTTGAGGGGCCTAGTTATTAATACCACCAAAACGAAGCTCCTCTACTTTATTCCAAGCAGGGCTGCCAAATCCACCCTTACGCTCGACGGTGAGCCCCTGGAACGTGTAAAGGTTTTTGATTATTTGGGGATCAGAATCGCGGATAATCTTAAATGGCAGCCGCACATTGAAAAAATGGCCCTAAACCATAAGCGGGTTATGGGTGTCATTGGGAGAGAACACCGAGCTTCAACCTCTAGAACCATTGCTCCTGCCCTGGAGATCTATGCTGCAAAGGCAATAGGTAGTGCATTATATGGAGCCGAGCTCTGGGGCTTCAATAATGTAGATGCCCTCGTGACAGCAGAAAACAAGTTTTTCAGAGAGCTTGTTTCACTTCCTAGGGGATCACCTAGTAAACCTCTCTTGAGTGATTTGGGCCGACGCTCAATTAAGGACTTGACCGGCCTACGCCCCCTTTTATACTGGGGTCGCCTCTGGCGTACCCCAGAGTTAGCCAGTTACGCCGCTGGCCTAAAGGAAGTAATGAATCTCCAGGGATCTCACAAGATCGCCTGGCTAGTTAACATCAAAAGACTTCTTTTGGCCATCGGCCTTGCTCCTGCATGGGAGCTAGGGGCCCCAGTGTCCAAATTGACAATTAAGAGACTATATTGGGCATGGGTTGAAAATCAAGCTCATAGGGATCCTAATCAGGGCAGGCTGACTGATGAGTTTCGTCAGCATAAGACAGTGACTCGCTTTGAGCCTAACCTGGATTTTATCCAGAAACACAGGGATAGGGCCCTCTTCATTCAGTTTAGAATGGGAACTCTTCCAGTCCATGAGCGTACCCACAAGTGGAAAACTCCTAATCAAATCCCTGCCGATTGCCCATTTTGTACCGGGATAGTTGAAACCATTCCACACTTGTTCTTTGTATGTAAAGCTTATTCCAAACCGAGGGAAAAATGGTTAAGACCTGTTTGTCGATTGCTAGATACAAGGAACCACTCAACTGCCCTTAGAATCCTTCAAGCGGAGGCAAACACTACGTTAGCCTGTGGGGTGGCCAAATATTTAAGCTGGGCCTGGCTGATAAGATTAAAAGCCTTACGATGATTCTGTATTGTTATTCCTGGGTAAAGCTGTCAGTGGTATTAGACTTTTTTTTACATTTATTAGCCATTGTATTTTAACATTGTTCGTTGCACAGAAACACCATCCAAAGCTGACTCATGGTTTAATATCCCTTTTAACCATTGTATTGCATAATTGATTGTTAGTTTTAAACTCTTTTACTGTTTAAAGTACATGTATTTTTTTAAACGTGATGTGCTTTTTAAGATATTTTATATCGAAATAAAGCTTTGTTGATGAATATGTCGCTCATGTAAGCACTCCTTGGGTCGAGCTCAAGCCATATAAAGTTGCCAAAAATAAAAAATAAAACGTATAGCAATAGGAGAATATAACTCATCGTGGAATTGCATGTCATATGTGTTACTGTTTCAGATCCGATTTCTGGCCCTTAAAGGGTGGGGGACTGACAAGTGGCCCGGCTTTGACTGTCACCAGAGTCACTTCCTCAACTGCGGCATTCCCTCCATTGTTAGATATAATAATGTTTCCTCAAATTGTTTTCCTCTCTGTGCAGCAATGTCTGTGCTCTGCTGGCAAAGCTATGTGGACCTAAGACATCCAGTGACTCCCTAAGCAAGCTAGCATAGCTTTGCAAGCTACAATCAGTGGCATTTGGCAATCTAAAAATCGGCTTGAAATTCAGTGTGCAATTTTCACCAACATTTTGGTACATCTACTTTTGAGGCAGGTATTCTAATATAATTATGTAACAAACTAAATTGCACAGACCAACAGATGTGTGATGACTTGTATAATTTGCAACATGTAAGATTTACATCCAGGTGCAAAATGGCAGATGAGTTTCACATCAGAGCATGTTTTGTATTGCAGATAAATCATCAGCCAAATCCAAGATGCTTGGTCTCTGCTCACTACTTGGTGCCTCCCATGCTTGGTAGTCTGCTGTCAGCCTGGTTTATTGTGTTAGGGAGCACCAGATCATCTGTTCAAGGGTCTCTAACACCTCACGAAGACAGATCCACAAGGACCCAAGAAATGAGTCCCCAGGTCTGTTGACTTGATCACCTGCACAGATCAGGCCCTAAGAACATGAAAAGGTGAATAAAGTATCACTCCTCGGTGGTAGAACCGTTTCTACAAGCAACCACAGACATTTGCTGCTTGCACTAGTATTTCACTACATGTGAGGAAGACATAAAAAGGCAACTGAGGAGATGCCTGAACTATTCTTTTGCTAAGAGGCACCTCTCGGAAGACAGGCCAAACTAATGTCGTCCTACAATGTGGGAAGTAGTGTTTTTTCGCAGCTACGTTCCTGCTTTGCGGGTGACATTGCTTTGCAAATAAGTACCTGTAAGAGTTAATAAAAGAGGAGGTTAGGTTATGAAGGGGCGATCACTTGTGATTTTACCAGAAATGCAAAGGGTGGAGCAAGAAGATATTCTGTTGGCCCAATAAGAGTCATCTTAGCTCACATTTGGAATATCACATCTATGCATTCTCATAGTTTTTCTAGGTCACTCAGTTTTATATCAATAAATATTTTTTTGACATCAAATAAATAAAGATGTATAGACTTCTTTAAAGACCGAATAACAGACAGTTGTTGCGTGTCTCATCCACATCTGTCGATCAGAATCAATGACATCTGCTTTTACAGTTGGATTAAAGGTGATTTGCACAGAATCACAGGATGTTGACCCAAGACTGGGATTTGAGCCTGGTTCCCCAGTTGCAAAGTTACCAGCAATAGCCGCAAGGCCACATCTCCCCCTGCTTAAAGCTGCTTCCACTTCCTTGCAAGTCAGTGGGTAAATTACATTATTCTATTTTTTTTCTAACTCTCTTCCATTTTCCAAAATATTAGCATTTAAAAATCCTATGCAGTTTAACGTATCGTAGAAATGCATCCCCATCCCCACTTTCCATGACTCCAACTTTCAAGTACCTTAATAGTTACAGATAATAGGCACACAAAAAGATAGGCCAAGATGCATGGTGACAAATAACAGAAAGGCAGAAGAAATGTGAAGTCCCTCCAATGCGCACTTCTCGGCTCTCAATATGTACACATGCCAACAGGCAGTACACAGTCTTTTTTGAGTAGTAGATGTGCCAGGGGTTGTGTTTGCAGCTGCACCCTGCATGCCTCGTTGTTTAAGATCGAGGGTCCGCATGACCTTTGAAAACACCATTATTACTGCAGTGAAACTGCTAACGCGGGATTACTGGTTACTAGTTACCTTACCAAATCCCAAACCAAGTCGACTGAATCGTTGGTACCTGTCATTGAGTAAAAGGTAATCTAACAATAAGTCAAACAATTTAAGAACTTACACCACTCTAAATGACCACTGACCAAATTTAAGTTTCAAAGATTTAATATAAAGTCAAAGATAACTGAAGATACAAGCTTCTCAAAATGAGATTCAGAAGATAAATTGGTATCACTATGAACATGAACTTTTTGAATAGTCTGAGTCTGAAAAACAGAATAATGAGTACAACTTCCAATAACATGAGCGTTGCCAAAATGGATACAAGTTGCAACCTCAAAGTCATTACAGAAAAGAAAATTAGGTTAGTCTGTCCCTACACTATACTAAGTGTCATCCCTACTTAACAAGATCTTTACCCCTCTAGGTGTCAGCCGTGGTGACTTCCTAAGAAGATCACGCACTTCTCTTTGTCTCTTCTCTGATGATGGGTCTCTCCTGATCAGCCTATCTGCCTACCCATCCGCTTCCTTAGGCTCCCAAAATCATCTGCTCTGCTCTCCTCCCGGGTCTCTTTCCCTAATACCAAATCACATTTCTGATAGGAACGCCTCTTGGGACGCCCCTCACGTGGTACATCTTTGCGCGGTAAACTCCATGATGGTACTCTTCAAGACCCTCGTTAACGTTGACCTTGGTTCCCAGGCTTCTTCTCCAGTGCGCCGATACCCCCTGAAATTCCTGGAAACTCCTACAGGCCTGCGCCAAGCGCCACTGAACAAAGCCCCTTTCATTCGAGCTGATTAGGACCCTCGCACCTGCATACAGTCCGTCCTGCAGTGGGCCTCAAATTCCAGACTCCACCATATCTTTAGGTCGTAAAACACACCCAAAGCTCTGTGCTGGACACCTCTCGACTTCTTCCCTAACGAGCACATGGCAGTTCAAACGATATGACATTATCAGTTCAGGCCTACTTGATTTACATGAAGCGGGTCCCTGCACTCTTAAAACATTAACTTGATTTAAACAGCAAACATTCTTAACTAGCATACGTTTCTAAAATAACACATCTATAAAGCATATATTTTAACCCTGAATTCAATATTACATTTGGAAGAACCACATCAACCTCATCTCACATTATTTTAGCAGCACGTTTAGATTTGCTGTGAATTGCCCTGAGGCCTACACATTTAACTGGATTTTCAGAGTTCTATTCAACTCTAACATGATTCCTTTAACATGAGAACATGAGGTTTTCATTTTCATTCCAACATTTCTACATTAATCTCACACAGCTATGATTATTGTTACTCTACTTAAACATTCTATACATTTCACTACTGAATATAGGACACTCTGTGTATTCCACTTCTAAATATAAAACACTCGTGTTCAGTGCATACATAAACTAACTACGTGCTTGTAAATATGGTGCACTTATACATTTTTTAAATTTGTGCTCTCTCAAAACAGTTTATTGTCCCTACATACATTGTTACTCATAAAGCATTTTACACACTCAATTGTTTAACCTGAAGAAATTCAACAATCTACATGCAATAACAACCCCAGCCTCTTTAGTTGTATTTAATGGGTGGTTCATTTTACTGACTTGGTCTCACAGCATTAGCAGCTCAGTGCAGGAACCATTTAGAATGTGAAAGCTAGGGAACACACTTGCGAGCAATTGCACAACCTTATCAGAGCTCTCTATCTCCTCCTCTTCCTTCACCAAAAGGCAAAGCCTTAGAACAGGTACGGGCGTAATGTACCAAGGGGCGAGGTCACAGGAATGATGAAATGCGGCAGCTATTTTCCGCATAAATATGGATTACCCACATTTGCCACCGAATCCATCGTCTGCTGCCTAGTCCTCAGATCTTCACAATAAAATAGTTTCTAGCTCAAACGGATTAAAAGTTGCTAAACATGGTTAGCTGGTCGTCTTTCCGTTGCATAATTCTATTTGCTTGTTAAGCTGGAATTAATGAGGGGCAATCTCTGCCCAGACAGCATTACCATGAGTAAAAAGTACAAATTAAGGAGTAATACTGTTAGAAGCGGCTGTCTCTAGTTGGCAGAGGTATACACTTCTGACAAATAGGGACACACCTTTTCTAGTCAGGGCAAGGAGATCACACACTTAGATAACCCCTGCTCACCCCCTTGGTAGCTTGGCAAAGCAGACAGGCTTATCTCAGAGGCAGTGCGTTAAGCATTTATGACCACATACAGTAATAAAGTGAATACACTACAAATGGACACGACACAGTAGTATTATAAAAATAAGTATTTTTATATAAGGTTTAGCACAAGACCAAATAACGACAAAAATATACCACAGTCTCAATAAATACTCTTGGAAGGAAAAATAATAGTTCAAGCACGGTTTCTTCTTAGCACAAAAGTCTTTAGTATCAAAAGCAACTCTTCTTCTCTAAAACACAGTTCTTGGCAACAATGTAACCCACACGGGAGTCACACGACGTCGAGGCAAAGTTAATCCAAAGGTTCGGCGTCGACCGCGAGGAGCGCTACGTCGAGCCCGGAGTCGCACTGACCCCAACAACACAGTACCTTGGAAAAGTGAAGCACTCGATGATCAGCGGCGTCGAGATGTCCGGCGTCGCGTCTTCGGCGTCGATCGGGCCTCGGAGTCGGGGCGATCTGCAGCGGCGTCGACCGAAGTCAGGCGGGAGCAGCGCTCACGGGATGAAGCAGGATACGACGTCGTCGATGTCGATGTTGCAAGAGTGAGCAGCGCTCACGGCGTCGAGAGGGCTCGAAGTCGATGCGATCAGCGGCGGTGCAGACACGGGGTCACTTGGAGCTGGAGCCGAACTCACTACTCACTGGCGTTGCTGCTGGCGTCGATCGGGCCCGGCGGTCGGCGTCGAGGAAGCGGGACACTGGAGCCGTTACTCACGATGTCGAGCTGGATTCGGCGGCGTCCGTCGGCGTCGAGATTGCTGGATTCTTTCAGAGGTGCTGGATTCACAAATCCCAGCAAATAGCACTTTAAGCAGATGAAGTCCTTTAGCCCTGTGACTTCAACAGGAGACTGGCACTCTTCCAGCCCTTGGAGATTTTCTCAGCAAAGAGTGAGAGTACACACAAAAGTTCCTCTCTCCTGGTTCCTTGGCAAAAATAAAGAAGCAATGCAGGATTCCCCCAACAAACAGCACTCTGGCAGAAGGGGTAGGCAGTCCTTAGATCAGCAGGCTTCTTGTCCTTGGTTCAGGTTTCCTTGTCAGAAGTGATCTGATTTCTTGGTTCAGGGGTCCTTCTCTTATACCCCTTTTTGGCTTTGATCCCTTTGTCCATGCAGGGGAATTTCCCCCCATCCTGGGTTTGTTGTGGGTGTTGCCAGGCCAGAGCATCTGGCCTATTCACTGGGCAGGGCAGAGTCCTCAGCCGCTCAGCAGGAGCGGAGCCAGCATTGTCACTGGCAGGGGCAGGGCCATCAGCTGCCCGGCAGGAGGCGGGCCAGGAAAGTCCCAGGCAAGCACAGAGTCATCAGTCGCCTGGCAGGGGGGCGGAGCCAACATTGTATCAGGCAGGGCAGGCTATCAAGAGCTACTCTCCCCTACTCTCAATGCAAATGCCCCACTCATCCCACACTGACTCATTCAGACTCTCTGGAGCCACCCAGCTCCTGTCACACACACACCAGAACCAGCAGAGACCGGTAGACAGTTAGACAAGAAAATAGCTACTTTCTAAAAGTGCTATTTTCAAACACAGAGTCCAAAAACCATCCACACAAACGGATGCGTTATTAAACCCTGAGTTCAGGGATACCAAACTCGACATTGCACCATGCTCCCCGAGCCCGCTAGGATTATAACATTAATAATCCTGGCAGCCCATTCTAACTGATGGAGAGCAGGCTACCTTACAATAGTGAAAAACGACTATGGATGTAATTCACTATTAGGACATGCCAACCTTGTCAGGCTTGTCCTACCTTATGCTTACAATGCACCCTGCCCGTGGGCCTACCATAGGGGTGACTAACATGAAGTTAAGGGAAGGTTTAGGGACTGGCAAGTAGGTGTACTTGCGCAGTCCTCGTGACAGTCAGACTGCACGGGGTCTGGCAATGGCAGACCTTCAGACATACTTTTACTAGGCCGCTCTTGTGGGTGGCACAACATGTGCTGCAGGCCCACTAGCAGCATTTGTATTTACAAGCCCTGGCACTCCTGGTGCACTCTACTAGGGACTGATAGTAAACCAAATAAGCCAAACATGGAAGTCAATCAATACAGCAATTTCACATAGGGAGCACTTGCACTGTGGCACTGATCAGCAGTGGCACAGTGCCCAAAGCATATACCAGCAAAAACATCGTAAACAGAGGAGGCAAACAGAAAAAAATGGAGGAGAGACTCATGCCAATGATGCCAGGTCTAACACGTGTCCCCTCCAGCTGAAATGTGGGGAGAACTACCCTTACCCTAGGGAGTCCTCATCACTAAGGCGGAAAAATCTGGACAGACCATCAGCATTGGCGTGATCTGTGCCAGGGCGGTGTTCCACCGTGAAGTCCATCCCCTGTAGGGAAATGGACCACCTCAACAGCTTTGGATTCTCACCCCTCATCTGCATCAACCATCTGAGGGGCCTGTGGTCTGTCTGCACCCGGAAGTGAGTCCCAAACAGGTAGGGTCTCAGCTTTTTCAGTGCCCAGACCACAGCAAATGCTTCTCTTTCTATCGCACTCCACCTCTGTTCCCTGGGAAGTAACCTCCTGCTGATGAAGGCTACAGGTAAGTCTCGGCCCTCTTCATTCACCTGAGCTAGAACAGCCCCCACGCCATGCTCTGAAGCGTCCGTCTGGACAACAAATTCTTTCGAAAAGTCGGGTGCCTGGAGTATGGGTGCTGTGCACATTGCAGTTTTCAGGGTGTCAAAGGCTGTCTGACAGGCGTCAGTCCAGTTCACAAGTCGTGGCTGCTTCCTGGAAGTCAGCGAAGTCAAGGGGTGCACAATGTTACCATAATCCTTGACAAACCTCCTGTAGTAACCCGTGAGACCCAAGAAGGCTCTCACCTGAGTCTGGGTTTTGGGCGGTGCCCATGCCAGGATGGTATCAATCTTGGGTTGCAGGGGGGCCACCTTGCCGCTCCCTACTTGGTGCCCCAAGTACACCACTGAACCCTGCCCAATCTGGCACTTACTGGCTTTGATTGTGAGGCCTGCTCTGCGCAGGGCCAACAACACTTCCTGGAGGTGGCACAAGTGTTCCTCCCAGCTGGCGCTGAACACTGCGATGTCGTCCAGGTAGGCGGCACTGAAATCCTCCAGTCCAGCCAAGACCTGGTTGACCAACCTCTGGAAGGTGGCAGGGGCATTCTTCATCCCAAAGGGCATAACCCGGAACTGGTAGTGCCCATCTGGTGTGGAGAATGCTGACCTCTCTTTTGCCCCATCGGTCAAGGCGATCTGCCAGTACCCAGACGTTAGATCAAACGTACTAAGGTACCGGGCAGCCCCTAACCGATCGATGAGCTCATCAGCTCTGGGGATGGGGTGCGCGTCAGTCTTGGTGACTGAATTGAGTCCTCGGTAATCCACACAGAACCGAAGTTCCGGTGAAGCACCAGGCGCTGCAGCCTTTGGAACCAAGACCACGGGGCTGGCCCAAGGACTGCTAGAGGACTCAACCACCCCTAGGGCAAACATCTTGGAGACCTCCTCCTTGATGTATGCTCTGACCTTGTCAGTCACTCTGTAAGCCTTGTGCTTGACAGGAGTGCTGTCCCCGGTGTCTACATCATGGACACACCACTGAGTAACACCAGGAATCAAGGAAAACAGATCAGGGAATTGCCCCAACAAATGGCGACAATCCTGCTGCTGTTCAGGGGTCAGTGTGTCAGAGAGGACAACACCATCCACTGACCCATCTTGCTCTTTTGCATACAGGAGGTCAGGAAGAGGCTCACTCTCCTCCTCCATTCCAGCATCTGTAGCTAGGAGCATGCCCACTTCGGACCTTTCTAAGTGGGGCTTCAAACGGTTGACATGCAGGACCCGCAAGGGGTTCCTGGGAGACTTTAAATCCACCAGGTAGGTGACATCGCTCTTCTTCTCCACAACCTCGAATGGTCCAGTCCACCTGTCCTTGAGCGCACAAGGTTCCACAGGGGACATGACCCAAACTTTCTGTCCAGGCTGAAGCTCTACCAGAGTGGCCCTCTGGTCGTACCACCGCTTCATCTCCTCCTGGCTGGCCTCCAGATTTGCCTGAGCAAGATCCCTGAAGCGCCTAGTCTGGTTCCTAAAGGCCAGCATGTAACTGTATACATCCTGGGGAGGTTTCCTGGGAGATTGCTCCCAGCCTTCTTTGACCAGACTTAAAGGTCCTCTTACCGGGTGACCATACAAAAGCTCAAAGGGGCTGAACCCTAGAGACTTCTGTGGCACCTCACGGTAAGCAAACAACAGGCATGGCAAGAGGACGTCCCATTTACGCCTCATTGGTTCTTCAAGACCCATGATCATGCCTTTAAGGGTACGGTTGAATCTTTCAACCAACCCATTACCTTGAGGGTGGTAAGGAGTGGTGAACTTATAAGTTACCCCACACTCCTTCCACAGAGACTTCATATAGTTGGAAATGAAGTTGGTGCCCCGGTCTGACACCACCTCTCTGGGGAACCCCATTCGGGAGAAAACACCCATCAGTGCCCGTCCCACCACGGGGGCAGTCACTGTTCTGAGAGGGATGGCTTCCGGGTACCGTGTGGCATGGTCCACCAAGACCAGGATGAACCTGTTGCCCAGGGCTGTCTTGGGGTCCAGGGGCCCAACAATGTCAATCCCCACCCGGTCAAAGGGGGTACTGACCACGGGAAAAGGTTGGAGGGGAGCCTTCTGCTTCCGCCCGCTTTTCCCACTTGCCTGGCAAGTCTGACAGGTCTTGCAATGGACATCTGTGTCCCTTCGCATCTGAGGCCAATAGAAATGGGTGACAAGCCTGTCATAGGTCTTGTCCTGCCCCAGATGTCCAGCTAAAGGAACGTCATGAGCCAAACCCAGTAGGAAGGCTCTGAAGCGCTGGGGTACCACCAGCACACGGGCTGACCCAGGCTCAGCAGCCTTAGGCTCGCTATACAGGAGGTCGTTCTCCCAGTACACAAAATGTGACCCTGACTGATCACCTGAGGTTTGGGCTGAGGCCTGCTGCCTCATACCCACAAGAGAAGGGCACACTTTCTGTTCTGCACAGAATTCCTCCCTGGAGGGACCACCATCCTGCTGCCAATGGGTCAGCTCGGGCAGGTCTCCCAGTTCGGCAACTTGTTCACCTGTGGGTTCCAGGGCATCCCCCTCGAGGTCTGCCTCCTCCTGGACCACGGGAACTACGGGGGACGGTTTCCCGCGCCCCCTGCCTCTTCTCTTCACAGCTGGGTCCTGGGCCATACTTTCAGGCTCCAGAACCCCATCAACACCCTTACTTGCTGTCATGGATCGAGTGGTTGCACACACCCACTCTGGCACACCCAACATTTTCAAATGTGTCTCCCTCTCCACCTTAGCCCAAGGGGAGTCTTCTAAATCGTTGCCCAGGAGACAATCAACAGGCATGGCGGGCCTCACAGCAACCTGAAGAGTACCTGAAACTCCCCCCCATTCAAAGGAAACTTGAGCTACCTCACACTCTTTCTGGGAGTTGTCAGCAGCTATCACAGGGTAGAATGCGTGGGGAACAACCTGCTCTCTGGACACCAAGTGACACTTGACAGCTGTCACACTCGCTCCGGTGTCTCTGAGAGCCTCAACTCTATGGCCATTAATGGTCACCCACTGCCTATATTTTTTAGTGTTACTAGGCAGAGGGGGTGGCGGGACCAATTCCATGTCTCCTAGAGAGACCAGGGACATCTCTGCGGGACCCTCCCCACCATGGGCAACCATCTCCTCCCCTCCCAGAGCTACACTAGCCAACTGACGGGGTGGTGCACTGGGTAGTGCACCAGACTTCTTCAAGGGACACTGAGGGTCATAAAAACGGTGTCCTACCTGCTTACAAACGAAGCAGGTCAGTGGGCCCCTATGACCAGGTTTACCTGGCGGGGCCTCGGATTTCTTCACAGGGGGAGGCTGGGAACCCTTCCCTTGGTTCCCTTGGGGATTACTTTGGGGCCCTTTCTGGGACTCCTTCTGTTTACCCTTGTCCCCCCCACTCTTCTGCTGGGGACCCTGCCCACCTTTGGCTGAGTCTCCCACTGGACCCTTGTGGACCCTGGTACTGACCCAGCGGTCCGCCTCTTCAGCAAGTTTTCTAGGGTTAGATATCTTGCTATCAATCAGGTGCTGGCGCAGCTCTGGAAAACAGTTATTAGACAAGTGCTCCCAAGCAAACAAATCATAAAGAGCATCATAACTTTCCACTTTGCTGCCCTTTACCCAACCATCCATGGCTCTGCAAAAATATGACACATACTCCACCCACGTGGTACCAGGCAACTTCTTACATTCTCTAAAGGCCTGTCTGTACTTTTCTGGGGTGAGGCCATACCGTAACATTAAAGCATCCTTCATATGAGCATAAGACGTCCTATTCTCAACAGGCATGTCTAACAGGGTATCTCTTCCCTCATTCACAAAGCGACCCCACAACCCCGCTCCCCAATCCTTCTCAGGGACCCGGTGGGCCAACAATGCTAACTCATATGCTTTAAACCACTGACCAATATCCTCATTCTTCTGAAAATCTTTGATCACATCTTTGGGAAAATAAAACCTACTTTCTGCAGGCACAGATGGGACGCTGCCACCAGAGGGATTCAATTCTAACTCCTTAGCTTTGAGCTCCATGTCCCTCACCATTTTCTCACGCTCAAAAGCTAACTTCTCTCTTTCAAACTCTAATCTTTTGATCTCCAAATCAGCTTCTCTCCTGCCTCTTGCATTCTCTATCTCCAACTGCCCATTTATCTTAAGTTTTGCCATTTCCACGTTGTAGGCTCGCTCCTTCGCCCTTTCTTCTCTTTCTTCAGGGGAAAGACCTTTGGAGGAAACACTGCTGCCAGGAGGGGATACAGGCCCAGTCACGGGCACTTCCTCCTCCCCTTCCTCTGTCGGTACCACCACCAGATCAGAGGGATCTCTGGCCTCTAACCAGGCCTCCAATGCTTTGCGAAATTCTGGTTTGTTTTTGCAGCCTGTGGTAGGAACTTTAAACTGCTTGCAAAGGGATTTCAGCTCCCTTAAGGAATAATCACTTATCTTACTCCTATCAAATTCCTCCCCAACAACAACAAGGGGAGTGACTCCGGCGTCACTCATGGTCAAGACTGGCAGTTTCAAAAATCAAGCTTCAGGAAAAGCGGAGAACAAAAATAGAATATCCAACCAAAACAGATTGTGGCTGCGCTATGGTCTGCTTTCACTATGTAGCGCACACTAATCACTGCACATGGGTCATAAATGCAAAGTTCAAAATCCCACCGCTGACCCACCAATGTTAGAAGCGGCTGTCTCTAGTTGGCAGAGGTATACACTTCTGACAAATAGGGACACACCTTTTCTAGTCAGGGCAAGGAGATCACACACTTAGATAACCCCTGCTCACCCCCTTGGTAGCTTGGCAAAGCAGACAGGCTTATCTCAGAGGCAGTGCGTTAAGCATTTATGACCACATACAGTAATAAAGTGAATACACTACAAATGGACACGACACAGTAGTATTATAAAAATAAGTATTTTTATATAAGGTTTAGCACAAGACCAAATAACGACAAAAATATACCACAGTCTCAATAAATACTCTTGGAAGGAAAAATAATAGTTCAAGCACGGTTTCTTCTTAGCACAAAAGTCTTTAGTATCAAAAGCAACTCTTCTTCTCTAAAACACAGTTCTTGGCAACAATGTAACCCACACGGGAGTCACACGACGTCGAGGCAAAGTTAATCCAAAGGTTCGGCGTCGACCGCGAGGAGCGCTACGTCGAGCCCGGAGTCGCACTGACCCCAACAACACAGTACCTTGGAAAAGTGAAGCACTCGATGATCAGCGGCGTCGAGATGTCCGGCGTCGCGTCTTCGGCGTCGATCGGGCCTCGGAGTCGGGGCGATCTGCAGCGGCGTCGACCGAAGTCAGGCGGGAGCAGCGCTCACGGGATGAAGCAGGATACGACGTCGTCGATGTCGATGTTGCAAGAGTGAGCAGCGCTCACGGCGTCGAGAGGGCTCGAAGTCGATGCGATCAGCGGCGGTGCAGACACGGGGTCACTTGGAGCTGGAGCCGAACTCACTACTCACTGGCGTTGCTGCTGGCGTCGATCGGGCCCGGCGGTCGGCGTCGAGGAAGCGGGACACTGGAGCCGTTACTCACGATGTCGAGCTGGATTCGGCGGCGTCCGTCGGCGTCGAGATTGCTGGATTCTTTCAGAGGTGCTGGATTCACAAATCCCAGCAAATAGCACTTTAAGCAGATGAAGTCCTTTAGCCCTGTGACTTCAACAGGAGACTGGCACTCTTCCAGCCCTTGGAGATTTTCTCAGCAAAGAGTGAGAGTACACACAAAAGTTCCTCTCTCCTGGTTCCTTGGCAAAAATAAAGAAGCAATGCAGGATTCCCCCAACAAACAGCACTCTGGCAGAAGGGGTAGGCAGTCCTTAGATCAGCAGGCTTCTTGTCCTTGGTTCAGGTTTCCTTGTCAGAAGTGATCTGATTTCTTGGTTCAGGGGTCCTTCTCTTATACCCCTTTTTGGCTTTGATCCCTTTGTCCATGCAGGGGAATTTCCCCCCATCCTGGGTTTGTTGTGGGTGTTGCCAGGCCAGAGCATCTGGCCTATTCACTGGGCAGGGCAGAGTCCTCAGCCGCTCAGCAGGAGCGGAGCCAGCATTGTCACTGGCAGGGGCAGGGCCATCAGCTGCCCGGCAGGAGGCGGGCCAGGAAAGTCCCAGGCAAGCACAGAGTCATCAGTCGCCTGGCAGGGGGGCGGAGCCAACATTGTATCAGGCAGGGCAGGCTATCAAGAGCTACTCTCCCCTACTCTCAATGCAAATGCCCCACTCATCCCACACTGACTCATTCAGACTCTCTGGAGCCACCCAGCTCCTGTCACACACACACCAGAACCAGCAGAGACCGGTAGACAGTTAGACAAGAAAATAGCTACTTTCTAAAAGTGCTATTTTCAAACACAGAGTCCAAAAACCATCCACACAAACGGATGCGTTATTAAACCCTGAGTTCAGGGATACCAAACTCGACATTGCACCATGCTCCCCGAGCCCGCTAGGATTATAACATTAATAATCCTGGCAGCCCATTCTAACTGATGGAGAGCAGGCTACCTTACAATAGTGAAAAACGACTATGGATGTAATTCACTATTAGGACATGCCAACCTTGTCAGGCTTGTCCTACCTTATGCTTACAATGCACCCTGCCCGTGGGCCTACCATAGGGGTGACTAACATGAAGTTAAGGGAAGGTTTAGGGACTGGCAAGTAGGTGTACTTGCGCAGTCCTCGTGACAGTCAGACTGCACGGGGTCTGGCAATGGCAGACCTTCAGACATACTTTTACTAGGCCGCTCTTGTGGGTGGCACAACATGTGCTGCAGGCCCACTAGCAGCATTTGTATTTACAAGCCCTGGCACTCCTGGTGCACTCTACTAGGGACTGATAGTAAACCAAATAAGCCAAACATGGAAGTCAATCAATACAGCAATTTCACATAGGGAGCACTTGCACTGTGGCACTGATCAGCAGTGGCACAGTGCCCAAAGCATATACCAGCAAAAACATCGTAAACAGAGGAGGCAAACAGAAAAAAATGGAGGAGAGACTCATGCCAATGATGCCAGGTCTAACAAATACTATAACATGTGCTGCTTAATGCTGTATATTTAGTTTTTTCTTGCGGCACACTTTAGTTTCCCCAGCCCCATAATTTGGCACTCCCCTGACGCATAATTCTATTTGCCCCTGACAAAATGGCCTCCAACCCTGCCATTTGCTGTACAAGGCAGTTTGGGGAAATATTTCCCCTGCGCAGAGTCTTTGAACTGGAAAGGAACCTGTTCTATGTAGAAGTTTCCAGCTCATGTTTGTATTCACAGAGTAAGTTGCAGGTCTGCAACCTGTTTCACCAAGCCACAAATGCACTTTATTATACAATAGGTGCTCAGTGCTTCTCCTACATAGGTTTGCCACCTGGACAGTTTCCTACCCGGTCCACCAAAAATTGTAATGTCCAGGCTCGTACAAAAATAACCAACATCATACAAAGTCAATATTTGTATCCCTTATCTATGCGTACCTCAAATAACAAATATAAATAGAAAACCCTTTTAAATGTGTGCTAGAGCTGTGTTAATAATCTCTGACTAATAAATTAAACCAAGACAGAAAAGTCATGCTACAAATTAATATATATGAGATTGTCTAAAGTCTATTTAGTATCATATATCGACCTTTTTGAAACTCTTAAAACAACAACAACAACAAATGGTTGGCAGCTTTCTATTGGAAAGGTGGCAACTCTATCACCACCTCTCCCAAGTATGCACCCCTCCTCCTTTTGAGGCCTGGCATGTCAATCTACCCCCCAGCTACCACCTACGGTCTACTAATGACCATCCAAAGCAGCAATGCTGAATTACAATGTGTCTCAGAAGACACGCTGGGAAACGTGTTTTGAAAACGGCTCTCGTGCATGGCTGCGCAACTTGTAGTTCAAGGCCCATTCTGTGCCCCATTAAACTATTCTTGTGGCTATACAGTAAGTACCTCACTTCATGTTTGGAGTAGCGTGCGCGCTCCTTGAGAGTTACTGGGCGGGAATGAAAGTTAATCTGTGTGCGTGAGGGCATGCCCAAAGGAACACAGGATATATAACCATCTGTGTAGCTGGGATTCTACTCCATAAATGTTTCCAGCTGCAAGGCAGAAATACTCTCTTCGAAATTGAGCAATGTCAGTGTGTCTGCCATGCAGCTGTCATGACAGACTAATCTGTATTTTTTTTATTAAATTTTTATTTTCGAAAGACAAACTGCCAAAGCAACGGCAAATTTGTGAGAAACAAAAAAAATGAACATCCCTGACAATCTTTGAATTTTTTTCCAACGCACTAGAGGGCAGTAAATGTGTTTTTGTACCCATAAAAAAATGGTCATGCGCAGAGAAAAACATTGTGGTCAAGTAACCAAAGGCCTACCCTGGACAAGTAGGGCTTTTCTCACAGCATGTCCGCCGCAGAATGGTGCCCATTGAACTGCCCTGAGAGTGTTTTGATGGCAGATTTGTTGCTGACTCCACTGTTTGAAATTACTCACATCTAAATTAGGTGGAAGACACAAGACGGGAGCAGGCAAGCCATTTGTCAACTTTTGACGGCTGTCCCAATACCACCAACCTCTAAATGAGGCCCTTAGTCATCATAAATATGTTTGCAGTGTACTCCAGATCAGCAATAGATTGTTCCATATTTTGGAACAACTACATTCCAAGCATGATGAAGATGACTTATGCAGAGAACGTAGCTCCAAGATACTTTGCACAGTACTCACACAGATGTATACACTGTAACATGCATTTGTAGAATGCATGCACTCAATAAACAATCCTTGATAATGTCCTATTACTTTAGGTAATCTTCATTACTCCGGGTCCCGTAGTCCTCGACACCTTCATTCACCTAATGAGATATAATTTATAAACTATCTCGCTGACAGAAAAAAGAAAGAAAGGAATGCTGGACCTACCCTCCCCCTCCCGCCGGGAGTACATAAGGGTACAGGTCCCAGCATTCCATCTGAAATACCAAGCCAAGGATGAATGCCGGTAGCCCGGGAGGGAGGGAGGGAACCCATGAAGGTGTCGAGGACTACGGGACCCGGAGTAATGAAGATTACCTAAAGTAATAGGACATTACCCCCTGGTCCCTCCATCCTCGACACCTTCATTCACCTAATGAGACATACCAAAGCAACCACGGCAACCATCCCAAAAAAATACAACAAACCACCAGAACCAGCAAGGAAAACCAGTAATTTATTGCAAAAACAGAAATCAAGGGCGAACACAACCCAACACCCCCAAAGCAAAACCGCCCTCATCACCCAGCAGATTGAGAAGGCGATAATGCCTGATGAAAGTATTGGAAGAAGCCCAGGTGGCCGCCCTACAAATCTCAGAGAGAGGGACACCCCGAACCTCAGCCCAAGAGGCCGCCACCCCCCTCGTAGAACGAGCCTGAACCCCAACCGGAGGAGGGGACCCAGAAAGCGAATAGGCCAAGGAAATGACCTGCTTCAACCAGCGACCAATAGAGACAGAGGAAGCCCTACGCCAACGGGAAGCTGCCCCAAAGGAGACAAACAGGGAATCAGACACACAAAAGGGAGCCGTGCGGTCAAGATAAACACGCAGAGCCCTGCAAACATCCAACAAGGACCAACAGGGACCCCCCGGGGAATCCAGAACAGAGCCCAGAGCAGGCAAAACCAACTCCTGACACCTGTGAAACTGAGAAGCCACCTTAGGCATGAAGGATGAATCAAGACGAAGCACAACCCCATCGTCCGAAAAGGACAAGAAAGGCTCACGCGCCATCAAGGACCCCAACTCGCCAAGACGACGAGCCGAGGTGATGGCCACCAAAAAAACAACCTTCAAGGTGACAAACTTCAAATCCACCTCCGACAAAGGTTTAAAAGGAGGATCAACCAAGGCCTGAAGGACCAAGGGCAAATCTCACAGGGGAAAAGAAGGCCGGGAAACGGGACAAGAAAGTGAAAAACTGCGGAGCAGACGAGAGACCAAGTCCTCCCCATCAGAAAGGTTGCCCCAAGGGGAACGGAAGGCCCGAACAGCCGCCCATTGAGCCCGTAAGGTGGACACAGCCCAACCCTTCTCAAAACCTTCCCACAAAGACTGAAGCACAGCCTGCAAAGAACAGTGCAAAGGGGAAAAGCCCAACGCCAAACACCACCGACTGAAGTTACCCCAATGGCGATCATAGGACTGAAGAGTAGAAGGCCGACGCGAACCCTGAAGAGCCACCGCTAAGTGTTCCGGGAAGCCACGCCTCCGCCACCCCTGCCTCTCAACCTCCACACCGACAGCCGCAACCGGAGAAGAGACAGGGAAGGGGAGGACCGCAGGGGAGACGGGGACAGGGGGAGAAACCAAGGGCCCCGCACAGCCAGAAGATGGACCGTCGGAAACCACGACCTCCGAGGCCAAAAGGGCAGAACCACAACCACCTCCCGATCCTCCAGACACAAGCGGGACAGAAACCGGGAAATCAATGCCAGAGGAGGAAAGGCATAGAGCAGGCGGGACGGCCAGGGAACCGACAGGGCATCCACCCCCCAACAACCCTCCTGCCGAAACCGGGAGCAGAAGTGGGGAAGCTGAGCATTCCGCCGGGAGGCAAAGAGGTCCAGAAAGGGACGCCCAAACCTCTCGCACACAAGCCGAAACGCAAACCGGGTGAGAGACAACTCCAGAGGCACCGGAAAACAGCGACTCAGGACATACGCCGCACAGTTATCCACACCCGTGAGATGAATCGCAGTCAGAGACAGCAGATGACTCTCCGCCCAACAGAACAACGGAACCACCACCGCGTTCAAAGAGGCCGAACAAACACCCCCCTCATGGTTGAGATAGGCTACCGTCACCATATTGTCTGACCGAACCAAGACGTTCCTGCCGAGCAACAACTCCCGAAACCCCATCACAGCACGGGAGACAGCCGACAGCTCCCTCCAGTTCGAAGACCGGCGGCCCTCCAGCAGGGACCAACAACCCTGAAGGGACCGAGACCCCAAGGTCGCTCCCCACCCCAAAGCGCTCGCATCCGTCGTCAAGACCAATGAAGGAGCAGGCTGCAAAGGGAGCCCCTGGGAAAGATGGACTGCCTCCGACCACCAAAGCAGAGCAGGGAGGATCACCGGAGAGACAGGAAGAAGATACTCCCAATCTTGGGACAGCGGATTCCAATGTGACAGAAGGTACCCCCACAAGGGGCGCAGGTGAAAACGAGCCCAAGCCACCGTAAAGACAGTCGCTGCCATCAGACCCATAAGACGCAACCAGAGGCGCACCGGAAAAGAACCCCCCGCCCGGAAACGACGAGCAACGGACACCAGGGTCACAACCCGAGGGTCTGGCAGGAACACACGGTTGAGATCCGTGCGAAACCGAGCACCGATGAACACCAGGTCCTGGGAAGGAGTCAGCTGGCACTTGGGTAAGTTGTTTAGAAACCCGTGCCGACGCAACTCCGAACACACCAATTCCCTGGCCTCCAACAACAGAGCCCGAGGCAGAGCATGGATTAACCAATCGTCTAGATAGGGATACACCATCACCCCCTGAAGATGGAGCCAGACGACCAAGGGAGCCACCACCTTCGTAAAGACCCGCGGGGCAGAACGAAGACCGAAGGGCAAAACCCGAAATTGATAGTGACACCCCCGAACACAGAACCTCAGGAAGCGACGGGACCTGGGATGCACTGGCACATGGTAATACGCATCCTGAAGATTCAGGGTACACATGAAGTGACCCGGAAGCACCAAGGGGATCAACCTCTGCAAGGTCTCCATGCCTTTAAATCCAGAACCAGCCGGAAACCCCCGTATTCTTTGGGACCAGAAAGATCAGGGAATAGAAACCCGACCCCACCTACCGGAAGGCGTCATCACCAAGAACCAATCCGGAGACGCGAAGGAGGCCGCGCCCCCCCAGTAAGCCTGGCAGACCGGGAGGGGCGGCCATCGGGCAGACGCCGAGCCCACGCGATCCAAAATCCACGCGCGGCTCCAAGGAAGCGACAAGGACAGCCCGCGCCACTCCCCCCAAGCCCGGCAGGGAGGGAGATGCAATCCATCCAACCGAGGACACGGATCCTCAGAAGTAAGTACAGCGCAGGAGCACCAAGCACCTCGTGCCACAGCATATCCTGTCAGAATGACAGGAAAAAGAAACAGATGGAATGCTGGGACCTGTACCCTTATGTACTCCCGGCGGGAGGGGGAGGGTAGGTCCAGCATTCCTTTCTTTCTTTTTTCTGTCAGAGAGATAGTTTATAAATTATATCTCATTAGTTGAATGAAGGTGTCGAGGACGGAGGGACCAGGGGGTAATGAGGATGTTAGACCTGTCTTCCTTAGGGCAGCCTTCCCCAAAATCGTTAGCCTGCTTACCTCCTCTTTTTGCTGTAACTTTATGTTTGCCTTAGGACTCTGAGCACTTTACCACTGCCGAGCAGTACTAAAGTGCATGTGCTTCTCACCTAAACATAGTGTCATTGGTGTAAACCAAATTAGCATTCTTAGTTTACTTATAAGTCCCCTGTAAAGTGGTATACCATATAGTCAGAGCCTGTAATCTAAATGCTGCTAGTGGGCCTGCAGCTTTGGTTTTGCTACCCACACAAGTAGCCTTTCAAACATGTGTCAGGCCTGCCAGTGGAAAGCCAGTGCATGCAGTTTACTGCCACTTCGATTTGGCATTTTAAACCACTTGCCAAGTCTTAATTCCCCTTTTATTATACATAATTCACCCCTAAATTAGGCCCTAGGTGTCCTAAGGACAGGATGCTGTGGATCTAAAAGGTGGGATGTGTACTTTTAAACATGTCCTGGTAGTGACAAATAACTACATTAATTTTTCATCACTGTGAGGCCCACTCTTAACATTGGGAAAACCTTAAACCACTTTAAAGTTGTAATTCCAAATTAGAAAGGAGTAGCTGTTTCATGTTTCATATATTTGCAATGATACCATCTGTGAGTCCTGCCCTGCCAAGTGGTGCTAATCTAGTCCTGGGCCCTTGAAAGGTGACTTCTCCTGTAAAGGACCATCAAAATTGATGCAGTGATGGCTTTAAGCTGATCGGTACCGATGTCATGCACTTCGACGCCAATGCAGGAGCTGATAAACAACATCGCTTTGATGGACCATGCGCTGTACAACAATGGTCAGTGTGTCTCAATGACAACACAATGCCTGCACTGTAAAGGGGTTAGTCGGCGAAGCCTTCGTCACCTGTGCAGATTGGAACTGGCGCATCTACGCTTGATCGATCCACAGTACTTTTTCAGCGAGACCTGCGTCAGTCTGAAAGCCTGGCTTTGTAGCTGTTTACTGGCTTTTGCAACCTTTGGTCCACGGCGAAGAGCAGCAGTGGGGACTACGTTTGAGGAGATCCACGCTCCTCACCCTGGGACTCGGAACCTACCTCTCGCGTTTCCCGCTTTGCGGGAAACGCTCGCAGCTGAGACCATTTCCGGTAGCAGTGGGGGCTACGAGCTGGTGGAGGACTACACCACCCACAATCCAGCCGGGCAAAGACACGCCCCCTCCCACCAAGAACTGCTCAGGTGCAGCAACTTAAACCCTTTTCGTTCCCCGCACTTCGGGTGACGCTTTTGCAACCTTTGGTCCACGGCGAAGAGCAGCAGTGGGGACTACGTTTGAGGAGATCCACGCTCCTCACCCTTGGACTCTGAACCTACCTCTCGCGTTTCCCAACGCTCGCAGCGGAGACCATTTTCGGTAGCAGTGGGGGCTATGAGCTGGTGGAGGACTACACCACCCACAATCCAGCCGGGCAAAGACACGCCCTCCCGTCATGAACTGCTTAGGTGTATTTAATCAGCTCACCACTCCCGCCGCGCGGGACATGCCGGGCGAAGCACGGGCCAAGGGCGGGGCCGTTTAAGCCCGTTCAAGCACGAGCAAGGACGGGACGGGCTATCCCACTAACATCTATGCTGGAACCAGGTCAGTGAATTTCCGATTAGGCATAGACTGATTTGTGCGGCCGGATTGGCTAAAGCAATTGGAAAGAAAAGTAAAGTTTGTGATTTCCACCTGACTTACCATGTCCACACCTTCTACTAGAGGAGAACATAGTGGGAAAAATACTGGAGGGGCACTAATGGGTACTTTAGATAATTTTCTTATACGAGTGTCATCAGCTCTGGCAAAAGACATTGAACTGACTGAAAAGAGATTGTCTTTAGACCCTCTTTTTGATAAGCGGTCATCAATGGGAAGGCTGGCTAATGTTAGGTCGCCTGTCTCCAATGAGGTTGATCCTGAAGACACATTATGTTCCTTGGGGGATGATGACAGTAGTTGCAATTCTCTGCCTGATGGATATACCGCATCCCCGGAACAACGGCCTTCAGATTCTTTAGCGAAGACAAACCAAGGCATCCCTTCGAAAGGGCTGACCACGTGTAGTATCAAGACCAGGTCAACAAGTGGTGTCAATAAGGATCGAGCATTACAATCAAAGGACATGGCACCAATGAGTAAACGCCCAAGGGTTCAAGCTCAAGCGCAAGCCCTAGCAAAAAAAGGGAAAAAAGAAAAAGAAAAAAAATCCAAGGAGAACGCCACATCTAGCACTGTAGACTGTCGAGACTTATTGACCCTAGCTAGTAATGAGGCTAATCCATTTTCAAGTGTGGAGGGTGAATCATCGGGCGATCCAGGCGTTGTTCTGGAAAAAGCTGGAACTCATCGTCAAGAAAACAATTCACCCGATACATGAGAGACTGGACTGCATTGAGAATAGACTGGTATGTCTGGAACTCACGTTGGCTTCGGTACAGAAGCGGGTGGGGAATGGGGCGGTGGCTTACACTGTATACAGTCAAACTCAGCAGGGAAAATCATTGTAGGAGCTGTCCCTGTTGTTCCTAATGTTCCACCGAATGGTAGTATTAGTACCACAGCAAATATATCTGAAGTCCCCCCTATTGCCAATTCTCTAACCAACACTGAAGGGGCATCTCAATCTGCACAGATAGCCAAGGATAAAAAAGTGGTGACTAGTATACCAGTTGTGCAATCAAACCCATCATCCAGTGGCCCTTCAGAGCATGTAGTATCTAATTTGCCAACTATAGAACTCCCCCCTGGGTCAGCCCCCAATGTAGTAGTACTAGCGGGGGTTCCATCATTAAGTCAGGGAAAGAGGGAGACGTATATGGAATTAAAAAATAAATGTATCTTTTGGCTTAATGCTAATCGTCCATTGCCAACCCATATACGTGCCGAGATACTATTTGTCAGAAGGGTTAACTGGGTGGGAAGAAGCTCGAAGACAATTGGTGGCGATTGCGTCATTATTAACTTTAGGGATAGGAGATGTGTGGAGCACATTTGCAACTGGCCTCAAGTAGATCTTAGATCACAGATTCAGGCACTTCAACTGATTTACTTTTATGTACCAGTACAGGACCCGCATAGAGAAATCTTCTCAGGGAATGAGGTAGTAGGCTATCCTATTTCACGGAGTTTAAAATTATATAATAGATTCTCGGTCTTATCGGGATTGGAGTGCGACTGACAGCAAATAGAGGTAGGGTGTTACCGTAAGAGCATAATAAGATCGCCCAAGGATTTTGTAGTTAGAAGTAAGGGACAGGTGAATGAAAATGCTAGACCAGATGCAGTTGGGACGAGACCTCAGGTAAATAATGGAATTGCTACGCTACAGAATGGTGGCAACTCCCTTACTCAGTTAACTGCATGTAGGGTAAGTCCTGCTCCCCCTACTGATACTTACTCGTTGCAGCAATCTAGCCCGCTGTAGTAGGGAATGATGTAGACGGAGGGCCTAGGCGTTCAACCTCCTTGACCTCGTTAATATCGTGGAACCTGGCGGGTATGGGGCCAAAGTTAGTGTCACCATACTGGCTAAGTTTTATTGATGAATTCGATATTTGTCTTTTTCAAGAGACCTGGGCTGTTGAACCAGTATTTAGACCAGGTTACTTGAATTTTTTGTCCCTGCTGTGAGAGGGTTAAAGGGACGTCCAATGGGAGGAATGGTGATTTGGGTCAAACAACACTTAAGTTGCAGCATTCAACTACTCCCGGCTAGGCATTGTGATATAAATGCAGTTAGGCTCAGCATCCTGGGTGGCATAAAAATTGATATTTTTAATGTTTATGCTAGAGGGATCCAGGGCGGGAAAAAATCTGAGGTGTTAGACGTATTAGAATCACTGATAGAATCTTTGCCAGAAGGGATAATGCCACTAATTGCGGGCGATTTTAACACAACTTTTGAACCCCTGGGACTGGAAGATTTGAAAATGTCAGAGGGAGAAGACTCTACATGGGGGGTACCCCAATTAGAGACTAACCCTATAGTCAAATGGACTAAGGCTGCATTGCAGTTCAGTGGCCTTTGCCTAGGTAACCAGCTAAGGGCCGCAAATGGCCGAACACCCTCTGATAGGGTGGGGAGAAAAACATATGACAATGGTATAAGGTTAAGTAAAATAGATTATTTGCTTGTCCATTTTAAGCTTTGGCACTCACTTGTTGATTTGGAAGTGAAGACTCGTATTGAGAGTGACCATAATCCCCTGACAGCATCATTTAGATTGGGCCTTGAGGGTATGGCAGTTATGTCAGAAGATCTATTTGCCCCTGAAACCATTCTAGCAAATGATGAGCGTCACCTCAAGTGGGGTAAAGTGATTAACCAACCAGAAACATTAAATGCCATTAAAAACAGTGTAGATAAGGTGCTTGGTAAAATAGGGCTAGATGTAGCTGGCAGGATGGGGTATACATTTTTTGGGGAAGATCACGCTGATCTTTTCTCCAATCTTAAAGCCCATTTGTGTAAACCTGGTACTGCTAAGGCAAAAGCAAGGAAAAAACCAGAGAGGTGGTACAACAAATTATGCAGGGAAACTCGGGTTGAGTTGGGCGTAGCGTTAAAAACCAGAAATCCAATAATGATAAAAGCTGCACGGCGTAACTATAGAAAAGTCACTAGGCGGGCAAAAAGAGTATGGGAAGAGCAATTGTGGCAGGAACTTAAAGGCGCACGTTTGTCCAAAAACCCAAAGCTATTCTGGGACACTTATAAATGGGATGGGGACGGTCGGGCAAGTAGCCCGCAAAACAACGTCCCCCAAAATTCTTGGATTGAGTATTTCAAGCCCCAGTATGAGAATACAGAAGATAACCAAAGTGCGGCGGCTTTTCTTTTTACATATTTTAAAGGTGTTGTTTTTAGTTTAGGGGATGTGGATAGAGCCCTGAACTCAGTAACTGAGCAACTGAGCAACTAATGCCATTGCTCAGGGGATGGCTGTTCCGCATTCATGGAAGGGAGCGGAAATTGTGCCGGTTTATAAAAAAGGGCATTAGTCCCACGCAGGTAACCTCAGGCCTATTAGCCTGATCGATTCCATACAAAAAATAATGGGTCATCTGGTTCTCGGGAAAATTCAGGATTGGATGGACGAAGGGGACATCCTGAGCCCATTACAGGCGGGCTTTCGCCCGAGGACCAGTACGATTGACCAGGTCTTTCGATTCATTATCTTATATTGGCGGACAGTTGTCCTGGAAAAAGGGGTATTATATGCAGTCTTCGTCGACCTGAGGGTGGCGTTCGACCTTGTCCCCCGAGGAAAGCTTTGGCAAGTCTTAGGGGAGCTAGGAATGGCCCTGGAACTGCTGTCCTTGGTTATCCGTCTGCACGAGGACACCTATGCTAGGGTCAGATGGGGCAAGCAGGGCGAGGTTACAGATGCCTTCCCTGTTGAGCGGGGAGTGAGGCAGGGTTGCGTTATGGCACCTACCCTGTTCTCACTCTTCGTGACTACCTCTCCCTGGTCCCTACTGACGCCCCTGTGATGGCCGGAGAGTGCGTCCTGATCCTTATGTTCGCGGACAACACTCTGATTATCTCAAAACACCTAGTGGTCTCCAACGAGCATTGCTGCGCTTCACAGACTTTTGCCAGCAGCGCGGGCTCGAAATAAACATTGCAAAAACAAAATTTATGGTCCTTACCGAACCCAAACGCCCCAATGCAGCTAAACGGTTCATGGGAAGTATACATATGAATTACTGCCCATTACAGCAGGTTGACGCCTTCACGTATTTAGAGGTCAATCTTCAGAGTGATATGTGCTGGAACAGCCAGTTAGATATGAGTGTATTAAGGCACAAGCAGCAGGCAGGTATCCTCCTCAAAACATTTAAAACATCTCTTACTAAACCAGTAAAACCACTCCTTGAGATCTACGGGATGAAAGTCTTAAGCTCTGTCCTCTATGGCTCCGAGCTATGGGGGTTCGCAAACTTAAAGAACTTAACATTAGTAGAAAATGAATTCCTGAGAAAATCTACTCATGTCCCCCAAAGTACCCCTTTAATTCCCCTGTTTTGGGATCTTGGTAAAAGAACAGTGCAAGATCTGGCCACCCTGCGACCTGTATTATACTGGCGCAGAATCTGGACAACAGAGGAATTATATAATTATGCTCGGGCACTTAAAGAAATTATTCAGAAGGATCGCTTTCACAAAATTAGCTGGCTGAAAACTATTAGATCTCTGCTAGTTAGAATGGGTTTGAGTAAACTGTGGGATGACCCAGTATATGATAGGCGATATACTGGGAGATGGTCATCACAGAGAAATGTGCCAAGGGGATCTCATCTCATCTCACAGAGCGATTTCTTGAGTTCAAGGCGTACCCAGCGTTGGAATTATATTGGGACGCTATTGAGAAACCCCTAGATCGCAAGCTCTATTTTCAATTCAGGGCAGGTACTCTTCCCATAAGGTTGTTTACCGCTAGGTGGGCTGGGACAAATGAAGATAAATGCCCCAAGTGTAGGGACAAAAAAATAATCTATTAGTCATCTTTTGGTTTTTTTGTACGTTATATACAGCCCCGCGGGATAAATGGATAAAACCAATATGTCGATTAATTGGCACACGAAAACATGATGAGGCGATAAGAATACTAAGTACTGATCCTTGCCTTCCAATTGCCATAGCAATGGGAAAGTTTCTGAAATGGGCGTGGGTCATTCGATCAAAAATGAATTGACAATAGCAAGGATAGATGGAACACATCTAATGAGGAGGAAGTTATTGTTATGCCTAACTGAACTGAGAAGATTAACTTGAAGTTCATAGCTTTTGTACATTTTCTTTCTATCCCCTACTTTTAAGGAATATTCAACATTAGTCTTGTGAAGTTTAATCTGTTCTTAACATTTTAAATATTTATGTAAATGTCTTTTTAAAGGATCTTATATTGTGACAAATGTAAATGTCTTTTTTAAAGGATTTATACTGTGACAAATGCATGTTTTGTGATGCTTTTATGACTTAATTGTGGAATAAAGTAATGTTAAAGGTTAAAGCCTGGCTGCCCTCCATTGCGGTGGGACTGCACTTTGGCTTTACCCTGGTACAGCTCGAACTCAAGTCACCCCTAAGAGCTATTTGCTTCTAAGCACTACTTTTTGATTTATTCATAACTCTGGCTCTACTTATTGAGTGATTGTTGTTTTGGTCTTGTTTTACTCATAGAGATATAATCTATTTTTCTAACACGGTATTCAGTGTTTTTGCAGTATTTTCATTGTGTTAAAGTGTATGTGTCCTTTGCACAAATACTTTACACATTGCCTCTTTAGATAAGCCTGACTGTTTTGTTTCAAGTTACCAGAGGGTGAGCACAGGTTACCTTCTAGTGTGTATCTAGCTTACCCTGATTAGAATGTAGTTCCTTCTTGGAAAGGGTGCATACATCTGCCAAGCAGAAACCCCAGTTCTAACACTAGTGATCATCAGTGAGTCTAGGACTTGTTTTTGTGCAATACCATATAGTAACTCATTCACAATAACTCCATGCTAAGACAATTTCATTTTTATTTCAATTCTCCCTGAATGTCTTTTGGATTATTCTGCTAAAGTATGTCTCACTCCAGAGAAGCAGCACCTGCAACTGCAGGAATTGATTTCGAGCTGGGCAGGTAGGAGGTCTACACTGTGCCTCTGCTAAGAGATTTTTGCAAGAACTTTCAAGTTTGCACAAGAGGCTTCACCAGGAATGTGGAGCTGCAGAAAGCCTTGTGGGCCTGGGCTGAGACCCAGATTGCAGGGGATGACAATTTAGAGGAGGAGCAGGAAATTACTGCGACGGAGGATGACCACATCTGGAATCTGATGTGCCTCTGGAACTGCCTGTGGAGGGGGCTAACAATGTGCTGCCTAGAGTAAGGAGCAGTGTCTACTCCAAGAACCTGTCCAGAGAGGAGCTGGCAGACAGGAGGGAAGAAAGGAAATTAAAGCTGGAGCTTACCAAATTAAAGTTAGAGAAGGAAGAGAGAGAAACTTGGCAATCTGAAATTTGAGAAGCTCTAGAGGAGAAGAAGTTGGTTCTGGAGGAGAGAAAACTAACACATAAATTAAACCTAAGGCAGCTGGATATCCAAGCACTACAAGTGAAGTCCAGCAATAGCAATCGTGGCAGCATATCTGAAGTGTCCACTGGTGAATCCAGAGTCAGGATTCCCAAGGATGTGATGTTCATTTATGTGATGGGGGATGACATGAACAAATGGTTTGCAGTCTTTAAAGCAGTTTCGAGAGTGCCCACGGTCCCAGAGGAGTTCTGGGGTGGTAGTTTGTGGAGGTACATGCCCACAGTGGGTTAAAACTCACTCCTTACACTAGAGGTAGAGGACCAGACATGATCACTGCTATTAAGGCCATACTAGTCAGTAAGTCGCTTGACCTCTGAGAGGAATAGGCTCAGATTCAGGGGCAGCCACAGGATCTCTTCACAGACATTGTGGATTTCGTGGATTATGCTAGCAAGGCACTGAAGGGCTGGGTGAGGGCCTGTTGACTGTTTGTTGGGTAATTACCTTGAGCACCGAATCTGGAAAGAAGTGGAGATCAAGGCTCATGTGAAGATGTCAGGGTTACCTGATTGGATCTGTGCTCTGACAAGGTCCATGGCTGCCCGGGAAGGAAATCAAAATGGGCTGGAGCCTGGAACCATGGCACAGCCAGCTGCTAAAATAGGGAAAGGCAGAGGGCATGGGAAACCATCCCCTAAATGTACCCCCAGAGAGATGTATGGGGCACCTGTGGTGGCTGCCCCTCAGTCCACTGTCCCTCACTGGTTGCTGAGTGCATTATACAAATATTTATTTACCTGCGCATTGCACACTGCTGGGCTCGATTGCTTTGGTGACTACGTGCACATTATTTAAAGGGACTGCCACATCTCTTAGCGCTTTTGATCTTACATCGCGCCTGAACAGCTAGGTACTAGTACATTATTCTCCCCATAGGCGCTCCACTGTTTTCACTGCTCGTACCTCATCTCGTCGTACCCTGCAGCGTTTGTTGTTGTTGCTGCCATTTTGTTTTTGTTTATTGTGCCTTCCTCCCACACCGTCACTACACCTCGCTCCCGCCTCCCAGCTGCCCCTCCCACGCCCCTCCCCCGCCACCATCCACTTATGTCTGATGCCTCTGCGCGCAGCGTTTACGCGCAGCGGTCGCGCCCAATGCGCGCCGAAGGTGCGCCAAAGGTAAGCCCGTCTGCGCCCGTCCGCGCCTGGACCGCGACCAGCGCCAGACCCCCTGCCCTATGCCGCTCCCAACCCCCCAGAGTAACTTATGATGCCGCTACTCTCCTCGCCTTCAACGCCGGACGCACCCCACTATGCTGCGTTGCTACCCCAGGACGTACCCACGGCCCATTCTCCTGCCTCTCCTGTAAGTTCTACTGCGTCAGGACCCTCACCAAACACACTTCCTCCACACTCAGCTCCGAACCCAACGACTTGAAATGCATCCTACTGAACACCCGCTCGGTCCACAGACACGCAACCGAACTCTGGGACCTAATCAACACTGTGTCACCTGACATCGCCTTCCTCACTGAAACATGGATGAATGCATCTTCTGCCCCCGACATCGCCATAGCCATACCGGACACTTACAAGATCATTCGAAAAGACCGCACTATTAAAAAAACTGGAGGAGGCATCGCCATCGTCCATAGAAACGCCATCAAAATTACAACCAGCTCTGACGACAATCTTGCAACCGCCGAACACCTCCACTTTCAGATCCACACCGACCCCAGGACCACCCTTAGAGGAACCCTCATCTACAGGCCCCCAGGCACCCGATCTCAATTCAGCGACGACATCACTGACTTCATCAGCCCGCACGCCCTCACCTCCGAGAACTACATTCTTCTAGGAGACCTCAACTACCACCTTGACAATATTCTCGACAACAACACCACCACCCTCCTGGACAACCTGTCCAATCTCGGACTCAAACAACTTGTTAACACCCCCACTCACACAGCCGGACACACGCTCGACCCTATCTTCACCTCCAGCAAGCACATCTCCTTCGATCGCACTACAGCTCTCCACTGGACGGATCACAGCTGTGTTCACTTCAGCTACAAAACAACCCTGACCCACAACCGTCCACAACCCATTCCCCGAAGAAAATGGAACAAAATCACCACCGACCAACTCCTCGCATCCCTCAGCCAAAACATTCCCACCCTAACAACGGACCCAGACCAAGCGGCTAAAAACCTCAGGCAATGGATTACTCACAGTGCGGACGAACTAGCACCCCTGAAAAAACACCAGTTGAAATCATTCAGCAAAAAGGCTCCCTGGTTCAATGATGACCTCAAAAAATCCAAGAAGACATGCCGCACCCTGGAGAAGAATTGGAGAAAGGAACCTACCTCAGACAACATGACCTCCCTCAAGACAGCCACCCGCAAACACCACCAACTGATTCGATCCGCCAAGAAATCAGCATTTAAGGACCGTCTCGACAACAATTCTCATAACAGCAAGGAACTCTTCAATATCGTCAAAGAATTCACCAACCCTCCCGCAGCATCCAACGACATCACTAACTCCCAAGACCTCTGCAATGCACTATCCTCCTTCTTCTACAACAAAATTGCCGACATCCACAACAGCTTCAAGAACACTCCCAATGACCAACTCACCCCACCCCCTTCTGTTACCACCCCTCCAACTAACTACCTCAATTCCTGGAACCCAATCACCATTGAAGATACCATTCGCCTCATGAACTCAATCCACTCTGGCTCACCTTCTGACCCCTGCCCCCACTACATCTTCAACAAAGCTGACTCCATCATCGCTCCCCAACTCCGCGATGTCATCAACTGCTCCTTCGACTCAGCCACCTTTCCGGAGATATGGAAGCACGCCGAACTCAGCGCCCTTCTGAAGAAACCAACAACAGACCCCTCAGAACTGAAAAATTACCGACCCATCTCCCTCCTCCCTTTCCCGGCCAAAGTCATCGAGAAAGCCGTCAACAGCCAACTCGCAGCCTTCCTTGAATCCAACAACTCCCTGGATCCCTCACAGAACGGCTTTCGAGCCAAACACAGCACCGAGACCGCCCTCATTGCGGCGACCGACGACATCCGAGCACTCCTGGACAACGGTGAAACAGTGGCCCTCATTCTTCTTGACCTCTCCGCCGCCTTCGACACTGTCTGTCACAACACCCTCATACAACGCCTCAACAACATCGGCATACAAGGAAAAGCCTTGGACTGGATCATCTCGTTCCTAGCCGGGAGAACACAGAGAGTCCGACTCCCCCCTTTCTACTCAGAGCCCACAGAAGTCATCTGCGGCGTACCTCAAGGCTCCTCACTCAGTCCCACCCTCTTCAACGTCTACATGAGTCCCCTCGCCTCCATCGCACGTCGACACAACCTCAACATCATCTCCTACGCCGACGACACCCAGCTGATACTTTCCCTCACCAAAGACCCCAACACCGCCAAGGACAACCTTCACGAAGGTATGAAAGAAGTAGCCGAATGGATGAAACAGAGCCACTTAAAACTCAACTCAGACAAAACTGAGGTGCTCATCCTTGGATCCTCCCCCTCAGCTTGGGACGACTCTTGGTGGCCTTCCGCTTTGGGATCAGCGCCCACACCCACTGACCATGCACGTAACCTTGGCTTCATTCTAGACTCCTCTCTCTCAATGTCCAGACAAGTCAACGCCGTATCGTCCTCCTGCTTCAACGTCCTTCGCATTCTCAAAAAGATCTTCCGCTGGATCCCCCTCGAAACAAGAAAGACTGTCACCCATGCACTGGTCACGAGTCGACTGGACTATGGCAACACTCTCTACGCCGGAATTACAACAAAATTGCAGAAAAAGCTCCAGCGCATCCAAAACGCATCAGCGAGACTCATATTAGACATCCCGCGCCAAGAGCACATCACCGGTCACTTAAAAAACCTCCACTGGCTTCCCGTCAACAAAAGAATTACTTTCCGCCTTCTTACCCACGCACACAAGGCCCTTTATAATCTAGGACCAGAATGCCTCAACTCCCGACTGTCCTTCTACTATCCCACCCGCCAACTAAGATCATCCATTCAAGCCCTCGCCGCAGTCCCGCGCATCCGAAAAACCACCATGGGTGGCAGATCCTTCTCCTTCCTGGCTGCCAAGACCTGGAACTCACTCCCCACCCACCTCTGCCTTACTCAAAATCACATCTCCTTCAGAAAAGAACTGAAAACTTGGCTATTCGATAAACAATGAACCCCTCCCTCTAGCGCCTTGAGACCCTCTGGGTGAGTAGTGCGCTCTACAAATGCATGAACTTGAACTTGAACTGAGGAGGCCATTGCATCCCTTGCTGACTTGCCTACACCTGCTGCTTGTCCTGTAGAAGGAGGACCCACCAAGGGAGAGTTCTGTAGGGCACAGAGGGAGTATCTAATCCTTGAGAGTATGAGGAAACAGGCCGAAGCATAAGCAGCAGATGATGTCTCTGCTATCACTTACACTGGAAGAACAAACCTCTTTACAGTGAGTATAAAGTTCCTGTGTATGGAACAAGAAGGGCCCTGGTGGCCCCCAATGCTACTGTGCCTTCCTACTAAAGCTGTCTCCCGGGATTCCCCTTGCAGGAAACCTGGATGAAGACAAGACCGTTGAAAGACTTGTCTCCCACTTCTTTTGGCCTAAGATCAGGACATCCTCAGAAGCATTCTGTAGGACCTGTGTAACTTGCTAGGCCAGTGAACAGACAGGGCAAATGCTGAAAGCTCCATTACTCCCTTACCAGTCTTTAGCCCCCCGTTTGAGAGGGCGGGCATCAACATTGTTGCGCCTATGGATCCCAAGACTGTTTCAGGCAATAGGTGTATCCTGTTTTTGGTGGATCATACAACCCACTGCCCAGAGGCCATCCCTCATAGGACCACCACTGCACCTGCGGTGGCAAAAGCCTCTGTTGCTTCAAAATGAAGGGGCAGATTTGCAAGCCCCCTGTGTAATTTTTGCGCCACCAATGGGTCACTTTTTGTGATGCAGGGGCAGGATAAAAATGAGGCCCATTCACAAAGTGATGCATATAGGGAGATGCGTCACGTTGTAAAGCCCTGCGTCACATTATACTTGCGTCAGGTATGATGTATGCAGTGAGGGCGCTCCCACACAAAAAAGCCTTGTAGAAGTGATGCAGTGAAATCTACAAGATTTCACTGCGTCACATCGAGGATGCCACTGATTGAAAACCTTATGCCTGATTGAAGCAGGCATAAGGAGGGACACAGCACAATGAGTATAGACCTCCCCATGCATTGATAGAGTTGCGTTGTCTTGCGACACAACTCCAGCAATGTGTGACTTTTGCAACAACAGACGCACCAGAATTTCTGACGCATCTGTCAATCCTTGCACCATGGTGCGCTGTATTGTAAATACGGTGCATCCATGCTGGCATAAGGGTTTCTCAGGGTGGTGCAGGGAAAGTGATGCATCTGTATAGATGCGTCACTTTCTTGTAAATCTGGCCCGAAATTCCTTGAAAACATAAGAGACAAGAGGCCCTTAGCAAAACAGGAACAGTTTGTTTAATTAAAGCTAGTGTCCAGGAGAACATTTACAGGGTCTGAGGACTGTCTCAATTTACGGTTGGTCTGCTGCCTTTATTTATACAGTTCATTGTATGCAATAAAGTATTTCTGGAGGTTCATGTAAGGTAAGGAATGTAGTTGCTGCCCTTGGAGTCATAAATTAATTATCTAATGGATAGTACAGGTGTGCCTCAACCTTATGTGAAAACAATGCAGCCAGTGGGTAGCATGCCCAAATGTCCAGCATGGGGAGCATGTGATCAATGTGTGTGTTGTGTTCTAATTGGCTATATGGCTATATGTTCCTAGCTCATGTGGCATCTGAGTTTATGGTATTTTTGGGAGAGTGCATACCCCTCCGGCCATGTGAGCTTTATTGGGGCCAATCTCTCTGGACCATTGTTGTGTTGCTGCGCCTATCTGTGGGATTGATCTGGGATTGATCTGGGATTTCCTGCTTGTGCATTTGTCTGCCGGCTACAAGCCACCCAACCTGTGACCTATCAATCAGTGACCTCTGGCCTAGGTCCCAGAGACTGCCTGACTATGTATTTACAAGTCAGAGTTGATGTGGAGTTCACAACAGGTGAATGTGTTAATAAAGATGTGATTTCGTTCTCATTCATGAATGCAGGAGCGGCCCATGGAGGGAATGATTGGAGGTAAGTAAACAATTGTTTACTTACCTTCAATCATCCATATTCCAGTGTTCACTACCCTCCACCTTGCCCCTCCCCCACCCCGTCTTTCCGCCCCATGGAACTCCCTCCCTGGGGGCTGAGGCTCCCTTCCTCACTCCCACTTGCTGTGTCACTATCTAGAATTGCCACAAATCTCCCTGTCACTCGTGTATAATCGTTTGAACCAGTGGCAGTGTGTGTTCTCCATGCAGCTGAGGTTCTATGTGGTGGACATGATAGATGAAGGGTCGAGCTTCCGGGTACTTTTTCAAGGGTCTTGAGTTGCGCTGGGATTGTCTGGGCGTGCTGGCCTGTTAGTTTCTCATGCTTGAGCTTAACTGTTTGTCTTTTGATCGGGGCCCTGCCGGCTCCTACTATTGGTGGATTGGAAAAGCAAGGCAGGGGGAAATGGCGTAAGCACCTCTTCGTGCATATGATGGGGGAGGCTCTGATGCCTTGTTCCTTATTGATGGTGTAGGGTTATTGATCTGGGCCTCTTTGAAGATGGCCCATAACTCTACTAATGCCTCTCTCCTGTCTCTTTTTTGACCTGTGTATTTAGTTTGCATGTGTGTCCTCGTATGTTCAATGGTGTTAGTGTCAAAAGTTCCCTCCTTATGCCAGGGAAATGTGTGTGCCTTCTTGTGTGCGTGGCATTCTTGGCAAAATGCATTACGTTTCTTTGGCTGCAAGGGGAACCTGGCTTCCATGTATTTTAATGGGGAATCTATGATAACTCTAGTGATTTTGTGGGCAAATATGCTACTCGAGTCTTTGTCTGATCTAATCGTGGGGACAAAAGTCTGTGGTACACTCTTACAGTTTTACATACTATGAGCTCAGCGTAATCTACAGATGCATCAAACAATTCAAATTTAAATTTCAAAAACACAGATGACAAAGCGTATGAAGGGTTGCAACATAGGTGTAAACAATGCAATGGAACAGTATCTGCACAGTATCAACTTTTCACAAAACACAGGGGAATATTTACAAGCCCCTATCGCCACAGGAACATCACTTTTAACAACGTTCATGTGTTGATAGGAGCTTCACTTTATTTATAAGGTGGCGTTAAGCCACTTAACGTGGCTGAACAAGGCCTTGTAAATAATGCACCCTTTCATGCAATACTTAACATGAAAGGGGTGAGCAATGGGTGTTGTGGTGGGCATTCCACAGCAACCCCCATTGATTTTGATGCTGCCCCCTATTTACAAGAGTGGCATAAGTAGGAGGCAGCGCCAAAATAAAGCACAGGGAAAACCTGGTCTTAACATGGCGAAACAAGAAGAAATGCTTTACTTCTCCTTGTTTTTGCTATTTATATGTGTGCGGCATTGTGTATCACACATAGAAACAGCAAAACACAATGAATGATTGTTTATGTGCAGGAAGGTGTCCCTTCCTGCACATAAATTATCATTACTAAACTCTAGATTTGCAACTTCTATGTGTGCTGCAGAATGTAGCACACATAGAAGTTTCAAATCGCCATGATGAACTGTTTATGTGCAGGAAGGAACCCCTTCCCGCACATAAACAATTGTTCCCTCAATGCATGCACCCTTGCACTATGGTGCAAGGGTGCGTGCATTGCCGCTGGGCAGCTTAATTTAGCGCCAGCGCTAGGGAAAATGCAGAGATGTGCCGTATCTTTGTAAATACGGCTCATCCCAGTTATCCAAGCGATCAACATCTATCACTCCTTTCAGATACCAGCGGTGTTAAGAAACAGTGGCACTGAGAAACCCTTTTAGACTAAAGAATATGAGATTGCGGTGCCAACTCCGCCCAATCTGAATAGCTCTATCACAAAAATAATATCCTGGGAGCCTTAAAGGATTATACAATTAATACCCTGACAGAGTCCTGTAGTGTGTTTTATCTAGGTACCTGAATCGATATTCCTATTCTTTGCCCTTGTCCAGTTATAAATCAATAATGTCCCTACAACGGCATAGAAACCCTTTTTCATAATTCAGTCATAGCGCATGCTGTCACATTAAGCAAGCCTATTCCTCCAGCCCCCTAGAAAGCACACCGAGTTCTTAAACAAATCCAAGCCTCCAGCAACCTGGGAAATCCCCGCTGCTTTGTTTTGATTTCGTCCGAGAACTCCTGTAAAGCACTGTAAGAACGACCAGTTCTTAGTGACATCTTTATTGACGTCTTATGTCCAGCCTTACGTCAAACCCGGCACCTTTCAGGTATAAATATACCAACATTGCCTTAAGCAAACACACGGTGATAATCCTGGAGCAGAGCAGCTATCTACTTCCGAAGAGCCCAGCTGATGCGAGAGCCCACGGACGCTGCCCCTCCCTTTTGACGCGCTGAGAAAGACGCTGTCTTTTCTCTTGCCGAGAAATCCAGCCTCCGGCGTTTCCAGCCTACCCTTGCGGGTGACTGGGATACCGAGTCCTGAGAGAGAGATACCAGCCCTCCTGCCTTCTAATACCCAGGTACTGAACTGACTAAACCCTTACAGAGAATTCTTGAGTCAGATTCTTGGCAAAACAAACTTAACTTAAACTGCTACTTACTTACTCCCTCCCACGTATTAGGCTTAGGTCAGGTACACCGGGGTAGGCGTAGTTAGAAGCACCAGTTGAGTACGATTAGTCAATGTATATATGTATGTATCTATTTTATCCATTTTAAAGTATCATATGGCTAAGAAACCATATCCATGCTTTTACAGTATTATTTCATAATCCTGCTTTTACTGTATGCACTTTACTTAACTATAAGTATTGCAATTGTAGCAATTCATTTCTCTTGTATGAGGAAAGAGACTGCTCAATAAATAACACCTTTTATTGAAAACGCCCGTCTCTCTCTTTCTCTGCAATCTGGTGAAACTAAGTACGCACCTTTGACTGAGTGAAATAGCTGTCTTTTGTTTTCACACGACTCTAGAGATATACTCTTATTCAGGGAGAGCAAAGTTGTCATGTTTTATGGTTGTCAGAAACTAAATCCCTTCTTGTCTATCCAGGGAGGTTAAACTCCTCCTCGCTTATTCGTGAAAGTTTCTAGTGAACTCTGAGCTAGCTGGCAAGCACTTAAGTCTAATATAGTCAGTAGAGACCTAGTTAACCTCAGTCCTACGTCTACACTACTGAAGATATTATTCCAATGCGCAGAGCCTATTGGGACTATAGGAACTACACTACATGGCGCCCAACGTTTGGTAAGGCGATAAATCTAATGCAAGACGTTAGAGTAACTCAGTCGTGCTTTTTCACACAGACCCTTTCTCCCGTAAATACTCCAAAGACGTCTAGAGTGGGTAAAAGGCTAAAATCCGCCGGAACTTAGTAGGAAGAGATTTCTATGTTTAGTTTTTGGTTTATTCAACGTTGAAGGATACAGTGTTCCAAAATATTGTGCACCTAATCTATGTTTCCTTGAAAACCTGATCTGCAACAAAAAAACCTTCCTGTCAGTAAAATGTCAGACGGTGAAGGAGATAGGGAGACAGCTAGAATAGCAGCTCGTCTCCTAGAGGAAGACAATAGTCTCCTGCAGACTGACCCGGATGCAATACTGATCCTGGTCAACATAAGAAAAACTATTAAACTAATAGAAAATGGACTGACATCGAGAGGTGGTACAGTCATATTCGTAATTGAGGCACATGAATATCGGCAGACAGAGGTATTCTATTCATGGATAAACTTTCCAGCAGCAAACGCTGTCACACATGAATTCCACTATTACAAAATTGAGGAACCACCGGATATCTACACTCCTTTCGAGGAGGTAGAAATCCCATTAAAATACCAAGAGCACCTGCTCTGGTTTAAAGGCGCCCTAAAACATAATAATCACATCACCAGGCTCGGTCCACTAGGTAGACCAGGAGCAACGTGGCCGGTTCTAGCCAGCTACACACCACATCCAGACATCGAAAAAATGTCAGTACCAGAACTTTTAGTACAGCTAAAACAACTGGTTAAAATTCATAGACAATTAGTCCAATATGTAATGCGGACTTCAACAGTCCAACCAGCTATTAACATTCCACAGCTGACCCCTCATCAGGGGAATACAAATAAAATAACACCACAGAACATACAGTCATGTCTGGGTAAAGTACCCATAAAACGGGAACAAGTTCCATTCTGGTTAGCACAAAAAATCACTCAAATAGAGGCAATATTTCCGGATACTACCCCTACTGAAAAACACAGAATTCTGACTATCTGTCTTCCAATGGGGATCGCACCACATGTGGAGGACTGTGACACTTGGGGCACAGTCTTTGCTTCCATTTACACAAAAACACATGGTGTTCCGTCCATGGCGGTAATACCGGATGTGCTAAGACAGATTCAAAACGAATACGGTCCAGAACCTGCTTTAACTCTGGGTATGAAATTACTGAAAGACTTCAAGCAGGTCTCAGCTTTATTATTATCTAACATAAAAGGAGAAGCAGCATCTGTGGCGATCCGCCAGAAATTGAAAGAAACAGATATAGCAGAACAGCCGTTTGAACTTGCCAGAATTATAGAAAAATCCTATGAAGAGCTAGGAAGAGATAGTTTGGGTGGGAAACCAGTAAAACCCCAACTAACTGAAAATCCTGAAAAAATATTTATTAAAAATAATCTAAACACTCCAAAAAAGAGCTGGGATGGAAATAAACAATCCACTCTCAAAGAAAAAAGATTCCAGTCCAGAGGAAAGTCTCCTCGGCGGAGAGAAAGATCTCCGGACCAAGGACACAAGTCTCCCTAGAGGGAGCCCTCTGAGAAAAGATACAACCTTAGAAATAGGGATAATTTGAAGAAACCTGATAGATATCAAGATATTGATACACGTCCCTCTCGATCTTTTCAGACTTCCTCGCAGAAATCGGAAAGAAGAGGACGGTCAGAACACAGGGAAGAGCACGTCAAGTCCAAAGACAAGGAACCTGCTCATCAAAGTAAAAAATTAAAATTTCCAAAAAAGAAGGTAGCCAGTATTAAAATAATCAAACATGCCGAGGATCCTGAGGACACAGCTGAAAAATGGAGAGTGGGCTCCGACAATGCTAGACAGCGCAGCAGAAGTGAGCATAGCTCGCAAGATCCTGATGAATCATCTGGAGACAGTGGACACGAATGAATACATTCAGGTGGAAACTGCAGACACCAGAGTTAGCAAACCTCATAAAATATACGAAATAACATTACGCATAGAGGGAGATAAGACTAGGAAAATAAGGGGTCTATTTTGGGATAACCTCTACAAAGGCTATGACATCCTTACATCCTTTTAGCTGAAAAAGACTGGCCACCGGAGTTTTTTCAGGGAGTGCCCTCATGGCGAAGAAATGATTATGCATGCCTTCTCAAATCACATTCCAATACATAAAAAATATACACTTGCAAGAAAGTGGGCAGTAGCCCAAGCTCCTGCCTTATATAAAAACCATGTTGGATGGGATGAGGACTCTCCTCCTCACAAAATCCAGTTAAAATTTCAACCAGCTGCACAGAGGCAGTACCCAATTAAGCAAGAAGCTAAAAAACAGGTCAGGGAGATCTTAGATTAACTTAAATACCAAGGAGTGATTGAAACTTGCACCTCGCAAATGAACAATCCTTTTTTTCCTGTCTCCAAGCCAGACGATTCATATCGTCTAGTTTTGGACTACAGACACCTTAACTCATGTTGCAAAACCTTTGCAGTACAAAACTCACACAGTGCAGCACTAATGAATAACATCGTGCGCAAAAAATACAAAACAACATTAGACATCTCTAATGGATTCTTTTGTCAAAATATAGCACCTGAAAGCAGGTATTTGACCGCTTTCTCAATAATGGGCTCACAGAAAAAATTCTGTCGACTCCCACAGGGGTTCAAGAACAGCCCAGGATTATTCTCAGCAAGAGTAACAGAGTTACTACAAATGTATGATGATGAGGCATTATCTTATGTCGATGACATCTATCTAACAGATGATGACTTGGATACTCACTTGAAAAGAGTGAACACCATAATACTTGGGTTCGCAGCAGAGGGTTACAAATTCAACTTTAAAAAGTCACGAATTGCCCATCTAACTGTCCTGTTTTTAGGATATGAATTATCAAGTGAAGGCAAAAGCCTGGCAGACAACTTCTTAGAGAAGTGCGCTGTAATCCAAGCACCAAGAAAACTGAAAAACTTACAATCAATTCTAGGTTTCCTGAATTTCGGAAGAACTTACATTCTAAATTATGCAGAGAGGGTTAAACCCCTCTATGAACTAATAAAACCAGATTTCAAAACAATCAATTGGACTCAAAAACACACAGAAATTTTGAGATCATTGCAAACAGACATGTTAGCTAAAACAAAACTGCAAACACGCGATAACACTCGCAACCTTGTAATCCGAGTCATCCCAGGAAGATGCGGATTCACATACCTGACCTCTAATGAGGGAGAAACGGTACCAATAGCATACAAATCACATTTGTACACAAAAGCTGAAATGAAATTTAGCTCAACTGAGAAAATTCTAACTGCGGTTCAGACTGCGGTAGCAAAAGAAAGAGCCCTAGCACAGGGTAAACGAATAATCATCGTTGCACCAGTACCAGCTCTAGAAGCGGTAACAAAGGCAAGCATTCCAAATGCTAAAGCACTACATCCCAGATGGATCCAATGGGTTAATTCTCTTGCTGCAACAGACGTGGTCTACAAATTTGATCCTAATTTAAAAACACAAGAATTTCTCCAATATGAATTTGAATGTCCTCTGCCGACCGAAATCCTGCCTCTTGAACACTATGGCTGTATAATATATACAGACGGATCAGCACAGCCCGCAGTTGGGGGTAAACAAGCTTACAGTGCTGCGTGCGCGATTGTTAAAGGTCGCTGGCACGAGGGAAAATTTAGACCACTGGTCACTAAAACCCAATCTCTAGGAGATTGTACAGCTCAGCGAGCTGAACTACTGGCTTTTAAGATGGCGCTTAAAAATACCGATCGCGAACTCCCCACACTCATAGTGTGCGATTCATATTATTGCGTTCAGTCTTATAATGAATACTTGCAGAATTGGGTTCTAAATGGTTTCAAAGATGCGAAGGGTGGCACAATCAAGCATAAGACGCTTTGGGAACAAGTAGTTCTTTTACAAAAGGAACTACAAAAGACTCACGTGATACATACACTGAGTCATCAACGTGATGGCGTTCACGTTGCGGGGAATTCATTGGCTGATGAGGCCGCGAAGGCAGCTGTGCCAATGGCTTCCGTAGCTGCTATCACCCGGTCAAAAACAAAAATAGACAGCGAGATATTACAAGCTGTCAGCGCTACAGTAAATAATGCGATAAAAACACTCCCGAAAGGCTTTCCAGTAAAGTACTCATACATAACTGATGCGAATAACGTTCCATTTGCTCAAATCCCTGGAGTGGGGATAGGGCAATTCCAAACATGGAACACAGGTTAGGACTAATTATAGCGGCACACAAAGGGCTTGCCTCTGCACATGCTGGTGTTTCGGCCACAGTATCATTATTAAAACAGAGATACTGGTGGCCACAAATGAGAAGACAAACTAGGAACTATGTTCAAGATTGTGAAATATGCCAAAAAATGAAAGTTTCAACGGTAAAAAGACCAGCACAGACGCCCCTTCTGATCTCAGGCAAACCATTAGCGTGTGTTTACTTGGACCACTGTGGTCCCTTACAAAGGGATGGCAACTATAAATACATCATGGTAGCAGTGGACTCCTGCACGTGATTCATTTGGATGTGGCCCCAGCGCTCGGCTGACGCCAGAACGGTTATAAAAGATTTGCGAGTCTTTATCGGCACATACACAATTAGCATGCTACATTCTGACCAGGGTCCTGCTTTTAGCTCTCGAGCTTATAAGGAGGCCATGACCAGCATGGGCATTGCATTGCGGTATTCTTGTCCCTTCCATCCTGAGGGAAACGGGCTGGTGGAAAGAAAAAAACGAGACATAAAGCAATCTATAACAGCAAAGGTAGTAGGTTCGGGGGTTGGGTGGGTCAAACATTTAATAAGTGTCCAACGTAGTCTTAACAATCTGCCAAGAAATTCTCTAAAAGGTTTCAGTCCGTACGAACTATTGTTCGGGACTAGAATGCATATCCAGGATCTCGATAGTCAAACTTCAGTGGTAGAAGGAAAATGCTTTGATATCAAAGATCGTTTGGCTATTTTACAGGACTTAAATGAAACAAGAAAAGACCTGAGCAACATAAAGTTGAAACAACAGCCAACAGTCACTGAAGAGAAACCACTTATCCAAGCAAGGCCTGTCTGGATTCCAAAGATTGGGGATCTGGTCAGAGAGAAAATCGCGGTGAAGAAGGAATTTGGGCCTTCTTACAGAAAAGCAGTACCTGTCTTAGCTGTCAACGGAACAAGATCAGTTGTACTACCGCCCCTTGCTGGTAAAAAGGAGAACCGAGTTGTATCCATCGACCTGGTTAAACCACAATCATGTGGCAAATAATAAGTAGTAGGCCAAGTGGACTCCCAAGAAATAGCAGAACACCAAAGTTTGCTACAAATCAAGAGGTTCAAACTGAGAGACTAATCACATTTGATAAACCTACAGTGAATCAACAAGGACTATGCAACAAAGCCATGGAACTTATGCCTCTTGAAACCCAAATTGCAACAATTCGTCAAGAAACACCTGTCTACAACGATGTAGCCATAGACTATACTAATAAAACAAAGAAAAATCCAGAAGCAATTCCAATAATTGACAGAACTGCATCAGGCTACTTCATCAATTTCGATGACTTTTCTGAGGATCCGAGTGAACCTGAGCAACATCCAACAACAACAAAAACTTTTAAAGATAAGACTAAGGAACTCTTTCATCAACTAAAAGAAACCTATCTGATTTCCCCATGGATTGAATTTTGGGTGGTGCTAGGTGTACTTTTCCTCCTGCTTTGGCTCATCATGGTACTATGCTTGGGACACTTCATTGAGGGAAAATATGTTACAATGGACACAGCAAGCCAGAATATGAACTTGGTCCTAAAGCCACACAAGTCTTCACACATCGAGAAAAGAGAACTTTCTTCAGTTAACTTCACAGCCAATACAATACCCGGTGGGGTAGCATGGGACAAAACAGATTACGATATATATGGCCCGGTCGAAGCTCTTGAAGTATCCTCATCAATTTAAGGTTTCATTAAGTGACTTTGTAAAACCGAGTACATTCTCTGATGATTGGGATTTTGAAAGTATTAATGATATGATGTCAGACTTAGTTATGTCAGCAAGATTTACAGAACATGATTATTTACAAGGTTCATCGAATTATGATCAGATGTACTGCTACAACCACTATGGTAACCATTATTTGCATAAATCTGCTTAACCTAGAAATGTTTTAAATTATAATCAATGGGAACATTGTGCAACTCCACCAAAAGGTAGTTCAAAAACATTTTATGAGAAATTCCCATACTTCTCAGGGTTTAACACAAGTGAAGCAGAAACGTTTTATTTCAAATTGTTAAATAAGACAGGAATGAAAACCATGCTGACAAATACAAAATTAATCTATTCAGAAACATTTTTTGAAAAAATCAATACATTTGGTTTTGATTTTTGGAAAAACAACATTGAGACAAAAACCATCTGGGGTACTAAAGATTGGCAAGTCCAAGGTATAGAATCATTATTCAGAGCCTGCATGATCCCAGAACAAATTATATTTTTGAATGACACAATTCAACAAACAACCTGTCTTGGCCTAGCCAAAATTAAAGACTTAAACAAACCGTCTATTCCAAAGCCAACTCCTGACAGTAATAGCACTACAGATGTTGAGATAGACGTATCCCATATTTTAAACCAAAACAGAACACATCCTGATTGGAAAAAATGGTTGATCTGGCCCACAGACACAAATAACTGTCAAGATAGATTCCTGAACAAAATACAGGGGTTCAAATTGACCAGGCCAGACCCTAGATACTCCCAGCGACAACATCCAGGGATAGTAACAACATACAGTGTAGGAAAACTCTGCCTTGAATGGCTACATACATCCACACTGGCAGAAATTAAGCAACACTTAACTTTACTAAAAGAAGGTGCTGACTTGCGTGATTTCATTATGGGACCACGCAAACAGCGTCAAAAACGTTTCATAGCGGCCTCTATATATGCAGCTTATAACGAAGTTTGGAAAGAAACTCTAATTGAAACAGCAAAGATAATAAATGAAATGGACCGTATTAATTTGGAAAAATCACTTTCTGTTGTGGACAATGGGTTAATGACTCTGTCCTCCAGAATACATTCACTGGACAGTATTGTATCATCTGCAATCGATATAATAGAGCAGGACATGCTAATGTTACAACATGATCAGTCCCAATTGCGTTCTATTGTACAGCTTGGCTGGACGTTACAAAATCTGCGTTCAGGCTACGTGCCTTGGCGTTTAATCAACACAACGTCACTGTTCTCTATCTTTAACCTTACTGATATACAAATCAGTTTGGCACAAAAAGGAGCAGAATATACAATTCTGAGCATTGAAAAACTTGAGAGATTACCATTGACAATGTCAGAACGACCTGTCATTGAATGGATAATACACGGAATAATAACTATTCCGATAACAACTTTCCAATTTCGATACTGCCAAAAGTCTATACAGGCAGGCCAGTATGAAAGGTTGGGTAAAGGATACATCAAGTCATCATGGAAATTACCTTACACTCACACATGTTATAGTGAAAAAGGACAGAATATATTTCTTAGTGGTGATAATTGTGAAAAATCACTAAGTGGTATACTTCTGTGTCAGGGTATAAATCTACCTGGGGCCTGTGAGGGGACTTCAAATAACCTTTCATGTCACCAGCTTGGCACACCTGCAACTCGAATAGAGCCATTCTTTAGATGGCTTTCGAACGGGAGCTACATTCTAATAGTGGACCACGGATGTATGACGTTACAACGCATACTTTTACTCCGCATACCATTACAACGCGGTATTTACAACGAATACCGTTACAACGCATAGCGCTTAGAGGTGCTGGATAGTGGTAAGTATAATTTTCTATTCCAACTCCAGTCCCCGTGGACATTAGGGAAGGTGTTGGATAGAAAATTAAACTTATTCCCTATCCTAGAGCGCCCCCCAGCGCAATGCGTTGTAATAGTATACGGAGTAATGGTCGCGTTGTAGTGGTAGTGCGGAGTAAAAAATGCGTTGTAACAGGTGTATACCGTGGACCACAGATGTTGTGGCCTGGTGCCAGGAAAAGCTTATCTGGTAAGCGTTTCGTCCAGGGTCACTTGCTGTATGAAAGTATTGTATCCAAACGACACTACAGAGAGGGAGGGAAAAATTTGGCCCAGTTTGAAAATCTCTTCTATTCGAATTGATAGTTTAAGCAGAATGAAGTCTGTTCTTCTACAGACGCCAGTGCACTTGACGTCATCAAAAGAAACGTATGATCTCCAAGTTGCAAGGACAACGGCAGAGATACATAACCTTTTATCAACAAATTGCCCCCTACACTTCGCAGAAATGCTAAACGAAATCTTAAACATTTCTGATACGAATGGTATCGCGAGTATATTTAAGACAATTTTTTCGGGACTGTTGACACCTTTCAAAGCAGTCCTAGGCATCTTTCCTAATTTTGTCCATTCACTCTTTGGCGGCCTTCCACTTTTGTTGGGACTCGTAGCAGGCATTTTATTTTTGATACTCCTGCTTCGTTATGGCAAGCCATGTCACAGACAAGACTCCAGCAACAATGGAAGAAACGATCCTAGCAATACGCTATCGGGACCGCATAACTAAAGTCCTTGGATTAGCCCGGCTAAGAGATCTGAATATGACCTGGTTTCTTTCATTCAGACCCATCTGGCAGAATTGTATCTTACCTGTGTTAAGATGTATGCTGTGCGGAGAAGAATGCGTGTTAGACGTCTGTCTCACACTACAATCAGAAGTACCTTTGGATACAGATACTTTGCTGGGTCCAGTAAAGGCTCATGCATCGTGTTGTCCCCAGCGGTTACCCATCCTGATGACGGCATTCGTTGAGACTTCACCACTGCGATTGAAGGGTAGTGAAGTGCAAGATGAGAGCAACATCAACAAGGTACGACCTTCTGTGAGCAATGCTGATCATGTCATCGATGATAGCAATCATTCTCACGACTGCACAGTTGCGGCATTTTCCAACTTGGTCAAACTTTCACCTGAAGCGGTAAACTGCTTTTTTGAAAGTCTGTCTGAAATGATGTTCTCCCCTGAACAAAAAGAATAAACTTTTAAGCAAATGAGCACTCAGCGTTCCCTGAACTCTGAATTCGGCCTTCAGCTTTGAAAAACAAAAGCTTCTGAAAATATTTGGAACTGTTTTGACTTCTTCCCTTGAAAAACGAAATTATTTTTCCCCGATTCCAAAATATTTACTTTTTTTGGCACTCATCCTCTGCTTAAAGTAGAACTATTCTTAGAGAACAGAACTTCTATTTTTAGGAACTCTAGAGACAATATATTACCTCAGCCTCTAGCATATTTACAAAAAACTGTATTCATATGTGATGGAATGGTCTCGCACTTTTCTTTTCTGTAATAAGAGCCATTTCATGTGTAATTTTAGCAAATCATTCATGCTGATATATATGTGCATCCTTTTAATGAATGATTACACTGCTTGAAAGCGTACAATACCTATACTCATTTTTGTGTATTTCGCATATGCCATTTCAGATGCAAGATAATGTATTTTGGGGTGGATCGGTATACACATGCACTGTTAGATATGTTTACTATTGCTTAGTTTAGTAATTATGGACATGAATTCGTGGAGTGGGTGTAGTGTGTTTTATCTAGGTACCTGAATCGATATTCCTATTCTTTGCCCTTGTCCGGTTATAAATCAATAATGTCCCTACAACGGCATAGAACCCCTTTTTCATAATTCAGTCATAGCGCATGCTGTCACATTAAGCAAGCCTATTCCTCCAGCCCCCTAGAAAGCACACCGAGTGAGTTCTTAAACAAATCCAAGCCTCCAGCAACCTGGGAAATCCCCGCTGCTTTGTTTTGATTTCGTCCAAGAACTCCTGTAAAGCACTGTAAGAACGACCAGTTCTTAGTGACATCTTTATTGACGTCCTATGTCCAGCCTTACGTCAAACCCGGCACCTTTCAGGTATAAATATACCAACATTGCCTTAAGCAAACACACGGTGGTAATCCTGGAGCAGAGCAGCTATCTACTTCCGAAGAGCCCAGCTGATGCGAGAGCCCACGAACGCTGCCCCTCCCTTTTGACGTGCTGAGAAAGACGCTGTCTTTTCTCTTGCCGAGAAATCCAGCCTCCAGCGTTTCCAGCCTACCCTTGCGGGTGACTGGGATACCGAGTCCTGAGAGAGAGATACCAGCCCTCCTGCCTTCTAATACCCAGGTACTGAACTGACTAAACCCTTACAGAGAATTCTTGAGTCAGATTCTTGGCAAAACAAACTTAACTTAAACTGCTACTTACTTACTCCCTCCCACGTATTAGGCTTAGGTCAGGTACACCGGGGTAGGCGTAGTTAGAAGCACCAGTTGAGTACGATTAGTCAATGTATATATTTATGTATCTATTTTATCCATTTTAAAGTATCATATGGCTAAGAAACCATATCCATGCTTTTACAGTATTATTTCATAATCCTGCTTTTACTGTATGCACTTTACTCAACTATAAGTATTGCAATTGTAGCAATTCATTTCTCTTGTATGAATAAAGAGACTGCTCAATAAATAACACCTTTTATTGAAAACGCCCGTCTCTCTCTTGCTCTGCAATCTGGTGAAACTAAGTACGCACCTTTGACTGAGTGAAATAGCTGTCTTTTGTTTTCACACGACTCTAGAGATATACTCTTATTCAGGGAGAGCAAAGTTGTCATGTTTTATGGTTGTCAGAAACTAAATCCCTTCTTGTCTATCCAGGGAGGTTAAACTCCTCCTCGCTTATTCGAGAAAGTTTCTAGTGAACTCTGAGCTAGCTGGCAAGCACTTAAGTCTAATATAGTCAGTAGAGACCTAGTTAACCTCAGTCCTACGTCTACACTACTGAAGATATTATTCCAATGCGCAGAGCCTATTGGGACTATTGGGACTATAGGAACTACACTACAGTCCAACGACACGTTATTATACTTTGGACTAGTTTGACTGGACAGCTTGGGCGCGGGGCGTGGACTCCTGAGCGGGGGGATAAGCCCGCAGCAGTGAGGAGTGAGGCGCCAAGTGAGGTGCAGAGGAGAGTGACAGGAGCCACCCTGCGGTGACACAGTGCTTACAGGGTTTCCTACAACCGGAGGCAAAGTGGCCTGGGTGGGGCAGTTTGGTGCATTTAGAGTATTAGGGGTGCTTTGGGCAAGAGTCGGCTTGTGGTGGTGTGTCTACAACGACGGCTGAGGAGTACTCAGCCTGCCTTCTCCACACGCTTTCTCTACATCAACCACGCTATAAAACACTTTGTGGCGTACAATTAGACCACCAGTAGACCAATATTAGATAGAAAAGTAAGGCCCACATGCATCAAGGGTTTTTGCATTCGCAAACAGTGCGAATCGCAAAAATCGGCCGTTTGCGAATGCAAATCCTTTTTTTGGGATGCATTAAGGTTTTGGCTTTTTTCGCAATTTAAGAAATCGCAATTTATTTGCGATTTCTTAAATTGCGATAGCATTTAAGAAATCGCAATTTTGCGATTTCTTAAATGCAATGCATGATTTTTTAAAAATTGCGAATTCGCAAATTGGAAGTGGTAAATTATCATGAAGTTAACCTTCATGGTAATTTTCGAAAACTTTAAAAAATGCACAAAAGTGCATTTTTGAAAGTTTCATTTTGTGTGAAAAAAGCACTTTAAGGTCCTTTGGACCCCCCCGCACCCTTGAAATTGCATTCTCATTTTGCGATTCCTTAATTGCGAATCGCAAAATGAGAATGCCTTCACATTCATTCCTATGGGCCTCTAGGCCCATAGGAATCAATGGAAAGGGATTCCTTAATTGCGATTCGCAAACTGTGAATCGCAATTAAGGAAAAATAAGGAATCACAAAAAAAATTGCGAATTTTTAATGCATAGCCGTTCGCGAGTTCTTAATTGCGATTCCTTAATTTTCGCAATTAAGAATTCGCAAACGGGAATATTGATGCATGTGGCTGAAAGTAAGGTAGCATCTTGAAAATGCGTTCAGGTAAAGAAAGAACTGTGGGCACCCCAAAGAAACGCTTCCGAAAAAATCAAGTACCCAACGTACAAAAAAAAGGCTGGAGTTAAGGCGCAAATAAAGGGGGCTACTCAGACGCTAATCTCACCGATAGCTAGGATGTTTGAAAGATCTACAAAAAGTCCAGAAATTCGATTTTATGAAGGATCCAGCCACTGCAATCATGTCAATGCAATCAGAACCAGAACTAAAAACTTTACAGTCCCCAATCAAGCCAACAAACAAATCGAAAGGGGACTTGGGTTTATTTGACGAAGCATGAGTAGAATATGTCTATGAACCTAGCGAAAACACAGAGGAAAAGGATCGATTACAGCTAGAATATCCTTTGTACCAAATATTTTTGCAAAAAACGAAATGTAGAGTACTGGAAAGCAAAGAGAATTTTTATCACCTTGACACCACAAAGAAAACACTTAATGAACGAGCTCTGACTCCACTAGAGGTGAGGAAAATATTGTCCATTCATTAGGAAACCAACATATAGACATTAATGGATCAATCAATTTGGAATATGGCCTAACCTCGCATACAATAGCCGGCGGGGAATACACCACAGTGCAAAGTCATGAAAATCAAGAACAAACTCAACAGGCAAAGATTAGCCAACTACAGACATTAGCAAGTATAACAGACAGAATAGGAAGCAAGAAACAATCACCATATACAAATGGAGCTGCAACTGCAAATGAATGCGCTTCTAATAAACCCAGCGTTCCATCGCCAAATTACGTATCAGCAATTGTAGCCAAAGAAATTGTCGACAAAGAAAGAAATTATGATGATATCAATATCACGTCAGGATTTAAAGAAACAAACTTGGATAAAAAAACAAAAGAAAAGGAAAAATTGAACACTGGAACAATATGGGACATACACTATCAAACATTAGTACTAACTCTGGAATCATTAGCAGCGCAGTCAAACAAAATGGACATTCAAATAGATATACTGGGACTTATGGCCAATGCAGTTGCTGGAATCGAGAACAAATTAGCCGATCTAAATAACCTAATAATAAAAGCACAAAAGGAATCAGCACCAACTTACATAGAGTGCACATGTGCTCCAATAATTAACAAACTGGTAACTATACCTGAGGTTGTGAAAACAATCTTGGAGGATTTCAAAGAAACTATTTACAAAAGAAAAATAGATAACTGTAAGGATGAGGGATATCAACCTAATTCAAGGGAATCTACTTCGGTAAAAAAACAGGAGCAAGCAGCAAAAATGGATATCAATGATGGTAATATATCAAACGTGATTAAACAAGAAAACACAAGTCAAGAAACAAATAATACTAAAGCTAATACAACAAAAGCAGACTTTAGGAATTGTAACGAAAAAGATGATCTTCCGGCAAGGAACGAAACAGGGATTGCCGGAACAAAGATACAATCTTGGAAAGAAAAAGTAACGCCAGATGACTCGACGTATGAAAAAACGCAAGTCAATCTAGTCATTTTAAGAAGAGGTCAGAGTAGGCAGATTACCTATGCAGAAAATGGAAGAACAAGAGAAATAAATAGTGAAAGAAGGCCGAGCAAAAACAGGTCCACACAACTTGCCTTTAAACCACTTTACGAATCAAAAGGAGTACATGATATCCTAAACAGAGGCAATATCCTCCAGCTACTGCAAACTTTACCAAAGCTTGAAAGGATAACATCAGAAGACATTGAATGTGTGGTTTTCAGCCTAACCCTGGAGGAAGACTTCCACTAACGCTGGTAACAGTACCCATAGGACCAATAGCAGACTCAATCCTGAAAGAGCATGGAACCTTTCTTGAATGGGGGATACTAATCAGTCAACTACCACCAAAGGTCTATCCAACACCCTTTTTAAATATAGGAAGTCACTCAAAAAAATCACGGCTTGAAAAAATCAATACTGTTTTCTCCATATTAAAAAATCCCCTTGGCACAACAAACCTGAAAGACAAAAAATGCCCAAATACACTCGAGAAAGAGTACAGATATTAGGTAAATGAACAATGGATCATGACATACTTGCACGCTAATAAGGAACGTTGACAAACTTTACCACAAGCATTACTACAAGAAAAGAATATGGCCACTTCTACAATAAAGATATGCTCATGGAACATAAATGGGATTTGTGGAAAATTGATGGAAGCTAAAATAAAAGGATTCTCAAACCATAACCATATAGTGCTATTACAGGAAACATGGGCAATAGACCCATTTACGTTAAAACCCTACGGGGGATATTTCAAACCAGCAATTAAATATCAGAAATTTGGACGCCCCTGTGTAGGTTTAGCAATATTCGTATCGAATGAACTAGATGCAAAACATGAGCTAATCTATACGAACAATCCAAATCTTCTTGCAGTAAAAATACGCTATAAATCTTGTAAAAGTAGGCCATATAAAGCTCTAATCTTAGTCAACGTTTACATACCACCAAAACGGTTCCAAAGAAAGAGATGACTATTGCTCTAAACAACTTATTATTGGAGCAAATCTTGGGAGACCCACTGGCTGATTACATTGTAACAGGGGACTTTAATACAAACTTGTTAATGCCCTTAGTGCGGGGCGACTTTGTCCAATCCCAAAATCAACAATGGGAAATACCGGACCCAATAATGGAACCTAGAACAGACAATAAACAAAATACAATAGGGGAAAATTTGGTAAACGACATCGAAACGGACTGTCCGCCTGCTTGTTCTTTTTACTCAAGTATCGGTAATTCACGCATTGATTACACATTAACATCGCTGTGTACTTTTAACAAGGTGACATCTTATTGCTTGAATAAATTCTCAGACAGTGATCATAGCCAGCAAATCATTGAGATAAACCTATCCTGTCCAAAATCTGAAAACTACTTGACAATCCCAGGTCAGATCTGCACCATTAACTACAAGAAACTCATATGGAAATCCGAAAACACGGATGAGATTATGGCAAAGGCAAAAAATCTAGTTAAAGAATGCTTGGACGAAAGAACGAGGACAACTGTCATTGACCAATGGGAAAAATGTAATTAGAAAGTAGTAACCTACAATACAAAAACAACAGGTGTACAAAGGGGAAAAGTGGCCCAGAGCAAAAAAAGTGAAACCCAAGAATCTAACATCTCTCTTCCGCATACTGTAAGGAAAATCAGAAGTACGCGAAACAGGCTCAGGAGATAGCTAACCAAATAAAGCTGCTAAAGGATCTAGGGCCAGATGCATCAATCATCCATTTTGCGATTCCTTATTAGCAAAAAATAAGGAATCGCTAATAAGGAATAGCAAAATGGAATGCATCAAGCAATCACTACAAAAATAGCGAATCCTTAGAATTCCTTAATTGCGACTCGCAAATTGCGAGTCGCAATTAATGAATACCTCCCCATTCATTCCTATGAGCCCAGAGGCCCATAGGAATGAATGGAAAGACAATCTCAATTTGCGAATCGCAATTAGCGATTCGCAAATTGAGATTGCGAGTTCAAGGGTGCAGGGGTGTCCAAAGGACACCCTGTTGCACCCCTGATTTTGATCTGTGCACATATGTTGCGCACACACATGCCCTTAGGGCATGTGTGTGTGCAACATGAAACTTTAAAATATGCACAAAAGTGCATTTGTCTAAGTTTTTGCAAATTACCACGAAGTTGTACTTCGTGGTAATTTGCATGCCCTATTAGCGAATTCGCTATTTTTGAAACTTTCATGCATTGCATTTAAGGAATCTCAATTTGAGATTCCTTAAATGCAAACAATCGCAATTTAGCGAATTCTCTATTAGCGATTTTTGCATTTGGGATGATGCATCCCAAATGCAAAAAAAACGGTCGCAAAGGGGCAGATTCTGAGAATCTGCACCTTTGCGACCGGTTTTTAGCTTGATGCATCTGGCCCCTAGTTTATCTGAAGAAGATTGGGTGACGTTTCTTAAAACACATCTAAATCCTAAACAACCAGCATATAAACAATGTGTTACTAATGTAAGCAACTCAAAAGTTGACCTAGAAGGCGATAGTGAAATTCTAATAACAAAAACTCAAGTTGCCAGATTAATAAAAAAACAAAAGGACGGGCCCCCAGGTCCCAATGGTATCCCTTTTGCACTATTCAAAGAAGCACCTGATTTTTGGTCCGTCTATCTTACAGATGTTTTTAGAGAAGTGGTCCAGAGCAGTCGAATCCCGAAGTCATGGAAAGGATTGCTTATAACACCTTTATTTAAGAAAGGTAATTGGCAACTGCCAGGAAACTATTGCTTAATTACCTTGCAGGATACGGATGCCAAGCTGTTTGCTGGAATTCTATTGACGAACTTAACGGACTGGGCAAAAGAGGAACAGGTACTGCCCCCGAACCAAACAGGCTTTATTAAAGGCCTTGGTACGTCCACAGACATTTTAATATTATCAATATTAATTGACAAAGCTATTTTATCTAAACAACCGTTAGACCTATGTTACGTATATTTTAAATCTGCTTTTGACTGTGTTGACAGAGAACGTCTGTGGGAAAAACGTAACAATCAAGGAATTCCAGAAAATCTGTTAAAGATGATCAAGCTTCTGCATTCAGAGACTTGGGTTAGGGTGAGGACGGGTGCGGGAAAAACACTAACCAAAATAATTCCTACATCTAGTGGTCTTAAATAAGGATGCGTTTTGGCCCCCTTACCTTTTAATTTATTCTTAGCTGATCTTACCACTGAGTTAAACTAAATCAATGCACACCCTCCAAGGTTAACTCACAAACAGATATCCAACCTATTATTTGCAGATGACGTCATACTTTTAAGTCATACCAAAGTTGGAATGCAACGACTAATTGATGGCATTTCTAAGTATTCAAAGGAAAATGGCATGCACATAAACTAAGCTAAAACCAAGGTAATGGTAATTACAAAAAATGTACGACTTAAATCTACAAGTAAATGGATCTTGCATGACAAAAAATTGGAGCGAGTAGCTGGTACAAATACTTGGGCGTCACTTTCAACGATAACGGCAATTTCCAGATACAAAAACTGGACATTACAAGGAAAGCGAACTCCCTTGTCGGGGCATTTAGAACTATTCAGAAAACCGTAGGAGACTTGTCTTATCGCCCCTTATTAAAAATAATTGCAGCAAAACTACTGCCTACCCTAACATATGGTAGTGAGATACTCAACTGGAAAGACGCGGCGATCATCAATACCGCCGTCGCAAAAACGTACAGAACCTTATTCTTTCTCCCAAAGAATGCCTCACAAGGCCAGGTGAGATTGGAGTTTGGGCTAAACAACCAATGGTATGTAAGGAAAGGGCATATACTGAAAGTGTGGAATAGAATAAAAACCGATCAGGACAATGAAATGACTCGTTTACTGTGGCAAGAAGTAAAGAATAATAGAAACCTAACTGCCTGCATCTACTTATACAGAGCACCACCGTTGCACAGGACAGCTTAAAAAAAACAGTAAATAAACTTACCAATCTCTCCCTGATAGAGGACAAAGATATTTTCGCTAAATGAAATCATGCATAGCCGATCGTTAATGGATTCAAGAAAAAAAAGGTTCAAAACTACCTGGAAAAATCATGGTCAAAAAAAAAAAAAAAATCTTTATTAATGCTAGATTTGGCTATTTTTCCAGGCTTATGTCACCTGGCACCATAGAAAAGATTAAATGATAACAAATGATAACAAACTATGCAGGCTGTGTAAATTAAGACAAGAAAGTGTCCTACACTTATTGTGTCTTTGTCCAGATTTGGAAGCTGAAAGAAAAACTATACTTAAGAAACTATTTGATATATACTTGGTGTAAGGACATGTAGGCAAGCCCTGATTGCAAGCTTAAATCCAGAAGATCTGCCAATTAATTCAGCATTCGTCAAATTCCTTTGTGCTGTACAAAAAAAGTTGGAGGCTTTCGCTTGATTAACTCACGGACTGTGTGAATATGGATTTGACAGAATTAAGTCTTAGAAATAACCACAAATGATTGATTATTATAGCACCTAATGTGTACGGTAAATACCTAAGTTTTAGGAAATTAATTGAACGTACGGATTGTTTTACAATTTTTAATTTGTTAATGTTTTAGCTGCTTTTTGTAAGATTTTAACTAATCAAGCAAATAAACTAAACTCTAAACTCTATACAATTAATATTCAGCCTTCCTACTGTGCTAACTATTGAAAAAAGGTGACTTCCGCAGGATCGATTTCAGCTATGACATATAAAATAGGTAATATGCAGGACTCTGTCAGTGGCAGGGTGCTCAGGTTATTTTTTCATACTTCTCCCTAGTTTGCCATACGCCAAGTGCTTTTGAATTAGTTTCTGATGTAGTCTCTTATCCACTGTAATAGCTGCTTCAGCTCGGATGCCCGCCCGCAGATTTGGCAGAACTTTCAATCTACTGAGGAGATTGTTCACCTTCCTTGATGCACAAATGTGAATCCGTCTGGGCGGGGTCTCCTTGCTTTAGCTGCAGTTGCGTTCGTGGTAATGACAGTTTGTTTAACTAAACAGACCGGCCGATAGAACATTTACAGGTGCAAGGTCTGAGGACTATCTTTATGCGGTATAGTTCATGCTATACCATAAATTATTTCCGGAGGATCATGCAAGTAAGGAATGTACAGGCAGATGCATCAAAGAAAATACCGGGAGCAAACGGGCAGATTCTCAGAATCTGGCCGTTTGCTCCCGGTATTTTTGCATTTGGGATGCATCATCCCAAATGCAGAAATCGCAATTTAAGAAATCTCTAAATAGCGATTCCTTAAATTGCTCTTGCATTTAAGGAATCCCAAAATGAGATTCCTTAAATGCAATGCATGAATCCCAAAAAAATAGCGAATTCGCTACTAGGGGGAGCAAATTACCATGAAGTTGAACTTCGTGGTAATTTGCTAAAACTTTGAAAAATGCACTTTTGTGCATTTTTCAAAGTTACATGTTGCGCACAAACATGCCCTTAGGGCATGTGTGTGTGTAACATTTGTGCACAGGTCCATTTCAGGGGTGCAACAGGGTGTCCTTTGGACACCCTGGCACCCTTGAAATAGCGGAACATTAGCGATTCGGTAATAGCTAATCGCTAATAAGGAATGGCTTTCCCATTCATTCCGATGGGCCTAAAGGCCCATCGGAATGAATGGGAAAGCCATTCCTTATTAGCGATTAGCTATTACCGAATTGCTAATAAGGAATCTTTAGGAATCGCTAATAACATTGCGATTCCTACATGCATCCCGTTTTGCGAGTCTTTAATAGCGATTCCTTAAAATTCGCTATTAAGGACTCGCAAAACATAACTTTGATGCATCTGCCAGTTAGTTGCTTCCTTTGGAGAAATACATTAATTGTGTATTGGAAAGTACAGGTGGGCCTCAACGGCATATGGATACAATGTGGCCAGTGGGTAATGTGTCCAGATGTCATGGGGAGCACGTGTTCCCTGATTGTGCTGTGTTCTGACTAACTATATGTTCTTAACTCATGTGGCATCGGACTTTATGGTGTTTTTGGGAGGGCATATACCCCTCCAGCCATGGGTGTTTTATTGCGGCCAATCTCCCTGGACCATTGTGGTGTCACAGTACTTATCTGTGGGATTGATCTGGGATTTCCTTTTTGTGCATTTGTCTGCCGGCTGCCTGCCACCCCACCTGTGACCTATCAATCAGTGACCTCTAGCCTAGGTCTCAGAGCCTGCCTGACAACGTATGGGCGAGTTGGGGTTGATGTGAAGTTCAAAATGGATGAATTTGTAATGAAAGATGCAGTTTCATTCTCATACATGATTGTATCGATTTTCATATTCACAAAGACATTTTCAATATTAACACCCTGATGGGAATTTTTATCCGAGTGGGTTTCCCCAAGGAAGTTGTGTCTGACAGGGACACAAACTTCATGTCTGCATATGGAGTCCATGTGGATAGAGTGTGGAGTAACATACAAGTTCAACAACCATTACCACTCCCAAACCAATTGGCTTGATGGTATGGTCATAACTAAGTATGGGCAAAATTTGCGAATTCGCGGATTTCCCAGAAAATCGCAAAATAAATCAGCGAATTCACGGATTTTCCAGCGAAATCGCAGATTTTTTTGCGATTTGCCATGGAGTACTTTCTACTGGCTAATCCAGTAAGTGCTATGATGTAACCAATGAGAAGCTGGGTCTTCTTAATTGATTAAGAAAGTTACTTTATTGAATTAAGATGATAGATAGTAAGTTATAACGTTAACCCCATCAGGAGCAGCTGTCCTGCTGCTCAGCCCTTACCCAACTGACATTCACAAAGTACTAGCATTCCACTCATCCAACATTCTACATAACATGCATTCTAGCTGAGCAGCAGGGAGACTCAAGATACAACATATCTCCCTTCGTTATGGGAACAATTGCATTGTAAAACATAACAGATGAATTGAACAAGATAATGACCATATGAAAAGTACACATAGTTACAACTTAAAAGAATGTAGAAAATGAATATGTAATATATGCAATACCTTTCTACTAACCAACTTACAAAGAAGATACATCCTGAATCGCTATACCACGATTCACCCAACAACAATACAACCCGAGGCGCTATGTGACGCCTCCTCTCACACACCAGAGTCTGATCAGAACGTCACAAAAGGTCCCTGAAATAAAGCACTATCCTTCATCATACACCATCAAACCGAAATGCCACAAATCATACCAGTTGGCCAGACCAGGACAACAAGCAGCACCCACAGGAACAAACCATAACACCAAATATCAGGAATCAATGTGTACGCTACAGACAAATGAACAAGTCCTTACATAACTCATTCATACACCAGATCGAGCAGTTACATAACTCAATGACAAACCAGAACGAGCACTTACATAACTCATTCATACATCAGAACGAGCACTTACATAACTCATTCACACAGAAATGAACAAGCCCTTACATAACCCATTCATACACCAGAACGAGCACTTACATAACTCATTCACACCCAAATGAACAAGCCCTTACATAACTCATTCATACACTAGATCGAGCACTTACATAACTCAATCATACACTAGAACGAGCACTTACATAACTCATCCATGCACCAGAACAAACACATACCAAACTACACTAAAACTGAGAGACTAAACAGCAGTCATCTCATACACAACACAAACCAATGAGTGACCTAACAACCCAACACCACTCATACGCAACACCCCCATTGTGGTCAAATTCTAGGACCTGTGTCCCCAACCTGAGCTCCTTGACCCCCTTTATATCCTTTGTATTACAGAACTGGGATATTGTCCACAACATGGTCTTTCAGACTCTCGTCCAACACTGGTACCTTTGTCTTATTACCACATCTATTGTGCTCTCAGACCAGCTAGACCATACCATAATCTTTGTCCACTTTAAACACAATAACACGTTAGTCATCCTAGAACCAGAATAATCAAGCCTTGATAGTCTTGTCCCCATGATGGGCTCCTATGCGTTTCAAGTTCTGGGGACATCTTTACCAACATGGACTTTCAAACCCTATCCAACACCAGGAGCTACGTACTGTCACGGTTTCCATTAGGTTCACAGACTCACTTCCATCACTTAACACCTTCTGGGCCCAAAGACCTACTTTCAGTTGAAGAACTGTCCTTTTTGCTCTTCTTTCGGGTTCTTTAACTTTAAATCAAGCACTGTTACTGTTCCGACTGCCCATACAACAAACACGGTTGGCAGGGCAGACTTGTCATGCGCTTGACGACAAGCGCAAAAACGTGCAGAAATCCAATCACGGGCAAAAAGTCAGTAACTAGGCAGACTCCGGCAGCTAGGCAACGAGAAGCTAGTAACAATGCTGACTTCGGCAGCTAGGCAACGTGAGGAGCAGAGGAAAACGTGTGACGTAGGACACGCAGCTTTTCCTCCATGAGTCCCGAACAATCTGACACGTCATCAGACTACAAACGATTTCTTAGTGAAAGGATCTCTCTGAGTACGAAGAACACAGCAGTAGACAGTTGGAGCTAAGTAAGATCGTTCGCTCAAGACTAATTATACACAGACACTAAACCACTGTATTTCCCTTCAAATTCACAGTTTTTTTTTTGTTTTTTTTTTTAACAATTGTTCTTCAGGCGCACACTGTATGTACTATCACGGTCACTCGTTTTTAATTTCATTCTCCACGGTCTCACTACCACACCGAGGCTCGATACTCCCCCCCCCCCCCCGAAGTACAGACTAGTTGAAGGTCAGCAAGTGTTAATTTGATGATCAACACTGTTGGAACACACACGACTGAGTCTTTGTACACACGATAGTTAGCTAACATCAGGTACTAACAGCGAGGCTCGAAATTCAGCCCCCGATCCTTGCTCCTCTTGAACCGTGCATAGGCTTTTCACTGAGTCTCGATTTTGCCCCCGTGTACAAATAAACAGCAAAGCGGCAGTCATTAATCCACCTCACTTCAGATGCTCACACTTTTCTCTGGGGCTCGTTTTTCGCCTCCGATTACAAATAAATAGCAGAGCTGTAATTTTCCTCACATTCCACTGAGGCTCGATTTATCTGCCCCGATCCACATACAATGACACAGGAGCTGTTAAAGAGTAAATGCTTAACACCGAGGCTCGATTTACTGCCCCCGAACACAACTAAAAACACAGTGATGGATCTGGCAAACCTGGGTTTCAGGGCGACCGATGTACGGGTCACTGATGGGGTTTGTCTTCCAGATAGCGTTACACACACACTTAAAATCCTTTAAGATTCATTTACCTCAAGTTTTCCTGGTTTCGATTTTCTTTACTCTTCATGTACTTTTTCTCTTCAAGCTTGAATTTCTCAGCCTGTTTCCTTATCAGTACTTCTTAGCTTTTCGTTGTCTTTTATGTTGCACGCGTAGATTCTCCAAAAATGTCGCCAAATGATGTAACCAATGAGAAGCTGGGTCTTCTTAGTTGATTAAGAAAGTTACTTTATTGAATTAAGATGATAGATAGTAAGTTATAACGTTAACCCCATCAGGATCAGCTGTCCTGCTGCTCAGCCCTTACCCAACTGACATTCACAAAGTACTAGCATTCCACTCATCCAACATTCTACATAACATGCATTCTAGCTGAGCAGCAGGGAGACTCGAGATACAACATGCTACCTCATTGGGTAAATGTATAGTGCTTTTACTACACTGCAGCTGCGTAAAGGGCCAGAAGATGTGTCTCCAGTGACCATGTGTGCCTGTAACACAGGCAAAGGCACACATGGTCACTGGAGACACATCTTCTGGCCCTTTACTCAGCTGCAGTGTAGTAAAAGCACTATGGGGCAGATTTACAAGCCCCTTGAGCCTCTTTTGCGCCGCAGTTGCGTCACTTTTGTGACGCAGTGGCAGCACAAAAGATGCGCCGTGGTGCTGGGTATTAACAACGTGACGCATCTGAGAGATGCGTCACGTTGTAAAGCCCTGCGCCATCAGGAGGTGTTCCGGCGCAGGGGAGGGCGTTCCTGCGCAAGAACGCCTCCTAAATGTGCCTGAGTGAAATCTACAAGATTTCACTCAGTCACTTTTAGGCCAATGCTGCATCAAAACCCTGCGCATGCTTGAAGCAGGCGCAGGGCTTGACGCAGCGTTGGGGAGATAGAGCCCCCCTGAGCATTGCTGGAGCTGCATCGCGCATGCGACGCAGCTCCAGCAATGCTCTGCTTTTACGGCACAGATGCGTGACGCATCTGTGCCATTTTGCCACATGGAGCGCCGCATTGTAAATGCGGCGCACCATGGGTGGCGGAGCTGCAGCGCACAATAACTGGCGCATCCCTGGGGATGCGCCAGTTATTGTAAATCTGCCCCTATACATTTTGCCAATGAGGGAGCACTTACTGATTAGACAGTAGAAAGTACTCCAGTTGAGTAGAGGTATTGCACAAAAGGGTGGCATCTTCGTGGACAAACACGCAGGGCGGGATTCATTCTGGCACGATGCTCCTGTCACAAAAATTAGACCTCAACAGGAAGCACTTACAGTTACAAATTAAGCAGGTGCCCGAGTTGAAGGTAAAATTCAGTAACGTAGTAATCAGCCCTAAAAAATTGTGAGCAAGGTCGAGGCTGGGCAAGTGTCCTTTATCCCCATATCTGCCGTTGAAAATGAGCTGTAATCCTTGAGGAGGTCTGTGCATCCATGAGTTTCTCGAGCGCCATCCCCGTGTAGTTCCTGTGACCAGGAGCCTGCTTTCTCCTCATCTGCTGCCCTGCTCGGTCTCTGGCCCTTTCAAACAAGAGGCATGTGAACTCGCATTGAAGCCCCGCACAGCACACACTAGCGCTACGAAATGTCTTCCCGCCCTTTCCCCACTATGATGGACAGCTCACTCAAGGGACCTCAGAGCCTTTTGGCGCGGTGCAAAGTTACAGGCACAAATGGTCACTGGAGACACATCTTCCGGCACTTTACGCAGCTGCAGTGTAGTAAAAGCACTATGGGGCAGATTTACAAGTCCCTTGCGCCTCTATTGCGCCCCCGTTGCGTCACTTTTGTGACGCAGCGGCAGCACAAAAGATGCGCCATGGTGCTGGGTGTTAACAACGTGGCGCATCTGAGAGATGCGTCACGTTGTAAAGCCCTGCGCCATCAGGAGGCGTTCCGGCGCAGGGGAGGGCGTTCCTGCGCAGAAACGCCTCCTAAAAGTGGCTGAGTGAAATCTACAAGATTTCACTCAGTCACTTTTAGGCCAATGCTGTGTCAAAACCCTGCCCTGCTTGAAGCAGGCGTAAGGCTTAACGCAGCATTGGGGAGATAGGGCCCTCCAGACCATTGCTCCTGTGACCATGAGCCTGCTTTCCCCTCCTCTGCTGCCCTGCTCGGCCTCTGACCCTTTAAAACAAGAGGCATGTGAACTCGCATTGAAGCCCTGCACACCACACACTAGCGCTATGATGTGTATTTATGAACACTGTGGTACATTTGTGAACACTGTGAACGAGCAGGAGCTTCTTTCTGTGACAAACAAAAAGAGTTGGTGATACAGTTTTACGGTACTTTTGAAAGAGAGCAGGTTAAAAAAAAGTCTGTTAGGAGCATTTTTAACATATTTATTAATAATTAATAATATGCTTGAGAGCTTTTATGATGGTCTTCAGCTGAGGTTTTTTAAACAGCTAACTTCCCATGTGAATTTATGTTGGTGAGAAAGCCTTTTCACTTGCCCAGCCTCGACCTTGCTCACAATTTGTTTTATGTTACTGAATTTGACCTTCAACTCGGGCACCTGCTTTTTTTTTTTATATCTGTCAGTGCTTCCTGTTGAGGTTTAATTTTCGTGACAGGGGCCTCATTGCCTACTTGTAACTATTCTCTGACCCTGCTTCAAGGGTCAGAGCAGGGTCAGAGAATAGGTGCAAGTAGGCAACAAGGTGCCAGGAAGCACTTACAGGCTTACAGCAGCGGGTGCCCAAGTTGAACTTAATTTCTTTGTAACCCTTTTGTAAAAGCTTACAAAGAAATTAGCTTCAACTTTTGCACCTGCTGCTGTAACCCTGTAAGTGCTTGGCTGAAAATTTGTCCCGCTAGCGGATTCGCGGATTTTACCGTGATTTCGCGAGATTCGCAGATCACGAAATTGCGGAAAATCCGCAACTTCCGCGAGCGGAACGAATTTTCAGCCCACACTTAGTATAGACGTACAAGAGCCGTTCAGCAGTTTGGCAGATGCAGCCCCAGATGTGCCATTCAGCAATTCAGCAGATGAAGCCCCACACAGGCCAATCAATAATTCGACAGATTTGGGACGTTCAGCAACATGCAATCCCATCTCCATTCAGAATATCAGTTATCATGCCATCACACAGTTACGGTTCCCACCTACATGAACAGGATAGCATTGGGGGCCTCTAGCATGAGATACCTTCTGAATTGGTCGTGACAAGTTTGCTTCTTCTGGGTGCCCCACTATCACAGGGGATGTTGTGCCCCTTATTGGACACTCTCTCTCTTACTCAATTATAGGCAGCATCCCTGGCCTCTCTCAGCAGTCAGACATGCAGGCTTGTAGCACTTTAGGACTGATACAGAGCTCCTCCAGCAAGAGATCCTGACTCCAGGCGATGTCTCCTCACCTATGAGAGGCTGACTGTCAGGTAGACACCAACACTGGGTTACGGAGAAGCCTTCTTGATTACTCTGTAGAGTGTTCCCCTTTTTGGTCAAAGAGGACATGGAAGTGGAACAACACAGTAGAGTGATTTGGATCCCACATTTATACACAAATTGGATAAACTGCCTCAAATTGTAGAATCGGTTTGGGGTGGTTCTACATTCAAATGTCCTTTCCAGACTAATTTCCAGACACAGACTTTGTGTAGAGTGATGTTTCACACTACAGATTTGTCTCCATCTAGGAGAACCTACAACAGGGGCACAATAAGGTTTCTGCACCTGGCTGTAGTCAGTCCAACTAAAGAGGTAATTAGGGAAAGCAAAAAGGGCAGGCCTCAACTAAAGGTGTGCTCACCTTTTACAACAGAGTGTGCAGTCTCACCCCTTTCACCTATCATTTACTAAATGGCAGTACTACGGAAGACTGATAAACAGCTCTTTGCAAAGCAAAAGGTCTCATAAGCTATTTAAAGATGCCCTACCTTCACTCCTCTTGCTTCAGTATCTAGGTCTCCTCACTCCAGCCACAGGTATGTGAGCAATACACTTCCCTTTTCTGAGGCACAACCCTGACTCTCCATATTGTAAAAGGGCAGGTCAGGGATATATAAAATGGATCCCACAGACCTTTATTACTCTGGCTCACCCACAAGTACCATGCATGTACAACAACAGACTCAGGATGTTAGCGCAAAAGACTGGTCTAGTTCATAGAAGTGGAACTTTACACAAGTGAACCAATAGGTCTCCAACTTAATCATCCAGGTAAAAAGGCTTGATACTCCCTTACGGTCATAGGACAAGTTCAGGATCTCTCATAGTCAGTGAAAGCCTATTCTTCTGTGCACACACAACTGGATTAACGTGATGTCAGGGCTAAAATAAAATACCCAGGATACCAGATACTATCAGTCAAGCACTCAGAACAGGGGAACACCCCTGCTTACCACGCAGGGACCATTCCCGGTCCACCTGGCTCCGTTCCATCTGTATTCTATTTTACTTAATTTTAAGTATTTTATTTTAGACTAGGTGGAGGTTATTTAGGCATTTGAATAAATAGTTACATTTATCTGCTATATAGCCTTGCAAATGGCAAACAAATGTCACAGTTTAAACTGCAATCGGTCAAAGAACAGAAATTAGGTATTATATGGCCTGCAGCGAAGCAAGTAGTAACAGAAACTCACTATTCAGGCAGCTAGCTAAATAGGAGATTATATACTCTGTACCCACCAGCAGGGGGAACAGGAAAGAAAATACACAATTTACTAGACAGCCCATCCAAATAGCGGACAATGGGCCAGATGTAAGTTGGTAAGCATTTGCGATTATCAAATAGCGAATTTATGCAATTAGCTATTTGGTAATCGCAAACACCACTGTACAAATGTGTCTTTGACACATTTTGCGATTCCCTGTGGGTCGCAAATAGACCGACCCTATTAATATTAATGAGGTGGGTCTCAGTTTGCCACCCATTGGGTATCGCAAAAATCAAAGGGATGGTTGTCTGCTGGGGTCAGCAGACCACCATGTCCGTGATTGCTTTACAATAAAGCAATGTTTTTTTGCAAATACAGCTGTTTTCCTTAAAGGACGCCCTACACACGCCTCTTCCTAATATCGACCCGCAAACACAATTTGTGATTCATTAATAGGTTACAAGCCCCAAATTGGGCCTTTTTACATTGAAAAATGCCTTTTTTCATTTCCAAATGGCCCAATTTTGCGAATCGGGCCATTCATTATCAAAAAGGCTTTCTACATCTGACCATATGTGTTATGGACTCAGCAGCAGGAATACAAATAGAGACATTTCACTATTTACCCGGCTGCCAGTTAAACAGCAGGATCAAAGTTATGCCTCGCAGAGTAGCCTAAATAGCTGAAATAAAATATTATTTGACTAGGGTCCAGTCAAGCAGCATAGTAACTTCACCATTTATCCAGCAGATTATAGACTTCATGTACAAAGGGTTTTTGCATTCCCAAACCCTCTGATCCACTAAATCAGAGGGGTTTCGAATGATAAACCCCTTCTTAAAATGTACTAAGCCTTTATAGCCTCTTCGATGCGTCGGACAGCCCCCGGCTGTCCGACGTCACAGTGGGCGTGTGAGTCAGACGGCCACGGGCCGTCCGATCTGCGCACGCATCAAACAGTTGGGAAATGGTTTCCGAAATCGGTTTAGGAAACCATAAGGAATCACTATTTGGACTGGGCATCTTCAGACCATCTATTCTGAATACCAATTCCTTATGATATGTATTCATGTTTTGCAACTGAATTTTGGTCCCAAATCATTAATATTTTCCCACTACCTCAAAGGATGTGGCAGCCCATTTGCAAACAGGACGGGGTCCCAAACTGTTGGTAAAACATGTCATTTTCTAAATTTAAAAAAATAAACAATAAAAGATTTGTTTATTAAAGAGCAATCACAGACATGCTAGTCTGCTGACCTAAGCAGGTCGCCATGCCTGTGATTGTGCAGTGGGTTGCAATTTGCGACCTGCTTCATTAATATTTTTATGTCTGGTTAAAATGCGATCCAGTCTGATTTGACATTTTGTGAACCAACCTATTAGTACATAGGTTGGTTTGCAAAATAGACTCAGTAAAGGTCACTGCGCAAATTGCGACAACTTTAACAAAATGCATTTTTAGTATATGAGGGCCTATGTACGATTTGGTGTGGATGGAAAAATAGTGACCTTTATCTGTTATTTATCCAGCTACTGGACAAATATCAAAGACTATACATTGTCTGGCCGGCGGCTTGGCAAATAGCAAATAAACGTCACTGTTTATTTGGCCACCAGTTACATTTTCAGATATCATATACTATTTGGCTCACAGCTGGGCAAACAGCAAACAAACATCATTCTTCAGCAGCTGCCAAATAGCAAAGATTTTGAACTGTCTGCACTGTATGAGTGGCAGCCTGGCAAATAGCATATACATTAACTACTTTCACAGTTGCCAACTAACTGGCAGAGAATGTGTACAACTTTACTCGCAGTGAGACAAATTGTAAAACCTAGCTGTTGCTTGGTTTCCTACACTTCTAGCCACCCACAGTGTAATTTGTAGAGTTTCTTTTCTCGTTTTCCTGCCACTCTTTAAATGGAAGATAAAGTACTTTTGGCCGGCAGCAGACAAAATAACATGGACTCTTCACTAAAGGGCACATGCATCAAGATATGCTTTTGCAAGTCCTTAATAGCGATTATTAAGGAATCGCAATTAAGGACTCGCAAAGCCTATGCAAGTAGGAATCGCTATAAAAATAGCGATTCCTAAACATTCCTTAATTACCACTCACAAATTGCGAGTCGCAATCAAGGAATGACTTCCCATTCATTCCTATGGGCCTACAGGTCCATGGGAATAAATGGGAAATGGCATGCGCAATTTGCACGTACTAATAGGTACTCGCAAATTGTGAATGCAATTTCAAGGGTGCAAGGGTGTCAAAAGGACACCCTGTTGCACCCTTGAAATTGTGATGTGCACCCATGTTGCGCTCACACATGCCCCAAGGGCATGTGTGTGTGTAACATGAAACTTTGAAGTTTTTGCAAATTACCAACCAGTTTATGTTTTCGGTAATTTGCGGCCCCAAATAGCCAAATCGCTGTTTCAAAGTGCTTCTTGCATTGCGTTTAAGGAATCGCAAATTGCGATTCCTAAAGGCAATTGCAATTTGGGAAATTGCAAAAAATTGCGATTACCAAAATTGCGCATCCCAAATACTTTCATGCATCGCAAAAGGCCATTTTGCGATCGCAAACGGCTGATTTTTGCGAATTGCACTGTTTGCGATCGCAAAATCCCTTGATGCATGTGTCCCTATGTGCTATACTGCTAGCTGCATAACAGCAGTTATGAACTATATGAACATCAACTAGAGCAAATACCCAACAAAAGGCTCCATTTAACCAGAGGCATGCTAATTAGCAAAAGTTCCATATACTTTAACTTGAACCAAGGCAAACTGTTAAGAGTAAATAAACTTCACTATTTACCCAGATGCTGGCAAAACAACAGTGCGTATGTACTATTAGCCGACCGAAAATTCATTTTCTCGCCTTTTAATTAAATAATATTCATTCCATCGTCGTTACTCATTCTTCATTAAATAGTGAAGTTTCTCTAATATTAGACTGCTGAACACTTGGTAAAGAATCACTTCTACTTAGAGGCAATTAGATGATAACAAGTGAAGGTACTCTCCTGTCACCAGGTATAGCAGAGAAACTGTATTGTTCAGATGAGGAAAAGATGCGTAGCACTGATTTAGAAGTTCTTCGGCAGTAGCAGTTGGACATATAACAGGAAGATTATGCACTCTTTGGCTAGCGAGTGAACAAACAGCAAAGCACACTGTTATTTAATTAGAGGGTGTCAAAGCATCATAGATTCTGTATTATGTGTCTGATAACCAGACAAATAGAGAGAATCCTCACTACGTACTTGAGGGTCAGGAAAACTGTTATGCCATGTAGCCAGCTGTCAGGCAAAAGCAAATATTCCTATTGTCCTTGCTGACAGTTTGATAGCACATAATCTCTGCTCTTTTGCCAATGACGGGTAAATCATGAAGTTAGTTTGCTCACAGTAGGTGGCATGCACATATCCAGCAACACCATCTCCAGTTCTTTGACAGATAAGGTAGAAAAGTGGTAACCAACACTTTTAAAATATTAATCTTTCACTGTCGGTGTTACGTTATGGTAATCACAAATGCAACCATATGGATAGTCAAAACGTGGAAAAAGTGAGCCAAATAAAGGCTGTGGCATTATGAATAAGAATTATTTATGTTCTAGTACAAGTCTTTAAAGTTAGCTAGACGTTTTAAGTTCGTACCATTTCTGAAGACTATAACCAAAAACACATTTGGTCTAAGTATAGACCGATAAACTTCATTCCAATTTAGGGACCAGTGCAGGCCTGTTTGTGTGGTAGAATGTGGTGTACTGCAGCAGGTCAAATCCTAAATACTTGCATATTTGTGGGCTTTCCAATTTATCTTGCAGTTAGTTACCTATCTGAAATTATGCACGCATATGCCTTTCATTTGTAGAAGGAGTGCACATCCAAGGTGAATTAAAAGTGACAAAACATATTTTTATAGGGACGTTAAGTAAGAGCTTCTTAGGGAAAATGATTTTCTCAGAAAAACCTACTATGATCATATTGCCAGCCAACTTGTCCCTGCAGTCACTCTGGGTTCTGGGTTCAAGAGATGCAGGTCCAGTCCTTCTCAATCAGAGAGGAGCGCAGCAGGCAGCAGGTCACCACAGCAGGGCAACAGTTTCTTCAGACCAGCAGAGTACAGTCCTTGTAGCAGTACAGCAGCCCTTCTTCCTGGCAGTTGTGCCTTCGAAGTGGGAAGAAGCTTCTACAGGCCTGCCTTTGGAGTGCACAGTTACCCTGCCTTCTTGGCCCTGGCTTCATGCAAACTCGAGGTGATATGCAGCACTTTATGAGGAGACAGAACACAGCCCATTCAAGTGTAAGTGGGGCTGTGCCCAGCTCCTCCCTCCCATCCTGCCATCCAGTGACACCTAAGCTCCCCATTGTGTGTTGCTGTCTGGGAGAAATACACCAAGCCCAATCGTCAACCACACTCAGTCAGATTACCAGGAGACAGGCTGAAGGCACCAAATGGCTAAGACAATAATGCCAAATTTCTAAAAGTGGTATTTTCAGAATTGTAATTTATAACCCAACTTCACCATATGTAGGATTTTAAATTGTGATTTGAGAGACACCAAATATAAAAGGGTTATCTGTTCCCATCTGAAAATTAAATTTATAAAATGTAATAAGTTAACTCCAATGTTATCCTATGGGAGAGATAGGCTTTGCAGTTGTGAAAAACGAATTAAAGAGTTTTACTACTAGGACATGTAAAACAAAAATGTAAATGCCCAACTTTTTAAATACACTGCAACTTGCCCTTGGAGCTGTCCATGGCCTACCTTAGGGTAACTTATATGTATTAAAAAGGAAGGTTTAGGCTTGGCAAAAGGTTTATTCTGCCAGGTGAAAATTGCAAATTAAAGCTGCACACTCACATAGGTTGCAAGAGCAAGGCATTAGACATGTTTACAGTGCTACTTAAGTGGGTGGCACAATCAGTGCTGTAGGCCGACTGGTAGCATTTAATTTACAGGCCCTTGGCACAGGTAGGGCCACTTTACTAGGGACTTAAATGTAAATTAAATATGCCAATTGGGTATATGCCATTCTAACAATGGTTTAAGGAGAGAGCTCCAGCACTTTAGCCCTAGTTAGTGGAAAAGTGTGCAGAGTCCTAAGGCAAGCAAAAATGAAGGCAGAAAGAACAGGAGGTCAGAATGCAAAATGTTAGGGTAAAACCACACCAAAGATGCAAGGTTTAGAAACCATAACAAATTGAACTACTCTAGAGATTGTTTGTGAAGCCTTAAAAATCTGTAAATTCATGAATGTGCCATTAGCATTTACATGTGAGTCATTCATTTTTTTCACCAGGTTTCACTCTCTCATTAATACATGTAATGAAAGTAACCGGTGGGTCTATACTTTCCTGCTGATTGCTGCATATGACAGAAGTGTCCTGCTTCAAACCGGGACTATATAAAAAAGATAGGTCCAATTACAATATTCCAAAGCAGAAATGGAGAATAGCTATACTTGAAAGCAGGTAGGTTAGATGTGAGCCTTTTGGATGGGGAATGGAACAAAATCAAAACAAAATTGTGGATTATCAGTTCAGACCCATGCTCATCTTTATTCTTGGATGTGTTTTGCTTCCACGTCTATCCAATATTTTTATAAGAAAGTAGATCAAGAAAACTAGTAGCATGCTGAGGGTGTACAGGAAGTTTGGGATCCCATCTGTGCAGCACTTCCCAATGCAACTCTATCTAAATGGGTGCCTAATTACTCCTCTGCACTGTTCTACAAAGACACACTCCATCAAAGCAGAGCATCTACACTGAAAACCCCACCACCCACTTCCAAACCTCGAGCATTACCCTATCCAGACTACCATTAGCAAACCTACATAGCACTCTCTGAATTTGTGACCTACCTCATTAATATTTTTGATTCCGCTCAAATTGCAATCCTCATCATTTGCCATTTTGTGAACTGACCTATTAGTACAAATAGATTCAGTAAAGTTCAGTGCGCAAATTGCGACCGCGTTTACAAAATCTATTTTTAGTCCATTTTTAGTTCCTAGGTGCTCCAAGTCACTCTTTCAAGTCTTCTGAGCCGCCCATGCTGTCTCCTGTCTCTCAGAACTCCCATCTGGACCGGGGGCCCCAGCTGGTATCCTTGGCCAACGCTGATACAACTCTACAAGCTCTACAAGTCTCAAAGCGTATCCGCCTCTCTGTCAGCCCTACAATTCGTCCGACTACCTTTACACTCCAATCCACTCTTTTTTGCCAGAACTCAGAGGCCCTCCACCAGTCCTATGACAACCTTCAACATCCGCATCTGAGGATCTGAACTCTTCAGGTGGCTCCTTGAAGCCCTATGGCTCTTCCATTTAGAACAGTGATGCTTAAAGTACAGCCCAGGGGCGCATGAAGCCCTCCTGACCATTACATGCAGCCCCCAGCTGAATGGCGGCACTGGGCTGCTGAGAGTACTAACATTCATTAAGATGTAAATGAAATGGGCAATCGTTGATTTACACTAACGAAAAGAAAAGGAGCAAATAAGTTGTCCTGCTATATTTAACGTCAGGAACACATTCATTTTTAAGACATCTTTCAACAAATGTGCAAAAATAAAGTATTTTCAAAATTTAAAAAAGTGTATTTCATTCAGATCATATCAGTGTTTTGAGATGTCTTTTTTTTAAAGTGACAGTTTTCAAAATGAACATAGAAACAGGTATGCCTCCTCCCAACCTGGCAACAATGCCAATACTTATCTAGGAGGAAAGTCAGTTATCTCCAGGAATCCTCTGGGTGGGCTGGGTTGTTATTACAGATGGACAGCATTATAGTTTAATACATCAAACACAAGAGTAGGTTTTATACAGCACATATCTTGCCCACATGTATGCTATTTTATGTAAAAATGTATAAAAAGGAGGCAATGTGAATTTAGATAATTGCCTAGGATCACACAATTTAGTCAAGTGGGGAACCCATAATTAATCCCAGGTTTTATGGTTTCACGTTGTGCACTTCGATTTCATTCCAATTGATTTCATTTAGTATTTATTTAAGTTTGATATCTTGCCAAAAAGGCAAAACAAACAATACATTGATAAACGTTCAAATTAAGAAACTAAGGGCTAGATGTAGGTAAATAGGATTTACCGATTCTAAAATACCGAATTTTACCGATTCGGTATTTTAGAATCGGTAAATGCTATGTAGCTAATAATTCGGTAAAAATTACCGAATCGTTAGGATTCGGTATTTACCGAATTGGTATTTACCGATTTGGTAATTGCCATTCATTCCTATGGGCCTGGAGGCCCATAGGAATGAATGTCAATTACCGAATCGGTAATTACTGATTCGGTAAAATAGGGAAAGAGTCAAGGGTGGCAGGGTGGCACTTTGACACCCTGTTGCACCCCTGAATAGTGCTTGTGTGCACATGTGGCACACATACATGCCCTAAGGGCATGTATGTCTGTCACATGGCACAGGTGTAAATGCAAAAATTTGCATTTACAGAGGTATTCGTTATTTACCACCAACTAATAGTTGGTGGTAAATAACGAATCCTTAAAGCACAGAAGCACTCTTCAAAGTGCTTCCTACATGTCATTTACCGATTCGGTAAATACCGAATCGGTAAATGATGATTCGGTAAATACCGAATCGGTATATACCGATTCGTTATTTACCGAATCCTCCCCTACATCCCAAATGCCCAATACCGGTCGGTAACGGCAGAAATTCAGTAATTTCGGCCGTTACTGACTGGTATTGGGCCACCTACATCTGGCCCAAAATCCTTCTTAAAACCTCTATTTGACATATTGCACCTATAAACATAGTCATCTATAATACATCGGTTTTACATACAAGATATTCTAAAAACTGCAAGCAGAAATACACCTAAAATAGGACAATCTCCTTATTATTTGTGCACAACACAATCGTTAAGGTGCAAAACACGCTAATCTTTAAAAACAGAATATTCTTAAAAACCACAGATCGGAGTTTACCTATAGTATAAAAATAGCCATTTTGTTTGTGCAAAATACAATTGCTTAGGGGCAAACTATACTTTTAGCACAACTTCTAATATAGAGGGTTAGTGCAATAAGAGGTACACCGCGAATAATATGTACAGATATTCTATAGACCAAAAACTGTGAATTATCCATACTGGGGTAGTATCATCATTATTTGTGTATAATACAATTGTTAAGGTGAAACATATGCAAATCTCAAATACAAAATATTCTAAAAGACTGTAGACCAGAATTTTGCCTAGAGTATGACAATATCCATATTGTTTGTGCAAAATATAATTGTTCAGGTGCAAACTACAATTAAAGCACACCCAGTTTCTAATATAGAGGGTAAGTGCAGTAAGAGACACAGCGCGGATAATAGATGAAACATATTCTGTAACCCACAAACAGGGAGTTACCCATATTATAGATGTGCCATTGTTATTTGCGCAAAATACTATTATTTTTGTGCAAAAATCCAATCATAGCCCAACCTAACTTCTAATAAAGAGGGGTAAGTACAGTAAGAGACACAGCATGGATAATAAGAGCAAAATATTATATAGACCACAAACAGGAATTATCCACAGTATAGCAGTGTCATTGTTATTTGTGCAAAATATAATTACTTTTGTGCAAAAATGCAATTATAGCAGCGAAAAGCCGACTTCTCAATTTAAGGAAGCAAGATCCAACTAAAACTGCAAACTGTAATACGGTGGGGTCTGTCCAGTTCATACTTCATATTTTCTGATGTCTTATGGTATTGTATAATACCAATAAGTAAACTCAATTTGACAGAGCTTGCAATTCATAGATACTTAGATCCCCAGGGCAAATCACATTCTCTCATTATTAAACTTAAATATTACTGCCATTAAGTAGTTAATGGAATGGACCTGTAAATGTCTAAAAACAGGAAGTATCAGATTCCTTCTTACTATGTCGAAGCATGGACAAAATTGAATTATAGGCACAAAGACAATTGAGCATTATAACAGACGGAACAGGTGCCACTTTCTCCCCCAACCCCTTTGATCAGCTTCCACTTTATAAAAGCCAGAACCTGCCGCAACCTAACCTTCAGGGCCCATTTACTAATATAGCCGCTTTTTATATTACGCAAATAAGGTTGGATATGACCATTGTATTCTGACCGATTTAGATATTGCATGCTATCTTTATTACTCGCATCATCTAAATCGCACTCTACTGTCCCTTTCTCTGGCGCCCCAGTATACACGCTCCTCAGTGCTCCTCTATTTTCTTCTTTTTAATTCATGCAACTCAGATATAGACCTGACCAAAACTTCTTCAAGGACCTGCAATGGTACGATTTCCTTAGACAGCCCGAGAGCACTGTTGACTATGTTCCGGAAGCCCATTAGGCTACTCGAATGGAGGGAGACAATTCCCTTTGTCCGTACACTCTCTTTTTATTTCCATATTATTTGCATTTCTTCTTTTCTATGAACTTTAATTAGGCACTCCCTAATGAGCCTGCCAGTTTTATAGACCTCCCTTATGTTCCTATTTATCATAGACTTTGCCCTCGCATTATCAGAACTATAGGTAGCCTTCCTAGCATGACCACTGTTAAGACCCACCAACGCCATGTCACTTATGGAGGCAATTAAATTCTCAAAATTCTGTACTATGTACTGAGATGGCTGATTAATCTGAGATTTCAAAAAGTCCATCATACCATTTACATATTATGATTTTAATCTTACTGACCACTCTAACTCTTTCCTACAATAAATTGGCTGATTATTCTGCCAGATATCTCTTAGATAGGCACAACTATACAATGAGAGCACAAGCGGCTTATGGTCGCTACCTGCAAGATCACCTATTACTAGATCCATAACTAACCCAAAATTATCGGTAGAGAGCATTACATAATCGATCAGTGAAGTCACCCTCCCGTTGTCAAAAGTGTGCTGGTCCGGTTGATTGCCTACACATTTGCCATTAATAATAGTCATATTCAGGGTGTCTAACAGTGTAACTAATTATCTACCTATCACACCTCCCCGTTTTTTTGGGGTGAAGTACATTTTGAATAGTATTAGATCAGGACCACCATATTTCCCCATGTTTTCCTGTTTATTCAGAGACAGGCCAAAAACTAATACTGTCAGGAAATTAATAAATTCCTTGAATAAAATGCTTTAAACAATTTCATATTTTACAGATACCATGACCACTAACCCCCTCCCCCCTTTGGGGTGACCAAATTGTCTCTTAACTGCTTTAATGCTAAACCCTCTATTTATTTATTGAGATTTTTATAAAGGGTATCATAGCGCTTTACCATACATGAGAATAGAGAACATAGCATTAATATAAGGATTCAAGGGAATAAATAACATTGCAACATTATATATGCATATTAAAAGGTATCAAAGGACATTATCCATCAGTGACAATGATTGATTAGAAGCTGAGTCAAGAGGTCATGTCAATGCTCATGTTAGTGTGGCGGGCTCTTAGGAGTGGATTGTAGTATTTGTTCAGCAATAGTGATTTGAGGTTCAGTTTGAAGAAGCATAGGAGGGAGTGCAATGGAGATCTATGGGAAGAGAGTTCCAAATCCATGAAGCAGTAACTGAGAAGGTGCGTGACTGGGATTTGTTTTTTCAGTTTGGGAGGATGAGAAGGAGAGAGTTGAAGCTTCTCAGGGTCTGATTTCTACTCACCCTAGATAGTTTATTTTCCAAATATTCAGGTTTTGTGTGTCATACAGGCTGTCTTGAAAATGCTTCTTTCTTTTATGGGGATCCAATTAAGACTCTTAAGAGCGGGTGAGATGTGCTCAAATCTTTTGGTACCTATGAGGGGTCTAGCGGCTGCATTGTGAGTTGTTCTTAAAGGTGCAAGGTTGCTGGTCAGGGTCCCAGTGATTATGATGTTGCCATAGTCAAGTTTCAAGAGGACTAGTGACTGTATTACAATCTCTAGGTCTTCATGTGGGATAAACTTTATGATTTTCCAGAGATATTTTAGGGATGGATGGCCCCTTTGGCTGAGTTGTTAATGTTTTCTTTCATTGACATCTTTTTGTCTAGAAGGATTCCCAGGGACATCACAGACTTGGAGAGTTTAAGAAAACAGTTAAGAGCATCCATTCTCTTGAGCTATGAGGTTTGTCTTTGGGGGAGAAGAGCATACGTTCCATTTTATTGGGGTTCAGTTTTAGGCGATTGTTGTTTAGCTAGGTTTGTATCTCATTTAGTGTGGTATTCAGTTGGCAAATGCTCCTGTGGCAAGATATTTTGTAGTAATGTTGTGTGTTGTCGGCATACAGATGATATTTCACTCATGCTTGGTTAAGGATAATTTTGAGGGGTTCCATGAAGAGGTTAAAAGGGCTGAAGAGAGGATGAACCTTGTGGAATAGGTCTAGGTTGTGAAAGACAACTGTTGATTTTTATATGTTGAGAGCGGTGTTGTGAATGGCACGTAAGCCATCTCAGGAATGTGCTCCTGGTGTGATTCCTAAAGATCCCAAGTAACGCTTGATGGTTGACTGTGTCAAATGCCGCCAATAGATACATTAGGATTAAGAGGAATGATTTGCCTTCATCTAGAGATCTGAGAATGTTGTCTGATATATTAATCATAGACGTTTCTGTGCATCAGTCTTTTCTGAAACCTGGTTAGAAGGTGTCATGAAGGTTGAATTTATCAATGTGCTGGTTGATGCATTTTTCCAATGCCTTAGTTAGAAAAGGAAGGTTGGTGACTGGTCAGAAGTTGTTAATGTCATTGGATCTGCTCCAGGGTTTTTAAGAATGACTGTGACTTGGCCCATGTGAAGGGAGTCTGGAACACATCCTGATAGGAGAGAAGCATTCATGATTTTGGTCCAGAATGGCGAGATTATGTGGTTAAGGTTCTGTACTAGGGAGAGGGGTATTGGTGGTGTGGAGTGTGGTTTTCAAGTTTCCAATTATCTTTGGACCTCTCCTTCTGTCAGCAGGTTGCACTCTGACCAACTAGCATTGTGTTTCAGTGGAAAAATATCTTGATTTTGGTGATTTGTGGGTTGCATAAGACTGAGGTACATCCTGGAGAGGTAGTTAACCTGGAGATGGGTATGTCATCAGAGCAGGAGAGATGAGGTGTCTGACTTGATATATGGGTAAGAGATTGCCCACTTTTCATTATTTTCTAGGAAAAGAAGTTTGCTATTTTTTCACAGCGTTCATTAGTATTTATTGTTTGCTGATGGTAGTTTTAGTTGCTCATCACTACCTCCTCCAAATCCGAGGTATCTTGCAGTGAAATAACCATAAAGTTTGTATCCTCTAAGACAGACAACAACGAATCCAAGTTGCTTTCCAGACCACCAATATTCTATTACAGCAAATAAACTCCATCCTCATCAGAATCTACAAAATAAGGGTCTTTAAATTGCCTTTTTTTCATTAATTTTACTGGCAAGCTAATTCAATTCGTTGTCATGCTATTCTGATAGTTCTTCAATGTTAGTAAAGATTTGCCTCCCCTTCTCTGATTTAACAATTCAATAATTACGTTAACTTGTTTTTACACCTCACTCTCTCAAGGTAGTGATAGCAAGCAGAGAAGGCTTACCCTACAGTGCAGTAGAGGGATTGTGACTCAGATTCAGCATAACAAAAAGCCCCATTGCCATTGTGGTATCATCAATGCGGCCTTCGTTCTCCCAACACACTTTACATTGTAGCCCCTGGGAAAATGCTTACGAGTACACATGATTTAGAACCTCCTTTGATGACAGCCCATCTATGCTGGTACTTACCACTGCAGGAACTCCAAGCCTATATCCTGCTGGTGTACACACTTGTGTCACCCTTGAGACCCCGATTTGTCCTCCTCTCCCAGATTCACTTCCCTTAAGACTCTGTGGGGTGTATTTACAAGTGAAGTGGCTCAGGGCAGCGTTAGTCTTGTATACTTAATGCCATGCTCCACCACTTCTGAAACGCAGGGCTGTGGTGCAGCCTGCGTTTCCCTCTAGACTGGCGCTAATTGCAGCTGCCTAGCTCTTACCCAGGCACCATTGCACCATAGTGCAAGGGTGCCTGCGTTGAGGGGAAGGATTATTTATGCGCAGGAAGGTATCCCTTCCTGCATATAAACAATCTGAAATGGCGATTTGTAACTCCTATGTGTGCTCTTTGTACAGCACACATAGAAGTTCCATCTCATAATTTTTTTAATGATTGTTTATGTGCAGGAAGGGACACCTTCCTGCACATAAGAAATGGATGGCGTTTTGCAATTTCTATGTGTGCTGCACAATGCAGCACACAGGAAACAGCAACAACAATGAGAATTAAAGCATTTCTGCTCGTTTTGCCAGGGTAAGACCACGTTTTCATTGTTCCTAATTTTGGCACTGCCGCATATTTTGGCCACCTAGTAAATATGGGGCAGCATCAAAATCAATGGGTGTTGCTGTGAAATTCCCACCACAACACCCATTGCCTGCCTCTTTCATGTTAAGTGTAACGTGAAAGGGTGCCTTATTCATGAGGTGCCATTAAGCCACGTTAAGTAGCTTACTGCCGCCTTGTCAATAAGGCGTAGCCCCTATTGCCACAGTAATGTCACTAAAAGTGACGTTTCAGTGGCGATAGGGGCTTGTAAATAGACCCCTGTGAGTGCCATTGCAATGCATCACAGACTCCTGAGCCCCTCTGTCTGTCATTACATATACCAGAACCACTCTCTGAGTCTTACTGTTTTCTGCAGAATTGTATCTTTGGGCATCTGAACTTAAAATTACCATTCCAGAACTATGATCACCTTTTCTGACGTCATCCTCCTTACCAGACCTCACCCTCGCCAATCTTTTGACTACAAACCCTGCTGGCTTTCAGATATAGGTTGTGTCAGCTTTCAGACCCTATGGTGCCACCCTCCCTCTCCTAGTCCTGCTACCCCTCAAAATGCATTAGTCCTGTTTGCTAGCTCTCACAGACCCCTGATCTGCCTCTGCAAGCCTCCAGGGATCTAAGTCTATTGTTTGTTTCACATTCCCTTTATACTGGTCTCTACAGCCCTCTGACAAAAGAAAAATTAAAAGGTAGAATATTTGAAATAATCTCAGCTGCTGGTAATTATTTTGTGCTGCATTCCAGCCCATAATTCCTTTGCTTTCTTAAGACAGAGACAACTTTATGCAATCAGCCTTGGTCCATAATATATGACTTGATGGGATATAAAAAACCTAGCCAGAAAATGACATAAGGGCGTCTTTATTCAACTAGCATTCTAGTGAAGCCACACTATCTTTATTTTATGTTTTTTTAAACGTACTTTACTTACATTGCATTTTAATGTTATTGCACATACATTTTAGATATATGTTTATATGTTTCTGTGTTTTAGTGCCCCATTTTGAGTTTATACTCTATTTCGATGTATTCAATATAAATCATTTAATTTCACGCTTCCTGTTTGACAGTATTTTGCAAACTAGTTTATCTTTTATTGCATATTGCTTAATGTATGCATTCTACCTTATGTATTTAACTTATGACCGGTATTTTATGTATCCTATTTTCCTTTTAAAGGTTATGGTGGATACCACTAGAACAGTTGCTATTTAGATTCATTCCTCATCCTCAGTCCGCATCCAGAGACATATACCGCACATTGGACCTTCGTACCTGAAATACAAGTGGCCATTTGGACCTTGAAAAGCTACCCGTTTCTGGAGATAATTTCCAGTATAGTTCACAGGAAGAGACACTCATTCGTAATTTTATGGTGCAGGGTTGATTGCTTTGCAGTTCACAGGAAAATCCCATGCCTGCAAATGAAAAGGTTAATGTGGTCGATGACTGACGATCATGGCACATCTGCAAAGAATAGCCAGAGAATGATGGACTCGTGAAAGGAGGGCATATTGTGCTAAACGTCTTTTAATGGCTACCAAGCAAACAATTAATTTGAAACATTCCTCTTTGTGTCGTATGTTACATGTCTGAAAGGTATTTCTGTCATGCATTTCACAATATAGATACAAATAATGTTTTTCATTAAAACCTGCGTACTGTTTTACGTTTTCCGAAACATATTCCAGCATATGGAACAAGATTTGATTCACATAATCACCTTGACATTTACTGAAGAAGCATGAAAATCAATAACTTGTGTGAGGTAAGTAGTTAAAACACACAAAAAAAACAGCCAAACAGTAAAAATAGTCAAATTTGGGCTGGGGCTGTTTTCCTATGGGGGTCCGAACCATATGCAGCAAGTCTAAGTTGCCCCTGCCTAGGGACTTGAAGAGAGTTTGGGGCATGTTTAGAAGAGCTAATCGCTTAGGAATGACACTTTTTATGATGTTCCTGTCGAGATAAACCCTTTGCCTTATTTACAAGGTGGGGTTAAGCCTCTTAATGTGGCTTAACGCCGTCTTGTGAATAAGGTCCCCTTTCACACTACACTTAGCATGAAAGGGGTGGTCAATCCACACAACACCCATTGCTTTTTGACGCTGTCTTCTAATTACAAGGGGGGCCTAAATATGGAGCAGCGCCAAAAATAAGACTAGGGGAAACCTGGTCTTAACCTGGCAAAACAAGGAGAAATACTTTTATTTCTCCTCGTTTTTGCTGTGTCTATGTCTGATGCATTCTGCAGCGCACATAGAAACCGAGGAAGGTGTCCCTTCCTGCACATGGATGATCATTAAAAAATGATGAGCTGCAGCTTATGTTTGTGCTGCATTCTGCAGCGAATATAGAAGTTACAATTCACCAGTAGTGATTGTTTATGTGCAAGAAGGAACACCTTACTGCACATAAAGAAGGCGCACTATGGTGCAAGGGTGCTAGGCATCCAAATTTAGTGCCAGTGCTAGGGAAAATGCAAAAATGCAGGGGTGCAGCATTTTATTATAAATACAGCGCATCCATGGGTTTTCTGAATGGCAGAGCACAACGTTAGCAATTTCGGATAAACTCCACACTTTGCCATTCTCGTGTAAATATGCCCCTCTATTTGCAGGAGTGGGGGTGACATTTGTGCCTGAGAGCTGGAAGCACTTGTAACACTTTCATCAAGGGTAGTGCCTGCTGACTTACGAGGTAGTATGACTTCATCAACTCAATGTTCATAACAGGGGGGCCTGCTCAAACACAGGGCTATAATCACTGCTGGGTAGTATTGTCAGACACATGGCATGACCAATGACATATAGGATGGAGAACGTGACTCATCAATTTATCTTATGGCATATCAGTGGTAAGTGAGCCTGCAATATTATATTCATTGACAACAGCAGGAAGCTTTAAGGAGTCTGAGACTTTCACCATATTCACTTCTTTCTGCACTTCCTTTGGTTCATTATCTTTTCTGAGCATTTTACAGGGATATTGTTGTGATGCTTATCTATTTCAAAGATGATATTGTGATTATAATCTGTTTTAAATATAGGTATATACATTTTGTCAAAAAAGTGCCATTTTCGGATGGTCACTCCCCCACTTTTTGCTCTAGATGATGTTGTTTTAGAACGGAAAGTCCACTGGGACCTGCTAACTAGGCTCCAGTGCCACTGCTCTGTCCATCAAAAAGTAATGTGAATTGGTACACCCAATTAGAAAAATCCTTTAGCCCCCCCCCCTATATGTCCCTAGAATAGGGTATCAGTGGTACCCAGGGCAAGGGCGTTAAAGGGACCACCAGGGCTTCATCACTATTTGTTCCTCCCTGAATAATCTGAGTAAAAGTAAAGTCTGTAGGGCTGGCACCACAACCTGCATGAACAGCTTCTCTGCTCAAGTACAACTCTGCACACCCCAGGTGTGACAGAGTTATCTCACTGCCTTAAAGTATGATATGTCACCCATAAGACAAGACTCCTAAAATCCAGGAAGCAGTGTGCATTATCTTCATGGTACAGGCATATATGTACAAACATATATGCCTCTACAGTAACTTTGCCATCCAGGTTTATTGCAAGTGATTAAAGTGAACTGGCTACCGGATGAAACCAAAATAGCTTGCTCCACATTGGTACCACCGAATGTATTCATGTTTGGTATCAAACACCGTGCTTTTTAACCTTTGATACAATTCACATGTCAAGGATGAGCTGGCATGCAAACATGTGGCATCTTTAGTGGTTGCCCACCGAGATTTTGACCTCCCATGTGTGTTGGAGGGCTTTTTGAGCCATTTGCTGGTGAGTGCTATCACTCCCAGAGGGTGTAGGTAAAAGGCATGGGCAGGAAGGATGTCCCACCTCCGCCCTCCCAGGATGGCTAGTAAACGACCCATCAGGGCGGTGAGCCTCAAAGGCTTCACCACATCTGATATGTATCTGACTTGTCTCCCAGTGGAGAATAAGGTCCCCCCTACCCCCAGGCACTCATGTTTGTGAGCTGGCAGGAAATTAGGTATTCAGGAGGCATACACCACCCAAAGACTAGCCACACTTCTAGGGTTGGCTAGTCGGTTTGTACAGCTGAGGATGGCTTGTGCCATCTTGAAAAGTCTCAAGAATAGTAGGTTGTGGGTAGTTTGGTGACATACACCACTGGATGTCATCAACGCAGGTGTGGATTAGCCACAGGACTAGTAGCCTATTGGCTACTAGTCCTCACTCCCCTAAACACCCCCTAAATCCAGGATTTAAGGGGCACTGCTGACACCAGAACTGCAGCTCAGCTCTGAAGAGGAAGAGGACAAACAAAATGCAGTGTCAGCACAAGGCAGGACTCCACAAAGAGGGGGCGCAAAGTGCTGCACCTGTAGTAGCCTCCTGCACGCTGTCCAGGATCCAAGACTGGTTCAAAAGATATGGTTTAACAACCAGTGCGTCTATCATTCACGGTCCTTCGTGCCGCTCACTTCACGGAGACCTGACCTGCCACTTCACAGGCGTCACCTACCACAACGGTTTGGGCATGGCCTCCCTCACCATTCTCACCCACCCACCCCAACCTCATCCCCAAAACACTTTTGCCACAGCCTAGGTTGCACGTGGTTCACAGCTCTGGTTCATAACCACGCGAGTCACCAATAACACATATGAATGAAGGATTCCCTAGCCCTAAGTTAACCTTTTCTATGTATTGTTTCTCTTTTTCCCCCCTAATAATTTTGTCTCCCCCATTATCTGGTTTGCGCTCAATGTTGCTAGACATGGAATATGTAGTGTCATAAAGTATACAGGCACGAATTGTTCCTGTCCTGAAGATGATCCCTTAAATTTGGCATAGGGATCAAAACGTTGTTGACGATTTGTACACCATATGCATATTATTACACTGTATATTCTTACCTTGCAATGGTGTCTCAATGTTACCTAAGTATACTACGAGGTTTTGTTTTTAGACTTCTGTTTGTTGCCTGAACCGTTCACCCCAATCCCTTGTCTGTCGTATTGTGGTAGTAGGACCCAGGTGGTGTCCCACTTGTACTATGTTTGAATGGTTTGTCTTTCTATCTTCAATTGATTATTACATTCTGTCCGGCTGGACAAAGAATATAGCAGCTATTCTGCCTATATTTATTACTGAGTAAATTCAGCAACTGTCTAGGGACCACTGTCTTTAGCAATGTATCCTGCAAGAGCAACATATTGTTGTGCGGACCGCACTAACCCCCTGAGTTTGTTAAGCATCTCTAGTGTCAGACGTTGTTCAATAGTTCGATAGTTCAATAGCAGCAAATATACAAAGTGTTATACAATTGTTTTTAGAAGTGTGCAACCGGTTGCCCCCAACACAGATCAACAATGACACCCAAGTTCCCCTCCAGGCCCTGGCCTCTGTACTGCCCCATCCAGGACCAACATGTACTGAATCTCGGTCCGGAGCAACAGGCTTACACAGCTGCCAGCAGCAAGAGGCCGAGATAGTGTCCCTCCAGGCGGACACCCCGCCCCAGGCGATAAGCCACTTTACCTGGGGGGGGGGCACAACCCCACTCTCCTCTCCTGCCACAGTGGCTTGGCCTTACTCCAGAACTTTGTCACCACGAGCAAGACACGATTGGGCCGGTAGTTCAGCTCCTGCAGGGCTGCCAGACCGGGCCGCCAACATTCAGCACAACTCCTTCCACAAAGCGTTCCCCCCAAGGCTGGGGCTCCTTCACGTTGCCTTTGAGGGCCCGATCACTTGGCACCTCCTCTCCAGCGCTGTTAGGATTTCTTCACTCCCTGGTGCCCACCGCTCCCCTGTACTCCTCACCAGCACCTTCGGTGGCACCTTCGACACGCACCCCCAGTGTGTCCGAGACTCGCTCCATCTCCTGGTGCACCCGGCCTTCCGGCGTTCTCCACTAATGCCCAGAATGTACCACGACATGCACACTGCGCGTCTGAGTCGCACCTCACCAACACATGGCGATCCACGTGTCGGAAACTCACTCCTTCTCAGTGTCCACGATGTCCCGGTACTCTCCACTAGTGCCTAGACAGCACTGCAATATGCAATTTCTGCGCATCCCAAATCTCATCTCTCTTCCACGATGCCCACAATCCACAGGCACTCCAACACCTGCAGATGCGCCAAGATACGCACCCTGCGCGTCAGAGTCTTGATTTGTTCTGGGTGTCCACGATTACCTTAGGCACCCCTTCGGAAGTCTCAGGCTGCCACGGCACAGTCCCACCACCGCGCCACTTGAGTCTTCCTGGAAACTTTTATGTTCCTGTGTTTCCGAACAGGGAGCCAGCTCACCACGGGCCCTTGGGGTACATGATGTAGAACACAGCAAAGTCTTTCTCAGGAAGAAGGGGAGGGACGACCCACTGCAGAGCCCTTTCAGTCTCTCCTTGGTCAAGAGTTACAAACTGCCCACAAGCCCCAGATCATGAAGCAAGGGTCAAGCGTCTCCCACAGCCTATTCACCAACTCTTCCTGAGGTAGAGGTTCTCCTCCTGATCATGGATAGGTCAAAGCCGCCAGAGGCCCAACCAGTCCACAGCATCTTCAAAGTGCTCCCAGCACTTCTCTGAATGATACAGAGACTGTTCTCGATGACATTGTCCACACAACAAAACATAACCAAAGTCTTGGGGTTCCAGTTCTTCTAGTCATACCCCTCAGTGTCTTTGAAGTTTCCTTGTGCTCAGAGGTCTCTTACCCCCTCCCTAAACCAATCTTGCGTATCTCCCCCAAGTGCCACCTTCCTCTCTTTGATACTGGGGCCAGGATCTTTAATCACTCAGAGGGAGATGGGTCTGACCTCTACCACCATGACCCTTCTCTCTAGCTTGTTTCCTTTCTGTTCCCCATCACCCCTAGGATGAATGGACCTCTGACTATCTCCCTGCTATGTCTGGCGAGGAAGGTGTCTGTGACTCTCAGAGCCAATTACAGCCCACGGGATGGCTCAGACTCACCCCAAACACAGGCTGACTCAGTTTCTATCCTTCCAAAGTCAATAAACTGAGTGCTTCTAGATCTGGGTAATACCAGTGTCTGCAAATTAAGTGCTTTGAAGTGGCAGAAGTGCTCTTCGTATAAAGAGCTCGCAATTACTGTGTTTTACCTGTAATACAAATTCACAGTGTCTTTCACTCCAGTTGCCACTAAAGTCTTAGAGAATGATCAGTAGAACAATTATGTACCTAGAGGAAATAATAATGCATTTTGTATAGCACCAAAGGCTACTAATGTGCTGTTTCTAAACACTGTAAAACATAGACTTACTCCTCTCCGAGGAATGAAAGACTGGTTCTGCCTTATTCGGATTCGAACTCATGACTTTTTCAATTACTAAAGATAGGAGAAGATGTGGCATAACGGCAAAAGCTAGCGGCTTTGGAGTTGGTGAACTAGGTTCGAATTTCACGTGGGCTCAACATCCTGTGATTCTGGGAAAATCACTTAATCTCCCCGTGCCTACCAAAAATGAAGATGTCCTTGTGTAATTTAACTGAATTTAACTGGCTCATTACCTTTGGGTTGAATTTGCGCTGTATAAAATTGCAACAACAAAAAAAAGCACATTTCTTGATTGGTGCATAGATTAGTGCAGGACACTTTCCAATGATACTTTATCTAGTTTCGAGTTTGAAGAGCTGACCAGTAAATCACAGTGCAGTTTATTTTCCAACACACTAAAAGGGATCCTAACATTTCTAGGGTTATTGCAAGGGAGGCATAAACTTTTCTTTTTTTTTTTAATTTTACATTGCGAACAGATTTTGTAAAGTTCCAGATTTTCACTGTTGCAAAAATTCTGTTTTCCTTCAATGACAAAAAGGGTTTCTTCACGGGTTCGATTACCAGTCGTACGGTTAAGGAGTGATGCAATTATTGGGTCCAGAAGAACCAATTCTGGCTGGTGATTGCACCTCAGTATTGTGTAATTATAAATTATACATACCACCTGGAACTGGAAATCCCTGCATGTGTTTCCCCCATCCGGGAAAAATAAGCGTGCGTGCCTCGTGTTGAAAGGAGGCAGCAGGGGGATGGGGAGAGGAGAGGGCCTGCGCCGGTTTCCCTTGCGGAGCGGGCAGGAACCATCTGTTAATTACAAACAGATGGTTTCAAAGCTCGCTCCCGCAAGAGAATCACCAAACGTGCACGCGTTGCCACTCAAAGCAATGCAATTCATGCACGTTTTTGGCAGAAAAAGGTATGGATTGCTAAAGGTCTCCTATGCAGCGCATGCGCGCTGTGTAGGCAAGACCTAAAAGGCCACTTGTGTCACCATATTCAGGGAGAAAACTCCCAGCACATGAAGAATGCTGGTTGTTTATCAGAATATCAATGACAAAAATATCTTCTGATGTGTTTATTGCATCCAAAATATCTTTTACAAAAATATAGTCTCATTGATATTTTTGTAAAAGATGTTTAGGAGACAATAATTTTGTTAGACAATTTTTCTCTCAACTATATTCTGGTAAAATACTGAGATACCAGTTTTCCACTGACATGGCAAGGCGGACCTGCTGTCAATGTGTTCTTTGTCCCTTCGAGGCAGGAGATGTTTCAACAGTAGCAGCTGGGGTCAGGGAAATGTGGTGAGTAGCGTGGGGGCAGCACAGGGGGCAGTGTGGGATGCAGAGTGAGGGGGCTGAAACAATAATAAAAAAACATACCAGTTGGTCTTCTGCTTGCCGCTCTGCTCGCCGGTGTTCTCCTTCTCTGGGCCTTGGTTGAAGCTCCCAGCTTCCCCTGCGGCCAATCATCATGCTACTCTCACCATGAGAACAGTGTCAGTATTGGGCGGCTGGGCTTGTTTCGCGCTCCATCGGGAGCTGGAAGCCCGTGCCTGCTGGTTTCTCCACCGAGCAACACAGCTGGGTTGGATACATCTCAGTGCTCATGATGGATTGGCCATCCTAAAATGGGCGGCCCAACTACCAAAGGCACTGACAACAGTGCCCACTATCCTCCTCCCTTTGATGCAATGCTGTGGCTCCACCCCTTAGATCAGCTACAGGACGAAAAATACAATGGTCTGTATTTAGATCATTTTGTTTTTTGTTTGCCTCTGCGGACAGTGGGGCGATGCTCCTCCACTATAGTAGAGGAGCCGCCGCTGTATTTCAAGAGGAAAAAAGTCACCAGCAAAGTCGTAACCTAGATGTAATGGATGGCTGGTGCGACCCTAGACAATCGGTACCCTTCTCCACTTTAAATGATGCCCTTTGTCTTGTGTTCCTATCCCCAGTACATTTGACAATACCCCTTTTCTTTAGTCTACAACTTTGCATTGTAAAGTTTCTCCCACGACCTGAGATGGATATCTCGCCTTGTTTTATCCTATGTAACTGGTTTCATTGGAAACTGCAATCCCATTACTACATATCTGCTCCGATTTTCTGTTTTTGCTTTCAAAGAAATGCAATGTTCATTTAATACAAACAATTTACTTACATGCTAATCACTTTCTCCTGTAATTTGTTAGGATAGATGGACGTTTTTACATCCTTCTTGACTGCCCCTTTTTGCATCAGAAGCCAATATGCATCAAGCTAGTAATGGCATAATTTCTAAGTCCATTAGTTCAAACTCTACAAACTTCTTACCTCTGATATCTTCCTTTCACAGCCCCCTTGAATCATTTAGTAAGTCAATTTATTATAACTTAAATGATTGCTGACACACAGTTAAAGAAGAACTTTAAAGATATTCCCAAAGGTGATTCAATGAAAACCACAACTAAGGGAAAACTGCCTTTCCATTACATGCACCTGAGTCATCCCCCTATGAGCTTTTTCCCTTCTTGATCAAACTAATTAATTTATTTGTTACAGAAATTGTCAAGTCTCAACTATGCTGAAGAAACCCTCAGGAGATGAATAACTTCAGATCGTTCTATGGACTTCCTTTTCTTCCAAAGGTGATTGAAAACTGTGTAGGCTGATAATTTAAACAACACATCTGTGATATTGATCTCCCAGTTGTGTCCCACTAGGGCTCCAGATTAGGGTGCAGTTCTGAGGCCAACTTGCTACAGGTTGTTGATGATGCATTGTGGATTCTTGATACGGTGCTGCTTGCCTACTTGTACTTTTTGATTCAGTTGATGGCTTGATACTATCAATTACTCAACTCTTATAAATAGTCTTAGCAAATGTACACTCACTAACGGTGTAGCATTTACCAGCTTTGTTTCATATGTGGCTAATCATTCTAAGCAGATCATAATCAACAACTCATTTTCTAGACCCTTTAATTGACTGAAAGTTGCACAATAAGGTCCCATTATGGCTCTCATCCCTTTAATCTTTACCTAGAGCCTATTGACATCATCCTCAAGTGCAAAAGGATCGTATTGACACGATTAATCTTTCTCTCAAGATCTCTTTAGACACATCGGGCCCGATTCACAGAACTAACTTAGGACAAAATATTAAATTTACCACCACTTTGGTATTCACAGAAGGCACTTGCTCATTTTGGTATTCACAGAAGGTGCTTACTCATTTCGGTATTCACAGAAGTTAGGAGTCCTAATTTTAGGACTCCTAAATGCCTTCTCTGAATACCAAAAGTCTTAATGTTAGGATTTTTCTCAGTTTAGGAGTAGTAAAGTTAGGACTCCTAACTTTAGGACTTCTAAATGCCTTCTGTGAATGCCGAAAGTCTTAAAGTTAGAATTTTTCTCAGTTTAGGAGTAGTAAAGTTAGGACTCCTAACTTTAGGACTCCTAAATTGAGAAAAATCCTAACTTTAAGACTTTCGGTATTCACAGAAGGTATTTAGGAGTCCTAAAATTAGGAGTCCTAACCGTACTACTTCTAAACTGAGAAAAATTCTAACTTTAAGTCTTTTGGCATTCACAAAGGCATTTAGGAGTCCTAAAGCTAGGACTCCTAACTTCTGTGAAGACCAAAATGAGTAAGTGCCATCTGTGAATACCCAAATGAGTAAGTGCCTTTTGTGAATACCAAAATGGTAATACGTTTAGGATTTTGTCTTAAGTTAGTTCTGTGGATCTGGCCCATTATTTCTTGCCGTACCCTGCGTGTCATGCAAGTGTGGATATCTATTCATCATTTGAAAACAAAACTCACCCACGCACTAAAGAATTCCAATGCAATCTTGCATTGACATTTGCAATGTGCTGTACTGTAATCCTGTAATCACTGATAGCTCAAAATCCTTAAACTATAATCTAGACAAAAGGAATCAACCGTCAAATTATCTTAATACTATTTGTCAAGCGTACATGTTTCCAAAGAAGACTGTTGTGGTGGTGACAGTTGATCCCAGAGGAGGACAGTAAAACATTTGTAGAATACTTTGCTTTCTCAGGGTTCGACTATTCCAACTCCCTCCTAATCAACCTACCAAAAGTGTAGCAGAATCCAGTAAAGGCAACTCTTTGTGTTGCTGGTCACTTTGTGACCAGGGGCAACATTTTCAACCACTTCACCCAAGACATCTAAAGCTCCAGTGGGTTCCACTGGAATATGTTTGCACTACAAAAATGCATGTACTCCTCACAAGGTCACAATCGCAAGCAAACCACGTTTTTATGACAAAAAACATGAAAACTCTGGAGGAAATGGTCTCTGCACAGTGAGAAATCACTTAGTCTCCAAATCCTGGTTTAAAAAAAAATTGACTTTGATCCAATCTTTTTCTTGCTGTGCTATCCGACTTTGGAATTCACTTCTCAATCAATCAATAAATCAATCAGGGGTTTATAAAGTGTGCCACTTACCCGTGAGGGTCCCAGGGCGCTATGTAAATGTAAATGTAGTATACTTGTAAAGCGCACAGCTGCCCCAGCAACGGGGCGTCCCGGCGCTGTATAACTCTGGGGAACCCGTCCTGGCTTTCCCTGTGGGATGGTCCCTGCTGGGAGTCCCCAAGGTGGAGCCAGGCATCCCCGGAATTGGTGGGGCCGTTGTGGAGATTAGGCAAGCTAGTGCCCAGAGTTGCCGAGTGTGATCCCTGATTAGAGTAAGCACCGAAGCGAGAATTATCGAGTCCGCTGACCAAGGTCCACGACCCTGCCGCGTCGGGAATCGAACCCTGGTCCCGGGCCAACTTCTGCTCTCGGGTCTGCCACCTCTAACCAGTGAGCAACACTACTCCGCTATGGGGTGGGGGGAAGTTGCAGCACCAGATCAGTTGAAGAGCCAGGTCTTGAGGCTCTTCTAGAAGGTGTGCAGGGTAGGGGAGCATCTGATGTTGACTGGGAGCTCATTCCAGGTCTTTGCTGTGAAGTAGGAGAAGGCTCTTTGGCCTGCTCTGGTTCTGCGGATGCGAGGGGTCTCTGCCAGAGTGTGGTTGGCGGAGTAGAGGTTCCTTTTGGGTACGTGGAAGGAAACTCTTTCGTTGAGGTATTTGGGTCCGATGTTGTGGAGGGATTTCTAGGCATGGGTGAGAAGCTTGAATGTTACTCTCTTCTCGATGGGGAGCCAGTGGGGGTCTTGTAGGTGCTGGGTCATGTGCTTGTGTCTTGGGGCTTTGAGGAGGAGTGTGGCTGCGGTGTTCTGGATGGTTTGGAGCTTGTGTAGCAGGGTTTTGTTGATTCCGACGTAGAGGGCTTTACCGTAGTCCAGTCTGCTGGTTATGAGTGCATGGGTGACGGTCTATATGCATTCGGGGAGATCCACTTGAAGGTCTTACAGTGGATGCGGCATAATTTGAAGCAGGTTGAGGCAACGGGGTTGATCTGGCAGGTCATGGTGAGGGAGGAGTCTAGAATGATGCAGAGGTTCCTGGCGTGGTCTGTCAGGGTGGATGGATTTCCGAGTGCAGGGAGCCACCGGGAGCTGTCCCACGCAGTGCGGGAGGGTCCAATGACGAGGACCTCTGTCTTCTCCGAGTTCAGTTTTAGGCAGCTGTTGCTCATCCAGGCTGCAACGTCTTTCATTCCTTCTCGGAAGCTGAGTCTGGTGTCTTCGGGGTTCTTCGTGGGTGTCGTCAGCGTAAGACACTATGCTGAGCCCATGCTGTCTGACGATGGCAGCGAGGGGGGCCATGTAGATGCTGAAGAGCGTGGGGCTGAGCGAGGATCCTTGGGGTAGTTCACAGATGATCTCTGTAGGTTTGGAGAGGAAGGGGGGAGTCTGATCCTGTGGGTTCTGTCAGAGAGAAAGGAGCGGATCCAGTCGAGGGCAGTTCCTGGTATACCAGCGTCGTAAAGTCTGGCTGCGAGAATGCAGTGAGAGAAGTTGTCGAAGGCTGCAGAGAGGTCTAGTAGGATGAGGTCCACAGTGTAGCCCTGGTCGAGTAGCATTCAGATGTCATCGGTGGCAGCGAGGAGGGTGGTCTGGGTGCTGTGGTTGCTCCAAAATCCAGACTGGGAGGGGTTGAGGATGGTGTTCTCGTCAATGAGGGTGGTCAGCTGGGCGTTGATGAATATCTCGGTGACTTTGGCTGCGAAGGGAAGGAGAGAGATGAGCCGGTAGTTTTTCAGGTCCGTCGGGTCATCTGAGGGTTTCTTGAGGAGGGGCTTGACCTCTGCCCGCTTCCAGTCGTTAGGGAAGATGCCGGATTCGAGGGAGGCATTGATGGTGCAACCTAGTTTGGGTGCTATGGCGGGGGCCGCTCTGTGGTATATATGCAGTGGGCAGGGGTCCATGGGGGCTTCTGAATGGGTGTTCTTCATGGTCATGGTGGTGGCTTTAGTAGAAGCAGGTTTCCAGGTGGTGATGGTCGGCTGGTTGCCAGTGGTGGGGAGATGGGTGGTGTCCGGAGCCTGTTCGCTGAAGTTGTTGTACAGGGCCTTGATTTTCAGGTATAAGTAGAAGCTGAGCAGAGGTCCTGGGATGGTGTGACGTCCATGGCTTCGCTGGAGGTTTTGGTGAACTGATGTATGACGTTGAGGAGTTTTTTTAGTGTTACTTGCGTTGGTGTGGATTGTGTTCTTGATGAAGGTCCACTTAGTGGCTCTTCTATGCTGGTGGTATTCATGCCGTCCCTGTAGTTGTTCTGGTCTTCCATGGTTTTCCTGTTCCCCAGAGTTTCTCACAGCATCTGCAGGAGCGCCTGGCTTCTTGGAGGTAGGAGGTGAACCAGGCCGCCTTCAGGGGTTGTTGTTTGACGTGGAGACGGAGGGGTGCGAGCTTATCAGTGCAGCCGGCTATCCAGTGGTGTCATTCTCTGGCAGCGGAGTTGGCGTCGGTCATGGCGGAGGGGGGTCGTGGAGGAGGGTGGTGTTGAGGTGTTCCTCTGTGATCTTGCTTCAGTTCCTTCGTGGTGTCCCTCCTGCGAAGATGGGGTTGAGGGTTGTCCGGTTCTTTGGTTGGGGGTGTTTGCTGCAGTTGGCGAGGTTGTCAAGGAGGGAGGTGGATTTGGGGTCACTGTGGTTGTTGAGGTGGAAGTTCAGGTCTCCAATGAGAATGTAGTCTGTGAAGGCGATGGCATGGGGTGTGACGAGGTTGGCACCTTTGAATGAGACAGAAAGCATCAAAGAGGCACAAGGGAAGTCACAGGCACAAAAGAGATATAAAGCAGCAAGAGGCACAAGGGCAGACACGGGCACAAGGAGACAGAAAGCAGCAAAAGGAGCGGTGGCACTTGATGGCGGACCTGCGGGGGGAGAGCAGGTCTCTGACCAAGAGGTCAGGGGTCTTGCTCGCACTCCCTCGCAGAGGCCACCATTAAGTAGGGGAGAGGGGAGAGAAGCGCAGCTGAGATGCGGGAACCGGGAATCGGCAAGGGGGGGCCATGGGGGCAGCAGCAGCAGGAAGGAAGAGAGGAGGCAGTAAACGGGCACGAGGGGACGAAAGAACAGAAAAAAGGCACAGAGACCAAGCGGGCACAAACAAAGGCAGAAAAGCAGAAGAGTGGCACAAGGGCAGACTCGGGCACAAACAAAGCCAAAAAATGGCAAAACAGCACAAGGGCAGACAGGGGCACAAAGGAGACAGAAAGCAGCAAAGGGGCACAAGGGCAGACACAGTCACAAGGGAGACAGAAAGCAGCAAAGAGGCACAAGGGCAGCCATGTCACAAAGGAGACAGAAAGCAGCAAAGAGGCACAAAGGCAGACACGGTCACAAAGGAGACAGAAAGCAGCAAAGGGACACATGGGCAGACACTGGCACAAAGGAGACAGAAAGCAGTAAAGAGGCACATGGGAAGACATGGGCACAAAAGAGACAGAAAGCATGAAGAGGCACAAGGGCAGACATGGGCACAAGGAAACAGAAAGGAGCAAGAGGAGCGGTGGCACTAGATGGCAGAGCACGAGGGGGAGAGCAGGTCTCTAATGCTCTCCAAATTACTTCATATGTAAAAATCAAAAATTATCTCAAACCTCTTATTTTTAAAAACACATCCAAACTGGAACACACTATCTATCTTTTTTTACCACTGTCTAGTTCCTCCACTCTCTAGCTCAGTCGTTCTCATTACGACCTTCATTTTCTACTCATGTTCACTTTATTGCTAAATACTTTTGCTTTTATAAAATTTGCTATTCCTGTACTCACACTCTCTTTATCCATTTCAACCTCCCATTTTTCTGCACCCTTATTGTCCCTCTTCATCCCATATATCTCCTCTTCATTTTGCTACCCTGTCCTTTTATTGTCTTCACGAATCTTCACCATACTTTCCACACAACAAGTTCACCCACCTCAGCTCCTAGGGAAAAGTAGACACCTATACAGAAAAATGGCTGAACAAAATGACAACAGATTTGGCAGAAAGATAGATTTTTACCCAAAAAGAATGCCTTTAATGAGTTGGTGTATATCTATTTGCTATTTTAGAGGAATTAAGGTTTGAAAAATAGTAATATCTGCTGCGGAGGGGAAAAAATGAAGAAACTGAGCTTTTTGATTGGTGAGTTGCAAGGGACCACTCACCTTCCTCCAAGACTGTGAGCTCTGATTTACAAGCCGAAACATAAGGAGAAATATTGCAACCACCATTACAGGACTCAGGGACTCAGTCCCCAAGCCCCCAAAAACAAATAAAAAATGATAGCGACGTAGCAAGTCATAGTTACTGTAGGGCAGGGCCGGACTGGCCATAGCAGGCACAGGGCAATCCCCCGGTGCGCTGCAAGGGTGGGGGCCGGTTTTGGGCCCCTGGGGGCCGGTTTTGTTACAGGGCTGTTTTTGCAGCATAGCTGCAAAATCGGCCCTGTACCAAAATCGGACGAAAACCGGCCCCGTCAAAGAGCTTGGCGGCACCCCCAAACTCCCGAGAGGGGAGGAGGGAGCGGCCGAGCACTTTGCCAGGGCCGGTTGTGGTTCCCAGTCCGGCCCTGCTGTAGGGCATGAGTTACAGTTATTAGAAATAAGTATAACTGGTGAATTTCAGTGGTTCTTTGAGTTTAAAACGTTACAGTGTCACTAACATTTTCAGCTAACTATACCATTACTTTACCCTTTGTTTTTTATGTGAATTTCTATGTTTTTTTTCAATTTGAAAAAAGACACAATAGCGATTATTATAATGATAATGATTATAATGCATCAACATGTTTATTTATGGAGTTAAAGACAACATATCTTCCCTACATATACTTACATTCATGGGGCCTCATTTATGAGGCTGTGCGTCACTTTTACGCCGCTGGTGCGTCACTTTTTGTGATGCACCAGTGGCGTAAAAAATGCGCCTTGTTGCGCCATATTTACAAAGTGACGCATCTAGGTAGATGCGTCACTTTGTAAACCCCTGTGCCACATTATACCTGAGCCAGGTATAATGTATGTAAGGGGGGCGTATTGAGTCAAGAAATGGTAGTAGAAGTGACGTAGTGAAATCTATAAGATTTCACTGCGCCACTTCTAGGATGCAAATGCGTCAATATCTTACGCCTGCCTCACAGCAGGCGTAAGACTGACGCAGGCCCTTTCACATGGGGCTGTCACCATGTGAAAGGACGCATTGCTGGAGTCGCGTCACTTTTGTGACACACTCCAGCAATGCGTCACTTTTGCGCCATACAGACACGTCAGAAATACTGACGTTTCTGTAACTCCTTGCGACATGATGCGTCATACAGTAAATATGACGCATCGTTGGTGTCGCAGTGATGTGTCACTTTTCATAAATGAGGCCCATGATATTTTGGAAGCTTCAGTTTCTGGCAACAATATTTTGGTAGCAAAATATTTAAACTTTTTTTAAAATATTCAAGTAGTTTATCCTAGTCTTCTTTCGGCCATTTTTCTACCCTTCCCACGTGTCATCTTCTGTGATTTCATTTTTATTACAAATCAATATTATTTCTATATTTTAAACGTTTACTAGTGTATTTGACTCGTGAATTTATTGTGCGCAGCATTTGAACTGCGTAATTACTGGTTCGCTCGTGGCTTGTTCTAACTGTAAAGCACTCTAACGCCTTTGTACGATATTTGCGGTAGAGAAATGCAAGTAAACATTAGGTTTCATACAAACCTTTGTGAAGGTTATTGAAAGCTGAATAGAATGTCAGAGTATGTGCCAGGAACAATAAATTGGGACAAACAGAAATGTCAAGGAAGAACACAAAGTGATAAGAATGTGTTTTTCACTCTCACTTTTAATATAGATAATTCCATTGAAACCGAGCAGAACTTGTGTGCGAAGCAGAAATCACCAAAGGTAGGATCAGTCAGGCATGCGAAAAGCAGTCAAAAGTGACAACATTCAAGTTATAATCCATTGGTGGTAAAAGAGAAGGTTCTGAGGGCACTGCAAAGATTGCACTTTTAAATGCTTATCTATCATTCCAACAGCACAACTGCACATTTTTGAAAAGCAGGTATCCAACCCTGACTGCAACATTTTACTTAGTTGCTAATCGGCACAGGTAACTGATAGATCATTTTTAACATCTGTATAGTGATACACTGAAATTACATACAGCACAGATAAATAATAGTTTAATATAAATCACTCTCAGCAATTCCATTTATATATCCAATTTAATCGCATTTTAGTTGCAGTTTTCCTATCCCTGTTTGCATAGTGGCCGGAATTCTAAATTAGGTATTAAATACCTCACCCTTGTTAAAACTTCTTCATGTTAAACCTGTCAGAATTCAACAAGGGTACAAATACGGTATTTACTGTGGAATGCGGGGTTTCGTGCACTAAGCACCACAATGTGCATGTTATTCCCCAAGCACACCGAGATAGGCGTTGTGCACCACACCCGATAACGTTCGAACTCCAGGGAGTCATATTTTATCGGGTGAGAAAAATAGCGCCTACTCCTCTGACCAAGTCAGAATCGGTGCCTGCGTATTTCTATTACCAATACTCATTACATTCACAAATACACCCGTGCTTATTCCATATGCAAAGGGAAACACAAGCAAATGCAATTTTTGTTTTGTGTGTTGATCACACCACTTATTATCATGCACACAGTAATGTCTTCTGTGAAGCATAATGAGTTGTAAGTGGTAGAATGGTACGGTGAAGCAAGTAGAAAATTGCAATATTTTGCGCATAAATATGCCCGCACTGCTACAAAATCACACTTGCAACAAATTAACAACAATGAAAATAAAATAAAGAACAACAAAGCTTTAGATCAGAGATGCAACACAAAATGTTACATTCATTGAAATTAGTTCTTCAGTTAAGACTGTTTTGTACATAAGTCAAAGCTGTCAGTAGAGTGCACTGTGTGTAAAGTAAGGAGTGAAGCTTGAAATTCCAAAAGGTTCTCTGCTCTCTTGTAAAGAAGGAAAGATTAGTTAATCAGGTATGCTACAGCCATTGCTGGAGTGAGTGGCAGTGCTTTGCTTCTCACATCCTGTTGGTCTTGTCCCTTTTTGCAGGGTTATCCCAAAACTTTTTGCTTCTTCCTCCTCTTTTTTTCCTGACCTGTGGTTGTTGGCTATAGGACTCTGGGCACTTTACCACTGCTAAACAGTGCTAAAGTGCATTTGCTCTCTGTGTAAATTGTTGTTACAATTGGTGTCAACCAACAACGGCCTGAAACAAGGGTGTGTCCTCGCCCCTCTTCTTTTTACTCTCTACACTGCAACCTGGGAAAAGCCCTGGAAGGGGCAAGTTTACTAACACCAAGGCTGGGGAAAGTGCGGCTCCGAATCGCTCAGTACGCCGACGATATCGCAATAATGGATCACAAGCGGACTGGGCTACAGAAAGCTCTAAATGCCCTACACAGGTATAATCAAAAGAACAACCTCCTGGTGAACCAGGAGAAGACCAGGATACTTATCTTTGGGAAGTACCACTGAAAGAAAACAGCTCAATAGGGCCTAGGCGATCTGCAAATTAAAACGTGCACAAGTTATAACTACCTGGGTATCTGGCTATCGGAAGGGGCAAAACCAACAGCCCACTTGAAACATCTAAGAAACAAGGGGGCTGTCATTATTCACAGTTTGAGACGCCTAAAGCAGCGGCTTCACAGTCCGACTGCAGAACCCGTCTTGAAAGTTCTAAAAGCAAAACTTGCTCCCTCTCTTAACTACGGTCATTTAGTCGATTCCCGCGCCTTCAACAAGCTCCTGATGAACCTTCAAATTTCTGCCTACAAGAAGGTTCTAGCTCTCCCACGACAGGCCAGGAGAGCCAGAGTAAAGCTGGAGCTGGGACTCATCTGCCCGGATATCACTTGCTCATGGGACATATTAAAATACTACATTAGTACCTTGCGTGCCATTGCATTCTCACTAAAAGCTCAAATCAAAACAATCTTTGAAGAGGGTTACTCTCCATGGCAGCCCAGTTGGTAGCAGCTACAAGTCTACTTGAAATAGAAGCCCAAACTCTGCACAATTTGGATATCCCGGCAACAACCAGGAAAAAGACAGTGAACACACAGGTCAAGAGAATATCCTTCGAAAGGAACCTGGAATCTCTACACCATCAACCCAATCTTTCCACACTGGATGCCTCCTCTATCCTGGGAAAACCTCAGCCCTATTTTGAGCTAGCCTTGACAATCCTGGCCCAGAAAAGAATCACCTACATGAGACTTCTCGCTCTGCCCATTGAGGATTTCAGTCCTTCCTCGGCCTTGCAAGACAACTCAGTCGCCTGTCATCTTTGTAGTTACCACCGGGAATCTTGGCTTCATTTGCTGTGTTGCTGTCCAAAGTTAGCTAGAGAGCGGCACTGCCTGGTACACCCAATTTGCAGGTCTCAGAGCTCTGGACGATGCAGAGAAGTTTCGGACCTGTGTTTCTCCGCCAATACAGGTCAAACTGTTGCCCAACTAGGGGAAATTCATAGACGCAATCGAGGTACCTGGCAGGGAAAGAAGGAAAATTAAGTTGTTTTAAATGGCTAGTAACCAAAATGAATATTAACTTTATCGGGCACAGGGCCCACCTAAAAAGACGTGCAAACTGGGCCACCCGATGCAGGAGAATCTCCATGCAGCAGCACTTTAGTTCCAGCTTGGACAGTTGTTTTTAATGATTTTTCCTTAGTTTTAAGCAAACTCTGTGAGTCTTTTAACTTTTCCTTCTTTCTGCTTCTCCATAGTATATTGTAATGATAGCATATTGTAGTAATTTTAATTATTTGAACAATAAAGTACAATTCAATTGGTTCTCCCTGATTGGCATATTTGATTTACTGGTAAGCCCCTAGTAAATTGCACTGAAGTGTGCCAGGGCCTGTAAATGAAATGCTATTAGTGGGACTGCAGCCCTGATTGTGCCACCCACATGAGAAGCTCTGAAAAGGTAACTCAGACCTGCCACTGCAGTGTCTGTGCACAACTGCTATGTCGACTAGGCAAGTGCACCCACATGCCAGGCCCTAACCTTCCCCTTTTTAACCTGGGGAGGTGAATTCTATCAGGCAGCCATCGGAGGGAGTGGGGTTGATGTACACAATGTTGTCTCCACCTCCTGCCAGGCATCTGCACAAGAGAGGACAGAACTGGTTTGGACTGAGCTTAGAGACCCTTGCACAAAGAGAAAAAATACATTATGGGGGTATAAGTATTAGACCTAAAACCCCTGAACTTTAGATCATCCCTGAAATGCAAGATGACCTGAACTCTACTGCTGTGAGTTCTGCCCTGCCAGGAGGTGCCTGTGCCAGTATTGGACCACTTTAGGTTGTTGCTGCTGTTTGGGAGCTGGAAGAGAGAAGAACTTGAAGAACTATAAAAACTACGCATTGCTCTTCTTTCACCTGTTTTTCCAACGCATCTCCACTGCATGAGAATAATTCCCACGGATCCCTACGTAAACTGATGCATTGCCTGTCGCCGCTGCAAGAATCAACGCATCGAGGGGTCATGACTGAAGTAAACCAATGCTGAACCATATGCCGCTGCTGCATCGATTACTGATGCATCCCGTATTTCCATGCATCTCACCTGTGCAACAAGATTTCCTGACGCATCACCTGCAGACCGAAACCGTCACGAAGAATCGACGCATCACTTCCCCCTACAGACCGGATTTGACGCATAACTTCTGCCTGCAGAAAGAACTGTTGCATCGCCTCCCCACGGTCTCAGGAACTGATGCATCTCTTTGTTTTCAATGCTTCTTCACTCTGTGGCTGTTTGGCCTTGTAAATTTTGGCGCAACTACAGATACTTTGTGTAAAAGTCACACATGCATGGTTTTCTATGGTACAAGTTCTTGAAACCTTTTGAAAGTCATATTTATAACTGTGTATGTGGATTTTTGTCATTTTGGTCTTGTTAAGTTTAGATAAAGATATTTTATTTTTCTAAACTGGTGTGGTGTTCATTTGTGGTGTTTTCACTATGTTACTGTGAGTGTTGGTACAAATACTTTACACATTGCCTTTGGGATAAGGCTGTCTGCTCATGCCAAGCTACCAAGGGGGTGGGGAGGGGTTATCTAAAGTGTGTATCCCCTTTACACTGACTGGAAGCAAGGGTCCCTATTTGGACAAAGGTACCTACCTCTGCCAACTAGAGACCCCCATTTCTAACACCTCCGATCAGCCTCCTGGGCAGGGGTAGAACACTTATGATCTAGGAAGGTAGGCCATCCATTGCCTGTTGTGCACCACAAGGGCCTCTGCTAATTTAAAAAAGCTGCCCATTTATGTGTTTCCCTTAATTAGTGTTTAATTATACCTTAACCTGGCATTCCAGACAGCCTTGGCTTGTAAACAAGGTTTTTATTGGTTATGCCTTCTTCTGACATTGGTAGTGAAATGCACATATTCTTCAGATAATGCCACCCAGTTAGCTGAGTACACTTGAATCGGAGTGAGACATATAAATAGCATCTCAGTGACCTTGGTAACCAGGTCGAGGTACTAAGAATATGTATGAAGCTTGGTTTTCATGTTGCACAGTTTCACCACAAAGGAGGAGTGTGGGATCACTCTTAGGCTTATAGAAGTTAGTACCCAACCAGATAGGAGGATATCACCAATATATTTAAAACAGGGCTAAAGTGATTTACATCTTTGCGCATCAGAATTGGCAGACTTCCAGGTTTGTTTTCCTTCTGCATCTCTTTTAATTCCTTTGGCTTCTTACACTCTTTTTCTAGATTAGAACTTGTTCAAATCTCATTGGCTGCTCCATCTTCAGTATTGCTTTATAATTAAAAAACATATTGTAAACCAGAAGCATTCCGCTAACTTTTCACTTCATTTATTTTAGCCATGGAAGCAGTCAAAATTCCAGAAAAGTGTAATGACTTCCAACATTTCTTGAATGTAATTTTTTTGTCTTCTTAAAAAGCATTAATTGAAGCTCTGCTGGCCATCACACACACATCTAGATACAGCAACCACCATGGGATGATCAAATGATTAATGTCCCTTGAAACACATTCAATTAGAAAGCTTGCTATAATGAATAATAACTGAAAAAACTGCACTTTAATACACATGCATGTTGAGTTTAAAAGCCTGTATTTGAACTCCCTTAAGAAAGAAATGCCTCTGTGAATATGACTGTTTTGTCATCCACTGCTGCCCCCAAGAGAGGTAGGTAAGCCAAATCTTCCGCTTGTTTTAGGTTCTATTTTTCTCTGTTACTTTGTGTGCAGGAGTTTCATCATGGCACAATCACTGCAGCACTGCATCACAGTACAGAAGCCTGAGTAGGCTCAGCCCTTGGGAATTGTGAGGCAATGACTACACTTCAGATGCATTCACCTAAACAGTGTTCAGCAGCATGGTGTTTTGGTAGCAGAGCTTGCGCTGATTCTGTGCACCCACCAAGCATTTCCCATAGTTCTATGTGGGGATTCCTGAATAGGGGATGGAGGAAGATTCTGAAGATACAGCTGGGCCAGGTGTTGGAACTGGGTTACCAGATGAGGGGTGAGAAACCCCAAACAAGCAGCGACCACAATCTCTCTCAGGGTGAAACAAAAGCAAACCTAAATTCACCTGTCCTTTACCCTCTGGTAGCCTGGCACAAAAGCAGTCAGGCTTAATGTAGAGGTAATGTGTAAAGTATGTTTGCATCACTTCAATAAGTAATAAAGTAAAAACACAGCACATGAAAAATTCCACAGCAGTTTAGAAAAATGAGTAAAAAGAAATAAATTATTGACACCAAAAAGACATAAAAATCAAATTAGTAGAACCAGAGATATGCAATTTTAAAGCTTTCAGCAAAGTATAGTGCCAAAAAGCACAAAGAGCCACCTACGTCTATCTGGTTATGTGAGACTGGATAAAAGTCACAAGTTCAGGCAGAATACAATGGAGCACGGGCTAGATACAAAGCGCAAAGAGTTACTTCAAAGTCCGGCAAGAAGAGTTCTGTTTGTGGCATGCCGGGCATCACGGACGGTTATTGCTGTAGCACGAAGATCCTGTCAGGCGTCGTGAACAGTCCCTCCTGGAGCTTCGCGCTAGCGGTCACAGTGATCTGACAATGCTGTAGCGTAAAGTGCAGATCTCGTGTTACTAGGCGTCCCTGGCGGTTGCTGTGGCGCGTAGAGTCAGGTTCACCGGAGCTTCACATTGGCAGGTGATGCGGGTGGTAAGATCTTGGCATGAATATGCCCGTTCATGGCCGCAAAGAGTCTAAAACTTCAGGATTTCTAATTTTCTTTGGAGAGGAGCTTAATTGATGCCATACTAAGGGTCCTGGACCTTAGGGCCACCTCTCAGGGTCAGGTACTCACTCCAGAAGAGGCCAGCAGGGCTCAAGCAAGTCCAGTTGCAGGTCCAGGTGGCAGGAGTGTGCTGAAGAGATGGGTCTGAATGTCTACTATTTGTACCTGGTGCCTTCTTTGAAGTAGGACAAGTTTCTAGAGAATTCCCTTTCAAGTTTCCTGCCTCACCTGCCCCTGCTCCAAGCTGGATGCTTGAAAAATGCAGTGGTAACAAATCTTTTGTGTGAAGGCATAGCACAGCCTATTCAGTTGCAAGTAGGGATGTGCCTATCTCCACCACCCTCATCATGCCAGTTGATAGTCCATCCAGGTACACCTAATCCCTCTATTGTGTGGGAGAAATAAACAAAGTCCAACTGCCAACTAATCTCAGTCATGTGACCCAGGAACAAACTGTAGGGACCAAATACGGCAGGGTAATGCCAGCTTTCTACAAGTACCTATGCCTCTGATATTATTTCAGACAATTAATGCTTGAACAAGGATAAACAAAACTTTATTAGTTTATCCTGACACTTTATTTATGTCATTTTGTTTAATTATCGATTATATTTTATAGTTAGCCAAAGAAAGAACATCATCAACTGAACGTATTGTCATACAGTTAAAAATTCATAAATCACGAAAAATAAATTTTACAGTGAAACACACAAAAAAATGCAGAATATATTCGAATGTGAAAAACAAATCAATTAACAATTTGTACACAAATTAATATACAGTTGCCAAGGAACAAATTTGTACACAAATTAATATACAGTTGCCAAGGAACAGTGAAAATCAAAAACAATTATGTATTGAATTCCCAAGGGGTAAGAGAGAACTTTTTTTTCAAAGACTACCCCTACAGTCTGATCAGTATCACATTTAATCTTGTCAATTTGATTAGGGGGTGGATGCCGACGCGTTTTGAATCCCGCTATATAAATCACAGGACTCTCATCAGGGCAGGGTAAGTCGTATCCATGGGAAACTGTTTGTAACAAAAAACGAGGAAGAATTTTTAGCAATCGTTCATCAATCCATTCATAATTAATTACCTCCACATAGATAGCATCAAAAGATGCGGCATACCTTTTTTGTAGCCAAGGTTGCACTTGCCTTTAAAATGTCATCAATGCCGTGGGTGTCACGCTGCAACAGAGTAAGGTGCGTGTTAGGGAACCGTTATTGCCCGCAGGGATGGCGCCCTATCATCAATAACAAGGAACAAAATGCTTGTATTACCTTTATGGTATTGAGCCAGCGGCATATTGCGTGGCCGTCGTGTTTTTTCGAATGGACTCTGGGTGCTGGTTTGTTTAAAGTTGCATTGCGTGAGTGTTAGTTTTTTTGGGGGGAAGCTGTTGTGCCCTATGCAGTAACAGAAATTGTGGACTTACTCGTCAGTAGACCGGAGAGGGGCGGAAATGGATGCCGCTGTTTGTCGATTTCCTCGTGGGCGTGTGACCTAAAATTAACAAAAGGGGAATCACTACACTGATCCGTCATATTTAAAAGCGGATTATACGGCAGATGTCTCACGAAAATCTCACCTTTTGACTTTCTGACTTCCAGCGTGGTGAATTACATTTCACTCACGGGTGCGTGACTTCTAGAAATATGAACATTCCTCCATGACAGCCAGATACGGATGCGTGATTCTGCTGAAACTACAATCCCCAGAATACAATGTAAACATCATTACTGTTGGATTAGCTAGATTGACGCCACGTGTCAATCACTAGAGCACTAAATGCAACCGCGCATGCACGGACTCCTTCGACCAAACATACCCGTGAGTCAAATGTAAAGTGGAAATTCTTTCGACCTATAGCCATTCACGACCAGCTGTGCCACTGGGCTTGTGTACAGCAGGCAGACCCATGTACAGAACTTTGGTCCGAAGCCCATATGCTGTAGCACCGTGAAAAGAAAGGGCCACTCCACCAAGTCGAACGCCATTCTTGCATCTAGAGAAAGGACCGCTGCATCCTCTGTTATAGTCTCCCTGCGTCCTATCACTCCAAATAGTCGCCTCAGGTTAAGCCCCGTATTGCGGTGTGGCATAAACCCGACTGGTCAGCGTGTATAAGGTCTGACAAGTGCGGCTGTAGCCTATTGGCCAGGGTTTAGCAAGTATTTTCGCCTCTGCATTAAGGAGAGATATAGGTCTATAGGATTTACATTCAGTTGCCGGTTTGCCGGCCTTGTGTATTGCCACAATGGTGGCAAGACGCTGATCTCCCAGGTAAGATTCCACTTGCGAAGCTGTCGGTAAACATCGCCAGTAGGTGGGGCACTATGTGCTTGGCTCTTAGGTCCCAACGCCTTCCCCGTATGAAGCGCTCTTATGGCCTGCGCAAGCTCCTCTGGCGTAATATCCTCCTCTAAGGCAGTCATCACGTCTGCATCTAGAGTGGGCAATCTAATGTCATGCAAAAAGGCCAAATTCTATTCTACCGTGGCAACGGCAACTGGTGTATATACCGTTTTGTAATGTTGCGCAAGCGCTTCTGAGATCTGTTGTGACGTGGACACTAAGTCGCCGTTTCAGGTCCGTATTTGTGTTATCCAGTTACTAGCCCTCTCTTTTTTCCACAACCACGCCAGGAATCGACCTGCTTTATCTCCCTGACCATATATTGTGTGTTGCGTGCTAGTTAGTCTGGTAGCGGCCTCCTCTTGTACATAAGCTCTATATGCCCGCTGGGCCATGTGCAATGCGTGGGCTGTCTCCTCCGTAGTATTTCACGCGTGTGCCTTCTCCGCCCGTGCAGCCTCAGACTCTAGGTCGTCAGTGTGTTGCTGGTGTTCTATCCTTTTACCCGTTATGAGTGAAATGGCGCCACCCCGTAGCACTGTCTGATAGGCCTCCCAAAGTGTAGTCGGTGAGGGAACTGAATGCTGATTTTCTTCAAAGTAATGCTTCATGATCTGCAGGAGTGCTTTACGTAATCTCCGGTCCTGAAGGTATCCAGGTCTAATTGGAAATAGCCTACGAGTCTGCGGGGTGAAAGGTGTATATGTGATGAGGACTGGTGAGTGGTTTGATATACCTCTAGGCAGGTGTCTAATAGCTGTCATTTCCAACAGTCCTGTGGCTAACGTGAAAATGTAGTCTATTCTAGAGAGACTATTGTGGGCCCCGGAGTGGAATGTGAACTGTCTGTCCGTTCGGGAACTGGTCCGGCATGCGCCCATCAGCCCTAGCGCCTCCACGAAGTCCGGCAATCTATGGGATGGCCCATCCGAGTCTCTAGGAGGTTGCCTATCCAGTGTAGAGTCCATTACTGCATTGAACTCCCCCCCTACAATCAGCTCCCCGCGAGGAAGCGTCAACAGGAATTTACCCAGGTCTATAAAGGCCCCTTGGTGTAGCGCCGGTGGAATATATACCGACACTGTGTTGTAACATTTACCATCCCACTGACCTGTAATAGCCGCAAATCGTCCCTGGTCATCATGATATGTGTTCGTGATTATAAATGGGAAATGCTTGTTTATGAGGACCCCTACCCCTCTAGATCCGGATGTTAACTCTGAGTGGACTACCATCTTGAATCCCCATCTATTTAGGGCTTGAACTGTCGCCCCTGCAGGTGTGTCTCTTGCAGCAGTGACACTTCCGCATTCTTCTGCCGCAGATATTGTATGACCAGTCCCCGTTTAATTTTGTCCCCTAGTCCATTTACATTCCAGGAGATTATCGACATCTGCGATTTCTGCCCCTGGGCGCTGTGGTTCTGCGTGTTCGTATTTCTATCACCCTGGCTCAATTTGGACTTTGTGTTCTGGGATGGGCCGTCCCTTCCGGACTCTCCTGTAACAGCCTGTCACGTTTTGCTCCACAATCATCTGCAATAGAACAACACAAAGGGGGGCTGTAGCCCCAACCCAAAAAAAACCCTCAACAAACTGAGCCCATCCCACCACCCCCCTCCCTGCCTCCCTGCCCAGCGGATTTAAAACTACCCGCCACCCCAACACAGCAGAGCGCTTTAGTCCCATAACTGTGTACTTGCATGAAAGTGGGGGGAAAAAGAGTCCGTTCCCGCCACACCATTGTCCCCAGAAGCTCTCCTCTGTGCAACCTTTTGAGGCATTGTGCGTGTCTCAGTGTGGACCCTTCTCTGGGGTCATGGTTCTGCTGCTCATGTCCAGCCAATCCCCTCTGCGCCTAGTCGGTCGAGTACAGCCGTAGCTCGTTAAGTGCTCAGCAGTGTTCCTAATCCGGCCCTGAGAGTCACTCCACCTCTCTGCCAGTTCTTGTGTCTTCCTGGTGGGCCAGTGTGTCATTCTCCTGTCCGCCTGAGGCCTCTTGTGAGGGAGGTCGTCGCTGTTCCGGTCTTTGTCTGCAGCTCCCATTTGCCGGCCTCCATCCATCCAGCCAGTCTTGTGCTTCACTGGGCGATTCAAAAAACCATGTTTTCCCTTCCGCCTCCACTCTAAGCTTTGCCGGATAAAGCATTGCATATTTAAGTTCTCTGTTGCGGAGCTCTCGCCTTACCTCCGTGAAAGTGCATCGCTGGGCCGATACGGCTGCCGTGTAATCCGGATACAGGGTCACCACGCTGTTGTCTATTCGGAGAGATGGGCCAGTCCTGGCCGCTTGTAGGATTGCGTCCCTATCTCTTAAATTGAATAGACGTGCCAGGATAGGTTGAGGGGGGGCTCTCGGCTTGGGCCGTCCGCCGGAACTCTATGCGCCCTCTCCACCAAGAAGAATTTGGAGAGGCCGCGGGGGCAGAGTTGCGTCTGTACCGACTCCTCAACAAACAGGTCCAGAGCTGGACCCCGGACAGTTTCTGGCACACCCACGAGGTGTACATTATTGCGCCGAGTGCGCCCTTCTTCATCATCAAGTTTCTCAGTGAGCTGTTTTTGCACGAGCTCCAGCTGGCGCACTTGCTTCTGTAAAGTTGCAGTATCCATTGATAGGGCTTTCATTGTGGTTTCGACGTCCGTCACTCGCGATCCCATTTTGGAAAAGTCAGCCTTTAGCAGTGTCACCTCACTAGAGATAGATCCTATGGATGTCTGCATTTGTAGCAGGGTAGCCATCACGTCCTTGAGGGTGATTTCCTGCGACGGTTCCTGCTGCTGGCCCTTCGTGGCATTGTCTGGCATGCTAGGTCCCCCTTGTTGGTCCTTCGCTACGGTGTACTTTTCAATCCGGTGACTCTGCACCATTCTGGACCCCCTGGTACTCATTGGGCTGTGTGTCGTGGGAGGTGCCTGTCGTGCGCGTGGCGGCCTGGTCACTGCGTCCTGCACCACCTATGAAGAGAACTTCCGGTTGTTGGGCACCAATGCTGGCCTGTAGGATGTCCCTTGCGCTGGCGCAAGGAGTCTATTCCTATGTTTTTTGGGCACCTTGAGCGTACTGCACCTCGTGCCTCTCTTCACTGTCACCCGGCCTGGGGGGCTTCTGACTGGTATTTCGTCTTGCTCCCGTGCCTGTGCCTCGCGTCCTTCTTTTGCCCCCCTGGGCTGCTCTCGCCCCCTTTTTCAACCTGGGGGGTCGGGCCTCTTTGTCGCCGGTCGCCACAGCACTTACCGGCGTCTCCGGCCGTGCCGCTACTTCTCCGGCTCTCTCACCGGCACTCCAGGGCTCCGGGGGGGGACGCCGATGCTCGCGGTTCTCTCCCGGCACTCCACCACACCAGATCTCTATATTAGGGCACAGGCAGGGGTCCGCTGCCGCCCCTCACCACCCACCAGTGGTGCGTCGTGACCTGCAATCCTTTGGGGACCCGTCACGATGGGCCGCCTCTCCCTCCAGTACCGCTCCGATTCTGCACCGCCGACGTCGGCACTCCGTGCGGCCCCAACTTCACTGTGGCTCCCGTCTCTGCCTCGCGGAACAGACCACGATCCTTCATCCAGGCTAGATCGACTCTTGCGGGACGTGCCGGCTTCCCGGTTTTTGCCGTCGGGACCGGAGGCCGAGCGGCAGCCGCTACTAAGTACCTCATTGCAGTAGAGGTCAGGATATGTGGCAGGATTTATAGGGGATGTATCGGTGGGCTGCGGAGCTCTGCTAGGCTGCGGCCATTTTCCACTGTCGCTAGCCAAGCCCCTTTCAATGATATGTTTTTTAACGCTTAAACAATGTTACATCTTTTTTTGGATTAACAAAACAATGCAAGTTGGTATTTACGTTGTTTTGTATGGAAAACTAATGCAGAGCAGCTCGAAAGGCTGCTTTGCATTATTTTGTGTCAAGAGAGCATTTCATGGGTCTTCCCATGCAACCACCCATGCATTTTGGCGCTAAACTTTATCTACTAACATTAATATACAGGGTTTAGTGCCAAAAGTTAACCCTGTTGAAAAGCAGGCGTTAAAAGGAGAAATATTTTAATTTTCATTTCTTTTCTAACTTTGCATGTGTGCTGCATGGTGCAGCATCCATACCAAGTAGGAAACGTTTTTAAACTTGAATAGCCATAGTATTTTGTACAGGAAGTATTTCATTCCTGTACTAAACCTATGCTAGATTCATGCACACACCCTAGCACTATGGCGCTAAGGTGTGTGACTGGTGCATAGCAGCTGAAATCAGCTCCAGCGCTTGGGAGCGGGGAAGAGAGAGCCATATCTCTGTAGATAATGTGCTCTGCTGCTTCCTCCCTGTCATGCAACACAGCTCAGTATTTTGCCTGCTGTGCTGCGTTCTGCGATTCTTTTGAGAATTTGGGCCTTAATCTCACCCGTGGCAAGTCAGTTGGCATTTAAAAGCCGCCCATGGAGAGAGCCATCTACCAAACATATGTCAAACTCTAAAAAGTGGGGAATACCAAAACAAGATGTTAATAATGTATTTGTTCTCTTTGTGCAAGGGTCTCTAAGACCAGTCCAACCCAGTTCTGTTCTCTCTTGTGCAGCTGCCTGGCAGGAGGTGGAGACAGCATTGTGCACATCAACCCCCCTCCCCCCGACATTGCAGTGGCAGGTCTGAGTTACCTTTTCAGAGCTTCTCATGTGGTGGCACAATCAGGGCTGCAGGCCCACTAATAGCATTTGATTTACAGGCCCTGGGACACTTCAGTGCAATTTACTAGGGGCTTACCAGTAAATCAAATATGCCAATCAGGGAGAACCAATTGAATTGAACTTCATTGTTCAAATAATTAAAATTATTACAATATGCTATCATTACAATGTACTATGGAGAAGCGGAAAGAAGGAAAAGTTAAAAGACTCACAGAGTTTGCCTTAAAACTAAGGAAAAATCATTAAAAACAACTGTCCAAGCTGGAACTTTTGAGAATCTGGGCCTTAATCTCACCCGCGGCAAGTCAGTTGGCATTTAAAAGTCGCCCATGGAGAGAGCCATCCACCAAACATATGTCAAACTCTAAAAAGTGGGGAATACCAAAACAAGAATCAGAAGGTCCAGGGTGCATGCCATGGTGAAAGGTATTTTTGGCTTTAAAAATAGCCTAGAGAAAAAAAAATGCCACCTATAATCTTGTAGCTTTGGTCTTGCTTGTGAAGTACTTCAGATCCTCCAAGGTCATAGCATGATATCATGCCTGGGTAGGAGGGCCCTTCCAAAGATAGGAAAGAACCTGCCAATGCATGAGTACCTTCCAGAGCTCAAAATAGACAACAGGCCCCAATTCCAAGGTCATCTGGAGTTTGTAGAAAGTCAATATCTAGAGCAAATCATCGCTTGCAGCAGACCAATGGAAAAGTGGAATGACACAGATGCACCTTATACTCTGTACATAGAAGAGGCATTATTTTGGTTCCTGAGATAATAATGGACCACTACAGACTTATTGACTGGATGTGGACTATCGCCTTTCTTAGAAGGACCACACTTTGTCAGAAAACGTGGGCTACTATGATTCCAAAATGATCATAAGTTTAGAGGAGTCGTATCGGAGATCAACACACACATATGAAATCTAACCCAGTGACCAGGCGCAGGTTAGCTTTCAGTGCCTTCAAGGGAAGCTTCACCTGCTGTTTGATCCTTGTACCAAATCATCATTAGAACCCACCACCCAGTTTCATTGTTTTGGTAAGGAACGTTGGGGCACATTTACAAGGCCCTTCCACCGCCTGTGCTTCACTTTTTGTGATGCGCAATTGGCACATTTCGATGCCCCATATTTATGTATAAATGTTTTTATTGATTTCAAATAAGCATGAACCACACAAAATTGAGGACCTTTCTGTAGTTACTGCTATACGCCTCATCAAATGAACTGGCATTTATATATATATATATATATAAAAGATCCACATCAAAGAAAAAAACTGTAACCCAGGAGCATAAAACAAGAAAAAGACCCGCCCAACCCCATCCCCCGTCTTCTAAAGCTGGTTACTTGTTCATTGGAGGCCCTTTAGTTTGTCTCTCGGCCTGTGATTCCCATCTCTATGCAGTCTATGTCGTTAGGGGTGTTGTATTATCTGATAAGGCAGACTGTGGTGGGTCTGCAAGGTGCAAGAGTTGCAAATATTTCGGGCATGTGAGTACTATGCAGCATGAGGTGAGCAGTGTCAAGAAGGGCCTCCAAAGGTCTTGAAAGGAAGCCCCAGGATTAGGAAGTGAGATAGAGATTTTCTCCATCCTCAGAGTACTCCATAGTCTGTGTAGCCATCCCAGGTAAGTGGGTGGGGTAGCTGTCCCCCAATGGGATAGAATATTGTGTAGGCCGGCTCCCAGAGCTAGTGCCATCTGCCTACCCCCCCGTGCTCTGAGTGGGAAGGTGAGTGGATTAGGGAGGCCCAGTAAAATGTAACCTGGGAAGCGGGGTATTCGAGTGTCAAAGTGAGTATCTATGTCATTTAATACCTTCTCCCAGTAACTTGAGATTTGGGGGCATTCCCATAGCAAGTGAGTCAGGGTACCCAACGAGCCACATGCTCTCCAACACTGGAGGCTGCGCAGTGGATTACCTCTGTGGAGACGCGGGGGAGATAGGAACCAGTATGTTGCTATTTTCGTAGTGGGCTCTATGCTCACAACACTACGCACGGTATGCTTGGCTCTGTAATAGATGTCTGTCCATTCTTTGCATGAGAGCGTCCTGCCCAATTCCCGCTCCCATCTTAACTGTCCTGGGGATTTATCCGTCCCAAGATAGCATCTAACAAATTTATAGAGTTCTGTAGTCAGGCGCGAGTCCGTGATTCTTATTAACCACTTTTCGGATGGTGTTAGAGATCTTTCCACACTTCTGCCGGTTGCCTAAACTAATGCCTGATCTGCGGGTATCGATAGCGCTCCGTCTCTGGAAGGTTTTGCTGTGTGTGAAAATCAGCGAAGGACAGAGGCCCATCCTCGTCAAAAAAGTGCCCTATTGACTGGCGACCCTCTTTCGTTAGCTGTGCAAATATTCTTGCATCAAGTCCTGGTGTGAACTGAATTTTGGAGTATGGGTGTAATTCGTGATGGGAATGTTATGAGACCTTTTGGAGTTGCAACTCTGTCCCAGGCCAATTAGGTAGAGTGCGTCAGTTTTGATAAATACAAGTTGGCTGTTCTGGCTGTTTTCGTGAGGAAAGGGTTTCCCCACAGAGGTTGTCTGGCTAAAGCTCTATCCATAAACAACCAGTGTTTCTCAGACTCTGGCCGTGACCATTCCACCAAGGGTCTCAACTGCACTGCCCAGTAGTAGTCGCATAGGTTCGAAATAGCCAATCTGCCCTCGGTTTGGGGCCCGGTAGGCTAATTCTAAGCGCATTCTGGGATGCTGGTATCGCCAAATAAAGCGCTCCAGATCTCGCTGCAGTGAGTGTAACACTCCTGAGGGGGGGACCAGCGGCAGGGTATGAAACAAGAATATTATCTTAAGCAATATCGTCATCTTGACCGCTGCTATTGACAAGGAGTGTGGCCTCCATCTATGAAGGCATTCGCGTATGTATCTTAAAAGCGCCATGTAATTCAGGGAGGTGATGCGCTGTATGCTAGTTGTAAGGTGAAGGCCTAAATAGGGGATAGTTTCGGGAACCCATTGGAGATGATGTGCCCGCTGGAGCTTCTCTAGTGTGGTTGGACTAAGGGATAAGCTAAGTGCCTGTGACTTGTTGCCGTTGACTTTGAAACCTGATGCTTGTGCAAAGCATTCTAACTCCACCAAAAGGGATGGCATTGAGTCTCCGGGCCGTTCTAAGGTGGTGACTAAGTAGTCCACATATAGGACTAATTTTGTGCTCCTCACCCCCCAACTGGACCCCTGATATTAAGGGGTCATTGCGCACTCTTTGGGCCTTGGGTTCCATATACAGAGAGAACAGTAGTGGAGAGAGGGGACAGCCCTGCCTTTTCCCTTGTTGTATAGGGAAGGGAAGCGAAATAAGGCCATTAACTCGGACCAGTGTAGCACGATTGATATAACTACCCAGCACCCATTTTATAAATCATTCAGGTATGCCAAAGTGGTGCTTAGTTGCTTTGAGATAGGGCCAGTGCACCCTATTGAATGCTTTCTCTGCATTGATAGTGAATATCATGCGCTCGGTCCCAAAGTGTCCAGATTTATCTATTATGTGCAGAAGGCGCTAACCCGACTGATCCAGATCAATTAACCCGGGAAGGCAAGGGGTGAGCCTTTGCGCCAGAATCTCAGTGAAGCGTTTAAGTTCAACATTAAGGAGGGAAATAGGACGATATGACGCGCAATGTCGTTTGTCCTTCCCTGGTTTAGGAATAACAGTAATTAGCGCCTATAGTATTGTGGGTGATATGGGGGAGGACATTCCAATCAAATTATACACTCTCATCAGAAGCGGGACCAGCACTGCACAAAAAAGTTTTATAAAAGATGGAGGAAAGTCCATCCGGGCCCGAGATTTAAGCAACTTTTGCTTAGAGATGACTGAAAGGACTTCCTCCAACCTGATCGGAGACTCAAGATCTTCGATTTGGCTTGGGACTAGCTTGGCGGTTTTACACCTTGAAGATATTGAGCAGGAGGCTCATCAGGAAGTATCTGAGCTCCATAGAGAGACGCATAGTATTGCCTAAATGCGTCTGCTATGCCCTGATCGGTGGTCCGCTCTTGCACTAATTGGTTGATAATCACAGAGACATTTAAGGCTTCCCGCTGTGCCCTTAATCTGTTAGTCAGGTGTCTGCCACTTATAGCTTCTTTATAGTAAAAGGAGTGCCAGAGCACTAGGGCTGCATGCTCAGCCCTATCTATTTCAAGGGCTGCTAGCTGACCTCTTGCCACTTTAAGCTGTTTCCAAACCCTGGGTGCTCCTGTTCTTTGGTGAATACGTTCCAACTCTTTTACCTGGCAATTGAGTTGTTCCCTCTTATACCGCCAGACTTTGTTGTCATACGCAGCAGTAGCCAGGAACTTACCTCTAACCACCGCCTTCAGGGCATCCCATAATGTAACAATAGGAGTATCTGGGGTATAATTTATTACCAAGTAATCGGTTATGGCTTTGGTAATCCGTGGCACTATCGGTGGATTTGGATATTTCCATAACCACCTCCTGGAGAAACCCTTCATGTCCGTTGTTCGGGGCATGAACTGTACCAACAGTAAAAAAGTGCTGGTCTAGTGTGAATGTGTGCGCCAGAAGCCTGCCTCTGATTTCGGCCTGCTTAGGACCCAACTTACCTTGGAATTTAGAAGAACCTAATATAGCTACCCCTGATGTTTTGGAGGTATAAGATGAGCAAAGTTTTTGAGGGAATGCCCTAGTTCGTAATCTATGGGGGTCCCCTGCCATTAGGTGCGTCTCTTGAAGGAGACAAATGTGCACATCTGTGTTATCCAGAAATGATAATAAAGCTCACCTCTTAATTGGGCTATTGAAACATGTTGAGCAAAATGATCTTAAGGGCCTCAACCATAGAAATGAGTATTTTAGTTGCTATAGATAGCTAAAGGGCCAGAGCACCCGCTGGTACTAACCTCATTTGTAAACATGTGGGTATTATGTGCTAGAGACCGAGTCCCAGCAGGGCTACTTTTGAATGGAAGGCATGCGTATGAGGAGGGACTGAACCTTCATAACCCCTGAACATTACAATGAAAATTAACCATGAACATGTAAACAACACAATCGTCCTGGGTGAATAACCCAATGGTGAGGTGTTAGATGTCAGCAGGACCCATTTCGCCCCCCGCCCGGCCTGCCTGAGCCACAGTGACTGAGAACCGGGAAGGTGCATAATGCGAAGAACCATAACATCCATTTCTCCCTGCTTTCGTGTTCCGATAATGTTCAGTCTGTGCTGGCTGAATCCTCCTCCAGGAAGGCGATAACCTCCTGTCTCTCTTTAGCAATAGTCTCCTGGTCCCGTCAAAGGTGAAGTGGGTACCGGTCAACCCTTCTCCATCTCTCTGTCGCGGGCGATCTTCTCTTGGTTTCTTCCTGCGTTAAGGAACTCGACTCATCATCAGACAGGTGCCACAGTCACTTGGCCTCCTGCAGTGAGTGGATATATTGTGGTTTACCGCCCCATTTAAAGATTAAGCAGGAAGGGTGGCCCCACGAGTAGGCAATTTCCTTAGAGCGCAAGTGGTTAGTAATCTGCTTGAACTCCCTCCTCTTTTCAAGAGTAGATGCTGCTAGGTCCTGGTACAAGAGAGGTTTGGTATTCCGAAATTCAATTAGGTGTTTATCTCGGGCCTCTCTCAGAATCCGCTCCTTAATTTGAAACTCGTGGACACACGTGAGGATGTCCTGCGGGGAGGCCATTGCCACTCTTTTCGGGCCCACTCTGTGAGTCCTGTCCAGCCTAATCCGTTGTTCCGGCGTTGCCCCAGGATAAAACAAAGAGTTCCTTTACATAGGCTGTAATTTCCTGCCCCTCCACCCCCTGAGGATCCATCTGAATTCTAATTTTGTGCCATCTGGAACAGTTTTTGAGGTCCTCCGCATGCGCCTGGAGGTCCAGTTACTGATCTTGTAGGCAGAGGACCTCCTGTTGGAGCTATTCCATCTCCTCGTCCCTTGTTGTAGCTTGTGTCTCCCATGTATCCATTCTCTCACTCACTAGATCCAGGTCTCTCCGTACCTCCCGGAGTTCCTGGGTGAGCTAATTTTTCATAGTGTGGAAATCATCTTTGAAGGAGGCAAATAGAGTTTCTAGGAAGGCTCGTGTGACTGGGCCATCCGTGTCTCCCATCTCTGAGCTTGCGAGACCTCCAGACGGGGGGCCAGTTCCGCCGGTTTTAAGGAGGGGATTCTTGACAGAGCTCTCTTTCTTTGTCTTATTGGAGGCCATTTCCAATAAGTGCGTCGTCTATTTATGCGGTGCCTGTCAGTCTTCTGGCTGAAAAATTCTCAATTCCTGTCTCTGTGTAGTCGGGGCTGCAGACTGCTGTGTGCGATTTGGCTAGGTTGGAGTCTGAACCCTAGGTTTGGAAGGGGGGGGACCTGCCTATTACTCGTCGCATTAGTCTGTGCAGGCAATTCTTCACCTCCCTCTCCTGTGTTGAAGCCGAGCCATAAGATTGTGGGATCAGTCTAAATAGCCTGGCAGTTCTTGGTGCCGCAATTCCTAGGAGCCTGCCACTACAGACCTCGCTGTGCCGTGTCTCTCCCCTCCTCAGCCACACCCATCCTCCCTCTTGGGTAGTGCTTCAAAGTGTTGCTCCAGATCCTGTTGGCGAGTAGACGGAAGTCTGTATGTCTTTAGTTCCAAAGCTGTGCTGTTCTGTGTCCCAGTCAGATAAGAAAAGGGGGGATTAGGTGGGCCCCTGTGTCAGCTGGATGACGGTCTGTTTTAGGCTCCCCGCTGTGTCCCGCTGCAACGCCTTGAATTTCAAGCCCTTCCCCTGTACAGGCCGTGCTGTGTGGGATTCGTGCTCCGCACCACGTTACGATGGGGGAAGCGGGGGAGAAGCAGCGCCACCAACCGTGCTGAGCTGATTATGGTGAAAGACCCACGCTTGCAATTAAAACATGGTGTCGCGGGGCACCAAGTCCTCTGTGCAGAAACAGTGTGGCACCCCCCCCCCTCGCCTCCATGCCTTCTTCCTGCTCTGTTGGACGCTCTCTAGTGAGAGAGAAAAGGGCCACTCTCTTGGGGCACCAGTACCTCGGGTCCTCCGGCCTCCTTCCACCATCCAGCTATACTCCTACTGGGCAGCCTTGCATCCGGGACACCCACAGCACAGCGTGGCATCGCAGGTTCCTGCTCTGCCGGGCCAGTCCATTGTGCTCAACCGGAGACCACGGCAGGGCTTCACACCTCGACACTGGCCCCGATTGCCTTCAGGGGGCTAGGGGTGAAGGCGCTGACTCTTCCCGGTCGGCTTTCAGTAGCTATTCCAGTGAGGCCCATTGGTCCGGACCAACGAGCCGGCACGTTCTACTCGGCCACCATGTTGGCCACACCCCACGCCCCATATTTGTAAAGACATGTACGGCCACTCTGCGTGGCTTTTCATGTCCTTGTAAATATGGCCCCATTTCATGCAGCACTTTGAGTGAAAGGGGCATTCCATGGGTGTTGCTGTGGGTGTTCCCACGCAAAACACCCATGTAACCTGACACATTCCCAGGTTATGAGAAATTGTAAACCTGGGAATGCATCAGAAAGCTACGCCTCCCTAGGGGAGGCGTAGGGAGTCGCAATAAGGATACATTTTTTCATTACTCATCATTTTTCCCTCTTTCTATGCGAGCTGCATTCTGCAGCACACACAGTAAGAGGAAAACACCTCTTGTGATTGTTTTTATGGAGGAAGGTGTCCCTTCCTGCACAAAATAATCATCCCGTGTAGATATGGTGCATCTGTGTGCTTTGAAAGTGACTCTGTGCAGCACAGCAGAATGGCTTGCTGCACCACGCTCAGTCACTTTCTCGTAAATAAGGCCCATTATGTTTATCCTACATGTAAGACGCAAGAAAAAGGTTCATACGAGTAGGTTACTGATTTATTCAGGGAGAGGGGGTGTTCCACACTAAAACATCATGATGATGTCTAAGGGCTGACAAATGCCAATCCTTTGTCAAACTCCTGTTTGCGCAGTTATCAAAATCTAAATTGTTGCGTATTCGCCCACACCCTCACTTCTCTATTTAACCCCTGATGAATTTCTGCATGTCAAATGTTTTGGATTTTCTTTGTCAAACAAATGCACACTAAATGGCGATACTTACGGAATTTGGGGGCATATTATCAAGCACGGGCGATAAAATTATCGCCGTTTCAACGGCAGAAATCTGCCGCTAAAGTGGCGATAATGGGCTTATCGCCGCTTTAGCGGTCGTTTTCTGCCGCTAAAGCGGCGATAATTGTATCGCCCGTGCTTGATAATATGCCCCTTGGTGCTTAAAGCATCAAATTCTACATGTAGGGGCATATTACCAAGCAATAGCGATAATTATCGCTATGCATTGTTAGCGGCTATAATTATATCGCCGCGCTCTGACGATTTTTACCGCTGAGATGCCTTGATATTATCAAGGTTTATCTCAAAAGCGGTAAAAATCCTGCGAAATGCATGAAAATCGCTGAAAAATCAGCGATATTCATGCATTATCATGACAATGCTCTTAGCCATGTTATCCACCTTCCATTGGATAACATGGCTAAGAACTGCTCTGGGCAGGCGATGGCTTTTGGAGATAATCGCGCTTAGCGCGATTATTTCCAAAAGTAGGTAATAGGAGATAGCGATGTTTCCAGTCGCTAACATCTTGGCACGCCCACTTTGCATGTCATTAGCGATAATTATCGCTGACATGCAAAGTGGGCCCCAAGATGATCGCTATCTCCTAATAGCTGTCGCTATCTGGTGTTAGCGACAGCTAGGTAATAGGGCGATAAAATTATCGCCGCTTTAGCGGGAAAACTTCCCGCTAAAGCAGCGATAAGGCCCTTGGTAATATGCCTCGTAATTTCTTATTTTATAATGGGATACTTTGAATTGGAGATATTATATACACCCAATAAATACCACACCACCTGCTATAAGGGTATCTATTGGGTGCATTATATACCCTCATCCAGTCCTCTTGTACTCGGGGATTATGTGTGGCAGCTGCTGTGAGTACCCCGTGTTCCTGCACGCCCCAACCTCTGCATAAAACTGTGGGCACACGCACACACGAACTCTCCCATACGAATACGAAAGCATGCACACGCTCTAATAGTCAGAGCTATGGTGGCAGATAAGGTTTAGAGAACCAGAACGAAAGGATGTCACAAAGAGATCTAAAACAGTTTTTAAATACTTGGAAAATACACGGTGCTTGCACAGGAAAAGGCTTTGCAGGGCTGTTTTTTAAAAGTAGCAACACTTCTAGAAGGTGCCCTCGGCTCTTTAACTCAGCTACAGTTAATGTGGATTTAACACGACTATTTACTCTGGCATTCAATATAGGAAGCAGTTGCCATAGCAACCTCCACATCATGGGCTCTATCAAAGACTCAGCATACCATGGAAAACACTTATGTGTACTGTGTTGGTGGTGTGGGTGTTTCCCTTCTTTGCCCCCGCGGTTTAAGAGAAAGGGCTGTTCTCCCTGACAGTCAGATTTTCTTTTGTATGCGTTCTCATTTGTTGTGGAAGTTGCAGAGGGAGTTTGTGCTACAGTACTTCGGTTCAACTACACAGCAAGATATGCACGAAAGTCATTTCGACAGAGGAGTTTTGACACTCAGAGCTTTATGGGGGGCGCCCAACACAGATAATGTAACTCTGTAATTGTTTGAAGTAGAGAATTTATTAAAAAATGTGTTGGTGAGGGTGCGCTGCTAAGCCGCAACGGAAATTGCCGGTTACTGTTAGCGCCCCTGCTTCTTTCCTGGAAAACTCACAATAAATGTTCCATTTAATTTTTTTTATTGGCATAAAATCAAGCACATACCTGGAAGGGATTTAAAAAACATATATTCTTTTTGTAACTATGGGGTTACCAATATGGTTTACACGGCGCACTTAAGTTGTCGAAACCATTAGCTTAAACCAGGTTGCAAAATATAGCAGGGCTGAATGTGTGGGCCTCGCTACATGCAGCGACGGGATTACTGAATTCGACCAAAAAGACTGCAAAGGCGCGAGAGGTAAGAAATATGTTTTTCTAAAACGGAGAACTATCCAGACAAATCTTTTGTCCCAGAAGGCAAAAGATCCAAAGAACATGGCCACTGTAAGCAAGAGAGGTATTGCCACAGGTGGTGCTGAGAATTGTGTTTGACAGATCACTTTTACTGGTAGGACCCCATGCACCAGATGCAAAGATACATTGGGGCAGATTTATGTCAACTGGTGCATCCCTGCAAATCAGCATCACCATATCTATGATTGCTTTTAATTAAACTGACCATAAGGAAGGGAACTATCTACACTAAACAAATTGTTTATATGTTTATAGGTTCATCAGAAACACAATGAAAACATTTCTAGTGTGTCAATGTACCTGCGATGAGCTGGATCTACCTAATAGTGTCAAGATTCCAGGCATCAACAGTACCCGGCGGTCAACACATCAGGCTTGCACTCCCATGTATGTTGGGGTTTAGACGTCTTGTGTGGTGCTTGGTGACCTACCCACACCGCCATGTCCGGGAGTCCAACAAATGGATTTCCATCTGCAGATCTCAGTGAGACACAGTGGGTCCCAGCTCTCGAGTGACTTTCACAATTCCAACCTGAGGAACAGCACTACATTTCTTTCTTGACGTCTTGACTGGGGCACCCATTTGTGCTGGACCTCCCACTTTTGGCAAGTGGAAATAGCCCCCCCATCCATCCCCTACTTTGTATATAATCAGCAGAAATCAGCCTGATAAAAAATGTATTTCCAGGATGATAGAAACCATTGACCGAATGGTGGAGTGAGTCTTTGGGTTGCAATAATCTTAAGAGCAAAAAGTGGAAGCCCCATCCCATCTAACAACAGAAACTTTTCCAATAGAGAATGGATATGTCTGACAACAGAAGTAACCACTCCAGTGTGAGGAAACCCTATTTGTATAGAGACAGAAGCCCTGGGACAGTGTGACAAGTATTGCTGAAATCTCTCCAGTAAGTTAGCCTAAAACCACAGCCCATGACAAGAGTAGCAAAGGTTGGTGCAATGAAAACCCAGTGGGTGTTGGGGGATACGACCTGGTAAGTGTCAAGAAATAGGGACTATGTGAACCCAAGAAGGAGAAATTACAGACTGAAATGAGAATTGCTCTTGCATCTCTCAGGAGGACAGAACATGAGTTAAATGACACTCCCTTTCAGGATACAAGCACTGCATTCGCCTGAGTAGGCCTGAATCTCACGTCATCACTGCCGCACGTACTTGCTAGTAAAGACCATACCCACTATAGCTCCACAGCAGTATACACAGGCTATAAAAGGATGCAGCTTCAGAAAAACACAAACTGTTTGAAGGACCTTTTTATATGAAGCTGTGATGTCTCGTGTAGAGAGGCCATTTCTGAGGGCAACTCCTAAAAGTGGAGCAATTCCAGTGGTGCAATGGAATGTAGATGCCATCTTAGTAGTGGTTCTCATCCTCAGGCTGGAGGGTATCTGATCCTGAGCAAAGCCCACAAGGGAAAGAAAATACAGTTTCAGTTCATTTGTTAATCAGGCCTATGGACCCGACAGTATATGATTGCTGATGCCTACTGAATTCAGAGTTTTGTCTTTCTGCTAACCACATAAAGCTGAGAAATGTACCTGCTGGTGGTATGTTTACCAATTCACAGAGCATGGTTACTGGACTACTGACTACTCTGGTGGAATGTATTTGGAATATGTATTTGGGTATCTTTTACAGCACAGTATCATTCAAACCAAGGTATTTTGGTATTATTGTACTGTCACCAAAAATAGACTAGCAAAAAATACTATGGTGTTGAATTAACAGACCCCATGTGCTGCACTTGTTCAATGCAGTATTCATCACAGTGGTTTGCAAGTGCTCCACTTAAATTACATGAACCTCCAAGTCAAGGACGGTGTTGGAAAGAGGTACATCAGCACAATATTTTCCTTTTCTCAGTGCCTTTTCCGACATGTCCAGCTGCTGCTTGCATTGTTGTGGCATACAGTGGCTTTTTAGTATACAAGTTTGTATTTCCATGAAGTGTTAATGTTAGTGAGTAGCAGTGATATTTTTGGCTCTGTATTTCAAGGTTTATCTCTGCACTCTCACCAATTAGACTGTTTCACCTATGATTGCCTGCAAGGAAAGCCAAGGATCGGCAAAGCCAACTGGTCAAGTTTTTGCTTTGTCTTGGTTTTTGCAAAACATTATTTTCGAGGAACCTGCTAGGCGCTTGTCAATTTAAAATACAACATGGACTAAAAGCAAAAATATTTTTCGTCTATAAAAGATCACATTAGATTAGTAGTCCCTGGCACTGAAAGGAAATCTATTGTGTATGGATGTGCTCCTTGTGAAAGGGAAGAATGCCATCCCTCACAGAGACGTTATTATGTCTGAATTGCTCTTACCCCTTGCCCCATGCTGTATGCTGTAGTGGGCTGAACAGACCAATGGATGCAGAGGACTAGCTAAAAGCCCATATAAGTGAGTATATTTGATATATAATTTTGGTAAAATCAAAGTGTCTTAAATAATGCCAGACCATAAGGCATAAGGTCAAAAACTACATGTTATTGTGCATTCTGTCTGTCAAGTGGCACTATTACTTTAGATGCAATCAGTCATTCATGATTTTTCAGCCAACAGAATGTTGCATTGTGGGGTTTGTAGCTTTGCTTTTAACACTGACTCAATACTTGGAGCCATCTGCCAACTACGTATTAAAATGTTACAAAGTCATCTAACCAGTTTGAAAACTGCTTCTCCCACACGGAAAACCAAAAGTACCAAAAGTTAAATCTACTTATATAGTTTGTGGTGCCAGTGTTTTTTTATTTACATCTTGAATTAAAGCAAGCACTGGGAATGAGAGTTGTTGTGTATTTTGTGTAGTAAAAGTTTTTCATCAAAATGGAGGGAAGAGGAATTATGGTCCGTTCAGTTCCCCTGAATCAATACTGAGGCAATCAAAATGGGAAAGGACACTGGTATCTACTATAACCATTGGTTATTCTTGACAACCCTCATAAACGCTTAGAGTGTTACGTTGCGGTGTATCTTTTTGTCCGCCCCTTCTTTTGCGTTATGGCATAGTCATCGGGTTGTCAAAAGACGTGCTGTATGCCTGCCTCACCCGAGGCAACCTCTGGTAAGAGTAGAAGTGTCCAGGGATTTTAGGACAGCAGCTGAACAAATGTAACTGGAGCAGTCACGAGGGATATTAAAAGTCAGTGTCTCACCAAACCAAATGTTATTAAAAAAGGTGGGCACTGGTTGTTAAAACTTGTAAGTATATTTTATAATCGAGTTACCAGATTATAATATCTTTCTCAAAAATGGTCGACATGTTTCAGCTCACCTGGGCCCAGCCGGGTCTATGGAGCTTTCGTCAGGACAAAACAGGGGGATATGGTACTCACACAACTTGTGCAGTATTCTGGTAATATGTAGAACTCTCAAAAAGATATTCCTGCATTGATATTCCTCCAATTTTGATTGCCTCAGTAAAAGTTTTTCTGCAAAGTTTCACGACCCAACAAAGGTACAACGCAAACAGCAGGGGAGACAGTCGTAGCAGGAGGAACATCACATGATTTCCTCAAACATACAGGACAAGTAAACACCAGTGGCTAACACACTATAGACTGTATGCGCTCTGCAGACAGAAACATACAGAAGCCAGACCTCTATGGAAGATAACTAAGGCAATTAGGGAATCCCTTAGCAGACAATATAAGAGCAAGAGGGCCCAGAGGGGGTGGTTTGATTCGAAGTGTACACAATTACACTCACTGTTAAAAAAAGAATTGCACAGGAAACCAGGGAATGTTACAGAAGTTAAGAGAGCTAGACAGGACTATAAACAAGTGCTCAATGATAGGAAAAATATACTAAGGACCGAGGCTTGGGAGGCTCTTCACTTAGCTTCAGTAACTAACGATAGTGCATGTTTCTTGAAGGCAATCAGAACAACCTTTTTATCTAACGCTACTGGCCCTACTATAGAGTTAGCTATCCCGGAGAACCAGTGGATAAAGCATTTTACCGAGGTGTGCAGAGGAGTAGAAAGACCAGTAGGGACTCAAGTTATATATGATCCCCCCTACTCTATGGACTTAGCGTTCACTCTGGAGGAAGTCGAGAGGGCCTTACATGCCAGTCAGGGCGGTAAGGCTCCTGGACCCGAATGGGGTTCCCATTGACCTGTTTAAATCAATTATACCTTTGTGGGGGCCTCTTCTTGTGCAGGTCCTCAATGCGAGTTGCAACGCCGGATTCCTACCAACTTGGCTTGAGTCTGTAATCGTTCCTATCTTCAAAAAAGGAGACAGGAACATTCCGGGTTGTTACAGACCGATTTCACTACTGGATTCCATCACGAAGGTTGTGGGCTGGGTTATATTAGAGTGTCTATTGGACTGGGCCGACGAACACTCGATCCTTTCCGATCTGCAATATGGGTTTCGAGCTGGACTAGGGACAGTAGAACAGGGTCTGAATCTTTCCTTATTGGTGGGCAAATACACTAGGGCCAAGAAAGGGAATTTGTTTTCAGCTTTTGTTGACCTCTGAGCCGCTTTTGACTGTGTGGTTCACTCGAAACATTGGAAATTATTGGGAGATCTGGGGGTTGACGTAAATATTATTTATTTTCTAAAACGTTTTTATTGTGACGCTATGGCTTGCGTACGTTATGGCTCGAAGGGCGAGTGTACAGCCGCATTCCCGATTAGGAGTGGAGTCAGACAGGGCGGTGTCCTGGCTCCTTTCCTTCTTAATCTGTATATAAACGGGCTTGAAGAAGCCGTATGCAAAGATAATCAGGATTTTCCTCAGGTAGATGGCTGCCCAATACCAGCCCTATTGTACGCTGACGATGCTGTCCTGATGTCACGGACACAGGTGTGATTGCAACGAGTCGTGGACAGCTTTACCCTTTTTATGAAAAATTTGGGCTTAAGGGTTAATTCCACCAAAACCTTTATTATGCGCTGTGGCAATGGTATTAGGACTAAAAAAGATATTTTTATTGAAGGACAAAGTATTGAAGCTACTAAAAAATTCTCCTATCGGGGTATTCTTTTTTCCCAGAACGATTCCTGGGTACAAGCAGTAGCTGCAAAAAAATTAGTCCTTTTACGCTCTAAATCTGCACTTATCATCATTGCCAGGAAACTTGGCAAAAGACCACCAGAGGAACTAATTAAGGTATATAAGGCTAAATGTGTTTTTGCTGCTCTCTACCGGAGTGGAAAGTGGGGGTTTGCTGATCTTTCCTCTTTACAGATAGTTGAAAATTTGTTTTTAAAATACATTTTAGCCGTACTGAAAAGTACCTCAGGGTGTGTCTGCCATGCCGAACTGGGTATACAATTCATCTCTGATTTAATTAGGATAGAGCCTGTGCTACTGTGGCACAGGCTGTGGACAAAAGTTGAAACCAAATTGAATAGGGGTATCCTTTCAGACATACTGAAATTGGAAGGAGCAACAAAGATTCTCGGGCTGAGATATGTTTAAAATTTTTTCAAGGATATGGGCCAGTTACATTACTTCACGAATCCATCTTCTAATAATGTAGTATCCAGAAAGGATTTGAGAAAAGAGTGCCTAATGCTGCTTGATACCCAGAGAATGGCGTTAGAGATTTTAAAGCCCTCTGTCCTTCACCATCAACTGATTTAAACAACTTTTAATATTCAACCCTACTTGTTTTGTCCCAGGAGCCTATGACAGATTTGTATTAACCTGTTTTAGGATGGGGACTTTCCATAGTTTAATCACATTTCCTGTTATGAACGATTGGTCACATGATCTTCGGCCCTGCCCATGTGATTCTATTTCCCCCCAAACCACGATTCACGTTATCTTATTTTGTAAATGTTATTCTAGTGAAAGGCGTATGTTTCTAGTTCCCATTTTAAAGAGATCTGGATTACGACAATGTCGTCCGGCATTGTTATTTTTACAGTTACTAGCCAATGAAAAAGGTGTTCTAAGAATCGTATCCTTTTTGAAAAAGTGCTTTATCAAAGGAAATTTATGGTCACTTGAATGCTCATTTTTCACAGTAACGGTGGTTACAATTTTAGGATTGTGATCTTGTAATTTTCGATTTTTTTACTTTATTATGTATAATATTATTACTATGATTTTTATGAAATTGTCTTTGTATGAAATATTTGTGTGCTTTTATGATTGCTTTAACAATCGAATAAAGCTTTCCTTGACTTGACTAGACAATCTGTCATTCATGATTTTTCAGCCAACAGCATGTTGCATTGTGGGGTTTGTAGCTTTGCTTTTAACACTGACTCAATATTTGGAGCCATCTGACTACTATGTATTCAAATGTTACAGAGTCATCTAACCAGTTTCAAAACTGCTTGTCCAACATGGAAAACCAAAAGTTTCAAAAGTAAAATCTACTTATATATTTTATGGTGCCAGTATTTTTTATTTACATCTTGAATTAAAGCAAGCACTGGGAATGAGAGTTGTTGTGTATTTTGTGGGGTAAAAGTTTTTCTGCGAAGTTTCACGACTCAACAAAGGACAACACAAACAGCAGGAGTGACAGTCGTAGCAGGAGGAACATCACATGATTTCCTCAAACATGCAGGACAAGTAAACACCAGTGGCTAACACACTATAGACTGTATGCTCTCTGCAAACAGAAACATACAGAAACCAGACCTCTATAGAATTACCATAAAATAATGGACTTGCATAGGATGAATCACCCTCACCTACCTAATGTGGCATGCTTAAAAAGTGGGCTCCATATCTTGCACTGGGAGGCATCCAAGAGTACAATTATTCACCGGTAGTACACTCACCTCATTAGGGGTTCCATAGTGTGGGTGAGGTTATGTACCTTATGTCAAATTTATATTCCCTCTTTGCTATACAGTCAGACCTATGTTAAAATTGTGTGTGGGTGAACTAAAATGTGTTTACGTGTCTCCCTTCACAAGTTTAAAAACAGAAGGGCCAAGGGAAAGAACCTGCTTCTGTTTCCTAAATTCTACACAGGAATAAGGGTTGAGGCAAAGAAAAAATGCACCTGCTTTCACCTGTGGCTTGAAAGTAATGGGGATGGTGCTTGAGAATCCAAGGAACACAACCCTTTCTGTTCCTTCAAGGGCAAAGCCCAAAAATTGCAATCAAAAGTAAGGAATCAGCACCCATCCAAAAGTGTTTTCTTGTATAATTTCAAAGGTCCATGTCATCTGCCAAAGTATATAGTCTTGTAAAAATAAGTCCGGATTTCAGTAAAGTTTGCTTTATCAAAAGTTCTTTATTGTGAAAGTACAAGTCAGGAAAAATCCAAGATCACAAATGGATTCTCTTCTTAGCCGACGCGTTTCGTCTCACACATTGAGGCAGCGTTTGATACGTTACTCTGAGCTGGCAACCATGCCTTTCCTTGTATAACAAGACCAAGCACGAAAAACAGCAATACAGGCCTAAACAGACTAGAGACAGGGATAATTGAACCTGCATGAGTCATAATTTTGTGAATTTCTCATCACAATATAAAGAATTTATTCTATCTTGCCGCATTTAAGAAACACTATCAAGGTGTATTGGCTGTTGACTATCATCAAATGCTTGAGCCCTGAAGAAGTCTCAATGTGTGAGACGAAACGCGTCGGCTAAGAAGAGAATCCATTTGTGATCTTGGATTTTTCCTGACTTGTACTTTCACAATAAAGAACTTTTGATAAAGCAAACTTTACTGAAATCCGGACTTATTTTTACAAGACTATATACTTTGGCAGATGACATGGACCTTTGAAATTATACAAGAAAACACTTTTGGATGGGTGCTGATTCCTTACTTTTGATTGCTTCTGTTTCCTATCAACATGTATTAGTGCTTGAATATCATCTTCCTCATGCCTTAATATTTTGCCTCGAATATTGTGAAAAAGTCCCTGGTTCATATGGTATATTATGCAAGTTCATTCAATATATTCTTTGTTTTTTGCATTAGATGGAGCAACAGCAGTGGAAACAGTCCCTCTTCATAGAAAAGGCACACCTGGACAGAAACAGTGCAAGAGTTCCCCTTCAGAATAAAGGTGTAGTTAGAGCAGCTGCAGCAGCACAAGCTTTCCCTATCACACGCCTGTACAAATCAGGCGATTCAGAAAAGGGGGGTGGTGATGAACAGAGTGTCTGAATTAAGCAGACCACTCTTACCCAGTCCAAAGATCAGGGCTTGATCCATCACCGTTTTTTAGCTCACTGCACCATCCCAGCTCAGAACCTGGCTACCTGCAAATTAGTCTGTTCCTGTCCCAGTGCATGATGGGAACAGGGCAAACCAAACTACCAAGCCAATTCTTATACTGGGAAGGAAACAAGCTTCCGGGGACCGGTTTCTGGCATTTCAGCAGTCGTCGGCCCGGGTTGCTTGAATCCTGATGGTGCAATGAGCAAGGGACTCACATCTGAGTATACCCTTCCAGGCTTATGGTGGACAAAATGATTCAGAAAAGGGGGGTGGTGATGAACAGAGTGTCTGAATTAAGCAGACCACTCTTACCCAGTCCAAAGATCAGGGCTTGATCCATCACCGTTTTTTAGCTCACTGCACCATCCCAGCTCAGAACCTGGCTACATGCAAATTAGTCTGTTCCTGTCCCAGTGCATGATGGGAACAGGGCAAACCAAACTACCAAGCCAATTCTTATACTGGGAAGGAAACAAGCTTCCGGGGACCGGTTTCTGGCATTTCAGCCGTCGTTGGCCCGGCTTGCTTGAATCCTGATGGTGCAATGAGCAAGGGACTCATATCTGAGTATACCCTTCCACGCTTATAGTGGACACGCCTGTACAAATCAGGCAGCAGCCACATAACCCTTGCTCCTTTACATCACAGGTACAGCATGACAGTGGCTAAGCAAGGTTTCCTGCCTCACAGAAATCAGCAAGTGTAGTCTTCCATTACCCTCAGACAATATTTAACAAGGTAGACTAGTACAAGCTTTCATTGCTCACACATGTTAAGGCATGAGTGGCATGAAGGTTATATATAGATCTCTAAACTTGTTGAGAGGAACATATAGATAAAAGACTGAGTAAATATCTGAGTTCCGATACCATTCTCATTTAGGTTATATTCTACATCAACATCCTGAAAGTCCAGCTGTTATCACTCGTAGACCCACTGTTTATATTGATTCTTTGATTTCCCACGCATTGATAAGTATCAGTAAACTAATAGGTCCATGTTATTTGGAGCAGCCAAGCCACAGTCTAATTAACTTTCCACTAATTTTTACCAAATTCAAGGCACACTGCAATACATTCAAAACTATAATTAGTAGTTATTTTATGGAAGGAAAAATGCTGGAATTCTTGTTCCTCTTTGTGTTCTTTTATTCTTATTTAGCCATACACCTTCCTTTCCATAAAATAACTACTAATTACAGTTTTGAATGTATTGCCGTGAGCCTTGAATTTTGTAAAATTGTTGTTTCAATCCTAGGATTGATACATTTGGAGAAGCAGGGTGTTTTCTCCTCTCCTCTAGAGCACCGCACTAATTTAGTCAGTCATTACAAAGTGGTGTATTCCATGTACAGCGTCTGGGACTCATACATCCACGACAGTTAACTTTGCACTAGACTGGTGTAGACAGGCCCCCATGAGCCAACCTCTTGATACAGATTCTAAATGCATGTGCATAAGATGCTGTGCAATCCCAGCCTGGCTGCTGTACCTGTTCAAAATGTTGAGGGCCACTGTGAGAATCCAGGAAAGCAGATCCTAGTTTCCTACATAATGTAAGGAGAGGAGACTAAACTTGCCCAGTTGAATCTTCATTTTCTAAGTGGAATGATTGGGAGAGTCCATCTGTGTTGGCACTGTTACTTCCAGGTCTATGTTCCACTGTATAGTCCATTCCCTGCAGGGAAATTGACCACCTCAAAAGTTTGGGGTTTCCCCCTTCATCTGTTTGAGCCACAGGAGGGGCTTATGCTCTGTCTGAGCAATGAAGTGAGTGCCAAACAGGTATGGCCTCAACATCTTCAGGGCCCAGACCACAGCAAAGGCATCCCTTTCTATAGCTGACTACCGTTTCTCCCTGGGAGTTAACCATCTGCTTATAAAAGCTACTAGTTAGTCCTGGACCTCTGCATTAAGTTGTGATAACACAGCTCATACTCCTATCTCAGAAGCATCTGTCTGGACAATGAAGGTTTTGAAGTACTCAGGACACTGCAGAATGGGAGCAGTGCACATGGCCGGCTTCAGGTCATCAAATGCCCTTTGAAAGCTTGCTGTCCACAGAACCTTCTTTAGCATTCTCTTGGAGGTGAGAGCATTAAGAGGAGTCTCAATAGACCCATACCCTTTAACAAATCTTCTGTAGTACCTAGCCAGGCCCAAGAAAGCTCTGACCTGAGTCTGGGTAGTGGGAGCAATTCAGTCCATGATGGTCTGGATTTTGCTCTCCAGCGGTTGAACCTGGCCTCCAACTACCAGGTGGCCCAAGTACACAAACTTACTCTGCCCTATTTGGCACTTATTGGCCTTGATAGGGCGGCCTGCCTTCTGCTGGGCCTCCAGAACATTCCAAGGTGGACCAGGTGATCCTTCCCGGTGGAGCTAAAGACAGCAATATCATCAAGACTGGCTGCACTGTAAGCTTCTAGACCTGTGAGAACTTTGTTCACCAACTTCTGAGCAACCTGGTCCATTTTCCTAGCCCCTTAAGTGCTGAGCTGTTTGGCCTGAGCCCTGGTGACAACAAACACACTGGCAGAGATGCCCAGCATCTCTTCATGAGTCCTGAACTCCACTTCAGACCAAGCTGAAGTCTCTAAATCATTGCCCAACAGACAATCCACAGGTAGGTCTGGAGAAACTACAACTCTTTTAGGGCCAGTTACCCCTCCCCACTGAGGTTCACAAATGCAGAGGAATGGTTAGTCCTAACATTGCTGGTGTTAGTGACTTGGTACTGCTGACCAAGTGTGATCCGTTCAGGTGATACAAGTTTCTGTGTCACCATTGTGACACTGGCACCTGTGACCATGTAGGCCATAGCCTCTTTTCCATTAATTAAATGCTGCTGCCTGTACTTGCTCACATTACTGGGACCTACCAGTAGGGTGACAAAATCCATGCCAACATCACAGACAAGAACAGCCTGAGCAGGAGTTCTAAGTAGGCCATAACCCTCCTCAAAGCCGAAGGTTAACCCTACTAAAACCTTATGGGCAATAATACCACTTGTACTGGAGCTAGAGGGTGCAGTTGCCTTAGAGGCAATGGTAGTATCTTCATTTAGGACAATTAGCATCTTTTGTCCGGTGAATCTTCACCTTACAAAAGTAGCACCAAGGCTTCTTCTAGCCCTTTTTAGAGTTTTGGGACCCACCCTCAGATGCAGGTTTTTAAGGACCTGGAGAAAACTCTTTCTTGTCTTTGTTTTTGTCCCCACCCTTGTCTTGGGATTTAGAAGAATCTGACTTCTTCCGGTCACCTCCACCAGAAAGGTTGCTTTGCTTGACCCTGGTACGGACTCATTTGCCTTCTTTCCCAATTCTTGGTGAGAGGTCAGATCAGAGTCCGCCAGGTACTGGTGTAAAAGTTGATTCTGACAATTTTTAAGGATGTGCTCCCTCAAGATTAAACTATACAGGCCCTCATAGTCCTGTACCTTGCTTCCATGAAGCCAGCATTCCAGAGCCTTAATAGCACCATCTAAAAAATCAACCCAGTCTTGAGTACCTGCTTTCTGGTATTGTTCAGTGGTTAAGCCAAACCAATGTATGAGATCAGTCTTCAAGACAGTGTAAGTGTCAGCATCCGCTTCTCTAACAGAGAGGAGCTTGTCTCTTCCTCTATTAGCAAAGGAGACCCACAGGATAGCTGCCCACTGCCATTGAGGGACCTTCTGTACTTTACAGGGCATCTCCAAGTCAGTGATCCATCTGTGGATGCCATCCCCCCTACTGGTAAGGATATACTATCCTGCTTAGGTTCCTAGTGTCACAGGAGGATTCCCTGCTTCTAGGGATGCTGGGGCTGCCACCATGGGACTCTAGTCCCAAATATTTCCTGGCCTTCTGTACCTCTAAGGCCTCCTTATCCAGGGACAACTGATCTTGCTTCAAGCTTGATTCTTTGGCCTTCCCTGTCTAAGAAGTTATGCCTCTTGTCAGAGGCAGATGTCCCTACAGAAGTATTGGAGGCAGTGCACTCTGCAGAGGAAGACCTAGCCCTCCTCTGCCTACCCTGTACCCTCCCAAGTGGAATAAAGGGGGGCCTAATTCTAGGGACACCCTTTGTGGTATCTGCACTATCCTCTGGGGATCATAGCTCCCCTGGTGAGAGTCATTACACTCCTCCTGGTTAGGGTCAAGATTGCAGTCAAGGAAGGGGGGTCTCTCCTGTCTCCTCTTCTGAGCCCTGCCCACCCACTCGGTCCTGCTCCTCTGACCCACCAGCTTTCTGGAGGTCATCTTGCATTAGCACCTCTAAGAGGTGCTGAGAGCTAGAGCTTTTCCTTGTCTTCTTTTTTTCTAGAGGAACACAGGGCTCTCAGTTCCTGGAATGTGAAGGCACTGTATTTAGAAGACAGAGAGCCACTGGCGTCTCCTACTAAAGAAATACTAGGTGTAGCCGGGTCTGGTGGCTCAGTGGACTAATGCATCCACTGCAGGGGCCTGTGTTCGACCTCATAGTCACAGGTTCAAATCCCGGGGGGTCCACTCAGCCATTCATCCATTTGAGGTTGGTAAAATGAGTTCCATTGAGTTGGGTAACAATATACATCTGTTATTTCAGCGCCAAGATGTTCCCCCGTTGCTGGGGCGAACGTGCGCTTTACAAATACACCTGTTATGTGTGTGTTATGTTAGTGTGGTGTTTTACCTACCTAACCTAGTGGGAACTAAACTTTCTAAAATTGGAGAAAGTGTGTGCTAGGCCCTTGACAAACAATCTGCAAAGTCCTGTAGAATTTACCTGTCTATACAGAATTATATGTGCGTGAATGTTAGTGATGGTTTTTCAATTAGACCGCACTCAGATTAGCTGGTAAACAGGTGCAAGCTTAAATCCCATCGCTGCCACCAATGTGAGAAGCCGGGTCAGTATATGGTGCTCCCTTACGTAATTTTAGCATCCTGCACTAACCCAGGCAAACGTTATGGTGATTTTAGGTGTTTAGATAGCCATAGAAAGCTCTCTCAGTGATATCTGTGGAGAGCAGTTATCAGGCTTCATCTAGGAGGAGTGCAAAGCAGCTCGGTTTACCAGTATCTAATCTTTTAGTATAGGCTAAAGGAAAAAGAAGCACACAGTGTACTCATAACATAGATATTTATTACAATCACTCAATAAAATATTACAATATCTCCTACTTGGAGAGATAATCACAAAGCATACAATACTTATGACATAGAACACCAAGTAGCACCAATACACAGTGGTCCCCAGGGGGAGACCAGATCATATACCAAGATAGTGGAATGCGAACAACAACCTATGTCAAGACTGGATCTAGGAGACGTAGAAGAGGTGGGACCCACGGAACAACCCCAGGTGAGAGTTTAAGAAACCCACGATGGTTGTGTGCAAAAAGGATACACGACCGTGTACGCAAGACTATCCAATGGGTACATTGCTGTTGCAGTCTCACCACCGGAGGATGAAAAGAGTCGGTTAGAACCCACATGTGAGTTCGACTCGAAGAGTACCTAACAGAGTCTATGCCACCCAAGGGTGGCCAGGTGGGACGGTAGACGAAGGTCACTCGTGTTCAAGGATGCAGTTAGAAGATGATGAGGAGCTTTGGGCGATGTTGCACCGAGTCAGTATCTCTACCCGAGCTACTGTGACGCTGAAGACGACACGGTCTGTACGTTCCAAGCAAATGCATCAGCACCGATCAGTTATAGTGGGGACAGACTTGTTGACAGAACTTTTCGATGCATCAGACTCTGTTGGCACGAGTTGTCGGGAGAACCAATGCGTTTTCCATGCAGTGAAGCAATGCAGCGACGCGGTGCACAGGGGTTTGGTTGTAGAGACCTGATGAGGGATACTGGCCTCAACTTGATGAGGGGACAGCTCAAGCCTCAAGAGAGAACAGAACCACCACCTGTGTTCTTGAGCCTTGTGGAGTGTATGGGAGCCCAGGATCGGCAAACTGGTCAGCTGTGTTGCGGTGTCTGCGGATGCACGGGTGTGACTCCTTCACTCCAAGGGAGATTCCTTCCGTTGTCTTTGATGTCTACAGGCCTTGGGAGGACCTGTGTGGATCACGGACACAGACATTGCAGCGCGCTTGCAGGACGAGGAGGCCAGAGCGAATTTCAGCAGAGTCCAGAGTAACCAGACAGTTGAAGTAGAAGTAGAATTGGATATGAATCAAATCCCACAACGAATCTAGGTGCCCACCCACAGGTAAACTCGTAAGAACCCAAATGTGAGGGTTGGTATGATTTAAGGGTCCCTTAAAGAGGAGGGGTCGGACAGTGGGTAGTATACTCCCATGTCCTTTGTCCAGTTTCTCGCCAGAGTAGGGAGCCTTCTGGTTGGAACTGGGGTATGCATGGAGGACACCAAATGTGCCCTTCCCGCAGACTATGTGCAATGCCAAATGCCCTCATCCCTGCCCAATATACTAAGTTCTGTCTGGGAGGTGGTCACATCTCCCTGTGACAGGAAACCTATTGTCTTACCTTCCCCTGCTCGGGCTTGGCCCGCAGCTGGAGGGCAGAATTGTGTCTGTGGTCGGCAGCAGCCCTAGGTTGCTGTCAGGCTCTGTAAAATAGGACCCAGCAGCATGGAGGGCTCTCCGGAGGGGCCCTATCATGGATGGAATCAAACCTCCAACACCAGATATGGTGTTGGGGTATGATTCCAACATGTTTGATACCAAACATGCCCAGGTTTGTTCCAGTCAGATTAGAGATGGTCATCGTGTAATGATGCAGGGCCCCTCTATGTCGTAACAGCTGATTCACTCACAAAGCTGGAGAATGGACTCCGGGGTTTGTTGGGGTGGTCTGCTCATGCAGGGCCACACCCACACTCGGAACTGAGCACCCTGCCTTTGGGAATGAATGGCCTGCTAGGGGGGTGACTTAAAGGTTTCAAGTGCATTGAGGCTAGATATAAGGAGACATATCTTTCATGAGCGGTGCATCCGCCATCACACACTGGCTGCAATGAAAGGCCTGTAGTCATAGTTTGGAGAGTCCCCTATGGGTGGCATAACACATGCTGCAGCCCACGGGGGACCCTGGTGTACCTAGGCCCCAGGTACCTCAGAACCATATACTAAGGACTTACTAAGGTACACCAGCAGCCAATTAGGAATGCACTAAGGTACTCACCATAGCCAATTTAGGGAGGAAGCACATTGACTGGGGTCCTAAGTAGCAGGATCCCAGTCAGACTAGTCAGAAAAACAGTATGACACTAGCAAAAAGTGGGAGTAACCATAAAGGCAGATCCTACTTTCCTACCGCCAGCAATGCTACAAGAGGCACCACATGATTTCAGGGCCTTCCTGAACAGATATAGATGTTTCTTCTTCCCCATAGCATGGCAAAGTGTCCCTCAAAGAGGCAGCAGTGGCCAAACAGGCTCTGTCTCCACCCATCAATAGCATGAATTTGGGAACACGAAGCAGGTGCTGCTGAGTGCGTCCTCATTTCCCACAGGAAAGGCACTAGTGAAACAATTTGGACGGTGGTGAACATTTGTCTAGGTAGATTGTAGTATATGGGTATTGCACTGCTCTGAAGTTCTGGCTAAACAGTGGTTCTGATATCCTCTTTGGCTGAGCACTAAATGGAAATGGAGCTTAGCACCATGCCTTGCAAAGAGAAATACAGCTTTTCCGGGGCTGGTTATGTAATTTGGATTCCTGACGTTTCTTGCTTCAGTTCCCTCCTGTTGATTTTTTTTTTTTGGCCAAAGGACTGTTTTCTGAAAATTAAAGGTAATTTAATATTTTAGAGCGAACCCAGGGGTCATTCAACAAAGAAAATGCAAATATAATCCTCACAAAACCCTGGACCATACAAATTTCTAGTCATAGCACCCGATGTGTGTGCTCTATTGGGTGCTTGTCCCAGAAAAGTAATTGAATGCATGTGTTATTTTTTGATGAGGAGAAGCACTTACAAGTAAAGATCAGGACTCCCAATATAATAGGGTAGTGTTTTTCTTCAACAGTTGGGTAGTAGAGTTGCTTGCTTGGGACTACTGAGTGAGCCATCAGCATCCATGTGCCTCTGACCATATAATATACCCTAAAGAGTGAAAAAGTGGACATGTGGCAGGAAAGGTGACTACTATGGGATTTAAGGTGTGTTAAAGCTAAATCAGTGGTGCTAGCAGCAGGGACTGAAATACACAGGGGCCTTAATCTGTGATAACCTTCGTTCCATGGTACCAGATAACATATCAGCACTGACTAACCAAATAAGCGGGACTTCCATAAATGGAAAGTCCTGCAACTCTCCTTATGGGGAAGTTGCAAACTGTTAAAATGACAATGACCCCATGCTTGATCTATGTGTTCGGCATGATCTCTCCAATAATCCCAAGAGAAATGCTAAGATCTATTGATTACGAAATCAAGAACTACGTGTGAGGAAACAGTACTCCCAGGATAGCCATGACTCCCCAAAATCAGCATTGCTTATACCACACATCAATTAACATAATTGTCCTACCATTTCCAAGATAAGCTTGAAATGCCGAACTGGGTCTATATTGAACGTTCCCTTCAAGAAGAGGTGAATGGTGTGCAAGTGATATACAAGCAACTCATAGAGACCATGTCAGCCCTATACTACAACATTCCTTGCTGATATGTCAAATGCAATATAAGCCACTGAAGCAAAACAGATTCTTTCCACTTGGAGCACCACTGTGGTACAACACAGGATTTCTAATCGACAAGCCGCCCTTCTACTGGGAGACAAGGGCATCCAAGGGTACACCTTTTCATCACGGGTGCCTTGAAACAGTTCCTAGCACTGGGAGTGGAATAGGGTCTTGATGTTCATCAATACTGGAGGTGCATACAACTGAGAAGCGGTATCCGGCAGAAAATGGGACAATCTCCGTCACCAATGTTGACGTCTGTTCTCCATGACAACCTTATAGCATATAGAAAACTAATATCAGGTATCTGTACCCTGATCATTGATGAACGTTACTCTAAGCTGATGAACACCATCTGCACAATTTCCGGTCTACAAAATGCCAAACAGTTTATGAAGACGACGAATGGTCAAACCCAGAGTTACTGGCATGTACAGAGAGTGGTGGGATGAGGGTCACATTTAAAAAAAAAAAAAAAAAAATAGGCTTACCTTCGTGGCTTGCAGCATGACGTCCTTCTCCCTCAGGTGTCTTCTGGAAGCACCGGGCCTAGGAAACTGCATTACCTAATCCTGGCGCTGCTCCAACAACATGAGAGAAGGGATTGGAAGGAGCCGTCTCACTCAACTGGAGGTCTGCACTTTCTCTAACCCAGCTGTTTAAGACAGCTAGGTTAGAGAAGTTTAAAATACGCTTGTCTGGCTGGCTGCCCCAAGACAGCCGGCTAAAGAGACATGCGCATTTTAAAGTGCACAGCTCCCTGCTGCTGCCACTCGGTAGCACTGGCCCCACCCAGGCCTGACACTTATGGGCCAAATACAATGCGGGCCGGAAAGGTTCCGACCATCGGGCCACATCTCGGTTTAATTTACAATCGCCATATTATAATGCTGGCAATCGGAAATTAAACTGGCCGGTCATTCCAACTGTCTTCTGATGGGCTCAAGGAGCCCATCGGCCAGTCGAAGGCAGGCCCATAATCCCAAAGGGCGGCCTTTCCACGCTTGGGATTACAATACTCGGTCTGCAGCATGCTTTCTATGTCGGGCTTTCCTACATGAAAAACCTGTTGGAGAGCGAATATGGGGCCCCTAGCAGAACCCCCTTGCCTCTGCAGCCACATGGTGCAGAGATGAACACAGACTCCAATTCCCTATGGGAGCTTGTGCTATGAATGGTTTGCGCATCATTATGAGGCAGTCAAGACTGCCAACCGGAGGTCCCGTTTCTGTGACGGACATCATAACATGCCTCTTTGTTCAGGATGGGTTGCTGGAAAGTAGATTGGTAATAAATAAAGTTTACTAGCATTTTATTTTTCAATTATGTGGCTTGTGGGGCGGCACTCCTCTGCTGAAAATGGAGGAGCTGCCCCAAGTCAAACCTCCTCCTAATGCCTAACAGCACCGCCCTGCATAACTGCATTGAGTGAACTTAGTGACTGTTTCATCTTGTTGGAGTTGTGATCTAACAGGAGGATATAAATACTTTGGGTATGCCCAAATATTGTTGAATACTGGAGTAGGATTTGGCCTATATTCAAGCAAGTACACTCTTTCTCCTTCTGTTCATTAATGTTCCTGACAATTCTACTCAACATAGATAATATAAATGGTACAAATGCCCATGAACAGAGGTGGCTGGCTTTATCAGTAGCGGCTGCTAAACTATGTATCCTGAGAAAGTGGAAATCACAGACACCCCGAAGGTCTATGACTGGTCAGAAGGTATGACTGCCCTGATGTTTTCAGAAGTTGATTTACAAAGATAACGATCAGCTCCCTGAATTTGAAGACATCTGAAACCTTTTCGTGAGGTACCCTAACTACAGTTATTTTTGGGAAGGGGAAGGGCATTAAGTAAAATTAAAAAAGTGGGGGGGGGGCTTTGAAAGGGGTTTGGAATATGTAATTTAGGGCATGGCTTAAAAACAAACATAATTTCTCTGATTCCCATAGCATATCACCTGACCGGAATTGTGGCTCTTCTTGTGCTTTCTATTATTGCATCCAAATATATAAAACAACAACTGACATACATCTAAAACCAACCAGCGCTATTGTTTTTGTCAATGGTTGTTAGCTGTTTAAAATAAATGAGTCACAACAATGATTTGCCAAAAATCTTTCATTTCTGAAATTGTGAGACTGTGAATTAAACATTAATGATGCAAGTTGCCAGTGGAAAGGGCTTTGGTCTTTTGAGTGTCTCAAGCTCTCTCGTAATGTACACTCTGTTAGACATGCATGCTCTTTATCTCTCCACATCTCGTCGATCTATATATCTTTTACATCACCTCTCCTCTTCAGGACCCTCTTTTCACTCTCTCCTCAATGCACTTCCGCACATTTTCTTCACCACCCACAAACACACAACGCACTCACTCACCTGTAAGCACTGTATTTTCTTTAACTTTCACCTTGTCAATAATTTGACAACTCTGGACTTCCTTCACACCCATTAGCACAGAATCACATTTGCAGCTGTAATCATTGATTATTGCTCTATGCCCTCTGCAGAGAAGCCAACAATCGCAAGGCCATGCTATCTCCAGCTCAGTTGTGACCCGCTATACAAACATGGATTCGACTCTGCTCAAAGTATGCACTATACAAGAGTAATGTGCTGCAGAAAAAAAATACAGAAGCATAGCATCTCAGAAATAGCTAACATTCTTAGGAAATTGAAGATTATTTAAAATGTGAAATATGAACAGGAACTAAATCACTGACATGGGTTACCTTAAATTTATTTTTACATTCATTGTCCAGAAATTAACATGACTATAGTGCCTGATTGTACCCGTTTATAGTCTGAGACCCGGAGGGACCTGTCACACTTAAAGCCTTAAGAGCAGGATTGGTGCCTTCCCAATAGAAATCAGCCAATCTGTGACCCTAGATCCAGCTGTCTGCAGGTCTGACATTGTAAAGGCTGCAAGAACTTTCAATCCCTAACACTTGGCCAGTACACACTACAAGCTCGCTGACGTAAAACTTGGGGGCATATTATCAAGCAGGGCGATAGGCAATTATTGCTGCTTTAGTGGCCGTTTTTGCCCGCTAAGCGGCGATAATTCTATCGCCCTATTAGCAAGCTGTCGGTAACTGATGTTAGCGACAGCTTTTAGGCGATAGCGAGCGGTTTGGGGCCCGCTTTGCATGTCAGCGATGTTTATCTCTAATGACATGCAAAGTGGGCGTACCCAACCAGTTAGCGACTGAAAGCAGTCGCTAACATCGCTATCGCCTATTAGCAAGGCAGGCATAGCGATGGAAATATTCGCGCTAAGCGCGAATATCTCCAAATACTAACACCTGCCCAGACCAGTTCTTAGCCATGTTATCCAATGGGAGGTGGATAACATGGCTAAGAGCATTTTGTCGCTAATGCGTGAATATCGCTGTATTCTCAGCGATATTCACGCATTTCGCCGCTATCGCTGGATATTTCAGCAAAATGGAGAAAAACGTTGCTAATAGCATGTTTTCTCCACTAACATATCCAGGGATAGGCAGCGATAAAAAAATTGTCACTAAGCCTATTTAGCGATAATTATCGCTACTTGTTGGTAATATGCCCCTTGATTTTTCACTTTCACTTGGTGCTAAAGTATCAAACTGAGCCAAGTCCCATATACAGACTTCTTGTTATATAAATGTATCAAACCAATATAACATCAGTTTGCACCACGTTTGCCCTAGTTTACTGTTTGCTCAATTGCAAAGCATCAAAAAAATTTGGTCCTGCCACACTATTGGCCATATTTATGGGAAAGTAATGCAATGCAGTGCAGCAAATCACCTTGCTGCGTTCTGTTACAGGGAAAGGGCAGGGATTCACCGCATTTAAAAGAATACCGCATATTCCTGCCTTTATCCCTGCACCGGTGCCGTGCCTATCGCCAATGCAGGCACCCTTGCACCATAATGCAAGGGTGCCTGGATTACATGCAGGATTGTTTTTTGCAGGAAGTGGGACCTTCCTGCACAAAAACAATGCCCTTAGGCATGTTCCTTAATCTATGGGGCTCATTTATTTAGGGTCACTTTTACGCCGCTGGTGCGTCACTTTTTGTGACGCACCAGCGTAGTAAAAAATGTGCCTTGTTGCACCATATTTACAAAGTGACGCATCTAGGTAGATGCGTCACTTTGTAAACCCCTGCGCCACATTATACCTGCCACAGGTATAATGTATGCAAGGGGGGGCGTTTTGACGCAAGAAAGCGTCAAAGAAGTGACGCAATGAAATCTATAAGATTTCACTGCGCCATTTCTTGGACGCTAATGCGTCAAAATCTTACGCCTGCCTCATGGCAGACGTAAGACTGACGCAGGCACTAACAACGTGACTTGCCCATGTGAACGTACACATTGCTGGAGTTGCGTCACTTTTGCGCCTACAGATACGTCAGAAATACTGACGTATCTGTAACTCCTTGCGACATGATGCGTCATACTGTAAATATGACGCATCATTAGTGTCACAGGGAGAGCGCAGTGAAAAGAGACGCATCGCTGTTTTCACGCAGCGATGCGTCACTTTTCATAAATGAGGCCTTATGTGTGCTGCAACAGGAAGTAACAAGGAGAAATAAAGATGTTTCTCCTCAGAACTCCTTCCTTTGGAAGGCGTAATGTAGCATTTTGGCACATTCCCACGCTTACCAGTTCTGGTAAATCTGGGAATGTGTCAAAAACCATGGCAGTTGCATGGGAACACCCATGCACGCCCAGGGAACACATTCCCATGGCAAAGTAACGCAACTCAGCACATTACTTCAGTATTATCAAGCCACTCAGGGCTTCGCAAAGTGGCCTTGCGCGGCTTCATAAATCCCATTTTTTAGTTGAGTCGCGCATGCACCACGTTGCGTGGTGTAAGTGCAACGCAACTGGCCCCATAAATATGGCTCTATATACGCTATAATGAAAAAACGTCAGGGCAAAGCCACACCCCTCCAAAATGATTTTTTTAGCGAGGAAGTAGGCGATTATATAATGTTGGCGATTGAAGTAATGTATTTCTGTGCATGAACCCTCCCCATGCTCCAATAGGAAGAACATATTTTATCAGTACAGTTAAATCAATGTTACTAAACTTCACCAAGCAAATGTAGAAAACAGAAAGCTGCTGCCTGTTTGTCAACATTGCAGATTGATAGCATGCAGATGTTGCCTTGCTGGGGAGAGGATTGTTCGCTTTTTGTTTGATTAGGTATTAATATGCATTGGAAGAAATAATGCCGAGAGAGATTGCAACGTTTGGTAACAATCTGATAGAGCCTACCTGGTAAAAAAGGATGGGTATGGATCAAGATTGCCATCTTGTGGTCATTAATGAGAATGTTTGCTCGTGAAAGATAGTTTTTGTCTCTACGCGAATCTAGGAAGCTCCAAAATATTCGAGTAATTTAGGTTTTGCCGAACTACTAGGTACATTTCATGCGCGGTGCTGCAGCGACTAGCTTGCCCTCCCTATCTTGGGTATAATTATGGCCTCGTCCTAGCAGCCATTCCCAGTGCCACTCATCAGGTTTAAGAGTAACACAACACAAATGGGTTACTGTTGAGGCTCTTCCCTATTATACTACGTTGATATAAATGCAATTCACAGCTCACACAGTCCTACTTGAGCACCTACTCTAATTACTTGCTACGCGCCCAGTCTGCGCATGGAGATTCCCCTAGGCAAGATGCATTGCGATGCTACTGCCCCTCTCACCTTTTGCCCTGTTGTGCGGCTTTACAACGCGTGCTTTTACACCGCGTGCCGTTACAAGGCGGTTTTTTCCACGCAAGTCGTTACCACGACTTGTGTTGGAGGGGTGCGGATTTAGGAATTTTTTAATTTACTATTCTAACACCAGCCTACGTACAGTAGGGAAGGTGTTGGATAGTAAATAAAAAAAGTCCTTGTCCTGCAGCGCCCGCCAGCACAAGTCGTGGTAACGACTTGCGTTGAAAAAACTGCGTTGTAACGGCACGCGGTGTAACAGCCGCATTGTAAAGGCTGTTCCCCCTCTTGCCCCGGGGACAAGCAGAGGTCAGGTAGTTTGTCACGTAAAAAAAGCGCTGTCAGTCTGGTTGGGGTCTGTCTGTGGGGATACAGCCGAAACCCCTCCTGCTTTTAGAAGAATATTAAGGTTTGTATCTAGGGTTGCCACCATTCCAAAAGGAAAATAATGACCATTTGTTGTTGTTTTAGGAGCTTGCAAATGCCTGAACGTGACACTAAATAAAACTTTATACAAAATTGTGGGGCATATTCTCAAGAACGTGTGATAACCATCGCAAAATTAACTTAACACAACCTTCAACATCACAGTCTATCGCGGTAAAATGACACCGTGTTAACTAAGTATTCACAACACGGAGGCACTATACGATAGGCCCCCGACAACGCGTCAAATGGCTGCGATAAAGTCAACACGACGCAGCAAAAATGCGAAACATGAATGTAAGATAAGTTGCGATGAGGCCAATTGCGATACAAAAAGCACCGAAAACCAGCGGCAGCCCTGCAAATCCCACGCGTCTGGTGGGAAAATGCACTATAAAAGCTACAAAAATAACACACCAAAAACAATCCTGACTGAGTGCAGAGGAAAACACAAACCCCACAACCCCCACAGACCACCAGCAAGGAACAACAGGGTTGAGGAAGGCCATGGAGAAGAGGGAGAGGAAGATGGGGTGCAGTCTGCAGAAAAACCAGATCAGCATCACGGAGTTGACAGAACACTACCAACATCTGACCCACAAACAGACCACCGTGAATGCAGTTGGAGTGTCGAGGAGGCCAATGGAGGAGGTCAAGAGGTGCTGGCATGATGTGAAAATCTAAACCAGGTACAAAGCAGCTGCCAACAGGAAGGCAGCAACGGCGACAGGAGGTTGGAGTCCTGCGCCACAGGAGGAGCTGGAGGAAACGGCAGCCACAGTCATCAGTGTGGAGATGGTGCAAGGAGTCGGGAGTCCGGACACAGCTCGGGAGGACCTGACACAACATCAACAGGGTGAGTAACGACCAGGGACCAGGGACTGGGACTGCAGATATTATTTGGAACTGGCTACATGCACATGCGCCCGGCCCTTTTATTGGCAGGGCCACATGTACAGTGACACCTGCGCTGGATGTGTATGGGGTGAGTGTGAGCCAGCCCGTACGGGGTGGTTGGTGCTGGCAACAACTTGAACAGTGAACACCATTGAAATGGAAACTGTAAGCACCTGCATAACAGAGTCAACTGCTGAGCAACATGGAGGGAGCCTGAGCAAGTACAGAGGTCACTCAACATTCAAACAGAAGTGTCCGTGAGTTGCAGTGCACTGAGGTTGGGGCACTGGAACTGAGCATGCTCATGTGAATGAATTATCTAGAATTGGGTCCATTGAGATATTCCTGATGCAGATGCAGTGTGGAGTGTTAGACCTGCATCATCTTCCTCATCAACGTCCCAGGTCTCCCACACTGCCTGAGAAGACATTGCTGCGCAACCTCTCCAAAGCACAAAATTCAATAAGTAACGGTCCATGGTTTGTGGTACACTGAGTCAGTGGCACCTGGAGTGCTGAGTAGAGTATCAGGCAGATGATGGCATCCACGACAGGTGTGAGCAACTCTGTTAGTCTGCCAGTACCACTGTTTCGAATCTGGCAGATTGCGGTTGGAGGTGGTCCTGGCGATGGTAGGGTGTGCCTCCTGCGGTGATGCCATGTCCGAGTCGGGCAGGACTAGATTTGACGTGTGAGCCCTAGTGGACCGCAGTTGAGGCGGTCGGCAGCGGATAATGCAGGGCCACAGACACATGGCATTGACGACCCCAATGCCATGGTCTCAGTGGTCGTCCAATATTTAATCAGACAGGGTCCTTGACTTGAGCTGCACAGAGATAGTGGCCCCAGATGCACAGCGGCCGGCACAGGCGCACCGTCACGGGTCGGTGCTTGGCCCACTGAGGTAGGGCCAAGCAGACTGAGCGGGTCCTCAACAATATCCAAGGGGACTGTGACGGAGGGTCCTCCAGGGCATGATGAAGAGGGCAGTAGCCGTCCGGAAGCAGCAAATGGAGGAGTGGAATGCTACAGCCTCGTTGCCACCACCAATTCGGTATCAGCTACATGAGGATGAAAACGGCCCCCTAGTCCATAGACTCAGACGCCACCAAAATTCGACCAGAGAGTGTCCATGAATGTTGGGGAACAGACTTAGTGGCACCCGGGCTGAGAGAGGATGCGGACTGCGATGATGTCGGTACGCTGAAATGAACTCAGCCATTGCTAAATCAAGACTCTGTGACCTACTGGACTGCAGTGTAGGCCGAAGGCAGCGGTCAGCAGTGGCCCACAGCCACTTGACGTAGGCACCAGGGCAGTTGTCGGTAGTGTTCGATCACCTCCGTAACAATGATCCTTTTTTCCTTCCGACTACAACGTGTCATCCTCTTACGCCTCGCCTTGCATGCAATGATATGTACTCTGCCTTTGAAAACTCGATGCTCAGTTCCAATTATGTGACCTACTCAAGCTCAGCATAGGCCGAGGGCAGTAGTCTGGGTGGGCCCACATGCTTGTGTGGTTGTGATGCTATGCACAGACTTGGTTTCACCACATCAAATTGAGTATAGTGACATGACCTCAGCCACAATTAATGTTCTCTGCCATGGTAAGTTCCAAATGTGTGACCTACTTGTCTGCTGTGTCTACCGGTAGAGTATGTCAACGAGAAAGGAGTACTTCAGGCCTGTGTTGTGGAGGCCGTTATGGTCTGAGGAGGCTGTCAAGGTCACGGGTCACGACATCAGGCTTGGAGATTGCACCGGCACATGGTGGGCTCTCTTTGACACCCCGGTGTTGGCAGGTGGGCATTGAGGCCTGGTTCGGGGACCAGCATCCCGGGATGCAGCAGGTGCACAGGATCGCAGGCAACACCGTTCACGGCAACGACATTGGCCTCGTGGCTGGGTGAGAGGCGCAGCCCTGGCAGAGACATTGGGCATTCTGGAAGAGGACCACGCCCAGAGTTATGTGCCTTTTATTCATACCGCTACACTGGCCTGGCGTATGCCGGCCCGGCCCACTCCGGTCACGCTTGCGGGGGGGACGTAACAAGCTACATTTCTGCACTCTTTTTCACTGGCTGGGGTGACATGGTTGCATCCACTGTCCACTACACTCCAAACACCAGCGGTGTGTGTCGACATGGATATGTGTGTGGTCTGCATACTGTAGTCTGGCCCTCACATTCACACCACACTTGGCATTGTGTACATTCTCATTCATGGGTCACTTGCCTCCTTTATACATGCCTGGTCCCCACCTCTGCCCACATTCTGCTATTGTGTGGCTGAGGTGCCATGCCGTTGATGGCTGATGTACATGGCTGGCCCAGGTTCCCACAGTAAGTTGTGCTGTCATGTCTGGTGGGTGTACATGTTGTTTCGCATGTTGTATGTGAGCTTGTGACATGTGCATTTCCAGTGTTGTGAATTGCATGATTGTGGAGTTGAGGTGTGTGGTGTGTTCATTTGATATTTGCCAATGAGAAGTGCATTTCCGTGGGTGCAATCCTGGTAGCGCAGGTTGATGATGGACTGTCGGAAGATGTAGGGATCATGCACACTGCCTGGGTGGTTGGGGACGACGTTGGTGGAGATTCCCCTGTGGTCCAATATTGCCTGGACATTGGTGGGATGTGTGCAGTTTCTGTTGCACTTATTGTGTGCCGTGTTGCCAGGGGGCACAAATAGGACATGTGTGCTGTCATTTGCCCCTTGGCACGTGCGGGAAGCCAGTTGTGACGGAGACGCCTTGCTTGGTCTCCAGCTGTTCCTACGCAGTATGGGGGAAGTATAGATAGTGGGGTACCAAGCTGATAGTGTCATCCATGACCGTTGTGAGGGACTTTGATTGGGCTGGCTGTGTGACTCCTCCGTCTCAGACGGTTGTTGGTTGGAGGGTACCAGGGCCGTCATGTGCAGCACGGCCAGTAGCTTTGTCTGATGTGGGATGTTGGTTGTCTGCTGTGTTGGTACCATCAGCCTGTGGACAATGGTGGTCAGGATGTGGAGGATGGTTGTCCCTTTGAGCATGTAGTGGGCAATGTCATTCTCTTGCGTTGGGTCTGTGAGGTTGGTGCATTTTCTGAGGGTTTCTGTCTTTGTCTGCCTGCCTCAGTGTTGGCCCGGGGGCGTGGGTCCTGGGTGTGGTGGCGGTGGGTGTTGTGGCCCTGTTGGTGCTCCGCGCTGCATGCTCGTTGGATCTATGGCATCTGTTGCCCTTCAGGAGTGGCTCGGTCCTGGGCTCCCTTTTGTGGTACAGGCTGTCGTCCGACTTTACACCAAGTCAGAGCAGGTGTTAATTTCCTGCTGCTAACGTGCATTATCGCATGTTTTGAAATCTTATCGTCTAACTGGCTGGTCGTTGAGAATGTTGCGGAGTGGTGTTGTTGCGCCTTTTGGCACGGGAAAGCCTACTCTGCATCTCATTAGCGATAGTTGCGGGGGTCATCTGTGGCAATGTTTTGTGCGGCTGCAATCGCAGGTAAAGTGGTGATATGGGCTGTTAACACCAGCTTGTGAATGGGGCGATATATTTATCACCACTTTGGCTGCAATAAAGTGCAGTTAACTCGGCTATAAGTCCTTGAGAATATGCCCCTGTGCATATTCATTTCTAACATGACTTTTCTGCCTTTGTTTCTTCTAATTATAAGTCAAGGATCGTTAACACAGCTCCAGAACACTTTCTATTTATATTTGCTGTTTGAAGTGCACACAGATAAGGGCTAAAAATACTGTAGTTGTGGATGATTTTGCTTATTTTTGTACCTGCCGAGACATCGAAATACCAGTGGTGCCATAGAAAAACAGCCAGATGGCAGTCCTATTTGTGTCTCTCTGTTCTCACTCTTTTCACTGATAAGTCTGGCCTGCCCTGCCTTGCCACTGAATCGAGAGTTAATGATCTGTGATCTTCTACAGCTGAGAGTGTGCTTTTAAGTGTGCTAGACCAGTAATTCTTAAAATTCTGACTTCTGTGAACCCCAAATTAGTCTTTAACGGAACCTTGGGACTCCAATGAATCATTATTGGAGTCTGGAGACCACCACTAAATCCAATACCGGAAGCCCGGGCCACTGGCCAAGCTTTTTATTCTTTGAATACAGTAAACAAAAAAATAGAGAAACAAGCATTCATAAAACAGATACACAAATTATGAATTATTTTATTTCATTTGCAAACAAATATAAAAAAATCAACATTTTATTTGTAATGGGAAGCTTGGAGGTTTTCTAAATTCAAATGAGGCCACTCATTGTCCATAATATATTCTGTTTGATGGACTTGCACTGCTTCGATGAATCAGAGGGCACCAACTGAATTGTTAGCCTCCCATTTTAAATTCCTTCAAACTTACAGAAAGTTTACACATTTTCAATTTTTGCTTCTTTATTTACATAAACTCTATTAATCTGTTACTAATATTTAATTGTCTATGCAATCAGGGACACCCTGAGTAGGCTCCACAGACACTCAGGGGTCCCTGCACCACAGATTAAGAATCACTGTACTAGTTTAGGCCCTCATTACAATATGCTCAACACTGGGACAGATTTACCGCACAGTAAATTTGCATGAAAATTTACAGTTAGAGTGTGGCAAATCTGACCCATTACTGTGCAACTACGAGTTAATCCCCATGGAATTACCATATGAAACTGATTTTTCTGGTCAGTCATGCCGCATGAAATTCACAAGTCTGTAGATACATACATTTATCACCTGCTGTGAGCAAATGGTACATTTATGTAGAGACCACTGGTGATGGTGGAGGGTGATGAAGCGGAGTTGGGGAATAGGAGAGGGAAAGAGAAGATTATTTTGGGCAGTGGGAGCGTAACAATTGGGTTACTGGTTGAGGGGGCTGAAACCCTACTCAAGCAGCAACACCATTTCTTGTCTGGGTGAACTCACAAGCTAACCACCAAATTAACCTGTGCTTAACCCTTCGGTAGGTTAGCACAAAAGCAGTCAGGCTTACTTTTGAGGTAATGTATAAATTATTTATTCAGCCCTTCAAATAGTAATAAAGTTAAACACAAGACATCCCACACCAATTTAGAAAATAGAGTACCATGTAATTTATAACTAGTTCAAGATCAACACCACAACAATCCAATAAGTAGAATCGGAGCTATGCAATTTTAAAGATTTAAGTGACAATATTGCCAAAAAGCAAAGTGCCAAATGTGGTTATCTGGCTGTGCCAGACCAGGACAAAGTCACCAGTTCAGTCTGACCACAATAGAGAGTGGGCTGGATACATAGACCCTGTTAGGCCCACAGGACAAGAGTACCTTAAATCCTGGTTGGGGAGCGATGTAGAGTCCAGCATCGAGGATGCATTGCACAGCTCTGAATACTAGGTGTTGCGACGCTACAATTCAAGGTCCTTTGTCATTGTCAAGGATGCCATTGACGAACGTCTTGCGATGCGAAGCCCTGTGTCAAGGTGTGTTGCGCACTGATTGGTTCCGAAGAAGCAGCGGCGATTGAGAGACTGAGTCCTACATTGTCATTGAAGATGCTGTCAACGTGGGGCTTGCTATGTGAAGGCCTGTGTCATGGATGTGCATGAAGTGGGGGATCCTGGTAGAATGTATGATGGTACGACGAGTACCGTCACAACGCGTGCTGTTACAACGCGTCTTTTACAACGCAAGTCGTGACAACGACTTGCGTTGGGGGCGCGGATCGAGAATAGTATAATTTACTATTCTAACACCAGTCCCCGTGGACACTAGGGAAGGTGTTGGAATAGTAAATATACTATTCTTAATCCTGTAGCGCCCTCCAGCGCAAGTCGTGGTTACGACTTGCGTTGTAAAGGACACGTCGTGACAGCACTGCGTTGAAACATCAGCGGTGTAAAGGATGTTTCCCATCCTGGTAGGCTTTGGACGGTGATTTGAAGACCTGTGCCGAAAACGTACCATGCAGGGGTCCCAATGTGGTGTTTGGTGAGGTGATGCATTGTGTAATGTCTCCAATGTGGAGTTTCTGGTCAGCAATGCATTACGCTGCAGATCGATGCATCAGTTTTGCTAGGTTCGCATCTAGGGCTGATAGAGCACCTTGTGGCCAACTTCTAAGGGTCCAGGACAGGGGTAGCACCACAGGGAGGGAAGGACTCATGGCTGGCATAGTCCAGGTACTGGGTAAAATATGGTGGAAGCCTTTTCTATCCCTGAGGCTTCTGAACAGGACACCTGCACTTGGTGTCACTCTTGTAGGCCTGGGTTCAAGATGCAAAGGCAATCCTTTACGCAGGCAGGAGGGCAGTAGAACGGTAGGGCAACACAACAGGGCAGCAGAGAGGCACTTCTTCTGGCAGTAGGGCAGCACAGCAGTCCTTCTGGGTCCTTCAGGTCTAGATGTATACTGACAAGTTGGGGTATGAGATTCAGTAGTTTAACTGGTGCCCACTTTGAAGTGGGTGAAGCTTCTTAAGCATTCCTCCCCCAGAGGTGCTTGGAGTTCCCTGTCTCCCCACACAGGCCCCAGGGTGTCTGGGGTCACATTAGACTAGTGTCTAGTGCTCAGGCAGGGCCTTTGGGATGTGCACGTGTAGTAAGTGACAGCTCCTTCCCCTTGTTAACTTAGAGTGATGCATACTGCCAACACCTAGCTTCTCTTAGTTTCAATGTCTGGAAGCAATAAACAAAGACCAACTGCTAACTATATCTAGTCATGTGATTCAGGATAGAGCCCGCAAGCACCACATGGTTGGTACAAGAAAATTGCAGCTTTCTAACAGTAAAATAAAAGTGCAATGTTCCCAAGCTGAAATTATTCAATTAACACTTTTTCATAAGATGAAGTAATTTAATTGTCTTAGGCTTTATTATGAGTTTGGAGTCCACGGACCGTCAGACTTGCACAGTGGTGGCGGTCTTCCAACCGCCCCATTATGACCAGGGTGGTCGAGCACCCTGGGTCGACCACAAACACAGGGATCACAGATCCCTGGCAGTGGCGCTGCAGTATTGTGGTCGCAATATGCTTACCCCGCCATGCAATTACAAGTTTCCTCATGACACACTTTTCATGGTGGTGCGACCGCCATGAAAAGTGTGGCAGAGAGATAATAAAGGTTGCCCTACTGGGCCCCCTTGTGCCTCACACTATGTGGATGCACACATGGGGGCACAACATGTGCCCCCCTGTGTGCATGCACATTAGTGCCTGCACAACATGCACTGCAGCAGGTACTTCCTTTGGTGTTCCCATTGCTGTGCCTCTGCAAACTCGACTTGTGACACACTGCTGGTGGGGCGATGACGTCCTCTTGTGTCCTGAGGATCTCAGGACATAAGTGGACTTCATCCCCCAAACAGAAATGCGCCAAGAGGCATGTTTGCAGAGTGGTGTAAAAAGGGGGCATGGCCTTGGACCACCTCTCTGCAATCCAGCTGTGTGGCGCTTACTGGAGGTACCTGGTGGGCTAGTTGGCCCCCAGGGGCCCTCCGTACTCAAGGGAACTTAATCCCCCAACTTATAATGTGCCGGGGGGGCATTTGCCGAGTGGTGGAGAAAGGGGGTGTGGCCTTTGTCCACCTATCAGATATCCCACTGTGTGGGGCTTACTGGAGGTAAGAGTTAGGCTAGTTGGCCCCTAAAGGACCCCCAGCAGCAGAGGGGACTTCAATCCCCATCCAAGAGTGTCCCAGGGAGCACAATTGTAGAGTGGTGGGCAAAGGGGCATGGCCTGCACTGAGAACTTAGCAATCTGTGTGGGACTTACTGGTGGTAATAGGGGGGGTAGTTGGCCCCCAAGGGTGCCCTTGGGGGCCAAATACCCCTCTTGTTACCTCCAGTAAGTCCCACACAGTGGGATTGCTAAAATGTCTTCGGAGGCCATGCCTCCCTTTCTCCACCACTCTGCAAATGCGCCTCCTGGCAGACTACGGGAGTGGAGTGGATGTACGTTGTGTGCAGTGGAATGATGTGGTATGTTGTGCAGTGCAATTATGTGGATAGAAAGTATGTGGTATTTAGTGTATAGGAATTATGTAGAGTGGGATTATGCATTATGGAGAGTAATTATGTGGTATGATAGTCTTTGTTGTGGAGTGGTAACCTCAGGTTTAGTCTTCCTCATTTCCATAGAAGCTCAACTATGACCTCAGTGAGACAAAAAAATGGAATCACTAAGGAGCACTTGTGGAGCAAGTCAGAGGTATGAGCAGGGTCACTGAAATTATGTGACTGTTTAGCTGCACCGACTTTCGCACAATTATACATTTTCAGCATTAGACACATAATACATCATCTGCACCCTAATCTGCAGATTTGAACAAAACAAAACCTTGTTTCTGCCTCAAACGGCTCAAACGTTACCAAAAATGCAGCGACAAGCTTTACAACGTGGTGAAAGGCCCTTTGCAAACCTAAAATGGTCACCTGTTACTTATTGCTAAATGTGGGTGTTAAATTGGTAGTAATGGTGTGCAAGCCACTGTTGCTTCCCTCTGCACTTCTCTTGCCTCTTCCTGCATTTCTGTTGCTCCTTTCTGCATGTTTCTTTCTTTTTCTGTACTTCTCTTGACCCCATTCTGCAAATCTCTTGTACTTTCTGCTCCTCTCTTCCCTTTTTCTGACGTCTGTTGCCTCTTTCTGCACCTCATTTGCTTTTTTCTGTACCTCTCTTACTTCTTTCTGTACCTTTTGCCTCTTTCTGCACCCCTATTCCTTCTTTCTGCACTTCTTTTGTTTCTTTATGCACCTGTATTACTTCTTTCTGTACCCCTCTGGCCTCTCTCTCCACCCCCTACCCTCTTTCTGCTGTTCTCTTGCCTCCTTCTGCCCTTTACTTGCCTCTTTCTGCAACTTTCTTGCCTCTTTCTATACCTCACTTGCTTCTTTCTGTACACCTTTTGCCTGTTTCCACACCTCTATTCCTTCTCTGTGAAACTCTCTTGCCTCTTTCTACATCTCTCTTCCCTCTTTCTGCACCACTCTTTCCTCTTTTTGTACTTCTGTTGCTTCTTTCTACGCTTCTCTTGCCTCTTTCTGCACATTTCGTGCCTCTTTCATCACCTCTGTTGCTTCTTTCTGCACTTCTCTTCCTACTTTCTGCACTCCTCTTGCCTCCTTCTGCACCTCTGTTGCTTCTTTCTGCACTGCTGTTGCCTCCTTCTGTATTCCTCTTTCCTCTTAGAGCACCACTTTTGCTTCTTTCTGCACCTCTCTCCTTTTTATGTACCCCTCTTGCCTCTTTGTGCACATCTGATGCTTCTGTTTACACTTCTATTGCCTCTTCTGCATCTGCCTTGCTTCTTTCTGCAGCTGACTTCCCTCTTTCAGTCCCTCTGTAGCTTTTTTCTGCAGATCTCTTGTCTCTTTCTGCACCTCACTTGACTGTTTTAGCATCAATGTTGCTTTTCTCTGCAGATCTCTTGCCTCTTTCTGCACCCCTCTTTTCTCTTTCTGCACCTCTCTTGCCTCGTTCTGCACCCCTGTTCCCTCTTTCAGCACCTCTCTTGACTCTTTCTGTACCTATATTGGCTCTTTCTGCACTTCTCTTGCTCTTTCTGCACCCTTCACGCCTCTTTCAGCACCTCTCTTACTTCTTTCTGCTGCACCACTCGTGTCTCTTTCAGCACCTCTGTTGCTTCTTTCTAGATTCCAGTTCCTTCTTTCTGTACCCCTCGTGACTCTTTCTGCACCACGGTTCCCTCTTTCTGCACCTCTGTTGGTTCTTTCTGCACTGCTCTTGCTTCTTTCTGCACCTCACTTGCCTCTTTCTGCACTCCTCTTGCTTGTTTCTGCACCTCTGTTACTTCTTTCTGCATCCCTTCTGCCTCTTTCTGCACCCCATTCCCTCTTTCTGTATCACTCTTGCCTCTTTCTGTACCTCTGTTGCTTCTTTCTGCACTTCTCTTGCCTCTTTCTGCACACTTCAAGGCTCTTTCAGCAACTCTGTTGCTTTTTTCTGTACTTCTCTTCTTTCTGCACCCCTTGTGCCTCTTTCAGCACCTCTGTTGCTTCTTTCTGCACTCCTCTTCCTTCTTTCTGTACCCCTCTTGCCTCCTTCTGCACCTGTTGCCTCTTTCAGCACCTCTGTTGGTTCTTTCTGCACTGCTCTTGCTTTCTACACCTCACGTGCCTCTTTCTGCACTTCCCTTGCTTCTTTCTACACATCTGTTGCTTCTTTCAGCAATACTCTTGCCTTTTTCTCCACTTCTCTTGCTACTTTTTGCACCCCTCCTGCCTCTTTCTGTACCTCTCTTGCCTCTTTGTGCACCTCTCCTACCTCTTTCTTTACCCCTGTTACCTCATTTTGCACCTCTGTTGGTTCTTTCTGCACTGCTCTTGCTTATCTTGCACCTTACTTGCCTCTTTCTGCCCTCCTGTTCCCCGTTTCTGCACCTTTCCTGCATGTTTATGCACTTCTCCTGACTCTTTCTGCACCTCTCAGTTAGATGTAGTTTTAATCCCCCTGCCTTATTATGTACTAGGGCCTTACAGGGGAGGTCATGCAAATCACAGGGGGTACCGCAACCCATAGTGTACCCCAGTGTAGGTAGGTGTTTTCACTGTATTCTAAGTGCCTTTCAGCATAGCACTGGCTAGGTAAAAGATGTCTGGCAGGCAATACCTTAAACCCTATCATCTATTTCATCATTTAAACTGTGTAATGTGGTGCATTACTAAAGTGACTGCTACTAACAAACTACGTGCTTTCAATAACATAGCAGAATTGAGAATTGGACAAGCTGAGATGCTCAAAAGAGGACAATCACCTGAAACCTGTGATCTGGGCACTAGTTCTTGAATAACCACATAATGCTACTTTTCATTGTATTTTTTGAGCAGCTAGATGTCCGTGTGGTACCTTCCGCATGTTGGTAAACTGGATGGCAACACTATTCTGCAAGCCCTCATTAGGATTAAAGTGAATCCTATCTGCCACACAAAAAATGATGGCGAGCATCTTTCTTCACAGCGGCATGGGATTAAAGTTAATCCTATCACCTACACAAAACTGTTTCACCGTACGGCATAATGCACATCGGGGTTAAAGTGAACCCTATGACATACACGAAAGTGGATTGTCTATAGAATTCTTCACCTCCTACATGGAGATTAAAGTGATTTCTAACGGGATGATTAGCACCATTTTTCACAGCCCCACACTGGGATTAAATTGCTTCCTGCCTCATACACGAAACTGGATGTACTGTATTAACCGGCACAAACCACTTGGGGATTAAAGTGGTCCCTGTCACCTTCATGAAACAGGATGGCCCACATCATTTTGCACACTTGTATTGGGAATGTTGGGAATAGATGGCTGTATGGCAAATTTACATAAAGCACACCGGTAGGAAATAACAGGTTAAGGCCAGGTAAGTGTTTGGTATATAGTAAGTTAGTGATTAGTGAACCTGACGGATGAAAAAAAACGGAGAGGGAATATCATTTTAACACTACCTTGGCTCTGAATAAATGTTTTAGTGATAGCAATTTCGTCTTGGGTTTATGGGTGGTGTGTGTCGGTGTGCGGAGGCATTGTTCTTCAGTCTATAGATTTAAGAGTACCAAATGTACTATATAAGAAAGACATTATTCTGTGTTAGATGAAAGTGACAGACATGTTGCCCCATCCAGTCTTTTTGTCTGTCAAAGTGACTGGAAAAGTACTCAGCCATTAGTCAGAAGAATCCCTTCTTTCAATATAACTGTGCTCTCTCATGCAAAAGTAAATTGTTCACCCTTCTGTTGTTAATAAGACATTTTTGTGTGCTAGTTCGTAAGGCATGAGTACATGGTTTGACTCGACTATAGCTATCACGTCTTTCTTCCCAGTCTATGTCGTCTGTCCTTATTTGAGGTGCATGTAGCCTCATCATGTATGCTACTGCTCTGAGAAATCTAATCCTGCTTACTATCATTTGCTTAACGTTTAAAACGTTTTTGCTGCTTCTCCTTGTGTTATAAAGCCATATCATTTGTGCTAATTCAGAATTTACCATGCCAAGTCTGTATTGGATGTCATTGATAACAGCAACTGAAGGGATGAAGAGCGAGGACTGATGAGTGTCTGGTAATAAACATTAACAGTGGTCCAGCTAATTTTTTTATTTGTTTTCCTCATATGACCTCCGTAGCTACTGCCACCTCATGACCTGACCGCCACTGGCGCAGATAGCTTTTGGTGGATACTTAGGGCCACATTAGGATCCCGATGCAAAAAGGGACCGCCCACCATAAGGGCGGGGGTCCTGTAGGGGACATTAGGATGCGCCCACCACAGTGGTGGGAGCATCCAGCATTCCTGACATTGTGGCGGGTGGTGTAGTCAGCCCCACCCGCCACAATGCCAGGAAGGCATGTTGTGCACTTCCATGCACAACATGGCAGGTACCGCGCGGTGCCTGCCATGTTGTGCATGGAAATGCTGGGGGGTACCATGGTACCCTCCATGTGCACCCCCCACCCCCCAAAATCCCTGGGGGCTCGCTACGGGCCTCCAATGTTATAAACCACCTGCCTTCATCCCCGCCCTCATAGTAATATGGATGGCGGTGTCTACCAGACACCGCCACCATATAATCTGCTTTTCCGCCTGGTAGGCAATCGAGCGGATTGCCTACCAGCGGAAAACCGTTGGACGGTCTTCTCGTCCGCCGGGGCCCCCCCGCCATGGTTAAGTTGGGGGTGGGAAATTAGAGGCGGGCGGTGGTTTTTGCCGGGCGGATTGGCACCCTCATACGGGCGGTGGCAAACCGCCCGTTATCATAATGGGCCCCCTAGTCTCAGCTGATATATATTCTAAATGGGGAGTGCCCGTCTATACTCAACTTGAGCTGACCCAGAGGTATTATTCATTTGAAGATGTCATAAATCCAGGTCTAACCAGTTTAAATCCATAATCTATAATCTACACTCTAATCAAGGGGTGGTCATCCAACCAATTCCAGAACAGCCCAGGATCAATCCTGCCCCTAGAAAGATTAACCCTCTGGTCTATGGCGCGATAGTATTTAACAGAATTCCACCAATCATTCCAACAAGGAGGCGTTTCCTGTGCCACAACAGGCATATCTCCCTCCTTGCCAACAATATCAGGTAAAACACCAATTTGCATTGGGACCCAGACTGAGGTCGTATCCCACCAGGCATAGCTACCACACCCAAAAAAATGAGAATTGGGCTTACCTCCATTTCTACACCTATAGAACCATGGAAATGGTCTTACCAACATCCTACCAAAATGTGTGTATTCTGGGACAGGACATGAATATATGGACATCGTCCGCACTCTGAAAACCGAACCTCCAGCAGCTTGCTGCATCTCCACCCCTCACTTTAGAGACCTTAAGCGGGGTTCAGTATATCCTATGAAGTGTGAAGAAATGATTCCTTCTGAGAGCAGCAGATGTAATCACTGAATAAAGCATGTCAATAGATATTTGCCATAACTCCTTCCATTCTTCGCCTGGCAAGTAATTCTCCCAGACCCGGCACGGTTTGTCCATTCTTCTTTCTGCTGCAGTCAGAAGATAGGCATACCATAGGGCAACTTCTTTCTTCCTTGGGGATTGATTTTGCAAATCAAACTCCATATCATAATCCAGACTACACGACCAACTTTGAGATTTACACCATGACGAAAGCTGGTAGTACTGGTGAACAACCTTTACAACGAAACTTTTACAACGCACTACCATTACAACGCGGTCATTACAACGCAAACCATTACAACGCATTGCGCTGGGGGGCGCTCTAGGATAGGGAATAAGTTTAATTTACTATCCAACACCTTCCCTAGTGTCCACGGGGACTGGTGTTGGAATAGTAAATTAAACTTTTCACTATCCAGCACCCCAAAGCGCTATGCGTTGTAATGGATTGTGATGTAAAAACCGCGTTGTAAAGGCAGGCGTTGTAATAGCCTGCGTTGTAACGTCATACATCCGGTAGTACTTAAATCTGGACAGAGTTCCAGCAGTGGTTTGATTCCAGAACTCCCGAGGAAGACATTTGCTGTCCTCTACCAGATCCCCCCATACTAAGACTCCTTTTAGTGGGTAAGCTAGGGCATCTAAAAGGCACTCCGGCGTTCCAGCAAAATCCCACACCGTGGCCCATTCGCTGTAGTAAGAAATCCCCAGACAGACTCGACAATCCGAGCCGCCATCCCCAGCGTTTTCAGACAAACCTTTTTGTAGAATTTGGGGGAGCCAAATTTATACATAAAACCAGATTCTCCTACCCCCTCCAACATGGATTTGAACATAATACCAGTACGAGAATCATCTGGAGAATGCAATAACATCCAAGCGTTCTTTAGTTGATAGGCCCAACAGTAAAGCTGAAAGTCAGGTAAACCCATACCACCCTGTGTGAGTTTGCGCCCAATTTTGTTCCAGGACACTCTAATCCCCTTTCCTTCCCAAATAAAAGAGGAAATCCTACCATGGATTTTAAGGATCTCAGCTTTTGGAAATTCCAAAGGTATATTATTAAAAAGATAAGAATACTTTGGGAGAACACACATCTTAATCAAATAGGCTGTATTGCGATAGTGGTATGTTCTGCCATCTTTTTAAAAGAATCTCAACTTCCCTTGAAATTCTATCTAGATTCACCTTTGGATATCCTACGGTCTTGAGTTATTGTGATCCCGAGGTATCTTAGTTCTGTCTCGTATGCTTCCCCCTGATTAGCCATGTTCCAAACTATGACCTTAGTTTTATCTTTATCTATCTCATAACCTGAGAACTCCCAAAAGCATCAGTTTCCTGTATAAGCTTATGCAAGGTAGTATCTACACAAGATGAAAACAGAACTAGATCATCCGCGTAAATAGCCAAGCCCACCCACTTTAAATGGAACGATCTTTTCATTTAACCTTAAACTCTGAGCGAAAGGCTCCAGGTAGATATCAAATAAAATGGGAGACAATGGACATCCCTGCCTTGTTCCACGTTCACCAACGGGGATAGGCTACCATTGACTAAAATGTAAGCACGTGTGAGCTATAGAAATTTTTTATTACCTCTCTAAAGCCCGAGGTAAAGCCCATGACATTCAAGGTCCTGTCTAGATAATGACAGTTGACCCGGTCAAAAGCTTTGGCCACATCAACTGTAATATTTGACAGAGGGCAACCCAAAGACAACACCAGGTCCACTGAACCGATCAAAGTATAAACCAACTCTGACATTTGCCTACTCGGAAGAAAACCCTTTTGGTCTTCATGGATTATCTGAGGTATAATTTTACAGAGCCGTTTATTCAAAATCCCTGCAAATACTTTATAGTCCACGTTTAGTAATGAGATTGAACGGTATAATTGACACTCCAAAGGGTCCTTATCGGGCTTCAATGTCAGGGTGATAACTGTGTCTGACCATGACTCAGGTAGTGGACAAGTACCCTTTAATATTTAATTAAACAACTTTAACCAGACCAGTATAATTTATTCTTGCAGCATATAATAAACCTCGATCGGAATTGTATCTGGGCCAGCAGCTTTCCCCTTTTTAGCCAGGTTTAACACTTCCAATATCTCTCTCCCTGATATGTCTTGAGAGAGAAATTCTTGACTTGCCTCTGTTAACCGCGGCAATAATTTCTCCTTGAGCCAGCTATCTGTGAGCTTGTCCACCCCCTTGAGAACTTCATGATATAGATCTTGAAACAACCCTGTGAAAACCTGTGCTATTTCATCCTTTTCCTCCGTCAGTTGTGTTCCCATCTTGATCTTACTAAAATACATGCTGGCTCTATCGGACCTTGCTTTCATGGCAAGAAGCTTACCGCAGTTCTCTCCTTGATCAAACTCCCTCATTTTGCTTAACTCCCACTTTTGGCGCACAATTTCTTCAGTTTTAAGTTTAAATTTTAGTTGACACTCCTCCACTTTCTTTACACACTGCTCTTTCCCCTGGTCTTCAGGAGGTCTCGCCCTTAGCTCAGCTTCGGCCCTCGCTATCTGCAGTTCTAAATTGGCCAATTCTTCCCTCTCTGACCTAGCCCACACTGAGACTGCCCCGTTTAGTATCCCTCTAAGCAACGCCTTAAAGGCATCCCAGACAATATACAGTGGAGCAGACCCAAGATTGTTTCAGATTCAAACTTCAAAAAGCTTGGCGTCCAAGATAGTAGGAGAAACCTTCTATTCAGTGTCCATCTCCTTATTGAAAAATCCAGAGGAAAGTCTAGATTGAATACCAAAGCACCATGATCCGATAAATGAATGGGCATGTATTTAATTAAAGGACCCTCTGTATTTCCGCCTGCTCCACAAATCCATAGTCTAATCTGGAATAGTGGGAGTTCTTTTTACTATAAAAAGGAATACTCCTTTACCTCACTATGGGGGTCATTAGGATGACGGGCGGACTTTGCCTGCCCGTCATCCTAGAGGTAAAAGGGACCGCCCGCCATAAGGTTGGGGGTCCCGTGGCCAGCATTATGATGCGCCCGCCACAGTGGCGAGCGCATCCAGCATTCCTCCCATTGCCACAATGGCAGGAAGGCATGCTGTGCACTTCCCATACACAGCATGGCAGGCACCGCGCAATGCCAGCCATGCTGTATATGGAACTGCCCCATGTGCACCCCCCTACCCCCCCGGAGTCCATGGGGGCAAACTCTGCATGCTGCCACAGAAAGGCATCTGAAGAACTCATACTAATATGGCTGGCGGTGTCTGATAGACACCGCCACCATATAAACCCTTTTATGCGGCGGACGGTCTTTACGTCCACCGCGGACCCCCCAGCCATGTTAACATGGCAGGGGGTCTATGCAGCAAGGATGGCGGGCGGATTGCCCCCGCCAGGCCGGCGGTGGCTACCGCCAGCCTGGCGGGGGCAATCCGCCCGCCATCCTAATAGGGCCCCATGTTTTTTTCTCCACACATCACATAAGTCGATATTTTTCAAGATGTTGAGGAGATGCGCTTTTATACGAGGGACTGCTATCTGAGTGCGAGGGGAAGACCTATCTAACCTATTATCTAAGAGTACATTAAAATCTCCAGCCAGGATCAGCGGAGCTTCAAAGTCAGCAAGGGCCAAACAGAGAGTATTCAGGGGGGAGAAATAATCTTTGTTAGGCCCATAAAAGCTAACCAGGGTCTGTTTAACCCCCCTAAATGTAATCCCAACAATGACCCAACGTCCTCTGCAATCTACCTGGGACTTGGTTATCTCCACTCCAGAGTTTCTTTTTAATTTTTCTCGCAGTGCCTTTAGAACAACATTGCTGAACCGAAGCTACAATTGTGTCCACCTATTTATATTTACCGAATAGTGCCTTGCACTCTGCTTGCATAAGATGAGTCTCCTGAAGCAAAAGGAGTTTAGCTGAGCTATTCCTTAAATACTGACGAATCAGACGTTGTCTTCTTATTACTCTCAAGCCATTAACATTCCAGCTGAGACATTCAAGTTGTTGAATCCCTACCTGGTTGGTTCTATCCCCAAAAATAAGTCTGGTTCCACCTTCTGCAGTGGTCTAGCTAATTGTCTTTTTTGATTGTTTTGCATTTGTTCATTCACTGAGTGGGGGGCTTTTGGGTTTCTCTGGAGACTACAATTCTCAGACTATAAAGGAGAAATCCACTCCTCCTTTTTATGGATGGGAGATGACTGCCAGCAGTTGGATAGTTCTCAGTTAAGAGACCCTTCTCGCATTGTTAAATTTTTCAACACTTCGAGGGTACTGTGTCACAGCTTGAAAAGTACATGACACAAATCAGATCTGCTCTTTTAATAAAGGGACACTCCAGTTTTCAAAGCAGATGATGCCCAGAGTGCCTTTGTGCTGACAGCCATTACTCTGAAATTGTCCCGCTTGGTTCAGCTCTGCAACAACGTCATCCTTTTCAACTCAGAGGTGGAAGCTTATACGTGTTTTGGATTTTGTCACTTTTTTTTGCAGATGTAGAAATTGTTGCGTATATAGTTAGGTTTCTCAACGAAGGAACATCCCGCAGACAAACACCATCTCTCCTCCTATTTAATAATTTTTTCCCCAAAAAAGTCGACAAATTTCAGTCTTTTGGGATATGATTAGGATATAGGTTGTCGGTTGAGGTTATATGCATAAATCCTTTGAGTTCAGAAAGATTACACGACGTAACCGTGAAGTCTAGGGTGGAGCATAAACTTTATCTATCGTTCCAAGGAAATGGTCAGTAGGAAAGAGCTATCCTCCACACTCCACACAGCATAGGCCAACAGTATGGGGTGGGTGGATATGACTCCCAGCAGTGTCCAGACATATGAGAGGTAGGTGGATATGACTCCCAGCAGTGCCCAGAAATATGAGGGGTGGGTGTATATGACTCCCAGCATAGGCCAACAGTATGGATATGGGGTGGGTGGATATGACTCCCAGCAGTGTCCAGACAAATGAGAGGTAGGTGGATATGACTCCCAGCAGTGTACAGACATATGAAGGGTGGGTGTATATGACTCCCAGCATAGGCCAACAGTATGGATATGGGGTGGGTGGATATGACTCCCAGCAGTGTCCAGACATATGAGGGGTGGGTGTATATGACTCCCAGCATAGGCCAACAGTATGGGGTGGGTGGATATGACTCCCAGCAGTGTCCAGACATATGAGGGGTGGGTGCAGAGGACTCCCAGCATAGGCCAACAGTGTGGGGTGGGTGGATATGACTCCCAGCAGTGTCCAGACATATGGGGGTGGGTGTATATGACTCACAGCATAGGCCAACAGTATGGAGGTGGGTGGATATGACTCCCAGCAGTGTCCAGACATATGAGGGGTGGATGTAGAGGATTCCCAGCACAGGCTGATTGGCTTGCTACAACTTCAAGAAAAAGTTTGCTGTCCCTTTGTCCTAAAGTAGTCATTGTTGTGTTATTATTATTATAAAACACACATTAATAAATGCATTTTGACATCTTTTTTATAAATTCAATTTTTCTTCTTCTTTGGATACTACACGTCAATAGCAGATACCACAAAAAAGATCTTTTTATAACATCATGTTTTGCACGTTATCATTTTCAAAGCATAATTTAGCATTTCACTCTGAAATACATGTTTACCACATAAACGTTACAGGAAGCTGCAAGGTTGCATAATATCGAATATTACTAAATATGCATATTAGCATGTCAGAAGCTTCATTATGCAGACATTTATTTAAATGTTAATGCATATTAGAATATTATTGTCACATCACTCTATGTTAGCTATATTTTGTTTCTTTTCATATCACGTAAATTCATACATGTGTACTTATCATTGTTTCTCTCTTTGTTTCCATTTTCGTATTATCATTCTCAAACACTCTGCATGCTTTTACGATGCAGTATGAGGTCTCACATTTTTCGACGTAGCCAGTTAACATGTTTTGATCAAAAATATTTGTAGTATATACCTTTCATAGTGAGAATTGACAAAGGCAACCATAATTTAACATATACTCTCCATCACTAAGGCATTTACAAAGCTGACTGTTTCACTCACTGATCACTGTCATGAGAGACCAATTGACATTGTCAACATTTGTTGTTTTAAAAATATAGCGGTGCAATTCCTTGACTGACAGAGTCAATTTCTTCCCATAGAAAGTGAGGTATACTGATATTGAAGCACTTTAAGCTACTACCATAGAATGAATGTAGTCATCTTTTTTTGCAGATGTAGAAATTGTTGCATATATAGTTAGGTTTCTCAACGAAGGAACATCCCTCAGACAAACACCATCTCTCCTCCTATTTATTAATTTTTTCCCAAAAAAAGTCGACAAATTTCAGTCTTTTGGGATATGATTAGGATATAGGTAGTCGGTTGAGGTTATATGCATAAATCCTTTGAGTTCAGAAAGATTACACGACGTAACCGTGAAGTCTAGGGTGGAGCATAAACTTTATCTATCGTTCCAAGGAAATGGTCAGTAGGAAAGAGCTATCCTCCACACAAACAACTGTAAAACCCAGAGAGCTAAAGTTAAGTGAAGAAACGGCAAAGGAAAACAGTCTTTGGTCACGGTATAGATTTTGCATATGCGGCGATTAGGAACATCTTAAAATGGTGAAAACAACTATACAAATTGCTGATAGAGAAGATACACAAATGCAGAGGATTCTCTCACATAACGTGCAGTAAACATTTGACATATGGCACCTTTTAGGGCAGTCTACCACATTACTGTAGTGCATATTAGTCAATTAGGTGGATGGAGGGGGAGCACTATTTTTTATAAATCAGCGGGATATAACACTTCACTGGACAATTATGAGCCTACCCAATCATTAAAGAATTTATTAAGTGCTAATATACTATCCCCTGATGGATTTTATATACTTTGTTTCTAATAATGATTTTATGATAACTTGTATTTTTACTGTTGGACTGTTTGAATGATTATGCTTTTATGATACTTGTTATCGAACTAAAGCTATTTGACTGACTCATGAGCCTATCCAGAGGAAGGTGAGCAGGCATGTGACTCTGTGAAAGACAGACGTGCTTGAAAACGTTAGTTACAACTAATTAACATTTTCTTTATGGTACCAAATGGCATTTTATGGATATGACATATCACAGTAGGATAGTGGTCTTCAAATATATTAATGTTGTGCCCCCCCACGCACTGAAAAATAAAACAATCAGTGCCCCCTCACAATTATTCAGAATTCTATTAAATTGGCATTGTTTAAATATGCCTAGACTTATTTAAACATTGCAGTTAATTTCTGTTACCATTTTAAAAATGCAATTTATTTCATGGTTGCCAAACATAGTATTCTCGTCAGGCAGGCCTTATTAATGTGTAAAAGTATTCACAGTGTGATTATTAGAAATGGGGGTGGGGGTCTTGAAGAATATTTGGTGTCCCTCCCTTTTGTCACATACTGCCAGCTAGGATACAAATGACAAAAGATGTTAGTAATGGCCCAATACTGAGCAACTTTCTGCCGCTAATTTTGTTCTGCTTACAACAAAGCACAGTTATCAGCATTATGCTTCTTTTTGTTTTTTAAACTCTTTTTATTGAAGCAGTACTCATGCAGCTCGTACAGGAAAGGAACTCACATTATGGAGCCGATTCCGATTCGGTAAAATCCCCTACGATTTGCCGTACGGAGCGTTTTTCCAGTACGAATCGTACAGCCTCAGCGTCCCCGTACGTACGATTAAGTACGATCCAAACCCAAAGCAGATCTCTGTACGAATCGTACCAAACACCGTACGACAAAAAACTACATACGATTTGTATTCACGCAGTATGCTACGTCCATACGTAAACAAGCAGCAGTTTCCGGCCCAACAAGCATGATTCGTGTCGGCGACACTCCGTAGGACCCTTTTTCTACGGGAGCTCAAAAGGTCCGTAAAAGCAGAGTCGGGCCCAAAACGCACCCCCGGTACGCAACATACACACCATGATCCCCACCGTCCGTGTCATCCCAGTCCTGTACGCCTACGACCTGGTGCACAGAAACCGATGACGGCGCAGACGGTGAGTAAACGTACCTCAACAACGGAAGTGTACTTGTACAGTTCGTCTGACACGCTCGCCTGTACCACCATTGCAATAGTGATACGAGCCGCACATACGCCATGAATGTTAAGGTACGGTGCGGAGGGTGGGTGGATATGACTCCCAGCAGTGTCCAGACATAAGAGGGGTGGGTGTATATGACTCCCAGCATAGACCAACAGTATGGGGGTGGGTGGATATGACTCCCAGCAGTGTCCAGACATATGAGGGGTGGGTGTATATGACTCCCAGCATAGGCCAACAGTATTGGGGTGGGTGGATATGACTCCCAGCAGTGTCCAGACATACGAGGGGTGGGTGCAGAGGACTCCCAGCATTGTCCAGACATATGAGTGGTGGGTGTATATGACTCCAGCAGTGTCCAGACATATGACGGGTGGGTTTATATGACTCCCAGCATAGGCCAACAGTATGGGGGTGGGTGGATATGACTCCCAGCAGTGTCCAGACATATGAGGGGTGGGTGTATATGACTCCCAGCATAGGCCAACAGTATGGGGGTGGGTGGATATGACTCCCAGCAGTGTCCAGACATATGAGGGGTGGGTGGATATGACTCCCAGCAGTGCCTAGACATATATGGGGTGGGTGTATATGACTCCAGCAGTGTCCAGACATATGACGGGTGGGTGTATATGACTCCCAGCATAGGCCAACAGTATGTGGGTGGGTGGATATGACTCCCAGCAGTGTCCAGACATATGAGGGGTGGGTTTATATGCCTCCCAGCATAGGCCAACAGTATCGGGGTTGGTGGATATGACTCCCAGTACTGTCCAGACATATGAGGGGTGGGTGCAGAGGACTCCCAGCATAGGCCAACAGTATGGGGGTGGGTGGATATGACTCCCAGCAGTGTCCAGACATATGAGGGGTGGGTGCAGAGGACTCCCAGCATAGGCCAACGGTATGGGGGTGGGTGGATATGACTCCCAGCAGTGTCCAGACATATGAGGGGTGGGTGTATATGACTCCCAGCATAGGTCAACAGTATGGGGATGGGTGGATATGACTCCCAGCAGTGTCCAGACATATGAGGGGTGGGTGGATATGACTCCCAGCATAGGCCAACAGTATGGGGTGGGTGGATATGACTCCCAGCAGTGTCCAGACATATGAGAGGTAGGTGGATATGACTCCCAGCAGTGCCCAGAAATATGAGGGGTGGGTGTATATGACTCCCAGCATAGGCCAACAGTATGGATATGGGGTGGGTGGATATGACTCCCAGCAGTGTCCAGACAAATGAGAGGTAGATGGATATGACTCCCAGCAGTGTACAGACATATGAAGGGTGGGTGTATATGACTCCCAGCATAGGCCAACAGTATGGATATGGGGTGGGTGGATATGACTCCCAGCAGTGTCCAGACATATGAGGGGTGGGTGTATATGACTCCCAGCATAGGCCAACAGTATGGGGTGGGTGGATATGACTCCCAGCAGTGTCCAGACATATGAGGGGTGGGTGCAGAGGACTCCCAGCATAGGCCAACAGTGTGGGGTGGGTGGATATGACTCCCAGCAGTGTCCAGACATATGGGGGTGGGTGTATATGACTCCCAGCATAGGCCAACAGTATGGAGGTGGGTGGATATGACTCCCAGCAGTGTCCAGACATATGAGGGGTGGATGCAGAGGACTCCCAGCACAGGCTGATTGGCTTGCTACAACTTCAAGAAAAAGTTTGCTGTCCCTTTGTCCTAAAGTAGTCATTGTTGTGTTATTATTATTATAAAACACACATTAATAAATGCATTTTGACATCTTTTTATAAATTCAATTCTTCTTCTTCTTTGGATACTACACGTCAATAGCAGATACCACAAAAAAGATCTTTTTATAACATCATGTTTTGCACGTTATCATTTTCAAAGCATAATTTAGCATTTCACTCTGAAATACATGTTTACCACATAAACGTTACAGGAAGCTGCAAGGTTGCATAATATCGAATATTACTAAATATGCATATTAGCATGTCAGAAGCTTCATTATGCAGACATTTATTTAAATGTTAATGCATATTAGAATATTATTGTCACATCACTCTATGTTAGCTATATTTTGTTTCTTTTCATATCACGTAAATTCATACATGTGTACTTATCATTGTTTCTCTCTTTGTTTCCATTTTCGTATTATCATTCTCAAACACTCTGCATGATTTTACGATGCAGTATGAGGTCTCACATTTTTCGACGTAGCCAGTTAACATGTTTTCATCAAAAATAATTGTAGTATATACCTTTAATAGTGAGAATTGACAAAGGCAACCATAATTTAACATATACTCTCCATCACTAAGGCATTTCCAAAGCTGACTGTTTCACTCACTGATCACTGTCATGAGAGACCAATTGACATTGTCAACATTTGTTGTTTTAAAAATATAGCGGTGCAATTCCTTGACTGACAGAGTCAATTTCTTCCCATAGAAAGTGAGGTATACTGATATTGAAGCACTACCATAGAATGTAGTCTCTAGTCCTTAGCAAAATGCTGCCCCGGAAGAGACAAAGGGAATGTTTTACCAGCCTGGCTCCCAATTGCCAAGTTGTTTCACACTCCTCCCATGCTTATCTCATAATTATATTTCATTTTCAATAGTGCGCGCGTGCCAAGGAAAAAATGAAATACCACCATTTGCTTCTCCTAGCCCGCCTCCCAAGGTATTACCTATAATCATGTTATGTATGTATTTCGGCTCCTAATGGCGTTCCCCACCCTGAAGCTGGACTCTAATTGCGGTGGTAATGGGAAGTCTGGAACAAGCAGCCTCTCTAAACCAGTAAAGCATTGAGTGGGCTTTTATGTCAAGGCCTCAGTTATGAGTGATATTTTAGGTATTTTGTAAATTGCAGGCTATTTCTTTGGCCAGTGCGGCGACTGCTTTTGTCAATACGTGTAAAGGCTTTGCTCGTAACTATTATCACAGAAAGGTTTTTAGAATGTGGCCCAGCTCCCTCCCCTAAACAGAGGCAGGCCAAGGCTGTCTGATAAATACCTTTCACAGTAAATCCGTTACATTTCCATAGCGCACCCTGTGAACTGAATCACCTCCCGAGTCCTAGTAAACATGATAGGCATTATCACGCTAGAAAAGCAGGCCTTCAGACTGGGAGTGGCGTTCCTCCTTCTATCTCTCTCTCTCCTCTCTCTCCCCAGTCATTTTCTGCCTCTGCCTCTCCTCCCTCTCACTCTCTGATCTCCTTCCCCCTCTCTCTTGCTCTCCTGCTGTAGCTGCTGTCATTAACTATCAAGAGCTGGTGAAAGTAACAGAAGCATTAGTAGTAGCCCTGAGGAGCCAGAACCAGTCTCCAGTGTCTCCAGGCCCGCCTTCCCCTGGGGAAATGCCCGAAAGAATAAATGGCCAGCCTGACTCTTTCCATACGTTCTGTGGGGGATATTCTCAAGAACGTGTGATAATGATCTCAAAATTAGCTTAACGCAACTTTTCACATTGCAGTCTATGGCGGGAAAATACTGCTGTGTCAACAACGTTGTATTCCCAACACGGTTGTACCACGCGATAGTCTCACGGTAACGCATCAAATTGACTGTGTTAAAATTAATGCGACGCCCAAAAAATGTGAAACACGAATGCGAAAAAAGCGGTGATGTCCCAAACCGATATACAAATATCAGCGATAACCAGCTACAGGCCTGAAATTCCCACGCATCATGTGGGAAAATGCACCATAAAAGCAGAGAAAAAAACTGTGAGATGACAATGTATGAGTACAACCTCACATCCGTGAGGTAGTACAAATGCCCCCTGGCCGGCATCAAAATGGCATCTCCTCTCAAACAGTCACAATGTACGTTGTCATGCAGTCTATAAGTAAACTTCGCCAATGCGTAAAAATACATGGAACACACTGTGAAACTGCATCTCCCCTTCACATTGCAGAGGGACCATCAACACCTCCTGCGGAGCAGACACTACATCCCGTCAGTGATGATGGAGACGACCCCCAGGACGACTACGACGAACTCTAACGGTTCATGGACAACCTCCGCACCCCACCTCCAGTAACAGTGCAGCCCAGCACCATCGAGGTGAGCCCACCCCCTGCACAGACCACACAGCAGGAAGCACCCATCACCACGACTGCCTCCCAGCACCTCAACTAAGAACACATGGCATTCCAACACCTTGTGTGAGACCGCCAGAAGGAGTTGGCTGAACAGGTGCGGGTGGGGTTCGACCTCATTGCAGCAAAACTAGATGTCATACGTGGATGTCTAAGTCCCATCAGGAACCACTCCCTAACAGACACCCACAGCCCGCCCCTTGACCTCCAACAATCCATGGCTGGCGTTGCTGGAGTCATGACTCGGAGACAACAACAACTGTCTAGTCAGAGTCGCCACAGAGATGTCATCCGTGATTTGGGAAACATGAAGAGGGTCATGGAGAACATGGAGTGGATGCAGGCGCAAAGAACGGCAACCACGGCTGCACACAAGAAAATTGTAGATGGGATCTTCCATGCCCTGCAGATCCACATCATGGGAGTGATGCCACAATACATTGCGCAGATGAATGCTGCTGCTACTTCTACATCCACATCTCTGGCCCCTGATATGTCAGTGTCAGACAGTGCTGCAGACCAAACACAACCAACCACATGTGAGGCACATGAAACGTCAGATGACAAAGATGAGGATGAATCTGCCTTAGTGGCAAGAAGGAAGCAGTAGCACTCATCTCCGCCATAAGGCTTGTTTCTGCTTTGTTCTGCCCTCTGCATCATGCCCTGGAATAACACCTTCCACCGTCCTCTGATACACTCTGCAACACTAACATTGGACCTCTACGTGGATTGCCATATTTTTTTTGCTTAATAATGACACAGCAATCAGCCTGCGGACTGGACCCTTCACCTTCCGAGTAACTTGTCAATCCCTAAAGGACACTGGCTGGCCCTCCACGGGGCAACATTGTAAAGTGTTGTCTGCATGGCCCAGTACTAAGACAGCTTCAACACTCCACTGAACGTGAACAATACATACTAATAAACACTAACATGTCATTTCTATGATTAAACAAGTACGAAATCATAGACGAATGTAGGGGCAGTGATTCCCCCTTACATCCATGATGCTCATGTTGTGGGACTTGAGTCACAGGCTGCATCCCAGCATCATGGTGGTACATATTTGGGGCCTGTGCCGCGAAGCCAACGATGGTCAGAGGAGGTAGCCAAGGTCACGGGCCTCGGGCTTGGAGCTTACACCAGCACGTGGTGGGTACTCTTTGGCACACGCCAGTGTCGGCAGGTGAGCAGTGAGGCCTGGGTGCGCAGGTGCGGGCAGGACGGGTCTGAGGACCAGCGGCCAGGGATGCAGCAGGAGCACAGGATCCCAGGCAACACCGCTCATGGCATCGGCCTTGTGACGGGGTAAGTGGCGCCACCCTGGCAGACACATTGGCCATTCCAGTTAAGAACCACGCCCAGAGCTATGTGCTTTTTATTCACACCCCTACGCTAGCCTGGCATATGCCGGGCCAGCCCACTCTGCTCACGCTTACAGGGGCGGACGTAACAAGGTACATTTCTGCTACCTTCCCCACTGGCTGAGGTAACATGGTTGCGTGCACTGTCCACTACATTCCAAACACCAGCAGTGTATGTTGACATGGATAAGTCTGTGGTCTGCATACTGCAGTCTGGCTAGCACATCCATGCCACACTTGGCATTGTTTACATTTTTATTCATGGGTCACTTGCCTCCTTGCCCATGCCTGGTTCCCACCCCTCCCCACAATCTGCTATTGTGTGGCTGAGGTGCCATAACGTTGATGGCTTGTGTACATGGCTAGCCCAGGTTACCACAGTAAGCTGTGCTGTGTGTCTGGTAGGTGGGCATGTTATTTGGCATGTTGTATGTGAGTTTGTAATGTGTGCATTCCCAGAATTTTGAGTTGCATGATTGTGGAGTTGAGGTGTGTGGTGTGTTCATTTGGTACTTACCGACGAGGAGTTCATTTGGGTAGGTGCCGTCCTGGAAGCGCTGGTTACTGATGGACTGTCGGAAGATTTAGGAATCATGTACACTGCCTGGGTAGTTGGTGACGACATTGGTGAAGAGTCCCCGGTGGTCCACTATTGCCTGCACATTGATGGAATGCGTGTGCTTTCTGTTGCGATAATTATGTGTGGTGTCAGCAGGGGGCACAAGTAGGACATGTGTGCAGTCAATTGCCCCAAACACGTGCGGGAAGCCAGCTATGGCGTAGAAGCCTTGGTCTTTAGCTGTTCCTGCGCAGTGTGGGGAAGGTGAAGGTGCTGGGGTACCAAGCTGATGATGGCATCTAAGACAGTTGTGATCAACTTTGATAGGGCTGGCTGTGAGACTACTCCGACTCTGGCAGTTGTTAATTGGAAGGTACCAGAGGCCAACAGATGCAGCACAGCCAGCAGCTTTGTCTGCGAAGGGATGCTAGTTGTCCGCTGTGTTGGTACCGTCAGCCTGTGGGCAATGAAGGGCAGGATGCGGAGGATGCGGAGGATGCGGAGGATGGTTATCCTTTTGAGCGTGTAGTGGGCAGTGACATCATTTAACCCGGTGTTAGGTCTGTGAGGCTGGTACATTTTCTGAAGATCCGCCGTCTTTGTCTGCGCTGCCTCTGTGGTAGTCCGGGGGAGGGCTGGTGGGGTCCAGGCGGGTGGCGGGCCTGGGGGTGTGGCGGTGAGTGTTGTGGCTCTCTTGGGCTCCGAGCTGCAAGATCAGTAGCTCCATGGCATCTGTTGTTCTTCAGGTGTGGCTCTGGCTGGGCTCCCTATTATGGTGCAGGTTGTTATCCGACTGGACACCAGGTAGGAGCGGGTGTTAAATCCCTGCTGCTTACGTGCCTTATCGCCTGTTTTTGAAACTTATCGCAGATCTGGCTGGTTGTTGAGATTGTTGCGGAGTGGTGTGTCACAGCTTTTTGCACGGGAAGGCCTACTCTGCACAACATTAGCGTTAGTTGCGAGTGTCATCTGTGGCAATGTTTTTTGCAGCTGCTATCGCAGAAAAACGGGTGATATTGGCTGTTAGCACCAGCTATAGAATGGGGCGATAACTTTATCGCCACTTTGACTGCAATAAAGTGCCAATAACTTGCTGATAAGTCCTTGAGAATATGCCCCTATATTTTCTTGTGAGCTGATGTGCAAGTGGCTCCTTTACCTATTGGATGGGTGCCATGGCCCTTGCCAATTCTGGCCCGTGTGGTACCAGAAATCTTTGTCAGGGTATTATATTGCACGCTACCTTTTCTCCCGCAGCTTTTTAGCTACTGCTTTAAACATTGTCTACTGCACTATCTGAAGCTTTCCATTTTTTTGCATTTATTTCCTGAGAACTCCCATTAGAGAGTTCTCATTAGGCTAACTTGCACAGTGCAATTTTCAGTTGGTTTTAACATTTTTGCCAGGCATGGTTTTAATTACCAGTATGTGCCTGCATCTGTTTTTATGAAAATGCATTGTGGAACGATTTCATAACAGTGTAGCAGACTTAGGGGCACATTCAGAAACTGCATTTTGTAGTACTTTAGTACTACAATAGTACTACTAAAGCACTGTAAAAATCCATTGACTAATCTACACGTGTCCATTTCCACCTCAATCAGTCCTATATTTTCAATGGGGAGATTGACACTTGTGAAAGTTGACTTCTTAGGGCCTCATTTTAATGTGAGTCAGTCGGAGGCTTTCCGACTAGCATCGTAGGTTTCACTTCTTTTTTCAGTTGATTATGGGCTGAAGAAAGCATTACTGAACTTGTGTCCACTTTTTTGCCAGGATCTATAATCTATTATCCATAACCTTAAACATGGTCTGCATTATTTCTTTCTGAAGCTTCCCTTTCTGAATATGCCTGCTCTTCTTTTTAATAATGGCATATTTTAAAGGGAACACAAATCACTAATTTGATTATAGTATGTGAGCCAAGAAACAAGTCATTGAAATTGTTGTCCTCACTAACTTTGGACAGGTGTTCTTTCATAGCATTCAAACTAGAATATGCTAGCATTTGCTGGCCTGATTTCCCAAGACTATGGGGATGATTACGATGGTAGGCAGACTCGAGTCCGCCTGTAAGGTGGCGGTCCCGCACCACGGATTACGATGCGAAGGCCATCACAGCCGTCGCATCCAGCCCATTTAACATTGCAGTGGGTTCTGCTGGCTGCAGTACTTGCTGCAATGCTAAACAGCCATGTTGTGCATTTCTCCGCAGGGAAATGTAAGAGATATCCTGGGTGTGCCCCAAGTGCACCACCACCACCCCCAACACAAGGGGGGCCCGCAAGGGGGCGCTGAAACCAATGCCCGCCAGCGGTATCAGCGCCATGGAAAGGCTGGCTTGAGACAGCATTGTAATTTGGGGGACGGTCCCTGCTAGGCACCGCCGCCATTTTCAATATGCAGGCTGTCCGCCAGGCAATCAGTATTATTGCCTATGGCGGAACCATGGCGGGCGGTCTTTACAACGAGAACGATTGCCCCCGCCATCATAATATGGCAGGGGGAAAATTGCTGTTGAATGTTGAGGGCCCGCCACCGCACGGCTGGTGGTGGGGGACCCTCTGCCATCGTAATCACCCCCTGAGTGGGGTCACTATCATAGGAGAATATATGCTATATCAAGGCTCTGGTCTGTTTGTTCAGGTACCAGCAGCTTTAGAAAAAACTCCTTTCATGCAAATATCAGTATCAGCAGGCCATAAGGCAAATCCATTCGAGTCAAATGCAGTCAAAATATTATTCCTGGTCTGAATCATATCAATAAGTTCTCCATTTGTAATGTTTTCTTTCCATTGTGAACCTGGGAATTGTGCCAAATTAACTTTTGCAACGGATGGAGTTCTCTAGTGGATGCAAAGCCCATACATGTAGCCTGCAAACTGCCTTGTTCCAATATTTTTCTGGAAATCATGCATGCTCACAATAAAGCCTGGGTATCCCTAATTTGCCAAAACATTGGTCCCCAAATACTTTTTTGATTCATATTTTCTCTTCGAAATGTATAACCTCGAACAGTAAGGGATTCATAAACTAAGCAGAGTATATGACCCTGTGGTTGGTGATCAGAATCTTCTGAGGTCTTTCTGGTTTTTCAAAGTAATACAAATTAAACGGGTGTGACCTGTCATCAATGTTAAAATAAGGGAACATTTTCAGAAAACTTCTGGGACTTTTTATTGGGGAGAGAGGGGCTTCAATGCTTCGACTGTATATAATTATATTTGTCTTGGGGGCTACTTATTCTATGTATATAAAATAAAAACCGAACATCTCTTGGTGATTTTCTGTGTATAAATAGGTATCTTCATGATCTAGAGTAACATATGAATGTGGATCAGTTATCAATTGCTTAACAATATTTGTTTCCTGTTAGACCTGGCATCATTGGCGTGAGTCTCCCTTCCAGTTTGACAGATTGCCTCCTCTGTTTTGATATGTTTTTGATATGTTTTTGCAGGTTTTACGCTTTGGGCACTGTGCCACTGCTAATCAGTGCCACAGGGCAAGTGCTCCCTATGTTAAATTAATGTACTAATTGGTTATTCCATGATTGGGTTATTTGATTTACCTGTCAGCCCCTAATACAGTGCACCATGCACTATACTGGCTCAGAGAGGCACATATCAAACAGCATATAATATGCACACGGATCACACAGATATTCTATGGAGACTTGTATTCGTAGAAAAATCTTTATTCTTGGCCCACACAGCCAGCGAGTTTCACCCCCCACGGGCTTCCTCAGGGCTGTTAAAACAACAAAACATTGCTAGTACACAATAAATCACAAGGTGCACTTGATTCAAACCTTCACCAGGTTGACAATGATGAACATGTTCTCAAAACACAAAACTTAAAAGGACAGTCCCACGTCAAAAAGACTTATCATCGAGACTGGCCATGAGAACACCCACATTAAATTAAAAAACTAAAATTCATGTGACGACACCAACAGAGAATACCGAGACTCAAACGACCCGTGCATACAAACAGAAATACAAATCACTACTTTGTGAGGCTAAAATTCACAGCGAATGACACCAATTCAATACTTGTGTCAAATGCATATTTAGACTAACTATACAAAGGAGGGTCCATACCTGGATGAGCTCAGGGAAGAAAAATATTTGTGTTGCCTCAAAAAAACAACACACACTCACCACCAAATAGGATGCATTTTACCTGCATCTTGTTATTCCACCACACCAGTGAGCAAAAACTAAATGTAAGAACAACTGTACAATTAAACTATACCTAGTTACCTAAAGTGGAATAGTAAATTCCATGTTCTTGCATGTAAATAGGAAATCCTCCAAAGTTCAGTGTATATTCAGTGATCCTAGAGCAGAAAAAACAAACCTCCATCAGTAACCAAACTTAACTCAATCAAAGTGAAGTTAAAAATCTACACAAACACTGTCATGATTTGATAATCAAAAACTAAATGCAATAGGCTTTAAATAATGTATGAAAAGTCAGGTACCTTGTTATAGTTGCTTTATTGGCGAGTTATCCAATATTCCAAGGAGGAGTTAAGTAGAACCGTCCTCAATCTCCAAGTGCTCCAAGCGTTATGCATCCAAATGTCTGTTTATTCTAGAGTTGTAAGGATAGGCAGACCATCATCAAAAAATGCTCTCAAAACAAATGCATTAAAACATACTTAGCCTATTCTGTTACCCGCCATGACCGTATTTAGGAAATATTTTTACTTGTCAAATAGCAGCAAACTCGTAGTGTCTCCATCATGCACCACACGCAGCCCTTAAACATGTTATTTGGAGGAACTATTTTCGTGTATACACTGTTTCTTAAGTCTTCAATACAGGACTATCCCCTATTTAGGGCTTTGTGAATAGTGGGCAGAGCTTCGGCAATCCAGCCCCCCGGTCGGGTAAATATTCCTCCCGATACCTACGCACTACTTCCTGTCCGTGTGATGGTACACTCGACAACGACCCAAAACGCTTATCATAATAAACGAGCAGCCTGCCACACCAACTGCCCGACATTGTTTACAGCCCGGACCCAATGCAGCATATGCAGAAATACAGCATCAGCATAGGCCACAGCTCACCTACCCCATTAACCAAACAAAATCCCAAGCGCAGCAGCAGCTTGCATGTCCACTTACTTGTATTCTGTACTCCTCACCGCGTACGGCATGAACGGCGATCTGATAATCCGCCCAGGTCCAAAAACACGAGCAATGCCAGTTCCGCGGCTCAACTGTTTTAAACTCCCGCATGCCAATTGTACACTGTGACGTCACCCGTAAACATTTCACTAGCAACCCAAGTCGTCACGTGTTGCTGAAATGACCAGTCATCTCTGGTTTCGCATTTAGACAAGAACGTCTACTTATGTAACGCGACACGTGTTTGGTCCATAGTATCATATGTTAATACCGCAGACTTTAAAAAACTACCCAGAAATGAGGCAACACGCACCCGCCCGTCAGTTTCCATATATTGAATGTTTACTACTATCAAACTTCATCGCGCAAATAGGGACTCTCGCACGACTCTGCTTTATTAGCATAAAAGGTCACTTTTATTACTAGGACAGCCAAAGACAGACCCCGCAACATTAACTTTATTCAACAATACCTTGTACTATTTTCCCCAAAACCTTTTCCAATTGTATACATTTCCTTTCCCCAATGCTTTATTCTTTGCAACAATCCATAACTTGTTTCCCATATCCAGCAGTATTATTTCCATCTTTCCTTTTCTTTCCCACCTACCCTCCCACCCCCTCCCCATAGAGAAAGGATGAATCCGCTCTAGATTATCCTATCCCTTAAAACACGCCAACAACACATAACAAGGAGTCTGCCCATAGTGCCCTAAAGTGACATATTTTCTCTTATTGTCTACAAACAGGACCAAAATACAGTCAACATAGAACAAAAAACCTTCTCCGACTTCTTTCAAAGCCAGGGTGGGTGGGTGGGTCAAAAACGACACCACCGCTCCTTCACTCGCAACGAGTGACGTCGCCCTCCCTCTCCCTCCCGGCGCCTGGAGAGCCCCTCCCACCCTCCCGATCCCCCAATCAGGTCGCATGAGGACATCCCTCGCGCGAAATACCCCAGGGGGACACTGGCTCATGCCCAGTCCCCCTGTGGCCCATCGCGCAAATAAGGACTCTCACACAACTCTGCTTTATTAGCATAAAAGCTCACTTTTATTACTATGACAGCCAAAGACAGACCCCGCAACATTAACTTTATTCAACAATACCTTGTACTATTTTCCCCAAAACCTTTTCCAATTGTATACATTTCCTTTCCCCAATGCTTTATTCTTTGCAACAATCCATAACTTGTTTTCCATATCCAGCAGTATTATTTCCATCTTTCCTTTTTCTTTCCCACCTACCCTCCCAATCCCTCCCCATAGAGAAAGGATGAATATGCTCTAGATTATCCTATCCCTTAAAACACGCCACCCAGGAAAACCTTCAGAGTTTTCCTGCCCCACCCAAACACTTATCATAGCCAAGTGGCGCCACTGTATTTCCATTGCACCTCCTGTAAGCAAAGTCCCTTTTTTTAAATATATTTCTTTCTGTGAGCACCATAAATCCACGCACCGCAAGTTAGCCAATGCATCCCGCAGTTCCATGTGTTAGTATGCTTGGCCCATCTGTGACAGGTGTACACCATCACTTCGCAATAAATGAAGCATTTCGCTGGTAAAATGCTCATGAGCCAGTACCGTGATACCCATAAGCTGTGCAGAAATTTTTTAGCGCTCTGTTCAACTTGCGGCGAGCTTTCTCAACAGCCGCATGTACCCGGGAACCTCTCCATTGATTTCTGTACAAGAATTCTGTCCAAACCACCCGAGTACCCACCCAATTGTCTTTAATTACCGCTAAATCCAGCTTCATTTGCTTAATGAGCGTTAATCCAGACAAGTCCACCAGATCGTTTTCACCCAGGTGTAGTATTAACAAATCTGGAATTCCCCAAGCCGCAGCTAGTTTGGATAGCGAAGGAAATAAATCCTTCCATTTCATACCCCCCACACCTTTCCATACCACCTCATGTTCTTTGCTATACAAACCTAAACCTCGTCCTCAAATTTGCTGTTCAGCAAAAATTGCTGCCCATTTAACTATGGAATGTCCAACAATCCAAGTCCTCTTTTTGCGAGGGAAATCCAGAACTCGACCTGTGATACAAAAACTAACATTACTACTATAAAACATCGACCATTGACATTACAATCTCACATATCTGTAGCAACAATTAGATTTCCATCTCCCTATGTGTTGTAAATTTTCCTTCCCCCAACCCAACCTAGCATCTTCCGTAGCTGCGCCTATTCTAAAAGAGTGCGTACCAAAACTTTTTGGATTTACCCCCACCAATGACAAAGTTTTTCTCAGGACTGCCAAAAATTGAAAACAAGTCAACTGATCTTTTTTCTTATGGCAAAATATTGTTCCCTCCCGAAACACTGCAGACTTGAAAAATTATTCCCATTCTTCCACAGGGCAACAACCCCCCACCCCACTCCTTCCCAATCTCACCAACATCCCACTCCCTTTTTGGTCTGTCTTTGACTGCCTCAACTTGATCTGCAAAATCCCTCCTCCCAGTATGTGAATATCCGATGTCTGAATCCCAACCTGATTCCGCAACCCAAGTAATTCCGAGATGCGGAAAGCTCCAAAGAACAGCCACACCATACATAACCTAAAACGAAACAATTCCCATTCATTATAACAACAAACGGGCAGTACACCTAAAATCCGTTGTAACAACTCAAAGGTAATGGGATCCCTCAACTGTTTTGTATGCCATTTGTTTTTCCCAAAGCCTTTCAACATTTTTCTCAAAAGGAAACCTATCCGAACCTCATTCCCCAACAACAGCTGGCTGTAAAATGAAATACCTGCCAGCTTGCCTGAAATCGTCGTATGAGACAAACCCTTGTCCATCAAATATAATACAAACTCTAACATAAACTGTTCACTTTGCACCGCTGTACCGTCCATCCCACGCTGCAAAGCATAGCATTGAAAACCAGACCACGACAGCTGGTAACTTCGTCTCGTGGATTCCGCTAACGACTGCTCAACCAGCTCTGCAATCCTCAGTCCCCCAGGTCCCAAATGCTCGAAGGGATCGCTGTCTTGTGTCTGTCTGCTCTGGGTGCCAACTCCCAGAACCCCTGCCACTGGCAACGAGATAAAGCGTCAGCAATTGAGTTGTTCACCCCAGGAATATGCTTTGCCTTAAAAACAATATTCAACTGAAGGATTCGCAACATGAACGCCCTCAACAATTGTAGAACCCTCACATCCTTTGCCGTTGCCCATTGACCAGACTCACCACTGCCATGTTATCTATATGAAGCAACACGCAGCGATCCATAAATTCCTCACCCCAGACATGCAGTGCAACCAAAAGTGGAAAGAATTCTAAGAAGGCGATGCTACGACCTTGTTCCAACCAGTGCGCCGGCTAAACCTCCGCACACCACCTTCCTTCCCAGAACAACCCAAAACCCAAGGCTCCAGAGGCGTCTGAGAAAATTTGTACTTGCCACACCGTGTCTTCATCCACAAAGTTGACAGACACTCCATTAAAGTCATCCAAAAATCTCAACCATATAAGCAAATCCTCCTTGATTTTGCTTGTCAAGCGTATGTGATGATGAGGCAATAAAGCCCCCGCCATTGCAAAACCCAGGCGCCTGCAAAAGGTCCTACCTGCTCTAACTACTCTGCATGCAAAAGTCAGGTAACCCAGAAGCCTCTGGACCTGACGCAGTTGTACTTTCTTTGTACCAATTATTTCCTGTAGAAAAAACCTGATCTCTTGCACTTTAGCCAAAGGCAAGCGAGCCACCATTGCTGTGGAATTAATCTCTATACCCAAAAATACCAATGTTGATGTCGGACCTTCAGTCTTGTCCTCCGCCAATGGCACTCCAAATTCGCTTGCCATATCCTGGAAACAGGCCAAGACCTTAGAACATTGTTCAGTACCAACTTCCCCAACAAACAAAAAATCATCTAAATAGTGGCAGACTGCTGAATGCCCGGAGCGACAAATGACACACCACTCCAGAAATTTGCTAAATGTTTCAAAAAGGGAACAGGAAATAGCACAACCCATTGGTAACACACGGTCCACATAGTATGCTTCTTCAAAGTACATACCCAGTAATTCAAAATCCATGGGATGTATGGGTAAAAGACGAAAAGCTGCCTGAACATCGCATTTTGCTAGTTCCGCTCCTGCACCAGCCTTGTGAACCATCTGCAAAGCATCGTCAACTGACGAGTAAGACACAGCCGAGTCATTCGTCGAGATAAAGTCATTTACTAACTGCCCTTCTGGCCAAGACAGATGATGAATAAGCCTAAACTCACCTTTGGCCTTCTTTGGAATAACTCCAAGAGGTGACACCATCAAATTTGGCAAGGGGCAGTGTGAAAAAGGTGCAACTATTCTACCTAATTCCAACTCTTTTTGCAACTTGCACTGTACCACCTTAGGCAATTCCTTCGCTGATTTGAGGTTATCAGCCCAGCGCAACACTCTAGGACCTTGATACCCAATTCGAAAGCCTAGCCAGAAACCCCAAATCAATTTAACTGCCTCCTCGGCATTCGTGTACATCTCCAGGTATCGCATCATTGCTTGCAACTTAATTGGGGTAGGAGCCTTTTGGTATAAGCGGCGGCAGTGCACCACGTCCCCTCTGTCCCCTCCCATGGTCTCCGTGTTGTTGATTAGGAAAGCACTGGAAGATGGCATGTCTACCCCCACACTCTGCACATTCGTGTTTGAACTTACAATATTGGCGCACACAGGAACCTCTATTGAAACCCCAACAAGCTCCCGTGGTAGGCAACTGACCTCTCCCCAATCCCCCCGCCCCCATCGTGTTGGGACGCTGCAGAAAGGGCCGATAAGTTATTGGTAAACCACTGGCCGTATGAATCGTGTTAGAAGCCGAATGTCCCGACAACCATTGCAACCACAACTCCTGGTCCACTTCTCCCCACGGTTTATCATTAAAGAGACTCACCCTAACCCGGAACTCCTCGTCATAATTCAACCAAGCATAGCCCCCCGCCTGTAAATGTGCCCTTCTGATGATATCGATGTATTTAAAAAGTGAAACTGCCCTTTCAGGATAACGCTCACAATAAACACTGGCATAAATAATGAAGGCAGCCGTCCAATTCTCAATCGTTTTCGGCACTTTGACAATTCCAACTCCTCCTCCTTAGACCCTTCCCTGGCTTGTAAATCTCTATGCAAAAGGCGGAAAATATCCACATAATCGTGGCTCCAAATCCTCTGCCTAGTTCTCTGAGACAAATGGGTGCCCAAGGGCATAGCCACCCCCATATATGGCAATTTTGTACGGCTAATTCTTGGATTCTCACTGTGCACTGAACTAGATACCGATGACACCGGGCTCCCCCTTCCTTCCTTGTCCTTCTGCTCCCCAAGCCCCGAAGTTGACTGCGGCCTCTCCAATGCCCTTGTACCCAACTCTTGACCTTTTGCCAACACCCCATTTCTACCCTCCACAGGCGCAACACCTGGTCCGCCTGCCAACGGCCGCGTCCACGCAGCCCACCAGTCTGTCTTACCTGCTGGTAGCTGTGAAGCCCGTTGACGAAATTCTTCCAGACCATCACGCTGATGATGTCCGCCATGTTGCCTACGTTCCGTTGAGAGAACCGCTCCAGATCTCTGAAATACACTAGCAGAGGTGAATTGGCCTTCCCCCCTCCCTCCCGACACCTGGCCGCCCAAACCAGCCGCCACCTCTGAAGACACCCCACCAAATCTTGGATACATGTCATTTTCTTTATCACAATCATCATAATTATCATCATGCATATTTCTGAAGTCAGTAATTTCAAAACTCGTACCTGACCTAGCGCCAGACGCAATGTCGACATCTTGACCTATTACCTCAGGCTCAGGCCTCCGTGCAAAGCGCCTAGCCGCTGGCCTAAGATCTGCACCAGATCCGCTGCGAGAAACTAACCCCACCCCCAAAGCCGCACTTTGCTTCGCTGTGTTAGGAAAAGAACTCTGAACTTCAGAATTAAGCCCAGAGTTCGCCATAAAGTTCCCGCCGCTCCAGCGAGGAACCGCACCATACCTACCTTTTACCTGCTTTACCGGGGTACCAGACAATTGTTTTTTGCGTATCTCAGCATGGTTTACCCAAACCCATTGCCCTTGTTGTGGACCCAAACCAGCCTCAAAATCCATTCGCGGATGACGAGGCGGAGGCCTAGATTCCGGAAACACTTCAAAACTTTCAATGTCTTGACCGCTAAAACCACCCCCACCCCGGCCCCCCCCCCCAACCTTGATTTTCCCCAACTTGCTGATCCCACAAAGCTCCTCCAACGTCTTGGCAGTCATACATAACACCAGAAGAGTAGGGTTCTTCATACCTAAAGTCTGTGTCATTAAAAGCTTTCGGGCGTCTCTAGGCTGAGGCACTAGAACCTCTTGGCAGTCAGCAAACTCACTCTGCTGCATTGGCTCAGCCGACGCTCGCTCTTCCCTCATGGAGCCTTCACATTCCACCACCTCCAATTGCCCATAGTCTTCCTCTTCACTGTCACTCGAATAATCTACCAGATTATTCTTCTGCCCATTGAAGCAAACTGAGGCGCAATGTCCACTCTATTGCTGTCTTTGGATATTGCATAAGATCTTTGAGGCATTCCTCCTGCCAACGCCTTATCAAAATGCAAAACCACCGGCTCAGGCGTCTCTGACGTAATTTCAGCTCCCGCACCGATCCCACTGCAAGAAGCTACTTCACTGAGCTGAATATGACTCACTCAGGTATCGAAGGCACCACTGGCTCTACCTCCTCGCCTCCCAGCCAGCTTCCTGGCTTGCGTTGTAAATACGAGCTGACCTCCCCTCACCACACACGGAGCAGAAGCAGAACGCAGGGGTGGGGGCTTCTTCCCTCGGCTGCCCCTGCTCGAGGATCTCACTCTCCTCGCTCGAACAGCTGGCACTTTCTCACCACACATAGCCTCGGTGGAATTACCTGTCACAGACCTGCAGGCAGCAACAGCGCCACCAACACCTTCCGCTGCGAGGCGACAAGGACGCTTCCTTTCCACAGAAGTTTCAACTATAGCGCCGTGTCGTAGTAAATCACTACGTCCAACCACCACCAATGCTCGAATTGCTTCTCTGGCAATCTCCTCTTCCGCCATGACTCAGCTGTACAGAGCAAGCACCGTCGAAAATCAACTCGACAACAAACTTTGACCCGCTGACAGGAATTCCTCTCAGCTGCTCCTGTCAAAAACGACACCACCGCTCCTTCACTCGCAACGAGTGACGTCGCCCTCCCTCTCCCTCCCCGTGCCTGGACAGCCCCTCCCACCCTCCCGATCCCCCAATCAGGTCGCATGAGGACATCCCTCGCACAAAATACCCCAGGGGGACACTGGCTCATGCCCAGTCCCCCTGGGGCCCATTGTGCCACACATTCAAAGACACAACAGCTATAATTATTGCACCACCCCATAATAAAACATGATTGCCCTATCAAGTCCCTTATTGATCCTAAGGAACTACACACTCTTGCCCTCAAATTTGCAAAAAGCTAACTTTAAAAAACTACCCGGAAGTGAGGCAACACGCATTCGCCCTTCTGCTTTTGTATATTGAGTATTCACTACTGTCAAACTGTATTGTGCCACACAATCAAACACACATCAGCAGTGCTGTCGCTATAATTATCACACCACCCAATATTAAAACATAATCGCCCTATCGAGTCCCTCATTAATCTTAAGGAACTACACGCTCTTACCTTCAAATTTGCAAAAAGCCAACCGATCAACCAGGCGAAGGTAATGCGCCCACCAGCTGCTGCAGTTTTTCTAATATCATAATCCAACCTTGAATTCTGTTTTTATTCTCCGTTATTTATAGTTAACCCCGTATTATACCTCCTTCCTAGTACTGACTTAAATTATGTGGGTACTCTCATGGCTACTTGATAGGACTTCATATACTCACACAAAAGAACACATTTGTTTATATATGAAAAGAAAGCCATTTTCTATTATCTTATAGCTATTTTTCACTCATGGTCTGTCCATTCGCATTTCAACTCTTGAACCATTGCATCGAATAATTTGATTACACTGACATTTTTAAGAACAATATTAGACTCATTAAAGAAATTCTGCTCCAACAGATTTTACACCATCTGCTAACAGTTGATTAATTAGGAAATTGCAAAGATAAAATCACTGTCCTAAAACATTTTATCACCAACATCTTTTAGAAAAAGAAACCCCTATGTAGTGCACACACAATGATAGACAGTAATCATGGCCTATGTCAAACTAAATTATAGCTCCTACAAGAGCTTATTTCAACCGGAAGAGACAAAAAAAATTTTTTATACTTATTACGCAGGTATCTTCATGATCTAGAGTAGCATATGAATGTGGATCAGTTATCAATTGCTTAACAGTATTTGTTTCCTGTTAGACCTGGCATCATTGGGTGAGTCTCCCTTACCATCTTGACGGATTGCCTCCTCTGTTTTGATATGTTTTTGCTGGTTTTATGCTTTGGGCACTGTGCCACTGCTACTCAGTGCCACTGTGCAAGTGCTCGCTATGTTAAATTAAAGTACTAGTTGGTTATTCCATGATTGGGTTATTTGATTTACCTGTCAGCCCCTAGTACAGGTCACCATGTGTGCCCAGGGCATGTAAATCAAATGCTGCTGGTGGGCTTGCAGCACTGGTTGTGCCACCCACAGAAGCAGCTTGTAAAGTGTGTCTCACGCCTGCCATTGCAAGATCTATGGGCAGTCTAGTACTGCCATGTCGACTTGGCCAAGTGCACCCACTTGCCAGTCCCTAAACCTTCCCTTTGCTTCATGTTAGACACCCCTATGGTACACCCAAGGGCAGGGTGCATTGTAAGTATAAGGTAGGACATGCTCTCGTGTGTGTAGCATGTCCTAATAGTGAATTACAGCCATTTTCGTTTTTCACTATTGAAGGCTACCTGTTCTCCATAGGCTAGAATGGGCAGTTAGATTATTACATTCTTATAATCCTAACTGACTCAGAGAACATGGTAGAAAATTGGATTTAATAAGCCTGAACTCAGAATGATCGGATACATCTTTTAGTAAGGTTGGTTTTAATATTCTGTGTTTGAAAATACCACTTTTAGAAAGTAGGTATTTTTCTTGCCTAACTGTCCAGGCCTGCCTCTGCTAGGTTGTGTATTCCTTTTCTGGGTTTGTGAGTGAGGGGGTTGGGGGATTCCAGGAGGCAGGTTCGGGCAGCCCAGTGGTGAATAGAGAGATCTGCATCTAGATGGAAGGGAGGAGTTGCACCTGGGACCTGAATAGGGCTGGGCCTTCCCTCTACAATGCTGGCTCCACTTCCTGTGGGTTGTCTGATGTCTCTGCACTGTGAAAGGAGAGAAGGAATCATGCCAACAAAGTGCTCCAGAGCTGTGCCTTCCCTCCCCTGTGCTGGCTCCACCTCCTGTGGGGCGGCTGATGTCTCTGCCCTGCACAGTGAAAGCAAGGAGAGAGTAATGTAAATAAAGTGCTCAGGAACTGGTTTGGACTAGGCAGAGGCCTCTCTGCCTTCAGAGAACATAGGATTTTGGGGTTTAAATATTGGGATCCTGATCCCAAGAAATTAGATCACTACTGGAATAAGAAACCTTTTGCCACGGAAGCTACAGGAGTTGTACTGCCCCTCTGCAGTGTGCTGTTTGCTGGGTTGGCCTGCTGTGGTTGCTTCATTGCCAAGGAAAGGAGAAGGAACTTTTTAAGGACTTTCATCATGTACAGAATATTCTCCAAGGGCTTGAACTGTGCTTGCCTCCTGCTGAAGTCTCAGGGACAAAAGACTTCATCTCCTGCTCCCCTCTGAATTTCCTTGCTGGGAATTCTCAACTCGCAGCCGAGATCGTCACAACGCCGGAGAAGCGCGCCTTCGCCGCATCTCCCTGGAAGAGTTTGTTCATCGAAGCTGCCTGCTGTCACATCACTGGAGAAGTGTGACGCCATCGAGAGAGTCGCCATCGCATCACCGGAGAAGCGCGTCGCAGGGCCTGTCGCGGCTCCAAAGTACAGAGTCGTCGCAAGGCTGCCACGGCGTCTAATCATCGTCATCGCATCGCCGCATCAAGGTCACCATCTTCTCGCATCACAACTGGATTATCGCATCACATCAAGGTGCCATCTTGCGCACCGCAACGGACCCGCAGGCCGAGAATCTATGCATCACCTCCGCACCGGTAAGGATCACGACGCATCCCCTAATCTGCGCAAGCATTGAGGCCCGACGTATCATCTCCCCGGATCATGGAACCGACGCATCTCCCCTTTTGCGAGCCTTTTGTTTACTTTGCGTTATGCATCCAGGTACCATGTTGAGAACTTTGCCACATTTATAATCAATTTGAACTAAACAACATTTTATCATCTTTAAGCAATCTTAAGTGTAGTATTTTGGATTTTTGTTGTTTGTGGTCTTGTGTTAAGTCTATATAGAGAATACTTATTTTTATAAAACCTGAGTTGTGTCCATCTGCAGTGTTTTCACTGTATTACTTGTATATTCACAAATGCTTAACACACTGCCTCTGAGATAAGCCTGCCTGCTTGTGCCAAGCTACCAAGGGGGTGAGCAGCGGTTATTATGGAGTGTAATCCCCTTATCCTGACTTAGAAGTAAGGGTCCCTATTTGGACAAAGGTGTATACCATTTCCAACTAGAGACCCCCAGATCTAACATTGGTGGTCAGCGGTGAGGATTTGGAATTTGCATTTGTGTTTCATATACAGTTATTGGTGTACACTACTAGTGAGTGCAGACCAACCACGACCACATACTTTTTTTTTTAATCTTTTTCCTTGGACTGGTAGTTTTTCCTGAAAACTCCCAATTTGTACTACCATGAGTAAACCAGCATCTGTTGCATCTATGGATCTTGAAATTGAGGAAGAGAGGTTGGATACCTACACTGTGAAACAGCTTAAACATCTGTGCAGGAAATTGAAAGTTGCTACACCAGGCATTTCTAAAAAAGGATGACTACCAAAAGGCGCTGAGGACCTGGGTAGAAGCAAGAAATGCCCCTGAACTTGTGGTGGAGCCAGTTGTGTATACAGATGGGCCCATTGAGAGGCCAGTGTTTTCAGCTAGGGGAGGGGGACTCTCTCCACCTGGCAGCAGTATCTCTTCCAAAGACCTGTCCCCCAGAGAGTTGGAAGACAGGGAGAGAAATAGGGCACTGAAGCTGGAGTTGGCTAAGCTTAAGATGGAGAGTCAGAGGGAAACAGAGAAAAATAGGTTGTCTTTGGAAAGAGAGAGAATGAGAATGGAACATGAGAGGATGTTGAGGGAGTTAGAAATCAAGGCCAAGGGCTTAGACATCAATCCCTCTGGTGGCAGCGCACCATCTGTGCCTTCAGAAGGCAGGGTACATATCCCCAAGGATGTCATCAAAGATTTCCACAAAAGTGAAGATATTGGGCAGTGGTGTGCAGCCTATGAGATAGCAATGTTGGCCCATCGGGTCCCTGAGAACGATTGGGGAGCGGGGTTGTAGGGCCGCTTTTTAACTGAAGGTAGGGATACTTTGTTAGACTTACCCAGTGATCATAGGATGTCTTATGCCACATGAAAGAAGCACTGATGACAAGGTATGGGTTCACTCCAGAACTCTATAGACAGAGGTTCAGGAAATGTAAGAAGTTGGAGGGAACCACTTGGGTAGAATATGTGTCTTTCTTTCGCGGAGCTATGGATAGTTGGGTATGGGGTAGCAATGTGGATAATTTTCAAGCGCTCTATGATTTGATTGCTAGGGAGCACTTGTCTGCTAATTGTTTTCCAGAGCTACGCCAGCACGGTATTGATTTTTTAACAGAGACAGTGGTCCCTAAACAGCCAAATCAATTCAATGAACATAGACTAGATAGTTCTATATTGAAGTCCAGCCGGACAGTTTTATTCTATTGGATGATTATTCATATCAAAAATCTAAAAAATGTAAGTGGGACACCAGCCGGTGCCCGACTAAACACACTCCACCAAGGGGGACATACAACATAAATTGTAGGCAAAACAAGGGGCAGTCTGATTGGCATAAATTATATACAGACCATTCATAAAATACACATATGCACACAAAATTATCAATAGATTAGTGACATTTGCGTATGTTGTCGACGACGTTTCGAACTTCAATTAATTAAGAGTTTATCTTCAGGACTATTGATCCTTTGCCTATTCTCAATGGCTAACATAAATACGCATGCCAATGATACATTAGTAAATTTGCCCAAAAATAGACATACAGTTACACATAAAAAAAGAAGAAAATAGAAACAATATATTAGAAACTGGCATGTTAAGTTGCTCACAGCATTGATCACATTACTGCAAAACACCTTTATCAAAGCAACTCTACATTGACTATATTGCGAAAGAATAGTGGCACCAACCCATGCAGCCCATGTGACATGGTTCACAACCTGGTGGCAAGAATGGCAATTATGCTCACCCTTCATCTAGCCGTATTATGTGGTCAAGAATCTGAGCACTTTGAAGTGACCTCACTGTGTAATAAGAAACTATCAAGTAAAAAAGGCACTGTGAAAACCCGTGTTTAAAGGGAATCAACAACCCATGTAAGGTGGTTAGCCCGCATGCAAGGAAGAGCTTGTTGGTCATGCATAACAACTTGGGCCTTATTACGCTCTAACACTGCCTGGTATTTACGCGCTAAATTTGTAAGAGTTAAGGGCTGGCACTTACCAAGCCCGTCAAACTGATAGGAAAACCACGACTCGTTTAGTGTAACTTGAATTGTCTGTAGGCAAAAATAATGACTCAATTATATTTGCCCAATATAACAATAGAACCAACCAGGGGTGGATTAATTGCGTAGGCTTACCGAATTTCGTATTGCCTGATGAAAATTAAGGGCGGCAACAACACCTGAGAGCGTAGAGAGAGGGAAGGTGTTTTAGCATATATGCACGTAGTGGCAAGTCGTTAACAGTCTATAATTACAATCTCATCACCTTACCGATTACCACGGTCCTCAGTAGAAGTTCGATATGATTAGGACAGAATCCTAAGGGGGCAACGAGTGATAGTGATAAATATCCGCGGCCATGTAGCGTGAGCCAGCAACTTATTAGGACGCTGCAAATATTGTGCTTACCGGTACCGATGCAGGAAGGGTCCTCAATGGGGATTCGGTTTCCAGAAGGGGTCGTTGCCCTAAAATCAAGGGAATTACACATAAATCCACCAATTCCGATGTAATCTGATCTGGGGAACCAACTGGCAAGGCAAGCTAGAACTCACCGGGGCTTTCAGAGTAGCGGGTCCTCAATGGGGATCAATTCTGCTTACGAATGAACTCGCGCTGGGAACAGAAAAGCCGCGCATGCTCAAATAGTGTTAGGTTCGGGCAATCAGTGTGTTAGATGAAATCGTGGCAGCCATTTTAGAATGGTTTACAGAGCTCACATTATTAGTGAACCTTAGCGAACTACTGGTCTTAATTTGTGTTAGCGAGGTCAGATAGTTATATAAACCCAGTCAATAGCCCGGTAAATTCTGCATTTTGTGTGATTATTAAGCGGACTAATTTAAAAGTGCAACAAAACAAAACTAAAGTGCATAAAATATAGGTGCAGTGTACTCCTTATATTACAGAGGGACTAAATCTGCCGTTTGCAGAAAGACATTTCTACCATTGCTTAACAAACATACGGACAGGAAAGCAAGAAGCGATCTTGCTCTCAATTCTCAATTAATGGAACAGACATTCATTTGGCCAATGTTAATTACAGATCATACTGAAAAGGACTTCAAAGCAATGAGGTCCAGTCCTCCAGCTTGTTTAGTCCTTCATGTAGACTTCGTGTTTTGAAAATCCAGTGTAGCTCCTCCTTATTCAAGAGTTGCTGAAGATTAGCACCTCGAGGGGGCACTTTGACCAAGGAAATCACAGTCCACTCAAAATCAAGTTCCGTATGGCCCATGTCCACAAAGTGATCGACCAAGGGAGCATTTGGGGTCTTGCATCGAATGCGGCTCCTGTGCTGACACATCCTTAGTTTGACTTTTTGCGTAGTTTGATCAACGTAGATCTTAGAGCAAGTACAAATAATAGCATAAATTACATTATTACTGTTACAATTTGTCAATTGCATCCGAACATGTCTCACATCCTTGAAAGAAAAATCTTTTCCTTCTATTGTACTGTCACACATTGTGCAATTACCACATTTAACATGACCTGTGATACGCGGTAATGACCATACCTCCTCCAAGGTCTCACATTGTTCCGGACAAGGGAGAGCTGCCCGGACAAGATGATCCTTGATATTTTTAGATTTTCTAAACGCGAACAGGGGTCTGTCAATCTGCAAGGTTCCTGCATTCAGAACGGGCCAATGGCGTTTTATGCTCTTAGTAATGGAGTTGGAGACAGGGGAAAATGTAGTTACACAAACCAACCGTTCTTCCTTTTTCTTTGGTTTTGGCTCGAGTAATGTATCCCTTGGACAATACCAGGCTCTCTTAATAGATCTCCGGACAAGCCTACGTGGATACCCTCTGTTGATTAGCTTAGCACTAAGTATCTCACACTCTTTGAAAAAATCTTCTTTCAGAAAACAATTTCGACGCAGTCTTAAGAATTGTGAAAAGGGCAAGGAGTCTCTAAGTGATCGCGGATGGTGACTTTGATAACTTAAAAGAGTATTGCGTTCAGTAGGTTTTCTATAGAGACTGGTCATCAAGGCACCATCTCTTACCTGGACATTAAGATCAAGGAATGGAATGGAGACATGACTAGTAGTGGAGGTATAAGTCAAGCCACTACAGTTACTGTTTAGCCAGTGGATGAATTGTGGAATCAACTCATCACAATCAGTCCACACCATAAAAATATCATCTATATACCGCTTCCATAGTGCAATGGCACTATGGAAGGGATTAGATGAGACAAGGATACGGCCACACTCCAGATGATCCATATATAGGATGGCTAAATTGGGGGCAAAAATTGCCCCCATAGATGTACCCTTGATTTGGCCAAAATAGTCTCCGTCAAAAAGGAAAAACATTTTTGTTAAGCAAATTTCCAGAAGCTGCAAAATAAACAAAGTTGGGACTTGATGTGGTTGTGGTCTTTTATTCAATACATCCTGTATGACCAGTAGGGATTCATTTTGGGGTATGTTGGTGTATAGTGACTCCACATCCAGGGTACAAAGCACACTGGATGTGGAGTCATAGGTCCCTAGCGATTGCACCTTGGGTTCCCTTGTTTTGTAAAATATAGCACCTTATTGATAGCAAGTTGACTAACCCTAGAAAGCTTGCTGAAGAGGCGGACCGCTGGGTCAGTAACAGGGTCCACAAGGGTCTTGTGGGAGACTCCGCCAAGGGTGGGCAGGGTCCCCAGCAGAAGAATAGGGGGGACAAGGGTAAACAGAGGGAGTTCCAGAAAGGTCCCCAAAGTTATTCCCAAGTGAACCATGGTAAGGGTTCCCAGCCTCCCCCTGAGAAGAAGTCGGGATCCCCGACAGGTAAACCTGTTCATAGGGGGCCTGTTACCTGCTTTCAGTGTAAGCAGAAGGGACACCGTTGATATGATCCCCAGTGTCCCCAAAAGGGTCAGTATATGCCACCCCGTGCACCACCCAGTCAGATGGACAGTGTAGCCCTGGGTGGGGATGAGCCTGTCTGCTCGTGCCAAGCTACCAAGGGGGTGAGCAGGGGTTATTAAGGAGTGTAATCCCCTTATCCTTAGAAGTAAGGGTCCCTATCTGGACAAAGGTGTATACCATTGCCAACTAGAGACCCCCAGATCTAACATTTCCCATGAATTTGCAAAAGGCCCTAAAATTATACCATCACCTAAAGAAACTTCCAAAACATGAGGGATTTGAATGATTTCTTTCAGACCCATAATATGATAACAAAACATTTCCCAAACAACATCGTCCAGCCCAGGATATGCAGTGATGTTCCTAGCATGATAATCCTAGTGTGCTCAGTTAGAAGAAGCAACTGCAATTTTCAAACTAAAGAAAACAGCACTGTTTTATCAGGAATATAGGCCCTAAGTACAATGGAGTGAGGTCGAACCACTGACCGCCATTGCATCCGGCAGTAGACCGCCTGATGATGAGATGGCCAGCACAGTGGTCAGAAAGTGCTTTTTTCTAACGTGGCTTGTGCTGTGGCCCAGGAAAAGGACCGCAGCACAAGCCACAGTGGAAAAAAGTGCTATGTGCACATCCATGCACCGTACTACATGTGCCCCCAGGCCACTTAGCAGTGGTCCACCGGGGATAGGGGCTCTGCTTGGGGCACCCAAAGGCAGTTTCTGGATGCCTTTTTATTGGCAGTCAGACTTCCAAGAAAAGGCAGTCAGAAAGGAACATCCTCATCCCTACAGTGGTGCCTGCGCAGGGACCACCTCCATTGAAGGGATAGGATTCTGACCACTGCTCTGATGGGATCCTTAATCCTGTCGGAGGCAGCAGTTTTTCCCCAGACTGGTGCAGTCTGACTACCTGCAATGTAATGCGGCTGTGGGAGCAATGGCCTGGATGTCGGCGAGACCCCCACGGTCGGTCCGTCGATGGAGGTCCCTCTGACATTGTAATGAGGCCCATAATTCCCTTGCACCAGAAGCAAAATTAGAATAAGCTTTATAATCAACATTAAAAGGAACAACTACATTGGCAATATGCAAGCCATATCTCTTAAGCCTGCTCCAATAGGAAGATTTCACTCTGAACTTGCAGGCCAGGTCCTCTTTGAACTGGAACACAAGCATACCAAGATCGGTTTTGCCCTGATTAAGGATGTTCAATCTGGTGTAGTTTGGATCCAGCATTTTTTGCAGCATGCTTTCATGTGCATAGATCTAAAACTGGTCTATATGATACACCAGGCTTCCATATTGGCTAAAAACGCTTATTCTTTGTGGAACTACAATGCACTATAATACTTTGATATTGTAACTGATTTAAAATAGCTTTTATATTGCAATAAGCCTTTGGTTTCAAAGCATATTAAGAGGCTTATTTACAAGTCCTGTAGATCACTTGAACGTCACTTTTTGTGATGTTCCGGTGGTGCACAGGGCTTAGCCATATCCACAAGACCACATAAAGCCACCCTGCATGACTTTTCATGGCCTTGTAGATATGGAGTAAGGCAAAGCAGTGCAAGTTGCTGTCCGTCCTTACTCTGCGTCAAAGAGTAGTTCCATGGGTGTTGCTATGGGTGTTCACTTGAAACACCCATGGACTTTGACGCTGCCCCAGATTTACAATATCTTGTAAACATGGGGCAGTGCCAAACCATATGCCTAACTAGAGCAGAGTAACAGCACACATGGAACAAGGAAAACGCCTCTCGGTGCAAGGGTGCCTGCATTGGCTATTGGCTGCAAACTGTGCGCCGCCGCAGGCAGAAAGGACAGGAAGACACCGAATCTTCTAAATACAGTGCATTTGTGCTGTTTTGAATTGGCGTAAGACAGCGCAGCATAATGACCTGCAGTGCTATCCTACTCCAAATCTTAATAAATATGCCCCTGAGTCTGTAACCCGGGCTTACTCCTTAAGGGAATTACATGTGAAGAGTTATTTTGTCACACCCCACTTGGTTTCTATACAACACAGAAGCCTGTTTGAGGGCCTATTCACCTGCATATTTTTCCCTGAGTTCTTAATGCACAAAGGAGGAAAGTACTTGCATTATCACCTCCTCCCCTCAAGGTGCATCCCTTACAAAAACATGGATGCCAAACATTCTCTTTGAGAATGATGTCATGAGCATTCAAAAAATGAAGCCAGAATATCATTTAATTTTGCAGTGTATGCCCCCTTCAGTCTGTATTTGTACATTAAGAACCCTGTCTGGAAGGTTTATCTGGCATCTCAACATGTATGTATACTTTAGTTGGAGCCACCACCAGATGCTCCTTGAGAGTCTGGAATACTATTGTCACTTCGGCTGCACTGTACATAAGGGGTACCACCCAAGTCCCATTCTATAGACATTCGTAATTTCAGGAAATGCTTTTTTGCTGTTCCAGCCACTTTCTTTTTCTTAAAGTGTGAATTTGAATCTGAACTTTTTTCTTCCTTCTTTACTCTATTCGAATTTTCATGTCCTGATTCACTATCCAGCTTGTCATGCTTGTCTATTCCGTAATATTCATTCAGTCCACTGCTTTCTGCCCTTTTACTGTTAGAGATCTAAAAAGAATGGGAAGAACATATATTAGCATAATTCGACCACCTGTGTAGCTTTTGAATTTGTCATAGTCCCTCAAATTATATCCACACCTACTGGATTCTTGTGTTGAGGGAAATCCAGTCCTAGTTTTTTGTGTTGCTTTCTACTTCTTTTTAGTCTTCAGTGCGACGTTTTCCTTGCTGGAACCCTCACTTTTATTGTTAGCTTTAATAAGCGGTTTAATAATCACAATCCAGAGAGGTGTAAACCCCTGAAATAATCTTTGGTTCTCTTAAAATGTCCTGAAGGGGACCCACTGCCAACCACTGCCTCACTGCCAGAACTGCAGGTGTCCGTGAACATTACTCTGTACTTTCGACGAGGCTGTTTCAAAATTGCCCAGTAATTTCAGTCCTAATCCAAGAGCAGGTAGAGCTCCATGCTTGTTTGGTACCTATTGTAACACCTTTGGCAAAACTGACAAGGGGTTTGTTCCATGTGTAGAGCCAAAAGTACTTGCAAACACACTTTCACACGTGCTTCGCTCTGCTACAGGTGGCACCAACCCAAGGGGAAGACACATTGTCAGAATTATTTGTCTATCCAGTGGTGTTGTTGGAGGACAGACTGCTTTCAACTGATTTGTTTTGTGAGCAATCCAGAATAGGATTTCATATCACCTTGTGGACGTTTTGCCAATGTTAATGTCAATAGTCTGTAGACTAATTGCTTTTACTGTGGCATACGCATATTGCATAAGTCCAGTCGCAACTGCTGTTATTAATTGTCTTACTTTTACAAGTGTCAGATTTGTGTTTTCCGGATATGGTACATACCCTCCGAATATGGGCCATGTGTCCTCCTCTTTACTTAACTGGTTCATTTTAATGTTCTGCACTAAATAGTGTAATTTACTATTAATCAATGCTTGGTGTTCTTGATATCATAACATGACTTCTAAGTCAAATTAGAGTTCATAATTTGATAGCAGTTGCGTAGGTATGTATGTTGGAAAGTTCCCAGTATTGGAATTGACAGCATCACACTCCACCCATGAGTAAAATAATTAAAAGGAATATGGAGCATGTGCATTTACAACAAATGTTATGTCACCTCCCATGTTAGATACATCTCTTGTAAGATGTTGTGTGACTGGTACCGATAAGTTTACTCCTATCGGCACAGGAGCTTGCATCATTTTCAACAAACAGATTAAATACGCATGAGATATAAAAAAACAGAAATGAAAATGGGGAATAACATTTTATAAGTCAACTTCTTGGCCCACCTACACCAAGAAGGTACCATATATTACAACAAACTTTCCATTAATTGTAATACTTGGTTTCTTGAGTGTATCATCCAAATGACTTTAGGATTTTGCCAATCGAAGGCCGCACATGGGGACATCACCCTCATTTAGCAGGGTCCCAAATTGCCTGCAGTCATCCTCTATACAGAACGTGGGCATTTAGGGGCTAAGGGGGAGTTTAAAGCCCCAGTGCCAGGGCAGACCAGCACAGCCCAGACCAGCGCTGTGCCGTGACACTCCAGCCTTTTACCTGCTGCAGCAGGCACGATGCAGACCTGCTGAAGCAAAGGCCTGACTCTGCCCTTTTCTGCCTCTTGAAGAAAACAGCCTTTCTAGCTTCTTATTGCACCTAATAAAGGGAGTTTCACTTGCCTAAAACGTTAACCATCAGACCTCATACTTCACCTTTATTCATAGCCAGCCTCACAGCCACCAAACCCCTGATTTCAGAGATCGGGTCACACCAAAATGAAAAATCACCAGCATCCAACCTAAGTAACTATCAGTATAGAACCTTCCTCACATTCTTGTGTCCAGATATAACTCCCAAGGCCACATTTACGTGCTACAATAGACCGAATTTCAAGGACAAAGAATGAATACATTGATAAAGGAAGATAAGGCGTTGTCCTTCTTGCACCTACTTGAGAAAAAGGGGGATTGGTGAAAGGCCATGAGGGAAAAGATTTGTAATTTTGTGCCGCACATGCCAAAAGAGGGGCCACTTTTCTCTTCTGTTTTTCCAAGTGAAAAGAAACTTAGCAAATGAAAATAAAAGCATTGTTTGAAAAGTTACTACCTTGGGATACTTTAAAAGATTGGCAGGTTTCGAACCCTAGTACTGTAAGAGCTTGTTCCACCAGAAACACAAGGCTTACTATTGAGCCACGGCTCCTTGGGGGACTAGGCCATTTCAGTACTAACTATAAGCAATGCACAGGCCCTGGTGTGTGTGTGTGTGTGTGTCATGTAAGAGTGGAGTCATACCTGGTGAATGGTGATTGCAGAGTAGTTGGTAAGTAACATGGGTGAGGCAGGATCAGTAACAGGTGAAAGAAGGGGAACAGGTGTTGAATGAGGTGGAGTGTAGAGCAAGTTGGAGAGGAGCCTAGGCAGATTAGGTAGGGTCAGTGAATAGATGTAGGGGTAGTGCAAGGGTAGGCCGGTGGGGTCTCAGGGACTATGATGGGGTCATAGATGGAGGAGGAGCCTGGGGTAGAGTGGAGGTGTCAGAGCAGAGGGAGGCCAAATATGGGCACTCATGCAGTGGTTCCCTAGCCAACAGATGTGGTGATTACATAGGGTGGGGAGCCCTAATTGTTTTTTTTATTGTATTGCACCCCAATACACTTTCTGATTTGGGAGGGGGCTGTTGAATTTGGGGAGCAGAATTAAAAGGGGTTTGGGGGTGCATTATGAAGGGTGATGGGGGCACAGAATGACATGGCTACTGGGAAATTATGGGGTTGCCATCCATAGATTTGATTGCTCCCCTGTTCCATTATGGGGTGTACCCCAAAAGGTTAGGGCAACAGGGGGCTATGGGGCAAACTGGTTTGTAACAGTTTTTACTACCAAGCCCAAGGGGGTTCCATACAGTCCTACAGCAGTTATGGTGTTGAAATGTACAACAAGGAGCATGTGGTGGTATTTTTACCTGTGAGTCTCCCCAAGATTTTGCTGCCTCCTCTCCCCCTGCGTGTGGCATGCGGTATAGGGATTCCCGCTATGAAATCTGAGAGCACGAAGATTTGCTAAATAAAGGGGGAAAGTGGAGGAGACGAATGAGGCACGGAAAAGTGTACCTGTGGTAACTGTTTGGAAGGGTCAAAGAAAATAATCATGTCATGCAAATTGGCAGCAGTGCATGTATTGGCAGTGTCTGTAGAGTTTGGGGTACTCTTCAATTTAGTTTCCTCCTTACGTTGAGTATGAGCCACAGAGGGAAGGACGGCCTTACGGTTAGGCATAACATGTATTCATGATTTAAAGAAGCCTCGTCTGGGTGTGCTGGGACTGGCTGGACAGAGCGGTAAATGCCTATATACCTAAGCAATGTGCATCCAAACGGTCACTTGAGACTGAACAGTGACAGAAGCAGCTGAGTTTCTAATAACCCTGGGTGTAAAACTCCACTCCGCAGATTTTTGGTAACTCAGCGTTCTGCGTAGAACGTGGAGTTGCCGGAAAACTCTGCACTCCACAACGGAGCAGAGTTTTTTTGTGTTTGTTTGCCCAAAATGTGTTTGCGCGGGGGTGACTTTCTAGGTGCCTACGATCGCTGATGAGATTTTCTGTGCCGTTCACGATTGCCCTGAGATTTGCTAGGTGGCTGCATGGTCCAGCGAGAGTTTGTAATCGTGAACATGTCATTAGAGCATGCATGTGGACTTCCAGGTGGGTTTTTGTGAAGATCACAATCCCTAACACACAGAATCTGCAATCTGGAGAAGAAACCTTCCCGAAATGACGATATGAGATAAAAAAACTACTCAGATTGACATTTGACTGTACTTTTTGTGCAAGGAGTCCTTTTTCTTTTTTTACTTTTTTAAAGAGGAAGGGAGTGCCCCAGAGTGTCCAACTTCCTGTTTCTGTCCGGCAGGCTCCTCCCAGTGATTTGTCCATTTCCTGTTTATTTTTCATTTGGATTTGGAGCTGTGCAGAGGTGGCTGGCCAACTCTGAAAGTAGTGGGGCATTAATACTCACGCGAATGTGAATGAGAAAGAGAGTGCTGAGTGTGAGGGGCAGAAGAGGTGGGGACACCCCTTAGCATCTTCATGAGTGCATTGATCCCCCACACCGATGGCGTCAATATGTGACCAACTTGTACCTACATTGGATATTTAAATAGTTTTGCAGGGTGTGATTCATGGACCCGGGTGTGATGGCCATGAAATATAAGACAATCCCACCAATTCGTAGTGCAAACACATGGGAGTTAGTGAATTTCCATTGTAAATCTGTTGTCCAAAAGTCTTCTCAGCTGCTCAAATTAACTTCCTCTCTTAGCCGAGATTTGCAAATAGGTAAGAGATCCTCGTGGTGCCTGTATACAATCCTTAGAAGCCTGGATTATTGTTTTTTAGTCTAAAGCATCTGAAAAATGTCTAAACACATTTTCAATGAAAGGGCGAAAAGCACCTAATCTGGCGCCAGCTCCGTTCCACTTTTGTGTTAAGACCGTCCAGTTTTCTGACTTTAGCAGAAAGCAAGACTGATAATCAGTTTTGGTAGAAAAACCCACAAAAGATGGCTTCCTTAATAACATTTGATTCACACAACCCATGATTGCCAAATTCCGAAAGCCAAACGATATTTAGTAGAATCAGAAATGAAAGCTATATATACACATAGAGACCCAGACCTTTCCAAAGGTATATTGTATGTTGACTAACATCCTTTCCATATACACTTTATAAATTAAATATTTCTATGCCATGGCCTTCCGATGAAAAGCAGAGCTGCTCCATTTCTCCATGCTGGTCGGACAACAGAAAGAATGCGCACTGACTTACCACGAAGTATAATTACAGCACTCATCAGCGTCTTTCCCGTAATGTACTTAAACCTGTTTATTTGTGGAACTCTTCAATTTTGTATAAATGGTACACAGTACTATACTCCTTCAGTGCATATTATGTATATGTTACCTCAGCAGAATGGAATAGCACTCAGCGCTTAACTTGTAAAACACTAAGGGCCAGATGTAGGTAAATACCATTTACCGATTCTAAAATACCAAATTTTACCGATGCGGTATTTCAGAATGGGTAAATGGTATGTAGGTATTCATTCGGTAATTTTTACCGAATCTGTAAAATTCGGTAAATACCGATTCGGTATTTGCCGATTCGGTATTCCCCATTCATTCCTATGGTCCTCCAGGCCCATAGGAATGAATGGGGAATACCGATTCAGTAAATACCGAATCGGTAAGGGGGGAAGACCTACAAGGGTGGCAGGGTGTCACATTGACACCCTGTTGCACCCCTGAATAGTGCATGGGTGCACATGTTGCACACATGCATGCCCTAAGGGCATGTATGTCTGCCACATTGCACCGTTAAAAAAGCACAAAATTGCTTTTTTAACGTTTTTCGTTATTTACCACCAACTTGTAGTTGGTGGTAAATAACGAATCCTTACAGGTGAAAAACACTTACTTGAGTGCTTCCTACATTTCAGATTCGGTAATTTACCAAATCGGTATTTAAGAATTCGGTAATTTGCTGAATTCTTAAATACCGATTCAGTAAATTACTGAATCTGAAATGTAGCCACCTACATCCCAAATGCCTAATACCGGTCGGTAACGGCTGAAATTCGGTAATTTCGGCTGTTACCGACCGGTATTAGGGTTCCTACATCTGGCCCCAAGTGCCGGGTCCTAAAGTCTAGCTCAGAAATCCAAAGACAGGGCTCCGAATACCAGGGGTGCCTGACGTTGATTTCACCTCATGACTCTTTCTTCCACCAAAAACCAGACACTTCCTGCAATTTAATCTTTATCTGGCAGATGCATCAGCGTAGCCTTTTGCTATTCCTAAATAATGATTTTTAAGCAACCGCTATTTAAGAATAGCAAAAGCCTATGCATGTAGGAATCGCTATTAAAATAGCGATTCCTTAACATTCCTTAATTGCTACTCGCAAATTGCTAGTCGCAATTAGGGAATGCTGTCCCATTCATTCCAATGTATTGGAGATTGCATGAGCAATTTCAAGGGTGCAGGGGTGTCAAAATGACACCCTGTTGCACCCCTGAAATTGATCTATGCACATATGTTGCACACACACATGCCCTAAGGGCATGTGTGTGCGCAACATGAAACTTTGAAAAATGCACAAAAGTGCTTTTTTCTAAGTTTTAGCAAATTACCATGAAGTCCAACTTCATGGTAATTTGCTCCCCCTATTAGCGAATTTGCTATTTTTTTGACTTTCATGCATTGCATTTAAGGAATCTCAATTTGGGATTCCTTAAATGCAATCGCAATTTAAGGAATCTCAATTTAGAGATTCCTTAAATTGCGATTTTTGCATTTGGGATGATGCATCCCAAATGCAAAAATACCATGAGCAAAGGGGCAGATTCTGAGAATCTGCCCATTTGCTCCCGGTACTTACTTTGATGCATATGCCTGAATGTTGCTAGCTCGTTTTCATCCCTTCTTTCCCCTAGATTTTCGGTCTGTCTACCTCTTTTTGTGTTTCTCTCTCTTTTGCGCTCGATGAAAAGTGCTGGTCTCCAAAAATGAGGGGTGATGGGCTCCATCTGGAACTACCTGGTCAAATGAAGCACGGAAATAGGTTCTTCCGTAAGTAAAGTCCAAACTTCAATATGTTACAAAGCAAAGAATGGCCATCCCTACCCTCGAATAAGTCATAATTACTCCTAAGAATATCCTCACGCCTTCCTTGCATAGCGCAACTTGGATCTGTGGCTATAAATAAACATACATACAAGCCCATTTATGTTATCATGAAGAACAAGTTGGGCATTACAGTGAGGCATTACAATCCCATTATTCTATCCAAGTGTAGTCTGAACAAAGGACCGTTGGATGGTATAGTAAATCTACCCGAAGTCGAAGGTAGAAGTTCGCGCAACGTAAAACTGCAACAACAAAAAACTTTCACCTGTCCAGGATCAACATCTGGCGAATGAAAAGCACTATGTTTCGTTTGCAGAGAGAAACTACTTGTGTAAATGTTTACACCCAATTTTAGCTGCATTCACTTACTGCATCCTTTAATAAGACGGTGTGGTTCAGAAGGCAGAAACATCTTGGCGGTCTGTGTGACATGATATTCCAGCATATGTACGCTGTTCAGCTATCTGAGTAATCAAAACATATGGGGCCTCACTTATGAGAAATTACGCATCGCTGCGTGAAAGCAGCGATGCCTCACTTCTCAGTGCGCACTCCTTGCGACATACCTGATGCGTCATATTTAATGTATGACGGATCACAACGCAAGGAGTTACAGATACGTCAGTATTTCTGACATATCTGTAAGCGCAAAAGTGACGCATTGCTGGAGTGTGTCACAAAAGTGACGCAACTCCAGCAATGCTTCCTTTCACATGGGGCGAGCCCCATGTGAAAGGGCTTGCATCAGTCTTACGCCTGCTGTGGAGCAGGCGCAAGATTTGGACGCAACGGTGTCCTAAAAGTGACGCAGTGAAATCTTATAGATTTCACTGCGTCACTTCTAGAACCCAACCCCACCGATCACCTAGAAAAAGCCTGCAGCAGTTAAGGAACGTGCTGGCGTTTGTTTTCTCTCCCCGTTCCTTACCTGTGATTCCAGCGATTCCAGGCGGGTGAATTCTCAGTTTCCAGACATCGCGTCTTCCCCGAGGTAACTCTTCAAGACTTTTAAATAGCTTCTGGCTTTCTCCTTCGTTGTCCTGGCAACCTCCAGACATCGGATCTCTTCCGCTCCTGCACCGGCTTTGCATTTTTCCATCCCTCGATCCGCTGCAAAACAAAAGAAACAAGTAAGATCTTTCCAATTTTTGTTTTGCACATAAAGCGCGCAGTAAGAACTTCATTGTGAAGTTATTTAGAAAGTGAAACAATACTTTTCTTTGACTGTTGAGCTCCTGAGACAATAATATTTCCTTGAACGAGATGAATCTATAAAAGACAAAGAAACAAGAAAACAACAGTTATAAAAACTGAGAACGTTTACAAACAGATAACTTTTCTAAAAAAAATGTTTAAGAACTTTATTTAAATGATTCAAGTTATACTAATATGATTATACAAATCTGCGCAAAGATTATTAGTAAGTCTGGTTTCAAAAAACAAGGTGCTTGAGTTTAAATTACATGATATTTTTTTTAGTAACAATTGTTATATTTTTACAGCATATTTAAGAATATTGTCAAACATCATTGCGCTTTGCCAATTACAGTTAAAGAAAGAATCACGCAAAAAGAGGTAGTGTGAACAAAGAAAATATTTATATTATAATACACTGTAAAGAATAAGGTTAAAAGGTTAATGACTTTCTTACGTTTGTTATTGGATTATGATAGAAGAAAGAATGGCAACAACCTCCAAAGTAACGAGAGGAAGAGTCGTGTTAGAATATTGGCAGTGTTGGAGTGTCTTTTCTCAATTTTATTTTCTTATGGTTATTTTGTCCCATTTATCCCTTTCCCCTGGAGATCTAATTTAGCCAAACTGGTTATTTAAAAAACAGTTTAGGTTGACTTAGGTTTTTGGGGGCTTCGGGAAATCTCCTTGAATCTCTCAAGTGGAACAACCTGGAATTCAGGTGAGTGAAGGTTAACAGAAACACAAGCCTTCACAACAGTTTAAGTTCTCCTTGAGAGATATGGATCAGGATAGTGACCGCATTGACGGTCAAGCCATGGCTCAGACCCTTTTTGAAGCTACTGAAAGAGATAGTATAATTGTTATGATGTTGCAAAAGATGCAAATAGAAGTAGAAAGGTTAAAATAAGAGAATGCTGAATTACGTCAAGACGTCATACGGTACGTACCAAAAGAAACCTTGTGGGACAGCTCGTTTCCAAAAATGTTTAAGACTTATTTAGATTCAGGGACAAGGTCAAAGACGTCGGACACTTTCTTGACATCAGATACAGCATCCTCACCTTTTCAAGTTACCGTTGCAGTTCCCACTACTGTACCTCTATCGGCACCAGATTGCTTTTTGGGGACAGTGTAAAGTTTAATATTTTTATCAGTCAATGTCAATTACATTTTATTTGTAAACCACAAGCTTTCCCTACAGATGCAACAAAAGTGGCTTTCGTGCTTTCGTATTTGGGAGGTAGAGCTGCTAATTGGTCTATTCCTTACTTTGATAGAGATGATCCCATTCTGCATAAATTGCCCTTATTTAAATTAACCATGACTAAATTGTTTGCAAAACATACGTATGTACAGGCCAGTGATAACGAATTGTTAAATCTCAAGCAAAGGAGTAAAGATCTGCTGACATATGTAACAGCTTTAAATAGATTATTGACAAACTCACTGGCCAGAAGAAAAGAGCACTTCCCTGTTTTATAGGGGATTGCATGATGATTTAAAAGATTCCTTAGCTCATATTGTAGACTTACCAGAAGACTATTTAGAGTTTGTGGATCTAGTGGTAAAACTGGACCATCGAATAGGAGAGCGTAAGGGAGATAAGACTAGATCAGAAAACAGGTTTTCTGTGATTAGACACGAAAAGAAAGACTTAGAAAATAAAATCCCTGACCCAGAACCAATGCAAATTGGAAGTATTAAGGGACCTTTAACTATTGAAAAAAAAGGATAGAAGACGTAAATTAAACCTATGTTTGTATTGTGGCCGTTCAGGTCATTTTGCAAAGGACTGTCCCAACAAACCAAAAGTTCCCAAGAAACCAAATGCAGTAGTTACTGGGTCCCCAGAGCAGGAAAACTGAAAACTGAAAATCCCCCATGTCCCTGGCATACCATAAGTGTAGATTTTATCACTAATCTTCCTGTAGCAAATGGTTATATAATAATATTGGTGATAGTAGATTATCTATCAAAAATGGTGCATTTTGTTCCATTAAAGAAAGTCCCAACTGCAGATGAGTTCAGTCAAGTGTTTATGACAAACATAGTACATTTGCATGGATTACAGTCAAAGATTGTTTCTGACCTAAGCAGTCAATTTGTTTCTAAGTTTTGGAAACAGTTTTGTAAAAGGTTAAAAATGGATGTAGCATTGTCCACTGCTTTTCGCCAAGAGACAGATGGCCAGACAGAAAGGGCTAATCAAACTTTTTTACAGACATTGCAATACTTGATGGCAGAATTTACTAGCGAATGGGATAAGGATTTGCCTTTGTCAGAATGTATGTATAACAATAGTGTTCATTCAGCTACTCAATGCACCCCATTTTACTTTTTAAGTGGATATCACCCCAAGGCCTTACCAAATTCAGTAGATACCTCTCTTTTACCTGCAGTTACAGAGTGGTTACAAGCTTTGCTAGAAATTCAAGAAAAAGCAAAAAAGCATTGAGTCGGTATAAAGAAGGAATGAAGAAACAAGCAGACAAGTATAGAACTCCAGCCCCAAATTAAAATGTAGGATACAAGGTCTGGTTGTCTACTAAGAATTTAAATAATATGGGCCCAAAGAAACTGCAACCAAGATATATAGGCCCATTTTCTATCAATAACATTATAACTCCTGTTACTGTACAGTTAGATTTGCCCCCCGAATATACCATACATCCTACTTTCCATGTTTCCTTGTTAAAGATGTATCACCCAAATCCTAGACAAGAACCCCCACCTCCACCTATTCCTATTAATGGCCACTTGGAATATGAGGTAAGGCGCATTTTAGAATACAAGGCAAATTACACTATTTAATAGCCTGGAAAGGTTATTCCTCAGATGAAAATTCTTGGGAACCAGCTTCGTTTGTTCACGCTCCCAAACTTGTAAAACAATTCCATTTGCAGTATCCACTGAAACCCCACCCTGTCGGGCGGCCTTTGAGGGGAGCAACTTTTGGGGTTTGTTTAAGAAGGCTGGCTCGAACTGGTGCCTTGGATTAATCTGGTGAATTGTTGTTTGGTGACCATGTTTTGTTTTATGCCCAGCGATTGGGGTTTCTTTTGGGTACATGTTGTGTGTTTGCTGAACTTGCTTTTAGGTTGAGGAATGTGTACGCGCAGACAGTGTGTTGGAAGTTAATTCCAAAAGAAACACTTTGCACAAGACACGCTTATTAAACTTTTCTACACATTACCAGCACGTTTTTCTGCTAAAGCGCGGACTCATTAGCGCATGTGCATAGAACCCCACCCCACTGATCACCTATAAAAGGCCTGCAGCAGTTAAGGAACGTGCTTGCGTTTGTTTTCTCTCCCCCTTCCTTACCTGTGATTCCAGGGATTCCAGCGCGGGTGAAATCTCCGTTTCCAGACGTCGCGTCTTCTCCGAGGCAACTCTTCAAGACTTCAAATAGGTTCCGGCTTTCTCCTTCTTTGTCCTGGCAACCTCCCGACATCAGATCTCTTCCGCTCCTGCACCGGCTTTGCATTTTGCCATCCTTCGATCCGCTGCAAAACAAAAGAAACAAGTAAGATCTTTCCAATTTTTCTTGTGCACATAAAGCGCGCTGTAAGAACTTCATTGTGAAGTTATTTAGAAAGTGAAACAATACTTATCTTTGACTGTTGATCTCCGGAAACATTATTATTTTCTTGAACAAGATGAATCTATAAAAGACAAAGAAACAAGAAAACAACAGTTATAAAACCAGAGAACTTTTAAAAACAGAGAACTTTTCTAAAAAACATGTTTAAGAACTTTATTTAAATGATTCAAGTTATACTTATTTGATTACACAAATCTGCGCAAAGATTATTAGTAAGTCTGGTTTACAAAACAAGGTGCTTGTGTTTAAATTGCATGATATTTCTATTGGTAACAATTGTTCAGCCACGGCCCGTGGAGGGAGTTACGGTGGGGCAGGAAGGCGGGGCAGGGGAGGGGCAGGGTGGGGGGTGCTAAAAACCAGAATATGGATAATTGGAGGTAAGTAAACAATTTAAGTAATAAAACGAATTTCATAGCGCGCACTGCATCGCATTTTGCGATGCAGGGCGTGCTCCGAAATTCGATTTATTTATTAACTTGTTTACTTACCTCCATTTATCCATATTCTGGTTTTTAGCATCCCCCACCCTGCCCCTTCCCCGCTGGTTCACTGTGGTTAGTTGGGCTGCCCAGGAGTAGTATTGAAGAGCCAGGGGGTGCTATTCCTCCATCATACCAGCTCCTTGTCAATTTTCGTAACTATATTCTCGATACTTCCCCATCCCAAAGGAGCATTCGCACAATGGCGTAGACCGCCCGGAAGTATGAGGGCAGGACTGGGTACGGCGTGGTATGAAGGACATATAGAAAACGTGGCAGCACCATGATTTTATACAGGGTCATTTCCCCAACTAGGACAGGGACAAGGCTTTCCAATGTTGCACATCTTCCTGAAGGCGCCTCAGTTGGGGCTAAATTTCACTTGCGAAAGACAGTCGTGTCCCTAGTAATATAAATACCAAAATATTGAAACCCTACTGTAACCACCCGAGCCATGCAAGACCCAGGGATCCATGGATCCCTCCCCTGGTGAATGTAGATTAGTGACTTATCCCAGTTTATAGTGTTTATAGTGTACCATGAGTAGATGCGATACAAGTCGAAGATGTGAAGAATTCTATGTAGTGTAGGATACGGGCTCGCTAAATAGAGAAGGATGTCATCTGCATATAGGGAAATTCTTTCCTCCCAGTCTTGCGGCCACCTCAGTTATCTGATCAACGGATCTCCCCTTATCCAAACCGCCAATGGCTCTAGAGCTAGGGCAAAGATCAGCGGGAAAAGAGGGCAACTTTGTCTCGTGCCTTGTTGTAACTGAAAGACTGCTGACCTACCTCCGTTCACAGTCACCTTTGCCATGGGTTCTGTATATAAAAGCCAAACCCATGATAGAAACTTCAGGCCAAATCCTTGTTTCTCTAAAACTGCATACATAAAGGCCATTTAATTGTGTTGAAGTCTATTCCGGTGTCTAAGGACATTACCACAGCGTATTCCTAGATGTAGGCCGCCCGTCCCAATACTCCATGTAGGCGTCTCAAGTTGAGTGTAGTATTTCTGACAGGCATGAAGCCAGACTGATCGGGGTGGACCAATGTGCCTATCTCTTGAGCTAATCAAGTTGTTAGCAATTTGGCTAAGATCTTGACCTCCATGAGAGTCATGAATAACCTGCTTTATAGTGAATGGAAAGGAGTTGTGGAGAAGGATACCGACTCCCCTAAATCCTCTTCAATAGCCTGCATGGGCCATTAGTTTGCAATCTCGATTATTCAATGCACAATAAGTTGTCCCCCGTAAGAGTTTTTCCTGAGGGAGGACAGTATCAGGTGCATGTCGTTCAGATATTATACTACCACTCCTCTTTTAATTTTGTCCCCTAAGCAATTCGCATTCCAGGAGAGAATTTTAAAGTGAAATGGCAAGTGTTTACTGTCCATAGGAATTTTCACTGGGAGCCCTATCGACCGGGCCGGGGGCCTTAACTGCACATAGAAGCTATGATCTTATAACCATAGATGTCGGTGTGGGCACTCAGCGCCTGCTCCATAAAGTCTAAACGGCGTCTGAAATAAATTACAGTGACTAACTGAACTTTGCGAGGGCCCTGTCACACCATCAGTGCGATCAACACACACACATAAAACCAACTTGAACAAGAAACCTGCTGTGGAATCCCACCATGCCCTCTATGCTTCCCTGCATGGCAGAATCAAAAATGCCCACACCCCCAACATTGCTGAGCGCCTGTTTACCTCATCCCTTGTAACCCCTTGTATGGGAAGAACAGCCAACAGGGAAGGCCAGCAGCCTTTACCTCCCCATTGAAAAGAGCTGGTAATTTATTTCACAGTTGCCGGCCAGTCTGATAGCGGAGTGCCCACCAACCACACAGAATATTCATCTCATAGCATGTAGTCCAGCCAAGGGGGGGAGACATCCACCCACCCACCACACCCCACCAGCAGACCGCCATAGCAATAATAAATCAAAGAAGTCCCTCTAGTTGTCAGTCCATCACATTGAATCCACGCTAGGGCCCCCTAGGGTGTATTAGTTCCAAGCAACTCTCCCGCCACTCCATCCGCAGTTCGAGTTTGCTGCAACCCCTCCCGCCACAAATCTCTGTCACTCTTCGTTTATCCGGTGCATGACCTTTGATCCATAGTCGTTTGCCAACCATCAAGCCAGTTCCAGGATTCCTCAGGGAGTCTCAAAAAACCATGTCTTGCCCTTCGCTGCCACTCAGAGTTTGGACGGAAGCAGCATGCCATATTTAATCTCAGGGTCAAGCAGAGTTTTCTTGACTCCAAGAAAAGAGCGCCACAGTCTCTGGACTTTAATAGTGAAGTCTGGAAAACAATGTGATGATGGCATTTTCTACTTTAAGAGGTGGGGCATTACGAGCCATTTGTAGTATGATATCGCTAACTCTAAAATTGAAAATCCATGCCACTGTGGGGTGTGTGGGCTCTCTGGGCCTTGGCAGGCCACCCGGGACCCAACGGGTCCGTTCCACCGAGAAGTCGTTGGAGAGGCCATGAGGCTGCAGGTGCTTTAGAATCAAGTCTTCCACAAAGAGGTCTGCTGCTGGGCCCTCCATCCTCTTGGGCACACCCAAGATTTGCATGTTATTTCGGCACGAACGCCCTTCAGAGGCTTCCATCCTAGCCTCCAGGGTGGCAGCAGTAGTCTGCAATCCTTGACTGCTACTCAAGTGTTTTGGTGGTGACTTAAAGTGTGGCTATCGAGTCTTCAGTGAACTTGACGTGAGAGCCCAGGTTACGGAAGTCAGCATGCATTAGGCTAACTTCAGATGTAAAATCATCGATTTTACTCTCTAGGGCTACACAAACTCCCTGGAACGCCGACGTAATGTCTTGCAGCATTAGATCCCCATCTGTTGAGGCCTGCAACTGTTTTTGGCCCTCCTCCACCGCTGCGGATGCAGCCAGCTTAAGCTGTGCGAATGTATCCAATTTAATTTGGTGTGTCACGTCTGACCCCTTGCCTCCAGACATCGCCCTTTTACAAGTATCTTCCAGAGTGCCACACCAACGATCACCAAGCCCGGTCCGTTCACTCCTGGCCGCCACCAGGTGGCTGTCGGGGCCCCAACCACACTGTCAATATGCAGCCATCTTGGTCGGCTGTTGGCCACGCCCGATAGACTCCAATTTTAAATCTTATGCTTTTAGGGCTAGATTAAATTGATTGTACCAGGGACAGTTCAATTTAGCTGATTGTATAAATTGCGCTGGCATAATTTTACACTGATCTTTGAACTGACGTGCATAGTGTTCTGGTGCTGAATGGCATTTCAGAATAGGTCACTAAGGCAAATTCTGTATTTCTACATGTCAGACTGTGTGACAGGAGTGCAATCTATGTCATTCAAAAATGTAATTGCAAAACTGCATCAATGAAATATTGTTAACCGCCTTAAGGTAAATGAACAAGCACTGGAAAAACCTGTAGGTCATGATTTAATGTGCTAGCACATGCATACAGAGGCATGCACAAATGTACACAGATTATTTTCCTGTGTCTGTGTGCAACCTGCCTCTTTCTGTGTCTCCAATGAATGCCTTACTTTTCATTAACCATGCGCACTTTGCTACATGGCACTCACTCTGCAAGTTTAAGAAATAAGAAACAGCAGCAGCAAATGTTGGGCGAATAAAAAAATGCTTAATGCACTTTAGCATCCCATTCCACTGGCAATAAATTAAAACTACTTTCAGTCCTTCTTTGTGCCTTTGATTGTATTCTGTTTTGTTTATGTACCACTGTGATATGACAAGGCTATGGAAGATTACAGAATAATTAATTTCAAGCATTGCAATGGAAGCACCACCTAATACCCTTATAATGTAATTACAGTTAGGAGTAGGAATACATAACAGGCAGCACGTCCACCTCACCAAGGCACTCACAAACAATCCGCAACAAATTCAAAACAAACAAATTAGGGTTTTGTGATACACACGAATAAGGAAATGCCTTTTTCTGCATGGTCAACCCTATTTTTTGCCCCACTGTTTTTTACGGGCACATATATCTGAACACTCAGGTGCTGCCGTCCAGGGCCCAGTGTGTGCCCTTACCCCAAAAACATGTAAGATTGACTAATCCCGGATTGCCATATTTAACTTATCTATAAGTCCCTAGTATATGGTACTCTGTGTATGCAGGGTGTGTAAGTTATATGTTACTAGTGGACTTCAACCCCTATTGTGTCAGCACAACAGTAAATATGCAAACTGTGTCTTCAGGCCTGCTCCTGCAGCCTGAATGTGCAATTGTATGTTGTACATGTCCTGGAAATGAAAAATGACCAAAGTCTTTTTCACTGTGGCAATGCTGGTTCCCCATAGAAAAGCACTGGGTTACATTATACCACTGTATAATGCATACCTTCAGTTTGGGAACGGCGAACCATGATTCAAGGACTCAAATAAATAGGAATTTAAAATCCAAACATATGCTAAAGTCAGATTTTATATTACTATTTTGAAAATGACACCATTAGAAATAGCATTTTCATGCCTAAAGCTTCTAGTAGCCCTTACAGAGAAAATCCCCTACTGTCACATGGCAGTGTGCTGGGAGGTGTGAATTGCTGCAATAATAACAAAAACAGGTATGCTGTTCTGGTGAGAAATTAATACTTCGTTGGTATTTCAGGAAGGATAAAAGGTCAGATTGAGGTATCCCTTATTGGATCCACAGGCTCTCACTCACTGTAGTGGGATGCTTCATCATCAGCCCCAAACGTTTGCATGATTATTCTAGAAATGTGCGGGGAACATGTGCTGGACCGTCAAAACTCCCTATAGCCCCTTCTTTGTTTACTGAGGTGTGAATTGCTCACAGGGCAGGGAACAAAAACACTTGGGATGGGAGGAGGTGTGACTCCCTCCTGACAGGATGGCTTGGGGAATGTGGCCAACTATTGCACAAGCTTCAAAGGGGCAGTCCCTGTCACAGGCAGTTGAAACTTACACCCTGCAATTGTTCCAATACCCAGGGTATCATCAATCCCAGCAAGGGAAAAGCCTGTCCCAGAAATGATTGTGCAGGGGGAGCTCCTGACACACCTCAAGGGTGCACTCAGAGCTCTGACCAAGGGAAGAACATTTCTGTTGTGCTTGATTTTCACTGAACAGGGCCCTCTTTGTTTAATCCAAGCCCCCAGAAAACTATGACAAAGTGGGTAGGATTGCCCCTCGGACGTTTGTCTCTATTGGCTAGGGAGTCACCCCACCCACAAGCTAGTGCAGACATAAATGTGGAATCCCCTGGATACCTTCTTCAGAACCTTACTGGACCTGAGGAAGACAGAACAAGGACTGCACCTGCTGAAACCTGACTTCAGAAAAAGGATTAAACCTACTTAAACCTGTGGAGGGAGACAACCTGCTTCCATTTGTACCCAGTACAGAAGAGTGGATGCCAAGGGAAAGTTGACTAGCTAACCTACAGGGTCACAAAAAGCTACAAGAAGCCTACCATCCTAAAAGCACAGTTGACCATTTCCAACAAGACTTTCCCTGGGCCCAGATGGTGGATTCCTCTGGAGTGAGATCTGACCTCAAAGTGGTGTCCCTAACGTCTTGGGGCCCTTATAAGTGTTGAAGTGTACACCTCCTGCCTAACTCTAAAAGCAGGGACTTCAAAACATTTTCAAGGATTTTGGCTCAACGAACCTGAGGCTACCAATGGACTGCTGCCAAACGTCTGATGCTGAACTTCCAGCCGGGCCCAACTTGCTGGTTTGCGTCGCTGAAAAGATACAGATTTCCCAAAAAGTTTCTAAATCTAAACATAGAGGACTTCAATGGGACCAAAGTCTAGCATTTCTTTGCCGACAATGCCTTCCTGGGCCTCATCTTTGAACTTAGTCCACTTGGAGTGTTTCCGCCTTTGACATTGAGAACCTTGAACTTCCAGCCCGCCATTGATGGGTCCTTCTTCAGATCCAGGTGCCATCCCGTCCCACCAACTACCTTGTTGTATGAAATTAAATATGACTATGGAGATATACTTATCAATAGCCCCTATACCATTTACCAATAATCAGTCAGTTGGCAGTGAGGAAAGTTCAATCGTTTGTTAGTCAAAAAGGGCTCTGCGCAGAAGAGCCACCCCACGACCTCCAACCTCGAGGATCGCAGAGAAGACTGTTGGCTTTCATTCAAGACAGAGCATATATACCTTTCATCACACATATGAAATGACTATACTAGGAAAAGTATCAGCCGGCCCTCGAGATCCAAGGAAGGACCATATATGGCACACATGATTGGTTACGTTGTTAGACACAAAGCTATTGTGAGCGAAAGTCAGTAGAGGTGACTCCCTTTCGTCTGGGTGCTAGGGAGGGCAAGAATGGCGCATGGAGGAATGCGCTTATCGTACGGAAAACCAGATATGACCTTGGTTCTCAGGACAGAAAGGAGAACACCCCACATTCACCTGTCCACTATAACTCATTATATTCTTGCAAGGAATAACACATGACCTCAACTAAAACAGAGCTACGAGAATACAACATGGCGTTGATTATGTGAGGGCCTAGCTTATGTACAAGAACAGTCAATACAATTCGACAAGAACGAAATAAATGCAAGTTACATCATTCTAATTCAAAGGTATATGCTTATTGATACATCATGCTAATACATTATAAATCAACAGTGTGAGCTTAATATATTTTATACGTGTGCACAGAGAAATCGAATTTCTATCCTTCAGGTCCGCCCTTTTAGCCTGATGTATTCAATAAGAACAGTGTTCATCAGTCCTCAAAAATTACCTCATCAATCTGCATCAAGTCATTTATTTCTTGCTGAACTAATTGGGCTTTTCGTTTCGCATATGAAGGTGTTTTCATAGCCGGGGTAAGTCTAGAAACCAGGCAGGCACAGCAAGCTGGCCCACACTGTATGCAGAGACAATAGGTAAACAGAATTGCCGCTATCCCGGCCAAATTCATTAAGATTTTCCATCCCCATGCGGAAAAGATACTCCAAAACCACCCAGACAGTGACCAAGTCCCAGCATCTGCATGTATTTCTGACACCAAACGATGTAACTTTTTAATAGCTAAATGAACGCAAGGGGCGGAGTCAGGGATATATACACAACAGGAGCTGCCGATCATGTGACATGCTCCTCCTCGATCAGCAAGAATAACATCTAATACCATTCGATTTTGGAGCAAAACAAGCCTCGTGGATTGAAGCTCCACAGTTATATTGGTCAATATACCTGCTGTAATGTTGATCACTCCCTCCACTACTCTGGACAAGCGCGTACCTCCTTACTAGTTATATTGGGTCCCCAAATAGGGAATACACCTTTTACAACATCCACAAAGTGTTGTTCAGGGCTATCAGTTTGATCAGTATCGGTGGTATCTATCATTCTAGGTGATCTATGCAGTAATAATTATATTTAACGGGTTTTTCAGGAGAAGATTTGCAAAATTAGAACAAAAGGAAACTATGATATGATCGTAGTATGTACCCCCCTCCTTCGTATATTTGAGTTTTTGCACTAAATAGGTTGTGGCGTCTGTCATCAAACGGTTCTTTACACAAATAAGTATTTTACAATCCCTTGCACTGCTAAATGGTTTTACTAAAACCAATGTATATATATATTATGTGATTTCTAGCTGCTTTGTTTTGCTTTTATTGATTTATGTATAAATCGGAATAAAGATGTTTGATTGAATGACAGCCTCCCAGGGCATGACTATGAAAATTGCAGAAGGTTCAATGGTACGGGGCCCAGGGACGTGAGGGGTTGGGTGCACCCCTTGTATGACAGTTGTTTTCCACCAAACCAGCGGCGCGTACAGTGTACGGGCACCACACAACCTTCCCCAGTTAGAAAAAGCTGAGAAGTAAGGAAAGTACAGGGGAAGAAGTGACAGACGCAGGAGGAGTGCAAGGGCAGAGGAAAGCCTCGCCAGAAGTCATCCCTCAGGTAATAAAAAGAAGAAAAAAGAAAAACTTTGCTCCAAAAAAGCATCCTCTGGTTGTTTCCTTAAAGTGGGGTTCATACCTGGAGAACAGGATATTGCGTTTTCAGCTCTATGCCACGACATCAGTGACTCCCAGGAAGTTTGTCACAATGGGACAGTTTGATGTGGTCTCTTCTTATCGCTTACTTCGAACAAGCGTTACCGACAGTGCTTAATTTGGAAAAACTGAAGTATAGGTGTCAAATGTTTGTCAAAGATCACATCATTATAACAAAGAGGGGAGAGAGAGATAAAAGTGGATTCAATCTCCCTAGGCAGTATTTCATAAACAAAACAGAATCCACTTAAGAGTTCCAATGGCCTCTACAATGGTGGGGAGCACTCAGTGTTTTTAAACATTGTGAATTAGGTACAAATAGCCCCTTTCACTTTTATGTATAATGCACTTTTTATCTCATGTGAGTAAGGTGGGGATTTGCGCAACCCCGTCCTGAAGAAGGAGTTTTAGGCTCCGAAACATGTCGACGCACTAGCGAGGTTAAAGTACATCACTATACATTAGTAACCTCACACCACACCGTTTTTAACAATACCAGCCGGGGACATATTAAAAATGTTTTCTTTATCCCACAGCCAGGTATTTTTTATTAACCACTTATCACTTTCAAACCCCACTACTCACATAAAAGCACCACCCTACACACACCACACATAGTCTGTGTATAAGTGCTCCTACGTAGCCGTAGGTAGTAGCACGCCGCATCCCGTAGAGGTTGTGCGAAGACCCCGATGATGAGGCATGACACCAAGGGTCCTTTTGGTGTGTGAGGGGTATTTTAAAAACACTGAGGGCTCCCCACCATTGTATGGGCCACTGGAACTCTTAAGTGGATTCTGTTTTGTTTATGAAATACTGCCTAGGGAGATCAAATCCACTTTTATCTCTCTCTCCCCTCTTTGTTATAATGATAAATTAGACAGCGCAGAGCTGTGGGAGTACCTACACACCACACACACATAGCACATGCTTTACCACTACATTTCACATCCAACCAACATCTAGAAATGGAGGATGAACATGGCCTAACGTTTGGTGAAGAAGAAATAGATAGGATCCTGTCGGCTGTAAATCCCTTTGAAGGTCTCAGTAACAACGACCCTGGCCCAAGTATGGGAGACTGGGATGAACTTACCAATTAAGGAAGACACAGATAAGGACAGCACTACATGGCCTACTAATGACAGAATAGAGAATACTTAAGAAGCAAAATAGCGCCCCAAGGTCTCATCGTCAAGAATGAACCCTTCATCTTTCAAAATGACATGGAATTTAAGAAAGCATGGTCATTAATTTCATGGCACTGCACACGAGACTGGATCGTATTAATAGTGAAAACAGCAACCAGGATAGCAAAATAACTAAAGGTAGACATCCAAAAGATTGAAGTGCAACTCAGAACCTATCAAACACCCACTGCTTTAAAGAAACGGCTCGATGAACTGAATCAACAAATGTCCGAATTTGAACTCACTCTAAAACAGAGTAAGTTTAACAAACTTAAAAAAGACAGAGAGCGTTTTTCAGCAGAGAGAGCCTATCCCTACACTAAGGCAGATTATGTCGCCAAAGATAACACCAGCGGTACCGACAGTGTCGGATCTGATGGGAACTCCACAGGGTCCAATTCTAGTGGTTATCAACAGTATAGACAACACAGAGGGGGCTACAGACAACAACGACAACAATACCCCCGCCAGAGAGGGTGGAGAGGCTACCAAGCACCCCCACAGTACCAACCATTCCAAGGCCACCCACAATATGGTCCTTTCCAGTACGGCCCGCCACGGATGGGTCCAATCTACCAACAGTGGCCACCGGAAGTTACAGGAGCTATACATAACCAACAGCCTTTTTTTGGGATGGGCCCCGGCCCCAGACGTTGCAGGAACAAGAAAGGGAACAATGTGGTTTGGCAGCAAGAGGGCGGGGACGAAACCGACCCCAGAATGAACACCAGAAGCATGACCGGTGCCCTCCAAAACCAAGCGTCCACGAGCAAGAGAGGGACCTAGTGGTCAACATCACCCCTTGGCCGCTCACAGACATACAGAACCAGGTACTAAACAAAGGACTTGGCTATGTTCCAACCAATAGGTTGGATTCTTTCAAACTACATGCAGAAATACAGGAGTTTATCAGGAGAATCAAACTCCAAACCTTTTTTCGCAACCAAGAATCCCCCCGAAACAATTCAGACAAAGGTCTAAAACCAAAGTCTACCTTCACCCCACCAGATGCCTCACTACCAGTTGAAGTGCTGGCATTTGAGAAGGCGCTAATGCATGAGTTGAGCATTTTAAACACCTCTAATTCCAACTGCTATCAAAATACTAGCCACAAAGAACAAGAAGCCATGAAACAACTATCAGCAAATAAAGAACTGACAATTAAGCCCGTAGACAATGGCTGTGCGATAGTGGTACAAACTACGGCGGCCTACAACAAGGAATGTCTGAGACTCCTAGCAGATAGGAGGAATTATAAAGTACTACCATCAGACCCCACTGAATCATTACGTATCACTATAGGGGCCATGGTAGAAGAGGCACTATCGCATGATTGGCTTTCTAAAAAGGAGGCGGAATTTCTGATCCAAAAGAACCCAAATACTCAATAATTCTACAGTATCCCAAAGATACACAAAGACCTTGACCTCCCACTGGGGAGACCAATAGTCTACGGCATTGGCTCTATTCTGGAGCCTTTGTCAAAATTCGCAGATGCTTTCCTACGACCCCTGGTCCAAGCCACCAACACATATCTTAAGGATACCAAAGCGGTGCTCCAATTACTTAAAGACTTACCATTCGATCCAGCAACTCAACTATTGCTGAGCCTTGACGTGGAAAGTCTCTACACTAGTCTGCCTCACGATGAGACTCTTCTCATCATAGAAGAGGTCCTTTTTTCAACCACATGAAGTTTCCAGACACCACGAAGTGTTGTCATGGAATGCATCTCCATAGCATTGACAATTTTTTTTCCCGAATATGACGACACACTGTACCTCCAAAGGCACGGGACCAGCATGGACAGCACCTTTGCGCCGAGCCTGGCCGGACTCTACGTCCACCATCTAGAGTCCACGAAAATTCTCCACCAAAATAACCCCTTCAGAAATAAGATCTTGACATGGAAGAGGTACATAGATGACGTGCTAGTCATCTGGCAAGGGGATTCACATTCAGTGACAGAATTCCTCACGTGGCTGAATGAACAGAACAAATTCCTAAAGTTCGCACACACACTATCCAATGAGAAAATGTTTTTTCTAGATTTGAATATCTATAGCAAGGATGGCTACCTCCAAACCATGACGCATTTTAAACCTACGGCAAGGAACTGTCTGTTACGATTCGACAGCTTTCACCCTCGGCACCTCCAAGAGAATCTTCCGTATAGCCAGTTTCTGCGACTGCGCCGAAACTGCAGTGATGTAGGCCAATACAAAGTACAAGCAGCTGATTTAAAAACCAAACTGCAACAGAGAGAGTACCCTGACAGAATCATAAACTCCGCTATGAAGAGAGCTTGCAACAACAATCACGAGGCCCTACTAGAGGACAGGATCAACAATGAAACCAACAAAAACAGACCAGTCTGTGTGACTACATACTGTACCCATTCTAACGAGGTAGCAAAGTTGATTAATAAACACTGGTGCATTCTAACTAGTGGTGAACTTGACTTTGAGTGACCTCTTATCGCCCACAGACGGGGAAAAAACCTAAAAGACATTTTAGTGCATACCAGGCCACAGAAAAAACACCAACAACTAACTACACTGCATGGGATACAGGGCCACCACCCTTGTGGCAACTGTAGCAGTTGCCACCTCATCAAGAAAAGTCAAGAACTGACCTTTAGGAATGGTAGCAAATGGGAACAACGCAGATTCACCAACTGCAACAGCAAGAATGTAGTGTACCTGATAACATGTCCCTGTGGACTTGAGTACATTGGAATGACAACCAGAGCAGCCAAAATAAGAATAAATGAACACAAAAGCAATATTAGGTGCAAAAAGAGCACCACAAAAATGGCAGCTCATTTTCTGCAGGCTGAACATTGTGTCAATGACCTCAACTGGACAATAGTTGAACAACTGCAATCTGAAGTAGGATTATTCGAGAAGGAACAGAGATGGGTGTTCCGTCTGGGTACAAACAAGAATGGCCTCAACAATGAAATTCCTTGGGGGCAATTACGCGGAACCCCCTTTTTGACCGCATACTGCTCATTGCAGCATAATGAATCCAAAACTAAAACAAAAACCTTTTCCCACTGGTTTACCAATCACATCTGTGCATTCCAGTGGCTATCACCCCCCCCCACATGCCCAATATATTTATAGATTACCTGACTAATCAGCAAGACTACTAAGCACCTTCCAAAAGTTTATGCTGTGGTTTAAATTTAAATATAATAACAGTTTCCCAGGTTGACTTTGAAAAGCTTTACAATTACAGTACTGTTTAGTACATGATAACCTACCTGCATTCAGGGCCACTGGAATTATGCAATTGTGTGGCAGCAGCGTTTTTGCAACATAAGTATAGATTTGCCACCTTTGCCATATTATGTATTATCTGCTTCATAACTTGCCTATTTCCCCACAAAAATATTCCTAGCACAAAAGTACAAAAGTTCAAAAGTTATTAAACATGCAAGCAACACAAGCCACACATTTTACTGAGTGGTTGAAGGTGTTTTGCAAAGGTTCACTGGCCACCTTTCGTTTGCTTATTGCTACATTTTTGTGTTAAACTGGTACTAATAAGTTGCAGTGAATGCTCAGGAAGTATTAACAAGTGTAAAACTGACAAAATACTGAAGTATCATGAAATGTCCCTCATTATGCTGCATAATTTGCCTTTTCTTCCTGCATAATTTACTCAACCGTGCGGCATAATTTGGCCCTTCCTTGACACAAAATTCCAGTGGCCCAGAGGAAGTGGATGGAGCCAGTGGAGGATTTGGGTGGAGCCAAGGAAAGTGGGTGTGATCTTTGACAGTATTTCATAAACAAAACTGAATCCACTTAAGAGTTCCAGTGGCCCCTACAATGGTGGGGAGCACTCAGTGTTTTTAAAATACCTCTCACACACCAAAAGGACCCTTGGTGTCATGCTTCATCATCGGGGTCTTCGCACCCCTCTACGGGATGCGGCGTGCTACTACCTACGGCTACGTGGGAGCACTTATACACAGACTATGTGTGGTGTGTGTAGGGTGGTGCTTTTATGTGAGTAGTGGGGTTTGAAAGTGATAAGTGGTTATTAAAAAATACCTGGCAGTGGGATAAAGATTTTTTTTTTAATATGTCCCCGGCTGGTATTGTTAAAAACAGTGTGGTGTGAGGTTACTAATGTATAGTGATGTACATTAACCTCGCTAGTGCGTCGACATGTTTCGGAGTCTAAAACTCCTTCTTCAGGACGGGGTTGCGCAAATCCCCACCTTACTCACATGAGATACAAAGTGTACTATACATAAAAGTGAAAGGGACTATTTGTACCTAATTCACAATGTATTCTTAGTTTCTCGCCCAGTTGGCGTAGCTGTGAAGAAAAAGGAGGGAATAATGTATTTTAATTATTTTTCACAAAACTATTCACGGTTCTCCTGGCAAAGTGTCCACAGCAAAGTGATGGGAAGCTGATATCTAGACAAAGTATGCCATGCTATTAGTGATCGTGCCCCCTGTAAAAAAGAAACAAGGACAGGATAAACAACACACACAACAGAAAGCACACGCTTCTATATTAACTTTCTTCCATGGTTCTATGGTTTTTTGTGAGGGTCAATGAATATTAGAGGTTTGCTTAGTTGGTTCATACTTATTGTTTTGAGCTTGATAAACCTCATGAGCCTCCTAGCGTTCTTGGGGGTTCAATCGGGCTATTATGCAACGATAACTGATAGTCGGGTCTGTCTCCCTCCCCTTGACGCTGCTCCGCTGGAATGGTTCCTGAGCGGGTTGCGCCCTTTATATACCTGAAGACTGTGGTAGATTGCCAATCTATCAGTAATTGAGAAGGCAGAAGGGTCCGGTATCGTGCCCAAACAAGGGCATGCCGGTAATTGTTTAGCCCCGTGTGTGGTGATGAGCTGTGGATTCCTCTGCGCGCATGCGCGATTGTGCTTTCCAGAGATTGTGTATCAGCGCATGCGCATAGCCGGAAGATTCTGGGTGCGCATGCGCGGTTGTCAAAGGGGGACGTCTTGGTTTGCGGTGATCGCGCTCCAAGGGCAATCAGTTTCAAAACATCAAGGATTGGTGTATGAGTTTTATTCTTAGAGTTATTGTGATTCAGTAGACACAATTTGGAAAGAAATCATTCGTTTAACCAAAGATGAAAAAAACGATTATGAAAAATTGAAAACTGAGGTCTTACAGATTAGTCAGGTAATCTATAAATATAATGGGCATGTGGGGGTGCGATAGCCACTGGGATGCACAGATGTGATTAGTAAACCAGTGGGAAAAGGTTGTTGCCGCCCACGGAAGTTTTGGATTAATTATGCTGCAATGTGCAGTATGCGGTCAAAAAGGGGGTTCAGCGTAATTGCCCCCAAGGAATTTCATCGTTGAGGCGATTCTTGTTTGTACCCAGACGGAACACCCATCTCTGTTCCTTCTCGAATAATCCTACTTCAGATTGCAGTTGTTCAACAATTGTCCAGTTAAGGTCATTGACACAATGTTCAGCCTGCAGAAAATGAGCTGCCATTTTTGTGGTGCTCTTTTTGCACCTAATATTGCTTTTGTGTTCATTTATTCTTATTTTGGCTGCTCTGGTGGTCATTCCAATGTACTCAAGTCCACAGGGACATGTTATCAGGTACACTACATTCTTGCTGTTGCAGTTGGTGAATCTGCGTTGTTCCCATTTGCTACCATTCCTAAAGGTCAGTTCTTGACTTTTCTTGGTGAGGTGGCAACTGCTACAGTTGCCACAAGGGTGATGGCCCTGTATCCCATGCAGTGTAGTTAGTTGTTGGTGTTTTTTCTGTGGCCTGGTATGCACTAAAATGTCTTTTATGTTTTTTCCCCGTCTTTGGGCGACAAGAGGTCTCTCAAAGTCACGTTCGCCACTAGTTAGAATGCGCCAGTGTTTATTAATCAACTTTGATATCTCGTTAGAATGGGTACAGTATGTAGTCACACAGACTGGTCTGTTTTTGTTGGTTTCATTGTTGATCCTGTCCTCTAGTAGGGCCTCGCGATTGTTGTTGCGAGCTCTCTTCATAGCGAAGTTTATGATTCTGTCAGGGTACTCTCTCAGTTGCAGTTCGGTTTTTAAATCGTCTGCTTGTACTTTGTATTGGCCTACATCACTGCAGTTTCGGCGCAGTTGCAGAAACTGGCCATACGGAGGGTTCTCTCGGAGGTGCCAATGGTGAAAGCTGTCGAATCGTAACAGACAGTTCCTTGCCATAGGTTTGAAATGTGTCATGGTTTGGAGGTAGCCATCCTTGCTATAGATATTCAAATCTAGAAAAAACATTTTCTCATTGGATACTGTGTGTGTGAACTTTAGGAATTTGTTCTGTTCATTCAGCCACATGAGGACTTCTGTCCCTGAATGTGAATCCCCTTGCCAGATGACTAGCACGTCATCTATGTACCTCTTCCATGTCAAGATCTTATTTCTGAAGAGGTTATTTTGGTGGAGAATTTTCGTGGACTCTAGATGGTGGACGTAGAGTCCGGCAAGCCTCGGCGCAAAGGTGCTGCCCATGTTGGCCCCGTGACTTTGGAGGTACAGTGTGTCGTCATATTCGGAAAAAAAAATTGTCAATGCTATGGAGATGCATTCCATGGCAACACTTAGTGGTGTCTGGAAACTCCATGTGGTTGAAAAAAGGACCTCTTCTATAATAAGAAGAGTCTCATCGTGAGGCAGACTAGTGTAGAGACTTTCCACGTCAAGGCTCAGCAATAGTTGAGTTGCTGGATCGAATGGTAAGTCTTTAAGTAGTTGGAGGACCGCTTTGGTATCCTTAAGATATGTGTTGGTGGCTTGAACCAGGGGTCGTAGGAAAGCATCTGCGAATTTTGACAAAGGCTCCAGAATAGAGCAGATGCCGGAGACTATTGGTCTCCCCGGTGGGTGGTCAAGGTCTTTGTGTATCTTTGGGATACTGTAGAAGTTTGGAGTCTTTGGGTTCTTTTGGATCAGAAATTCCACCTCCTTTTTAGAAAGCCAATCATGCAACAGTGCCTCTTCTACCATGGCCCCTATAGTGATACTTAATGATTCAGTGGGGTCTGATGGTAGTACTTTATAATTCCTCCTATCTGCTAGGAGTCTCAGACATTCCTTGTTGTAGGCCGCCATAGTTTGTAACACTATTGCACCGGCTTTGTCTGCGGGCTTAATTGTCAGTTCTTTAATTGCTGATAGTTGTTTCATGGCTTCTTGTCCTTTGTGGCTAGTATTTTAATAGCAGTTGGAATTAGAGGTGTTTAAAATGCTCAACTCATGCATTAGCGCTTTCTCAAATGCCAGCACTTCAACTGGTAGTGGGGCATCTGGTGGGGTGAAGGTAGACTTTGGTTTAAGACCTGTGTCTGAAATGTTTCGGGGGGATTCTTGGTTGCAAAAAAAGGTTTGGAGTTTGATTTTTCTGATAAACTCCTGTATTTCTGCATGTAGTTTGAAAGAATCCAACCTATTGGTTGGAACATAGCCAAGTCCTTTGTTTAGTACCTGGTTCTGTATGTCTGTGAGCGGCCAAGGGGTGATGTTGACCACTAGGTCCCTCTCTTGCTCTTGGGCGCTTGGTTTTGGAGGGCACCGGTCATGCTTCTGGTGTTCATTCTGGGGTCGGTTTCGTCCCCGCCCTCTTGCTGCCAAACCACATTGTTCCCTTTCTTGTTCCTGCCCCCTCTGGGGCCGGGGCCCATCCCTAAAAAAGGCTGTTGGTTATGTATAGCTCCTGTAACTTTCGGTGGCCACTGTTGGTAGATTGGACCCATCTGTGGCGGGCCGTACTGGAAAGGAGCATATTGTGGGTGGCCTTGGAATGGTTGGTAGTGTGGGGGTGCTTAGTAGCCTCTCCACCCTCTTTGGCGGGGGTATTGTTGTCGTTGTTGTCTGTAGCCCCCTCTGTGGTGTCTATACTGTTGATAACCACTAGAATTGGACCCTGTGGAGCTCCCATCAGATCCGACACTGTCGGTATCGCTGGTGTTATCTTTGGCGACATAATCTGCCTTGGTGTAGGGATAGGCTCTCTCTGCTGAAAAACGCTCTCTGTCTTTTTTAAGTTTGTTAAACTTACTCTGTTTTAGAGTGAGTTCAAATTCGGACATTTGTTGATTCAGTTCATCGAGCCGTTTATTTAAAGCAGTGGGTGTTTGATAGGGTCTGAGTTGCACTTCAAACTTTTGGATGTCTACCTTTAGTTCTTGTGCTATCCTGGTTGCTGTACTCACTATTAATACGAGCCAGTCTCGTGTGCAGTGCCTTGAAATTAATGAGCATGCTTTCTTAAATTCCATGTCATTTTGAAAGATGAAGGGCTCATTCTTGACGATGAGACCTTGGGGCGCTATTTTGCTTCTTAAGTATTCTGTCATTAGTAGGTCATGTAGTGCTGTCCTTATCTGTGTCTTCCTTAAATTGGTAAGTTCATCCCAGACTCCCATACTTGGGCCAGGGTCGTTGTTACTGAGACCTTCAAAGGGATTTACAGCCAACAGGATCCTATCTATTTCTTCTTCACCAAACGTTAGGCCATGTTCATCCTCCATTTCTAGATGTTGGTTGGATGTGAAATGTAGTGGTAAAGCGTGTGCTATGTGTGTGTGGTGTGTAGGTACTCCCACAGCTGTGCGCTGTCTAATTTATCATTATAACAAAGAGATAAAAGTGGATTTGATCTCCCTAGGCAGTATTTCATAAACCAAACGGAATCCACTTAAGAGTTCCAGTGGCCCCTACAATGGTGGGGAGCACTCAGTGTTTTTAAAATACCCCTCACACACCAAAAGGACCCCTGGTACCATGCTTCATCATCGGGGTCTTCGCACCCCTCTACGGGATGCGGCGTGCTACAACCTACGGCTATGTGGGAGCACTTATACACAGACTATGTGTGGTGTGTGTAGGGTGGTGCTTTTATGTGAGTAGTGGGGTTTGAAAGTGATAAGTGGTTATTAAAAAATACCTGGCTGTGGGATAAAGAAAAATGTTTTAATATGTCCCCGGCTGGTATTGTTAAAAACAGTGTGGTGTGAGGTTACTAATGTATAGTGATGTACATTAACCTCGCTAGTGCGTCGACATGTTTCGGAGTCTAAAACTCCTTCTTCAGGACAGGGTTGCGCAAATCCCCACCTTACTCACATGAGATAAAAAGTATATTATACATAAAAGTGAAAGGGACTATTTGTACCTAATTCACAATGTATTCTTAGTTTCCCGCCCAGTTGGCGTAGCTGTGAAAAAAAAGGAGGGAATAATGTATTGTAATTATTATTCACAAAACTATTCACTGTTCTCCTGGCAAAGTGTCCACAGCAAAGTGATGGGAAGCCAATATCTAGACAAAGTACCAAGCCAATAATATCCCATCAGTGGAGAATATTAAACCTGTCAAATGTACAGTCTTGGCAGTCCAACTAATGAAATTGGCTGCGGAATATGGCCTGTAATGGTCGACTCACGTCAGACAGTGCAAAAAAAAAGACATTTACTAGAAATAACTGTAAGAGCAATCTAGATTTTGTAATCATCTCTATGTCCATTAGGCAGAGTATGATAGATTTCGAGTCTACTGATAGAAGCTTCCTTGTTTCAGGTAGCAGAGTGTGTGCCATCAATTGATGCAAACAGTGGAATGAGTGATGAAATCCACATTAGTAATAACAGGAGAGCACTTAAATGGCCATTTATATTGGACCATGGTGAGATTCTCGCCGAAATGTATGCACTTTTTGCAGGAGCCTTTGGATCATTTGTAGGTTCCTCTATAGCGAAGGAAATTCTGGTTGTTTTATGTCACTTCCCAAAAACTTTTTTTCAGATTTAAGAACAATAGTCACAAGATTGCCAAAGAAAAACAAACAAAAAGTACAGAATCTGTCTCACAGTAAACCATGGTATGATAGACTATGTAGGGAATTCAAGGGGGCGCTGCTAATTGCCATTAAATCTAAATCAGGGGAAGATATAAAAATGGCAAGGAAAAACTATAAGCAGGTACAAATTGCCTCAAGGAAAGCTTGGGAGGAAGAAACCTGGGCAGACATGCTGACAGCTGTCAAATCAAAGGACAGTGTAGGGTTCTGGAGGTTATTCGCTAACAGCAACCACGTAGGAAGAGTAACAAAGGACGTCTATCTTGACAAACTAACGTGGGTTAATCACTTCACGAACCTTTACAAAAAGTATGACACCATGCCAAGAGCCCCCGGTGATGATGCCCTGTGCCTCGAATATCCCATAGATTGTTTGGTATTCACATTAGGAGAAACTGAGGCAGCAATAAATTCAGTAAAAAATGGTAAAGCGCCAGGGCTAGACAAGATACCTGGGGACTTGTACAAGCACGATTTAAAGGTATGGGCACCATACATAAATTACCTATGCAACAAGCTATCCCATAGTCTAGATTTTCCTGAAAGCTGGAGGGGGGCAGAAATTATTTTAATTTTTAAAAAAGGGGACCGGTTGGATCCTTTTAATTATCGGCCAATTAGCCTGATGGATATTCTCCAGAAAATCTATTCGAGACACATCTTAACTCGTGTCAATGACTGGCTGGAGGAAAACGCAATCATAACAAAATACCAGGCTGGGTTCCGATGTAAAGTGAGCACAATCGACCAAGTTTTTAGATTTTGCTGCATATACTGGAAATATGTGCATATTAAGAAGGGCCATTTATACGTTGCTTTCGTTGATCTGAGAGCAGCGTTCGATTTAGTGCCACGTGACCTCTTGTGGAGGACATTGAGCGTAGCAGGGTTCCCAAGCGGACTGTTAGCACAGATAAAAGAACTGCATGCAGGGAACTTTGCCAGAGTACGATGGGGCCCAAACGGGGAACTGACTCAAAAAATACCTATTGAGCGTGGCGTCCGCCAAGGCTGCGTATTGGCCCCTACACTTTTCTCCCTTTTTGTGAATGACATCCCTGTACATCTAGAGGGATGTGCAAATGATTCACCGAAATTGAACGGTGAAAAGGTAACATCATTATTATTTGCAGATGACACGATTTTGATTTCACAAACTAGGAAAGGTCTACAGGCACTACTCAATTCCTTTAGTGATTATTGTAGTAAAAAAGGATTGGAAATCAATGGGAAAAAAACAAAATGTATGGTCCTTAATCCACCAAAACCAGATAAAGGCTGCTTAATTCTGAATGGTGAGAAACTGGAATCGGTCCCACATTTCTCATATCTAGGGGTCACGCTAGATTCTAATTTCTCTTGGAGGCCCCAAATTGAAAAAAGTAAGTTGGCATTCACACAGAACGTAAAACCTATCCTTAGTAAGCATGGGCGTAAAATCCGCTCCGCTCGCGGATTTTTCGGATTTTCGGCAAATTCGCAATCCGCGAACTCTCGCGAATTTGTCGAAAATCCGTGAATCCGCTCGCGGCGGATTTTTTGCTTGGTTGCGGCGCGCGGCGTGGTGCACGGCGTTCACTTTCCGTCATTAAGCGTTTGCCGAGTTGTTTTTCTCGATCATATTTTGCGAGTGCCGCGCCATTTTGGATCTTGCTGCGTGATCCCGCGGGAGTTTGGCGCCCGCGAATACGTAATCGCGGCTTGCCACCTTGCACAGCACACCTCGCGAGAGTTCGCAATTGTGAACACGTAGTTGCGGCGGAAAGGAACAATCTCGCACTCGCGAAATAGAGATTTTGCAATTCTGCACAAGAAATCCACCAGCAAACAGGATAAACCTTCAGAAAATGATGATTTTTATCAGAATCACTCCTCAGGTTGACATTTGCATGGCCTTTTTTTTTGCAAGGAGTCCATTTTTTGGGGGGGGAGGGAAGGAAGTGCCCCACAGTCTCCAACTTCCTGTTCCTGTCCAGCAGGCTCCTCCCAGTGCTTTGTCCATCTCCTGGTCACTTTCATTTGGATCTGGAGCTGGAAGGATTACTTTTTGTGGGTGCTGCTGGATATTTGGATTTGAGGCCTTTTTGACTTTCTTTGGATCACTTTTGGATTAGAAATCAACTTTCACAAGTAAGTTTGTTTGGGGCATTACAGTTGCTGCAACTACAATTTTTGAACTTTTTCAGAACATTAAATAAATTATATTGTGGGTAGCCACAGTATCCAGTAGGACCAGGGTTGGTTATGGGTGCATGATACAACTGTTTTGTTGAATTTAAACACCATTGAGGCCATGGATGGGCTGGGATTGTGCTGATTTTTGTTGTTTTTGTCATTTTTTGGGGGCTGCTGGTGGGGCCCTTTGCCCAGGGGTGGTGAGTGTTGCATGGGCCTAGTCTTTCTGTGGGGTGTCTTCTTGAATTTAAACATCATTGAGGCCATGGATGGGCTGGGATTGTGCTTATTTTATTGTTTTTTGTCATTTTTTGGGGGCTGCTGGTGTGGCCTTTTGCCCAGGGGTGGTGGTGCATGGACTGAGTGTGCCTGTGGTGTGGTCTCACTCTCTTTAATGTAAACATCATGGATGGCATTGGATTGTGGTGATTTCTGGCTGTTTTTCTGTTTTTTGGGGGTGTACTGTGGATGTGGACTGGCCATGTGGGTGGTGGTGGTGGCCATCTTGAGTGCTGGCTGGTACAGGCAACATGTGCTTGGGGTGCAAGGGGCCATTTTGAAGAGAGGCAGTGTCTGAGACCTGCACTTATTTTGCCTACTTTTCATCCATTATGCCCAGGGGTAGTGAGTGTTGCATGGGCCTAGTGTTTCTGAGGGGTGTCTTCTTGAATTTAAACACCATTGAGGCCATGGATGGGCTGGGATTGTGCTGAATTTTGTCGTTTTTGTCGTTTTTTGGGGCTGCTGGTGGGGCCCTTTGACCAGGGGTGGTGAGTGTTGCATGGGCCTAGTCTTTCTGTGGGGTGTCCTCTTGAAGTTAAACACCATTGAGGCCATGGATGGGCTGGGATTGTGCTGTTTTTTGTGTTTTTTGTCGTTTTTTGGGGGCTGCTGGTGTGGCCTTTTGCCAAGGGGTAGTGATGCATGGACTGAGTGTGCCTGTGGGGTCTCACTCTCTTTAATGCAAACATCCTGGATGGCATTGGATTGTGGTGATTTTTGGCTGTTTTTCTGTTTTTTTGGGGTGTACTGTTGATGTGGACTGGCTTGGGGTGTAAGGGGCCATTTTGAAGAGAGGCAGTGTCTGAGGCCTGCACTTATTTTGACTACTTTTCATCCATTATGCCCAGGGGTAGTGAGTGTTGCATGGGCCTAGTCTTTCTGTGGGGTGTCTTCTTGAATTTAAACACCATTGAGGCCATGGATGGGCTGGGATTGTGCTGAATTTTGTCGTTTTTGTCGTTTTTTGGGGCTGCTGGTGGGGCCCTTTGACCAGGGGTGGTGAGTGTTGCATGGGCCTAGTCTTTCTGTGGGGTGTCCTCTTGAAGTTAAACACCATTGAGGCCATGGATGGGCTGGGATTGTGCTGTTTTTTGTGTTTTATGTCGTTTTTTTGGGGCTGCTGGTGTGGCCTTTTGCCAAGGGGTAGTGATGCATGGACTGAGTGTGCCTGTGGGGTCTCACTCTCTTTAATGCAAACATCCTGGATGGCATTGGACTGTGGTGATTTTTGGCTGTTTTTCTGTTTTTTTGGGGTGTACTGTTGATGTGGACTGGCTTGGGGTGTAAGGGGCCATTTTGAAGAGAGGCAGTGTCTGAGCCCTGCACTTATTTTGCCTACTTTTCATCCATTATGCCCAGGGGTAGTGAGTGTTGCATGGGCCTAGTCTTTCTGTGGGGGGTCTTCTTGAATTTAAACACCATTGAGGCCATGGATGGGCTGGGATTGTGCTGAATGTTGTCGTTTTTGTCGTTTTTTGGGGCTGCTGGTGGGGCCCTTTGACCAGGGGTGGTGAGTGTTGCATGGGCCTAGTCTTTCTGTGGGGTGTCCTCTTGAAGTTAAACACCATTGAGGCCATGGATGGGCTGGGATTGTGCTGTTTTTTGTCGTTTTTTTGGGGCTGCTGGTGTGGCCTTTTGCCAAGGGGTAGTGATGCATGGACTGAGTGTGCCTGTGGGGTCTCACTCTCTTTAATGTAAACATCCTGGATGGCATTGGATTGTGGTGATTTTTGGCTGTTTTTCTGGTTTTTTGGGGTGTACTGTTGACGTGGACTGGCTTGGGGTGTAAGGGGCCATTTTGAAGAGAGGCAGTGTCTGAGGCCTGCACTTATTTTGCCTACTTTTCATCCATTATGCCCAGGGGTAGTGAGTGTTGCATACTTGCATGGCCCTAGTCTTTCTGTGCGGTGTCTTCAATGTAAACATCATGGATGGCATGGGATTGTGCTGATTTTTCTGTGTTTTGTCGATTTTTTGGGGTGTATAACTGAACTGATGTTCCTCTGTCTTCCATTGCTTTTAGGTGCACAAGACTCAAGAGAACCACCAGTGCCAGGAAGAAGTCCTGCAGCGGTGTGTGTGTGCAGCATAACGTCACGCGACGTCACGTCTGGACACAGACAACTCTGCAACTCGTGCAACTGCTGCCTGCTGTTCTGACCTGCTCTGAAGAAGATGGCCCCAAAAAAAGTTACCCGTAGCTCCTCTAGCAAGAAAGGTGCCAGTAAGGAGCAGAAGAAGCAAGTTACCAAGGAGACTGGTGTGCCGGCCGCCCCTTTCTTTGGGAGTAAAAAAAAAAGTATGCCTGCAGCAGCAGCGGGATCTGCTGTGTACCAAGCTGGGAGCAGCACCCCCGCTCCATTGGGCACAGTGCCACCACCACCACCACGCCAACTTAAGTCCAAGCCCTTGAGTGCTGCAGAGGCAGCCAGTATAGTTGTTCAATCACCATCGACCAGTGATGTTGGCTCATCGCAAGAAAGCAGCAGCAATGTCCCTCAATCAACACAGGTTGTTGTAGCTCATCTGACGAGTGTTGAACAACCACAGCCGCAACAACTATCACATGTGCAAGTACAAGCCCAAGTACATGTGGAAGGAGAGGCAGCGCAAGGAGATGCGCAAGCAGAGGTGCATGGAGGGTCACAAGTGCCCACAATAGTTGTTCCTCCCGAAGTAGGGGCACATCAGGAAATCGACAATCAAGGCGAGGTATCATTTGAGGAAGACACTCCTCTTGATGATCATTCATTGTCTTCCACACCCCTAGCAAGGAAGAGATCAAGGGTGGTGTCTACATCTTCTTCAAGCACACCTCCTTCTGATGATATGGATCAAAATTGGGAACCAGCACCACTGCCGTCTGAGAGTGAGGCACACCATGATCTGACAAAGGTAGTTAAGCGTAAAAGGAAGCTCGTCCAAAGTCTCAGAGTTATGGAGTGTGATGATGAGGCTCAGCAAGAAGTGGCGGATACTGCTGCTGATGAAGACTCTGACAACGACGACCCAGTCATCATAAAGGTAACTGCAGCCCCAGCGGGCATGCAGCAAACAGACATTTTGACCCTAGCCCGAAAAGCTGCTGAGCGTGATGATGATAATGTTGTCGACGAGGAGGCAGTGGAAACACCACCACAATCATTGGAGTTAAGTAGTACACCAACTCGTACCGCTTCCATATTTCTTTCTGGCAAGAAGGGACCTCCATCCACCTCGACCTTAATTAGTGGCGGTGAAAGTGCACAACGTACAAAAGTTGGGCAATCCAGATCTTCCACTTCATCTGGCATTAGCAGCATGACCACCACCACCAGTATCGCCGCCTCCTCCAGGCCCCACAGACACTTCAAGTCACCAGTTTGGGACTTCTTTACTGTTTGCCCAAAAAGGGAAAAGTTCGCCATTTGTACCCTTTGTAAGGTTGCAGTTAGTCGTGGTAAGTCAGGTACCAACTATGGTACCGGAGGCCAGAGAGGTCCAATGGTTTGCGCACCTAAAGGCGATCAAGGAAGCCCGAATTGGAAGTCAAGAAAACGTTGATGTTTCATCTGATGATGACGAGGAGGAAGAAGACGTGTCAAACACTTCACTTACACCCAGTACCCCTGTCAGCAGCACACCCCATGAGAGGCACACTAAGAGTGTTGGAGCGAGTGAGACACCAACGCGCAAAAGTTCACCAGCGAGCATAATTGCGTCAACGAAGTCATTATCATCCCGTAAATGCTTGGTCCAGGGCAACATTAGAACCATGTTTTCTTCAGACGCGCCATATGAACGCAACCACCCACTGACGTGTCTGTATAACACTAAGCTGGCTAAAATGCTAGCTGTGGACCTTCTCCCTTTTTCTTTTGTAGAAGCGGTAGGTTTTCTAGAATTAGTGGCAACGCTCTGCCCTAAATGGAAGGTTCCTAGCCGGTTCTATTTTGCCAGAGTTGCGGTTCCAGCACTACATGAAGATGTGCTGGAGGCGATTGGGGCAGCTTTGCAGAAGAGTGCTGTTCACACTATACATCTGACAACAGACATGTGGACCAGTGGCGCAGGCGCTGATTACATGTGCATCACTGCACACTGGGTCTCTTTTTCAGGTGTTAAAGCAAAGCTAAACGCAGGTGTTGACCCGGACCAAGTTTTTAAAGCTGCTCGGAAACATGCAACACTAGCCATGTTTGGCTTGGAGAAAAGTCACACAGCAGAAAACATTTTGGACGAGTTTAACAAAAAGGTCTTTCACTGGCTGTCCCCAAAAAAACGCCAGATTGGTTATGTTTCCACGGATAATGGCGCCAATGTAGTTAAGGCCATGGCGATGGGTGCATATTTCAGAGTGCCGTGTTTGGCGCACTGTATCAACCTGGTAGTTCAAAAATTCTTGAGTGATAGAGACAGTACAGCATTCGAGGTAATGGCCACCTGCCGCAAAATGTGCAACCATTTCAGCCATTCTTTTAAGGCCCGGAAGCATCTGAGGAGGCTGCTACTTGAACGTCGAATGCCAGTGAAAGCACTCATCCAGGAGGTGGCAACACGTTGGAACGCAACCTTCTACATGCTTGAGCGTCTGTATGAGCAGTATACGGTACTCGATCACTATTTCTTAACAGAGGGTACAGCTCAGAAGGACCTGCGGATGGGTGCGGCGCAATGGGACATAGTTAAAAGCCTGACAGACATGCTTCGTCCTTTTGAGTTCTTCACGCGTGCAGTCAGCCAGGAGGACTGTAATTTGGGACAAGCTATCCCATTGTTTTGCATGCTGGAGCACCAACTGAAGGCGGTGTCTTCTGAGTTAGAAAAAGATGAAAAAAACAAAGACCCTTTTCTTTTGTCTGAGAAATTATTAGAGCGCCTACGTGGTGATGAACGTCTTAAAAAGATCAACTCAGAACAGCATTACATTTGTGCTACTATTCTGGATCCACGCTACAAAAAGGCGCTGGCAGGCCAAGCATTCTTTCCTTTTGCTGATGAAGATGTTAAAAAGTACAAACGTTGGCTAGCCTGGTCAGCCAAGAGGTTTGAAAAAGAACGGCAGGATATTGAAGGAGAAGGCAGTACATCAGCATCAGCATCAGCAGGCCATCCCCAGTCAAAAGAATCCACTTCTGCACCTGTGGCTGTGGCACAAGTGACCTCTCAGCCGTTAAAGACACCGGCAACCGGATCATCTGCACCACACACAACAGTAACAGTGGCTGCTGTAGAGGATTGGCTAACTTTGCTTGGGTATGGTTCTCGAAAAAATGTCACAGGCACAGCAAAAAGTAAGCAAAGTGGAGGAACCGTTGGGGACCTTGAGTCGATGGTGCAGGACTATCTGAATGACTCAACAGAGGTCTTTCTTAATGATGAGCCATCGCAGTATTGGCATGGGAAAAAACAATTGTGGCCACAGCTCTCCAACCTGGCTATAAACTATTTGTCTTGCCCACTCGCAAGTGTGTCTTCTGAACGTGTTTTCAGTGCTGCTGGTGGCATTGTAACTCCCAAACGGAGCCGCCTCTCGCCCAAAAATGTGGAGCGGCTGACAATGATCAAGATGAATCAGCACCTCATACCACCAGAAAACAAAGTACGAGAAAGCACGCCGCATGAAGACGAGGAGGACGGCAACGTAGATGAGGGGATTTGTTCTCTGTTCGGTGACACTGACCTCATCCTGCCTGAATTCGCAGAGTATGATGACGAAATCTTCTTCTTATTCCCTGACACCGAGCCCTGAAAATGAGACAATGAATCAATAACTTTCTTTTTCGTCCTTATTCACTTTTATTCCTGTGTGTCTGTCTTTCTTTGTTTTGCACAGTTAATTTAATTCAAACTTTAATCACCTAATCCCAAAAACAAGCCCATCAGCAGAACTGTCTTCACTTGTTTGCTTATTGATTTGAAGGTGCCGCAGTCTACATTCCTCAGGTTCACAAGTTCTGAAGAACATGCTCCTCTATCCTCCTCCTCCAGACTCCGATTTCCCTCAAAGCAGAGGGCTGGATTACGCCCAATGAAGAAAGACTCAGCACTTGTGGGGGTGTTCTACTTCTTTGCGGGTGAGTTGACGCCTCTGGGCCCATTGCTGTGAAGCTCTAATAACGGATAAAAGTGTTTTGGACCAAATATGAGGCGGAAATTTCTTGCCGTTTTTGCTGACTTGCTTGCCTTTGAGGTGCTCTTTGGCGGGGTTCCGGGTGTTTGTGGGTGAGTTTTGGGGTCTGGGAGCACTGCTGCAACAGTCTAATGTTGATTGCATTTGCTTTTCAGGAAATCCATGGTGGAAAACAGGAGTTATGATGATGACCTAGCTGCACAGCGCGTTTGGACCGAAGGCCGAGAGGTATTGTAAGTATGAGATTTTGCTTTTTTGCTGTTTGGGGGTGTGGTCGCGTGCTTTTTTGCGGGTGGGTTGGCGGGTCTTGGGGCATTCCTGGGAAGGTCTAATACCGGATAGAAGTGTTTTGGACAAAATCCATAAGGAAAAGCCTTTTTTTGCTATTTCTTCTGACATCTTGCTCAATGTAGCGTTTTGGGGGGCTTCCTGGTGTTTGTGGGTGGGTTGCGGGGTCTCTGTCGAAGCACTGCTGCGACAGTCTAATCTTGATTGCATTTGCTTTTCAGGAAATCCGTGCTGTAAAACAGGAGTTATGATGATGAGACCTAGCTGCACAGCGCGTTTGGACTGAAGGCCGAGAGATATTGTAAGTATGAGATTTTGCTTTTTTGCTGTTTGGGGGTGTGGTCGCATGTTTTTTTGCGGGTGGGTTGGCGGGTCTTGGGGCATTCCTGGGAAGGTCTAATACCGGATAGAAGTGTTTTGGACAAAATCCATAAGAAAAAGCCTTTTTTTTCCTATTTCTTCTGACATCTTGCTCAATGTAGCGTTTTGGGGGGCTTCCTGGTGTTTGTGGGTGGGTTGCGGGGTCTCTGTCGAAGCACTGCTGCGACAGTCTAATCTTGATTGCGTTTGCTTTTCAGGAAATCCGTGCTGTAAAACAGGAGTTATGATGATGAGACCTAGCTGCACAGCGCGTTTGGACCGAAGGCCGAGAGATATTGTAAGTATGAGATTTTACTTTTTTGCTGTTTGGGGGTGTGGTCGCGTGCTTTTTTGCGGGTGGGTTGGCGGATCTTGGGGCATTCCTGGGAAGGTCTAATACCGGATAGAAGTGTTTTGGACAAAATCCATAAGGCAAAACCTTTTGCCACTTTTTGTAACTTAGGGTTCGTTAGGGTTAGCCCTAGCAGCAGGATTGCATGTGTTTCGGGGTGTTCTATTTGCAACTCAGTTCTGGGGTTTTAGAGCACTCTTGGAGCGATGCTGGCTATGGATACTTTTGCTTGCTTGCAATTGGTTTGAATACAACCCACGGTGGGTAAGGGTGTATTTGGGCCTACTTTTACATTTAAAGTACGTTTTGTCACCATTTTTCTGCTAGGCCTCATTTTTAGAGATCTGATTGGGGGTCTTCTACATTTGCGACTGGCTTTAGTAAGGGTCTTGGTGGGAGCGTTGCTGGGGAGGTCAAATTTTGTTCTAAAACACAGTTTACAGTACACCTACCTTGAGGGGAAAGATCCGCTATAATATTTTGGCCATACTTATTTATCCTTAAAAAGGTGACTCAGACAGAGTACGCAATTTAAAAAATATTGTACTGTCTATTAGGGAAATCAAAGTGTGACTTTTTGCACCACACAGCTTACATACCTTATATTTATTTATCAGTGGTATTGTAATAGCACTTCCTGTTTTCCGTTCAATAATTACAGGCCGGGTTTCAGTCGACATCCGCCAGGCAGGCAGTGGACAGGGTGTCTTCTGTCAGGTCACCAACATTGATGGACGAAGAGTCAGCTGGAATGGAGGAGTGCCGCTAATAAGAGGAATTGTTTGCTGCATGCAACTTACTTACCAAATTCAACAGGACAACTCCAACAACATACAGAATACAGATACAGTATCCATTGTTTTCTTCTATGAGTGTGACTGCATGTGGTTAGCTTTGTACCCAAAGATTTCTTTATCTTCAATTATTGTTTGTCCATGCTGTGCTTTTTTTTTCTTCTCTCAACAAAACCTACCCAAAATGAAACCCCCATTCCCATCCATTTTCCAAACCCTAACCCTCTTCCCCCGGGCTGTGTGGTTTTGCTTGATGTCTGACTAAATGACATCAATAATTCCACAAACTTGCTGGGGAGGATAAGGTCATAGCAACAGGCTGGTGAAGGAATACGAGGATATCTTCTAGACTTACTCAGCTTCAGTACTATTTCTTGTAGTAGTAGGAGCCAATGTCAACTAAATTCAACACAAGTACTAGTTATACTTGCAATACTTTACCATTTGTTAGGCTACATTGTGGCACTGTTCTAGTTTACTGTCACCTGCTATATTCTCGATCGTACCGTAACCGTTGTAATGCTACAGTAAGGACAAACCAGGTTTCGTTTTCTTTTTTCCCATAGGCATGCAACTGCCACTGTGTCACACCACTAGTACCACCGCAATGAGGAAATTTCATCCGCCCAGGATTGCCAACCTTAATCCCCATTTCACGTGGAGCCAGCCCTGGGCCTAGCCCTAATTTCTAACACAAATTACAGGTAAGATAAGCGTTTGGTGGGAGGTAGTATAATGGAGTATTAGGACTAGACGAGAGATTGATGGTAGTACTACTAAAGTCCTAGGACTCTTCAGGAAAACAAACTTACTGTTACACCCCCACCCACCAGACTGAAAAGCAGTAAAAAAACAGGTATGGTCAGATAAAGTTCAAAAAAGTATATTTATGTAGCCCTAACAAAATAATCTCCCTCAAGACCCTCCCTAACCCCAACGATTGTCTTTGAAAAGTCCCAAAAAGAACCCAACTCCCAAATCCCACCCCCCAAAAGTCTCTAAAAAAAGGGCAAGGGACACTCCACTACTGGAGGGTGCTGGTGAATTTTGCGGCCATGGCATCTTACTCCTTGCGGAGGGTGGCAAGTTCGAAGCGGAGGCCCTCCACCAAGTTCTTGTACCTAAGGACCTCCTGCTCCAGGTAGGACATTCGGACTCCTAGGCGGCGCTGGCGTACCTTGCAGCTCCTGTGGGGGGCAGCTGGTCTTTTTGCTGCTTGGCGGTGGCGGTTGGCTTTGTTAGCCCAGCTCCGTACCGCTGGAGCACTGCGCTGGCTGGCAGCCCGTGGGGTCACGGAGGAGGATGCAGCTGTCCCAGTCGAGGATGTTGTGGTTGCACCGGTCGACTGTGTGTCCTCCTCCTCCTCCAGGGCCACCAGCCGCCGATATTCGGTGACAGTGGCATCCAGCCTCCGTTGCCGGGCCATTCGAGCCTGCTCCCTCCGTGATGTCGATTTGGAAGGAGCAACTATATGAAGAAAGAAATGTAACCAATGCTCCTTCACATTAATAACACAAAGTGATTGAGCCGAAAGTTGTGTCACAGTACAAGTAGCAAATTGAAAGCACAGTACATAACTATTGAGGACAGTATCTATCTAACCTCCCACTTCTGCATCCTTGCTCTAACATTAGTGGTAGTTTAATGAACAAATTCTACGACCACTATGGACTTCCATTACAGTCGACTATGACAGTACACCAGTCTTATTCTTCTTCTTCTCTCTTGTTTAGGAAAATTGGTACGTTATCTTATGCAAGCCGGCAGAATGGCAGCGCAGTGAACTTGCACCCGAGAAAAACAGACGCACACCATGATGAGTGAGACAGACTTGCGTTACTGTACCGGTCCAATACATGCAGGTGGTGAAGCTATTACTTTTCTATTACGGGTGGCACTGAGAATACTCTGTTACAAGGGCTACTGCTTAATTAATTTACCTTTCACCCTACAGTGCAAATGAGTACTAGAAAAGGAAAATGAAGAAGCTAAATAATTAGATTATCTATCACTTCACATGGGATGTATTTGATGACATATGGGATGACTTTAGGTGCTTTGCTTATTATTGAGTGAACAGTGATACACCCACACATGAATGACGTACTACTACTAAACTAAAGTTATTAAGAGAGGTACGGAGTGTCCACCGTAATAACCGGATATATGCTGTGCTTGCAGTTGCAATACAAACTATTGCTACTATTCATGGTAGTATTGGACAAATTTACAATTTCTTTTCCTTGCCTTCCCTACACTGGAACGGACGTGCGGGTGCGGTGTTACATGCTCTTCAAGGTAACACTTAGTTCATCCCGTGACCATCTACTCTTTCTAGATACACATGTGCTATCTAAGAGTCAGATAATACCATGCTCCAGGCATCCATCCATTCAAAGTATATGCACACATACAGTTTATGTTTCACCCACCCAGGCTGTTGTCCTTCCACCCATCCTTGCTTCATCATTGACCCAGCCATGCACCATACCATATTCTTTCCTTCCCAGCCACCTCGGGGGCCAAGCAAACACATATCATTCTTCTTTGCCAGCCATCATAAAATTTCTCGTCCTTCCACACTTACTTACACCCTTCTTTCGCTTTTCGAATATATAGCTTACCTGTGCCCGCCACCACCGTGTCAACCCTCACAGGCACATTGGTGTCGTCCGGCACTCGCACCGCCTCCTCCCCAGAAGTGTTGTCCTCCTCATCCACCACCTCCGCGCTGGCCCCGCCACCAGATGTTCCACCTACAAAGTACATTTAAGAATGTTAGAATACACCACTCACTACTATATAATATTTGGTCTAGGAGGAATAAAGAAAGTAAAAAAAAACGAAATACAATGTAATAATTTGTAACTGTATACTCTACAGTAAAAATGTCCCTTTTTCCAGGGAAGGCTGTTGTCTTGCTGCACTTTTTGGCACAACTGATGAATGCTTGCTTTTTATTTTTAACACACAACACTTTTTCTCCTAACAGAAGCTTGACTTCTAAGAACACGATAAGGGTCAAGCTCAAGTTCAAACCAGGTGAGAGCTCAGCTCGACCACAAGAAATGTGTCCAATTAATCGTTAGCACTAAGCACTTTTCCATTTTCAGTTAAACGGTTACTTTTATGACAAAGTTGATTTTAATAAATGTGTTTAGTTTTAATAAAGCTTTTAAACTTAAATAGACTCTGTGGTTTTTGGTCCTCCAGACTAGAGTGGATGAGCTAAAGGTTTTGGAATTTTTGCAAGCATGAGTGCCTCTGACACTTCTTGACTGTGACTCCGTACTCTTGCCCTCCGTAGGATAATCTAATGATCATTGGGGATCAATCATCGGTGACTTAGGGAGCTAAATGACTCTGCCACACTATCTAGTCAGTAAGGAGATTGGGGGTTCTTCAAAGTCTGATATCACTGAGGTATGTGGAAAGAAAGTCTACCTGCGCCTATTATAATTGATAAACAATGCACTATTTAGTGTTCATAGTTCGGTTTGTGCAGATTTGTCCCTGCAACAGTAGTAGAATGGATTGTCCTCCTATCCAAACTAAAAGTAAAGTAGTATCTTATTCTTTCTTGGTGGTCATTCACCTTTTTATTGTTGGCAATTGTCAAAGCATAAACATTTAGAAGACTTGAAAAGACATTATGGACAATCCCAGAGGACTGCACTCAGTGCATAGAGCTATTGCTGACTAGAATGGGAGTCCAATGGAATTACCAAATGTGCAATCTTAGTTAGCTACACACACAGACTAATAAGAATAATCTAGTAATACCACAGGGAGTCATAGTCGAGGCAGGATAAGAATTTAGATCCAGTCTACAAGAAGATCAAAGACGATTTAGAAAAAATCGAATGAGGAACGCTAGGAAAAAATAGGTACTCTTTATTAAAATTAAAACTTACTGGGGCCAGCAAAGGAGCCCTCGCCTGCCCGATCCTGGCCTGCATCCTCCTGAACAGCACCCTCCTCCTGTGTCCTCTTGCCCTTGGGGGGAGCTGATGTACAACATGAAAGAAAGAAAGACCAGAAAACATGGATGAGATTTGTCAACCAAATCAAACATTTCAAAAGAACTATAACAAAATATTTTTGAGAAATAGCAAATAGATAGACAACTATTCCACGGGATATATTGACCTATCTCATGTGGTATACTACGTTATTCGTATTGCCTGATTTGCGGACCGTTGACTTTCAAAGTTCCTATGTAACTCAATAAACAGACTACTAAAAAGGTTTGCCTAGGCCTGGCAGGCAGCAGTCCGCAGCACGCAAAGTGACAGACAAAGTCCATCCTGCTTGCAGATCAGTGAATACTCAAACTATCAATCCACCGACCACCACCACTATTTCTTCTTATAGCCATGTGTCTAAAGGAAGGACTGGACTTCAGTGTTTTGGGGCTGATTTAGAAGTCCCTTGCGGCTCATTTTCCTCCATTGTTGCGTGACTTTTGTGACGCAGCGGCAGAACAAAAGAGTCGCCATGGTGCGACGTATATATTAAAAAAAAACGCATATGGGAGATGCATCACGTTGTAAAGCCATGCGCCATCAGGAGGCGTTCCGGCGCAAGGGAGGGCGTTCCTGCGCAGGAACGAATCCTAAAAGTGGGTGAGGGAAATCTACAAGATGTCAATCAGTCACTTTTAGGACAATGATGCGTGACTCAAACCCTGCGCCTGCTTGAAGCCGACGTACGGCTTGATGCAGCATTGGGGAGATAGGGCACCCCAGAGCATTGCTGGAGCTGCGCCATCGTTGGCACGCAACTCCAGCAATGCGCCGCCTTTACGGCACAGATGCGTAAGGCTTCTGTGACGTTTTGGGCCAATGGGTGGTGGTGGCATGGCGCACAATTACTGCTGCATCCCTGCTACTTTGCAGGGATGCGCCGGTAATTGAAAATATGACCCTTAGTGTCTAGTATTACGCAGTTCTTATCTTTACACTACACTCATACATAATTTCTCAGGCCAATGAAATGAACACAAAATACAAAACAAATAAGCATAGTAGCAAGCAAGGCTACTGAGAAGGAGAGCAGTGCACCTGAAATGCATAGAAGATTTTGAAATATAATTTACCTACAATGTAATCGGCAGCATTATTGCTCTTGGTAAAGAACAAAGATTTGCAAATAACAGAGCCGGATAAAACAGAGTAGTGATGAATAGCTACTACTACTCACCAAGCCCGGGGACCTCTACGCCGAGCGCGTCCAGCAAGTCCCGTTCCCGGTCCATGACATCCGTCCAGCGGTGGGTGGCCTGGTTATAGGTGCGCCGGACCCCAGAGAGCTTAAACATGGCCCGGCACACCTTCTCCCACCGCTTCCGGCGCTCCCGGATGCCATAGCCGGTTGCGATCTTGCCGCCTCCCAGGATGGTCTTGGGGAGGCGGCGCTGGACGTAGAAGATTAGTGCGGCCACCTCCTCCGCGCTAAAGATCTCCCGTGGCACCACTTGCTCCCCCCTCAAACGCCCGCACGGGAGCCGGGCACGGGGTGCGGGACCCTTCCCCTTCTCAGGGTGCTTCCCGGCTCCCTTTACCATGGTCTGGGCAGAAATAAAGTTAAATGATAAAGAAGAAATAGAATAGTGAAGAAGAAAAGAAAAGAGTTTAAAAAAGTAGTTTAAAATTAACTAAAAGTAGCAGAAAACACAAAAATATAGAGCTAGAAAAATAGAGGGATAGATAATAAGTAAAATAGATCAAATAAACTTCAAACAAGCAAAGGATGGCAGAGATTCAGAGAGGATACAGAAAGCATGCCCAGAACCATAGCAATGAATGAGAAACAAGATGGCCGCGCCCATTCTCGACCGCGTGGGTAATTTCGCGCGAAATTTTCCTCGCGATCACGTGCGAAATTGTACTAGCGAGCAGCACACTTTGCGAGATTACACATAGCGGCCGGAAACGGAATTACGTCACGCAAACAAGATGGCCGCGCCCATGTACGACCGCGTGGGTAAGTTCGCAAACGTATCACTACAAGCGCCTTGCGAACATGCAAAAAATCACGCGAACATACACGCCGCAAACAAAAAATTAATGTATTCGCACGCATTCGCGGCTTCCGAAATCGATCTCGCACGGATTCGCGCCCCGCGAATAGCGCGAAATTGCAGAAAAACAATTTTTGCTAAACTGAAAGCAATCACCAGGTGCAAAAGTTCAAACTTAACATTAGTAACCATTCACTCTAGTGCTTCCTGAGGGGCCCCTCCAGAGTTCAGTTGCCTATTTGCAACTATTCTATGACCCTGCTATGACCCAAACAGCAGGCTCATAGAATAGCTACAAGTAGACCATAAAGGTCCTGTGAAAAAAAATAGCACTGCAACAGAAAGCAAATTACAGATAAGGAAGGAAGCAGGTGCCAGCCAGACTGAAAGTTTCAAAATTACTGACACATTAATCACCCCCAAATTAATTCATGGCAGTTGAAGAAGGGCAGGTGTGCTTGCTTTCACTGCAACAGAAAGCAAATTACAGATAAGGAAGGAAGCAGGTGCCAGCCAGACTGGAAGTTTCAAAATTACTGACACATTAATCAACACCAAATTAATTCATGGCAGTTGAAGCAGGGCAGGTGTGGTTGCTTTTTTTCACCCCCATAATATACAGTGATAAACAAACCTAATGGGTGGCAGTGAGGATGTACCAGAGGGTGGCATGGGTGTACCAGAGGGTGGCAGTGGTGAAACAGAGGGTGCTGTGAACCTGTGATGATAAACCAGACGTAGAAACAACATAGTCGCGGCCGTTGCGAGCCGAAAAGTAAGTTCGCAATTGCGAAATGGTCCACAAATCCTCGCGAACGCGCGCCAACACAAAAAAACGTAAAAATCCGCAAATCCGCGAGAGTTCGCGTATTTTTGCGGATTGCGAATCCGTAAATACGCAAATTCGCATACGCGAGATCCGCTAGATCCGCCCATGCTTAATCCTTAGGAAACAAGGCCTGAGTACTAGCAAGGCTGTGTCTCCAGTGGTTGAATTATTCAAATTTAAGGTCCAACCAGCAGCACTTTATGGCGCAGAAATTTGGGGGCCCATGTCGAAGGACTCCTTTTCCGTTTTGGACAACAATTTTATGAGGAGTCTGGTAAGGGTTCCAAGAGGCACTCCGTTAGTGCCACTACAGCTGGATCTAAACATCAAAAGAACAGACCACTATACAATAATTAGACCCCTGATGCTATGGGTTAGACTTTGGCGGGTTCACAAACTGTATGATTACAGAGAAGGGTTAAAAGAGATAATGAGACTGGATAATTTGAATACTATACCTTGGCTAAAACATGTCAAAACTTGGCTTATTAAAATAGGCCTAAACCATTGTTGGGATGGCCCAGAATGTATACCGCCGAACCCAAAATTAGTTGTAAAAAGGGCCTTTTGGAGCTTTGTGTATAACCTAGTAACAAACATGACCAATGCTGGAACTCTAGTGACTAATTTTCTAAGTTTCAGGGATGAGCCTCTTTTTGAGGCTTTCCTTGATGAAATTGAGCCTCCACTTGCCAAAACCCTTTTCTTAAAATTAAGATACGGGAATCTTTTGACTAAAACAACTTTGGCACGTTGGACTAGAGGGCCCAATGCTGTAGTTTCAGTGGCAGATGCAATCTGTACTATGTGTGAAGGCAAACAGAAAGATGATGACCTTCATATCCTTTTCTTCTGCCCAGCTTACACACTGGCCAGAAGAAAATGGATCAAGCCCTTATGTTTGTTACTAGGAGTAAGATCCTGCAATCAGGCCCTAAGAATAATTAAAACAGACACAACACAAACAATAGTATTTAGTGTCAGCCGATTCCTGCACTCAATTTATTTTCTAAGGAGGAAAAAAGGCCTAAAGCTGTAATGCTAAAGAATTAAGCTCATACAACCAAATGTGCCTTAGTAATGCCATCAGGACCGCTGGTATCTTGGTATTGTATTGTGCTCAGATGAAAATTTTACTGGGGAAACCTATTTTCCATGTTTTAATTCTTTCTTTTAACTCACAAATGTTTTAAACAATAACAAATGCAATCAAAAATGTGATTTAATGTATATTATAATGAACTGTGTTGTGACTCTTTTATGGCATTTTCAAGCCGAAATAAAGAATTTGAGAATAGACAAAGTATGCCATGCTATTAGTGATCGTGCCCCCTGTAAAAAAGAAACAAGGACAGGACAAACAACACACACAACAGAAAGCACACGTTTCTATATTAACTTTCTTCCATGGTTCTATGGTTTTTTGTGAGGGTTAATGAATATTAGAGGTTTGCTTAGTTGGTTCATACTTATTGTTTTGAGCTTGATAAACCTCATGAGCCTCCTAGCGTTCTTGGGGGTTCAATCGGGCCATTATGCAACGATTACTGTAAGTCGGGTCTGTCTCCCTCCCCTTGACGCGGCTCCGCTGGAATGTTTCCTGAGTGGGTTGCGCCCTTTATATACCTGAAGACCGTGGTAGATTGCCAATCTATCGGTAATTGAGAAGGCATAAAAACCAACCCAGCTCCCACCCTCCAGGCTCCCGGGGTTGGTTACTACTTACTCAGTTTTGTAACGTTACTGCAGTTACAGACTGGTCACTGCCTTATTGGAGGCCTGCTGCTCTGCTGTATACTGCATACTACACGACCACACGTAGTGCGTTCACTCCAAACAGCAGTGTGCTCATGATGATAAGGCGGGTGGGGGACTAGCGTGGATTCTAGAAAGGTTACGTTTGGTTACGGTTTTACGCATGCTGTCACGGCAGCCCTAGAGGACCAAATCCACCCAAATCAGTGTCCCGCCCACTGGCAACACTGACTGAAGGCATAGATTTAATTTGTTATTGGCGAAGCACACTTCACCGGGGAGACAGAGCATGAGTGAACAACAGGTGATTAGATTTGTGTCACAGTGACCCACGAGCAGTCAGTCAGTCATTGATGTGAGTTGGCAGTGGCAGGCACTCAGGTCTAGACCCGGCCCTGATAAATATGTCCCAGTGCTAAGCACCGGAAAACACTGGCACAAATTAAGCACTGGTCGACCCCTACAGGAGGCGCTCTGAGAGACCCATGAAGTGATGGGTGCCAGTGATTTATAAAACTGTTAAAGGCATTTAAAAATCAAACTGATTTGCAATAACCTATTTTATCTGGAGTACGGAGAGACAAGAACAGAGAACTGGCAAAAAGTTTATTTTTAAGATATTATGAGCGATGACTTCCACCTGAGGAGAGCTGGCTAGGGTCATTTCTTGCATTTGCCCTTTATTTTTCCTCCAGCCTTGTCCCCGCTGAAAGTTACAAGAAGGTATAAAATTGTGCTGACTTGAAAGAATCTTTATTCCGCAGCAGTAAACCTTTGAGCCACAGAAAAACACCATTTTCTACCTGAGCAACCTTCAAATTAGAGATGAACGTTTGTGTTTTGTGAGGGCAAAAAGAAAGACAGTAATGTGTTCAGAGCTGCAGAAAGTCAGAAGTTTGCGCTTTTATCTTGCAGCGGCTTTCATCAGGCAAGAAGCTTGAGTCCCCCAGGCAAGAATGCTTTGATACTTCTGGAGCATAATAGTGATTTTTGAGATGCTGAGTGTGGTTTTTGTCTCTGTAAAAACTCTACGTAGTTATAATCGCGAGAAACAATGGATGCGTGAAGCAACTTGATCATTACAGCACAATCTTACTTATTTTGTTAGAGGCATCTCTTCTAGCTGGCTGCTGCAAAGACACACAGTCGCACACGCCCTGCCCATGGGCTTGATGGTAATGCTGGAAGCTTCCAGATAGGGGCTTTGATACATAGGGGCATATTTACGAGCCCCTTTGCATCGCTCTTGCTCCACGCATGTGGCCCTAACTGGCTTCAAACATCTCGAGTAATGCAACTCAGCGCAAATCCCTGCGTTGCATTACTCTGCACTAGGGAGGTGTTTCCATGGGCGGTATGCGGGTGTTCCCTTGAAACATCCATGAAAATATGTTGATTTTTCTTTGTTTTTTCAAAGCAAACAAAAAACAATCCTCCTGAATACGTAAGCATTGCACCACGGTGCAAGGGTGCCTGTGTTGGTGATTGGAAGCCAAAAGGGTGCCAGTGCAGGTCATGAGGCTGGAATGCGCAATATTGACTTAAATAGAGTGTATTCTTGCCTTTTCCCTGTCACGCAGTGCAGCACAGCCAGGCGAGGTGTCTTGCTGCGCTGCATGATTTGGTCCTAAATATGGTCCTCAGTTTCCTGCTCTGCATGTTCTGCTATGAATGGACTAGTCCAAGAGGTGGCTCTGATGATTTTTGCTATCAATAAGAATGCCGCCTTGGCACTTGTAAGGACAGTGAGGGGTTCGCCTTTCACTTTAGTACTGGAAGGAACAGAAGGTTAGCTTCCAATATTTAGCCATATATTCATCGTTTACCAAATGCTTTATTGGGTGGCTAGTCTGTTGGAGCACCTGCCATCATCACCAAAAACATAAACAGAGAGGAGTTAGGATGGGCTCTACAGCAATTGATGTGTTTGAGTCAGCCTCATTTGCTGCTTGAAAAAAGAGTCATTAACATTTTGGTTCGGGACTGCTGAGTATTTTAGTATAACCTTTAGATGTCCAATATTTTTTGTGCTAGCTCATTTGCCAACATTTGTGGTTCCAGTTGCATTGCATGGAACTTGAAGTGACATGAGCAGGCACGGCAATCGAGGCACATTTGTGCCCTTCAAAGTGTTTCCCTGTTACTTTCCATGATGCTCAATAGTGCAATAGTGCATTTGCGTCTAAATTACAACCCCATGCTGATCTTGCTTCTTGGTAATTTAGCACATTACTGTAACTTTGCACTTATATCAATTTTATTTTCACTTGAAAGTGGTACCACAAAGCTTCTTAGGTATTGCCTACAGACAAATGTAGCTGTCTTTTGTGCAAAGACCTAATTTTGAAAATACCAATACTTAGAGTGGTTTTATTTTCAGTGCATAGTTAATCATTGGTTGGCTTTCTTGTCAGTCTTGTATGCTTACTTATGCGATGGTTTTCCTTCCTCTGCTTTTGTTAGTCCCTCCTCAGGAGCATAGCTCTATTATGGTGTTTCTGGTTAGATGAGTTGCATCCTCCTACTTCTTAATGCCTTTTTATATTTCTTTTAAAGCACTGCCTTGTTATCTTGTTTTGGTTTACATTTTCGCCCTTCCTTTCTGCGGTGCATGTTCCTCTCTCACCCTCCCATCTTTTCTTTTGCTTTTCACCCCTGCACTTCCTCAATGGTTATCCCACCCTGACTTTTAAGCTGCTTTTTACCCATCACTAGTTTCTAACAGTCCTGTCGTGTTTTGCTTCTTGCCCCTCATCCTCCGAAAAAGCCGGGACACTTCCAGCCGCTGTGCTCCAAAGAGATTTATTTTCAGTGCATCGCGCCAAAACAAAAAAGCACCTAATGCGTTTCGGCGATGCCGCCTTGCTCACGGTTAAACTTATTGCTCTTACGAGCGGACATTTAAACAAAACATTAACATGTGCATGTGACAAAAGAAACAGTGACTTTAAAAATGGACTTGTGCTCAACTGTCGGCCATCTTGTAATGGTTTTGTGAAGCACGAATAAATCATTCCCAAACAAAGTACTGGATACTGTATAATCAATTCTTACCATAGATTACACATATTGGTATTTACAATAAAAGTGACGATTTAATCATTATTTGACCATTCTTATAGCATACTACATCATGTCCTAAAAGTTGCTTAACAAAACTAAAAACATGGATGCTGGTTTTTATAAGGCACCTCTATGTGATCCTGTTAGTAATCTTAACAGGTAGCAGATAGTCGGACTCTAACACATATATGAACAACAAAGCGATAATTTAATTCATTTCGCACATTCAGGCAGAAAGGCTACATGCTATATACAGTTTCTGATTTTGACTGTACCATAGCCATCAATTTAGCAAAAACGTATAAATAACCTGTTAATGCAATTTGTAGCACTGAATCAGTAAAGTTCAATCTCAATCCCAAGTGGGCAATTCATTTGAATTTGCGAATAAATCCACAATTGATCGGGCTAAGGATCGCTAATCAAAAGTATAAACATACCCAAGTGGGTAAAACATACGAAAACTTATATATATACCAAAGTGGATTACAAAATTCAAGTAGTACCTAGCAGAGCAATATAACAGTGACCCCAAGTGGGTATTAGTAATATCCTAGTCTGAAATTCCTAACTGCTATGCGTGTATTTGTTAAGAATTTTCTGTGTCCAGTCTGTGTCGCCACCTAAAAGGAGGAGGAAAAAACAGAGACCATGAAGCCAGGGTCCGACAGTTGGTTACCACAGATAACCTTAAGTGAAAGTGAATTAAAATCTTAAAAACTATTTGCACAGATACATCACATAGGAGGCTAGGGGAAATCAAGTTAGGAATGTCACAGAATTGTAAATAATTATGAGTTTTGAATTTGACATGAATTTTATGAAAGTATATTAAGATACATTAATAGTATATTCAAGGGCTCTAATTAATGTCAACATCAATTCCCTCTGTAGTAGTTTATTTAAAAACTATGAGTCTGTTTTCTAATGAATTGAGTTTGTAGTTTTCACACGTAACGAATCAGATGCACAATTCAAATTTAAAATGGTGGTTTTCTGGCACAACAATGTTGGTGAACAAGCCTGCTGGATAAGGTGAAATGCGTCCGACTTTGCCAATTAAATAATCTGAAAAGAACTACCGAGACATGGTGTTGTCATTTCCTTAATTTCAAGGAGTGTGGTGTTTTTATATATATATATATATATATATATATTACCTACTGGCGGTCGCCAGTAGGTATATATAGTTAGGATTTTTTTGAATACGGATTTCTGAAAATTCTATGTTGAATAACTTTGGCGTTGATGGACGGAATTGGCTGAAATTTTCAGGAAAATGGCACATTATGTTTCTGAGCGAAAGTTTGGGGGGGTTTCGTCAAGCGGGGGCCGAGAAATGTCCCCCGCTTGACGCAGTGATGTCATCAGTGATGTCACTGACCATGTCATGAATGATGTAATATGTGACATGATCAGCAGTGGATTACGGGTGCAAGATATATAGTTAGTGCAACTAACTATATATGCGAATTTCAATGGTTTTGTGTGAGTAAAATAAGGTTTTGTAAATGCTAATTCCTAACTATATATGGTCTATAACCTATGGTTTTTTCAGTGAATTTTCAAGGTTTTGTAAATGCTAATTCCTAACTATATATGGTCTATAACATATGGTTTTTTCAGTGAATATATATATATATAATATATAATATATATAATATATATATTCACTGAAAAAACCATAGGTTATAGACCATATATAGTTAGGAATTAGCATTTAGAAAACCTTATTTTACTCACACAAAACCATTGAAATTCCATATATAGTTAGTTGCACTAACTATATATCGCGCACCCGCAATCTACTGCTGATGATGTCACATATTACATCATTCATGACATGGTCAGTGACATCACTGATGACATCACTGATGACATCTCAAATGACATCACGGATGACATCACTGATGATATCTCATTTGACATCAATGACCACATCACTGATGATATCATTCATGTGACAATACAATGCATCTCCTCACATTTTAATATAACCTCTGTTACACTCAGTGTTAAATACAGAGTATAATTTTTGAAACCATTGACACACCAATACTAGTTACTACATACGCACTCACTGATTCCTACGTCTACACACACATTCACTCATTCACCCATACAATCATTCATACATACAATCAATCATCTTTACAACACTATCATATGCACTCATACACCTATACAGACACTCACACTCTGCCACTCATCCATGGAGTTACTCACACACCTAGTCAGTCCTGTAAAGAATCAATCACACTTCCATTTTCTAATCTATACAGTTAAACATAGAGCACCTTACGTTTTCAACCATATACTAACACATACTTAGTCTCTTATACAATCATTGATACAAGTACACATTGATCTGCACAGAGTCACACACCTCCCAGCCAGCCACACACACACTCAGTCTCCCATGCAAATACTTGGGCAATCAATCAATAACCCATATAGTTACTCATATAGCTACTGATCAACACATGCTGCAGTTTACAGAACAACAGACATAATGATGCACAAATTAAGACAGTTTAGTCACTAACCCATGCACTCAGTGAGACACATTTAATCACTCACTCATACATTCAGTCATGCACCTACTAAATCCTTCGTCCAGACACTTATACTTCCACTCATTCTTCAATATGTAAGACATATTTTAACTTTACAGAAACACACAGTCACTGGATGTTGTCATCAGTGATGTCATCCGTGATGTAATTTGAGATGTCATCAGTGATGTCATCAGTGATGTCACTGACCATGTCATGAATGATGTAATATGTGACATCATCAGCAGTGGATTGCGGGTGCGCGATATATAGTTAGTGCAACTAACTATATATGGAATTTCAATGGTTTTGTGTGAGTAAAATAAGGTTTTCTAAATGCTAATTCCTAACTATATATGGTCTATAACCTATGGTTTTTTCAGTGAATTTTCAAGGTTTTGTAAATGCTAATTCCTAACTATATATGGTCTATAACCTATGGTTTTTTCTGTGAATTTCATTGGTTTTTTAACAGCTAATATCTGTAGCTGTAAAATGTATTCTTCTTTAAATCCCAAAATATATTTTATATGTTTATGAATAATTTTTTTTTTAAATATTTTTTTTTCTTCGTTCCCGCTTCGCGAATCGGGAAGCTTCCCGTTAGCTGACCTTGATGCCGCGAAATAGACCGCGAGCCGGTAAACGTTTCTTTACCGCAAGTGCCGCGTTAGAAAACAAAAACGTGACGCCTCCCGTCCGCATGACGTTTCACGTTGTCGCGTGATACGTCATATGACGTGCTACGTTAGCGAACTGGTACGCGAAGCGAGTCGCAAAGCGCAGGTTTCTGGAAGCAAACCGGGAGGCCCTGCAAAGCGCTTAACGTAAACACAGCAAGTCATGTGACTTGGTAATAACACTTTTCATTGGTTCATTTCACTTTTGGTTTCCTAATGATGTAAGACTAGGTCATATAATCTAAAATGAACACTTTTGATTGGTTGAGAACTCTTGTTTTTCCCAAATGATGAAAATCCCTCCTTCTTTCCTCACTCTGACTTTCATCATTGTGAGAGAAAGACCCTTTGTGATCACTGAGCAATGGCTTCTTTAGTAGCTTCAGCTGGTGCTTCCCCACCACCTCCACCACATCCAAGGAAGAGTGGACCACCTGCTCAAGTTGTAATTCAACAAGAAGAAGAAGAAGAGGAACAGGAGGACGAGCACGAAGAGAGGCAGTTTTTGCCTGAGCAGCCCAGGACGTCTCACCGGAAAGAAAACTTCATTTGGCAATTTTTTAAAATTCCCAAAGGTCAGAAAAAAGTAAATGCAAGATACGTAACTTGCCTTATATGTCAAGATAGACTGTCCAGAGGGACCGACAAAAAATACAGTTTCGGAAACTACACAATGCATCGCCATATGACTAGGTGGCATCCTAACAACTACAGTGCTGCACAGTTTCGGAACGACCTAGATAATCTCCCTATTATGGCCAGAAGATCTGTTGTACCGGAAGTAACGGGACCAGAGGGCAGGGAGATGGTGCCAAATATACAAATGAGATTTGGTGATGTAAAACACATCTGCGCATTTTGCGATGGATTCATTTCCTACGGAGAAAAAAGCATCACTCTGATCAACAGAGCTATTGACTATCATATGCAAGTTTGTCCGAAACGCCCAAAATAATAAATACTTCTTTTTTTTGTTTTGTTGCTCCTGTTGAGCCCTTTACAATGAATCGTTTTCATTGCCCCCTCCAAGAAAAACCCAAAAAAATATAAAACTGTTCCGAAAAATTCAAAAACAGTAAAAAAATGTTCAGAAAAATAAAAAAAAAAGTTCTTTTCAGAACTACCTCCCCGTTATTAAAAAATTGGTACAATATTTGGAACTGTGCCAACCTCTATTTCTCTTAGTTCGCTTCCTAGTTCGCTCGCCGGTACGCGAACCGGAAGCGAACCAAAAACAGTAAGTATAAGGGAAGGAAACAGACACTTATGTTAAAAGAAACACAGCTATAAGGGAGTAAACTAGAGAAACCATTACCCGTAATCCACTGCTGATGATGTCACATATTACATCATTCATGACATGCTCAGTGACATCATCAGCTGAGGATTGCGGGTTTTTTGGCAACATGCCTTATCCACGGTTTAATAACGCTGCCTTTTGCTTTATATAAGTTTTCAAATTGTATGAAATATATACCAATAGGTCGTTATGAACCTTTAGGTAGTGATTTTCTTCATGAGGTCTGGTCGCTTCCATACACATACAGATGTTTCAAAGATGATCAAGAAGTTTATCTGAATGGAGAGGAATGCACTGAGATGCCAGATCATTCACTAATGTGTAGGCACATACAGTTACACGGTTCATGCAACAAACACCGACCAAATATGGCTTGCGTGTTGCAAGGCACGCCAGTTCCTGCTATCATCCCCACGTTCAAGTTGTTGGAAAATGGTAGTTATTTGATGCTCAATAATGAAGATTGTTCTGAGTTAATTAAAAGTATTCCTTTTATCGTAACAGTAAGTGAACGGGTTATTTGCTGCAGAAATGTTCTATTTCCTCCCACACATGAACATAGGGAGTTTTCAATCTGGCCACAAATACCAACCTTGGGACACGTTTCAACGGCATGGCAAGAATAAGAGCTCTTTTGTCTCAGAGAGAGGTGGCCTTGAGTTCGGCCCGTGAAACTTTCGTACTTCACATAGCGAACACCCATACAGAGGTGCACACCCTTTTCAATTAAGATTTGCCTTTCAATTTCAGCAACATGTTTCCGACTATCTTTAACGCATCCTCCACAAAGTCCCTGGCACACTTTTTTAAAGTTGTTACCAGTGGTCTCGTGACTTCATTTGAGAAAATCTTTGGAGTCATCCCTGCTTCCTTTCATTGTATTTTCTGCACTCTGGTTCGTAGATTGGCATTTTTACTTGCATTACCAGCGGACGCTCTTGTGCTTTTTTACATTTTTAAATATGGATGTCCCTCCTATGCAACCTCCGACCCTGCAGCTGCTGACACTGTTCCGCAATCGCATGCTAGAATATTATGGCACAATGCCGTTGGCGATATTAAGCACGGCATATGGATTATCTTTTCGGTTCTCCTACTTCACCTGTGTCCAGCCTGTATTTCACTGCCTGACCTGTGATTTCGATTGGGCCATTGATTTGTGTCTCTGCGGACCGGTTTCTCCTGACGTCGACTTTAATCAGCTGATGACTCCTATCATTACTCACGAGTTGGTTTGTCCTGGCGAAAGGATTATGGCTGTGGCATTGATGCATGGACTACTTGGTCCCTGGAATTTACAGTCTTTCTTGGAACAGAGCTTTCTTGAAAACCCACCGAGCTGTCCTCTGATGGTGATAGAGGATCCGGTGCTGGGAGAGCACGTATGTTCTTTTCCGCTTTTAAATTGGATGGCTGAACTGTTTTCGGATGAAGACGGTGACTTCCTATTGGAGGCTGTTGCAGCTTATTTTGCATACACAGTTATGTCATAGACCTTTTTCATGTTTGATATGCTGAGTACTAGCATTTCATTGACAATTCATTGACTTATTTGTCAAGTTTTTATTATTTACCTTGCCTATTGGCTTAAGACTCGATAAAGTACTTGGCTGTTTTATTTTTCTTTAGCATTAAATTTTCCTAGTTTTTAATGCTTTACCTTGCGGACCGTCCACATATAAACTTGCAATCTGCTCTCATGAGATGGCACTTCTATTATCTTATTCAGTTCGTTTCCGGATCATGAGGAGGTGTCATCTAGGTCCTGGATATCTTTACACCGTGTTAAGTTAGCATGGGCTCATTACCGGTTTAAACGCCATTTTTCCTTTTTTGCAACTTCTGCACACGACACTTAGTTGTTGCTTTAGCTTTCCACCTAGTAGTTCATCGTGGTTTACATGAGAATAATATGTTATTGGTCTACTATCTGCTTTACTTGTTAAACTATATCTGTACAGCGAGTGCTAAAGTTTCAAGAACAACACGATACAGAATTGTTATGAGGTCTGATCTCCACGACTTCATACTCATAACATAAGTGCAACTTCTGCCAATTCTGGGCATGAGGCGGGTTTTATATTGCTTTGCCGAACACACATACACAACAGTTGATGCGGTTCACATGAAGAGAGAGCTGGTGTATGCTGATGTGATTCCTTCAAATCTAAGACACTAAAGTATGGGCACGCCCTAAACCAACACAAAGAGACCTTCTTAGCAAATAATATAATATGTGTATTAGGGAGGGTGAGATATAAGCAGCCGCGGGCCGTGGAGGGAGTTACGATGGGGCAGGGAGGCGGGGAGGGGGAGAAGCAGGGTGGAGCCCTCTCTACCTTGCCCCTCCCCCTCCCCGCCTCCCTGCCCCACCTTAACTCCCTCCACGGCCCGCGGCTGCTTATAAGTGTTGCTAACTCTTATTCATTTACAGCATGTTAACATACTGTCACCATTCGCTTTTTATGTACTAGTAACTATGCTGGTAATTTTGCTACTGATAATATGTGTACTTGTATTCTCCACCCTGCTTCTCCCCCTCCCCGCCTCCCTGCCTCACCGTAACTCCCTCCACGGCCCGCGGCTGCTTATAAGTGTTGCTAACTCTTTTTCATTTACAGCATGTTAACATACTATCACCATTCACTTTTTATGTACTAGTAACTATGCTGGTAATTTTGCTACTGATAATATGTGTACTTTTATTATCTAAGGTACTACGCCTGAGAAGACGGCATTAGTAAATAAACATTTCAAATACACATCTGTTCTTCTTAACTCCATGTTCTGGTTTCTAAGAAATCTATAACGACCGACTGTTCATGAGTTCCACGTATCCTGAGGTACTATAAGTTCATATTCTGGATTGTCTAAACATTGAGAGTTTGTTATATCCAATGTGACACTGTACCTAGCTTGCTAAGGAGTTTTTGATTACTAACGTGAGTTTTGGGACACCCTAATTAGCCGAGGTTCCAATCCTCTGTCCACAGTTCTGTGTGAGAACAGAAACCCTGCGACAGGGGCACCCCCGACCCTTGCTGGAGCTTCATCACACTTGCGATACAACTCCAGCAATGCATTCGCCGAGGTTCCAATCCTCTGTCCACAGTTCTGTGTGAGAACAGAAACCCTGCGACAGGGGCACCCCCGACCCTTGCTGGAGCTTCATCACACTTGCGATACAACTCCAGCAATGCGCCACCTTTACGGCACAGATACATCACGCATCTGTGCTGTTTTTGCCCCATGATGCGCCGCATTGTAAATGCAGCACACCATAGGTGACGGAACAGCGGCACAGAATGACTAACACATCCCTGGTGATGCGCCAGTCATCATAAATGTATCCCTATGCTTCTTATCTTGTTAGAGATGAACCGCCATATGTATCATCAAAGTTATTTGCATTTCCTAAATAGCGAACTTTAAGGAATAAATAGCGATTCTTTACCATTCCTAGTTTGCGATGAGCTATTTGCTAATTAGCCGAATGTAGCCCAATGAAGCCCAATGTAGCCCAATGTAGCCCAAAGATGGCCGCCAGACACACAAAAAAACAAATGTAGCCCAAATATCAGCCAGATGTAGCCCAACTATAGCCCAGTGACAGAATGACCAATCAGCTTCGCAAACCTCCGTTACGCGAAGCGGAGCGCTGTTACAGATATATATCTTTTTTTGAACGTTAATTTCTCAAAATCCACTGGAGCACATATATTGAGACCTAGCAAAGGCACATCGGGCTACCAGTCCCTAATATTTTGCCAAGTTTCGTGCAAATCCATTCAGCCGTTCAATTATTATTATTATTATTTTTTTTTGCCCCGCGGGGCCCTTTTAAAACCTCCACATCAAACCTAGGGGGTCAGCGAGGATCTACTATGCCCCCTTATAGTTATTTCCCCCTTTGTTTTGACCTCCTCTTGTCTCTCGATCCTACCGAGAGACAAGATGGCGGCCGCTACGGACTGTTTGGAATGTTGACAGACGCCGGAGAACCAATCAGCTTCGCTTCACAAAGCTCCGTTGCGCGAAAAGTCCGCGAACCAGTGCGCTGCCCGGTCCGCTGTTACAGATATATATCTTTTTTTAAACGTTAATTTCTCAAAATCCACTGGAGCACATATATTGAGACCTACAAAAGGCACATCGGGCTACCAGTCCCTACAATTTTGCCAAGTTTCGTGCAAATCCATTCAGCCGTTCGGGCTAAAAGTGAGGCCAACCGCCCTATGGAAAACTCAATGTTAAAAACACGTTTTGGGACCCCCCTTTTTTCTCGGCCCCCACTGGACGAACCCCCCCCCAAATTTTCAAGGGCTGCTCAGAAACAAAATGTGCCATTTTCCTGAAAATTTCAGCCAATTCCGTCCACAAACGCCAAAGTTATTAGACATAGAATTTTCAAAAAACCCATAGAGAAAAAATCCTAACTATATATACCTACTGGCGACCGCCAGTAGGTAATATATATATATATATATATATATATATATATATATATATATATATATATATATATATATATATATATAATTTTGTTTTTGTATATAATATTGTTGCCACCAATTATGAAATGGTATGTGTTCTCTTTCAGTTGCCTCTCAAGCTGTAGACACGTATATTTTTAAAAATATATATTTTTTGTATACCTTCACTTTGTTTGAATCATGAACCAATTCCAATGATGTATATAACACTGATGCACTTTTTTCTGACAACATTAACGCCGCCTTTATGTGATCATCTATGTAGACTTGGCTGTTTTTTGGTTAAGAAATTTCACTGACCACATTTTTTTCGATTGTTTAGCAATTGTATTTTGGAGAATGAATTAATAATTATTTTTGAATGGTTATTTATATATGGAATGTACAGCAACTTTATGACACTTGTAGTTATGCTACATTATTTTTCTCCTTTAATATTTATTGTTTTTACACTTGTCTTAAATCTATTGCTATTTCTTCACAGAAATATTTATCTGATGTGGCTCTCTCATATCAAATTTGACATCTTGAAGGTCCAAGTCTCTTTCTACATTATGTTGTTTATGTGTAAGCAGAGTTCTATGATAATCTGTTTTTTATTTTTTCCCTTTAAGAGGTGTGTCTTTAAAGGAATTTTCTTTGACCTCCTTTTGTGTTTTCTATAAATTTGCAATGCACTCTGGAGTGCATCATGTGACCAAGCTCCCTTGTAGAGCAAAACGCGTCATGGATTGACATTGAGGGCCTCCTTAGGATGGCGGACGGACCTGCGTCCGTCCGCCACCCCCGTGGAAGAGGGACCGTCCGCATGGGCAGCGGCAGTCCCTCCATGCAAATTAGGATGTGACCGCCACCCTGGTGGTCACATCCTGGATCTTTAACCATGCGGCGGGTGCTGCTTGAAGCAGCACCCGCCGCAAGGTTAAAAAAGCATGTTTCACATTTACATGCACAAAGCGGCAGGCACCGTGCGGTGCCTGCCGCTTTGTGCATGCAAATGCAGGGGGGTACCATAGGTACCCCCCATGTGCACCCCCACCCCCCCTTTACCCTGGGGGCCCGCAAGGGCCCCCCAGAAGCAAAGGTCCACATGCTTTTCCACGGCGGAAAAACCGCCGCGGAAAAGCATGTTTACTCATGCTTCCTAATTTGGCTGACAGTGTCTTGCAGACACCGCCACCAAATGGCCCGGCAAAACCCGTGGATCAGCGGCGGACGGACCTGCCATCCGCCGCTGGTCCCACCACATTCCCACCGCCATCCTAATCTGGCGGTGGGTGTTTGATGTGGCAGCGGCGGTGAATCCGCATCCTCCGGGCCGGCGGTGGCTTCCGCCGGCCCGGAGGATGAAGATTCACTGCCATCCTAATGAGGCCCTAAGTCTTTATTGTTTGTGTGAATACATTTTCACTCTGCTATTCACTTGACAACTGGCTATCGTGTCCTGATTGCTGCGGGTGTTGGAGGCGATTCTGAGGTCACCTGGTTTTCCCTCGCCATGCACTGGCGAACAGGAACATTGTTATATATATATATATATATATATATATATATATATATATATATATTACCTACTGGCGGTCGCCAGTAGGTATATATAGTTAGGATTTTTTCTCTATGGGATTTTTGAAAATTCTATGTCTAATAACTTTGGCGTTTGTGGACGGAATTGGCAGAAATTTTCAGGAAAATGAAACATTTTGTTTCTGAGCAGCCCCTGAAAATTTGGGGGGGGTTCGTCAAGGGGGGGCCGAGAAAAAAGGGGGGTCCCAAAACGTGTTTTTAACATTGAGTTTTCCATAGGGCGGTTGGCCTCACTTTTAGCCCGAACGGCTGAATGGATTTGCACGAAACTTGGCAAAATTGTAGGGACTGGTAGCCCGATGTGCCTTTGCTAGGTCTCAATATATGTGCTCCAGTGGATTTTGAGAAATTAACGTTCAAAAAAAGATATATATCTGTAACAGCGGACCAGGCAGCGCTCCGGTTCGCGGACTTTACGCGTTACGGAGCTTTGTGAAGCGAAGCTGATTGGTTCTCCGGCGTCTGTAAACATTCCAAACAGTCCGTAGCGGCCGCCATCTTGTCTCTCGGTAGGATCGAGAGACAAGAGGAGGCCAAAGCGAAGGGGCAAATGACCATAAGGGGGCATAGTAGATCCTCCCTGACCCTCTAGGTTTGATGTGGAGGTTTTAAAAGGGCCCAGCGGGGCAAAAAAAAATAAATAACAATAATCGAACGGCTGAATGGATTTGCACGAAACTTGGCAAAATTGTAGGGACTGGTAGCCCGATGTGCCTTTGCTAGGTCTCAATATATGTGCTCCAGTGGATTTTGAGAAATTAACGTTCAAAAAAAGATATATATTCGTAACAGCGCTCCGCTTCGCGTACTTTTCGCGTAACGGAGCTTTGCGAAGCTGATTGGTTCTCCGGCGTCTGTAAACATTCCAAACAGTCCGTAGCGGCCGCCATCTTGTCTCTCGGTAGGATCGAGAGACAAGAGGAGGCCAAAGCGAAGGGGCAAATGACCATAAGGGGGCATAGTAGATCCTCCCTGACCCCCTAGGTTTGATGTGGAGGTTTTAAAAGGGCCCCGCGGGGCAAAAAAAATAATAATAATAATAATCGAACGTCTGAATGGATTTGCACGAAACTTGGCAAAATTGTAGGGACTGGTAGCTCGATGTGCCTTTGCTAGGTCTCAATATATGTGCTTCAGTGGATTTTGAGAAATTAACGTTCAAAAAAAGATATATATCTGTAACAGCGCTCCGCTTCGCGGAGATAAAATTATCTCTGTATTACCTAGCTGTTGCTAACACCAGTTAGCGACCGCTAGTAGGAGATAGCGACCATCTTGGGCCCCACTTTGCATGTCAGTGATATTTATCACTAATGACATGCAAAGTGGGCATGCCAAGATGTTAGCGACTTGAAACAGTCGCTAACATCGCTATCTCCTATTACCAACTTTTGGAGATATTCGCGCTAAGCGCGAATATCTCCAAAAGCTACCACCTGCCCTGAGCAGTTCTTAGCCATGTTATCCAATGGGAGGTGGATAACATGGCTAAGAGCATTAGCTCGGTAATGCATGAATATCGCTGAGTTTTCAGCGATATTAATGCATTGCGGTCATTTTTTATGGCATTTGCGATAAACCTTGATAATAGCAAGGTTTATCTGCGATAATTTCTGACGATGCTTAGCGGTAAAAAATTCGTTGCTAAGCATCGTTAGGGATAAATATCGCTTAACTTTGGTAATATGCCCCAACGTCTGTTAACGTTCGATTCGAAGGAAATCAGGAAGTGTTGAAAAACATTGTCTGCGCCATCTTGCCTTTTTTCAAATGCCACACTTTTGTCGTGCACGGCAGTCATTTTAGATGCCTTGACCAGACCCACTCTCTGCACGCTGTCGATCCTTAGCATGGCTCCCCACCCTCGCAAGCATCTCCCCCAGGCACTGGTCACCCTCGTTCTCTGTCTTATGCATGGGTAATAAACCTCCCCCCATCTGCGCTGCTCTTCCCTGAGAATCACACCCTGTGCCCGCCCGACACCTCCCTTTCGCCCTATTCACTACCGCGCCCTCTGACACTCCTTTTCCTCTGTGTCCGATTGTCCAGGCCGGTCCTAGGCTATCAGCTAGCCCTGCAGATGTAGTTTATGGCCCCAGCTGTAAAGAATCACCCCTCTTCAAAGGAGTTATAGTAGATCAAGGCCCACACTCGATGAGATCCGTCACAGCACACGCGTTCCTACTATCTGAAAACCATCCTGTATTGTGATTGGGGAGGGGACGGAGCCTGAAGCGGAAGATTCCAGGGATGACTCTTTGTACATCAAAGTTTTTACAATTATGTGTCACATTAAAAATATATAGCACTCCAACAAAGTAGTAAGATTATAAAACTTTAATAACTTATAAATATATACAACAAAACAAAAACAGTAAAAACATATAAACATTTTTAGGGAAAAACAACGAAGTAGCGGTCGGCTGTGCGAATAGTCCCAACGCAGCACAACGTCCAGATTTCTGGACGGCACCCAGGTGATGTTGCCTGGGTGCCGCACTGATTTCGGCATCCGGCGTGGGGCGTCGCGGGGGGTGGGTCATCAGTAGCAAACTGTTGTGCGAATAGTTCCAAGGCAGCAGAACGATGGCACCAAGGTGATGTCCAGTAAGTTGCCGCACTGGTTTTGGTATCCTACAATGCTGCTCCGAATAACGGCGTGGGGCGCCCCGGGGGGGGGGGGAGGCGGCGTGAACGGGCCTCTCCAGGTGGAGTCTCGTCTGTTGTAGTGGGGCGCCCCTTTACCGTTTCAGTTGCCATTCCGTCCGCTTTTGGTCCACTGTGTCAAAAGCCGCAATTCAGCTGAGTTGCGCCCACTCTTGCGGTGCAGCGATAGGCGGCTGCCACAGGACTCTCAAAATGGCGGCAGGCTCTTTTCTTTTTGGGCCTGGTCCACTGAAATGGCCCTGGGACACCTTGGAAATCGGACGCTTGTCTGCTAGGTCTTGGACCCCATTCTCGAAAGCGTTCCCTCCGCCTTGAGGATTCAACAAAAGTTTTGGGGGCCCCCGACTCCTGCAGGCTTCTGGTGGGGAGCGGCTGCCATGATTGCTCGCGGAATGACCACAACGGAGCCACGAGATGGTGGTGCTTTCATGCTGACGCCAGCTTCAGTCTGAAACATCCAGAAACAAGGTGGGGCTTTCATCGTTTGGGGAAAAAAAAAGTTTTCATCCAATGAAAAGTGTTATTTTTAGGTCATATGATCAAGCCTTCCATCATTAGGAAACCAAAAGTAAAATGAACCAATGAAAAGTTTTATAAACAAGTCACATGACCTGTTATGCGGCATAGGGTATAAAATGCGGAGAAAATACGTTGGCACGTGAGGCGGCATCAGTAGCGGACCGATGTGCGAATAGGCCGAAGGCAACACAACGCGCCAAGATCCGGATGGCACCGAGGTGGTGTCCAGCAAGTTGCAGCACTGGTGTGGCCATCCTACAATGCTGAAAGTCGGCGTGGGGCGCCCCGTTGGCCTGTGAGTTCGCGTCAGTAGCGGACCGATGTGCGAATAGGCCGAAGGCAGCACAACGCGCCAAGATCCGGATGGCACCGAGGTGGTGTCTAGTAAGTTGCCGCACTGGTGTGGCCATCCTACAATGTTGAAAGTTGGCGTGGGGCGCCCCGTTGACCTGTGAGATGGCGTCAGTAGCGGACCGATGTGCGAATGGGGCCAAAGGCAGCGCAACAATATTTTCGGAATAGAAGACACCACAAGGTGCTGAGATGCCAACATCCGGATGGCACCGAGGTGGTGTCTAGCAAGTTGTGGCACTGGTGTGGCCATCCTACAATGGTAAAAGTCGGCGTGGGGCGCCCTGTTGGCCTGTGAGATGGTGTCAGTAGCGGACCGATGTGCGCGTGGGGCCAAAGGCAGCCCAACAATATTTTCTGACTAGAAGACACCACAAGGCGCTGAGATGCCAAGATCCGGATGGCACCGAGGTGATGTCTAGCAAGTTGCTGTACTGGTGTGGCCATCCTACAATGCTGAAACTCGGCGTGGGGCGCCCCATTAGCCTGTGAGATGGCGTCAGTAGCGGACCGATGTGCGAATGGGGCCAAAGGCAGCGCAACAATATTTTCTGAATAGAAGACACCACAAGGCGCTGAGATGCCAAGATCCTGATGGCACCGAGGTGGTGTCTAGTAAGGTGCACTGGTGTGGCCATCCTACAATGCTGAAAGTCGGCGTGGGGCGCCCCGTTGGCCTGTGAGATGGCGGCAGTAGCTGACCGATGTGCGAATGGGGCCAAAGGCAGCGCAACAATATTTTTGGAATAGAAGACACCACAAGGCGCTGAGATTCGGTTAGCACCGAGGTGGTGTCTAGCAAGCTATGCAGCTGAGTTGCGTGCGCACTTGCGGCGAATAGGTCGAAGGCAGCACAACAATGTTTTCTGAATAGAAGACACCACAAGGCGCTGAGATTCGGTTACCACCGAGGTGGTGTCTAGCAAGTTGCTGCACTGGTGTGGCCATCCTACAATACTGCTCCGAATAACGGCATGGGGTGCCCGAAGGGGGGGGGGGAGGCGGCGTGAACGGGCCTTCCTAGGTGGAGGCTCGTCTGCTGTAGTGGGGCGCCCCTTTACCGTTTCAGTTGCCATTCAGCTGAGTTTTGGCCGCTCTTGATGCTACAGTGACAGGCGGCTGCAACAGGACTCTCAAAATGGCGGCCTGTTCTTTGGATTTGGGCCTGGTCCACTAAAATGGCCCTGGGACACCTTAGAACTCGGACGCTCAATTTTTTTTTCCTTTCCTCTACATGCAAAAAAAGGTAAATGCCCGGTACGTTATACGCTTCATCTGCCACGATGTACTCTCCAGAGGAACCGAAAAAAAATATAGTTATGGTAACTATACCATGCATCGTCATATGGAGAGGTGGCACCAATTAATTATAGTGCTGCATAAAAGAGAGATTTGGAGGAGAACCCCCGACCTGCCAGTACATTCATCAAAGAAGTGGCACTGACAGCATCAGAGGCAAGGGAAACGGTCCCAAATATTTAGAAGAACTTTGGAAAGATTAAAATGGCATGTTTAGATTGTGGCAAATTAATTTCATGTGGACAGATGAGTGTTACTCTATAAATACAGCATATGAACATCATCATAGTCGATGGTTGGTAGAGACATTTTGACTATATCCTGGACCTGCCCGTCCTCGCCCAAAATGGCGCCGGAATAAATGGGACTCGTAACTCCTTGTTGTGTACTGGTTGCAGAACCTTGAAATCACGAGATACGTATGCAGTTTTGAAGCACATGGCAGGCGGGGACGAGAATTGATTGAGTATTTCGACATCCCTATTGATATTAAGTTCTGATGTGTTATTGATTACTGTACTATTGAAAGTTCGAATTAACGTCACGCATGGTACTTGCCCGCAAATGTATATCTAGATAATTTTATTGTAACTGGCCCTGTCGTATTTTAATTATAAAATGTACGTCCACCGATTCCGCAACTGTTAGACACCTTAGTTCTTGCAACCTAATGGCCCGCCCGTTACGTTCCTCTACAGTGTAAATGTCTACTCATCATATACGATTACAGTTTGCTCCGTGGCCGGCCCACATGGTTATAGGCTCGTATTTGTATAATGAAATTTTCACAATAAAGGTTTTTAAAAGAAAACATGGTAGTAGTATATACATTGGTAAAGTTTTTAATAATAGTCACTGTTTTAGAATCATTAAAAGGCAAGTGAAATAAAGCAGACCAATCACATGAAGGGTAAAAGGTATAATACGCAGGAACGCAGTAAAGATAAATGGTCAAGGGCTGTTGTGTTTTCTACTCCTGCAACATAAAGTGATCGATAAGAATCTCATATTCAGGCGTATCGGCGACTAAGACAGCAGGTCGACCCTCTTTTGCTCAACGGCTCCGTCATGGGACGAAGAAACGCCCTTTTTCTCGAAAAAAGAATATATTTTACTTGCAGGACAGTTGTAAATTTTCCGGGAAAGTACATTAGCCTGGAACATTATAACATATATTTAAGAAAAAATAATGTAATAAAAAGCGTAATTTTTAGGTCATATGACCAAGCCTTTCATCATTAGAATAAGAAAAGTAAAATGAACCAATGAAAAGTTTTATTAACAAGTCACATGACCTGTTATGCTTACGTTACGCGCTGCGCGTCGCGCCCCGGATGACTTCCGGATGCGCTAACGCGGCGCGTCATATGACGCATTACGCGACAACGCAGGTCCAGAATATAGTCAAAATGTCTCCACCAACCAGCGGTCGGAACACAACCCCTTTCAGCAGGCTAAATAGTTCTGTTAAATGACAACAGAAGGGACAGGCAACAAGAACCATCAGTCAAAGAGGGGAGGGCTAGTTCTTCTCTACCGGGTTACATTGGGGCGCTACCGGAACTGATCGAATTGGTAGTCTACAGTGTTTCTGGATGTTTCAGACTGAAGCTGGCGTTAGCATGAGAGCACCACCATTTCGTAGCTCCGTCGTGGCCATTCCGCGAGCAATCATGGCAGCCGCTCTTTATCGTTATTTTGGGCGGGGTGGGTGGCGGAGCCGAGCTGTATTGCAGCCATCATGGTGTGGAGTTCAGTTCATCTCACTAGTTTCGTATTTGTCATGAGGGGTTGTTCTTAATGTTTCTATTTTAGCGAGGTCAAAAAGAGATCCCATTAGTGGCCTACTGATTTTGCTCGATTCCTTTTGTTTTTTTACACGATTTTTCGTTATCTGCAAAGACTAAACAGAGTATTGCGACTCTGTGTTTGTTTGTAAATAGAGAATGAACCAAAGAGAACCAATTCTAAAACAGTAAATGCTTGGATAACAATCAATCAAATGGAGAGAGAAGCAGGCACGACGTATTACAACGGGGGCAAAGGCCTGCGTTAACTACCTTTCACTATCTGCAAAGAGAGAGTACTCCTAATAGAAATGAGGGGGGGGCAGCATTCAAAGCAGATCAGTGTGCATAAACACGAAAATGTTTTTACTTACCACGTACTTGACATTCGACAGCTTATGATATTTGCTATTAAAAAACCATTGAAATTCACTGAAAAAACCATAGGTTATAGACCATATATAGTTAGGAATTAGCATTTACAAAACCTTGAAAATTCACTGAAAAAACCATAGGTTATAGACCATATATAGTTAGGAATTAGCATTTACAAAACCTTGAAAATTCACTGAAAAAGCCATAGGTTATAGACCATATATCGTTAGGAATTAGCATTTAAAAAACCTTATTTTACCCACACAAAACCATTGAAATTCCATATATAGTTAGTTGCACTAACTATATATCGCGCACCCGCAATCCACTGCTGATGATGTCACATATTACATCATTCATGACATGGTCAGTGACATCACTGATGACATCACTGATGACATCTCAAATGACATCACTGATGACATCACTGATGACATCTCATTTGACATCAATGACCACATCACTGATGATATCATTCATGTGACAATACAATGCATCTCCTCACATTTTAATATAACCTCTGTTTCACCCAGTGTTAAATACAGAGTATAATTTTTGAAACCATTGACACACCAATACTAGTTACTACATACGCACTCACTGATTCCTACGTCTACACACACCTTCACTCATTCACCCATACAATCATTCATACATACAATCACTCATCTTTACAACACTATCATATGCACTCATACACCTATACAGACACTCACAGTCTGCCACTCATCCATGGAGTTACTCACACACCTAGTCAGTCCTGTAAAGAATCAATGACACTTCCATTTTCTTGTCTATACAGTTAAACATAGAGCACCTTACATTTTCAAACATATACTAACACATACTTACCTTCTTATACAATCATTCATACAAGTACACATTGATCTGCACAGAGTCATACACCTCCCAGCCAGCCACACACACACTCAGTCTCTCATACAAATACTTGGGCAATCAATCAATAACCCATATAGTTACTCATATAGCTACTGATCAACACATGCAGCAGTTTATAGAACAACAGACATAATGATGCACAAATTAAGACAGTTTAGTCACTAACCCATGCACTCAGTGAGACACATTTAATCACTCAGTCATACAGTCAGTCATGCACCTACTAAATCTTTCGTCCAGACACTTACATATCCACTCATTCTTCAATATGTAAGACATATTTAAACTTTACAGAAACAAAAAATCACTGGATGTTGTTATCAGTTATGTCATCAGTGATGTCATTTGAGATGTCATCAGTGATGTCATCAGTGATGTCACTGACCATGTCATGAATGATGTAATATGTGACATCATCAGCAGTGGATTGCGGGTGCGCGATATATAGTTAGTGCAACTAACTATATATGGAATTTCAATGGTTTTGTGTGGGTAAAATAAGGTTTTTTAAATGCTAATTCCTAACGATATATGGTCTATAACCTATGGTTTTTTCAGTGAATTTTCAAGGTTTTGTAAATGCTAATTCCTAACTATATATGGTCTATAACCTATGGTTTTTTCAGTGAATATATATATATATATATATATATATATATATATATATATATATATATATATATATATATATATATATATATATATATATATATATATATATATATTACCTACTGGTAGTTATAGTTAGGATCGATTTCCATAGGGAAATCGCAACATTCTATTTGGAATAACTTTGGTGCCGCTTGAGGAATCAGCCAGAATTTGTTAGCAACTTTGCCTCGCGGCGCTCCGCTCTTTCCCTTAAAGTTTGGGGGGCATTCGTCAAGCGGGGGCCGAGATAAAAGGGGGGTTCCAAAACGTGTTTTCCCCATGTTAGTTTCCATAGGGCGGTCTGTCGCACTTTTAGCTCGAACGGCTGAATGGATTTTCACCAAACTTGGCAAAATTGTAGGGACTGGTAGCCCGATGTGCCTTTGCTATGTCTCAAGATATGTGTTCCAGAGGATTTTGAGTAATTTAGGTTCAAAAAAATGTATATATCTAGAGCCGCGCCCCGGTACGCGTACCGGGGAGCGCTCCGGGCGCGCCACGCGACTTGCGCACGGCAAGCTGATTGGTTCTTGGGTGTCTGTAAACATTCGAAACAGTCCGCAGCGGCCGCCATCTTGTGTCTCGGTAGGATCGAGACACAAGAGGTGGCAAAAATCAAAGGGGGAAATGAGCAAAAAGGGGCAGGGTACATCCCCCCTGACCCCCTAGGTTTGATGTGGGGGCCATAAAAGGGTCCCGCAGGTAAAAAAATAAAAATAATTTTTTTTCCATTATCGCGGGGGGGGGTGGGTGAGCACCCGGTACGCGCACCGGGGAGCGTACCGGGGAGCATACTTTGGTGAAAAATAGTGAAAATAATAGTGTAAAATAATCATTTTGAGTGATTACAGGTAGGGTAGCTCTGAAAAGAGTTTTTGGGTTCTGTGGCTGTTTTAGGTACCTACAAGTACGTCCCACACACACCCACACGCACACAAACCCACACCCCCAAACCCACACACTCCCCACACACACCTCACACACGCACACCTCCACCCACACCCCAACACCCCCACACCAACACCTTACACATCCACACCCACAACCACACATCCCACACACCCAGACACACACACACACCTCACCCCCCCCAACACACACACACGCACACACAGATACCTCACAGACACACCTCACACATCCCACACACCTCCCCCCACACACACACGCACACATCACAGACACATCCACACATCCCACACATACACACACATCCTATACACATACTCCCCACACCCACACACACCCCACACACAACTCACACACCCACACTTCCACCTACACCGAAATACCCCACACCCACACACACACTTTACACACCCACATCCCCACCCACACCCACATACCCCACACAGATATACACCTCATCCCCCCAGACACACACACACACATACACACCTCACAGACACACCCCGCACATCCCCCACACACACCTCCCCCACCCCCACACATGGGGAAAACTCAGTGAAACACTAAAATAATAATTTAAAGTGCTTAGAGGTAGGGTATCTCTGAATAGAGTTGTTTTGTTGTGTGGGTGATTTAAGTACCAACATGTAGGTACCAATGCATAGTCTTAAATTCAATGTACACCGTTTACTCTGTAGATAATTTGCATGTTGTTATAGAAGTTATTGTGGTATATGGAATCCATACCATAGTCTGTCAGGAAAACATAAAGACCATGGAGGCAGGAGATGAAAAAGAGATGTCAAATACACTTTGGAGATAATATAGTGGGAGAAAGGAAGTATCTATGAGCAAAATTAGTATGTAAAACAAAAAAGTTGCACAGTATACTATAAGTTTGACTTTACATTATAATCAATTTGGTAGTAGTTTAAGATTTACATATAAAAATGAATAATGTCTCAAACAATTTTAGAATTATTAAATATAAATTTATTTTTGAGATTCATTTTCAAAATTTGATAGAACGTCTAACATTTGACTGTCCGAAATGTCCTCTTTTTGAGTGAACATAACTTCCAACATTTGACTGTCAGAAACGTCCTCATATTGAATTAACAAATCCACAGATTCTACACATTGTAAAAGTTCATGGTCCCGTGATTCATCCATGAATTCCAAGTCATTGGGTTCAATGATTTCCTCATTGTTCATCTCTAGGACAATTTCAAAGGAAACGTTCTGTTCTCCTTCCATTTTTGTGCTGAAATTTGCATTAAAAAAATCTGTAGAAATATGGCACTGTTGGGTTTAAGTTCAGACAGGTAGTTTTGATTTTTTAACAGTGAAGTTAACTTTGGGCAATGTATGGTAACAGGCAGGAAGGAGAAATATAAAAAAGTGCCTGTGAAGAAGCGTAAGTAAATTCATAATTGTAGCAGAGAAGCCTAAGTCAATCCATAAATATAACAGAGGAGCCTATCTCTATCTATAACTATAGCAGAGGGACAGTAAATAACTATCAGAAAACGTTTTTAAAAAATAACTTAAAGTGCCTCTTACAAATTATCAACTTACTTTACAGAGTGGTGAAGAAGACAAAATGCGAAAATCCTTTCAAGATGTACCTCAGGTAGTTGTAGTCAAAATGGCCGTGTTTCCCTCTCATTTTTCATTTATATTCATGTACATAACCAATCAAATGTCAGGAAAAAAAAATAGAAAATGAAAGTAACATTTTAATTGGTTGTCAATTCTAACACTTCAGATGTGTTTTTGTGAAGTAATTTACCTCAGGGTATTCAGAGAGGTCTACAGGCTAAATGGCTCAATGGAATTCCATCGAATTTAGCGAAAATGGTAGGGATTGGTATGTAGTATGAGTTATTCTATATTTGGTGAAAGTGTCTACAGTGGTTTGTATGTAAATGAACTTTAAAAAAATTTTTAGAGCCCTTCCCGGTGCGCGCCCCGGTACGCGTACTGGCAGCGCTACGGGAGTCCTCCATTTTGTGTTTCGGTAGATTTAAGACAGAAAATGGAGGACAAACAACGTTGGGAATGGGTATAAGGGGGCATTGTAGGCACTCCTTGACCCTCTAGGTTTTCTGAGGGGGTCTTAGGAGGCCCAAATAGGCAAACAAAAAAAAAAGTTTTTATTTTTCGCGGGGGGAGCGCCCGCTACGCGCACCGGGAAGCGTACCGGGGCATATATTGGAATATACCAAGGCAGTTTGAGGAAAAAGTGCCATCAATTGATCAAAGGTGTCCTTTATAAGCATTTCCAGACCTACCCCAGTCAAAGTGCCCAAGTCATTTCCTCCACAGTGCACAATTAAAAGGTCAGGGTGTGGCAAATGCAAAAAGGTTTTCACCAATGGTATCAATTGGTGACATTTCAATCCTCTCTGGCCAATCGATTTAATCTTCACATTTGGTAAGTCAAGGTTGTGAAAATTTCTGGTAGCTGCATACCTTTGAGCCCAGTGGATATAGCTATGTCCAATAATCCAGACAGAATACATGGTGAGAGGAGATTCTGATGCAGTCAGATGAAGTGTGGAAAAGAAATGGCAGTTGGAACAATAGGAGTTTGCAAAAAAAAAAACTGTGGAGTTTCAGTGCTCTTGAATCACAAGTAATGATTGGTAGATTGAGATAGTTGAAAACTGAAAGTTAGGGTGCATGGTTGTGTTCTGTGTAAGAAGTAATTTGAATGGTTAAAAAAAGTCATTTAAAGAAACATTGCAACAGATAAGCTGGTGTATTGAGAGGTCAAACACCCTTGCTCATTTGATTTGCAACATTGTAGAATAAACTTTTAACCCTGGGAGCTCAGTGAGGAGGGAGTTGCTATGGTAACAGGTAGAAAGGGCTGAGGGGGGGAAGGGTGTTGGTTTGAAAATACAGAGGGAAGAGATTTGATTGGTTACCATGAGCAATATGTGTGTAGAATTAGAGGTTTTCTGTGCCTTTATGGTTTGCAGTGTCTGGAGAACATACCTTTTGCTCTGCTAAATAAATATTGGTGTGTGTATCTGACACTGTTCTGAATCTCCTAAAATATTTGTAAAGGTGAGTTATGATTCATTTTATATACATAGAGACTTGTATACTCTATGGAGAAGATTTGGAAGCAAATTGTGTTTTTTTAATGTTGCTTTGTGTCATGCTTTTTGATAATGCTTGGTAAAAAGTTTTTACTGCATAGAGTAATTGTATTTTGTAAAATTGTGAAGTTTTAGTCGTGACATGGAATGCTTCTACATAGGACCTGTGCTGTGTTTTGTAAATGTGATGTCAAAAACGATTTTGGGAAAAATGAAAAGTTTTTACATTTTTTAAAAGGAATAAAGAATGTGTGCATGTTTAATAGAAATACATTTCACTCTTTACAATGATGTTACCTGTGTTAACTCAGTGTAGGAAGCATATTGAGTTTGTTTGCATAGAGGAATTGTATTTTGTAAAATTGTGAAGCTCCATGTGAAAGCGTTTGCCTCAGTCTTATTCCTGTTGTGAAGCAGGTGCAAGATTTTGCCTCAGTCGTATCCCTGCTGTGAGGCAGATGATTGTAAATAGGATCTGTGCTGTGTTTCCTAAATGTGATGTCAAAAACTATTTTGGGGAAAATAAATGGTTTTTACATTTTTGAGTATAATGTGGCGCAGAGGTCTAAAAAGTGACGCATCTATCTACATGCGTCAATTTTTAAATATGGGGCAAAAAGGTACTTGTTTCGGCTTTCCTGGGGAGCGTAGGTGGTGAGGCTTGTATCTAAGAGTGCAGTGGACTAGGCTTCATGAAGCATATACCTGTCTGCATTCTTAGACGCAGGTGTCAATTTGACTCTTTACAATGATGTTACTTGTGTTTTAAATCAGTGTAGGAAGCATATTGAGTTTGTTTGCATAGAGGAATTGTATTTTGTAAAATTGTGAAGCTCCATGTGAAAGCGTTTGCCTCAGTCTTATCCCTGCTGTGAGGCAGATGATTGTAAATAGGAACTGTGCTGTGTTTCCTAAATGTGATGTCAAAAACGATTTTGGAGAAAATGAATGGTTTTTACATTTTTGAGTATAATGTGGCGCAGAGGTTTAAAAAGTGACGCATCTACCTACATGCGTCAATTTTTAAATATGGGGCAAAAAGGTACATGTTTGAGCTTTCCTGGGGAGTGTAGGTGGTGAGGCTTGTGTCTAAGAGTGCAGTAGATTAGGCTTCATGAAGCATATACCTGTCTGCATTCTTAGACGCAGGTATCAATTTGACTCTTTACAATGATGTTACCTGTGTTTTAAATCAGTGTAGGAAGCATATTGAGTTTGTTTGCATAGAGGAATTGTATTTTGTAAAATTGTGAAGCTCCATGTAAAAGCGTTTGCCTCAGTCTTATTCCTGTTGTGAGGCAGGTGCAAGATTTTGCTTCAGTCTTATCCCTGCTGTGAGGCAGATGATTGTAAATAGGATCTGTGCTGTGTTTCCTAAATGTGATGTCAAAAACGATTTTGGAGAAAATGAATGGTTTTTACATTTTTGAGTATAATGTGGCGCAGAGGTTTAAAAAGTGACGCATCTACCTACATGTGTCAATTTTTAAATATGGGGCAAAAAGGTACATGTTTGGGTTTTCCTGGGGAGCGTAGGTGGTGAGGCTTGTGTCTAAGAGTGCAGTGGACTAGGCTCCATGAAGCCTATCTCTGCTGCATTCTTAGACACATAAATAAATAAATAAATATATATATATATATATAATATAAATATCCTATTTACAATCATCTGCCTCACAGCAGATTTATTTATTTATTTATTTATGTGTCTAAGAATGCAGCAGAGATGTTTATTTATATATATATATATATATGTATATATATATATATAATAAATATCCTATTTACAATCATCTGCCTCACAGCAGATTTATTTATTTATTTATTTATGTGTCTAAAAATGCAGCAGAGATATTTATTTATTTATTTATATATATATATATATATATATATATATATATATATATATATATATATATATATATAGACTATAAATATCCTATTTACAATCATCTGCCTCACAGCAGATTTATTGATTTATTTATTTATGTGTCTAAGAATGCAGCAGAGATAGGCTTCATGAAGCCTAGTCCACTGCACTCTTAGACACAAGCCTCACCACCTACGCTCCCCAGGAAAGCCCAAACATGTATATTTTTGCCCCATATTTAAAAAGTGACGCATGTAGGTAGATGTGTCACTTTTTAAACCTCTGCGCCACATTATACTCAAAAATGTAAAAACCATTCATTTTCTCCAAAATCGTTTTTGACATCACATTTAGGAAACACAGCACAGATCCTATTTACAATCATCTGCCTCACAGCAGGGATAAGACTGAGGCAAAATCTTGCACCTGCCTCATAACAGGAATAAGACTGAGGCAAACGCTTTCACATGGAGCTTCACAATTTTATAAAATACAATTCTATATAACTATATAACTCAATACTTTCTCGGGAAGCATAGGTGGTGAAGCCTGTGTATAAGAGTGCAGTGGACTTAGACATAGGTCTCATCTTCTTTGTACTTGTGGACAGAGCTGTCTTCCACTATACTCTTCAATACAGGCCTCACCTTTTGTGCACCCCTAGAGAATCCTCACCTGATCTGTAACCCTGTATAGATCGTTTGCTTTTTGTCATTGCTTTGTTGTTTGGTAATAGTGGTCTATAATGTGCTACTTTTTTCTTTAACACAGATTGAAATCGTTATTTGAAGAGTAAGCAAAGATGCCCACAAGGGAAAGGACAAAAAAACAACGTTACCGGGAAAAATCAAAAACAGCAACGGAATTACAACACTCTTCCACATCAAATACTTCAAAAAACAGGAACCAAGCTCCTGGTAAGACAACTAAGTCTTTTTTACGTAACATATGTACATCCCAAAAAAATGATGGACAGCATGTAGAAAAAGAAAATGAGAGAGTAAAATTGAAAAGGAAGGAGAGAACTTCAAAGAATCCTAAAACTGGAGCAGGAGAGAATAATATGTATAGGAATAGAAGGCAGAATCAGTTTAGAGACATTCGTAGACGAATGTTTCACAATAGAGTGGTTTTAAATTTGTTAAAAAACATTAGGAAAGGTAAACAGAGAGCTGCTTTTTATAAGAAAAAGAAAAGTGTAGAGAAGATTGCTGATCAGGCTTTTGAAGTTAAGAAAAAATTATTTATTTTAATAATCAATAGAATTAGGACACTTAACAAGACAATTGATGTTTTCAAATCAAACAGTAGATGGAGAAGAGTAATTAATCGGACTCATTTTTGTAAAGTTTTTTCCTGGAGAATGGATGCACAGTTCAAGTTGTGAGCCATTTTTTAATGAGGAGAGTTACTTCCAGGAGAATGATTTAGTGCATGCAGTTGACACCAGTGGTCGAGCGTATGAAGTGAAAGATGGTTGTCTGATTGAAAAAGAGAAACTTGTGCCTAGAGAACCAGAAGAGGTGTTATCTGATGGAGTTTTAGGGAGATGTACTAAGGGTCCAGTGTACACTTGGAAGTGTAGTAGTATTTGTAGTGTGCGACAGGAATAAATTGATTTGTTTTGTAATTTCTTACGTACATATAGTAGGAAAAGTATAAAGCAGAAAGTGAAGTTGTTGTAAGACTTAGATCCTTGCAGAGTGAGAGGAATCACAGGTTTGCAAGGCCATTCACTGGCTTGTCTTTCTAGAAAAGTCTGTCAGAGTGTTTTTCATCATTTTAGGATGTTAGCAGTGCATCATACCAAAATGAGGAAATTAGTGAGAATGTTGTATTATGCAAAAAGTCCTGCACTTAAGCTTAAACAATTAAACAGTGCTCTTTTGCATGGAACTGAATTAGATGTGAAGAAGATTTGTGAAGAAATTGAGATTTGTTATTTTTGTGAAAAAGAGGACAGTGTAGAAATTGAGACAGCAATTCAAGGTAATGTGGAAGACAATGTACAGATTTTAAATACAGAAAAGTTTGAGAAGGAAATTATCAGGTTTAAGGTGAAATCAAGTGAAAGGCCGAATTTTACTTGTGTGTGTTGTCGACGGACTCATTATAAGATTCAGACTAGGTTAGTTGATTTATATGCAAAAAGTGAAAAGATGGATAATTATGAGTGGAAAGATTTAGCAACTTATTTGTGGGTGGAGAATTGTTTTGATTTGAGTTCTGATCAGCGTATTTGTAAATATTGTTATGATGAATTAAATCAAAACAGAATGCCTGCTAGAGCTGTTCATAATAATCTGGAGTTGGTAGACATTCCCCGTGAATTGATGGATTTAAATACATATGAGTCTATTTTGATTCAATGTGTCCATCCTTTTCAGGCAATTGTTCGCATGGAGCCTAAGATAGGGAAATTGCCTCCTACGGATTTGCAGAGAGGATTAATGGGAAGAGTTGTTTATTTGCCCCTAGATTTAAAAAACAATATTGATACAATTGGTATAGAAAAAGTAGAAGAGGAACCTTTAGTTATTCTAGTTAATGGGGTTCCAACAAAGAGTAAAAAAATTGGCAAGATTTAGTGGATGTTAGGAAAGTCAAAAAGGCAACGTTGTATTTAGTCAAAAACAATGAGTACTACAAAGATGTATGTGTTGCAGCAGAGGAAAAAGCTGCAGATGAAGACAGTGATTGTTCAGGCGGCCAAATTGAAAAAGTTGATGTGTCTAGAAGTGAAGAAATATATGAACATTATACTGTTCATTCTTTGCATTCCAAAGAAGTAATGGGGAATGCAATTGAATTGTTTCAGATGAAAACAGCAAAAGGAAGTCCCATTAGTGTATGGGAAGAAAGTTTGGAAGCTCGTTGTTTTCCACAGCTATTTCCAACAGGTCGAGGTGGACGATATGACGATCGACCACTTCAAATTCCTGCATCTGAATATCGAACTGTAAGATTATATGCTGAAGATGCAAGGTTTCGTCAATGCATTCCCTATTTGTTTCATCTACTGTATGAAAGTGAATTGTCTGGGCTTTCTTATGCAGTAAACCATATTCTGAAAAGTGGAGCACATCTGCAAAATGTTTCGGCGAGGGACTTTATGGAGAAAGTGAATCTGCAAGATAATATTTTAGAATCTCATCCAATCAATCTCATGGCATGTCAGCGTGGTACAAATGAGTATTGGTACCGTCGCCATGGGGAATTGAAATGTATGCTAAGAAACTTAGGAACTCCTACATGGTTCCTCACTCTTAACTGTGCCGAGTATGCATGGGAGGACTTACTTCAATTTCTACTAGAGGCCAATGCTAATTTACAAAATATAGAATTCAAAACACCTGGAGAACTGTGTTCTTTGGATCCAGTGAATGTATGCAGATATTTCAATCATAGATTTGAAGCTATGATGTCTTTTATTACCAACAAAAAAAATCCTCCCCTTGGAGAGGTTTTGGATTTCTTTTGGAGAAAGGAGTATCAAGCGAGAGGTGCTCCTCACATACATATGTTATTATGGATTAAAGATGCACCCAAATTTGGAACAGATTCAGATGAGACAGTGATGAGCTTCATTGAAAAGTATTCAACATGTGCTGTTCCGAAAACTACTGAAGAAAACAATTTAAGGCAACAAGTTTTACGCTTTCAATCCCATCGTGGAAAGTACTGTCGTCGAAAATTCAGAAACAAGGACAAGTTCTACACAAAATGTCGTTACGCTTTTCCACGACCAGTGATTTCTAAAGGAAGAGTAAAAAATGTAATGTCTTCTCTGCGACATACTGTGACGAGAAAATCACCAAAAAATACATACAATTTAAAAAGAAACGAAGAGTTCAAGTACATCAATGACTACAACCCAGTGATTTTGTCCATGTGGAATGCTAACATGGATATTCAATTCGTTGCTGACAACTCTATTGCTGTAGCTCGATATGTGACGTCTTACATCACAAAAAAAGAAAAGACAGAACTGAAGGAAATGTGGGAGGACATTTCACATGAAAAGAGCCTAAGCAAGAAATTGTACAGTTACAGTCTGAAGATGTTGTCGCATAGAGAAATTGGAGCATATGAATGTTCTGATCGATTGTCGTCAGCAAGTCTCTATGCCAAATCTAGAACCATCATTTGGGTGAGTCTAGGTCTTGCTGCAACACGAAATCGAGTTTTGAAATCTGTACAAGAGATAGAGTATTTGGCGGAGAAAGAACCAGAAAGTACAGATATTTTGAAGACAAATATGTTGGATACATACTATCCAAATAGAAGTCCTCACCTTCAGAACGTTTGTCTCTATGAAGTTCTGCAAAGATATATTTATAAAAGAAACATCAGCGAAGATATCAATAATGGAATATATGGAATCATTGGATGTGAAGGATGTCTAGTGAAACAGAAAAAAGGTAATTTGATTAATCATCGAAAATTGAGTTGTGAAAATCCAGACAAAAGAGAATTTTACTATTTGGCTCTTTTGCAACTCTTTAAACCATGGCGAGAAGAAGAGGAACTACTTGGAGATTTTCTCTGTTATGAAGACTCTTTTAATGCTACGAAGGATACAATAGAATGTCCTGTTTTTCCAAATTATATGCAAATGTTGAATGAAGAAATAGAGCAAGAATCAACAATTGCTGCAGAGATTGCGAGAGATAGTTCTCAAGGCAGTCAGAGTTCTGCTTCATTGAGTCAGGATCCACTAGGAGGACCAATTATCCAAAATGAAGCTGCCACTGCAATGGATGAAGTGGAAAGAGCTATGGAGCAAGCTCAAGAGGATGTAATTCATTTAGAAGATTTGATGAAACAATTAAACCTTGAGCAGAAACTGATATATGACGAAGTCACTGAACAGGTTGAACATGGATTGAGTCATGAGAAGAAAGAGTGCTCATGTACACCATTTAAGCCTGTCCAACTGTATGTGAGTGGAGAAGCGGGAACTGGAAAAAGTTTTCTGATTAAAGCAATTGTATCTTATCGGCAGAAACGGACTGAATCACCGCTGTCTTGTGTTGTTACCGCTCCAAATGGGCTGGCAGCACATAATATTAAAGGGATTCCTTTACATTGTTTACTGATGCTGCCAGTGGAGCATGATAACAAATTGCAATATCACAAGCTATCTGGAGATGCGTGTTCCGAAGTTTCGAGAGTCCTGAAGAAAATGAAACTTCTTATCATTGATGAAGTAAGCATGGTGTCAAATATAATGCTTGCTTTTGTGCATTTGAGAATGCAAGAAATTCTTAGAACAGACTATGATGTTTTATTTGGAGGAAAGCATATTATTGTTTTTGGAGATCTTCTGCAGTTGACTCCAGTGAAAGGACAACCTGTGTTCAAAATGCTCACACATGAAGATACCAGGAAGTGCCTAGGAAGCATTGGAAACGTTAATATATGGTTAAACTTCAAATATGCAGAACTGCTTCAAAATATGCGGCAGGCAAAGGATGAAGATTATAAAAATATTTTACAAGATGTAAGAGTAGGAAAAATAAGTCAACAAGGGAAAGAAGCTTTACATGGACGGTTAATTTCTAATTTGTACCCAAATGAAAACATTCTTCCAGAGAATATTTTTAAGAAAATTAATGAGAAGAAATCTGCCATATGTTTGATGCCCACTCTGAAAGAATGTTCCATGTTCAACAACAAAATGCTGAAGTTAGAAAATGAAGAGATAGTGAAACTGGAAGCTATAGATAAAATAGAGCATATGGGAGCAACAATTATTTTGTCAGAAAATTTGAAATCAAAATTGGATTCATTGGAGAAGACTATATCTAAAACTGCTGGTTTTGAAAAGACTCTGAATGTGTGTTTAAATTGTCGTATTATTTTGAGAAGGAATTTAAATGTTGAAAGAGGTCTGGTAAATGGAGCAATGGGTCATGTTGTTGGTTTTGTGAATTACAAAAATAGAGATGGAATTGAAATTTTAAAAATTAAATTTGATGGCGTTGACGAAATCGAACAAACTTGTCGTTGTTCAGCTAGATTTTTGCTTGTGAAAGACTTATATGTTCGCCGAAAACAGTTTCCTGTTTGTTTGGCATATGCAGTGACAATTCATAAATCTCAAGGTTTAAGTGTAGATAGTGCTTTGGTGAACATTGGAAGTTCTGTGTTTAAAGAGGGTATGGCATATGTGGCATTATCACGAGTGAGAAGTTTATCAGGATTGTACTTGATTGAGTGTGATGAAACAAAGATTTGTGCTGATCTAGATTGTGTTAAAGAATACAATAGGTTAAGAAGAGAGTATGCTCCACATTTGCCTCAATATCCTCTGATTGAAAAACGTGTGGTACGCCGAAAAAGAAGAAATGAGAATAATTGCAGTAAGGTAGTAGCAAAAAGACAAAAAATAGATGAAACTGTAATTGTAAGCAGAAAGAAAAATGATTCTGTTGAAGATGTTGTTGGATTTCAGTTTGAAAACAGTTCTGGTGTCAACTGCTATGCTAATGTAGTAGTTAATGTTGTTTTTTTTCTTCAAAATTTACAAAAACAGATTGTCGAAAATCGGGAACAAACATTGTGCTGTTTATTGAATTCTGTGTTAGAGAAATGTAGTAGTGATATAGGAAAAATAGAAAGTGTTTCAGAAATTAGGAATCTTGTAGACATATGTTTAGGTCAAAATCAATTTTCACAGATAATTCAGCAGGATTGTCAGGAATTTTTAATGTATATGTTTGATGTATTGGAAGATGAAGGAGTAGATATAAAAAATCTTTTTAATATTTCATATCAATGGCAACATGACTGTGATAACTGTGCTTCATCAAGTACTACTAGAATAGACAGTGAAAGATTTATATATTTGACTTTACCAGACTGCAAATCAGTGCCTTTTAATAATCTAGTTAAAGCAGCTGATCACAATATGGTGTGTACCCAATGTAAGTCTACAATGCTGTCCACATTATTTCTACAAAATTATGGTCACTATGTCATTTTAATGTTCCAACGATGTAGACCTGATGGAACTAAATTGACAACTTCTATTAAAAATTTCGTGGCTTCTCAGTTATCGATATCAGGAAGAACCTTTGCAACTGTAGCTATTATTTTTCATGATGGTCCTTCTACAACATCAGGGCATTACACATGCTATTTAAAAACTTCTAAAGGTTGGACCCAATGTAACGACTCTCATTTGACTTTCAAACAATGTTTGCCTTTTGGCTTTATAAATTCATACCTAGTGTTTTTACAGCCAAAATTTAGGTAAAAGTTATTGGCATATGAAGACGGGAGTAGTTTATAAAGGTTATTTTGCTGTTTAAAAATATATTCTGAGTAAAAGTGTTCCAGGCAATATAAAAAATTGACTTGTCATATAGGTACTGTAATTGGATCTCATAATAAGTGAGGTTAGTATTATACAAAATGATGAACATGAGTGAGTCAGAGATGGTTTTACAAATATTTAAATGTTGTGAAAATGTTGTAGAGCCTTTCTTTCAGAATGTCGGGAAAAAGATCATTTCAAAATGCCTTAGAATTCATTTGAACAAATACTCATACATCTGACACTATTTGGCCAAATGGAAAGGTGCAGGAATGAGTAAAGAGTCATGACTGAAAAAAGGAGTATATGAAAATATTGAAAATATTTCAGATGTTCTTGAAGCTTTTCTTCTAGAAAGTCGATGAAATGGATTTTTAAGTGAACAGCAAAGTACTTTCCAATGCGAAAAGGACCACCATGATACAGTATTTGGCCTCAAGGAAAAGTAAGTTAATCTAAGAGTAGCGTAGATTTGTGATTTGTCAGTATCTAAGGTTTTTTTTAAAACACAATCTTTTAGATTGTGTTTTTTTTTCCCGCTGTCATATGATGAGTAATTTGAACTCACTCTTTTAAGTGAAATTCAATATATTCTGAGAACAGAAAAAATAAACTTTGTAATATGTTGTACAAGTTATTTTATACTTTGGATTGTGTAAATTAAATTGTATTCCATTCTCTGACATTTACTTTCCTTTTTCCATCCTCTTTCACCTCTTTTTACTCACTTATAATGTCTTTCTCTCACTCTCTGTAACCCCCGTTCCCTTACTCCACTTCTTTGACAATCCCTCATTTTCATTTCAACTGTGTGTATCCCGTCTCTCCCTAGCATATTTTTTAAGCTTTCAGTCTTTCTGCTTTTCTTTTCTTTTCCGTATTTTCCTCCTTTGCTCTTTTAGTAATTCCTGTTTACTCACTCAGCAGTATTATTGCACTCTATCACTATAAATCACCCACTCTCCTTAGCTTATCTTTGTTTGCTCCTTACTTTTGACCTCTTCTCTCTGTTTTTCGTTCACTACTTCTATGTCCTCAGTGCCTCACTCTACTTGTGTTATGTTCATTTGTGTTTATATACCTTCTATCACTTCTTTTACAACAACTTCACTGCTCCTTTCTCATCGTTCTTCATCCCATTTCTTTTACTCTGGTTCCATTACTATCCTTCATTTCCTTTCTTTCAATGTCCTTCTCTTTACTTTCATCAACAAATTATTTTTTCTCAGTACCACTGTTTTAGTCATCTTCTCCTCTCTTTCCTTCTTTTTCCTCACTTACTCATTTCCTTTTCTCACTCATTGTACTCCACCTCACTCAGTTTTTCTCTTAGTGTGTCTACCTTATAACTTCCTCAGTCCATTTCCTTTAATCGTTGTATATTATCCTGTCTCCCTTCATCCTTTCACTCTATGACTGTTCTTCACTTACTCTCAGTTATCTTCTATTCCTCATTCTTCTAAATGCATCCTTAATTAGACTGTTTTCTGTCTCAGTCATTATCTTTTTACTTACTTCTGTTTCCTGATTTAGTTTTGCTAACTCACATTCTTTTAGTATCTTTTTTACCTTCAGTTCATTTCTCTGTTCTCTCTCTTTTTCTCACTGAATCTATATGCTTTACTCTTTGTAATTTGCTCTCCTTCTATTTCTTTTTCCCTCTTTTTGTCCTTCTACCTTAGTTTATTTCACTTTCTGTGTTCTTCACTCTAACTTTATTTCTAAATAGAGTGTTATGATTTTTAACCTCTTCATTTGTATCTTTTAATTTAAAATACATATTTTACTAATTATAACTTATTTTTTCTTCTCTCTTTCACAGATACCAACTATAGTAAAAAAAATTAAAGTTACATTTATTATATGGTAAGTATGACTAAAAAAATGTAGTTTGTTATCACCCTTTGCTTTAAGGTCACTAACATTTTCTCAATCTACCTCACTCCTGTGTTTTTACTCTGCTTCTCTCACTTATTCTTATTCTCCATGTTTACTCCCCTTTCCCTATTTACCCTCTCATATTCAACTTCTTTTGATCCCTATTCTTTACTTCACTTACCCTCTGTTCCCTTCCTTTGCTTCTTCACTCATTCTCTTTTTCTTAATTATTTACCTTACTCCTACACATATACCTCATCCCCCTCCCAACACATACACACACCTGTAACATACACCCCACACACACACCACACACACACCTCATACACACAGAAAATCCTCCCACACACACTCCTCAAACACACACACACATTCCATACACACACATACATCGAACACATATACACCCCACACTCATACACTTCTCACACATATTTCACACACCCTCATCTCTACCCACACCAAAACACTCCACACAACCACACCCACAGACACACCTTACACACCAACACTCCGACCTACACCCACTGACTCCCTGTAAGTCACACACACTGCATTACTTATCTTTTTTTGCTGTTTTACTCAAGCCCATTCAGGTACTGTTTCCTTTACTCTCTTTGTCCTCTCCCTTTGTCACTCCCCATGTGTTATCCTAATTCAATATTTCTCCCTATTTCACCCCTCTTTACTTATACTATGGGTAGCGCACCGGGGAGCGTAACAAGGGGAAAACCAAGAGAAACAGTAAAATAATATTTTAGAGTGCTTTGAGGTAGGGTAGCTGTTGTGTTGTGTGGGTGATTTACTTACTGCACTCCTTCCACTCCTTTTCTCAGTCCCTCTGTTCTCACAGTTCCTCACTCCCGTTCACTCAGTCCGTCTCTCTTACTGTAATTGTCTCTGTCTCTTCACTCTTTCACTACTTGTTCATTATGCTTTCTCCCTGAAGTTCAAGCACACTACGTTATTTACATTTCTTTGCTGCTTCAATTATTCCCTTTCTGTTACTTCTTCTTTTCTTCTTTCAGTTTTTTCTCTCTGTCAATCCACATGTTTTAACTTTAGTCGATTTTATCCATCTTATTTCATCCCTCTTTAGTTATGCACACTACTTTTTTCTCTCTCTCCCTCACCAGTGTTATTTAAATCTGGTTCCATTATTACCTTTTATTTGTACATCATTTTTTCTCTTTCCTTTTACTCTTTACAGCCACTCACTTTCTTCATGTGCCTCTGCTTTAGTATTATTTTTCTCTCTTTCTTTGTTTCACAGCCTTATTTTTTTTCATTTTCTCTCTTTCTTATATCTTTTACACTGTTTTACTATGTATTACACAGTACCTCTGTGTTGCTCCCTCTTGCTGTCTGTCTCTTAACATTACTCTCTCTTTCTCTTTCTTTTATGCTCTCCTTCTCTTGTATTTTTTTTCTTTTTTTTTTAATGCGCTGACGGTGCGCGCACCGGGAAGCGAACCCATGAGAAAAATGAAGTCAAAAGTGCTAAAAAATTTAGTCTTTTTTTTAAAATGGGAGGTAGTTCTGAAAAGAACTTTTTTTATGTTTTTTTGTTTTATATTTTTTTTATTATTTTTCTGAACATTTTTTTTGTTGATTTTTTGAACACTTTTATGATTTTTTGGGTGTTTTTTTGGGGGGAAAAACAAAAAAAGGAATTACAAATGGCTCAACAGGAGCAAAAAAAAAAAAGATTTATTGCTTCTTCTTTTGGTTACATTGATGGTTTTCCACCGCATTGCTTATTAAGATCACGCTTAGTTCCCCATAGCACAGTGTCTTGCCACAGGAGACACATACAGATTTGAGACTGCCAATTTTTTTTTGAACATTGGGCACCATTTGCCATCCTTCAGGTGCTGCATGTGATTCTTTGGCAGAGGAGGTGCTGGGCTGTGGATGCTTCTGATTTTGCGCCATGGCACGAACCTCTGCTTGAGCAAGATTATTAGGATGCAACCTTTGTATGTGGCGCAACATAGTATAATTGCCGAATGAATATTTCTTCTTGGAATTGCCCCTGGAAAGAATATCTCTGCAAATAAGGCACTGAACCTTAGGGGCATTCACTTTCTTCTGCCCAGGAGGGTGGGAGAAGAAGTCCCAAATAAAATGCACTTTTATGTGACTCTGTCTTGGCTCTTCAGGCAAAAATTGCCTGGGTTGTTCCTCCTCCTCCTGTTCTTCCTCCTCATCCTCTTCTTGTTCAGGGACAAGGAACTGGGATGGTGGTCCTTCCTGTCTAGGTGGTTGTGGTGGTGGAGGGGGTCCACCAGCTGCAGCTACTAATGATGCCATTGTGAGAATCAGATACAGGTCTTCCTCTCTCAAAGTAGAAAGTCAGAGTGAGGAAAAAGGTGGGGGATTTCATCATTTGAAAAAAAAAGTGTTCTGGACCAATGAAAAGTGTTATTTTCAAGTCACATGATCCAAGGTTTCATCATTTGGAAACCAAAACTGATCTGCACCAATGAAAAGTGTTATTTTCAGATCACATGACCCGACGCGCTTACGCTACGCGCCCCGGGGCGCGTCGCGTAAGCGCGTCATGACGTTTCGCGATCGTATGCAATCGCGTGATTCCGGGTGCGCTTACGCAGTGCGTCATATGACACATCACGCGACTACTGCGAAACGTCATGATGTTGTTTTCGTTCGCGGGAATAGCGCTCTCGGGACGCTCCCCGGTACGCGCCCCGGGGCGCTCCGGGGCGCGTACCAGGGCAAACAATAAAAAAAATATATAATATTTACACTATTTAAAATTTATTATAAAAATTATTACTTTCTTACCTATAGATATTTGCTATTAAAAAACCTATGAAATTCACTGAAGAAACCATAGGTTTCACCCCAGTTATAGTTAGGAATTAGCATTTAAAAAACCTATTACATTCACTGAAAAAACCATAGGTTTTACACCAGTTATAGTTAGCTGGAAATTTTACTCCCATAAAACCATTGAAATTCCCACGTTATAGTTAGTTGGACTCACTATAACTTGCGCGTGCAATGCACTGCTGATGACCTCACATATTACATCACTCATGACATGGTCAGTGACATCACTCATGACATCACTGATGACACCATCCTTGTGACAGGGTGACAGACCTCCTTTCACTGTAATGTAACCCTTGAAACACATATTCAAAAATAGAAACTAAAATGTTCAAAAAAATGGAGATACCCACACCACTTACAACAACCAATTCAATAATTCCACCATCTATATATACATCCACTCATTCACCAACAGTTCTATATAGCCACTCATACATATACTCACTCATCATATGTAGTGATACACCTATGCATCCTGTTACACACTGACAGGCATCCAAAAGTTACTCACACACATACTCACACATGCAAATAAACTATTGAACATCCATTCATTAGCATATACAGCTATACACACACTACCACCTTACTTCTAAGGAAACTTACACATACTTACTCTCTTAAACAATCACTTATAGAAACACATACTAATTTAAACAGGAACTCTTAGAATCCCTCACTCTCACATATACTCACTTATATACATGAATATTCACATATACTACAATAAAACATATGTAGTTACTGATAAAGACACTAGTGAGACAGTCATTCAGTCAGTAACACACACATATTCACAGTCATCCACCCATACAGTCGTGCACATATGCTGTCTTCAAAACACATACAAACAGAGAGTCAGTCACTCATGCATCTATGTTCTAAGTAATACCCCCACCAAACATATAGATACTCATATTGATATTAAAAAAACATCTAATAACCCATATACATACACATGTAGCTACTCACCAACCCATGCAGCCAATTATACACAAAGTGAAACACTAATCCATATATTTAAATATTTAAACATTACTCACTAATATATGTATATACTAAGATACACTTAATAAGCCAGTGAACCAATCAATTTTTTTTTTTTTAAACTTCCATGTAAACCCTTATTTAAACATTTATTCTTCCATCAACTTTTACATATACATATATAACACATATTTATTTTTCAGAAACACACACATTCACTGGATGGTGTCATCAGTGATGTCATGAGTGATGTCACTGACCATGTCATGAGTGATGTAATATGTGACGTCATCAGCAGTGCATTGCACGCGCAAGTTATAGTGAGTCCAACTAACTATAACGTGGGAATTTCGATGGTTTTATGCGAGTAAAATTTCCAGCTAACTATAACTGGTGTAAAACCTATGGTTTTTTCAGTGAATATATATATATATATATATATATATATATATATATATATATATATATATATATATACATACATATACATATATATATATATTCACTGAAAAAACCATAGGTTATAGACCATATATAGTTAGGAATTAGCATTTACAAAACCTTGAAAATTCACTGAAAAAACCATAGGTTATAGACCATATATAGTTAGGAATTAGCATTTAAAAAACCTTATTTTACTCACACAAAACCATTGAAATTCCATATATAGTTAGTTGTACTAACTATATATCGCGCACCCGCAATCCACTGCTGATCATGTCACATATTACATCATTCATGACATGGTCAGTGACATCACTGATGACATCACTGATGACATCTCAAATGACATCACTGATGACATCACTGATGACATCTCAAATGACATCTCTGATGACATCACTGATGACTACATTCAGTGACTGTATAATTCTGTAAAGTTAAAATATGTCTTAAATATTGAAGAATGAGTGGATGTATAAGTGTCTTGATGAAGGATTTAGTAGGGTCATGACTGACTGTATGAGTGACTGATTAAATGTGTCTCACTGAGTGCATGGGTTAGTGACTAAACTGTCTTAATTTGTGCATCATTATGTCTGTTGTTCTGTAAACTGCTGCATGTGTTGATCAGTAGCTATATGATTAACTGTATGGGTTATTGATTGGTTGCCCAAGCATTTGTATGGGAGACTGAGTGTGTATGTGGGTGGCTGGGAGGTGTATGACTCTTTGCATAGATGTGTGAGCAGTTGATTGACTAGATGTATGGGTTCAAAAGTGCATGTGGAAACAGCTGTATGGGCGGTTGACTGTGTGCATGAGTGTATTGGTGAGTGAATGGATATCTCAGTGCTACATGTTAAAGTAAGTACATATGTAAAATACAGTACATGTGAGAGTTGACATATATAAATAACTGGGCATAAGAGCCAGTGAATGTGTGAGTGGCTGTATGGATCATTGTGTACTTGTATCAGGCATTGTAAAAGAGAGTAAATATGTGTTAGTATATGTTTGAATAAGTAAGGTGTGTATAACTGTATAGTTGAGGAAATGGAGGTGTGATTGATTCTTTGCATGACTGACTAAGTGTCTGAGTAACGCCATGGATGAGTGACAGTCTATGAGTGTCTGTTTACACTGAGTGTATCTAAGGTTATATTAGAGTCTGAAGAGGTTCATCGTATTATCACATGAATGATGTCATCAGTGATGTGATCAGTAATGTCAAATGAGATGTCATCAGTGATGTCATCAGTGATGTCATTTGAGATGTCATCAGTGATGTCACCAGTGATGTCATTTGAGATGTCATCAGTGATGTCATCAGTGATGTCACTGACCATGTCATGAATGATGTAATATGTGACATGATCAGCAGTGGATTGCGGGTGCGCGATATATAGTTAGTACAACTAACTATATATGGAATTTCAATGGTTTTGTGTGAGTAAAATAAGGTTTTTTAAATGCTAATTCCTAACTATATATGGTCTATAACCTATGGTTTTTTCAGTGAATTTTCAAGGTTTTGTAAATGCTAATTCCTAACTATATATGGTCTATAACCTATGTTTTTTTCAGTGAATTTCATTGGTTTTTTAAAAGCTAATATATGTAGCTGTAAAATGTATTCTTCTTTAAATCCAAAAATATATTTTATATGTTTATTAATAATTTTTTTTTGTAATACTTTTTTTTTGTTCGCTCCCGGTTCGCGAACCGGGAAGCTTCCCGTTAGCTCATCTTGATGCCGCGACCCAGTCCGCGAACCGGTAAACGTTCCGTTAGCGCAACTGCCGCGTTAGAAATCAACATCGTGACGCGTCGCGGAAGCGCGACGTATCACGTTGTCGCGTAATGCGTCTTATGACGCGCTGCGTTAGCGCACCCGGAAGTGCTCTGGTACGCGAACTGAGACGCGAAGCGCAGCTCCCCGGAAGCGATCCGCGGCACGTCGCAAAAGCGCGACGTATCGCGTTGCCACGTAATGCGTCTTATGACGCGCCGCGTTAGCGCACCCGGAAGCGCTCTGGAGCGCGAACCGAGGCGCGAAGGCCAGCGACCCGGAAGCGATCCGGGGCGCGTTCCGCAGCGCGTAACTTAAGCGTAAGAGGTCATGTGACTTGTTGATAAAACTTTTCATTGGTTCATTTCACTTTTGGTTTCATAATGATGTAAGGCTAGGTCAGGTGACCTAAAAATAACACTTTTCATTGGTTTAGAAATATTCTTTATCCCAAATGATGAAAACCCCTCCTTCTTTCCTCACTCTGACTTTCATCTTTGTGAGAGGAAGACCATTTTTGAGAGTTGAGCAATGGCTTCAATAGTTGCTTCAGCTGGTGCACCCCCACCACCACCTCCACCTCCTCATGGGAAGAGAGGACCACCTCCCCAGTTTATCAGCCAGACAGAGGAGGAAGAGGATGAACTAGAGGAAGAGGAGACCGAAGGACCACAGTTCTTACAGGAGGTGCCCCGGGTTTCACGTCGGAAAGCCAGCTTTATTTGGCAGTTTTTTTCACTCCCTCGAGGGCAAAAAAAAGTAAATGCTAGGTATGTCACCTGCCTGATTTGTAAAGACCGGTTATCTAGAGGCACTGATAAAAAATATAGCTACGGAAACCATACAATGCATCGTCACATGGTCAGGTGGCATCCATTGAACTACAGCCAGGCGGAGATACGTGACATGCAAGATAACCCAACAACAACTCCTGTGGCCAGGTCAACATCACTAATATCGTTGACAGCAGCAGAGGCACGGGAAACCGTGCCAAACATTCAGGAGAACTTTGCTCATATCAAACATACCTGTATGTATTGCAGTGCATTGCTATCATGTGGTAACATGAGCATTAATTTAATAAACCTAGCTATTAACAATCACAATTGCCCTAACCGCCCCAGACAGTAATTTTTTTTTTGCTCCTGTTGAGCCCTTTTCAATGCCTGTTTTTTGTTGTTTCCCCTCCATCAAAAACAAAAAAAAACATAAAAATGTTCAAAAAATACAAAAAAAAGAAAAAATGTTCAGAAAAAAAAATATATATATAAAACAACAAAAACATTAAAAAAAAGTTCTTTTCAGAACTACCTCCCCTTTCAAAAAAAAATTGCTAGAATGTTTAGCACTCTGGCAAGCTCTGTTTCTTTTAGTTTGCTTCCCCGTTCGCTTCCCGGTCCGCGAACCGGGAGCGAACCAAAAAAAAAAAAAAAAAAAAAAAAGAAGAGTAAGTATAAGGGAAGTAAACAGAGAGTAATGTTAAAAGAAAGACAGCTATAGGGAGTTATCCAGAGATACTGTTTAATAGATCTATTTACCGAAGAAAAGATGGAAGAGGGTATAATTGTGAAAAACAAAATAGATAAGGAAGTGAAAGAAAAAAAAGAGAGTAGAACAATAACAAAGAAGAGTTTCTTGGAGAATGTGAGTGAATGTTCAAAATAAGATTAAAACATGTGGAATAACAGAGAGAAAAAACAGAAAACAGAAAAGAAAAAATAACAGAAAAGATTAATTGAAACAGCAAAGAAATGTAAATAACATAGAACCATATCATCAACATAGGCAATAAAAGTTTTGCAGCTTTTATCGGCAGAAATGTGTCGCTAAAGCCGCTTTTGCGGCGGAAAACTGCAGCTAAAACCACTTTTGCAACAGTTTTCTTCCAATAAAAACAGCAATAATTTTATTGGCTGTGTTCATAATATGCCCCTTAGTGTGCTTCAACTACACAGAGAAAGCATAATGAACAAGTAGTGAAACAGTGATCAGTCAGAGACACTAAGAGTAATAGAGACGGAGTGAGTGAACAAGAGTGAGGAACTATGAGAAGAGAAAGACTGAGAAAAGGAGTGGAAGGAGTAGAGTAAGTAGGTAATAGAGAAAGGAATGAGGGAAGTAGCAAAGGCAGGAAACTGAGGGTTAAAGAAATGAAGCTGTCGAACTACTAGTTGGTGAATGTGATAGAAATGTAACGAAAAGAGTACAAAACATTTACCTTATAATTGTCGTTAACTTACTCACTTTTTGTTTTTATACTTTCAATCTGTGAAAGAGAGAACAAACATTTGAAAAATATTAAAACATGTATTTAAAAATTAGAAAAGACAAGGGAAAAGATTGAAGGAGAAACAGAGTTTCTTTTCCTCATTTCACAATCACATCACCTGTGTTGCCTTTGGTTAGGTATCTCATAGTGCAGATGGAGTCTAGCATATCAGAGTACATAGAAGTTGAGCAAAATATACAACAATTTTGACATTTACAGAAGACTTAGCTTCTTATCTTGTTGGAGATGAAGTCAGGCCTGTCTTGCAACATGGTGCATCTTTTGCATCACTGCTGCATCAGTTTCATGTGGCACGGGTTTTTTACAGCATGACACATCTGCCTACATGCATCAATTTGTAATTTTGTCGCCTCATAGCAAATCTTTTCCACCGCCGCTGCGTCACAAAAGTGACGCACAGTGGCGCAAAAGAGGCATACACCTATCATAAATCTGTCCCTCACATTTTAAATGATTGATTCAGGATGACGATAAGGTGTGGCCTATCCAGAGGTTTGTTTAAGCTGAGGCCTACTCAGGGTTTTAGATGAAATTTACGCTTGTTGAAGAGTACAGAGGAGATAATACATGTGAAGACCTACCAATGAAGTAAGTCATGTCCACTTCACTCTTGAACAAAGGCCAGACCTCTTCTGTGTCCATGGACAGACCTAAACTTCATCTGCACAATGTCATTCGTAAACTTAGGAAACACAGGTGATGTAATTGAAAAATGTGGAGTTTCTTTTCCTCATTTCACAATCACATCACCTGTGTTGCCTTTACTTAGGTATCTCATAGTGCACATGTAGTGCAGCATATTAAACAGTACCCAGAAGTGCAGCACTGCATGGAACAACTTTGACACTTACAAAAGCTTCAGCTTCTGCATGCCCCCTACACAGTGCTAATTATATCATTTTAAACTGATGGTATCTTGCTGGAGATGAACTGAAACCTATCTTGCAACATGGTGCATCTTTTACACAAAAGTGACCCACAATGGAGTAAAAGAGGCACACGGCCACCATAAAATTGACCCTAACATTTTAAATGATTGTTTTAAGATGCCAATAAGGTGTAACCTATCCACAGATTTGTTTCAGGTAAGTCCTACTCAGGGTTGCAGATGGAATTTAGGTTTGTTGAAGAATACAGAGGAGATAATACATGTGGAGGCCTACCAACGAAGTGAGTCATGTCCACTGCACTGTTGAACAAATGTCAGACCTCCTCTGTCTCCAGGAACAGGCCTAAACCTCATCTACACAATGTGATGTGTAATGTTAGGAAACACAGGTAATATAATTGAAAAACGTGCAATTTGTTTTGCTCATTCCACAATCATATCACCTGTGTTTCCTTTGCTTAGGTATCTCATTGTGGAAATGTAGTCTATCATATGAAAGACTACGTAGAATATGAGCACTGTATGCAACAACTTTGACACTTACAGAAGCCTCTCCTTCTCCATGCCTCCTACACAGTTCTAAATGTACATCATAAATACAAACAGTACAGAATTAATTATACATGTTAAATGGTTTATTTTTGCTGTTCTCAGAATGTATCAAATTTCACTAAAAACAGTGACTTGAAGGTATTCATCATATAACAGCGGGGAAAAAAAACACAATCAAAATGATTGTGTTTAAAAAACCCATACAACAGAACAAATCAGAATTCAGAACTTACTTTCCATGACGTCGAAGGATGTCCTATGAACAGCTTACACTCTGTTGTGCTGTTATTACTTTCAGACCGCCACTTTCTGAAAGAAAACCTCCATCGTTTTGAAAAACATGTTACATACAATAAATGACTTCTTGCTCTCTACCACACGTTTCCACAAGGCCAAATCATGTCTGAGCCATTTATAACTCTTAGAATTCTTGTAAGCCAATCCCGTCATGTTGTATTTCCGCAACTTTCACAATTAAAATGTTGAAGATCATTTTCACAATCCTGGACTAGTAATATCTTCCCCTTCTTGCTCAGTCATATTCTACATTTCCTATGACACTGATACTGCTTACTATGAAGCAGACTTACACTACCTCTATGACTACTACAATTATTTAATTCTCTACATCACTTTTAATCACAAAGCAATGTAAAACAGTAGACAGCATTGCAGACTTACATTCCCTCTACTCCATGTTTTGATTGGCTGCTTCAATTAGATTATAAAAAGAAACAGTTTTTCTGAACTCATTCAAAGTGCACTTATTTCTCCATGACGTCCAGTGTTATGGTAAGAAGTTATGTCTCTGTACTACACTTATCCTCAAGGCCAAATCGTGTAGGAGCCATTAGAACTTCTTGAAATTCCTCAGAGCACATCCCGAGATTCTTTCCCTAAAATTTTGGTTTTAAAAACACCAGGTAAGAGTTTTTAAGGTCATACGGCAATTTTTTTTTGAAAATTAAAACAGAATCATTGCAGAATGACCAGCCATTTCTAGACTTTAAATAAGCTGTGTAATGTCCTGATGTTATTGAAGGACCGTCATGATATATAATTGCTGCAGTTACAAAAGTCCTTCCTGATATTGACAACTGTGAAGCCACAAAATTTTTCATTAAAGTTGTCAATTTTGTTCCATCAGGCCTACATCGTTGGAACATTAAAATAAAATACTGGCCATATGTTCGTATAAATAATGTGGACATCATTTCAGATTTACATTGGCTACACTCCATGTTGTGATCAGCTGCTTTTACTAGTTTATTAAAAGAGACTGATTTACTGTCTGGCAAATTAAATATATAAATCTTTCTGAGTCTACACTAGTAGTACTTGATACCCTACAGTTCTCGCAGTCATGCTGCCATTGATAAGAAAGCCCAAACAGGTGATCTACATCTACACCTTCAGCATGCAATACATCAAGCATATACATTAAAAACTCCTGACAATCTTGCTGAATATTTTGAGAGAATTGTGTTTGGCCTGAACATCTGTCTAACAGATTTCGAATTTCAGACACACTTTCTATTTTTGTTCTATCTGTGCTACATTTCTCTAACACAGAATTTAACAAACTGCAAAATCTTTGATCAGAATTGACCACAATCTCTTCTTTTACATTTTCTAGAGAAAACAAAACATTAACCACTACATTAGCATAGCAGTTGACACCAGAACTGTTTTCAAATTGAAAACCAACAACATCTTCAACAGAATTCTTTTTGTTTCTGCTTATAATTTCAGGTTCATCGACTTTTCGTCTTTTTGATACAACCTCCCCAGTATTGGTCACATTTCTTCGTTTCCGGCCTACCACACGTTTCTCAAACAAAGGATATTGAGGCAAATGTGGCGCATACTCTCTTCTTAACCTATTGTATTCCTTAACACAATCTAGATCCGCACAAATGTTTGTCACATCACACTCAATCAAGTACAATCCCGATAAAGTTCTAACTCGTGACAATGCCACATATGCCATACCCTCCTTGAACACAGAACTGCCAATATTCACCAATGCACTCTCTACACTTAAACCTTGCGATTTATGGATTGTCACCGCATATGCCAAGCAAACAGGTAACTGCTTACGGCGAACATATAAGTCTTTTACAAGCAAAAATCTAGCAGAACAACGACCAATTAGCTGTACTTCCTCAATGCCATCAAATTTAATTTTTAAAAATTCAATTCCATCTCTATTTCTGTATTTTACAAAATCAACAACATTACCCATTGATCCATTTACCAGACCTCTTTCAACATGTAAATTCCTTCTTAAAATTATACGGCAGTTCAAGCACACATTCAGAGTCTTTTCAAAACCTGCAGTTTTAGATATAGTCTTCTCTAATGAATCCAATTTTGTTTTCAAATTCTCAGACAAAATAATTGTTGATCCCATATGCTCTACTCTATCAATAGCTTCCAGTTTCACAATCTCTTGCTTTTCTAAATGCAACATTTTGTGGTTGAATTTGGCACATTCTGCAAGAGTTGGCATCAAACATATTCCAGATTTCTTCTCAGTAATTTTCTGAAAAATATTCTCAGGCACAACATCTTGTTCTGGATATAAATTTGTCAGTAATCGTGCATGTAAAACTTCTTTCCCATGCTCGGTCACTTTTCCAATTCTAACATCTTGTAGAATAGACTTGTAAACTTCATCCTTCGCCTGACGCATATTTGCATGCAGTTCAGCATAATTGAAGTTTAACCATATATTGACATTGCCAATGCTCCCTAGGCACTTCCTGGTATCTTCATGCGTGAGCATTTTGAACACAGGTTGCCCTTTCACTGGTGTCAGCTGCAGAAGATCTCCGAAAACAATGATGTGTTTGCCACCAAATAACACATCATACTCTGTTTTGAGAACTTCTTGCATTCTCAAATGCACAAAGGCAAGCATGACATTGGAAACCATGCTTACTTCGTCAATGATAAGAAGTTTCATTTTCCTCAAGATTCTTGAAACTTCACAACAAGCATCTCCAGATAGCTTGTGATATTGTAATTTGTTGTCATGCTCCACTGGCAGCATCAGTAAACGATGTAAAGTAATCCCTTTAATGTTATGTGCTGCCAGTCCAGTTGGAGCGGTGACAACACAAGACAGCGATGACTCTGTCCTTTCCTGCAAATAACATGAAATTGCTTTAATAAGGAAACTTTTTCCAGTTCCCGCTTCTCCACTCACGTACAGTCGGACAGGCTTCAACGACGTACATGAGCACTCTTTCTTGTCATGACTTAATCCATGATCAATTTGCATGGTAACTTCGTCATATATTTTCCTCTGCTCAACGTTGAGTTGTCTTTCCAACTCTTCTAAGTTAACCGCATCCTCCTGAGCATGTGCCATGGCTCTTTCCACTTCATTCATAGCAGTGGCAGCTTAATTTTCGATAACAGGTCCTCCTAGTGGATCCTGACTCAATGAAGCAGAACTCTCACTGTCCTGAGAACTGTCTCTGGCAATCTCGGCTGCAATCGTTGCTTCCTGCTCAATTTCCGCATTCAACATTTCTACATATTTGGGAAAAGCAGGACATTCTATGGTCTCCTTGGCAGCATTGAAAGAGTCTTCGTAACAGAGGAAATCTCCAAGCAGTTCCTCTTCTGCACGCCAAGGCTTGAAAAGTTGCAAAAGTGCTAAATAGAAAAACTCCTTTTTTTCAGGAGATTCGCCACTCAATTTTCGATGGTTTACCAAGTGGCATTTTCTTTGCTTGACCAGACATCCCTCACTTCCTATTACAGCATACACTCCTTTCTCAGTATCTTCTTTGATGTTCCTCTTGAATATGTAATTTTGAAGAACCTCATACAGACAAACATTCTCGAGGTGACTGCTTTGATTTGGATAATATGTATCCAACATGTTTGTCTTCAAAATGTCGGTACTGTTTGGCTCCTTTTCCGCCAAATACTCAATTTCCCGCACAGGTTTGAGAACTCGATTTCGCGTTGCAGCAAGACCAAGACTCGCCCAAACGATACTCCTGGACTTGGCATAGAGACTTGCTGAAGACAACCGGTCAGAACATTCGTAAGCTCCGATTTCTCGATGCGACAACATCTTCAGACTGAAACTGTACAACTTCTTGCTGAGGCTCTTTTCATGGGAAATGTCTTCCCACATATCCTTCAATTCTGTCTTCTCTTTTTTGGTGAAATAAGATGTCACATACCGAGCCACAGCCATACAGTTATCAGCCACAAACTGTATATCCATGTTAGCATTCCACATGGACAAAATCCCAGGGTTGTAGTCGTTGATGTACTTAGACTCTTCGTTCCTCTTCAAATTGTATGTGTTTTTAGGTGATTTCTTCATCACATTATGTCGCAGCGAAGACATCAAACTGTTCACTCTTCCTTTAGAAATCACCGGTCGTGGAAAGCCGAAACGACATTTGGTGTAGAACTTGTCCTTGTTTCGGAATTTACGACGACAGTACTTTCCACATCGATGGCTTTGGAAACGTAGAACTTTTTCTCTTAGGCTTTTCTTCTCCTTTGCGTTTGGAACAGCACACGTAGAATACTGTTGTATGAAACTCATCACTGAGTCTTCTGGATCCGTTCCAAATTTAGGTGCATCCTTGATCCACAGCAACATATGTATATGAGGAGCACCTCTTGCTTGGTACTCCTTTCTCCAGAAGAAATCCAACACCTCTCCAAGAGGTGGATTCTTCTTATTCATGATGAAAGACATCATAGCTTCAAATCTATGATTGAAGTACCTACATACATTGACTGGATCCAAAGAGCACAGTTCTCCGGGTGTCTTGAATTCGATGTTTTCTATGTTAGCATTTGCCTCTCGTAGAAATTCAAGTAAGTCTTCCCAGCCATACTCGGCACAGCTCAAAGTGAGGAACCATGTGGGAGTTCCTAAGTTCCATGTGGGAGTTCCTAAGTTCCTAAGTTCCTAAGTTCCTCAGCATACATTTTAAATCACCATGACGACGGTACCAGTACTCATTAGTACCACGCTGACACGCCATGAGATTAATCAGGTGAGAATCCAAAATACTGTCTTGGACATTGACTTTATCCATAAAGTCACTTGCCGAGATGTTTTGCATGTGTATACCACTTTTCAAGATGTGGTACACTGCATATGACAGTCCAGACAGATCGCTTTCAAACAGGAGATGAAACAAATAGGGAATGCATTGTCGAAACCTAGCATCTCCTGCATACAATCGCAAAGTCCGGTATTCAGAAGCAGGAATTTGATGAGGTCGCTCATCATATCTTCCTCCCTGACCTGTTCGAAAAAGCTGTGGGAAACACCGAGCTTCCAAACTTTCCTCCCAAACACTAATGGGACTCCCTTTGGCTTGTTTCATTTGAAACAACTCAATAGCATTCCCCATGACTTCCTTGGAATGCAAAGGATGAACACTATAATGTTCATATATTTCTTCACTAGTAGAGGGTTCTACTTTCTCAATTTGACCAGCACACAAATCGCTATCCTCTTCCTCACTTACTTCCTCTTCTGCAACATATACATTCTTATAGTAACTTTCCTAACATCCACTAAATCTTGCCATATTTTCTTATTCTTTGTCGGAACCCCATTAACTAAGATAACCAGAGATTCCTCTTGCACTTTTTCTACTCCAATTGTGTTAATGTTTTTCTTCAAATCTAGAGGCAAATAAACAACTCTTCCCTTTAATCCTCTCTGTAAATCTGATGGAGGCAATTTCCCTGTCTTTGGCTCCATTCTTACAATAGCCTGAAAGGGATGGATACTTTGAATCAAAATAGATTCATAAGTATTTAAATCCTTCAATTCAGAAGGAATCTCAACCAATTCCAGATTATTATGAACTGCTCTAGCAGGCATCTGGTTTTGATTTAATTTGTTACAACAATAAGTACACACACGTTGATCCAATCCCAAATCAAAACAATTTTCTACCATCAAGTATGTTGTGAAATCCTTCCATTCACTATTATTTTCCCTTTCACTTTTTGCATATAAATCCACTAACTTAGTCTGATTCTTATAATAAGTGCGTCGACAACACACACAAGTGAAATTTGGCCTCTCACTTGATTTGACCTGAAACGTCGCAATTTCAGTCTGGAAATTATCTGTACTGGAAACCTGTACACTATCTTCCACATTACCCGCTTCTTCTTGGTCAATTTCAACATTCTCCTCTTTACTTCCAAAGTAACAAAACTCAATTTCTTCACATATATTCTTCACATCTATTTCAGAACCATGCAAAAGAGCAGCGCATAATTGTTTAAGCATAATTGCTGGACTCTTAGCATAATACAACATTCTAACTAATTTCCTCACTTTATTATGATGCACTGCTAGCATCCTGAAATGATGAAAAACACTCTGGCATACTCTCCTGGAAAGACAAACCAGTGAATGACCATGCAAACCTGTCACTTCTCTCACTCTGCAAGGATCTAATTCTTGCAACAACTTCCTTTTCTGCTTCAAACTTTTCTTATTAAATGACCGTACAAAATCACAAAGCAAATTGATGGAATCCTGTCGCACACTGCAAATACTACTACACTTCCAGGTGTACACAGGACCCTTAGGACGTCTTCCTAAAACCTCATTACCTAACACCTCTTCTGCCTCTGTTGTCACAAGTTTTTCTTTTTCAACTGGACAACCATCTTTCACTTCATAAGCTCGACCACTGGTGTCAACTGCATGCACCAAATCATTATCCTGGAAATAACTCTCCTCATTAAAAAATGCCTCACAGCTTGAACTATGCATCCATTCTCCAGACAAAACTTCACAAAAATTACTACGATTAACTATTCTCTTCCATCTACTATTTCTTTTGAAATCATAAATTGCCTTGTTTAGCTTCCTAATTCTATTGATTATCAAAATAAATAACTTACGTTTAATTTCAAATGCCTGATCAATAACTTTCTCAACTTTTTTTTTCTCTTATAAAAAACCACTTTCTGTTGACCTTTCTTAATATTTTTTAACAAATTGCCAATTATCCTGTTGCGGAACATTCGTTTACGAATGTCCCTAAACTGTTGTTTCCTTCTACTATCATGCACAGAGTTATCTCTTGCTCTAGCAGTAACATTTTTCATTGGCCTTTCCTTTCCGTTTGAATTGCTTCTCCTTTTCTGGACTGAAACATTTTCTGTAGTAATATTTTTTTTACTACAGATATTTCTTATGAATGTTTTTGTACTCTTACCCGGTGCTTTCTTGGTGACTTGACAAATCTTTTTGTTAGAGGACTGCTGCTTTTTTTCATTGACCTGCTGTCTTTGACGTTTTGCAGCCTTTCTCAGTCTTTCTTTGGTTGGCATGCTGAAATCTTGAAATGATCTGCAGTTGAATCTGTGGTAAAATATATTAAAAAATGTTATTAACCACTATTACCCAACAGTAAATCAATAACAGTAATCAAAAACTTAAAACACTACTTGACATTTTTACATAGAAGATTTTTTAGTGCTTGGCAAATTTAGAATACAGAAATAGCAGAAAAGAAATGGAATTTATATTCATTTTACCTGTGCTATTTTATATGTGAATCTGATCTAATTTTATGAGCATATTTTAATATTTTATTGAAGACACTACACATAACCTGTTTTTGAAGGTGTCTTTATTTTTAAATTAAACGGTTTACATTTTTACTTTTTATTTATTATAAATTTTTAAAATAAATGTTTATAGTTCCATAGGCTCAAGCACGTCAGCTTCCCATCCTATGTCATATAATTCTGACAAATCTGCATCCTCATCACGTTCTTCTTCATCCTCAGGATTTAAATCATCCAAGGGATCAACATCCACTGATGTTTCAATTACGAGTTCAATGATGAGGTCGAAATCAACTGATTGCTGATTGTCACTCATGTTGATGTTGTCTTTATCTTTAAAGAAAGATAACAACAATGAGATGTTGCAGAGTAAGAGACAAATCTCAGAGATTATAATAGTAAAATTGTTTAACAAGAGTAACATTTTGCAGCTATTATTTAGCCATGTCCAGCGATGCTGAGAAGGTGAAGCCTATGTCTAATTTTTCAGTGAACAGGACTCATCTCTTCTTAACCTTGGATAAGCCTCACCGACTCTGTGTCCCCTGCACATACTTAAATGTAAAGGGGCAGATTTATGTTAACTGGCACATCCCCAGGCATGCACCAGTTAACGTGCACCGCTGCTCTGCCACCCATGGTGTGCCGCATTTACAATCAGATAGGACAAAGCTGCGTCAAAACCCTGCGCTTGCTTGAAGCAGGCATAGGTCTTGACGCAACATTGTGGAGATGGGGCACCCCTGAGCCTTGCTGGAGCTGCATCGCACTTGCGATACAACTCCAGCAATGCGCCACCTTTACGGCACAGATGCGTCACGCATCTGTGCCATTTTTGCCCCATGCTGCGCCGCATTGTAAATGCAGCACACCATGGGTGGCGGAACAGCGGCGCAGGATGACTGGCACATCCCTGGTGATGCGCCAGTCATCATAAATCTATCCCTAAGCTTCTTATCTTGTTAGAGATAAACTGCCATATGTATCATCAAAATATTTTGCATTTCCTAAATAGCGAATTTTAAGGAATAAATAGCGATTCTTTACCATTCCTAATTTGCGATGAGCAAATTGCTAATTGCAAATTACCCATTCATTTCCATGGGCCAGGAGGCCCATAGGAATGAAGGTGCAATTTGCGATTAGCAATTAGCTCATCGCAAATTAGGAATTTTTCCAAGGGTGCAGGGGTGTCTCAAGAACACCCTGCTGCACCCCTGAAAAAGAAATTTGGGGGCATATGGCGAACATACATGCCCTAAGGGCATGTATGGGCATCATATGGCACCTTTTGTTTTTTGGAAAAAAAGCTTTTTGAAAAATATTCGCAAATTACCACCAACTAGAAGTTGGTGGTAATTTGCAAATCCTTAATGGCATTTTTTGCATATTTTTTGTTTGATACATTGCATTTAAGGAATCGCAAAATTTGCAAATCCTTAAGTGCAATCGCAAAATAAGGAATAGCAAATTTTGCTATTCCTTATTTTGCATCAAACTTGTTTGATACATACCATTTGTCTAATTAGCATTCGCAAAGGCCGAAATTCGCAGAATTTTGGCCTTTGCGAATGCTAATTAGCTTGATACATATGGCCCCAAGTGAGGCCTGTCTTGCAACATGGTGCATCTTTTGCATCACTGCTGCATCGGTTTCATGTGGCACGGTTTTTTTACACCATGACACATCTGCCTAAATGCATCAATTTGTAATTTTGTCGCGTCATAGCAAATCTTTTGCACCGCCGCTGCATCAGAAAAGTGACGCACAGTGGCGCAAAAGAGGCATACACCTATCATAAATCTGTCCCTAGCATTTTAAATGATTAATTCAGGATGACGATAAGGTGTGTTGCCTATCCAGAGGTTTGTTTAAGGTGAGACCTACTCAGGATTGCAGATTAAAGTTACGCTTGATGAAGAATACAGAGGAGATAATACATGTAAAGGCCTACCAATGAAGTAAGTGATGTCCACTTCATTGCGCCAGTCATCATAAATCTATCCCTAAGCTTCTTATCTTGTTAGAGATGAACCGCCATATGTATCATCAAACTATTTTGCATTTCCTAAATAGCGAATTTTAAGGAATAAATAGCGATTCTTTACCATTCCTAATTTGCGATGAGCAAATTGCTAATTGCAAATTACCCATTCATTTCCATGGGCCAGGAGGCCCATAGGAATGAAGGTGCAATTTGCGATTAGCAATTAGCTCATCGCAAATTAGGAATTTTTCCAAGGGTGAAGGGGTGTCTCAAGAACACCCTGCTGCACCCCTGAAAAAGAAATTTGGGGGCATATGGCGCACATACATGCCCTAAGGGCATGTATGGGCGTCATATGGCATCTTCTGTTTTTTGGAAAAAAAGCTTTTTGAAAAGAATTCGCAAATTACCACCAACTAGAAGTTGGTGGTAATTTGCAAATCCTTAATGGCATTTTTTGCATATTTTTTGTTTGATACATTGCATTTAAGGAATCGCAAAATTTGCAAATCCTTAAGTGCAATCGCAAAATAAGGAATAGCAAATTTTGCTATTCCTTATTTTGCATCAAACTTGTTTGATACATACCATTTGTCTAATTAGCATTCGCAAAGGCCGAAATTCGCAGAATTTTGGCCTTTGCGAATGCTAATTAGCTTGATACATATGGCCCCAAGTGAGGCCTGTCTTGCAACATGGTGCATCTTTTGCATCACTGCAGCATCGGTTTCATGTGGCACGGTTTTTTTACACCATGACACATCTGCCTAAATGCATCAATTTGTAATTTTGTCGCCTCATAGCAAATCTTTTACACCGCCGCTGCATCAGAAAAGTGACGCACAGTGGCGCAAAAGAGGCATACACCTATCATAAATCTGTCCCTAGCATTTTAAATGATTAATTCAGGATGACGATAAGGTGTGGCCTATCCAGAGGTTTGTTTAAGGTGAGACCTACTCAGGATTGCAGATTAAAGTTACGCTTGATGAAGAATACAGAGGAGATAATACATGTAAAGGCCTACCAATGAAGTAAGTGATGTCCACTTCATTGCGCCAGTCATCATAAATGTATCCCTAAGCTTCTTATCTTGTTAGAGATGAACCGCCATATGTATCATCAAACTATTTTGCATTTCCTAAATAGCGAATTTTAAGGAATAAATAGCGATTCTTTACCATTCCTAATTTGCGATGAGCAAATTGCTAATTGCAAATTACCCATTCATTTCCATGGGCCAGGAGGCCCATAGGAATGAAGGTGCAATTTGCGATTAGCAATTAGCTCATCGCAAATTAGGAATTTTTCCAAGGGTGCAGGGGTGTCTCAAGAACACCCTGCTGCACCCCTGAAAAAGAAATTTGGGGGCATATGGCGCACATACATGCCCTAAGGGCATGTATGGGCGTCATATGGCACCTTTTGTTTTTTGGAAAAAAAGCTTTTTGAAAAGAATTCGCAAATTACCACCAACTAGAAGTTGGTGGTAATTTGCAAATCCTTAATGGCATTTTTTGCATATTTTTTGTTTGATACATTGCATTTAAGAAATCACAAAATTTGCAAATCCTTCAGTGCAATCGCAAAATAAGGAATAGCAAATTTTGCTATTCCTTATTTTGCATCAAACTTGTTTGATACATACCATTTGTCTAATTAGCATTCGCAAAGGCCGAAATTCGCAGAATTTTGGCCTTTGCGAATGCTAATTAGCTTGATACATATGGCCCCAAGTGAGGCCTGTCTTGCAACATGGTGCATCTTTTGCATCACTGCTGCATCGGTTTCATGTGGCACGGTTTTTTTACACCATGACACATCTGCCTAAATGCATCAATTTGTAATTTTGTCGCATCATAGCAAATCTTTTGCACCGCCGCTGCATCAGAAAAGTGACGCACAGTGGCGCAAAAGAGGCATACACCTATCATAAATCTGTCCCTAGCATTTTAAAGGATTAATTCAGGATGACGATAAGGTGTGTTGCCTATCCAGAGGTTTGTTTAAGGTGAGACCTACTCAGGATTGCAGATTAAAGTTACGCTTGATGAAGAATACAGAGGAGATAATACATGTAAAGGCCTACCAATGAAGTAAGTGATGTCCACTTCATTGCGCCAGTCATCATAAATCTATCCCTAAGCTTCTTATCTTGTTAGAGATGAACCGCCATATGTATCATCAAACTATTTTGCATTTCCTAAATAGCGAATTTTAAGGAATAAATAGCGATTCTTTACCATTCCTAATTTGCGATGAGCAAATTGATAATTGCAAATTACCCATTCATTTCCATGGGCCAGGAGGCCCATAGGAATGAAGGTGCAATTTGCGATTAGCAATTAGCTCATCGCAAATTAGGAATTTTTCCAAGGGTGAAGGGGTGTCTCAAGAACACCCTGCTGCACCCCTGAAAAAGAAATTTGGGGGCATATGGCGCACATACATGCCCTAAGGGCATGTATGGGCGTCATATGGCATCTTTTGTTTTTTGGAAAAAAAGCTTTTTGAAAAGAATTCGCAAATTACCACCAACTAGAAGTTGGTGGTAATTTGCAAATCCTTAATGGCATTTTTTGCATATTTTTTGTTTGATACATTGCATTTAAGGAATCGCAAAATTTGCAAATCCTTAAGTGCAATCGCAAAATAAGGAATAGCAAATTTTGCTATTCCTTATTTTGCATCAAACTTGTTTGATACATACCATTTGTCTAATTAGCATTCGCAAAGGCCGAAATTCGCAGAATTTTGGCCTTTGCGAATGCTAATTAGCTTGATACATATGGCCCCAAGTGAGGCCTGTCTTGCAACATGGTGCATCTTTTGCATCACTGCAGCATCGGTTTCATGTGGCACAGTTTTTTTACACCATGACACATCTGCCTAAATGCATCAATTTGTAATTTTGTCGCCTCATAGCAAATCTTTTACACCGCCGCTGCATCAGAAAAGTGACGCACAGTGGCGCAAAAGAGGCATACACCTATCATAAATCTGTCCCTAGCATTTTAAATGATTAATTCAGGATGACGATAAGGTGTGGCCTATCCAGAGGTTTGTTTAAGGTGAGACCTACTCAGGATTGCAGATTAAAGTTACGCTTGATGAAGAATACAGAGGAGATAATACATGTAAAGGCCTACCAATGAAGTAAGTGATGTCCACTTCATTGCGCCAGTCATCATAAATGTATCCCTAAGCTTCTTATCTTGTTAGAGATGAACCGCCATATGTATCATCAAACTATTTTGCATTTCCTAAATAGCGAATTTTAAGGAATAAATAGCGATTCTTTACCATTCCTAATTTGCGATGAGCAAATTGCTAATTGCAAATTACCCATTCATTTCCATGGGCCAGGAGGCCCATAGGAATGAAGGTGCAATTTGCGATTAGCAATTAGCTCATCGCAAATTAGGAATTTTTCCAAGGGTGCAGGGGTGTCTCAAGAACACCCTGCTGCACCCCTGAAAAAGAAATTTGGGGGCATATGGCGCACATACATGCCCTAAGGGCATGTATGGGCGTCATATGGCACCTTTTGTTTTTTGGAAAAAAAGCTTTTTGAAAAGAATTCGCAAATTACCACCAACTAGAAGTTGGTGGTAATTTGCAAATCCTTAATGGCATTTTTTGCATATTTTTTGTTTGATACATTGCATTTAAGAAATCACAAAATTTGCAAATCCTTCAGTGCAATCGCAAAATAAGGAATAGCAAATTTTGCTATTCCTTATTTTGCATCAAACTTGTTTGATACATACCATTTGTCTAATTAGCATTCGCAAAAGCCGAAATTCACAGAATTTCGGCCTTTGCAAATGCTAATTAGCTTGATACATATGGCCCCAAGTGAGGCCTGTCTTGCAACATGGTGCATCTTTTGCATCACTGCTGCATCGGTTTCATGTGGCACGGTGTTTTTTACACCATGACACATCTGCCTAAATGCATCAATTTGTAATTTTGTCGCCTCACAGCAAATCTTTTGCACCGCAGCTGCATCACAAAAGTGACGCACAGTGGCGCAAAAGAGGCATACACCTATCATAAATCTGTCCCTAGCATTTTAAATGATTAATTCAGGATGACGATAAGGTGTGGCCTATCCAGAGGTTTGTTTAAGGTGAGGCCTACTCAGGATTGCAGATGAAAGTTACGCTTGATGAAGAATACAGAGGAGATAATACATGTAAAGGTCTACCAATGAAGTAAGTGATGTCCACTTCATTGCGCCAGTCATCATAAATGTATCCCTAAGCTTCTTATCTTGTTAGAGATGAACCGCCATATGTATCATCAAACTATTTTGCATTTCCTAAATAGCGAATTTTAAGGAATAAATAGCGATTCTTTACCATTCCTAATTTGCGATGAGCAAATTGCTAATTGCAAATTACCCATTCATTTCCATGGGCCAGGAGGCCCATAGGAATGAAGGTGCAATTTGCGATTAGCAATTAGCTCATCGCAAATTAGGAATTTTTCCAAAGGTGCAGGGGTATCTCAAGAACACCCTGCTGCACCCCTGAAAAAGAAATTTGGGGGCATATGGCGCACATAAATTTTAACAACATTCCTTTACCTCAAAAACGATTTTCAAGTCATAATTTGAAAACACTGCCCACGGAGAAATTACTTAAAATGTCCTTAAGACACATGAAAGTGTTTTTTTAAAGCCTTTGCAACTTTTTGGGGTCACTTTTAACATGGCTATGTAACTCAAACAGTCAAAATCTAAATTTACCATGCACAGGTGGGACCATATTTACAAGGAATGTGCTCCACGGGGAATGGTCTTTTAATGTAATATGGGAAAAATGACATCAGAGACACTGAAATGCCTTATAAAGAAGCATACACCATTATGTCCTTGTCATAAATTTAAAAACCATTCCTTTTCCCCAAAAACGATTTTCAAATCATAATTTGAAAACACTGCACATGGGGAAATGACTTAAAATGTCCTTAAGACACATGAAAGCGTTTTTTGATTGCCTTTGCAGCATGTTTGGGTCACTTTTAACATGGCTATGTAACGCAAACATTCAAAATCTAAATTTGCCATGCACAGGTGGGAGCATATTTACAAGGAATTTGCCCCACAGGGAAAGGTCTTACATTAAAATGGGAAAAATAACATCAGAGACACTCAATTGCCTTATAAAGAAGCATACACCATTATGTCCTTGTCATAAATTTTAAAACCATTCCTTTTCCCCAAAAACGATTTTCAAATCATAATTTGAAAACACTCCACATGGGGAAATGACTTAAAATGTCCTTAAGACACATGAAAGCGTTTTTTGATTGCCTTTGCAGCATGTTTGGGTCACTTTTAACATGGCTATGTAACGCAAACATTCAAAATCTGAATTTGCCATGCACAGGTGGGAGCATATTTACAAGCAATTTGCTCCACAGGGAAAGGTCTTACATTAAAATGGGAAAAATAACATCAGAGACACTCAATTGCCTTATAAAGAAGCATACACCATTATTTCCTTGTCATAAATTTTAAAACCATTCCTTTTCCTCAAAAACGATTTTCAAGTCATAATTTGAAAACACTCCACAGCTCCTATGCACATGAAAACCCTGTCAGTACTAATACTTCACATTTTCTCCAATTACAATTTCTCAAAGAAACAAAATCTATTTGTAAAACACTTGAGACAAAGCAACATTTGAAAAACACAACTTTCTTCATAATTTTCTCCTTAAACGACACTATTCTCTATCTAAATTAAAGAAATCTTTCCTCACCTTAGCAAATACTTTGAGTTTCAAAACAGTCTCAGAAACACACCAATTTGTCTTCAGCAGAGCAAAAGGTATGCACTCCAGAGTCTGCAGCTATCAAAAGCACAGAAATGCTGTAATTCTTCACACATATCTCTCATGTCACCCAATCAAAACTCTTCCCTCACTTTTTTCAAATCAAAACCCTTCCCCCCTCTGCCCTCTCTGCTTTTTTTGCATAGCAACCACCTCTTGGAAGACCTCTGGTGTTTGCAAGTTCACACAACAATGTTGCAATTGAACTCTGAACTCTCAGTGCACCTGCATATCCAGTGCATTCTTTCATTTAATGATTTTTTCTTGACCACTCAAAATACATCTTTCAAAGAACTCATCCATGCACCCTAACTTTCTGTTTTCAGCAATCAAAATCCACCAATCACTGTTACTGCTTCATTAACACAGAAACTCCACAGTTTTTTTCATTTTAAACTCTTAATTTTTCAACTGCCATTTCATTGCCACACTTCATCTGACTGCAGAAGAACCTTCTCTCACCATGTTTTCTGTCTGGATTGTTGGACATAGTTACATCTATTGGGCTCAGAGGTATGCTGAGAACAGAAATTTACCTAACCTCAATTTACAAGATGTGGAAATTAAGTGGTTTGGCCACAGAGGATTAAAATGTCACCAATTGATACCATTGGTGAAAACCTTTATGCATTTGCCAAAACCTGACCTGTTAATTGTGCACTGTGGAGGTAATGATTTGGGCACTTTGACTGGGGTAGGTCTGGAAATGCTTTTAAAGGACACCTTTGAGCAATTAATGGCACTTTTTCCTCAGACTGCCTTGGTATATTCAAATATATGCCAAAGACAGAAATGGAGGTGGTCAAACCAATTTTGTCCACAAATTGAGAAGTCGAGGAAGCATGTAAATAAATCTGTTTCAGCTTACATGAGAGACCATGGAATGGGCTCCGTGTACAACAATAACTTGCGTTACTACATGCAAGATATCTACAGAGGAGATGGAGTTCACTTCTCAGATGAGGGCAACAGAATTTTCATTCTGAATTTAAGACTGTGCATTGGTACCTACTTATAAGTACCTAAATGTACCATAAACCCAAAAGCTCTTCTCAGAGCTACCCTACATCTGATCACTCACAATTATTATTTTACTCTAACTTTTTTCACTAATTTTCAACAAAGTACGCTCCCCGGGGCGCTACCCGGTACGCGAACCGGAAGCTAAACTCGCGAATTTTTTTTAAAAAATGTTTTTTTTCGCACATATAAGCCTCCTCAGCCACCCTCAGAAAACCTAGGGGGTCAAGATAAGTCTACCGTGCCCCCTTCTACCCATTCTGAACATTATTTGCCCTCCATCTTGTATCTTAAGTCGACCGAAACACAAAATGGTGGACTCCCGTAACGCTTAAGGTTCGCGTACCGGGGCGCTCGCCAGTTCGCGTACCGGGTCGCTCCCCGGGAAGCGCTCCATCAAAAAAGGTGGGAAAGTAATTTACAGAAAAACGACTGGAGACACTCTCACCAAATATAGATTAGCACATACTACATACCAAATTCCTACCATTTTCACAAATTTGGTTGGAATTCCATTTAGCCTGTAGACCTCTCTAAATACCCTGAGGTAAATTACTTCACAAAACACATCTGAAGTGTTGGAATTGACAACCAATGAAAATGTTACTTTCATTTTCTACTTTTATTACCTGACATTTGATTGGTTATATACCTGAATATATATAAAGGAAGAGAAGGAAACACAGCCATTTTGACTACTACTTCTTGTTGTACATTTCAATTGGATTTTCACTAATCACTTCAACTTCTTTGTAAAGGTAAGTTGTTATTTTTAAAACTGAAGTATATTGTGCACCAAAAGTTAATATGGTAAACTTTTTCTGATAGTTATATACTATGCCTCTGTAGTAGTTATAGATTTAGATAGACTTCTCTGTTATAGTTATGGATGGAGTTAGGTTTCTCTTGTATAATTATGAAATTACTTACGTTAAATCACACACACTTTTTTATATTCCTACTTCCACTCTGATACTATACACTGCCCAAAGATAAATTCACTGATAAAAACTGCCTATCTAAAATTAATCCCAACAGTGCCCTATCTCTACTACTATATATTTTTTTTTCCCCAAATTTCAGGCAACATGGAAGGCGAACAGAAAGTTTCATTTCAAATTCTCCTGCAAGAGAGCAGCCAAGAATTAATTGATCCAAATGATATAGAATTTATGGATGAAACTTGGGACCAAGAACTACTGCAATGTGTGCAAGCAGTAGATGACCTCCTTCAAAATGAGGACATTTTACACCCTCAGAGATTACAAACTATGTTCATGGAAAATGACGACATTTCAGACAGTGAAATGTTAGAAATGTTATTAAATTTTGAAACACAATCACAATATTAAATAATTGCTTAAAAAATAAAGAAATTAAAAAATAATCAACAAAACCAACAATCAATTAACATACAGTATTCGAAAAGTCTATCATTCTTTTTTCCTTATAGTACGCTCCCCAGTACGCTTCCCGGTTTGCGAACCGGGTGCTCCCCACGCAAAAAAAAAAAAATTTTTTTTTTTTTGCCCTGCGGGGCCCTTTTAAAGCCTCCACATCAAACCTAGGGGGTCAGGGAGCATCTACTATGCCCCCTTATGGTCATTTCCCCCTTTCTTTTGGCCTCCTCTTGTCTCTCGATCCTACCGAGAGACAAGATGGCGGCCGCTCCGGACTGTTTAGAATGTTGACAGACACCGGAGAGCCAATCAGCTTCGCGTCGCGAAGTTCCGTTACGCGTAAAGTACGCGAACCGGAGCGCTGCCCAGAGCGCGCTTACAGATATATATCTTTTTTTAAACGTTAATTTCTCAAAATCCACTGGAGCACATATATTGAGACCTAGCAAAAGCACATCGGGCTAACAGTCCCTACAATTTTGCCAAGTTTCGTGCAAATCCATTCAGCCATTCGGGCTAAAAGTGAGGCCAACCGCCCTATGGAAATTAACATTGGAAAAACACGTTTTGGGACCCCCCCTTTTTTCTCAGCCCCCCGTTGACGAACCCCCCCAAAATTTTCAGGGGCTGCTCAGAAACAAAATGTTCCATTTTCCTGAAAATTTCAGCCAATTCCGTCCACAAACGCCAAAGTTATTAGACATAGAATTTTCAAAAATCCCATAGGGAAAAAATCCTAACTATATATACCTACTGGCGACCGCCAGTAGGTAATATATACATATACATATATATATATACATGGAAACCAAATCCTGAGACAGAAAAAGCAAACTCCTTCAACAGGAACGGACCACCAACAAGGTTGTAGAATTTCAGTGCGTTTTATTTAAGCCTCTCACAACATGACGCGTTTCAGCCGGGTTGCCCCGGCCTTGATCACTTGACGTGTCAGGAAAAACTCCACCCTTAAATACTATGAATCAATGTGAAAACCCTCCCATTCTTCACATGAAAAGGGTAGACAGACTAGTCAACACTAGTAAAGTACATAGTGCAATCGTGCAAAACCAAATTCTGTCCTAAATGTTCAACAATACATGTTATACATTGTTCAACATAATTTAAATACTTCTACTTCATTATATTAAAAGCAGAATATTGAAAAGATTATTACATCTTAAAAATAAAGGAAAGAAATCCGGGGCAAGTGCCCTAGTCCTAATCACTAAATAGGACTAACAATATTGCACGGTTTTAACCACAATTGATCATAGTAAAAACCCATTAGTGTAAATAAAAAGATGTGGTTGATTACAACCTTTCATAAATGATAAGTTAAAATATATGAAAGTGCGGATGCAAATAATAACAGTCAAATACATGGCAAAAGAGACGAATATAGCATCAAACATACTAATACTGTTAGAATTTGAAACTTGAAAGTGTAAAAGAATCAATTCACAATTAATAAATAGATAAATAAATATATATGTGTATAAAATCCGAATGTAGAATAAAATCCTTAAGGCAATTTAGTGGAATCATGATAAGGTGCTAATCAATATCAACAAATCCATAATAGATTGATAAACCTCTCTTAGAAAACCCCATAGTCAAACTAGAGAAAACTAGAAGACCTAATAGGTAATATACAATTAAAGGAATATAAAAAATCCATTACTTTCAAAAATTGATAAATTTACCTTTTAAAAATTTAATTCATATATATACACACATATATAACATCTATATCAAAGGAGCTTCACATATCGTAGACATATTGTAGGTAATGATTCAGTACAAAAAGAATACCCGATATTGAGCCCAATACCAGGTATATATCTAAAATAATCCCATAATCAAAAACCATAAGAGCCACTATATTCATAGAAAATTGACCATATCTTCTCCCGTGTTCAAACCATTAGGTATCATGGTATTTAATCTCACTATGTATTTACTCTCTAACTGGCGGAGCTTTTTCTCTCTGTCACCACCACGTATTGTTTTTGGAATAGAGTCAATTACATAGTATTTTAGGTCATCCAATTTATTGCGATGTACAAGCTTAAAATGGCGAGCAACTGGATAAGATGGATCCGAATTCACAATTGCTCGCAAATGTTGGAGAATCCTATTGAACACAGGGAGTTTGGTACTACCGATATATGACAATTGACATGTACATTCAAGAACATATACCGCGTAGTCAGTTTTACAGGTGAAGTAACCATTGATCTTATTGGGTATTCCTGAAAAGGGGTCAACAAAGGATTGTCTATTAATACCGAACTTGCAAGCACGACAAGAGAAGCATTTTACAAGACCTCTCTTGTCGGTCAACCAGTTCTTTTTGTCTGTCACTTCAGGACTGGTTTTAACTAGAGCATCACGCATGGATGGTGCTCTTCTGAAAGTGACAGTAGGCTGATTGAGTAGTTCTGGCGATAAGACAATATCAGTATGAAGAATAGACCAATGCCTATTCACAATTCTCCTGATGTCCTGTTCGTGACTACTATAGGTAGTAATTAACCTTACTTGAGTAGGAGCGGTTATTACTGCCTGAGTCTCATCAGTTACCTCATTACCTCTGTTACAGGGGATCTATTTAATTTGTCCAGGGCCCACTGTAGATCTTTGGCACTGTAACCCCTGTTTAAAAATCTTTCCTTGGATTCATATAGACAAATGTCTAAATTCTCCTTTCTGTTACAGATCCTTTTAATACGTAAAAACTCACCATAGGGAATACTTTTTATGAGGTGCCTAGGGTGAGCACTACTGGTGTGTAGAATAGAATTACCAGCTGTTGCTTTGCGATGTAATTTAGTGCAAATCTTACTCTGCTCGATAAATACCTCTACATCTAAAAATTCTACCTTAGAATCACTGACTTGTGCCGTAAATTCCAAATTGAGGGAATTGATATTAATCTTCCTGACAAAATCCATAGCTGATTGTTTAGTACCTTTCCATATGACAAACACGTCATCAATAAAACGCCACCATCTGATGACATGTTCAGAAAAGTCATCTTCATGGGCTTGCATGAGGACGTGCTTCTCCCAACAGCCAACGTGCAAGCACGCATAGCTAGGAGAGAAGCACGCCCCCATAGCAACGCCCCTTAATTGGTGAAACAACTCCCTATTAAAAATAAAGAAATTGTTAGTCAAACATATTTCTGTCATCTGGAGTAACATTTTGTTATGCTCATTATAACAAATACTTCTATTAGACAGGAAGAATTTAATAGCATTCAAGCCGTCTTGATGGTTGATACTTGTGTATAAGGAACAGATGTCCATCACTAACAAGTGATAACCATCCTCCCAAATGACATCTTTAAGTTTATCCAAAAAGTGTCCTGTATCACGAATAAAAGAGGGCAGAGCGGCTACATAGTCGTGAAGAAAAAAGTCAACGTACTTGGACATTGCTTCAAGTAAACTACCCTGGGCCGATATAATCGGACGCCCAGGCACTGGGGTAATTTGTTTATGAATTTTAGGGAGTAGGTACAAGGTTGGAGTAATAGGATGCTCTGTTCTTAAAAAATTGTACTCATCCTTATCGATTAGACTTTCCCTCTTCCACTTAGATAGTTCTTTAAAAATGTGATCTTTTACTTTCAAAAGGGTTGGGAAGGCTACCTGCTTATAACATTGAATATTACTCAATTGTTTTCTAGCCTCTTCCAGGTAAGCGTCTCTAGGCCATAACACAATATTGCCGCCTTTATCTGCTTTGTTGATAATGACATTTTTTTCTTTAGAAAGTTTGTCCATTAGGCGGAAATATTGTTGTTCTCTATACTGATTCTTTTTGTTCATTGAAATGCATTTTTTATGAAGAACTTTAAGATCACTAATCACACAGTCGCCAAAAATGTCTATGGCATCTCTTGCCATGACAGGCATAAAAGTAGAATTTGGGCGAAAGGGAGTGAGGGCAGCATTAGAAGTCGATATACCCATACCTAGAAGATCTTCCTGTGTGCCAAGAACACCTTCGTCATTCTCATTTGCTAAACTACTCGCTATATGAAGTGCAGATATATCAGCTACTTGAAAACGAGTGCTGGGCTGGTTTTCAGCAGAAATCACTGTGGCTTTAACATTTTCTTTCTTTAGTTTGTAGAACTTAATAAGCTTTAACTTTCTGATAAACTTAAAAATGTCAATACAAGATTGCACATATTTAAAGTTATTTTTCGGACGGAAAGAAAGTCCCAAAGACAGCAACTGTAATTCTGCAGCATTTTATTCTAGCTCAGTCATATTAACAACAGTGTTGACAGATGGACTGTCCACATTAATTGACTGGCTCATAGACATATTCAGTTTCTTTTCCTGAATCCTCCGCGCTTTCCTCCTCTCTTTGCGCTGCTTGTTCCTACTGCAGCATTTTGAGGCTGTGCTTGGGGTGCCCATGACCTGAGTGTTTGGCGCCGGTCCTCTATCATAAACCCCAATTCCTCCGAGGGAGTGATGCTTTGGGGTTCTGACAGGTTTAAATGCTGTCCATTTTCGTCTGAGATTGAATCCGCATTACTGTATAAAAGACTTGATCCTGAGCTTGATGCGGCATTAGATAAAGTTCCTTGATTCACAGAGATTAGAGGTGGTTGGACCTTATTAATTGCCACTTTTTTAACATTGTCGAAGCGCTTGGCAAAGGTAAAAATACGTCCAGTCTCATAATCGTGTTTGTCACGCGCAAACTTGGTTATTTTGCGATTCATTATAGTACTCTCATGTTTGTCAAGGCGTCTTTGTATATCATCTCTTCCTTTTTTGACCGCATCTTTTTGATCTAAAGCATCAAGTTCAGCAATTAACAGTTCAATTTCTGCCGCTATTTCCATTCTGTCAATCTCAGCATATTTGACAAGCCTTATAACCATGTTCATGGAGCATTCTAGATTGTTCGTAGCCCATTCTTTCAGCATTAAAGGATTTGGCTTGTCAAAAGAAGGTGCAATTAAGACACGTAATCCTCTAGGCACTCTTCCTGCCTCTTTATACTTGTCCAAGGATTTTCGTTCCCACCATTTTTTTAGTTCGTTTTTTTGAAGTTTTTCAAGTTTCTTTAGTAAGCTTTTGATATCTTTCACCTCCGTAGCTTGCACATTATGCTGTTGTCCGCTCACATAAGATACCGGCAAAGTGGCAAACATTGCATCCGCACGCTCATCACGGTTCCTGAGCACGTCGGTTGTGGACGCCATAGCGCTAATGTAGGCAGATAAAGATATGCACAGTTCAATAATATAGCGACTTGCTTTTTAATGTCTCTCCCAGTCCAACCAGCAACCTAATATTCAAGGGGTACTTGGTATATATAAGGCTGGAAAATAACAAGTCGCTATAAGTCCTTTAAATCTTCACACCCACAGTTCTCTTGGCAAAACGGGGCTCCTCTCACGTGCAGAAGCAAGCGTCTCACCTGTTCGGCAACACAGTCCGGACCTGGAATCCTCCGACGCCGTAGTCCAATTATCAATAATTTTCTGATATTATCTAGCGATGATAGATTGTGGACCTTAGACTTCATCCCTTTACCCCTTTTGGTTGTGCGATGAATGGAATGTGCTTTTCCAGGACAATTCGAATATGACACTTGTCAATGATTCCTTATTTGATTCATATTGGTTTTATCCTAACGATTAATGGTCGTAATGTTCATTTGCATTCGTGAGGTTTGCTATGCTCTGGTTAGCAGTTGTTGTTTTGTATTTCCACACAACGACCCCTTATGTCATTACCAAAATGGTGCTATATCACATGAGGTTTAGCTATGTCGAACAGGCTAGGTTTTCAGGAACCATAACTTCCGTTAAATTGTTTATTTGTTTATTATTTGTCTGTATTTTACACAAATAACCTCTCAAATGCATAACGTTGTATCATTCTCGCTGTGATCTTAGGGTATCATTGTCCTAACCGGCCACTAATTCCTTTAACACTGTTGATGATACTTACCATTCCAATATGTCTGCCATGGATTTTCTGTTGCATGATTTGTCGCAATTTTCAGTCCCACGTCTAAGTTGATGAACTATGACGATGCATCTCCCTTTACTTAATGCCGGATTTGTTTGTGTTGGGTTACACGTGAACAAGGCTGTAGAGCTGAAACGCGTTGTGTAATAAACTGCAAATTCTACATATGGGTTCATTTGCCTTACTGACCGAGAGCGCAAGATAAACTTTGCTTCTTTATGATGGATATATATATATAAACACACACATATATATATATGTATATATATATATCCTCCAACTACGGTTTACTTTCGTTCAGCTTACGTGGCGCTCATTCAGGTGCGTGACCTCCGCGGTTGAACCAAAATCGCTTAATATTTCCTCCAAATCCTTTTCAGCAAAGAACAACGGGTCGCACTCCCTCAGAGATTTTGCAATTTTTCATTTTCTCATTTTCATCATAGTTTCATCAGGTTTACAGGAGAACAAAACCAACGCATTTCGGTATTATCAGATACCTTGATCACGGCCACGTTATGGCGCCAACCACTTTAATTTATATATTTGAAAAGTGAGTTCATTATTTCCTGTATCTCAAACCAGGCGCCCATAAGCCTTATGGGAGATGTAGTCCCCATACATTAACTCTTATCATACATCTTATAATACATCTTATTTCATATGTTTCAACAATATCGATTTCATCATAAGGATAACACACATTACATTTTCATGATTTCAGCCCTTCCTTTTTTTATCTTTTTAAACATGTTTTAACAAATTAAACAGCACCCAAGTGTCCATTAAAAAGTTCATTTCCTTTGGGTTTTTTCCAGCGGTTATTATATGTAAGTTCCTCCAGTGGGGATTCCTTTACCATTCCGTCTTATAGCCCTCTGGTGGGCATTTTCCGCCTTAAGTAATCATTGGGCCCATTAATTTGACTGATTTTATATGTCCTCATCCGATTTTTTCTCTTTATTTAATCTTTTAATGTTTTCTTTACTTTCCTATAATACTTATGTAGCAATTGATAGGTTAAAGATGTATGCCCAGGGGGATGGGGTCCCCTGTCAAAGCCCAGCTCACCTGAGTTTCTGTTCAGTTCAGATGGAGGTTGAAGACAGTCCGACCCCACCCTGAAACTGCTTGTTCCAGCACACTAGTTTTAAACAGTGCACTAAGAACCAGAAGCTCAAGGGAAGGGGGGAAGTGGGTAAAATAAAAAAAAAGAGACAACACCGTTCTTGCGTTTCCACTGTTGAAGTGCTGCTAAAATCGGCGGCCCTCTCTGACTACTGTAGGAACTGGTGCCTAATGAAACATAAACAAAGAACAGATAAGTGCAACCTATCCCTAAATGTGTTCCTGACTAACCCTTAATCTATTAGAAATTCTCTTCTAAAAGTACCTCTTGGATCCTGGTCTCTAGCTTCCAGGTTTGGAATGTGTTACTGTTCTGGGATGTGCTTTCTATTACAGTAAAACTTCTATAAAATCAAACGAATATCATTATCAGAATTACCAACATCAAACATTCACCTTAATATAACTAAAGCCTAAATTCTTAATAGCAAACTCACTTTTGACACATTTCCAGACTTTATATAAAACAAATACTGTACTTTTACATCAAAATACAGCAGGTAATTTGCGCAAGTCCTTGATTTACTGTATGCCTTGCTGTCAATGGTTTCCTCTGTTCGATTCTTAAAAGTTCAATGTAAAACAATGTTTATTTCACAAAGTTCCACAAACTATTCTTGTAACAACGGGTTTGAACTACAAAGTTCGTGGGAGATATCTTGTTCCAAATTGTCTTTACATGAATCCAGAAATTGCCGTCGAAGTTCTTTCAGGTAATAAAAAGTTTTGCACTTACTAGTTGCTGAAAAGGGATACTGATCAGTCTAACCTTATCCTCTTTCTCTTTTGCAGGTCGATTGCAATGGACAGAAGAGGGGCTGAGGCAAGAAGGAGCCGGAAACCGGAAGAAGGAAGAGCCAGCAGCCGCACCCGTTGAAGCCAATAAAGGTCTGGAGAGAGCAGGAGTGCCAGCGCCGAAGGATCTGTTCTCACGTAAGTGGGAGGTAGACGAGCACAAGCACTGGGTGAGGCTCAGGGGCTGCCTTTTATAGACAGGGCTGGGTGTGGTTTGAAGAACTGGGCGTGGTTCTCACAAGCAGGTGTGCAGAGTTTCAGTTATTATGCTAATGAGTTGAATTAACACATGGCCTAGCGAGGAGTGCTCTAAATAAGCTTTGGTAAAAGCAAGGTCCAATGTGCAAACAAGGCAGCAATGTCCAAACTTGTGAATACATTGAGCAACATACACAGAACTCTTAGGGAGGGGGCTGAGATAACAAGAAAGGCTTTCAATAGTATGTTTAAATAGAGCTATTACAGAGACCACTAGTGCAATGAGAGGGGACATGCTCTTTGCTGTGCACAAACCCTAACATCCCCGGGGTTGATTAAGGCCTCGGGATGGGGGCCACCCGGCCCCCTTCCAAATGTTTAAATTTTTTTTATTGGGGGGCAGGACCTGCAAGATGGGGTCCCCAGGGCCAAAACATTTTTAAAAAAGGGGGGGTTTACAGCCCCCCTTCTAAAAAAAAAAGACCGGCATCGTGCCAGAGGCCACGCCCCCTCATTTCAGCACTCTGCAAACACGCCCCCTGGCGCGTTTGCTGATGGAGAATGAATTCCCCTTGAATACTGGGGGTCCCTGGGGGCCAACTAGCCCACCAGGTACCCCCAGTATGTGCCAGGGGGCTGCGTGGCAGAGAGGTGTTCGGAGGCCACACCCCTTTTCACACCTCTCTGCAACGCAGCTCTGAGGCGCTTAGTAGAGGTAGATGGTGGGTTCTTTGCACCACAGGGACCCTCAGGATTCAAGGGGAGATAATCCCCCAACTAAAAACATGCCACGGGCGCGTTTGCACAGCGGTGAAGGGATGGGGCGGGGCCTGAGTTGACATGTGTGCAAACACACCCTGTGGCGCGGTTTAAGTCATGGAATTAATTCCTCTTCAATGCTGAGGGTCCCTGGGGGCCAACTAGCCCACCAGGTACCTCTAGTAAGCGCCACGGAGCTGCGTTGCAGTGTTGGAAAAAGGGGTGTGGCCTCTGAACACCTCTCTGCAACGCAGCTCTCTGGTGCATACTGGAGGTACTTGGTGGGCTAGTTGGCCCCCAGGGACTCTCAGGATTGAGAAGGAATTAATTCTCCAACTTAAAACGGGCCACAGGGCGTGTTTGCAGACATGTCACCTCAGGACACGCGCCCTTCCTTCCTGAGGGCCAACTAGCCAAAGAGGTATCCCCAGTATCCCCCAAATTAAAACGGCCACAGGCCGTGTTTGCACACGCCAGCTCAACCCCCCTCCCTTCACCAGTGTGCAAACATGCCCTGTGGCACGTTTTAAGAGGTAGTTTTAATCCCCTTCCCTATTATATACTAGGGGCTTACAGAGGAGGTCATGCTAATCACAGGGGGACCCCAACGCATAGTGTTCCCTAGTGTGTGTAGGTGTTTTTACTGTATACTAAGTATCTTTTAACATAGCACGGGCTCTAGGACTGGTTAGTCTGACTCCGTTACCACCAGTATCCGTCTGAAAAAAGTTGAGGGTAAAGGATGATTTTGCAACAAGGCATCTTTCTGCTCCTCTGTTTGTTCTTTCTGCAAGTTTTCCTTCTTCCTGTACTTTTGTTCGTCTTTGAGGACTTCTGTTGCTTCTTTCTGCATTTCTTTTTTTTCTTACTGTGCGTTTTCTCTTCCTTCTTCACATGTCCTATCTCTGTAGGCATATTTAGCAATTATCATTTAAAAAACCTGCCTGGGGGGCATGGCCAAGATGGCGGCGGAGTAGGACGTGCTTTTAGGTCCCTCCGGCGCCTGGCCTTCTACAGCTTTGTTTTAGCACCCTGCTCCGGTCTTGGCTACTGCCCTCCGAGTTCCCCTGCGTCTTCTGGAGATCCGTGCCCCATTACCGGTTCTCCGCTGCCCTGCCGCTGTGTCCCGGGGGCGGAGAGCGATACCTTGCGAAGCGGGAGCTGGCGGCCCGTGCAAATGAGCTGCGGCGGTGAGCTGACGAATGTGGCCGCGGCTCGACTGAGGAAGGCTGCGCGCTGGGGCTGCACTTCGAGAGGCGCCCGGGAGCTTCCCGAATGTGAGAGGTGCTGAACTGGGTCTTGCGGCAGTGCCCTGGAAGAGGCGGAGTGACGGAGGCCCGGCGCGGGTGGGGCGCGCCTCCCGGCCCCGCGATCCACGGGAGCCCGAGGCTTGTGGCCTAGAGGTCCCGGAGGATGCTGCCGAGAAGAGGGATCTGCCCTGACGCTCGGCTCTCTCGGGCTGCGGAGCCGCTGCTGGAGGCGAGCGCGCGCTGGGCGGCAAGAGACAGGGGAGCCGTGCAACAGCCCGGAGGCGCGGAAATCCAGCCCGGGGATCCCCGACCCACATCACGGACTGTTGGCGGCCCGGACGGCCCTCCTGGGGTGACTCTCGCTCCCCCGCTGATGTTGGAAGGGGAGCGGCCTGTGGGATCAGAGATGCGGTGATCTCCCTAGCGGCGTTGCATTGGAGCCCCTGGAGCCTGGGTGGCGCCTGGGGCAGGGGACGCCGGTGCAAAAATCGAGCCCAGGGATCGCGGGCCTACGGCAGTGGAAAACCGAGCCTGTGGCATCTGGGGGCCTGCGAGGGGTGGAACAGTGTTGCCGACCCACCCAGACAACAGCAGCGAGTGCCTTCCTCCGGCGGGGTGGTGCTGGAGCCCCTGAGCCTCGTGGGACTGCTGGGTTGAGAGATCGCCGGTGTGAAAATCGAGCCCGTGGATCGAGGGCCTGCAGCAGCTAGGAACCGGACCTGCAGCATCTGGGGGCCCACGAGGTAGGGTGTGAGGCGATCGACTCATCGGGAAATTGGTGAGCAGTGCTCTCTTACAGCGCCGTGGTGGTGGTGCCCCTGAACATTGTGTGCCTCTTGAGCTACGGAGCCACCGACAGTGGGTTTGGACCCGCAGGTGTGGAGCTAGGCCAGTTGCGGCACCCCCCGGCGGACCGTGCTTGGACCGGCTCCAACGCAGAGGCCTGGCAGCACATGCGGTGTGGTGGACTTGCACAGGCACCCGGGCAGAGTGAGTGGTGGCGAGCGGCCAGTGCCACGTGGGGAGCACCATACCAGCCGGCGGACCACGGAGCACTTACGTCTTGCGCAGGGGCCAGAAGCTGATTTGAGAAGGTGAAGGGATTGACCGTTGGAGACAGGTCCGGGGAGTCCACTGCTGTGGTTGCGGAAGAATCGTTCCCTGGGCTGGAGCCGGTTTTAATTGCTGCAGGAGCGACGGTATTTACAAGAAGACCCGTGACGCACCGCTCCGGCGGTCCAGGGCTGCCTTTCGCCGTTGGAAAGTGGGAGAACCAGCGACACCACAATGTCCGCTTCACAGCGTAAAGGAAAGCCTGGTAAGGATGCACCTCAGAGGGGGACCCAGCAGCCGGCGTCTCCTGGGCCCAGCGTATCACCTAAACCAAAGGACGATGAGGCTCCCGCAACTAAGGCCTTTATTCTGGAACTTTTCGCCGCCATTAAAGAGGACACCTCTGAACTCCGCTCTCAGCTGGCTTCGGACCTTCGCGAGGTAAGGAGAGATGTGGATGGCATCGGAGAGCGGGTAGCTACTCTGGAGGATCATGACCTGAGCGTGGCGAACGATATGCACCAACTACAGCAGGATGTGATCCGACTCACAGAACAGAACCTGGACCTCCAGGCATACGCGGAGGACTTGGAGAACCGTTCCCGCCGGAACAACATCCGCATCCGGGCTGTGCCATGGGACGGGGAAGCTGGTGATCTAAGGGAGTATGGGGGAGCGCTCTTCTTGCAGATCCTAAATGACAAGGACGTGGGCGCCATCAGGATGGACAGGGTCCACAGGGTCGGCCTGCCTAGACGCGGAGGGGGCCCTCCCCCCGATATTTTGGTTTGCGTCCACGACTTCCAACTGAAGGAGCGCATTCTCCGGAAGGCTCCGGAGATCCCATCTTTGCAATTCCGAGACCACAGCCCCCAGTTATTCCAGGACTTGGCGGCTTCGACACTCCAGAAGAGACGCGAGTTTCGCCCTGTAACCACCTATTTACGAGAACAAAATGTATCTTACTCCTGGGGCCACCCCTTTCGCCTCATCTTCAGGTGGCAGAACAGATTGGTACAGGTCCGGTCTCTTCAAGCAGCTAGGGACATCCTGGGCCTTGATGATGCAGCCCCCGCCCCGGATGACGGGGGCTCCCCTTCGAGGTGGAGACGGCGCTCACCGTCCTGGCAGAGAGTGGGGCGAGAGACGAATCTGAGGAGGCCTGACCGTACGACCAGCTTGCAGGAGCGGGGGGCAGCGGTTGCATCTGTCGCATCTGTGACGGAGCCATCATCACAGGATAGCTCTGGGGCAGCTTGAGCCTTGCAGCGGAGCTTGCATGGCGCCGGAGGGGCCCTTCTCCATCAGGTACTGTGGGTAAATTTGTACTTTTGGGAAGACACCCCGGTCCGGCCCTCGGAGGGCACACCTCCTGGTGCCCTTTCCCCCGCCCCGTGGGGGCGACTACAAATGTCCACACTTGGGGACTGTTATGTTCACCGTTATTATTCGTTTTACTTTTTTCCATTGCTTACAATTTGTTGGGGCTCCTTGCAGTTTTTTGGGGGGGTGGGATTCGGGATGGTATGTTGAGGGAGTGGGGAGGGGGGGGCATGGGGAAGGTGGTGGGGCTGCACTAGGGGGTGGTGGTGACCGGAATGCGTGGTTTGATGTGACTGTTGCGTCTGAATTTGTGCTAAGTCTGCGTTCTGTTAGCGCGGGCCTTGGCCGTGCTGTCAGCTATGCTCCTTGTTCTGATAGTGCCGATCTGATGCAGCTGTTGGCAAGGTCTCCAGTGAAGCCTGGGGATTGGATCTGGAAGTTGCTCAGGAGGGCACCGTGGCAGACCAGCGAGAAGGGTTGTGGGGATGGGGTGCGGGGGGGGGTTCAGTCATGGGAGGTGGGAGGAACGCTGGGGCCCATTGACAAGGTGGGGGACGTGAGAGTGGAATTAATGTGTTGCAATGCCACTTAGTATTGGTACTTGGAATGTGAAAGGTCTGAACTCCCCGCAAAAGCGCCAGAAAATTTGGAAATACCTGAATGATCATCAACTGGATGTGGTGGGCCTCCAGGAGACCCATTTGGCGCGCAAGGATGAGCTTCGCCTTAGGCACAGACATTTCCCCCTCATTTACAGATCCTCTGCCTCCACTAAACACAGGGGGGGTGGCCCTTTTGTTACGTGCATCCCTTCACTTTTCAGCCTATAGGGGTGAGTTGCGATAAGGAAAGCCGCTGGTTGATGGTCAAGGGGATGCTGCACGGTAGGCTATGCACTTTTGTGGTGGTGTATGTCCCCAATGCGGGACAAAATAGCTTTCACCAGGATCTGCTACATAGAGTTGGGAACTTTATAGAGGGGCACTTGTTTCTACTAGGAGACTTTAATTTGGTTTGGGACAGGGACCTGGATAGCGCCCGTACTCAGAGATCCGATGCTGGTCTGTTCTCTACTGAAACGCAGCGGCTGGTGGGTGAATTGGGCCTGATTGATGGCTGGCGCTCTCTGCATCCCCAGTCCCGGGATCACACCTTCTTCTCTCATGTCCACCATTCCTATTCCCGCCTAGACCACATTTTTTTGAGCCAAGCCCTCAGGGGAGATGTCCGCGACTCCAGCATTTTTCCACTCTCTGTGTCTGATCATAGCTTGCTAGTCCTCGGGTTACACTGGTCGGCGAAAGGTGACGGCCTACGCAAATGGTGCTTTCCAGCCGCGCTAGTCCGAGACGACACATCATGTAGGGAACTACAGAAGGCCATTCGGGACTCCCTGACCCTTAATCCCGTCTCGGACACGTCCGTATTCACTACCTGGGACGCATGCAAAGCTTCACTGCGGGGCACCTGCCTAGCCCTCAACGCTAACCTTAACAAACTGAGGAGGAGGGAGCGGGAAGGGTTAGAGGCAGAGCTCGCCGCTTTGGAACAAGCGCACAAATTGCACCCGTCTAGACTGACCCTTCGCCCGCTGACAGCGGTCCGGGGAAAACTGAAGGCCCACTACAATAATTGGGCAGAGTTCACCCTGCTGAGGCTCCGGCACCTCTCGTACTCTCAGGGGAACAAAGTGGGACGGCACTTGGCCCGCCAGCTTCGGGACAAGAGAGAGAGGGATTACATCGGGCGTATCTGAGATTCGGCAGGGGACCTGCAACACCGGGATGAGGATATGCCGCTCTTTACGCGGGGGATGCCCTCGACCCTGAGGATCAGAAGAGATATCTGGCATATCTTCCCATGCCCCAGGTTTCTAAAGAACGGAATTATCTCTTGACTGCCCCCATCTCCAGAACAGAAGTGCTGGATGCTATCAAAGCCCTGAAACTTCATAAAGCACCGGGTCCCGATGGCTATACCGCCCTTTTCTATCAGACGTTCGTGGCAGAGGTGTGTGACTATTTGGTCTCCCTCTTTAATGAAATGGCAGAAACTGGGAGAACTTCGGGATCTATGGCTGAGGCGGTGATTTCCGTTATTCCTAAATCAGGGAAAGACCCGTCCAAATGCTCCTCATATCGCCCGATAGCCCTCCTCAATATTGATGCTAAGTTATACTCTTCTATCATTGCACGTAGACTCCAGGACTTAATGCCGGTCTTCATCCATCCGGACCAGTCTGGCTTCATCAAGGGCAGGCAAACCCATGATAATATGAGACGAGTGATCCATCTGATAGAAAAGGCCAATAGGTTTCGCATACCAGCAGTGCTGGTGGGCCTTGACGCGGAAAAGGCCTTCGACCGCGTAGACTGGGGATTTCTGTTCCACACCCTGGTCGCCTTTGGCTTTTCGGATAAGTTCATAACAATGATCCGAGCAAACTATAGCGATCCCCGCTCTAGAGTGACGATTAATGGACACCTATCCACCTTTTTCTCACACTCCCGCGGTACCAGACAGGGCTGTCCCCTCCCCCCCCTGCTCTTCGCGCTGAGCATTGAGCCATTAGCGCTGGCAGTAAGGGAGCACGAAGAGATCCGGGGTCTCCCCTTTACCGGTGAGCAGCACAAAATCTCCCTGTTTGCGGATGACGTTTTGTTATCCATTGGGGATCCGGCTCACTCACTCCCGCACATTCAAGCTGTCCTATCTTGCTTTGAGGGGGTGTCCGGTTTCAAAGTCAACTTTGATAAATCATATATCCTCAATCTCACACTTCCTCCTGCTGAGGTGGAACGTGTGCGGCTACTAACTCCTCTGTCTTGGGCAACCGCCTCTCTCTTATGCCTGGGAGTTCAGCTGACACCCTCCATAGGGAAACTGTTCTCCGCGAACTACCCCCCGTTGCTGGCGTCGGTGCGGGCAGACTTGGACAGTTGGAAACCGAAGTATATCACGTGGCTGGGTAGAATCCACGCTCTAAAGATGGTCCTACTCCCCAAATTTTTATACCTCTTCCAAGCTCTTCCCATCCCGATAGACATGGACTTCTTCCAGCGCCTTAAGACCTTGATGCTGCGCTTTACCTGGCAGGGAGGACGAGCGCGCTTTTCCTTCACTACTCTACGGCGGCCGCGGAAGGAGGGGGGGTGGGCTTCCCCGATATGCACCTGTACTATAAAGCTGCACAGCTACGGGTTCTGGTGGAATGGTCCCAGCAACTCTCGGAAAAACACTGGCTGCACATGGACAGGAGTGTCGCAGGGAGGTCCATTTGGGACCTGGATTGGAAACCTAAGCTAGACAGGCCCAAGAACGCTTACATCAGTACACCCACTGGCACTGTCCTGAAAGTCTGGGACACAGTCTCTAGTGATGATCGCTGGACTACGTTTCCATCCCCCTTTACACCGATACACTTCAACCCGGCCTTCCCGCCGGCGATGCAGGAAGGCCCCTTTCAACTGTGGAGAGAGGGGGGCTGTAGGGCCCTTCCACACTTGTTCCACGGATCCGCGCTGCTCACTTTTGCCAACTGTATGAGGGACTATGGGGTCCCGGCCTCTGAGCGGTTCCACCACATCCAGCTCCTCCACTGGGCTACCTCATCTGGGGTTGGCGACGCAGCCACTAGACCCCCATCCCCGTTTGAGGCCTTCATCCTGCGAACCAACATGAAAGGTGCTATTTCCTTCCTTTATAATCTGCTGCTCACCACTGCTGTGGCACCCCGTCCCCGATATATGGGGCACTGGGAGGAACTTCTCGAGAGGGACATTACAGAAGAGGAGTGGTCGGGTCTCTGTCGAGACATTACGACGCACAACCACTCAGTAGATTTGCGGGAGGCCCATCTTAAGACCCTTATGGATTGGTACTTGTACCCGTCCAAGTTACATCGCATATTCCCAGCCTCCTCGGACAGGTGTTGGAGGGGCTGTGGTCTGTTAGGTGACTTCCGCCACATCTGGTGGGATTGCCCGGTCATCCGCCCATACTGTGAAGAGATTTTGTCCCATAACAAAGACATTCTTGGATACCCGATGGCTGACTCCATGGCCCACGTCCTGCTGGGTCTCCGGGACCCAGTTCTCGAACATCAAACCAGAGCTGACAAACAGATCTTGTGGCTCTGTCTTGGAGCGGCCAAACTCACCCTGGCAGCAGCTTGGAAGAAACCAGACGCCCCGGCAATATCCCTGTGGCACGCGAGACTGTGGAGATTATTGAGCGTGGAACGAGTGGCGGACATCTTTCTAGGCAACTTCAAGAATTTCATGTTTCGATGGGGTCCCTTGGTCCGCTTTTTCTCACGGGGCTTACCATCTGCAGTCTGCCCATCCTCGATACGCGCGCTCCACCTCTTTCAGATTTAACCACGGCCGTATGAATGTAGGAATGAATGCATATGGTTGTCACTACCACCTGGGGAGTGGGTAGGGAGGGGGGTTGGGTGGGGTAATGTGGTTATGTTATTTGTTGCGACGCCCGCAGGGCACTTGGAGGCCTCAAAAATCTTCTGCACTGAATCATTTGCCTTGATTCCGCTGCCCCTTCTTCGCAGAGCCTCTACTCCTCCGGGATTCTGGAGAGGAATTGACTTTGGTTCTGCCCTCAGCGACTGAGCTTTGGAACTGCACTGTGGTAGCTCTCTATAACGGATGTATGACGTTACAACGCGAGATATTACAACGCACTCTGTTACAACGCATTTTTTACAACGCAGGATCCATTACATTGCATGGCATTACAACGCATGACATTACATAGCAGATGCTATTACAACGCATGCCATTACAATGTAAGTATAGGTAAGTATATCTTTTTTTAAAAAATTGTAATTAATCTAATTTAATTAATTTAATTTAATTTATTTAAATTAACTAATTTTAAAATTGTAATTAATTTAATTAAATTAATTTAATTTAATTAATTTTAAAATTATTATTAATTTAATTTAATTAATATAATTTAATTATTTTAATTTAATTATTTTAATTTAATTAATTTAAAATCGTTTTTTTAAAAAACCCAAAAAATACCCCTGTACCTCAAAACCCAAACCTAGCCCTGAACCCTTAAAATACCCCTGTACCCCAAAAACCAAAACCAGCCCTGAAACCTAAAAATACCCCTGTATCCCAAAACCCAAACCCAGCCCTAAAACCTAAAAATACCCCTGTACCCCAAAAACCAAACCCAGCCCTGAAACCTAAAAATACCCCTGTACCCCAAAACCCAAACCCAGCCCTGAAACCTAAAAATACTCCTGTACCCCAAAAACCCAAACCCAGCCCTAAAACCTAAAAATACTCCTGTACCCCAAAAACCAAACCCAGCCCTGAAACCTAAAAATACCCCTGTACCCCAAAACCCAAACCCAGTCCTAAAACCTAAAAATACCCCTGTACCCCAAAACCCAAACCCAGCCCTGAAACCTAAAAATACCCCTGTACCCCAAAACCCCAAACCCTGCCCTAAAACCTAAAAATACCCCTGTACCCCAAAAACCAAACCCAGCCCTGAAACCTAAAAATACCCATGTACCCCAAAACCCAAACCCAGCCCTAAAACCTAAAAATACCCATGTACCCCAAAAACCAAACCCAGCCCTGAAACCTAAAAATACCCCTGTACCCCAAAACCCAAACCCAGTCCTAAAACCTAAAAATACCCCTGTACCCCAAAACCCAAACCCAGCCCTGAAACCGAAAAATACCCCTGTACCCCAAAACCCCAAACCCTGCCCTAAAACCTAAAAATACCCCTGTACCCCAAAACCCAAACCCAGCCCTGAAACCTAAAAATACCCAAACACCCCAAAACGTATACCTCAGTACCCCAAAACATATACTCTTATACTCATACTTATTTTTAAAAATTACTTAAATTAATATATTTAATTTATAATATAAAAAAACATAAATTAATATTTTTTTTATTCATAATATTATTTAAATTAATTTAATAATATTAAATAAAATTTTAAAAAAATGATATACTTACTTATACTTACGTTGTAATAACATGCGTTGTAATAGCATCTGCTATGTAATGTCATGCGTTGTAAAGACATGCGATGTAATGGATCCAGCGTTGTAAAAGCTGCGTTGTAATAGAAGTGCGTTGTAAAAGTTGAGATGTAACGGTTGTTTCCCCTCTATAACGCCTTGCCTATGCTTTATGCCTCTTCAATACCCCCTGTGTGGAGAGCACTGCGGGACTGTCGCTTGTTTTATTCTCTCTGTTTTTCTCCACAAAATACAAAATAAAAATGTTACAAAAAAAACCTGCCTGAAACCTATGGTTTTTTCAGTGAATTTCAATTGGTGTTTTAAATGCTAATTTTTAACTATGACTACAAAGTCAGGACATGTGAAGAAAGAGGAAGAAAAGCGCAGCAAGAAGCAAGACAAATGCAGAAAGAGGTAACAGAAGTCCAGAAAGACGAAGAAAAGTGCAGGAAGAAGCAAGATATGTGTAGAAAGAACCAACAGAGGAGCAGAAACTCCTCCTGTGCCCCCAACTTTTTAGTGACGGGTACTGGTGGTAACTGACTCTGACTAACCAGTACTATGCTAAAAGACACTTAGAATGCAGTGAAAACACCTACATACACTAGGGAACACTAGGCAGGGGTAACCCTGTAATGAGCATGACCTCCTCTGTATTTGCCATGAGTTAGTGCCTGGGTCATCGCATGAGCATGGGACTTTGGAGAGGGTAAATTTACTATTCTCACTCCTGGCACTGCAGCAGTAGGAAAACTGTTGGACTTCAGAGGGGTAAAATGCCCTATGTCCACTCCACTCTGTGCAACAGCAGGGAAGTTGTTTAATATCAGAGGTGCTAAATTTACTATTCTCACGCCAAGCAGTGCAATGGTAGGGAAAGTGTTGGATTTCAGAAGGGTAAAATTTACTATTCCCACTGCAGTCTGAGCAACAGCATAGAAAGTGTTGGATTTCAGATGGGTTAAATTTACTATTCCCGCTCAAAATGGTGCAACAGCAGGTAGAGTATTGGACTTTATTATTCTCACTCCAGTCTGTGCAACAATAGGGAAAGCATTGGACTTCAGATTGAGACTTGTTGCGAATTGGTATTAATATATCCAGAGACATTCAACTTTTGTTAGAGGGTTACTGGATTCTAGGCTGGTTTTTTGTTTATTGTTTCATTGCACTGGTGAGGGTTTGAAGGATTTTGTCGGGCATGGTCTGCGGGGTCTCTTGGAAGGGCGGGCGCTGACGGGGATGGAGTCTCAGTGGCCATATCTAGGTCATGACTGACCTAGCTGCCTGTATGGGAGGTTGGTGGGGTGGGGGTGGTGGGTAGGCATGGGGGGGTGTACGAGGTGAGGGTATGCAATCAGTCAGCACAGCAAGGGGCACCTTGTGTTGAAAGACTTTGTGAGGGAAAGCATAGTTGGATCCAAAAGGACTGTAGCTGGTTAGATAAGTGATTCAGCTGATAACTGGAAGTATGGAATTCAAAAGAGTTATTGTAAATAGGATTAGTGGTAGGGGCGTTCAGAATCTTGGAACATGAATTTACGGTTTTTGAAAGTAAATATGTGTGGACTTAACGATCAGGTTAAAAGGAATAAAGCAGCAATTTGGCTAAAATCCCTACATGTGGACTTTGTGTGTCGAGGAAATGCATATTGAGGGCTGCAGAGCACGTATACTAGAAAAATTTGGTTTTAAACTACTGGCATATACAACGCAGGGCTCACAAACCCGGGGGGTGGCAATTTTATCTCGCAGGAACGATATGAGGGTGCTCAGAAAGTCCGCTGACCAATGGGGTCGGTGGGTGCTGGATAAATGTTTGTTAAATCATTTTAAATTTACACTTTATTCGGTATATCGGTCTACATGTGATGATGCAGAGATACTAGAGTACTTCGACTCTAGTTTGGCAACATGGCCTGCTCCGATAACTATTAGTGGGGACTTCAATATTAATGGTCTGGGGGTACGATGGGGCGACCCGCGTAGCAAGTACATTGGGAAAAAAAGGAAGGTGGACTGCGCCTTGCTCAACTTAGTTTATAATAACTGTTTAGTAGATGCATGGGCCTAACTGAAACCCCCTGATGCAGGTAGCACTTTTTGTTATGCCCCCCACAAGGCTGTTTCTCGCCTGGATTACTTTTTTATGTCTAATCAGTGTATTACCCATGCAGGGATTGAGAAGTATCCCCGAATTATCTCAGATTACAACCTATTGGTGTTGGATGTTAATTTTACAATGTTGGAAAAAAGAAATGTAGGGTGGACCTTTGAACGGAGGTTACTATACGATCCCGATTATATCTTATATATGAAGGGATGGATTAGGGAGTTTTGGGAGTATAACCGCGGGTCTTCTAGGGTCGGAATTGTCTGGGATACGTTTAAGGCAGGTGTGAGAGGGGAGACAATGAGCTACATTCTGCGTCGGAAGAAAAGGGAGTTATTAAGGGAAGCTGAAATAAGGCAGGAGCTGGCTAGGCTTGAGGAAGCATTAGTGATGGCTATTAACTCGGGTGAAGTGCTTGATGAAGTATTAGTGCAGTTGGCTACAAAAAAGGCGGAAAAAGCAGCTGAGATCTATGTGGCTAAAAAAGGACAGAGCTATGATTTTAGTGAGCGGGTGGGGCACACTCTGGCCATTCAGCTTCAGCTGGTGAGATTTCTGAGATCTAGGATGCTAGCAGGAGGGTTTACAGATGCCGCAGGTATTCGGGAGGCCTTCAGGCTTTTCTATCATCAGTTATACTCTAGTGGTGCAGGGGTGGCGTCGGAGGACATTCGAGAGTACCTAGATAGAATACCTATCCAGAGGGTAGATCCCATTGATAGGGAAGAATTGGAGAGGCCGATCTCTCAAGACGAAATAATGGGTGCCTTGCAAGATATGCCTTCTGGAAAAGCCGCTGGCCCTGACCAGATCCTGCTAGAATGTAATAGAATCTTTAAAGATGATATAGGCCCTGATCTAATAGAGGTGATGATGCTAGCACAAAAAGGTGGGCTCGCTCCTGAATCATGGGCGGAAGCAGACGTTGCGATCTTTTTGAAAAAAGATAAACCAGCTAGGGAGCCAGGTTCATATCGCACAATTACGCTACTGAACAGTGATGTCAAAGTGTTCTCTAAAGTTTTGGCCACGCGATTGAATGGAATACTAAAGCATGCCAGCATGGGTTTATTGTGGGACGGGGGACAACACAACACATACAACGGGTGATTACGCTTTTCGGCGCAATGGAGATCCCAGGAGACCCTATGGCCGTTTTGGTTTTTGATGCGGAGAAGGCATTTGATAGGGTCTCCTGGGATTTCCTTTGGGACGCAATTAGATGGTTTGGGCTTGGGAAGGGGTTTATTCAATCGGTTCAAGTGCTATATAGGGCCCCTACTGCCAGAATAAAGATAAATGGCAATTATACTCCTCCGTTTAATATACAGAGGGGGACATGGCAAGGTTTCCCTTCATCCCCTCTGTTATTTATTTATATGGACCCTCTAATACAATTGTTTCTGGATAATGGCAGAATCTGGCCAGTTGTCAGTCAAGGGCTTGAAACTAAAGTCCTCGCATACGCTGATGATGTGGCCATAGTTTCTTCAGATCCACATGTAGCGGTTGAGTCATTAGCATCAGAGTTCGGCATATTTTCCCGGTATGTGCTTAATGCATCTAAGACTCAAATAATTGTGAATCGCTTAGTTAATTTTGAGGATCCCTGTGTTACTGACTCGGCTGTATACCTCGGTATATGGGTCACTTCGGATCTTGGAACATTAGTGGCTAAAAATATAGAACCAGTAATCAGAAAGGCTAGGCTGGATCTAGATAGGCTGAACAATCTTCATCTATTGCTTGTGGGGCGATGTAATGTTATTAAAATGAATTTTTTACCAAGATTTTTATATTTATTTAGAGCAATCCCATTGGAGTTTCGAAAATTTTGGTTTATCACGTTACAAGGCTAATTGAATCGGTTTCTCTGGGCACACAGTAAAACTATATATGTACAACACCTGAGCACACCATATCGTTATTTCCAATTGGAGTAATGTAGATATTGTTCTAAAGCAGTCAATAAGGTCTCAGCGTCCTATATGTCCTAAATCCAGAAAGTTTCAAATGTAAAACAGGGAGTCCAAACAAATCTTCTCAGGTTGGAGTCTGGTTTTAATTTCCACAGTTCACAAGAGGAAAAACAGCAGCCGACGCGCGTTTTGCCCACAGGGCTTTTTCAAGGCTCTTAGTTCATTAATCCAAGCGTCTATACTTGTCAAAAAAGTTCTCTTGTGTGCACTTTTCTTAGGTTGATGGATCGAGTCCCCGGAAGTAGCTGCGGTTAATGGCGCTTGACGTTATGGGTTTAGCGTTTCTATTCTCACTCATCAATATTATAGTTGTAGCCCCAGTAAGTAAAAGCTAGTCTCCTTCCAAAGTCACCATCCAATCTTAGGAATCAAATCCATCCTTTAAGGCATATCATGTGGTACTTCCGACTAGTGGAAACGACTAGAAACGACTAGTGCTTCTTCTTCGTGTGGGGCACACGAAGAAGAAGCACTAGTCGTTTCCACGCTGGGTGTTGGTAGGAGAATGAGAGTGTAAATCTGGATTTATCAAGATTCGGAAGTACCACATGATTTGCCTTAAAGGATGGATTTGATTCCTAAGATTGGATGGTGACTTTGGAAGGAGACTAGCTTTTACTTACTGGGGCTACAACTATAATATTGATGAGTGAGAATAGAAACGCTAAACCCATAACGTCAAGCGCCATTCACCGCAGCTACTTCCGGGGACTCTATCCATCCACCTAAGAAAAGTGCACACAAGAGAACTTTTTTGACAAGTATAGACGCTTGGATTAATGAACTAAGAGCCTTGAAAAAGCCCTGTGGGCAAAACGCGCGTCGGCTGCTGTTTTTCCTCTTGTGAACTGTGGAAATTAAAACCAGACTCCAACCTGAGAAGATTTGTTTGGACTCCCTGTTTTACATTTGAAACTTTCTGGATTTAGGACATATAGGACGCTGAGACCTTATTGACTGCTTTAGAAAAATATCTACATTACTCCAATTGGAAATAACGATATGGTGTGCTCAGGTGTTGTACATATATATGTTTGACCTGGGTTCAATTGAATCCTAGGACTGAATGACACTTTGGTGGGTAGGTGTCATATACCTTAGGAGCACCCCAGCCACAGTTGCTTTCTTGTCATTTACCTATGTTCATATTACAATTGGCTTAACCTTGTGATGTGCGGTTCAAATTAAGCAAACCCATTTGTTTATTTGTTACACAGTAAAACTAGGCGGGCACTGCGGTTTTTGTCTTTGCCACGGGAAAGGGGGGCTGTTCGGTTCCTGATCTCAGAAGCTAATACTGGGCTGCCGCCCTACAATATTTGGGGGTGCTGACAGGGGAATGTCCCCTGGATATGGAAGAGGGAAATGAACTACAGGATGTTTATAAATTGCTATTGGGTGAAAATGCGGGGAGGTGTTTTTAAAAAATTTCAGAGCCCAGCTACTATAAAAGAATCAAATTTAAGACTTTGATGGCAGCTTTTAAGATCTGGGGGCTTTAAAAAAGAAGATTGGTCTCGCAGATATAATCATTATACGGTCTTATATAAAAATCTTGCATTCCCCGAAATCTTTGCTGATGAGATTATGGCAGGATGGGACGCTAAGGGTGTTCAAAAGGCTGGGGATTTAATCGGACTAGATGGTTTTCGCCAATTTAGTGGTATACAGATGGAGTTTGCGCTGGAGAAAGGCAATTTCTTCAAGTATTTACAAATCCGCAGCTTCTTTAGTAAAAAAACGGGGTGGGATAGCGGGTTTGAGAGCAATGCTATCATTGATATTATGCAAGGAAGAAATAAGGGGGGTATTAAGTTGATATATGCAGAAATTATAAGGTTAAAGCAAGATGACTTAATTAAACAGGAGGCTAAGTGGGCTGAGCGAGTGGGAACTACTCCTGGTGTACTTTTGAGGTCTTTAGAGCTGGGTTAGTCGGTTTTATGCTCCCCTGGGCTTCAGGCACAACATTATAGAACAGTTTTTTCTTTATATTATACGCCGGCCAGAATTGCTCAGTGGGACGGGTCATCAGGGATTACTTGCCCCAGGTGTGGGGGGGTGGATGCAGATCTGGTTCATATGTTTAGCAGCCTGCCCTCGCCTTCAAGAGTTATTGACCTTAATTGAGGAATAACTAGTTCGGTCACTTGGGGTAAAAATTAAATTAACCTATGAATTAATTCTGCTAGGAATAAGTAGTGTGACCCAAGAGGAGAACACATATCCGTTTCTCTTTGTCGCTATGGCTGTTTTAAGGATTCAAATTTCTTCTGCTTGGTTGGTCCCTCTACCCCCCACTTTTCAGCAGTGGATGGCTCGCCTACTCTCCATATATACAATAGAGAGAGCAATTTATGATAGAAAGGGTAGGAAATCGAAGTTACTGTGACAATGCATATGGGCTTCTCTAATAAAATGGTAAGAAAAGAATGATTAAATGTAGCTCGGGGAGAAATGCAATGTGATGTCAATAACGCAGCTCAAAGCAAAGCTAAAAGCTGTATTTTTTTCTTTTTTATGTATGAAATATAACTTTTTGCTTTATGGATTAAATTGTAGATTGTAGATTACAATCGAGATGATGAGTTTCTCTTATGTCTATTTAAGTGGTTGTTTCTCTCGCTTCATCTGATTTATCTATGTGCTGATATGCTTGCAGAAAAAATTTGAAAATCTTAATAAAGATATTAAAAAAAAACTGAGTGGTTACATTTACTATTCCCACTCCAGTCTGTGCAATAGTAGGGAATCTGTTGGACTTTGGAGGGATAATACTTACTATTCCCACTCCACTCTATGCAACATTAGGGAAAGCGATGGACTTCAGAGGGGTTACATTTACTATTACCAATCCAGTCTGTGCAACAGTAGGGAAAGTGATGGACTTCGGAGAGGTAACATTTGCTGTTCCCACTCCAATTGGTACAACAGTAGGGAAAGCGTTTGATTTCAGAGAGGTTCAATGTACTATTCCCACTGCAATCTTTGCAACAGAAGGCAAAGCATTGGACTTCGGAGGGGTAAGATTTACTATTCTTACTCCAGTCTGTGCAGCAATAGGGAAAGCGTTGGACTTCAGAGGGGTTACATTTATTATTCCCACCCCAGTCTGTGCAAAAGTAGAAAAAGAGTTGGACTTCTGGAGGGGGGATTATAAATTTACTATTCCTACTCCAGTCTAAGCAACAGTAGGGAAAATACTTCACATATTTGAGTAACCTTATTAGTTCAAATATAAAACTCTTAATATGGACACTAATAATTAACCTCCAAAACAATCATATATACAAAAAACAATTGGACAATTTAGATGATTATTAAACAATTTATTAATTATCAATCATAAATTGTAATTTATTTTTTACTTAATTAACTTCCCACACCATACCTCTACAAAATCTAGCACGACAGACTTAACAGTTAGCCAAAATAAATAAGTATAACACAATTGACATTATTGATAATCCATTAGGGGATTGACTAACAATTAATAAATATGTGTCAATTAATTTTTTACTCAATTAACTTCCCACTCTATGCCCTTACAAACCTAGCAACCTGCAACAAAAATATAACTTAAATAAATCAGTTTTGGATAATGTACATAACTGTTTATTAATTAAATAATTATTAATGAATAAACAATAGTCAATTATTATTACTAAATTAACGTCCCACCCGATATCCCTACAAACCCAACAGCCCACACCTAAAATATAACTAAAATATAAATTTATAACACAATTTACATAATTAATAATCAGATAAATAATTATTAATCAATTAATAAATAGTTATTCTTTATTACTTAGTTAACTTACCACCCTAAAGAGAACTGTCTTGAGCCTGCCAGGGAGGGCTGAGTTTTAGCCAAGGATGAAGGTCTTTCACTCAGTTCCAAGTCTGTTGCCTCAAAGACAAAGTATCCCTCTTTTGCTTTGGTGCAGTGGCAAACTCCTGTTGTAGGTGACACAGGTCTCCTCCTGGTCCTTCCTTGAAGTAAGTTGTTCAGATATGAGGTTCTGGTGTCAGGGGGTCCCTAAATCCTAAATTTAGAGTAGTTAGGGATGTGGGAGCTAGTTGCCAATGGGCAGCTAGTCTATGCAGCTAATCCACCACTGAGGTGACCACATCCCGGGTTGTAGGTCACCTTTCCTACCCAGAACCCACTATTTCTACCCTCCCAAAGATGACAGAAGTCTATTTTAGGTGTACAGAACAGGATTCTCACACCGGAGGTGTACACCTCCTGCATACCTAATTTCCCATCTTGCCCTGGGTGTATGTGTGCCTGTGGAAAGGCAGGGCTGTGTCGTCCCCAGAGGGTCATCCTAGATGCTAATCAGAGGTGGTGCAGCCATTGAAGCTCACAGCTCTGACATGTCACTTCTCTATCCTGCCCAGCTTTGTTCCTGACTCCTGGGAGGAATCACACTGCCTGGCAGGAGGTTGGAAGCCTGTGGAAGCCTGTCTTAGTGGAAGCAGGAACTGAGAAGAGTGAGCTGGTCAGCCAGGGCAGAGTGAAGCCAGGGAAACCAGGTGAGCAACATCTAAGGTACCACCTGGGTGCATGCCAGCCTTTCCTTGACACCAGAGTCATGGCAGGGCAGAGAAGGCATGTTGTTTGAGACCAAACTCAACATACTTAGGTGATACCATAATGGAGCTAGCAACCCAGGTCTGCCCAGAGTATGTCCCATGTTATCAGATGGACCTCCTATCACTTTTAGTGTACTTTAATGGTAAAGAAACTGCAGAGACAAATGAATTTGCATTTACATATCTACACTCTCAATATACTGCACTCTGCCATCTGTGCACAGGAGGCCTTTTGTAGCGGTGTCTGACATATGCTTAAAGCAGTGCATTTGACTGTGCAATGCATGGTGAGGGCACAGTCGAGTTTGAGCAGTTTACAATGCTCTTGCCATCTCCAAAGGCAGGCCTGATGCCAGTAGTTTGCTTGGTCACCCAGCGTGGCACAAACAGTGCTGCAAGCCCTGGGTACTCCTTTACCACTTATGATCTAGGTACCCCAGGTACCATAGATTTAGGAATTGTAAGGGGGTAACATTTCTGACATTTGGTTGGCCAATTCACACACAAATGTTTTAGGGAAAGAACACTAGTACTGTAGCCTGGTTAGTAGGCGTCAGAGCACTGTCAGAGTCGAAAATCAGCATCTAGTAGTCCAAAGGGGTTAAAAGTTTGGGACATCTGCAAAAGCTCTGTTTTCTTACATCTTTGGGCGTATCAAAAAGCAGGAGCTCCTGTGACAGTTTGACTCGCATGGAAACAATAGTCCATAGTTTTCCAGAAAGAAAACAAAGTGCCTTCAATGGTTGGGAGCTGTGAAAATTGCTATTCCGTGCAGTGGCCTCATCAGAAGAAACAAAAGTGCGTGGGGAAATGGCAGCTATCTGCACATCACACACTGCAATTGGCGGTTGCCTCAGCCACTGCAACCTGGGATACTCTTTTTAGAGTGTTTGGGTGGTGGATTTGTATTTAGCACAATGAAGATCCCACAGTGAAGAGTAACTTGACCTGGATCGAAGTGAGGAGCAGAGTGCAACATTTTCTTCATTCAATACTCCAGCTGCTCAAGCTTTCATTCAGCAGAGCCATGCACAGGGACCATAGCAGCTTAATGTGGTTCAGAGTCATTGCAATCCCACAAGGAAGGGCAATATAGGAAGTCACATGACCTGCAGAGGCACAGGTCCTGTCGCCATTTAGCAGAGGTAGACCCTGATTGTCAAAGATTACAAAGACACAAAATGTACATGTTCAGTGCAAAGTTGAGACCTTGCAGTGAAAACTGTAACCATGGACAACTCATGCTCTAAGTAGCCATATTCTGGAGTAGTTTACAGGGACCCAGAGGTTCTGTCCCAAAAGTATTACCCACCATTTTCCCCAAGAGGCAATCTGTCCTAACTCTCGTTGATTATAACTACACAATCCATTACCAATAGAAACAAAATAGGCTAGTACTTGCTGTTTTTCCTCCTCGCCGTGATTAATGCATTGATAATAGTATACCATCTGAATGTTTGCAGATATTTATGTACAATATTGCATTGTGTGTAAAAGTAAAATACTTGTTCGGTTATGCAAAAGCACTGGCTAAACTCTGATTAACTTACTGATATTGGGCCTGATTCACAAGGGGCCTTTGCACTTGTGACAGGGGCCCCGCAGTCGTGGGGGAGTCTCCACACTCAGGGCCAGTTGTAGGTAATTCCTATTTACCGACTCCAAAATACCGACTCATACCGAATCGGTATTTAAGAGTCGGTAAATAGGAAGGAGGCAGATGTAGGTGAAAAATTACCGATTCTGTAAGAGTCGGTATTTACCGAATCTGTAAATACCGATTCGGTATTTCACATTGATTCCTATGGGCCTTGAAGCCCATTGGAATCAATGTGAAATACCGATTCCGTATTTACAGCTTCGGTAAATACCGCATCCTGCAAGGGTGCAGGGGGTGTCACTTTGACACCCTATAGCACCCCAAGTACAGGCATGTGTGCCATGTGGCACACAGACATGCCCTAAGGGCATGTCTGTGTGTCACATGGCACAGGTGTGCATGCACAGATGTGCATGCATACCTGAATTCGGTATTTTACCACCCAATAGTATTGGGTGGTAAAATACCGAATTCTGAAGGCCTGTAGCACTGTGAACAGTGCTACCTACATCTATGATTTACTGAATCGGTAAAATTACCGATTCGGTATTTTACAGACTCGGTAATTTTACCGATTCGGTAAATTTACCGAATCTGTGTACATATGGCCCCTACATCTCAATCACCAAATACCGGTCGGTAACGGCCGAATTCGGCCGTTACCGACCGGTAATTGGCGACCTACATCTGGCCCTCAAAGCGGAATCTCTGCAGTGAGAATTCTCATGACTGACAGGAGGGCTTTGGCTGAAGAGGGGAACATTGACAGGAGTCACTGGCAGTGGTGGGGAAGGTGCGTTGTTAAGCGAAATTGAGCATTGATGAGGGAGATGGGAAGTGATGAAGGAGACAGGCAGTTATGAATAGGGTATGCACTAACAGGAAAGGTGGACACTGATAGGTGTAGTGGACTCTTTGTAGGAGAAGTGGGCACTGTCCAGAAAGGAAAGACCCTGCAATTGTGGGGGAGTCTCCGCACCCTTCTCTTTTCATTGCCCCTCACTTCAGTTTATATTGTTAATGACCCCTCTCCTGTCACAGCCCCATCCTGAGTCACATCTTCCTTTACTTGTCCTACCACTGCCTACATCACTATCCTGATATCCCAAATTGTTCTTTTCTCTCATCACTGTCAACTTCTTCCATAAGTATATACCTCAAATGTAAGTGTCAATCTTTTCCATCACTGTGCATCGCTTAAATCGCTGTCCAGATCTCCTATGCTGTTCGCCACTTCAAGCATTGGCCCATCTCCCGTTAGTGTCCAGTGTCCACCTCTCTCCTGACATTGCTCCTCCATCCCATCAGTCTCCACCTCACAACTAAATGTCAACCTCAACTGTCACTTTTTACTCTCACCTAATTCCTTTCAATAAATATGATGCCCTCTAGTGGCTATTTTTATAATTGCGTTCTTAATGCTACAAGTATTTGAAAAGAACACAGACTCATGAGAAATGCATATTTGAATTTCTGTCAATGCTTTCCTGAAATAAGTATGCTGACAGATCAAAGTACAGATGCTTTATTGTCATTAATAAGTGCATTCACACATGGTTATATTAATAATTGCATTTACTTCTAAAATGATGATGTTTGACCTGTGGTTTGTTGTTCTTGAACTTTTGACCATATCAATGTTCTTACCAGATGTGGTTGTAGTACCTCTTCAGGGGATCAGAGGTGATTACGCAATGTCATAAAAAGGTATTTCCATCAACCTTATGTATATTTGTAATTATTGCATAGTATTGAGTGGTGTGTGTGTGTTAAATGTACTTTTCCTTTTTTTTTTTAAAGCATAAACTGTACAGTCATTTCTTGAGTGTTATTATTGTGTGGCAGCTAATGGTGATTACTAGCCCACACCACCTTTCCTGAGCAGGCCTTGGATTGCTCTGCTCCGCCACCCTGAGAGAGTCAAGTGCTACAATGGTATCTTTGGTTTCCAGTTGAGAGAAAATGTGGACCCATTACTGGTGGAGGCCACACAACTAATGGCCCGTTTCCTTGCAGTCTCTTATAGACATATTCAGGCAAGTTCAATTCAGGGCAGCGGCAGCAGCTAAGTACATGGAGGTAGGAGAAGGCTGCTAGATCAGTTGCGGTGTGTCATTTTTATTCTTGTACCCTGTGATTCACATTATTTCATTTTTAACCTATTGGCCTAGGTGACAGCTGAGTAGGAGCTCCTCCATAATGCTCCACCGCCTGACTCCTCCAGCTACCGGTCCTGGACACAATTGAGAACTGATCTATGCCAATGCACATGGGAAAGTGTCCCCTGAAGGGAGGAAGTACTCAAAGATGCCTCAAAGATGCCTCCAGGAGCCAAGGACACAGAAAGAAATGGCCGTCACTCGCTGAGTAGTCCGTGAGACAGATTTCAATATGGTGATCACTCCCGAGACCACGAGACAAGCTGCTCGGTCCAGATAAGGACTTCAGTGAAAGTGAGTTGCCACAGAAGTGTACACCAGTGTCCGGGATGAGAAGGTACTGCCCTCCTGGCACGCCAAACCTACAAGATTCAACATATCCTGCACCAGCAAAACAAAACAGTCCCAGTGCTCACAAGCAAGTTGGCGGTATTTGTTGGGCCTGTGAGAGGACTCATGGTGTGAAGTCTCCGGGGCATGGCCCAGAGCCCAGTGACCCATAATATAGAAAAGACCCCTCACCATCATAAGGGTCTTTGCTACGTAAAACCCTGAGGTCCTTGGGTGCTGAACAGACCAGTAGGTGGCTTGAGGTGGGGTAGTGGGTCCAGCAATTCTAATCACAACCCTATCACCAACTATGACTGATGTAGTCTTCACCCTGAGCAGAGAGAACAAAGAATAGGGTGACAAACCAGAAAGGGAACGGAAATGTAACTGCACCTCTGGCCTCTGCGAAGACATTAGCTTAAGGGAGCACCTTCTCCAGCTTATGGCCCATGCCGAGGATGATTAGGAGACACATCCTATTGACTAGACTGGAACTCACACACATGGCAGCAGCCATCTCAGTGGATTGGCCCGCAGAGAGGCGCCCAACACTGCAGAACAATTGGGCTCTCACATTGCAGCACAATTAGTCAGTGACTCATTTCTCAGCCGGTGAGGGGGGCGGAAGAGACCCCCCCCACAATCTGCTTCAAGGCAACCGCACCTTGTGGCAGACCAGCATGGGGAGTGGCACATGACGATATGATGGCAGTGCACAAGGGTATGAAAGTCTCTACACTTACAAACATGTTAAAAAAATTGTTAGCCAAAAAAGCGAAATCCCTGCAAGACATAGCTTCTACAGATCGCCAGCAAAGGATATTCAAACAACAGCCACGGATCAGGTGGTGCCTGATGCACTCATCACCAGGTCCTTCATAGAAAACCTATTCAGCAAAATACATGAAGACTTTGCCACTCTGAGAGACGATGTCACGACAGACATCAAAAATGGCAGGCGGGAAGTGATATAAATCAGTCAAAGAGTTGAAGCATTGGTAAACATAAGTGATGCTAACAAAAAAGAGTTCAGCAATTAAGGAAACAAACTGGTAGAATAGAAGGAACAAATTATTGAGCTGAGAACGCATATAGAAGACTAAGAGAACAGATCATGAATCTCTAATATAAGAATAAAAGAGGCACCCCACAACGCAGAGAAAGGTTCCATGACACGTCAGTTCAGGCAAATTCTCCCAGACCTGGCTGACACAGGCATTAATCTTGACTGTACGCATCGTAGGGTGGCCATCTAGCTCACCTAACACGCCGCAAGACATTTTAACCTGTCTTAATAATTAAAAGCCGAAAGAGGACATCATGAATGCAGCAAGGTAATCACTTTTGAGGGAGCAAAAATGTGGTTGTATTAGGACCTTTCACGCATATCAAGTCAATGAAGGCACTCACTAAAGTTGGCCTTCACCTTTTTACAAGAAAAGGGAGTAAAGTATAAATGGGGACACCCCTTTTGCCTGACCTTTGTGTGGAACAAAGAAACACATACATAATGCACTATTGATTAGGCCTGAGTTATACTGGGCCTTGGAGACCCCAAAGGACTGAAAATCAAGTGTTAAAGATCTCAAATGTTAAAGATCTCAGGGAAATACCCCATAAGAAATATGGCAAGTGGACACTGATATCAACTAATAAAATCTTTCACAAATCCTCAGTGGAGGAATGCTGCAGCTAAAGGTCAGTGGTGGCCCACCAGTTCCAAAGCCAAGACACCACGCCTGAACAGTAAAACCATTTGAGCAAATGCTAGCTCGGATTAGGGTACCACCATTGTGTGGGCCTTACTACTTAAAATTCTTTGTTGCTCCCTGTCCAGGGGGAACACCTCAGAAGTCACTGACACTGGTGACATGTTACTTTCTTATACTCCTGAGTCAGGTCCACGTGGAGATACCATATTTTACTCTGACAGTATATCATCAATATGCCACCACTACAAACCACTTCCAGTGTACAGGTACAGCTCTCATGGGGGGAGAAGTTGAATTAGTTGTTCCACCCCAGTTTATAGTTCCTGCCACCCAAGGAACCACCACTTCATTTACAACCCGATTCCAGGACTGTCCGAGGCTCACCCGAGTCCTGGCCACATGCTGACACTACACCATCAAATACTCCCAACCTCGACCCCACGGTTAAGGTACTAAGTCTAAATATAAGAGGCCTAAAGGCTCCCGCTAAACATTTAGTGCCATTGATAATGCTGCAAGGGACATATCTCCTTAAGAAGGACTAATGGAGGATGCGATCCTAATAGTTCACTAGAAAATGTTTCTCCTCAAGACCCAGCAAAAATGTCAGAGTGGCTCTCCTATTAGCTAATAAATTTCAGGGGGGTGTTCTATGGACAAAGAGATACCAGGGAGACTCCTATTGCTGCAACTATCATAAAAACAACATCACACTTACTCGCCGCAATATATGCACCCAATTACCACCAAGAGCAATTTATCTTCAAAGTCTTTGGCCTACTTGTCTCCGTTACTGACACAGACATTTTATTAGCGGGAAACTTTAACCTGGTCTCAAACTCGATGCCAGATAGATCAGCTCTAAGAATAGGACAAACCTGTTCATTCTCGACTGAGGGATTGAGATGGCAGAACAAAGTAGGTTTGATTGAGGCATGGCATTCCCGACATCCTACCTCAAGGGGTTGCACCTTCTTCACAGCTTCACCCCAGACAATGCAAGGCTAGGTTATTTCCTAGCATCACACTATATTTTGTCCACTGCTAGCCAATTGAAACGGGTTGTCGGCACCATCTGACTACTTCCCTATCTCAATTACCTTTAGAACCCCTAGGTTCTCTACAGGCAGTCAGCTATGGAGACTTAATGATAAATCCTAACATTCTACTCCACCCTGAAAGAAAGACAAGATAAACCAGCAATATATACAAGCCAATGACACCTCTAACACACACATTTCCCTTTTGTGGGAAACCTTAAATGCAGTGGTCAAGGGGCAGCGGTCAGGCGATGGTCAGGAAGGTTCTTTTAGCTATCTTCACTTGACTAAATAAGGTTAGAAACGGGAAAAGGATAGAACTTGGAGGAGCCTTGAAATAGGCCCACAAACAATCTAGAGCCCAAAAATTGTTGAAACAATCAACACTCCCATTAAACATCCCAGGTTCCATCCTCATGCCAGTAGACCCTTTAGACCATTCGAGAAATGGTTAATTACTATGTCTGATGATAAATGACTCCTTTTTTAACCGAGTTCCTTACTCTATCAAATCCACGGTCCAAAAACGATGGGTGGCAGTGCTGGAACATTCTTTTACCCATAAAGAATGGTCAGGCATACTTCCTAGGACCCGTGCCTCATCCGTCCATGCAGCGGGGAAAGAGGCCATGCTCAAAATAACTCCCTACTGGTATTATATCCCCCCGCAAAAATGGCAAAATGGAAATCTGTCACCATAGAGGGATGTTGGCGTAACTGTGGGAGAACAGGCACTTTGGCTCACATTCTTTGGTGATGCCCCACAGTCCCAAACTCAAACAATACTAGGAGGAGGTGTTGAGGGACATGAATGAAATTTGATACAAAAGTCCCAGATTTTCCCACCTATGCAAAAGGACTCAGATCAAACAATCCAAACCCTGGTTTACTAGCTCTCTAAATGATGAACATCGTAAACTTAGGTTTTCAGAGATACTTTGGAGAAACTCTCACTCCAGTATCAGCCTTAATCACTTAAGGAAGATGAGAAGCGCATACAACAAAAGTATTCGCAATGCTACAACCGATCACTTCAGGGCTCAACTTGACAGCGCTATAAACAGACCCAAGAAACTCTTCGAAATCATCAAACAGCAAGCTAACCACTCAACCAACCCTACCTTGGCACACATATCCTCTTTTCCTAGTGGGCAGGACTTCCCAACAACCGTCACTGAAAAGGCTAGGAAAATCGAACTTGAGCTGCAACCTACCACTCCAAATCTGCACCATCTGAACTCCCCCACATCATCAGAGGAACCTACGGAACCTTCTGCAGTGAATGCACCTTCCTTCCAGATAAGTTGCGCTCCCAAAAACAATGCATCATGGAATACTTTTCTTCTACCAGATGACACAGAGCTGCTCCAATCTATGGCATCCTTAAAACCTTCCAATCACTTCAGCAATCAACTACCAGCCAAGTTTTTTAAAGACTTCAATTCAGCCATCCTTCCTTTGTGGTCCCAGATCATCCAAGAATCTCTCTTACATGGGAGGATTCCAGATTGCCTCAAGTCAGGTCAAGTCACCCCCATCCCAAAGAAGCACAATGCCAACTTAACTGATCCTAATAACTTCCATCAAATCAGCAGCATCATGACTCTAGTTAAACTGCTCGAGAAATGCGTCCACACACAGCTCTGCAACCATATTGGGAAATTTCACCTCCTTGACCTCTACCAGTCGGGTTTTCAGAGTGGGTCACAGTACCGAAACAGCACTAACTCACATCGTTGATGACACCTTAATCAAAACATCCCTTGTCTTCTGATTCTTCTTCACCTATCCTCAGCATTTGACACCATCAAACATGAAAACCTTATTGCTCTTCTTCAATATAGGATGGGATTTTTGGGCCCCATCTTGAAATGGTTTGCCTCTTTCTTACAGAGCAACACCGAAAGAATCAAAGTTAACCAATCCCTTGGCACCAGTACCCCGGGCACTATTGGAGTACCTCAAGGCTCCGCACTTTCGCCCATTCTTTTCAGCCGATCTCCGATATTTTGTACCGCTTTAACATACAGTACCATATATATGCTGATAACGCTCAACTATATTTGAAGATCGCCTCTCCAGACAACATAAAAACTCTAAATGAAGCACTCCTAAAAACTCAACAATGGTTAACTCATAGCCATCGATTGTTAAATACCATCAAAACTGAATTCCTTCTTATTGCTTCCCGCAACCACTCTGCACCTACCCTGGACTGGCTCAAACATTTTACTTCACTTAACTGCACTCCTCATGTTGTTGATTCAGCTTAATCTTTAGGTATAACCTTGGTCAAATGCCTAAATATGCAAGATCACATCAGTGCAACTATTAGGGGAGCCAATTTTCAGCTCAACACCCTTAGGAAAATCAAGCCTTTCCTTACACCCGAGGACCTCCAGTGAGCTATACAATCCCTAGTTATCTCATGCTTGGAATATGGTTTGGTGACTCTTGCTGGGCTACCTAAAATAAGTTTGGCCCCACTTAGAGCCACTCTGTACGCTTTGGACAGACTCATCATTGGCTCCAGAAAACATGACCACATCATTCCAGACTTAACTCAACTAAACTGGCTGACCTTTGAAGCGAGGATCAGGTTCAAGATAGCTTGCCTGGTACACAAAGCTAATAATCAACTCTGTTTGATAGCTTACTTGGGTGTTACTCTCGCTGCCGTTGGAACGCTGACTCCCTGACATTCGGCCTCCCTGTGTCCCCGGAGGGATTGACCGCCTCTGCCGCCTGTTAACTTCTTGCAGCACCCGCTTCGCGGGTGCCGCTGCGCGGCTTGAGGCGTGGGGTCGAGGCTGTAGGAGGGCAGCTCAGTCGCTGAAAGGAGGAGGGAGCTCCGTGAGGCTGAAGAGAGCGCGCGCCGCAGGGACTCTGAAGACCAGGAGTCCCTGCGCTGCACAGGTGTGCACGGCCGCGCCCCCAGCAGGACACGCCCCCCGGCCGACCAGAGATCAAAAGCGGGAAGCTTTTCAATCCACAGTGGGACTCTGTTTGATAGCTTACTTGGGTGTTACTCTCGCTGCCGTTGGAACGCTGACTCCCTGACATTCGGCCTCCCTGTGTCCCCGGAGGGATTGACCGCCTCTGCCGCCTGTTAACTTCTTGCAGCACCCGCTGCCGCTGCACGGCTTGAGGCGTGGGGTCGAGGCTGTAGGAGGGCAGCTCAGTCGCTGAAAGGAGGAGGGAGCTCCGTGAGGCTGAAGAGAGCGCGCGCCGCAGGGACTCTGAAGACCAGGAGTCCCTGCGCTGCACAGGTTTGCACGGCCGCGCCCCCAGCAGGACACGCCCCCCGGCCGCAATGCCCCTCTATAACCAACGGCCTGACGCTCAGCGGGACGCGAGCGGGACGCCGAGCGAAGCCCGAGCAAAGGTCGGGCAGTCTGTGGCAGTCAGGGGCTGTCAGAGGCTGGGCTGGGCTCTTTCATCCAGCCCTGGGCCCCGGCGGGTTGCGTGTCATTCCCTAAAGGTGTACCCCTTACCATGTCAACCCATTCTGGTAAACTACTTAGGAGTGAGGGCGAAAGGGGAGGTGCTGTGGGGAGCCCTGTGATTGGAACTATGGACCGCTTTATAACGAGAGTGGCGGCGGTCATTGAAAATGAGATCGCCATTTCTGAACGCCGTCTCTCCGAGGTCTATCTCCCTTCTAGACGCTCCTCACTGGGGGCTGTAGCCCAGCCCTTGTCACCGGCCAGTGAGCGGGTCCAACCTGTTCTCCCTGATGTCCCGGAAGGCTTCGTAGATTCCCCCCAGACGGTAGAAACAGGGAAGAATATAGATAGGTTGGAACAGCCGGCTGCGCTTCTACCAAGTAGCGTTGTGGAAGAGGGTGGCGCAGGTACATTACACTCACTTGCACCCCCAGACATAGGCACTACTCAAATATTATCGCCAACTCCACCTGTCCCTAACAAAGTAAACCTAGCTGGGGCGCAATCTGTGTATGACTTGAGTGGGCAGAGTAAAAGGGCCAAAAATAAAAGGGCAGCCTGCTCTAGTAAGGGTAGGCCGGTGAGACAGGCCGCGCTCTACAAGCGACCGAGAAAGTCACTTGGGCAGGGTGGGAAGGACGTAAGGGGGCCGGTCCCAGAGGATAAGGCAGTGGTGAGGGGGGCTCTGTGGTCACACCCACGGGTAATAATTCCTGTTTGTCCCCTAGTAGTAGTGCTGTTAGTGTCTCCACACTTATTGACCCCAAGATCATTGATAGGATTATGGAGAGGGTAAACAGTCTCTTGATGCCCTTGTTGACCCAGGTTAAGGGTTTGGGGGCTAGAATAGATAAACTAGAGCAATCCACCCTCGATGGCTTTTTTTCACTTAAATCTATAATTAAACAGCATAAAAGAGTGAGTGAGAATCAGGCCATGGGTCTAATGGGGAGTGTGCCCCCAGTAGCTTCCTTGCAACTACAGGCGGATTCTAATCCTCCAACCAGGGCAAATAAGGTAGACACTAGCAAAGGCCAAGCTCCTGTACTTGTAATTCCTCCCCCACCAAAAGCAGGGCCCCAACACAAGGGAATGGAAACACCTTCTGAGGTTGCCAAAAGTACACCAAAATTATCATCCCATTTGCAGCCCCCGACAAATAGAGGGACGGTAAGGGTTAGCCAAGCCTCTGGTACACAAGACAAAGGCAAGGGAGCAGTGACAGAGATGGTCGCCAAAACCGCCCCCCAACTTGCAGCCCCAGTTTCTACCACAGTGGTCCCCCGTAAATTCCCACGGCGGACCCCCCCCATAAATCTCCCACCAGATTGTCACCCTTTTGTTGCTGTATTAGTAAACGTTCCCCCACTGAAGGAAGACCAGTTGGAGAATCACCAGGGCCTTAAGAATAAGTGTATTCACTGGCTAAAGTTAAACAAGCCAATCCCGAGTGGTGTGGATGGGCTAATTCTAAGTGTTTGCAGAGTAGGGTGGGTAGGACAAGGAAAAAAAACACAGGAGGGGGATTGTGTAATAATAAACTTTCAAGAACCCAGAGTGGTGAACTCCATCTGTGGCCCTATAAAAAACATGGATGTGGTAGGGGTTAAACTAGTGGATCTAACCTTTTTTTACCCCAGGCCAATTGTTATGTCGCCCTGGGTGGGCCCTAGCACTTTTGGCTTAGGCCAAAACTGGGACCCATGTGGGGTTGGGGGTCTTGGATATAACGGGTTGAATCCCCTGGGGGGGCAAGGGAGACGTTGACTGGAGGGGGGTGATACGAGAGAAATTGCAGTGTCTGACATGGAAACTAGCAATAGAATAGGTTTAATGACAGCACCACCTCCCCGAATAGTTCCACTTATAAGCACAGGCGACAGCGGGTTGGTAGATTCTCTGCCAATTTCTTTGGATAGTAATGTGCCTGTTCCCCTTGTGAGGCCTGTGGACAGGAGTGTTCTCGAGGTCAGCGACGCACCAGCTGTGACGGACCGTGTTTTCAAGGTTTTCAGCTGGAATGTCGCAGGGATAGCGAGAAAGTTGGCCCTCCCAGACTGGAATGCTTTGGTTGACGAGCACGCCATATGCATCTTCCAGGAGACCTGGAGTCTGGAGCCGATACACAGGGTGGGATTCTCCTCCTACTTTGTGCCTGCACAAATCTCAGAATCAGGGAGAGGACGCCCCTCGGGTGGCCTGCTCATATGGGTGGCAGCTTCCCTAGACTGTAGAATAGAGGAGCCTCAGACAGGTTGTCTAGATATTCAAAATATTATTCTAAGAGACTCCAGGGGTCGTACAATATTGAATATTTATAACGTGTACGCCAGGGGGACTAAGGGTGGGAGAAAGTCCACTGTATTATCTCTCTTGGAGAGCCTTCTCAGTACAACTTCACACAAGTTGTGTACCCTGGTCGCGGGAGACATGAACTGTACGTTCGAGCCTTTGGGCTCGGATGTTGCCTTAGACCAGGATGAGGAGGACGCCAAGATAGGGATCCCAGCCCTGGAAATTCCACCCATTAGGAAATGGTCAGAGGTGGCGCTACAGTTATACACCCTGAGTACCGAATTTAATTTAAGGGCAGTGAACGGGAGGACAATTTCAGACAGGGGGGGGCTCATACTTATAACAGACCAGGACATACTTCTAGAATTGACCATATCTTATTAGATATATGTCTGTGGAGCCAGGTGAGGGACATGGTTGTGGTCCCGACGGTCGAAAGCGATCACAATCCACTTTCCTTGACCATGGTCCAGTGGTGGTGTTTTTCTAGGAAGGGTCCCATTAACCCCACATTAGCTCCCCCTGATGAGTCGGTAGTCTCACTTTGTGGAAGGCGCCTAAAATGGGCTAAATTGGTTCTCTCGGAGGAAAGGGTTGGAGAAATATCAACCCTTTTAGATCACGCACTGTTAAACCTGGGGTCACTCTCGGAAGGGGTGGGTAGGGCTTGCGGGGTCTTTGCCTCCCTAACAGAGGCTCTGACAACTGTGTTTACCATCCCCTCGAGTAAGGTAGGGAAGAAAGGAGGTGTAAAGAAAGGTAACTGTTGGTACACACAAATATGTAGGGTACACAAATCCAAACTTGTAGAGGCAGTGAAACGCAAATTCCACCCCGATATATTGGAAGCAAGGAAGGCTTATAATAGATCCCTTAAAATTGCTAAGAAGGAGTGGGAAGAGAAATTTTGGGAGGACCTAGTTGTTGCCAGTAAAAGTAAAGACTCAAGGGGTTTTTGGAACCTTGTAGGCTCCCGGAACAGGCCTGACGAAGCTATGAGACCCTGTAATATCCCCCCACAAAGCTGGGTAAAACACTTTGGGGCTCTATACCTTCCGGCGGATGGGGCACTAAATGTCAGGGTGCTCCCCCCACTAGTATCTGAACCTCACGGTTATAATCTCTTTTCAGCTCTAGAGATCGAAAAGGTAATTGGGTGGGTAGCCCCCCGGAAGGCAGCAGGCCCAGATGGATTACCGGGTGACCTCATGCGGGCATATCCAGTGGCCTGGGGAAGGGTTATTGCAGCAATCCTTAATGATATTATGAAGGGGGGGCCAGTGCCTGATTCCTGGAAAGGGGCGGTGGTGGTCCCAATTTATAAAAAAGGATCCAGAGAAATCCCGGGGAACTACCGGCCCATAAGCCTCATCGACTCCACCCAAAAGATAGCAGGAAAAGCTATCCTTGGTAGGATTCTTCATTGGGTGGAGGAAAATAAAATAATATCAGACTTCCAGGCAGGGTTCCGGGCAGGAACAGGGACGATTGAGCAGGTGTTTAGGCTAGCACTCCTTGGCTGGAAGGTAGTGGAGCTAGGCAAGGGCAGTCTATACTTGGCTTTTATAGATCTGAGGACTGCCTTTGACCTAGTTCCTCGGGAGGAGTTATGGAGGGTACTTTATGGGTTGGGATTGCCTCCTTACATCTTGTCCCTCCTTATTAGCCTTCACGCCCATACCTTTGCTCAGGTTCGCTGGGGGAGAAATTGAGAGTTAACTGAGAAAATCCCAGTGTCTAGAGGTGTGAGACAGGGATGCGTACTAGCGCCCACCCTCTTTTCACTATACGTAAATGGGGTGGTGGAATATCTCCAGCAAGAACCAGCCGACGCTCCTTGTCTAGGGGGAGTGCGGATTCCAACCCTACTTTTTGCAGACGATACGCTCTTGATTTCTAAGACTCCGCAAGGCCTCCAGAAGTTGCTTACCCGTTTCCAGAACTTTTGCGTTTCAAGGGGCTTGGTAATCAATGTGAATAAAACTAAGTTCTTAATTCTAAACCCTCCAAGAAAATTGGGCCGCCCACCCATTCTTAACTCTGTCCCCTTGGAGAAAGTATCCAAATTTGATTATCTTGGAATGAGGATTACGGACAGCATGAACTGGTCACCTCATATTGCCAAGATGGTCTTGAATCATAAGAGAGTAGGAGGTGCCCTTCTGAGGGAATTCCGGGCTTCACCGAGGAGGTCGCTTGCCCCGGCAATTGACATTTATAAGGTTAAGGGAGTAACATCAGCCCTGAATGGGGCAGAGCTGTGGGGGCATTGCTGCCTGGATTCCCTGGCAACAGCTGAGAGCAAGCTTTTGAAATCTTTAATCGCCCTCCCTCTGAGTACCCCAACAGTGCCTGTGCTGTTGGACACAGGTTGTAAGAATATTAAAGATCAAGCCCGACTTCGTCCACTCCTTCTATGGGCACGCATTTGGAGGGGTGAAGAGCTAAAATCATATGCTGAAGGGTTGGCTGAGGTAATGAGCTTGGGGGGTTGGGCCAAGATTAAGTGGTTGAGAGACACCAAAAAGCTTTTGGAGGAACTTGGGCTGGGGGACTGCTGGTCGTCAAGAATGGCACCTCCAAAAGTTGTTCTGAAAAGATTATACTGGAATTGGGTTGCGGAACAGCTAGTTATAAACTCTAGTCATTGCAAAGCTACAGCTGCCTTTTTAACAATAAAAGATGTAGTCGCTTACGAACCTTACCTGGATTTAATTACCCTTGCAGCTGACCGAGCACTGTATTTTAAATTCAGAGTGGGCTCCCTTCCAGTTGGTGCCCTGGTGTCAAAGTGGAAATCAGGCGCCCACACGTCCCCTTTTTGTGCCCGGTGTGTCACTAGGATAGAGTCTTTACCACATATCCTGTTTGAATGTCCTGACTATGCTAAACCCAGGAGATTTTGGCTCAAACCCCTTTGTTGCAATATGGGCACACGTAGTTATCTGGTAGCCCTTCGCATCCTAATGACGGACACTTCCCCTCCCTTCGTTTGTGCTGTAGCAAAATGTTTAAAGCATTTTTGGTTGATTCGTTGCAAGAGATTGTCAATAGCGGTTTAATTCGTTTTTAGCTCATTTATTCTGGCATCACATGTCTTTTTATCTTCTTAAATGTACACTCAATATTGCTTTTTAAAAATGTCTTTTTTCTAGTTTTGTAAATGTTGTACTTGTGTACGCTTTCAAGATATCTTGCATATCGAATAAAAGCTTCAACCACCACCAATAATCAAAACACCCCTGTTTACCTGGCAAAAAACTTGAGCTATCAGGCTCAAGTCGGAACTTAAGAAGCTCTAACACCCTATTATTGAAACCTCCCAAATTCAATACAAAAATAACTTACAATCGTGCTTTCTCTGGTCTTGCTCCAAGAATATAGAACGCTCTTCCTCCAGAGATCAGAACCAACCAATCTACTGCCTCTTTCAAAAAACATGTAAATTGGCTCCTTCTAAATGACCTTCAACATCATTAGCCTGGTTGTTATCGCTATCTACTTGTTTCCAGTCTGGTTACTCTTTTTAAAATGTTATTTCAATTGGGTTTTTTGTTTCTTCTCTGCTGACACCTTCCAGGTCCCACTAGATTGGCTGACTCCCCCTGCCCCCTTTGACCTTGTGTGTCCCCCCCACCCTTGACATTTTGGTTGTTAATTTGTCTCTTTTTATCCATTTTGTTGTTGTACTCATAGTTACGCCACTTTGTACAGCACTCTGATATCATTTTGGGTCTTGTTCCTGCTCCAAAGAAAATTCAAATAAATAAATATGTCTTATTGGACTCCTGAATAAACTGACCTTTTCTCAACATTGCTATACAGGGAAAGCTCTATATGCGGATAAAAAAGTCTTAAGGGTTAGTGGGGTACAGACAAGACTCCAAAGCTTAAAATAGCTGCACAAACTCTGGGACCTCATAGAGAGGGAGACACTGACTGCCTCACACGAGAAAAAGCTGCAAATACTTGACAAAATGTGGTGCCAGTACATACCATTCCTTGCACAAGAATTCAGAGAACTCATATGCTCTAAAAATCTACAAGTGTGGCGGCTCACCATGAATAAGGTCACCACCAACCAACTCTAGGGGAAGCTGACTGTTTCAACACTAACCTTGTCATATGAAGTCTAACGATTCAGACTGCAATAAACTGGTGCCCTAAGCCCTGTGGTGAGGACTTTTCTTTTCACTGAGTACCCATGTTACCCTCTATGCCTCTCTCCCTCGCCAATTCCCTTCACCTGTCCACTTAGCACCCTCCTACTTTACCCCTATTTTACCTCACTTGCCAATGGAGCTAGATGAGTGTATGTGTTACCTGATAAAATTATTGAATAGATTTGAACTATAAAATGGCTGACATTTCTCATAAGGCATAACACACCTCACCTCTACTACCTTACCTAGCATTGAACAAAAAGATACCTGGTGGGTTCACATCCTCACATAGGGCTGAACCACTGCTTATTAAACCCCCGACTTTTAAAAAGGAAAGCACTATGACAGTTTATTTTATAGGTTGTGACACCAGAGTCTGGAACGCTATGACTCCTGGTTTGTGAACAGTGGCAGCTGCAGCAGTACTGAAGTGGGGGTGGCGGGGAATAATAATTACATTTTAAAACTTACTAGAGTACGCGGCAGCTGCCTCGGTCCTCTTCTCCAGCTCTCCTTGAATCCCATTATGCACTTGGGCACAGGATGCGCACTCAGTCCTGCCGCTGCTCTCATGCTATGAGAGCAGCTCCAGGATTGGTCTAAGTGGCGTGGTTCGCCGCTCAGACAGGGCCTAGGAGCCTGTGATGTTTTTCCTACCCGGCAGGGTAACACAGCTGAGTTGGAGAAACCTAACTGCTTATGTCTGTTTCGCCGGCCTAACGGACATGTGCACCAACACTGCACCTACCACTCCACCCTGCTGTGCCAGGCCCCACCCTACACTGCTGGAATCTGATCAGTCAGTCAGCGCTCATTTACTACACTGCTGACTGACTGAACAGTGGGGCAACGCTCCTCGGCCATTACAGAGGAGCCGCCCCCGCTTGTGAACCATTATTTCATTGCTTGTAATTAAGGCCAAACAGAAAGCTCTTCTCTTCCAAAGATATTTTGACTTGGTTCCTCTTAATCCTGCTTCATTCTAAGTTAGCTTCTTCTTGTACTCCTTTGACGGGGCACCTAGAACATCTTTCTTCGGCTTGTTCCATACTCTGGTCCCCTCCTCTTTCACCACTCTCCTGCTGGTCTCTGCCATTTTGACATACTACTCCACCTCTGCTAATTGTCGCATTTACGCTGCATGTGTATCCTTACATCTCAAGATTTTCCCATGCCCCTTGGGTATATACCTTGTGCCCTTATGTTGTTGCTGGAGGATTGTTGCTATTGGGAAGTACTGTGCCATGCTCACTTTATGTATACTTCACCATGCACATTATGTGTAGCTTGTACAACTTGGCAGTCATATGGAACATATTACTTTGCATGTCATGCGTATGCAACCTCTATGTATGTGCAGATCCTGTGTAAACTGATCTAACACCTTAGAGTAATGCCCGTGCTATATAAATTTGCATATTAATTAATGGTTGTTGATTAACCCATCCAACAATCAGAGGCTGGAAGAAGTATACTGTCCTACACTAGCAGAGCTGATGCAGTGCACAAGATTGCCAGAGAGCGTCTACCTCTGCCATACCAAGGAGAGGTACATCACTTTTCTGTGCAGTTCTTGCAACCAGAAGAAAACCGCATGCAGGTGATAAAACTGCAGACATTGTAAAATATTGCAAATTCATATTAACCGGTCACTCATGCAAAATCGGATACTCTGCAATGTGAGTAAAAATTGAGTTTAATGTGAGTCAGCGGTGCCGAAACGATTTTTAGAGTGGGGGTGCTGCCATTAATGTTACATTACCAGTGAAGGCTCCTACGCTAAGGCAGAGGAGCATCATCCCACTGCTTTTTGAAGTGTAAAAAAAGGAAAAATAAAATAATAATAACTCGAGGTTATTATCATTTTAGTTTTCCCCGTTGTGGCATCTTTGTGGGGCGGGTTGCTCTCAGAGCAGGGGGAGGAGTGGTTTGCAATCCCTATGTGAGCATGAGTGCTTGACCGGCCCCTCTAGGGCTGCCCAAAACAGTCATGCCCACATACGATGTTCTCCAAGCAGCTTGCGTGGAGAACATGCCCACCCCTCCAGCCTCTAATTGAGCGCAGTGTCACGGCGCTCAGACCAGTCACAACGCTCCATTGCAGTATTGTCATTGGCGGCAGGGAGCCTTGGAGCCCTGGTGCTTCCTGCTTCCTGTCTCCCCCAACAAGCAGGAAGAGGACGTTGGAGAGGCTGCGGCTGCGGCTGCCCAGCCAGCCGGACGGCCGGGAGGTAAGTGATTTTTACTCATCCACCCCCGCCCCTTCCCCTCACCCCACCTCACTGCTGCTTCCAGGTAGCAGCCGCCACTGTAAATTACTGAAGTCAAAGTGAGTGTAAAAAATCAAAGCATTAGTAAAAAAAATAAGTAGAGCAAATTAGTCACGTCTATTCAGTAGGAGAGTGTTAAAGGTGTGATACATCCAGCTGGTGGTGCATTTTGAAGCGTACTGTCGCAAATATATTACTTTTACAGACAGTACGTTTTCCATTGACATGGCCACAAAATTGACCCAGGTTTGCAGTTTTACTAATTAACCATAGTACACAAACTGTGTGAAAATCGGGCTGCAGCAAATGTTTATGGTTTGCACATCCCAACTATAGTGGCTTGATTTGTTTTGATCCTATCAAAAGTTTTGTTTTCATCACACTTCAAAATTACAAAAACAAGTGCTTCAGTTATCCTTTCCTAACGGCTGATATAGTTTAAAATATCTGTACGGTTCATTATTGCCCATTCACCTTCTGAACTTCATAATTGTTTTTTGGGTAGGCTGCATACAGTACGCCGCCCCCACCCCCCTTTTTCCAGCGCGTAAAACACTTGGCTAAGGACTCTCATTTTGAAGGAGTTGAAAGGTTTACACTTCTTACCATAACAATATGGACGCCCAGCTAATTAGAATGGGGAGATTTGAAAGGGCTGAGAAAGGTGCGCTCGTCTTCCCAGACTTACAGTGCTGGGGTTTCCGTGTTTGCACTTTACCAGTCTGTGATGATTCACCTATTCTTACCCACGCTCAGAGTGCAGTAGTTTCTCTCCTAATGAGGGGGTCCTGTGGACCTTGCGGCCTGATGCGAGTTTAGACACCATTTGCCTCGCTTAATTCCTTCTTCCGGAACCGCAGCGGTTGCTTCCCACTAAAGTCTGCATTTAATACTTTCAGAGAAGCAGAGAATCTGAAATCATATGAACGGCGAAAGGGAAGCTGCCTGGGAATGTCCACGCAGTGGATATTGGGAAACTAATTAACCACAAGAGGTTAGGCCGGGCAGGCTGAGCTTCGATGGTTCTGCGCCTCTCTAAAAGTGGCGGTATTAAACCAGGTTATCTGACTGACTTAATTTTGTTGGCTTGGTTGAATCCTGAAATAAATGCACATTCATTTGGCATTAATAAAACCCACTCAAGCGCGGCTGGGAAGCAGGAGGCCCTCACCTGGGAGGGAAAGGACAACCTCAGAATTCTGAAGAGTTCTCCCTCCCCCTGTCAGAGTGCAATGACTGCCCGCGGCTTTAGCATTTCTGCAGCATTTGACACTCTTCAGAGCGCTCATACACACTCTCTCACACATGCATGCATGCAAACCCACTCTCACCCACAAATACGCACACAACATACAGTTAAAAGCATTTTTTACTTACCTCATCTGCCAAAGGTGGTCTAATTCCTGCTCTTGGTGCTCCATTTAAAAAAAACTAATAGTAAATATTATGCAACTAATCACGACCTGCACAATAAACATGGGGGCCTCAGGGAGAGCAGTGCGCGAGCGGTCTCCCCCTGGGGTCTTTCGCCCAATGGAACAGCCCGAGGACAGCGACGGGCGGGGAGGCAGACGCGTGCTGTGGAATGTTCACAGCGTGCGTCGAGGGAGGTGCGAGGAGGCAGCTGGGAGGCGGAGGTGTCATTTTGTGAGTCCCACCCTCCCATCCCCTTAAATTAAAAAAAAATAATAATAATAAAGAAATAAAAAAAAGAGAATAAATAAACAAATAAATGCAATGTATATATATATATATATATATATTTACTGAAAAAACCATAGGTTTCAGACCTTATATAGTTAGGAATTAGCATTTAAAAAAACCTTTGAAATTCACTGAAAAAACCATAGGTTTCAGGCCTTATATAGTTAGGAATTAGCATTTAAAAAAACCTTTGAAATTCACTAAAAAAAACATAGGTTTCAGAAGTTATATAGTTAGGAATTAGCTTTTACAAAACCTTTGAAATTCACTCAAAAAACTATAAGTTTTAGTGATGTTATAGTTAGCTGGACATTTTACTCATACAAAACCATTGAAATTGCTCCTATATAGTTAGTTGTACTAAGTATATATCGCGCACCCGCAATCCACTGCTGATGATGTCACATATTAGATCATTCATGACATGGTCAGTGACATCACTGATGACATCTCAAATGACATCACTGATGACATCATCCAGTGAATGTGGTTTGCTTCGTTATTTAAATATGCATTATATATATAGCAATTTGCATTGAAGAATGAGTGGATATATAAATAAATATTTGGATGGAGGATTTAGTAGCAGTGTAATTGACTGTTTACTTGACCAATTTATAATGTCTCTGTAAATATAGTGGATAGTAACTAAACTGTGTGAATATCTGTATCACTTTGTCAGTTGTTGTGTAAACTGATTCTACAGTTGGTTACTAGCTATGTGAAGGTCTATATTAGTTATTGATTAGTTAACTGAGTATTTGTATGGGAGTGTGAAAGTGTGTGTGGTTCGGTGGAGGGTGTGTGACTGTCCAAAGATGTGTGAATAGTTTATTCAGTAGATATATGAAGTTAAAACTACATGTTCTAACAGTTTGGGTGAGGGAATCTCTTTATGGGTGTGGTGATGAGCAAATATATTTCTCAAAGGTACAGGTCCAACAAACTAGAAAAATAAAAGGCAGTGTGTGTGTCAGTTGTTGTATATAAATAAGTATACATAAGACACAATGATTGTGTGAGTGACTGTATGTATAACTCTATACTTGTAATAATGATTTTATAATTCACTAAGTATGACTTACTATCTAAATGAATAGAAGAAGTGGTGTTTGTATAAGTGTTTTGCTAAGTAAATATGTAAGTATGATCCATTGTTTGCATAAGTGAGTAGGATGACTTCATATGTGAATAGGATGCGTGCTGTTGTTTAATGTCGATATAGATGTATAAGTATTTTTGATAGTGTTCTATTGTTCATTGACAGCATGTATGAGTGAATCCACAGGTAAGGGATTAGATGTGTGTATACATGTATGAATCACTGAGTGGATTTTTAGATACTTGTATTGCTGTGACAATGGATTTAAATATGATACTCTGTATTTTACAAAGAGTGATGAAAAATTGTAATAGTGTATGAAAAGGTGTATGTGATTGTCACGTGGATGATGTCATCAGTGATGTCATCAGTGATGTCATTTGAGATGTCATCAGTGATGTCACTGACCATGTCATGAATGATCTAATATGTGACATCATCAGCAGTGGATTGCGGGTGCGCGATATATACTTAGTACAACTAACTATATAGGAGCAATTTCAATGGTTTTGTATGAGTAAAATGTCCAGCTAACTATAACACCACTAAAACTTATAGTTTTTTGAGTGAATTTCAAAGGTTTTGTAAAAGCTAATTCCTAACTATATAACTCCTGAAACCTATGGTTTTTTCAGTGAGTTTCAAAGGTTTTTTTAAATGCTAATTCCTAACTATATAAGGCCTGAAACCTATGGTTTTTTCAGTGAATTTCAAAGGTTTTTTTAAATGCTAATTCCTAACTATATAAGGTCTGAAACCTATGGTTTTTTCAGTGAATTTCAAAGGTTTTTTAAATGCTAATTCCTAACTATATAAGGCCTGAAACCTATGGTTTTTTCAGTGAATTTCAAAGGTTTTTTAAATGCTAATTCTATTAGCGGATAACGTTTAAATATATTAATATCCTAGTGGGGCCACCTGAGCAGCCCTAGGGGGTCAGGGTGTTTCTACCCTGCCCCCTTTTTGTGTTCTACACGTTTGTTTTTCTGCTTTCTTGTGCCTAATTCCGAACTATATAAGGCCTGAAACCTATGTTTTTTTCAGTGGATTTGCAAGGTTTTTTAAATGCTAATTCCTAACTATATAAGGCCTGAAACCTATGGTTTTTTCATTGAATTTGCAAGGTTTTTTAAATGCTAATTACTAACTATATAAGACCTGAAACCTATGGTTTTTTAAGTGAATTTGCAAGGTTTTTTTAAATGCTAATTCCTAACTATATAAGGCCTGAAACCTATGGTTTTTTCAGTGAATTTCAAAGGTTTTTTAAATGCTAATTCCTAACTATATAAGGCCTGAAACCTATGTTTTTTTCAGTGAATTTCAAAGTTTTTTTTAATGCTAATTCCTAACTATATAAGACCTGAAAGCCCACCAGGAATCTCCAGTATGCACCAGGGGACTGCATTGCAGAGAGGTGTAATTAAGCCACGGCCATTTAAAAAAAAAAAATTTTTTAGTTCAAATCTGTTTTATTTTGAACACAGCGTTAAGCCTACAACCCCCCTCTCTGCAACGCAGCCCCCGTGCATGTTTGAAGAGGGGGAACTCATTCCCCCTGCATACTGGGGGCCCCTGGGGGCCCCTGGGGGCCAACTAGCCCACCTAGAACCTCCAGTATGCGCCAGGGGGCTGCATTGCAGAGGTGTAATGAGGCTATGCCCCTTGTTACACCTCTCTGCAACGCAGCCGCCTGGCGCGTTTGCAGAGGGGGAACTAATTCCCCTTGCATAATGGGGGTCCCTGGGGGCCAACTAGCCCACCAGGAGCCTCCAGTATGCGCCAGATGGCTGCATTGCATAGAGGTGTAATGAGGCCACACCCTTTTTTACACCTCTCTGCAACGCAGCCCCCGTGCATGTTTGAAGAGGGGGAACTAATTCCCCTTGCATACTGGGTGTCCCTGGCAGCCATCTTGAGCCTTGTTCAAACCAAGGCACAAGAAAGCAGTGAAACAAAGGTGTGAAACTCGCAAAGGGGCCAGAGTAGAAACACCCTGACCCCCTAGGCCTGCTCAGGAGGTCCCACAAGGACCCCCAAGGCAAATTTTTTTTTTTTTAATTCGCGGGGTACAAAAAAACCAATAAAAAAAATATAAAACAACAATAAGAATAAAAAAACAGTTCTTTTCAGAACTACCTCCAATTTATATAAAAATGCTACATTTTAAAAAAACTCTGTCTTTCTTTTTTTCTCCAGGGTATGCGTACCGGTACATGTACCGATACGTGTACCGGGGCGCGCACCCCCTCAAAAAAATAAAAAAATAATAATGAGTGTGTGTGTGAGTGGTGTGTGTGTGGGGGGGGTGGGTGTGGGATGTGTGTGTGGGGGGGTATGTGAGTGGTGTGTGTGTGTGTAGGATGTGTGGGTGTGTGTGTGGGGTGTGTGTGTGGGTGTGTGTGGGGGGGGTGTGTGTGGGTGTGTGTGGGGGTGAGGAATGTGTGTGTGGGTGTGTGTGTGTGTGAGGTGTGTGTGTGGGGTGTGTGTGTGTGTGTGTGTGTGGGGGGGGTGTCAAAATATAAAACAACAATAAGAATAAAAAAACAGTTCTTTTAAGAACTACCTCCAATTTATATAAAAATACTACATTTTTAAAAAACTCAGTCTTTCTTTTTTTGCTCCAGGGTACGCGTACCGGTACGTGTACCGATACGTGTACCGGGGCGCGCACCCCATCAAAAAAATAAAAAAAAATAATGAGTGTGTGTGTGAGTGGTGTGTGTGTGTGGGGCGGTGGGTGTGGGGTGTGTGTGTGTAGGATGTGTGGGTGTGTGTGTGGGGTGTGTGTGTGTGTGTGGGGGGGGTGTGGGTGTGTGTGGGGGTGAGGAATGTGTGTGTGGGTGTGTGTGTGTGTGAGGTGTGTGTGTGGGGTGTGTGTGTGTGTGTGTGTGTGTGTGTGTGTGTGTTTGGGGGGGGGTGTCAGAGGTGTGTGTGTGTGGGGGGCTGAGGTGAGTGGGGGGATGTGTGGGGTGTGTCTGTGAGGTGTGTGTGTGTGTGGGGGGAGTGAGGTGTGTGTGGGTGGGGGTGTGTGGGGTGTGGGGGTGTATGGTGTGTGTGTGGGTGTGGGTGTGTGGGGTGTTTGGGTGTGGTTGGAGGTGTGGGTGTGTGAGGTATGTGTGGGGGGTGTGTGTGGGAGGGGTGGGTGTGGGGTGTGTGTATGTGGGGGTATGTGTGTGGGGTGTGTGTGTGTATGAGTAAAATGTTCAGCTAACTATAACTGGTGTCAAACCTATGGTTTTCTCAGTGTATTTAATAGGTTTTCTAAATGGTAATTCCTAACTATACTGGTGTGAAACCTATGGTTTTTTCAGAGAATTTCATAGGTTTTTTAAATGCTAATTCCTAACTATAACTGTTGTGAAACCTATGGTTTTTTCAGTGAATTTCAAAGGTTTTTTAAATGCTAATTCCTAACTATATAAGGCCTGAAACCTTTGTTTTTTTCAGTGAACTCGCAAGGTTTTTTAAATGCTAATTCTATTAGCGGATAACATTTATATATGTTAATATCCATATGGGACCACCTGAACAGCCCTAGGGGGGTCAGAGTGTTTCTACAAGGCCCCCAAATCTTTTTTTTTTCTTGTAAAAAAATGAGGTACGCGTACCCGTATGCGTACCGGTACGCGTACCGGTACGGTTACCGTAAGCGTACCCCGCGTTTTTCCGAATTTTTTTTTTTTTTTGGGGCCTTGGGGGTCCTTGTGGGACCCCTTGACCAGGCCTAGGGGGTCAGGATGCTTCTACCCTGCCCCCTTTTTGAGTTCTACACGTTTGTTTTTCTGCTTTCCTGTGCCTCAGTCTACCGAGGCACAAGATGGCTGCCAACAGTTTCTGTTTTGGAGTGTTGACAGACATTGGCAGCCAATCAGAATGCAGCTCGTGCACTAGAGGTATGCTTATGGTACGCGCACGTACGCGTACCGCAAGCGTACGGGTAAGCTCACGGGTAAGCTGCTATAGATATATATATTTTTTTGAACCTAAATTACTCAAAATCCACTGGAGCACATATCTTGAGACATAGCAAAGGCACATCGGGCTACCAGTCCCTACAATTTTGCCAAGTTTGGTGAAAATCCATTCAGCCGTTCGAGCTAAAAGTGCGACCGACCGCCCTATTGAAATTAACATTGGGAAAACACGTTTTGGGACCCCCCTTTTATCTCGGCCCCCGCTTGACGAATCCCCCCCAAACTTTCAGGGAAGGACCGGAGCGCTGCGAGGCAAAGTTGCTGAAAAATTCAGGCAGATTCCTCAACCAAAGTTATTCCCAATAGAATGTTGGGATTTCCCTATGGAAATCAATCCTAACTATATATACCTACTGGCTATCGCCAGTAGGTAACATATATATATATATATATATATATATATATATATATATATATATATATATATATATATATATATATATATATATATATATATATATATTACCTACTGGCGGTCGCCAGTAGGTATATATAGTTAGGATTTTTTCCCTATGGGATTTTTGAAAATTCTATGTCTAATGACTTTGGCGTTTGTGGACGGAATTGGCTGAAATTTTCAGGAAAATGGCACATTTTGTTTCTGGGCAGCCCTTGAAAATTTGGGGGGGGTTCGTCAAGGGGGGGACGAGAAAAAAGGGGGGTCCCAAAACGTGTTTTTAACATTGAGTTTTCCATAGGGCGGTTGGCCTCACTTTTAGCCCGAAGGGCTGAATGGATTTGCACGAAACTTGGCAAAATTGTAGGGACTGGTAGCCCGATGTGCCTTTTGTAGGTCTCAATATATGTGCTTCAGTGGATTTTGAGAAATTAACGTTCAAAAAAAGATATATATCTGTAACAGCGGACCGGGCAGCGCTCCAGTTCGCGTACTTTTCGCGCAACGGAGCTTTGTGAAGCGAAGCTGATTGGTTCTCCGGCGTCTGTAAACATTCCAAACAGTCCGTAGCGGCCGCCATCTTGTCTCTCGGTAGGATCGAGAGACAAGAGGACGCCAAAGCGAAGGGGCAAATGACCATAAGGGGGCATAGTAGATTCTCGCTGACCCCCTAGGTTTGATGTGGAGGTTTTAAAAGGGCCCCGCGGGGCAAAAAAAATAAATAATAATAATAATCGAACGGCTGAATGGATTTGCACGAAACTTGGCAAAATTGTAGGGACTGGTAGCCCGATGTGCCTTTGCTAGGTCTCAATATATGTGCTCCAGTGGATTTTGAGAAATTAACGTTCAAAAAAAGATATATATCTGTAACAGCGCTCCGCTTCGGAGCTTTGCGAAGCTGATTGGTTCTTCGGCGTCTGTAAACATTCCAAACAGTCCGTAGCGGCCGCCATCTTGTCTCTCGGTAGGATCGAGAGACAAGAGGAGGCCAAAGCGAAGGGGCAAATGACCATAAGGGGGCATAGTAGATCGTCCCTGACCCCCTAGGTTTGATGTGGAGGCTTTAAAAGGGTCTCGCAGGGCAAAAAAAATATATATCGTTTTTTTAGTTTTTTTGCGTGGAGTGCGCCCGGTTCGCGAACCGGGAAGCCTTCTGGGGAGCGTACTTTCTTGAAAATTAGTGAAAAAAGTTAGAGTAAAATAATAATTGTGAGTGATCAGATGTAGGGTAGCTCTGAGAAGAGCTTTTGGGTTTATGGTACATTTAGGTACTTATAAGTAGGTACCAATGCACAGTCTTAAATTCAGAGTGAAAATTCTGTTGCCCTCATCTGAGAAGTGAACTCCATCTCCTCTGTAGATATCTTGCATGTAGTAACGCAAGTTATTGTTGTACAGGGAGCCCATTCCATGGTCTCTCATGTAAGCTGAAACAGATTTGTTTACATGCTTCCTCGATTTCTCAATTTGTGGACAAAATTGGTTCGACCACCTCCATTTTTGTCTTTGGCATATATTTGAATATACCAAGGCAGTCTGAGGAAAAAGTGCCATCAATTGCTCAAAGGTGTCCTTTAAAAGCATTTCCAGACCTACCCCAGTCAAAGTGCCCAAATCATTACCTCCACAGTGCACAATTTTCAGGTTTTGTCAAATGCATAAAGGTTTTCACCAATGGTATCAATTGGTGACATTTTAATCCTCTGTTGCCAAACCACTTAATTTCCACATCTTGTAAATTGAGGTTAGGTAAATTCCTGTTTTCAGCGTACCTCTGAGCCCAATAGATGTAACTATGTCCAACAATCCAGACAGAAAACATGGCGAGAGAAGGTTCTCCTGCAGTCAGATGAAGTGTGGCAATGAAATGGCAGTTGAAAAAATGAGAGTGTAAAATGAAAAAAACTGAGGAGTTTCTGTGTTAATGAAGCAGTAAGAGTGATTGGTGGATTTTGATTGCTGAAAACAGAAAGTTAGGGTGCATGGATGAGTTCGTTGAAAGATGTATTTTGAGTGGCGAAGAAAAAATCATTAAATGAAAGATTGCACTGGATATGCAGGTGCACTGAGAGTTCAGAGTTCAATTGCAACATTGTTGTGTGAACTTGGAAACACCAGAGGTCTTGCAAGAGGTGCTTGCTATGCAGAAAAAGCAGAGAGGGGGCAGAGGGGGGAAGGGTTTTGATTTGAAAAAAAGTGAGGGAAGAGTTTTGATTGGGTGACATGAGAGATATGTGTGAAGAATTACAGCATTTCTGTGCTTTTGATAGCTGCAGACTCTGGAGTGCATACCTTTTGCTCTGCTGAAGACAAATTGGTGTGTTTCTGAGACTGTTTTGAAACTCAAAGTATTTGCTAAGGTGAGAAAAGATTTCTTTAATTTAGATAGAAAATAGTGTGCTTTAAGGAGAAAATTATGAAGAAAGTTGTGTTTTTCAAATGTTGCTTTGTCTCGAGTGTTTTACAAATAGATTTTGTTTCTTTGAGAAATTGTAATTGGAGAAAATGTGAAGTATTAGTACTGACAGGGTTTTTATGTGCATAGGAGCTGTGGAGTGTTTTCAAATTATGCCTTGTAAATCGTTTTTGAGAAAAAGCAATGGTTTCAATATTGATGACAAGGACATAATGGTGTCTGCTTCTTTATAAGGTAATTGAGAGTGTCTGATGTTATTTTTCCCATTTCAATGTAAGAAGTTTGTCTGTGGAGCAAATTGCTTGTAAATATGCTCCCACCTGTGCATGGCAAATTTAGATTTTGAATGTTTGCGTTACATAGGCATGTTAAAGGTGACTGAAACATGCTGCAAAGGCAATCAAAAAACGCTTTTATGTGTCTTAAGGACATTTTAAGTCATTTCCCCATGTGCAGTGTTTTCAAATTATGAGTTGAAAATCGTTTTTGAGGTAAAGGAATGTTTTCAAAATTTATGTGCGCCATATGCCCCCAAATTTCTTTTTCAGGGGTGCAGCAGGGTGTTCTTGAGACACCCCTGCACCCTCGGTAAAATTCGTAATTTGCGATGAGGTAATTGCTAATCGCAAATTGCTCCTTCATTCCTATGGGCCTCCTGCTGCATGGAAATGAATGGGTAATTTGTAATTAGCAAATAGCTCATCGCAAACTAGGAATGGTAAAGAATCGCTATTTATTCCTTAAAGTTCGCTATTTAGGAAATGCAAAAAACTTTAATGATACATATGGCGGTTCATCTCTAACAAGATAAGAAGCATAGGGATAGATTTATGATGACTGGCGCATCACCAGGGATGTGTTAGTCATTCTGTGCCGCTGTTCCGTCACCTGTGGTGTGCTGCATTTACAATGCGGCGCATCATGGGGCAAAAACAGCACAGATGCGTGACGTATCTGTGCCGTAAAGGTGGCGCATTGCTGGAGTTGTATCGCAAGTGTGATGAAGCTCCAGCAAGGCTCAGGGGTGCCCCTGTCGCAGGGTTTCTGTTCTCACACAGAACTGTGGACAGAGGATTGGAACCTCGGCGAATTAGGGTGCCCCAAAACTCACCTTAGTAATCAAAAACCCCTTAGCAAGCTAGGTACAGTGTCACATTGGATATAACAAACTCTCAATGTTTAGACAATCCAGAATATGAACTTATAGTACCTCAGGATACGTGGAACTCATGAACAGTCGGTCGTTATATATTTCTTAGAAACCAGAACATGGAGTTAAGAAGAACACATGTGTATTTGAAATGTTTATTTACTAATGCCGTCTTCTCAGGCGTAGTATCTTAGATAATACAAGTACACATATTATCAGTAGCAAAATTACCAGCATAGTTACTAGTACATAAAAAGCGAATGGTGACAGTATGTTAACATGCTGTAAATGAATAGGAGTTAGCAACACTTATAACCAGCCGCGGGCCGTGGAGGGAGTTACGGTGGGGCAGGGAGGCGGGGAGGGGGAGGGGCAGGGTGGAGAGGGCTCCCCCCTGCCCCTCCCCCTCCCCGCCTCCCTGCCTCACCGTAACTCCCTCCACGGCCCGCGGCTGCTTATATCTGACCCTCCCTAATACACATATTATATTATTTGCTAAGAAGGTCTCTTTGTGTTGGTTTAGGGCGTGCCCATACTTTAGTGTCTTAGATTTGAAGGAATCACATCAGCATACACCAGCTCTCTCTTCATGTGAACCGCATCAAGTGTTGTGTATGTGTGTTCGGCAAAGCAATATAAAACCCGCCTCATGCCCAGAATTGGCAGAAGCTGCACTTATGTTATGAGTATGAAGTCGTGGAGATCAGACCTCATAACAATTCTGTATCGTGTTGTTCTTGAAACTTCAGCACTCGCTGTACAGATATAGTTTAACAAGCAAAGCAGATAGTAGAGCAATAACATATTATTCTCATGTAAACCACGATGAACTACTAGGTTGAAAGCTAAAGCAACAACTAAGTGTCGTGTGCAGAAGTTGCAAAAAAGGAAAAATGGCGTTTAAACCGGTAATGAGCCCATGCTAACTTAACACGGTGTAAAGATATCCAGGATCTAGATGACACCTCCCCATGATCCGGAAACGAACTGAATAAGATAATAGAAGTGGCATCTCATGAGAGCAGATTGCAACTTTATATGTGGACGGTCCGCAAGGTAAAACATTAAAAACTAGGAAAATTTAATGCTAAAGAAAAATAAAACAGCCAACTACTTTATCGAGGCTTAAGCCAATAGGCAAGCTAAATAATAAAAACTTGACAAATAAGTCAATGAATTGTCAATGATATGCTAGTACTCAGCATATCAAACATAAAAAAGGTCTATGACATAACTGTGTATGCAAAATAAGCTGCAACAGCCTCCAATAGGAAGTCACCGCCTTCATCCGAAAAGAGTTCAGCCATCCAATTTAAAAGCGGAAAAGAACATACGTGCTCTCCCAGCACCGGATCCTCTATCACCATCAGAGGACAGCTCGGTGGGTTTTCAAGAAAGCTCTGTTCCAAGAAAGACTGTGTTGCCGCCAGTAAATTCCAGGGACCATTTAGTCCATGCATCAATGCCACAGCCATAATCCTTTCGCCAGGACAAACCAACTCGTGAGTAATGATAGGAGTCATCAGCTGATTAAAGTCGACGTCAGGAGAAACCGGTCCGCAGAGACACAAATCAATGGCCCAATCGAAATCACAGGTCAGGCAGTGAAATACAGGCTGGACACAGGTGAAGTAGGAGAATCGAAAAGATAATCCATATGCCGTGCTTAATATCGCCAACGGCATTGTGCCATAATATTCAAGCATGCGATTGCGGAACAGCGTCAGCAGCTGCAGGGCGAGAGCTTGCACAGGAGGGACATCCATATTTAAAAATGTAAAAAAGCACAAGAGCGTCCGCTGGTAATGCAAGTAAAAATGGGAATCCACCAAGCACAGTGGAAAAAATAGAATGAAAGAAAGCAGGGATGACTCCAAAGATTTTCTCAAATGAAGTCACGAGACCACTGGTAACAACTTTAAAAAAGTGCGCCAGGCCCTTTGTGGAGGACGCGTTAAAGATAGTCCGAACCATCTTGCTGAAATGGAAAGGCAAATCTGTATTTAAAAGGGTCTGCACCTCTGTACGGGTGTTCGCTATGTGAAGCACGAAAGTTTCACGGGCCGAACTCAAGGCCACCTCTCTCTGAGACAAAAGAGCTCTTATTCTTGCCATGCCGTTGAAATCTGCTCCCAAGGTTGGTATTTGTGGCCAGATTGAAAACTCCCTATGTTCATGTGTGGGAGGAAATAGAACATTTCTGCAGCAAATAACCCGTTCACTTACTGTTACGATAAAAGGAATACTTTTAATTAACCCAGAACAATCTTCATTATTGAGCATCAAATAACTACCATTTTCCAACAACTTGAACGTGGGGATGATAGCAGGAACTGGCGTGCCTTGCAACACGCAAGCCATATTTGGTCGGTGTTTGTTGCATGAACCGTGTAACTGTATGTGCCTACACATTAGTGAATGATCTGGCGTCTCAGTGCATTCCTCTCCATTCAGATAAACTTCTTGATCATCTTTGAAACATCTGTATGTGTATGGAAGCGACCAGACCTCATGAAGAAAACCACTACCTAAAGGTGCATAACGACCTATTGGTATATATTTCATACAATTTGAAAACTTATATAAAGCAAAAGGCAGCGGTATTAAACCGTGGATAAGGCACGTTGCCAAAGCAGCCAACCTTTTGGATTTATACTGGAAATGTTAAAGGAAGAATTATGGAGTAGGGCCTGTAAATCTTTAATGGACAACCGAGTAAAATTACTCCAACCATCATATTCCTCTAACTCCGGGATAGTAGGGGTGTTTAATTTTTTAGAAGTAGCCAATCCAAAGCATTTGGTCTGGGAAATTGTTTCATTCACAAACAACATATGATTTGGGATGAGATATGCACGGTGCAAAGCCTCAGTGCCTTTTACCTGCCAGGTTCGTGAACCCCAAACTGATGTAGATCCTGGATATCTTTACACTGTGTTAAGTTAGCATGGGCTCATTACTGGTTTAAACGCCATTTTTCCTTTTTTGCAACTTCTGCACACAACACTTAGTTGTTGCTTTAGCTTTCAGCCTACCTGCGTCAAGATCTATGCCTGCTTCAAGCAGGCGCAGGGTTTTGATGCAGCTTTGTCCTATCTGATTGTAAATGCGGCAGACTGTGGGTGGTAGAGCAGCGGTGCACGTTAACTGGTGCATCTCTGGGGATGTGCTAGTTAATATAAATCTGCCCCTTTCCATACATACTGAGCATGTCATGAATGATGTAATATGTGACATCATCAGCAGTGGATTACGGGTAATAGTATCTTTAGTTTACTCCCTTATAGCTGTCTTTCTTTTAACATAACTGTCTGTTTCCTTCCCTTATACTTACTGTTTTTTTGGTTCGCTTCCGGTTCGCGTACCGGCGAGCGAACTGGGAAGCGAACTAAGAGAAATAGAGGTTGGCACAGTTCCAAATATTGTACCAATTTTTTAATACCGGGGAGGTAGTTCTGAAAAGAACTTTTTTTTATTGTTTTTGTTGTTTTATATTTTTTTTATTATTTTTCTGAACATTTTTTTACTTTTTTTGAATTTTTATGAACAGTTTTATATTTTTTTTGTTTTTTTTTTGGAGGGGGCAACGAAAACGATTCATTGTAAAGGGCTCAACAGGAGCAACAAAAAAAAAAAAGAATTTATTGTTTGGGGCGTTTCGGACAAACATGAGCATGATTGTCAATAGCTCTGTTGATCAGAGTGATGCTACTTTCTCCGTAGCAAATGAATCCACTGCAATGTACGCAGACTTGTTTTACTTCACGAAATCTCGTTTGTATATTTGGCATCATCTCCCTGCCCTCTGGTCCCGTTACTTCCGGTACAACAGATCTTCTGGCCATAATAGGGAGATTATCTAGGTCGTTACGAAACTGTGCAGCACTGTAGTTGTTAGGATGCCACCTAGTCATATGGCGATGCATTGTGTAGTTTCCGAAACTGTATTTTTTGTCGGTCCCTCTGGACAGTCTATCTTGACATATAAGGCAAGTTACGTATCTTGCATTTACTTTTTTCTAACCTTTGGGAATTTTAAAAAATTGCCAAATGAAGTTTTCTTTCCGGTGAGACGTCCTGGGCTCCTCAGGCAAAAAGTGCCTCTCTTCGTGCTCTTCGTCCTGTTCCTCTTCTTCCTCTTCTTGCTGAATTATAACTTCAGCAGGTGGTCCACTCTTCCTTGGATGTGGTGGAGGTGGTGGGGAAGCACCAGCTGAAGCTACTAAAGAAGCCATTGCTCACTGGTAACAAAGGGTCTTTCTCTCACAATGATGAAAGTCAGAGTGAGGAAAGAAGGAGGGATTTTCATCATTTGGGAAAAACAATAGTTCTCAACCAATAAAAAGTGTTCATTTTAGATTATATGACCTAGTCTTACATCATTAGGAAACCAAAAGTGAAATGAACCAATGAAAAGTGTTATTACCAAGTCACATGACCTGCTGTGTTTACGTTACGCGCTTTGCAGGGCCTCCCGGTTTGCTTCCAGAAACCTGCGCTTTGCGCCTCGCTTCGCGTACCAGTTCGCTAACGTAGCACGTCATATGACGTATCACGCGACAACGCGAAACGTCATGTGGACGGGAGGCGTCACGATGTTGTTTTCTAACGCAGCAGTTGCGGTAAAGAAACGTTTACCGGCTCGCGGTCTATTTCGCGGCATCAAGGTCAGCTAACGGGAAGTTTCCCGATTCGCGAAGCGGGAACGAAGAAAAAAAAATATGACTTTTTTTTTTATTAATAAACATATAAAATATATTTTTGGATTTAAAGAAGAATACATTTTACAGCTACAGATATTAGCTGTTAAAAAACCAATGAAATTCACTGAAAAAACCATAGGTTATAGACCATATATAGTTAGGAATTAGCATTTAGAAAACCTTATTTTACTCACACAAAACCATTGAAATTCCATATATAGTTAGTTGCACTAACTATATATCGCGCACCCGCAATCCACTGCTGATGATGTCACATATTACATCATTCATGACATGGTCAGTGACATCACTGATGACATCACTGATGACATCTCAAATGACATCACTGATGATATCTCATTTGACATCAATGGTCACATCAATGATGATATCATTAATGTGACAATACAATGCATCTCCTCACACTTTAATATAACCTCTGTTACACCCAGTGTTAAATACAGAGTATAATTTTTGAAACCATTGACACACCAATACTAGTTACTACATACGCACTCACTGATTCCTACGTCTACACACACATTCACTCATTCACCCATACAATCATTCATACATACAATCACTCATCTTTACAACACTATCATATGCACTCATACACCTATACAGACACTCACACTCTGCCACTCATCCATGGAGTTACTCACACACCTAGTCAGTCCTGTAAAGAATCAATCACACTTCCATTTTCTAATCTACACAGTTAAACATAGAGTACCTTACATTTTCAAACATATACTAACACATACTTACTCTCTTATAGAATCACTGATACAAGTACACATTGATCTGCACAGAGTCACACACCTCCCAGCCAGCCATACACACACTCAGTCTCCCATACAAATACTTGTGCAACCAATCAATAACCCATATAGCTACTTATATAGCTACTGATCAACACATGCAGCAGCTTGCACAACAACAGACATACTGATGCACACTTTCAGACAGTTTAGTCACTAACCCGTGCATTTAGTAAGACGCATTTAATCACTCACTCATACAGTCAATCACGCACCTACTAAAACCTTCATTCAGACACTTATACATCCACTCATTCTTCAATATGTAAAACATATTTAAACTTTACAGAAACACATAATCACTGGATGTTGTCATCAGTGATGTCATTTGAGATGTCATCAGTGATGTCATCAGTGATGTCATCAGTGATGTCACTGACCATGTCATGAATGATGTAATATGTGACATCATCAGCAGTGGATTGCGGGTGCGCGATATATAGTTAGTGCAACTAACTATATATGGAATTTCAATGGTTTTGTGTGAGTAAAATAAGGTTTTCTAAATGCTAATTCCTAACTATATATGGTCTATAACCTATGGTTTTTTCAGTGAATATATATATATATATATATATATATATATATATATATATATATATATATATATATAATTTTTTGTGTGTTGCATATATATTGTCACTTTTAGATAGGTAGCTCCCAGGCTTAAGAGAAGTTCTGGCGTTGGTTTGGGGTGGGTAAGTCTGGAGCGGGCTTGCCCACCTCCGATTTAAGAAAAAAGAAAGGTGAAAGGAGTAAAGGTAACAAATGAAGAGTAATGAAAACACAAGGTTTTGAAAGAATGTGATAACATAATATTTGAGGGTTTCGGTCTGAAAATGCTAATATTTTATACCCAGGAAAATGGTAAAGGGTTTGGCTTGTTTGACTAAATTGTTGATCTTATAAACTCAATTGCCTGAATTTGGAGGTACCTGATCTAAAATAAAGGTGGCCTTTTCTGGTATTGAAGGAACATATGTCCGAGTCTCGTCTTTTTGGGCGAATGGGCAGATGATCAAGAGCCCCCCGTGTTTTGGTAGTGATTGCCTCACCTCTGAGATGAGGGGTTTCAAAGACAGTTCCAGAGGTTGCAAAGGGTAAGTAGGGGTCAAAATTGTGACCCTTGGCACCCCCTATATGATTTCTAAGAGAAACACCATGTTAGGCCTGTCATCCTCGTTTAGCTTCATGCCTCCTCTTTTCAAAACTTCGTTTTTTTGTTGACATTGGGACTCTCTGCACTTTACCACTGCCAACCAGTGCCAAAGTGATTCTGCTCTACCTCTAAAACATGGTACAATTGGATTACACCTGATTGCCTTATTTAATTTTCAGAAATGTCCCTAGTATATCGTACTCCATGTACCCAGGCCTGTAAATCAAATGCTACCAGTGAGCCTGCATCACTCATTGTGCCACCCAATTAAACAGCACTTTACCCAAAGGCCTGCCACTGCAGCCTGAATTGCAGTTTTAAAATTGCCAATTCGACCTAGCAAATAAAACTTTTGTCAGGCCTAAACTTGCCTTTTTAAGACACATAAGTCATCCCTAAGGATGACCTAGAACACTCTAAACAGCCCACAGGACATGGTCAGGCCAGGATAGGAGGGCCGAGCTCATCCCTGCCCACTTACATTTCAAAAGGCTTCCTCCAGCACACTTACTAGGAACTTGACACCAGCCTTTTGTCACCATTAGACCTCTTGGAGCCTGGGCAGGGGGAGAAAGGAAATTTCCAGAACCAGATGTAGGAAGGCCCAGACGTTTCTCCCTCTTCAGAGGCTGGCACGAGGTATGAATATTTGAACCTCAGACTAATTCGACATTTCACACTCTGCGGAGGACACTCAGAAGGACTGCCTTGCATTTCAAAGGACTGTCCTACTGCTTGAAGCCTGCCTTGTAACCTTACAGGACTGCCTTGCTGCTTGAGGCCTGCCTTTTAACTTTACAGGACTGCCTTGACTCTTGACCTGCCTTGCTGCTTGAACCCATGACAACCAGAGTGACTACAAGGGCTAGTTGGCTGGTCTCCGGTCCTAAGGTACAGGAACACAGCAAGCTCCAACAACCTTGAACCCACACTTGGACCATGCCTGAATTGAGTCCTGCCCTCCAAGTGGTGCCCAACCTGGACCCTTGGAAATGGTGCTAAAGGTGCCCAAACAGCCATAACCTCTAATTTTGAAAAGTTTCCACCAAAAATTGCCATGAGAACCGACAGGAGACCAGGATCTACCTGCTCACCAATCTGCCCAAGTTGCATCACAGGTTGGTCTGACTTTGCAGTAGCTCCCACAACATTCTTCTCTGCAGCAGCAAATTCTGTTCAGCAGCACTTCTGGAAGGGGTATCCGGCCTCGTGGAGCCCTTGTCGGCTACAGCCTACAGCTTTGTTCTGCTTGAGATTTTCAACTTCCTTAAAAGTGACAATGTCCGAACATAATTCTTCACCGCAACTTCATCCAGCGGCTTCCCAACAACGTCTCCTCCTTAGACACTACCGCTGCCTTCCACTAGTAAATTTTACTTTCTCATCAACTTTTTCTTCAAATTTCTTCTTCTAAGTCTGAAGCTTAATCGAAACAAGGCCCAATATACTCTGCGTATCAGAGCAGAGTATTATTGTGGTCAGTGATAACTTTTGATTTTGCACTGGTCTTGCGTGACTATATACCCATGGCTGTCGCTTTTGATCTTTTGAGTGCTCGTTTTTACCTAAAACACTAAGTTATTGTTTTTGCTCTGGTGTCAAATTATCTTTCTCTATTTTCCATAATTGGTGTGGGATTTTTCTTGTGCTGAGTTTTCGCTTTATTACTGCTTGTGTGCTGCATAAATGCGGTGAAGATTTGAGTGCATTATATGGTATGACCATGTGGCGTTACCAAGTAGTGCACTCTCAAAAACTGTCTTGGGTCCAGTCAGGCTCATTTGTAAAATCTTACGCTCAATCCTGCAAAGCTATGGCTTTGAGCAGAAAGGCTTAAACAAAGGAACGTGGGTAAAGCTTTTAACAGTACCAAACAATGATATAAGAACTCCGTATAGCACAAAAGAAATCGAACACCAATTTATAAAAATAGATTATATTTTTATCAACTTTTAGAGACCAAGATGAGCAAAGTTCACCAGATGGTTCCAAAGATACACATTTTTAAAGAAAACATCAATCACGGTTTAACCGCAAACTAGCCCTGGCAACCATAAAGTTTGTAAACTGTTCAAAAGTTTGTAACTGTTGTGTTTGACTACTCTGGCCCAACTTGGGTGACCATATCAGACTAGGGAGTCAATAAGGAGTATTTAGAACAGTTATTTGGCCACCAAAGAATCTTCTAGTCCAGTTCCAAACTTTATCGCATGATCACCATAGACTTCAATGGAGTGGTCTGATGCTGCTGATCCAAGAGATGTAAGATGCTCAAGGATGCTCTGGGTGCTGTGCGGTCGATAGGGGTGCCTTTGTGTTTGTTCCTTGGTCCACAGTTCAAGTGGGGTGACTGGCCACAGCGGTAAGGGCTCCTTGAAGTCCTCTTTGAGACAGTAGAAGGCCAGCTGCGGCTGGGCTACCGGTCTCCGTCACAGCGGTCTCAGCCATATCCCTTGGTGGAGGCTGGTATCCCTCTTGGGCGAAGGTCTGGACCCTGATGACACTCCCGGGTCCTAACTTTTGGCTTTCAAGGATCAGTCTCTAGGGGCGCCCAGCAGCAGTCAGCAACAATTCTTCTGGAGTGGCTACTGACTTGCCAGAGTGGGCTTTTTCAGGTTTGATGGCCCAGGGACTGGTTCTAGGGGGTCAGTTGACTGACCATTGAAGTCACTTCTGTGGTCTGGGGCTTGGAAGCGACTTTTTTCCAAAGCCAGGATCCACAAGCACAGTCCTCTCCTTGCTAGCCCATGGTGTGGCAGGTGCAGTCCACAAGATGGTGCAGCCTCTCTCGCCAAGTCCAGGGGTCAGCAGGGCAGTCCTTCTTCGGTAATTTTTCCAGTTCCTGTGTTATCTGAGGTTTGAGGTTCCAGGGGTGCTATATTTATGCCCAGGAAGTGCCCTGGGGGATGATGCAGTCACTAGCCAATGGGCTACCAGGTCCCCTCCCTCTTTGTGACTATTTACCAGCTATGTGTGGCATCAAGTAATCCAAGAGTGCACTATTCTGTCCACTCTAAAGATGCTTGAACCCATACTCGGATGTTAAGAGATTGGTGGCCCACCCTAGAGGTGTGGCTACCAATGGGCTCAACCCCCACAGGAAAACCGGCTTGGGCACTGGTTTCCCCTCTCTGTCCTCACCACCAGCCTGTTTACCTGAAAAAAAGGGCAGCCTCTCAGGAGTTTGATTGCCATTTGCCCGCCAAAGGTGGTTTCGCCTTTGAAGTTCGCTGTTAGAAATGGGGGGTCTTTAGTTGGCAGAGGTAGATACCTTTGTCCAAGTAGGGAACCTTCTTCCTAGTCAGGGTAAGGGGAATACGCTTCTAAAATAACCCCTGCTCACCCCCTTGGTAGCTTGGCATGAGCAAACAGGCTTATCTCAGAGGCAGTTTGTAAAGCATTTGTGAACACTTACAGTAATACAGTGAAAACACTACAAATTGACACCCCACCTGTTTAGAAAAATAAGTAATCTTTATCTAAACCAAAGCAAGACCAAAAGGACAAAAATCCACAATACAGTACTAAAAATATGATTCTTAAAAGGTAGAAACAGTTCTGTTCCTTGAAAATGTGGGATGCAACACTTTTACACAAAGTACCTGGGATGGGTTGAAAAGGCAGGCAAAAAGGGTCACAGGAAAGGTGATCTATCGGTTCCTTACACTCAGGGAAGGTGATGCATTGGTTCCTTGCTCCAGTGAAGGTGATGCATTGGTTCCATGCTGCTGCACAGGGGATGTGATGCATCAGCTCCGTACCGGAGAGGAGCTGATGCATCAGTTTCTTACTGCGTGGGGAGGTAATGTGTCGGTTTCTTACTGCATCCCCCAACGATGCGACAGACTTGATGCTTCAATGCGGTGCATGACCTTCCAGTATGATGCGATGAATGAAGACAGGAGATGCGCCGCGATGATTTCAGCCGCGTCCCCTCGATGCGTAGATTCTTCCCCAACAGGGCCTGCATCAGAATCAGTGCAGTGATCTCGGAGATTGGTGCACAGGATTCATCACATGGCAGACACTTCAGCCACGAGCAGGCGCTGCATTGATTCTCTGCCAGCGGCGATGCAGCGGAAAATTCTTCTCGCACCTCTGCGATGCGTTAGAAACAGGTGATGCGTCAATTTTCAGAGTTCTTGCAGTTTCCAGTCACACAAAAAACCTCCAGAGGTCTAGAACACTGGCAGGCACCTCTCAGAATGTGGGAACTCCCAGCAAAGGAGAACAGGTGGACTGTGGGTGAAGTATTTGTGTCCCTGAGACTTCAGAACAGGAGGCAAGCTTTATTTCATGCCCTTGGAGATCTTCCTCAAGCAGGGCACAGAGCACACAGCAAAGTCATTTTCCTTTCCTTGGCAGAAAGTAGCAACCGCAGGCCAACCCCAAACAGCAAACAGCACAGGGGCAGTATTCCTCCTCAGTTTCTCCAGCTCTTCTCCTTGGCAAAGTTTCCTTTTGATTTCCAAAAGTAATCTAAAAGACTGGGGTCTGGGCCTCTCTTTTTATAATACAAGATCCTTTGTTTTCTGGGGAAGAGAAGATCGTTGCCCAACCAAAACCAGTTCTGTCCCCTCTGGTGCAGCTTCCTGGCAAGAGGTGGAGACCGCATTATCAAAGGCAGAACAAGCCAATTCAGGTGTGAAAGAAATCTCTCCCCCTACTCTGAATGCAGCCCAGGTCTATTCAGCCCAGCCCTGACTCGCCCAGGAAAGGCAGGACACACCTCAACCCACCCAAGTGGCTGTCTGAACAGAATGCACATCTCCAGCCCCTGTCACTCCAAAGCCAGACAGTCAATACACAACCTAGCAGAGGCACACTGGATGGGTAGGCAAGAAAATTCCTACTTTTCAAACCCATAATGTAAAAATCACCCTCAGTAAAAGATGCATCTTAACATTCTGAGTTTAGGCATATCAAACTGTATTTTCCTATCTTGTTCCAATAGGCAGTAGTACTTGTAAGATGTTATGAGCCAACTTCCCATCCTATCCTATGAGACAGATAGCCTTGCAATAGTGAAACATGAAATTGCCAGTATTTCACTATCAGGACATGCCACATTTCTCAGAGCATGCTCTACCTTTTACAGACACTGCACCCTGCCCACAGGAGTACATTGGGCCTACCTCAAGGGTGACTCACATGTAAGAAAAGGGAAGGTTAGGGCCTGGAAAGTGGGTGCACTTGCAGGGTCGACATGGCAGCACTAGACTGCAAACAGGCACTGCAATGGCAGGCCTGAGACCTTGTTTCAAGGCGGTTTGTGTAAATGTAAAATTGATATGTAAATTGATACTTGTGTAGCGCACTACTCACCCGCAAGGGTCTCAAGGCGCTTGTACGAATACCGCTGTGGAACCCATCCTGGCTTTCCCTCTGAGGTGTCCACTCCTGGGCACCCCCAAGATGGAGGCCAGGCATCCTTAGCATTGTGGGGGCCGTTGTGGAGATTAAGCAAGCTATTGCCCAGAGTTGCAGAGTGGGACTCCATGATTGGAATAGGCACCGAGGCGAGAATTATCAGGTCCGTGGAATTTTGAGCCCAAGACCCGCCAAGACGGGGAACTGAACCCTGGTCCCGGGCTAGACCTCTGCATCAGGGTCTGCCACTCTAACCATTGAGCCACACTTCCACCCGTTGTGTAGGTGGCACAATCAGTGCTGCCAGCCTGCTAGCAGCATTTAGTTTACAGGCCCTGGGCACACACAGTGCACTGTATTAGGGACTTAACAGTAACCAAATAAACCAATTATGGAAATACCAATCTATAATAACAATTTACAAAGGGAGCACTTGCATTTTGGCACTGATCAGCAGTGGCAAAGTGCCCAAAGCATCTAGACCAGCAAAACGAAATCCATCACACAGTAAAAATAAAGGTGGCAAAAGAAAAAATGCAGGGGAACCCCACACCAAATCTTCCAGGTCTAACACATGTCCTTTCCAGCTGAAATGTTGGGAGAACTACACATCCCCTTGGGAGTTCTCTTCACTAAGGCTGAAAAATCTGGACAGACCATCAGCATTGGTGTGTTCTGTACCAGGGCAGTGTTCCACTTTGAAGTCCATCCCCTGTAGGGAAATGGACCAACTTAACAACTTTGGATTCTCACCCCTCATCTGTATCAACCATCTGAAGGGCCTGTGGTCGGTCGGAACCCGGAAGTGAGTCCCAAACAAGTAGGGCCTCAGCTTCTTCAGTGCCCAGACCACAGCAAATGCCTCATTCTCAATTGCACTCCACCTCTGTACCCGTGGAAGTAACCTCCTACTAATAAAGGCTACGGGTTGGTCTAGGCCCTCCTCATTTCGTTATGAGAGCACTGCTCCCACGCCATGCTCTGAAGCACCTGTCTGCACCATGAATTCCTATGAGAAGTTGAGCGCCTTGAGCATAGGTGCCGTGTATATGGCAGATTTCAGGGCATCAAAAGCCTTCTGACAGGCGTCAGTCAAGTTCACTTTCCTGAGCTGCTTCCTGGAAGTCAGCTCAGTCAAGGGGGCAACAATACAGCCATAACCCTTAATGAATCTCCTATAATACCAGGTGAGTTTTAGGAAGGCTCTTACCTCTGTCTGGGTCTTGGGGCGTTCCCAAGCCAGAATGGTATCAATCTTGGGCGGTAGGGGTGCCGCCTGGCCGCTCCCTACCTAGTGTCCAAAGTATACCACAGAACCCTGCCTGACCTGGCACTTGCTGGCCTTGATCGTGAGGCCTGCCCTCTGCAGAGCATTTAACACTTCCCAGAGGTGATGCAGGCACTTCTTCCAAGTGGCACTGAACACTGCAATGTCATCCAGGTAGGCAGCACTGAAATACTCCTGCCCAGCCAAAATCTGGTTGACCGTTCTCTCAAAGGTGACAGGAGCTTTCCTCGACCCAAAGGGCATCACCCGGAATTGGTAGTGCCCCTCTGGCATTGGAAATGCTGACCTCTCCTTTGCCCCATCAGTTAATGTAATCTGCCAGTACCCAGAAGTTAAGTCAAACCTACTGAGGTACTTGGCAGCTCCTAACTGATCTATAAGCTCATAAGCTCTGGGGAAAGGGTGTGCATAAGGCCTGGTGACTGCATTGACCCCTCAGAAGTCCACACAGAACCGGAGGTCTGTATTGGCACAAGGTGCGGCAACCTTTGGAACCAACACCACTGGGCTGGACCAAGGGCTGTTAGAGGGCTCAATTACCCCTAGCGCCAACATCTTGGAGACCTCCACCTTGATGCTAGCCTTGACCCTGTCAGTCAGCCTGTAAATGTTGTGCTTTACAGGAGGACTATCCCCAGTGACCACATCTGGGACACACCACTGAGTGACACCAGAGGTCATGAAGAACAGAGCAGCAAACTGTCCCAACAGTTGGCAGTAGTCGCTCTGCTGTTCAGGAGTCAGGGCAAGGGAGAGGTTCACATCATCCACTGACCCATCATGCTCCTTAGCCGACAGGAGGCCGGGGTGAGGTTCAGTCTCCTCTTCCATCCCATCATCTGTCGCTAGGAACATGCCCACTTTGGAAGTCTCCACGTGGGGCTTGAAGCAGTTCACATGTAGGACCCGCAAAGGGTTCCTGGGAGACTGCAAGTCCACCAAGTAGGTGACTTTACTCTTGCTCTCCACCACCTCAAATGGCCCAGTCCATTTATCCTGGAGGGCACAAGGCTCCACTGGCGCCATGACCCACACTTCCTGGCCAGGCTAAAACTCGATCAGAGTGGCATTCTTATTACACCACCGCTTACTTTCTTCCTGGTTGGCTTCCAGATTCACCTGAGAGAGTTGCCTGAAGCACTTAGTCTGGTTAGTGAAGTCCAGCATGGAGTTTTCTCCCAGTCTTCTTCGACCAGACTTAGAGGTCCTCTTACAGGATGCTCATACAGGAGCTCAAATGGACTGAACCCTGAGGACTTCTGTGGTACCTCTTTGTAAGCGAACAGCAGGCATGGTAAGAGGACATCCCACTTATGCCTCATGGATTCACCAAAAACCATAATCATGCCCTTCAGGGTCTGGTTGAAACTCTCAACCAGCCCATTTCCTTGGGGGTGGTAAGGAGTGGTGAACTTATAGGTTACACCACACACCTGCCACAGGGACTTCAAATACCTAGATATAAAGTTGGTCCCCGGTTAGACACCACCTCTCTGACCCACCACGGGGCCACCACAGTCAGGAGAGGGATGCCTTCCGGGTATCGGGTGGCATGGTCCCACAAGACCTGTTGCCCTTGGCTGTCTTGGGGTCCAGAGGCCCCACAATGTTGATGCCCAACCTCTCAAAGGGGGTGCTCATGACAGCGATGGGTTGGAGAGGAGTCTTCCACTTCTTCCCACTCTTACCACTTGCCTTGAAAGTCTGGCAATGGGTGTGAGAATCCTTGCGCATCCAGGGCCAGTAAAAGTGGGTGACAAGTCTTTCAAAGGTCAACTCACCCCAGACGTCCTGCCAAAGGCACATCATGAGCCAGACCCAGTAGGAAGGCTCTGAAGCGCTGGGGTACAACCAGAACACAGGCTGATCCAGGCTCAGCAACCTTAGGCTCACTATACAGGAGACCATTCACCCAGTAAATCCAATGTGACCCAGACTGATCACCTGCTGCCTGCTTTTCAGCCTGCTGCCGTAAGCCAACAAGAGAGGGGCATTCCTGCTGTTCCTTGCAGAAATCTTCCCTGGAGGGGCTTTCTTACTGCTGCCAATAGGTCAGCTCAGGCAGGGCCCCCAGTCCAGCCACTTGTTACCCGGTAGACTCCAGGGGATACCCCACAAGGTCTGCCTCCTCCTGGACTGTGGAAACTTTGGGGGGCAGTGTCCGTTGCCCCCGCCTCCTCTTTTGGGCCATTCTTTCAGGCTCTATGTCCTCTTGATTGCCCCTACCGGCTGCCATAGACCGAGTAGTCACACATGCCTACTCAGGCAGACCCAACCTCTCCAAATGAGACTTCCGTTCCACCTTCTCCCAAGGGGAACTTTCAAGATCATTTCCAAGCAGACAGTAAACAGGCATGGCTGGCCTCATAACTATTTTTAAGGTACCTGAGCCCCCCCCCCCACTCAGAGGGAATGTCTGCCACTTTGCAGAGGCACTCCGAATTGCCAGCTGCAACTACTGGGTAGAATGTGCTGGGGACCACCTGCTCCTCAGACACTAGCCGACAACTGTCAGCTGACACACTGGCTCCAGGGTCCCTCAGAGCTTCCACACCATGGCCATTGATGGTCACCAACTGCCTGTACTTTTTAGGGTTATCAGGCAGATGAGCCCTTGGGACCATCTCACTCCCTCCTAAAGAGACATGGGTTATTTCTGCAGGATCCTATCCCCCTTGGGAACCCAACTCCTCCCCAAGGCTACACTAGCAATCTCCCGGGGCAGTGCACTAGTGGGTGCAGTGGTAATATTTTTGGGACACCTAGGGTCCCCCTGGAAGTGACCCACCTGTACACAAGCGTAACATTTGCTGGCCCTTCTGGGCCTGCTTACCTGCAGGGTCCCATGGTTTCTTTTCAGTGGGAGACTGGAAACCCTTACCTTGGTTCCCTTGGGAATTACTTTGGGGCCCTTTTTGGAACTCTTCTGTTTACCCTTGTCTCCCCCACTCTTCTGCTGGGGACCCTGCCCACCGTTGGCGGAGTCTCCCAAACAACCTTGTTGGACTCTGTTACTGACCCCGTGGTCCGCCTCCACAGCAAGGTGATTGTGGTCACTCAGCCCACTGTCAATCAAGTGCTTGCCTAGCTCTGGAAAGCAATTATCTGACAAATGATCCCATGCAACCAAATCATAGAGCCCCTGAAAATCATTCACCTGGCTACCCTTCACCCATCCATCCAGTGCTCTGTAAAAATAGGAGACATACTCCACCCAAGTGTTTGACTCCAGCTTCCTACAAGCCCTCAACTTCTGCCTGTATAGCTCTGGGGTCAAACCATACCTCCTTACCAAGGCTCCCTTCATGGGGGCATAAGACGTCTGATCTTCAGTTGGCAATTCTAGCAACTTATCCCTAGCCTCAGTTAGGAAGCGGGTCACAACCCCACTCCCCAGTCTCTCTCATTGCTACCTCATATGCTTTGAACCACTGACCAATGTCCTCATGCTTCATAAAATCCTCAATAACCTCTGTGGGGATGTATACCTTCCCTCCTCCAAGCACTGCCACCACTGGGATTGGACTCTACTTTTTGCTTTTGGATCCAGTTCCCTCAAGCCTCTTTCATGCTCTAAGAGCGTCTTTTTCTCTTCCAGAACAAATTTCACCCTCTGAAATGCCAACTCCTTATCTCCTTCCCCAGCCTGAGCTTTGTTTTATTTATTATTTTATTTATTTTATAGTTTATTAGAGCGCGAACTAGACCCGTGAGGGTATCAGAGCGCTTTACAGGGTTGAGGGGGAGGAATACAAAGCGTAAGGATGGGAGGGATCGAATTGGGAAAGATAGGGATACATTATACAGGAGGAGTACGCAGTTTAAAGTCCAAGCTACATGTGGGATAAAAATTAAAGCAGGTAGATATAATATACAAGAAGGCAACATTATACAGGAGGGGCATGCCGTCTAAAGTACAAGCTACATGTGGGATAAAAATTAAAGCGGGTAGATATAATATACAAGAAGGCTAGCAGTCTCAGCTCTTGGGTGGCTGCCCAGGAGTACAGAAAATATGTATCATCCTTAGAGGCCGTGGATAATGCCAAGGTGGAGGGTGGAACATGTCGATGAGGTGATTGTAAAGTATTCATTAGGGGCCAGATGTAGGTGTCCAAATACCGGTCGGTAACGGCCAAAAATACCGATTTTCGGCCGTTTCCGACCGGTATTTGGACATTGGTATGTAGGGGCAAGTAAAATTACAGAATCGGTAATTTTACCGATTCTGTAATTGTACCGATTCGGTAAAATACCGAATTGGTAAAATTACCGATTCTGTAATTTGAGATGTAGGCAGCACTGTTTTCAGTGCTACAAGGGTTTACGAATTCTTAATTTACCACCAACTAGTAGTTGGTGGTAAATTAAGAAAACCATTTAAAAAGCATTTTTTTTGCTTTTTAAACAGTGCCATGTTGCAGACATACATGCCCTAAGGGCATGTATGTCAGCAACATGTGCACCCTTGCACAATTGAGGGGTGCAACAGGGTGTCAAAGTGACACCATGCCACCCTTTAATATTTCCCACAATTACCGAATCGGTATTTACCGATTCGGTAATTGACATTGATTCCTATGGGCCTCAAGGCCCATAGGAAACAATGACAGTTACAGACTCGGTAAATACCGATTCATTAATTACCGAATCATACCGATTCGGTAATTAATTCGGTAAATATACCTACATCCCGATTGCCAGTTCTTAAATACCGAATCGGTATGATTCGGTATTTAAGAATCGGTAATCGGGGATTACCTACATCTGGCCTGTGATGAGGTATTTTCCCATTAAGAAGGTTTTGGTCTCCTTCTTAAAGTGTGCCAAGGACGGAAGTCTTCTGATTGCGGGTACGAGAGAGTTCCAAATTTTGGTGCTGCCCCAGAGAAGGCCCGATTGGAGGTTTTTTCTACCGGAACTGTGCTGGTTGCAGCAACAGGTCTTTTGCGATTGGGAGTTTCTGGATTCTCCGGATATCATGAGTTTTTATACGAGAAATGTAGGGGAATTGGAGTAAAGAGCTTTGTTTGTAATGCAGGCCAGTTTAAATTGTATTCTGGCCTCTAAGGGAAGCCAGTTTAGAGCTTTGAGGTGGGGAGAAATGTGGTTGAATTTCCTTGAGCACGTTAGGAGTCTGGCGGCGGTGTTGATGCAGGCTTTCAATGGGGCCAGAGAGTTCTTGGGTTGTCCTGCGAGAGTAGAGCAGCCATATTCTAGTCTGGAAATGACTAGGGCCTGGGTTGCCATTTTAAGGTCGGACACATCAAGGAAGGGTTTTGGGTTTCTTAGGTAGCTCAGGTGGAATCTAGCCATATTGGCCATCGAGTTTATGTAGCCACGCATATTCAGGCTGCCGTCAAGGGTTATTCCAAGGGATTTCACAGAGTCAACAATGGTAGGAGGGCAGTTTAGTGCTGTGATGGTCTTGATCAATTCCTGGATGTCTGGATTGGGTTTGGGTGGGGAGATCAGAAGAAATTCAGTTTTATTTGCATTGCGTTTAAGCTGGTTGGCAGTGTGCCAATGGACTGTCAGCTTCAGGACCTCGTTTAGGGAGAAAATGTCCTCAGGGGAAGAGATTTTTATGTAGATCTGTGTATCATCGGTGTACATAAGGTAGGAGATGTTGGCGGTACAAAGCACCTCGGTGAGAGGTTCAAGGTAAAGGTTGAAGAGGGTAGGGGTGAGGGTTGATCCATGGGGACTCCAACCGAAACTGGAGAGGGGCCAGATCACCGTTGATGAGGACTCTCTGTGAGCGGTTTTGGAGCAAGGATCTAAACCATTCAAGGACGGTGCCATCCAACCCCATCCTGAGTTTGAGGTGATGAAGGAGAATTTCGTGGAAACTGTATCAAAGCGGAGAAAAGGTCTAGAAGGATTAGGAGACAGGTTTTGCCTAGGTCGAGGGCTTGGAGGGCGTCATCCACAATGTTGAGGAGGGTGGTTTCCGTACTGTGTCCAGGTCTGAACCCTGATTGGAAGTCATCTAGCAGGTGAAAGTTGTTGATGTGTAGGCTTAGCTGCTGTTGCACACATTTTTCCAGAACTTTGGCAAGGAGTGGGATGTTGGATATGGGTCTATAGTTCTCAGCGGAGGCAGGGTCCATCGTAGGTTTTTGAGGTTGGGGACAACTTGGCCAGCCATGAGCGAATAAGGAATTTAGCCCTGTAGGAGGGAGGCGTTGATTATTGAGGTCCAGGAAGGGATGATAGCTTGAGAGGCGGCAGCTAGGCAGTTGGAGGGGAGAGAATCATTAAAGTGGTTGTTCAGTTTTAAGGAGGTAAGAATTCTCGAGATAGAGTGATCATCATAGATTTTAAAGTTGGACCAGTGCGCTAGGTTTTTGGGTGTGGTTTGGGAGGACAATGTGGAGAGAAGAGGTGGAGCTGGCAGATTTTGAGTTTGGTGGTGGGTTGTGGATTTAAGTTCATATCCTAGGGCGGAGATTTTGTCACAGAAGAAGGAAGAGAATTCCTCGCTTGATATTAGTGGTTTAGGTGTTTCTTTGGATTGGCTAGTTTGTTGGATTAATGTTTGACCAAGTCAAACAGTTTGGCATTCTCCTGTTCAGTTCTGAAGAATTCTTTTTTAGTGTTGAGGATTTTCCAATTGTAGGCATTTCTGGCCTGGCGGAGAAGTTTTAGATGTGCTGCAGATGGGTGTTGTTTCCAGATTCATTCAGTCTGTCGAAGGGATCTCCTCTCCTTGTTGAGGGATCCGCAGACCCAGGGATTTCTGTCTTTGATCTGGGTTCTTTTTAAATTTAGAGGTGCCAGGTCATCGAGAATGTCGATGTGGTGGAGGAGTAATGGTCCGCTAGGTTGTTAACTGATGTACACTGAGGAGGTGGGGGAGGTTGGACTCACAACACGCTGCCAGTTTCTCGTGGTCGAGGTTCTTGAGGTCTCAAACCCATCGTTTGGAAGTCACTGGGTTGAGGTGTCCATGTTTTGTGGGTGCTGGGCAGGAGGAAGGTGATGGCGTGGTGGTCAGAACAATCACAAGGATCAATGGAGATAAGTTTGACCACTGATTCCTTAGCAATGATCCAGCCTAGAGTGGCACCTTTGGAATGAGTAGGGAGGGTGCAGGCTTGGATAAGGGCTTGATCGGCCAAGAAGTCTCTGATGGCATTGACCTGAGGGTCCCTAGGATCATTCCAATGCAAGTTAAAGTTGCCAAGGAAAATGTCATTAGAGTTTGGAGACACCTTGGCTGTGATGATTTCCATGAGGAGGTCTGTAAAGGTGTCGTTCTTGCCTGGGGGTGGTAAAAGATATGAAGTTTGCACAGCTGTGAGGTGTTGTTGGAGATGGCGAGTGTGAGGTATTCGCAGGAGTCTGTGAGGTCTACCGGCAGTTCCGTAACTAGGAGGTTGGAGCGATAGATACAGGCAATGCCACTACCTTTTTTCTTTGAGTGCCTGTCCATCCGTACAATGTTATAGTTGGGTGGGACTAAGAGGTCTAGGTAGGGTGATGAGGATTCCTTGAGCCAAGATTCAGTCAAGATCGCTAGATCCAATTTATGACTCAAGATGAGGTCACCGACATCAGATGCATGCTGTACAGCTGACCGGCAGTTTATTAGGAGGCCGGCTAGGGAGGGGTAGGAGTGGGTATCGAAGGTAGAAGTAGAGGTTGGAACTTTAGCTAGGTTGCTATTGACCACCCCTCTGATGCGGAAGGTAGCAAATCTGTTAGGGTTAGTTGCAACCGTGAAGATAGTGTATACTCCCCTCAGGTCTAAGGGGCAAGGGGTTGTCAAGGCAGAGTTGTAGCTACTGAGGTGGTCAGCCACTTCTTCCTCCGTGAGTTCTGAGGGATTAAAGTTGCCAGGGGTGGATTTGAAGGTGTGGAGGAGAGCAAGAATTTCCTCCTCCAAGAGGTGGCAGGGTTGCTTGTTTGGGCGCAAGTGTCTCAGGGATAGTGGTAGTGGGTGAAGGAGGGGCTTCAAGAGGGGGACGTGTGTCGTATTCTGTTAGAGCTCAGTGATGTGAAGGAGGTGTTTTAGGTCCAGAATTGATTTGTGGAAGCTCAGTGTTAGCTCGGAGGATATGCGGTGGAGAATATCAATATCTCTAAGAGAGGTATGTTCTGGCAGGCCGGGGGCCAGTTGCCAGGGAGCGGTTCTGATAGTATGTGCTGGTAGCCTTGAGGTGGGTTCAGGCGGGCTGAGGACTGGTAGCAGGCAAGCTATTGGGATGGAGTGAGGGGGGCTAGGTCAATCTGCGTCCCTATGAGAGGGGAGATCTTGAGGTCAGGGGCCAAAGGGGTGGGAACGATTTCATCTGACTGAATTTGCAACCTAGTGGAGGGGCTAACTCGACCAGAGTTCCGGGCCCTATTAGGTGTTTCCATACCAGTGTTGTGAACCCTAGCGGGGGTTACAATAGCCCGGTAGCAGGAGGTTAAGGGTTTAATATGCTTCTGATGGTATGTGCTGGAAGAGTGATGGTGGGGCTGGGTTGACATGTGAGGTGGGCCCTAGGGGGAGTTTCGGAGGTCGACGGAGCGGGGATCGCTAGGAGGTCTAGGTTCAGTGTTGAGGGCGCACAGTGGATGGCATGCGTAGGTGACAGGGTGACAGGGCCGGATCACCCAATGACGGGGTCACTGGCAGGAATATTTGGTGAAAGGCAGGGTACACTTGGCGGAGTGGGCGAGAGGTCGAGTGGCGGGAGCGTGGACCGAGACAGGTTGTGAACATGTTTTTTAAGGAGGGTGAAGAGGTCCGCAAATTTGATGAGGTTTTTGGGAGGCCCTTTAATCAGGATAAATCTCCTGTTGTATAAGGTGATGGTATGGTAAGCACGCAGATTTGCAGATGGAGCGATTGTGAGTTTTTTTCCGTGAGGGATGTTCACTTTTTGTTGTACTTTGAGGAGGCTCAAGAATGAAATGAAAAAGGATTTATAGAGCGCATAGCTGCCAGGGAGCGTTCCAGCGCTAGTGAGTGTGCTAGCAAGAAGGATGAAGTTTTAAGGGAAGAGCCAGGTTTTCAGAATTTTACGGAAGGAAAACAGGTTCGGTTCAGAGCGGATGGCCTGGGGTAGGGAATTCCAGAGCTTGGGGGCGTTGTAAGAGAAGAGGCAACCCCCTGTGCGAGCCCTCTTGATTCTGGGTGTGAAGGCTAAATGAAAATGGGCAGACCGAAGGTTTCTGTTGGTTTTGTAGGGTGTGATGATGTCTTTTAAGATGGGGGGGGCCCTGCCATGGAGGATTTTGTGGGTGGTGCACAGGGTTTTAAAATGTACTCTTTCCTGTATGGGGAGCCAGTGGAGCGATTTCAGGGTGGGCTTCGCTGAGCACCGGTTCTTTGTGCTCATTAGAAGCCTGGCTTCCGAATTCTGGACGACCTGGAGTTTGGCAATGACTGTTCTGGGGGCACCCAGATACAGGGCATTGCCATAGTCCAGTCTGGATAGAATGAGGCCCTGAATTAATAGTTTCCTGGAGTAAGGGGGGAGGAGAGGCAGGATTTTGCAGGTAGTTCGGAGAAGGCCAAAGCAGGCCCCTGCGGTGTTCCTGGCTTGGGTGTTAAGCGTGAGGTCCTGGTCAAGCCATATTCCTAGGCTTTTTATGTCATGTTTTGGGATTGGCGCTGGTCCCATACAGGGAGGCCACATAGTCTCGGGTGCGAAGTAAGATTGATTGCCCAATACCAGGATCTTGGTTTTATCACTGTTCAGTTTAAGGTGGGAGCTGTCCATCCAGCGGGTAATGTCTTTGAGACAGGAACAGAGGTCGGTGGGGGAGCGATCCAGCTGATTCAGTGAAACAATGAGCTGGGTATCGTCTGCGTAGGTCACCAGTTTAACACTATAGGGGGTCACTATTTTCTCCAGGGGGGACATGTACACGTTAAAGAGTGTAGGACTCAGGGATGAGCCATGGGGGACTCCACAATGCACAGGGGTCATTTGAGATTTAGAGTTGCCCTCAAGGACTTGGAAGGATCTATTATGAAGGAAAGATATTGACCAGGACAGGATGTGGTGGTTCACTGTGTCAAAGGCTGCGCTCAGGTCCAGGAGGATCACTGCCACGGATCCTCCTGAATTGAGGATCTTCCTAGCCTCCTCCACCACTGCAATCAGAGCGGTTTCGGTGCCCTGGCCCGGGCGGAAGCCCGTCTGGGAGTAGTGGAGTAATTCACCAGATTCAAGAAAGGTGGAGAGCTGGCGGTTGACAAATTTTTCTGCCACCTTGCTGATACCGGGCAATAGGGAGATGGGACGGTAGTTACACAGCTCAGATGGATCAAGATGGGATTTTTTTAGAAGTGCCTTTACCATGGCCCTCTTCCAGTTCGGTGGTACAATGCCCTGTGAAAGGGAGGTGTGGATCAGTTTAACCATCGGGGGATGATGGTGGGTGCAACTAATTTTAAGATGTTTAGCGGGGCTGGATCCAGCGGGGAGCCACTTTTAATTGATTGGAGAATGGGAAGAAGTGTATCCTCCGTAATGGGAGAGAACGATTCTGTTAGACCTGGCACCTTGGCGTGAGTCTCCCTTCCACTTTTTTGCTGATGTGCCTCATGTGTTTTGCTGGTGTTAGCTGCTCAGGGCACTGTGCCACTGCCAATCAGTGCCACAGTGCAAGTGCTCTCTATGAAAAGTGTATATATAATTGATGTCCATGATTGGCTTATTTGGTTTACTGTCAGACCCCAGTAAAGTGCACCAGGAGTGCCAGGGCTTGTAAATACAAATGCTGCAAGTGGGCATGCAGCACTGGTTGTGCCACCCACAGAAGAAGCCTGTTAAAATGTGTCTAAGGTCTGCCATTGTAGAACCTGCGTGCAGTCTGGTACTGTCATGCTGGCTGGGCAGGTGCACACACTTGCCAGCCCCTAAACCTTCCCTTTACTTCATATGAGTCACCCCTATGGTAAGCCCAAGGGCAGGGTGCATTGTAAGTATAAGGTAGGACAAGCCCTGATGTGTGTGGCATGTCCTAATAGTGAATTACAGCCATTTTCGTTTTTCACTATTGTAAGGCTACCTGTTCTCATAGGCCAGAATGGGCTGTTGGAATTGTTACACTCTATGATCCCAACAGATTCAGGGAACACGGTAGAAATTCAAGTTTGGTATGCCTGAACTCAGAATAATAAAATACATCTTTTAGTAAAGTTTATTTTAATATACTGTGTTTGCAAATACTACTTTTAGAAAGTTAGTATTTGCTTGCCTAACCATTTCAGCTCGCCTCTGCTAGGATTTGTATCTGCTGTCTGATTTCTGTGTGTGACAGTGCTGGAGAATTCCAGGAGACAGGCTGGGGCTGACAGGTGGTGAATAGAGAGATTACACCAGGATGGGTGGGGGGAGTGCCCCTTGACTCTGAATAGGGCTGTGCTCTGCCACCTCAATGCTGGCTCTGCCCCCTGGGGAGCGTCTGATGTCTCTGCCCGGCATCTTGTGAAGAGAGAGGGGAAGACTGTCAACAGAGTACTCCTGGATTGTACTTGTCACCACAATGCTGGCTCCACCTCCTGCGGAGCGTCTGATGTCCCTGCCCTGCTCACTGAAAGAAAAGCCAGAGCTGCCCAAAACAAAGTGCTCAGGAACTGGACTGGATTAGGCAAAGGCCTCCCTGGCCTGCAAGAACAAAGGATTTTGGGTATAAAGATAGGAGCCCTGCTCCTAAGAATCAGATCCTGTTTTGAACCAAGAAGAAATCTCTTCCTGAGAAGGAGGAACCGGGAAAGCTGAAGGAGGAGTACTGTCCCTGTCCTGGGGGATTGGCCTGCAGTGGTTGCCTTGCTGCCAAAGGAGAGAAGGAACCTACAAAGACTTGTTTATCTTGCTGAAAAGACTTGTGCTTTTTGAAACGATCTCCAAGGGCCTGGAAGCGAGTTGGCCCCCTGAACGGAGTCCCAGGAACATTGGACTCCTCTTGCCCTCACCGCTAGCTGAACCTTGCCAGAACCGGCCTGGCCGCTGGAGCCGAGACCTCAATGCGACCCTTCCTCAAAGCCCGTGCCTGGCTGCCCTGTCCATGTGTTGCCGCTCGTCTCCTCGAGCCGCAGCTCCCACTATTTGCTCCGGGCCGCCCTCATGCCGCTGCACCCCTGTCCTGCGAGCCGCACTGTCTCGCTGCCTCCTGGACTGAAGGATCGAGCCCGTTCTGCAACGCTCCGCTGGCCCCTACGCTCGCAGCGTACCCCTGCTGAGGACCGCACTGGCAAAATCCCTGAACTGTGCCGCACCAAAGGAATCCGGCCCGTACATACGAGACGTACAGGCCGCATCGTGCCGCACTATCCCTGAAGCAAGCCACAAACCGATGGTGAGGGTATGGCTCGTACGCCGCCCCCGACCGCAACATACGCCGGACCGTCTGCTGCCCTCTCCCGTGACCCCCGCTCTATGCCGCGCCCCCTCAACCCGCCCGTCCGAGCTGGATGCCCACACAAGAGATTAAGGTACTGTGAGAGTCGCACGCCGACTCGTGCGCACCGGACCAGAGAGTCCGCAACGTTAATTTAACCCTGTGTCTTCAAAACGAACGGTTCCACAACGATCCGCATTGCTAACGCGGCGCTCGCGGACCTAAAAGACACGCATTCGGTTGCATAATCTTTCGGCCGCATAAAAAGTATTGTGGCCTCGAAACGATATTTGGTCTTGTAATTAAGTCTGCTTAGAGTCTATGTATAAAATACCTATTTTTACATAAAAAAATAGACTGGTGTCCATCTGTGATGTATTCCTGTATTACTGTATGTGATCATAAATGCTTAACTACTAACGCCCTGAAGTTTAGCCTTGCCTGCTCGCGCCACACTACCTAGAGGGTGAGCAGGGGTTATTTTTAGGAGTAAGTCCCTTGCCCTGAATAGAGGAGAGGGTCCCTGCTTGTCACAAGTACTTACCTGTGCCAACCAGAGACCCCCAAATCTACATTGGAGGCAGCGGTGAGGATTTTGAATTTGCATTTATGATTTATGTACAGTAATTATTGATCACCACGTAGTAAGTTCAGACCGGTAACGCAGCCCCACACTTATTAATTTTTATTTTTGCTGAGAGATCTCCAATTTCGAAAGAAGTCATGCCTGGTTCACTCCGAGGAGGAAAGGCAGCATCTGTAATCCCTGACATTGAAGGAATAGAATGGGAAGAAGAGAGATTGGAGAACTACACTGTAGCCCAGCTGAAGGGCTTCTGTCTCAAGTTTAGAGTTTCACAATCTGGATGTAAAAAACAAGACTCAACTCCAAAAAGCACTGAGGGCCTGGATTGAGTCAAGGGCACCTGAGAATGTGGTGGAAGTTGAAACACCAGAAAGCGTAATTGATTTTGGCAGAGTCCTGACGCCAGAGGAGCTGGCGGACAGGAAAGAAACCCGAGCACATGAGATGGAAATGGCAAAACTTAAAATCAATGGGCAATTGGAGCTAGAGAGCAAAAAAATGGCTATGGAAGAAAGAAATATCCAAATGGAACATGAAGTGAAAATGAGGGAGATGGATCTGAGAACACCTACTCCCTCTGGTGGCAGCAATACGCCAGTGCAGGTAGAGTCAAGGGTGTACATCCCAAAGGACGTGGTTAAGGAATTTAAAAAAATGATGACATAGGGCAGTGGTTCAAGGCCTATGAGGTAGCCATGTCTTCCCACCGGGCCCCTGAGAGAGATTGGGGAGCGGGGTTGTGGGGGCGGTTCCTCAGTGAGGGGCGGGACACCCTATTAGATCTGCCCTCTGAAGTTCATAATTCCTACCCCCACATGAAGGATGCTTTGATGGCAAGGTATGGGTTAACTCCTGCATTGTACAGACAGAGGTTCAGGAGTTGCACTAAGATTCCTGGGAGCACCTATGTTGAATATGTGACTTTTTTTGCAGAGCACTGGATGGTTGGGTGAAGGGTAGCAAAGTGAATGATTTTCTTTTTTTTTTTATATATTTTTATTGCAGATGCTCAGATGGGATTAGATCCGCATTATCATACACATTTCAAAATAAACAGTAGTACACTTCAAAGTAAAACCATGAAGCCCTCCGAGTCTCTCCAGGATGTACAACAAAAAATCAATCTAACAGAATCAGTGGTACTCCCTCCACACATCAGCAACTTAACAGAGGAGGCACTCATGTAAACCATCTAGGCATCTGCATTTTCTGTTATCTTCCCCCCCCTCCCCCAGAACAAACAGCATAGTATGCATGAAAAATCGGCTTAACAACTCTTGTTCAGAACTTAACTGCGCAGTCATATCAGTGGCACCATATAGGTCCTCCAATCCCCATCCCCCACCCCGCCCGGCAGACAATTAGTATAAATAATGTTCGTCCATCCATGTGTTTCTGTTACATCAGGTTCAACTCATGACGTGCACCGCAGTTCCCTCTCGACCCCCCCCTCAGCATCAGTCGTGATCATGGGCCTCCCACTCCCAGCCCTCCATCCAACCCGTGATAGTGTCTCCATTTCGACCAGACCTTTTTAAACTTATTCGGACAACCTCTCGCTTTATACGTCACCCGCTCCGCTGCCATATAAAGGTCCAACCCTCTCCTCCACTCTTCCACAGCAGGTACAGTCCCTGCCCCCCAATATTTTGCAATGTCCCGTTTTGCACTACCAGCGCCAAGGTCAGGAACACCAGCAGAGGGCGTGGGAGATCAACATCATTAGTCATCCCCAGGACGGCTAGCATGGGCTCCTGTTCAAGCGGCACAGACAAGACATCTTTAAATTCAGTAAATATGAGGGTCCAGTAGGATTGTATTCTATCACACGTCCATATTATATGAAAGAAATCCCCTCCCTCAAGCTGACATCTTAGGCATTTGTCATCCAAGGTTCTCCCCATTTTGAATAATTTCACCCTATCGAAGTATGTTCTGTGTAGTACATTGTACTGAATAAGACGGAGCCGGGATTTAATAGTCACCTCCCTAGGGTGCATTAGAACTGTGTCCCAGTCGATATCCTCAAGTGTGCCTACATCTTTCTCCCAGTTGTCTCTAAGATTCGCCAGGTCCCCCAGCATGTTATTGGTAAGTGTTTTGTATGTGAGTGATACAGCCTTATTCGGTATCCGTTCCTGTAGTAGCCTACCTTCCAGCGGGGCATACTTGGGAAGGCCTTCTAGAGTCAAAGCCTGTGCCCTCCACGCATGTCGCAATTGGGTGTATTTATAAAACAGTGTTCGAAGGACACCATATTCCGCCTGTAAGGTCGCGAAGGTTTTCAGTTCTCCTCTAGCAATTACATCTCCGATCGTGGATATCCCAATATCATCCCATCTCTTAAATCCGGTAAGTTTATGCAGCTCAGGGAGCCACCTACAGTGCCAGAGCGGAGTCTGCCTGGTAGGCCGCTTATACCACCCTGTGCGTCTTTGGGCCATTCTCCATGCTCGGAGTGTGATGCTTGTGGCCGGGAGCAGCGATTTCTTCGCTGATCTGCCATATAAATACGACAACAGATTATGCGGGGATAGTTTGTCACGCTCCAGCGAATACGTGGGGTGGTCCGCCGGAGCATGGAGCCAGTCGTTAATGGGGGATATGTGTTCCGCCCAATAGTAGGCTTCAAGATTAGGGAGCGAGATTCCACCACTATATTGATGGCGCTGGAGGGTGGTCAACACTATTCTCGGCTGCTTGCCCAACCATATAAAAGCTCGAAGGTCTGCATGAATTTTACATAGTATGCTGTCAGGGAGCAGATAATATTCATTCTGCAAGGCGTATAGATACTTGGGTAATACTATCATCTTATACATCGCTGCTCTGCCCAGGAGCGTCAAGGGGAGCTGTCGCCAACGATCCATATCCGATGCGGAGTTCACGAGTATTCTCTCTACATTTTTGCGGCGCGACAGTTGCCTGTCTAGCGTGATGTATACCCCTAGATATTGAAAGCCTTCCTCAGATACCACCAGCTTATCTCGAAGCGCCTCCCCGCGTGTATCTCCTTTGGGGTCAAAGAGGACAGATTTGTGCCAGTTGATAGCATAACCGGAGTAACTGCCATAGCGTTCCAGCTCTCTGAACAATTCGGGCACTGTGTTCTTTGGGTCAGTGATGTATAAAAGGACATCGTGCGCGTACAGGGATAGTTTTTCCTGCGTGTCGTCCGTGTCAGCGACCCGGAATCCTGAGATCCTGTGGTTTTGCCTAATCCAGGCCGCCAGCACTTCAATTGTTAGTGTGAAAAGAAGCGGCGATAGAGGGCAGCCCTGTCGGGTGCCTCTTTGGATATTAATTTCGCGAGAGAGCCTACCATTGACCCTCACCCTGGCGCGCGGGTTAGTATATAGAAAGCGTACCCACGTATGGAATTTCGGGCCGAGGCCAAATTTTTGCAGCACGGCCTCTAGGAACGGCCAATGCACTGAGTCAAAGGCCTTCTCAGCATCTAAGGAAAGGAACCAGTGTGGCGGTTCCCTATCCCTCACCTCCTACAGCCAGTTGTGCGTGCGTCTGAGGTTGAATTTCGTGGCCCGGTCCGGCAAGAAGCCAGTTTGATCTAGGTGTATCAGGTCAGGCATTACTTTCCTCATCCGTCGGGCCAAAACCGTGGCGAGGATCTTCACCTCCGTATTCAACAGGGAAATGGGTGGGTATGAGGCGCAATCCTCGCGTGGTTTGCCCTCCTTATGTATAGGGATTATGGTCGCCATGGCAAGGTCAGCCGGCAGGCCTCCCTCCCGGCAAGCCTCAGTAAAGAGATTTTTCAAGTGAGGGGCTAGGATATCAGCCGTACCCTTAAAGAATTCCGGAGGGAAGCCATTCGGCCCTGGTACCTTGCCCGGCTTCAGTCCCGAGATGGCGGCTTTCACCTCCTCGAGGGAGATGTCGGCCTCCAGCGCCGGTAGGGCCACATCGTCCACCACAGGTAGAGCGACTTGTGACAAGTAGAGAAGGGCGTCTTCGCACGTGCCCAATGGTCTGGCTTCGTAAAAGCGCTCATAATAAGCCGCGTACGTATCTGCAATATGGGGGTCTGAGCATACCGTTCTCCCCTTCTCATCCATGACTCCATCCACCCATCTCGCCGCTCTCTCTTTACGACTAAGCCACGCCAGAAGTTTGCCCGACTTATCCCCTACGTCGTACAATCGGTGAAGTGTTGCCAGTTTTTGCGTTCTTGCCTCCTCTGAGACTAGTTCCCGATATCTCCTCTGGGTGTCTAGAAGTTTACGCAGTGCCGTGGTGCTTTTAGTACGTAGGTGTTCTCTCTCTAGCTCCACTATCTCCCGCTCAACATTCCCCACCTCCTCCTGCTGTTTCCTCTTCTCCTCCCCTAATCTACCGTTTATTCTGTCCCTCATTACTGGCTTCAGCGCTTCCCATGGGGTCACTGCCGAAGCCACTGATCCATCATTTTCGGCCAAGTAAACCCGTGCATCAGCTCTAATGCCTTTAAGTACTGTTTTATTTGTTAGGTCCCAGGTGGCAAGACGCCACGAGGCCTCTCCTCTGTACCCAGGGCGGCCCATCGACACTAGGAGTGGCGAGTGGTCAGAGAGACCCCTTGCCAGGTATTCTGCCGTGTCTTCCATGGTAAGTTCCTGCCTGTGTATGAATATATAATCCAGCCTAGAAAACACCTTGTGTGCAGCCGAGTAGAAGGAGTATGCAGCAGCGTCTGGGTGTAGCAGCCGCCAAACATCGGTCAAGCCTATTTCGGACATTGTTTGTGCGAGGGGAGTCCGAAGTCCACGGGTGTTGGGCGTCCCTGATCTATCCAAACCCTTATCCATCACATCATTAAAATCTCCTCCCACTAACTGTATAGAGTCCGAGGTGTCTAGGAGTATGGTCGCTAGCTTCTTCAACGTCATTGCCTGCAACTGCGGGGGTGCATACACTGAAACAAGAGTGAAGGTGCGTCTACGCCAAGTCCCCTGTACCCCTACACACGTTCCCAGTGGGTCCCCCCATGTACGGGTGATACGAAATGGGGAAGTATTCTTAACAATAATCGCTACCCCCCTGGAGCCAGTCGTGTAACCTGCATGCCCCAGCACTTTATACCTACCCCATGCTATGAATGCACAGGCCGTGCCCTTAAGGTGAGTTTCCTGTAAGAAAACGATGTCTGGGCCTATTCTCTTTAGATAGTTACTCACCAGTCCCCGTTTTATTTTGTTACCCAGACCATTCACGTTCCATGTCAGGACTTGTATTTTTCCAGTACCCATAGCTTATGCCAACAGTGTATTTGCCATCCGGGCATTGAGGTCAGGGGACCTCCAGTGCGAGAGGACTTCACAAGGTACCAGACCACTTGACTGCAGATAACCAACTTATCCCCCCTACCCCCCAACAAGACCCCTCCCCGCAAAAAACTGTAGCAACTGTTCCCCCCCTTCTACCCCCCTCCCCACCTTTTCCCCCCATCCAGCCCATCCATGCAACCATGAACAACTAGGACTTTCAGGCAGTAAAGGTCTGTCGCCCACCCACCAGATCCTATATCAAACTAACCCCAGGGTTCAAACGTGAGTTCCACAAGGGCTGCCGACTCTGTGAGTGTGTTGTGCTCCGAGTCCTATCGTATCTGGAGCGAACCAGACCATATGTCTCACAGCAGCAACCCTCAAGTAACTGACCGAGTCAATGGAAAGAAAAGAAGAAAAGTAAGGACAACTTGCTTGGTATCAGCAGCGGCGTGCTGCCGATACGGATGTTGGCCCCAAACCTCTTCACGACTGTGAGTCTTGTGTATCAATGTCCTGCTCCTCTGTTCCGCCAGTCGCCCCCTGCTCCATCTCCCGGATCAGCACCTCCAGCGGATGTGTCGAGCGGTCCGTTGCTTCATCCAGCTCTGACAGTGTCCCATTGTCCAGTTCTCCCACGTCCGTTGAGTGCAGGGGAGCTTGTCCTCCGGTTCTTGTCTCCTGATTTCCGGAGGTAGCGGAGGAGGCCTCGCAGTCTTCTATACCTCGGCCAGCCAAACGGGGGTTCATATAGGGTGACGGTTGTGAGCCTCGCTGCATTCGCGGGATTTGGGATCTCGGGGGTTTCGGTGAGTTTCTCCGAAAGTTAGCTGCCGCGAGCTCCGTTCGGATCCTGCGGCCCTCCTCCTCAGCTTCTCGAAGGGGTCTCTCTTCCAGCCATTGCCAGGCCTCTTCCGGGCGGCTGAAGAAGTGCGACTTGCCTTTGAACATCACCTTCAGCTTAGCCAGGAAGAGCAGCATATACGAGATATGTAGGTCTCGGAGTTTCGCCTTGACCGAGTCATATGACCTTCTCAGCTTCTGGACATCCTGACTATAGTCCGGGAAAATCATGATGTGCGAGTTCTCGAAGTTCAGTTCACCCGCCTTCCTGGCTTCACGGAGGATGAGGTCTCTGTCTGCGTAGTTCAGAAAGCGCGCAATGATCGGCCGCGGCCTCGCCCCCTCCGGTGGTCTCGCCAGCAGTGCCCTGTGCGCTCTTTCAATGACGAAACAGTTAGAGAACTGGGTATGTGGGAAGGTGGTACGCAGCCAGTCTTGAAGGAAGGCCGCCGCGTCTGTCCGTTCACTGCCCTCCCTAAAGCCCACGAAGCGGAGGTTATTCCGTCGCGCCCTATTCTCGGCGTCATCCACCCTCCAGAGCAATTGCGGTGTGACGCCTGTAGTTCCGCCATTTCTTTGCGGAGGGTCGTGACGGAGTCTTCCGTTTCACTGATTCTGGATTCCGCTGTAGTCACCCTCTCCGTGAGGTTGCAAAAGTCCTGGCGCAACAACAGCACTTCGGATCCCACTTCGCCTATTTTAGTTTCCAGCGCTGCTCTGGAGTCTTTGATATCAATTCTGGAGGCCTGAATCGCCTCCAGGAGCGTGGCCATATCAGCGTGCTTTTCCGGGGGATTCTGGGGCGGCTCTTTCTGCGATTTTACCATGGTATAGTTTTCAATGGATTCTTGCCTAGCAGCCCGTGCAGGCGGATCCCTTTTCCCCATAGCTCCCCACCGGTCAAATACAAATGTTCAGGAGGGTGTACTGCACACTGGGCGGGGGTCAGGCCCAGAGACTCTCCCGCAGCGCGCCCATCCTCCACACAGTGTCCGAACACTGGGCACCACCGGATAGCGCAGCCGGGGGGGATCAGGGGCCAGGTCCCAGGCAGGTGGGGAGGGCCCTACACGGCAGCCCTGCCCTCCGGCAGAACGAGCGTACCTGGTAGCACTCACGGCGTAGCGCGGGGGACCCTCGGGTGTCCAAGTCTGCTCCGGTAGCTGTAGGCTGTCTGTGGTGACCCAGGGCCCAGGGCAGTCCCGTACGTTGGGGGCCGCTGTATAATCAGGCCCCTCTCACCCCCACAGCGACGGGGCCTCTGTCGCACTCCGGCTCGCCCCACCTCCTGCAGTCACGGGGGGGGAGAAGAGGGGGTCAAGTAAGCGACGCTCCCCCGCGGCCTCTTTGGCGACACTGCTGAGTCCAGGTCCCGGCTCCCCTGCCTCGGGGCAGAGTCCTCCAACGGGCCGATCCTCCACACCACCCAGGCAGGCACTCACCAAATGTGGGGGGGCCGAGCGAGCGCCCGTTTCTTTCTTCGCCGGGTCTCCCCGTCTCTCGACTCCGTCCGCCGGCGGGCTCTGCAGGCTGATGTGCCGCGGTTAAGCTCGGATCAGGGCTGGGCCGTTCGTGTCTCCACAGGCGCCATTCTGCCTTCACAGCGCCGCTCCAGTCGCCGCTCTTTCCCTGGCAGTTTTCGGGCTGCGATCGGCAAATTAATCGGCTATATCGCGGTCAGCACATCCGCAAAGCTGCCGGTTAAAGTTTCACAGTTTTTGATGAGGTTTGAGGTGGAAATGATCGCCGGATTTATGCAGCGGGCCGGGAGCCAAGCCGAGACACGTCTCACTCCTTCATGCCGCTGGCCACGCCTCAAAGTGAATGATTTTCAAGGTCTTTTTGATTTAATTTCATGGGAACACTTGTCCAGTAATTGTTTTCCTGAGCTACACCAGCACCTGATTGATAGCAAGCTGACTAACCGTAGGAAGCTTGCTGAGGAGGCAGACCGCTGGGTCAGCACCAGGGTCCACAAGGGTCAAGTGGGAGACTCCGCCAAGGGTGGGCAGGGTCCCCAGCAGAAGAGTGGGGGGGACAAGGGTAAACAGAGGGAGTTTCAGAAGAGGCCCCAAAGTAGTCCCCAAGGGAACCAAGGGAAAGGTTCTCAGCCTCCCCCACCCCAGAAGCAGACCGGGGCCCCGACAGGTACCCCTGTTCAAAGAGGGCCCCTCATGTGTTACAAGTGTGGTGAACTGGGTCATTTTGCCAATGATCTCAAATGTCGCCTGTTTGGTAAACCAGCACCCACTGGTGCTCCGCCCCGGCAGATGGCTAGTGTAGTCTTTGGGGAGGAGGTGGAAGTCCAAGGTGGGTGGGACCCCGTTCAGATGACCTTAGTCTCTTTAGGAGACAGTGAGATGGTCCCTGAGAACCAACTGCCCCCCAATACTCAGAAGTATGGGCAGTGGGTGACCGTCAATGGCCAAAGGGTGGAGGCTCTTAGAGATACAGGAGCCAGTGTGACTGCTGTCAAGCAGCACCTGGTGTCTCAAGAGCAGGTTGTACCCCATGCATTCTGCCGTGTTGTCAATGCTGACAACACAGAGAGTCGTTGTCCTATGGCTCAGGTTCCCTTTGAGTGGGGGGGTCTCTGGTACTCTTCAAGTAGCTGTGAGAACTGCCATGCCTGTAGACTGTTTGCTAGGGAGCGATTTGGAGAGCTCCCCTTGGGAACAGGTGGAGAAGACAACTCACCTGAGGATGGTGGGTTTACCTGACTGGGCGTGCATGACCACCCTGTCCATAGCAGCCAGTAGGGGTGTTCAAGAGGTCCTGGAACCTGAGGGAGAGGTCCAGGAACCGGCCTTAGGGAGAAGGCGCAGGAGGTGCGGGAAATCGGCCCCTGAAGTTCCCACGGCCCAGGAGGAAGCAGACCTTCAGGGGGATGCCCTGGAGCCTACTGGGGAACAGATAGCTGAACTGGGGGAACCTGCCTGAGATGACCCATTGGCAGCAGGAAGGAGGCCCCTCCAGGGAGGAATTCTGCAGGGAGCAGACCAGGCCAATGGTGATCAGTCCGGTACACATTTAATTTATTGGGAGAATGACCTCCAGTATTCAGAGCCTAAGGTCTGCCTTGCTGCCAAAGGAGAGAATGAACCTACAAAGTCTTGTTTATCTTGCTGAAAAGACTTGTGCTTTTTGAAATGATCTCCAAGGGCCTGGAAGCGAGCTGGCCCCCTGAACGGATTCCCAGGAACATTGGACTCCTCTTGCCCTCACCGCTAGCTGAACCTTGCCAGAACCGGCCCGGCCACTGGAGCCGCGACCTCATTGCGACCCGTCATCAAATCCCGTGCCTGGCTGCCCTGCCCGTGTGTTGCCTCTCGTCTCCTCGAGCCGCAGCTCGCAAAGTTTGCTCTGGGCCGCCTGCACGCCGCTGCACCTCCGTCCTGCGAGCCGCACTGTCTCGCTGCCTCCTGCTGCCTGGACTGAAGGATCGAGCCCGTTCTGCAACCCTCTGCCGGCCTGTACGCTCGCAGCGTACCCCTGACTAGGACCGCACTGGCAAAATCCCTGAACTGTGCCGCACCAAAGGAATCCGGCCCATACATACGAGACATACAGGCCGCATCGTGCCGCACTATCCCTGAAGCAAGCCACGAACCGCTGGTGAGGGTACGGCTCGTATGCTGCCCCTGACCGCAACATACGCCGGACCGTCTGCCGCTCTCTCCTGTGACCCCCGCTCTATGCCGCGCCCCCTCTGGTGCCGCCACACAAGCCAGGAGCACAGCCAAAGGAAGGGCCGCCACGCTCCCCGTCTGCCGTCACCGCAACCCGCCCGTCGAGCCCGACGCCCACACAAGAGATTAAGGTACTGTGAGAGTCGCACGCCGACTCGTGCGCACCGGACCAGAGAGTCCGCAATGTTAATTCAACCCTGTGTCTTCAAAACGAACGGTGCCACAACGATCCGCATTGCTAACGCGGCGCTCACGGACCTAAAAGACGCGCATTTGTTTGCATAATCTTTCGGCCTGCATAAAAAGTATTGTGGCCTCATTCAAACGGTATTTGGTCTTGTAATTAAGTCTGCTTAGAGTCTATATATCAGTCAGTCAGTCAAAAAGCTTTATTATTGGTTGAAATCCATAAAAGCGAAGGATACATAATTGCATAGGACAACCAATTGATCAACAGTGAGCAGCATTACAAAGTGTACATAGTTAAACAATACGCCTAAAACAATAAATAGCATTTAAAACAGATATAAACAGATAAAAACAGGCCACTCAGAGTAATATTAAAATTCCCTAGTAAAATACGGAGAAGTACTAGACAGTTAAAGTAGCTTTCTCCTTGATTTTGGCTCCTCTAGTACACCACATAGAAAACAAGTATCTAGAGGTAGCAAACACAGTCAACGGGAAAGAGTCATATTTCAACAGTCTAAACACGTCCCTGTAATCCCTGAAGCCCCTGGACTTGCATAACTGTTGGATCCATTTGGCTCTGGCCTTGGAGTACGAAGGGCAGAAGAGCAGAACGTGCAGATCCGTCTCTTTGGCATGTTCACACCCGGGACATAGGCTGGATGCATGATGAGCCATTGACCACTTGTTTGTGCCCTCACTGGGAGAGATCCATGTCTAAATTGGACATACAATTTCTTTGCCAGTGGGGCTGTATGTCGTCCAAGAGTTTCTCAAATTGATACCTATCCTTGACCTCGAGAAAGCTGCTGGTCAACCTACCCAAAGATGGTCTTAATGCCATCTGTTCCAATATGAAATGGTTAAGTGCTTTGACCAGCGTCCTTTTAGGAGTCATGGCAGAAGAGGGTGCAGGGGCGAGCCACAGATCTCCCTTCCCCAAGGCCTGGCATAGGTGTTTAACATGCTTTAGCCAAGGGATTTTTCCCACACCCCTTAGCGTCAATAGGTGACTTAGTTCCTCCCGATAGCTTGAAAGCTCAGGTGTGGACCAGAGTCTCCTCCAATACAATAGAGGACGATTAGGGATAACTTCATGTATGGGGACCAGACCCAAGTCAAGGCGTAGCGGAATCAGGGGTGTGCTCTGTGGGAGTCTCAATAGACGCCTGATGAAACTATTCTCAAAAATAGAGAGCGAGGAGGCATTGGTGTGGCCCCATAGCTCTACACCATAGAGCGCCCCACCTCTCGCCTGTGCTTTAAAAGTTTCTACTGGAGGTCCCAAGATTTTAGATGAGCACTCGTTGTGTACCTTTAGAATGCAGTGTTACCCCTAAATATTCAAAAGTAGAGACTCTTTCAAGGGCCGTGCCATCCATGTGGGGAACGGGACAGTTGGGCAGTTTGGAATTAAAAAACATAAATTTGGTTTTGGTCAGGTTGATCTCCAGGTTTCTTAGTTTTCAAAAGGAGCAAAAAGCCTCCAATGTTCGCTGAATGCCCGTTGAAGATTTTGATAGCAAGAGGGTATCATCAGCAAACATCAGGGCTGGTATCTTTCGGGCTGCCAAGCTGGGAGAGTCTAATTCCCGTGCGTCCCAAAGATGTTTGATCAACCCATTAAGAAAAAGCGAGAAGAGCTTGGGGGCCAACGCGCACCCCTGCCTCACTCCCTTTTCCACCAGAAAGGCGGCCGGGAGCTCCCCATTCCTCCCGGACCTCACTCTTTCAAATGTGCCCTGGTGTAAATGTTGGAATAAATGGCACAAATAGGATGGAACACACATCTCCAACAAAATAGCCCATAGCTTCTCCCTCTGGACCAGGTCAAATGCAGATCGAAGGTCTACAAAGATCAAATACAAACTAACGGCCCCCATAGTCACCGTCTTCCAGTATACCAACTGTAATCTAAACAGTTGGTCAATGGTGGAAACTTTAGCACGAAAACCCGCTTGAAGGGAGGTTAGAATGTGATAATCGTCCATCCAACACTGCAACCTTGATAGAAAAATGCGGGCCATTAATTTCTGCAAGACGTCAATAAGACTAATGGGGCGGTAGTTGACCGGGTCCAGGGGGGAAGCCTTTTTATGGATGGGAATGATCTCAGCCCCCAGCCAAGTAGGAGGAATTTCCATACCCAGGAGAATGGCATTGAAATATATGCACATATAAGGGACCCAAACCTTTTGCTCACTCAGAATCAGATCTCCCGGTATGCGGTCCAGTCCAGGGGCCTTCCCTGTAGCCAAACTTTTGAGGGCTCCCTGAGTTTCCCGCAGAGTTACTGGGTAGTAGTCTGGGTCAGTAGTGACCTGTATATCTGGGGCAGGTATAACTAAATCTGCTGTGATCAGAGTATTGGTATGGGCGAAGAGGGATTTAAAGTGCGCTATCCACACATCTTCACTCAAATTAGGTGTTATAGCACACGACCCCTCAGACGATCCTGATCTAACCAAGTTCCAGAATGCCCTATAATCACGTCCATCAAGGGTGTCTTTTATGTTTTCCCATCTTCGGGCCTTCCAATCTGACTTGGACTCCACAGTAATGCTTTTGTAAGCAAGTCTAGCACTCTTATACTCTCGGCTGAACCAGTTTTAACTTCCCTAACAAGAGCGCATTTAGCCTCCCTACAGGATTTATTAAACCACTGCTCCTAATTTCTTGGCCGGGCCCTCCTGTGAGCTGGGGTATAAAAGTAATCAGCTAGGGAGGTTATTAAATTAGAGTGGATGAGCTCAAACTCCCGAAAATAGGAGGAATCATAGGTGGCCGGCAGATAAAAAGCCGCTGCAAAGGACGAGGCAACTTGTTGATAGAGCTCCGCTACTTTATCCAGTGCCAATACAAACTTAGCCCACTTAATACGTCTGCCTCCTGCCACAGTGATTAAGTTGGGGTTTGGATAAGGATTGTGCTCCCCCACTCCTGGTTTACTGCTTAATGTTGAATGTAGTTCTAGAGACAGGAAATTATGGTCGATGTCCACCCTCTCAATTACAGTGAAGGTCTTAATTTGGGACGACAATTCGACATGGACCATAATGTAGTCAATGGTCGTAGTTTTCCCCGCTCTATTGTAGGTGGGCTTCCCTGGAACTTCGGGAGAAAGTCTGCCATTGCAGGCTCTAAGGGAATGGGAGACCAAAAGCTTATTTATCTGCAGCGCCAATGAAATCAGGCGCTTAGCTGGATACATGAAGCACTCCTGTATATGCCAGATTGAATCCTCCTCTACAGTTACAGACGGGATCCCCACCAGAAGTTCAAAATGGCAATTAAAGTCTCCACCCAATATTCTGTGTGTAGGAGCGGGGTGCAGTGAAAGAAGTTCATCGATAGCCTTAATTAGAGATAACCCCCTGGAGTGGGAAGTGGGCCGTAGAGTCTATATATAAAATACCTATTTTTACATATAAAAACTAGACTGTGGTCCATCTGTGGTGTATTCCTGTATTACTTTATGTGATCATAAATGCTTAACTACTAACGCCCTGAAGTTTAGCCTTGTCTGCTCGCGCCACACTACCTAGAGGGTGAGCAGGGGTTATTTTTAGCAGTAAGTCCCTTGCCCTGACTAGAGGAGAGGGTCCCAGCTTGTCACTAGTACTTACCTGTGCCAACCAGTGACTCCCAAATCTAACAGATTCCAAGCTAAGGGGCTTTTGTTGACACTCTGAAGGTGGAAGTTCTGGTGGGTTGTCAGGCTTAATGGGGGGGAGAAAATTGAGAATGTTTTGGATTTTGTCCAAAAAGAATTCAGCCAGCTCACTACAACGGTGGCTGGAGGGGTCTAGAGGGGGGGGCAGGAATCTTCAGGAGTTCTTCCACAATGCGAAAGGTTTCCCTGGACGAGCTGGTGGAGGATCTGATTTTTTCTTCCAAAAAGGCAGCCTTAGTGGTTTTGAGGGCCAATTTGTAGATTAAGATTGACTGCTTGTATTCTATTTTTTTATGGGTATCATATTCTTTCCTCCATGCTCTTTCTGATTTTTCACATTGTTTTTTTAGGAGGCGCAGTTCATTGGTAAACCACGAGGATTCAGTCTTTCCGCCACTTTTAAGAGCAGTTTTTCTAGGGAGGATTATGTTGAGTGAGTATTCAATCCACGCAGAGAAGTTCATGTCTGCCACTGAAGGGTCGGTGTCATGTGCGGGATGAGAGAGTTCCAATAGTTCCTTCCACTCCTCCGTAGCAATCTTCGACCAAGGACATTTGAGAGTGCTAGGGGCAGGTCTGGGGCGAGGAATGACGGGAATGAGCCAGCTGAGTGGGATCAAAAAGTGATCTGACCAGGGCACGGGGACAGTTTCCAGAGCTTTGAGGTCGGAAAGGTTCCAGAAGAAGGGGTCTAGGAGATGACCCTTCATATGAGTAGGTTGGCGGTTCATGAGGTGACGTTGGTATGCTGCGAGGTCGAGTGCCAGTTCGCTGGCCACCTTGTCCCCGGGATTGTCAAAGTGGAGATTCAGGTCTCCTAAAATGGAAAAATTGGGCAGGGTGCTGGCTAGGGATAGGGAAGTTTCCAGCAGTGAACTGCAGAATTTACCTAGAGTTCCCGGGGGACGGTAAATAAGGATCCCAGAAAGCGACTTCTGGGGGGAGAATTGGATAGCAAAATGAACATTTTCGCAGTCTGAGATGGGGCTGTCAATAAAACGGCAAGTAAGATGATTTTTATGTATAATAGCTAATCCTCCTCCCTTCCCATATGGTCTGTCGAGGCGTTGGATCAGGAAGCCCGGGTCAAAGCCTGGACAACGTCTTGGTCAGCATCTGGGGAGAGCCAGGTTTCTGTCAGAAACAGGATCTCAAGATGGTGATCTTTTAGGAGCATGGAGATCTCAAGAGCGTATTTGGGCAGGGACCTGCAGTTTAACAGGGCCATGCTGATATGATGGTGCGTTGGGTGATAGTACTCAGGAGACGGGAGAATGAAGGAGCAATGTTGGCAGTGGCTGTGGGATTCCTCAATAGAAATAGAATTAACACAGAGGGGCTGGGGAGCCTGTCTGAGTTGAATAAGTGTTTCCCTAGAGTAGAATGGGGGGGGGGCGAAGGGTTAGGGGCAGAGGTGCAGGGTCCAGGGCACGGTCTGGCACAGACGGGCGCACACAGGCTTACCTTTGGCGCGCCGAAGGTGTGCCCACTGCGCGTTCGATTCATGGTGGTTAAATATTGCTCCGCCTGCCGCCTAACCGAAGCTTCGGGCGTGCCAGGGGGAGTGTTAGGCCACGTGTGTCCGCCCTCCACTCAAGCAGCCTCAGCTGTGGCCGACCGGGGTCGGAGCACATGAGCCTGAAGCAAGTGCCTAGTGCAAGCAGGTAAGAAACAGAACAGTGCAATTACCTCCGATTTAGCTTCCAGCAGCGTGATTTTAAAAACAATGTGTGCAGGGCAAGGTTTAAAAACATACAATAGCGCTAGCAGAACTCACAACTCGGCTGCGCGCTCCCTTCTTGCCGATTAAATACTGCTCCGCCTGCCGCCTAACTGAAGCTTCGGGCGTGCCAGGGCGAGTGTCAGGCCGTGTGTGTCCGCCCTCCACTCAAGCAGCGTCAGCTGTGGTGGACTGGGGTCGGAGCACACGAGCCTGATGCAAGTGCCTAGTGCAAGCAGGTAAGAAACAGAACAGTGCAATGAACAGTGCAATTACCTCCGATTTAACTTCCAGCAGCGTGATTTTAAAAACAATGTGTGCAGGGCAAGGTTTAAAAACATACAATAGCGCTAGCAGCACTCACAACTCGGATGCGCACTCCCTTCTTGCCAATTAAATACTGCTCCGCCTGCCACCTAACCGAACCTTTGGGCATGCCAGGGGGATTGTCAGGCCGTGTGTGTCCGCCCTCCACTCAAGCAGCGTCAGCTGTGGTGGACCGGGGTCTGAGCACACGAGCCTGAAGAAAGTGCCTAGTGCAAGCAGGTAAGAAACAGAACGGTGCAATTACCTCCGATTTAGCTTCCAGCAGCGTGATTTTAAAAACAATGTGTGCAGGGCAAGGTTTAAAAACATACAATAGCCCCAAAGAGACGTTTTCCTGGAGTGGAAGATGAGGTTGTTTACGCAGAGACGATGGTCAGATATCAGCGTCTCAGGATGACTTTTCAGGATGGAGTGTTTGAGGGCTTTGGAGGCAGATTTGGAGAGATTAGGGGGATAGATAACATGTAATAATTGACTCCCAAGGAGGTCAAACAGGGCTCAGCCATGCTGGGGAGAGTGATGAGGCTACAACCCCAGTGGTCTGTTTGTGTGGTGAGATGTACCCGCAGGTCGGCTCTACTATCAAGGTTTGCTTACGGAAAAGGCTCCAGCGTCAAGATGGCCTGTCTTAGATGCGTAGCAAAAAGCAAAGTGTAAGGGCAGGTGAGGATCAGTCCTCTTTTACTAGCTAAGAATAGGGCAAGTGGGTTTTCAGAGCAGTAAGTTGAAAGGTCTGTATCACAAATGCCCATGCCATGATGGCCACTGTAGAAGTCCTCTTTCTGTTATTGTAGGTGGCTCATGGCTTAGTCCTATTTCTGTTGCTGTAGAATCACGGAACAGTCCTTTTTCACTTACTATGCATAGGGCAGGTGAAGATCAGTCCCCTTTCACTAGTAATGAATAGTGCACGAGAGGACATCTTCAATTATGAGATGCCAGCAAACTCACAATGGATGCACCAGTACATAAACGGTTAAGAAGGCCATCGTAAACAGTTACAGACTTAGGGTGTATAGAAAGTGAAGGATATGGCAACAAAGGTGGGCGGGGTGGGCTCAACCACCACATCCAACTCCCGTGTCAGACGGGGTCATCGGCCGGCGGGAGACGGGCTCACCACTGGCATCAGATAAAGGACTCAGCCCGGCATCCCCGACTGGCGGAAGGCAGGCTCAACGCTGGCATCGAAGGCAGGCAGAAAGGCAGACTCAGCACCGGCATCAGAGGCGGGCAGAGGGCGGGCTCAATCAAATGAAGGCGGAGAGACGAGCATAATAGTGGATGGCATTAGCAACGACTTTAACATCAGCTACGTGTGGAAAAAGGTGGGCTCAGCATCGGTGGGAAGGCAGGCTCAGCATCGGCATCATCTCTGGCTAGGGGTGTCGCAACATGCGAGGTCGGCTCCTCCCTGGACACCACAAGCCCGATTTAGGTTTCACAGAGTGACCCCTGGAAAAGCAAATCGAGGACCCGCTTCACAACAAGTGTGTCTCCTCGAAAGTCGGTCAAGATGGTCGGCGTCGGAGGGAATGTGGAATTCAGAAACGTTCTCCCAGAATTCTGCACCGGTAAGCCAGAATCAAGAACCTTGTTCCTCGATCATCGTTGTTTGCAGTATTCTTGTAGTGTGCTGCTGCGAGAGGTGGATGGCAGGGTTATCCGGAAATAAATACCAAATTTGGTGATCCCCAACCCGGGAGCTCTGAGACAAACCTCCGACCTGGGGGCCATCTTCTAAAGGACTTTGTGAGCTCCAATTCATGCATCTTGTATTTCTTCCTGTCCTCCAGCTCTTCTGCTGAAGACAGCCCCTTTGAAGATACACTGCGGACCCCCCGGGAAGGTAACCGCCCCCCAGGCAGACCCAATAGGTTATCCTGCTGCTCATCTAAAATCTCCACCTCCTCCAAAGGTTGCCTATCATGCTCACTGGCATCCCTTGACTCCAACCAGGCCCTCAGCGCCTTTTGGAATTCCTCCTATTTGGAGAGCCCTCTTACAGAGATTTTAAACTTTTTGAAGATAGCTTTTAATTGTGGCACAGTGTAGGTTTCAACCCTATCCTCTTCCAACTTAATATCCACAGATGCAAGTGATGCTCACTTTGTCATGATGAAGACTGGCAGTTCTCAGTTGCAAGAGAGAACAAAATAGTCCCAAAGAGAAGGTTCCACCATGTATGTGGATCCGAGAGGGTCTGCACTCTACTAGTAGTGTACACCAATCACTGTATGTAAGACGCAAATGCAGGTCCATATTCTCACCGCTGATCACCAATGTTAGAAATGGGGTCTTTAGTTGGCTTAGGTATGTACCTTTGTCCAAGTAGGGATGCTTATACCTACTTCCTAGTCAGGGTAAGGGAGATACACTACTAAAATAACCTCTGCTCACCCCCTTGGTAGTTTGGCGCGAGCAGACACGCTTATCTCAGAGGCCAAGGCTGCCAAGTCTAACACTCGCCTTTTGGGCTAACACTGTGAGTGGCTTCCTGCAAAGGGGAGGTGACACCTCTCTCTGTAGCAGATTGTGATTGTTCTTAAGCCTGAGTCATTCACACTACTCACCAGGAGGGAAGTAAGCTGTCTGATGGCCAGTGATCATGTGAGGCCACTGAACAAACTGAGTCACAGAATGGCAACTTTAAAAAAGTTATATTTCTTTAATAGTGACTTTAAATTCGACTTGTTCATCAAGTCAACTTTAATACCACAATTAATTAGATACCTTATAGTACCCACCTAGGTAGTCCCACTCAAAAGTTAGCAAGGCTGAGGGGCCAGCCAGTAACCCTGTGCTTGCTAACTCTCCCACAGCCGAACGACAATTTAGAAGTGTTGCCATATATAGAAAAATACATGTCCTAATTAATAATACACAGCTCCCTGCCTTAGGGCTCAATAGGACCTCCTTAAGTGAAACTCACATATATTGTTAAGGGAAGTAGGACTTTGTCATTGATTTGAATTCTAAAGTCAAACTATTAGTGCCACCACTGCCCTTCCAGTCTGCAGTGGCAGGCTGGAAGCCATTTTGTATTTTGTCACAACGGGGTGGCACAATCAGTGCTGCGGCCCTGAGTGGACACTCTGCCTTACATTCCCTGTGTACCATGTACTAGGGACTAATAAGTGAGTCAGTCTCTGCCAATGGGTAGTAGCCAATCAATCAATCAATCAATCAGGATTCTTTTAGAGTGTGGCTAATGACCTGTTAAGAGTCTCAAGGAGCTGGGTGCGGTTCTGCAGTTCAGTCGAAGAACCAATTCAGTTGAAGAGCCAGTTCAGTCGAAGAGCCAGGTATCGAGGTCCTTCCTGAATTGAGACAGTGAGGGTGATTGCCTGAGATGTAGAGGAACAGAGTTCCAGGTCTTTTCGGTGAGGTAGGAGATGGATCTTCCTGCAGCTGTGGTCTTGCTGAGCTGTAGGTTAGTGGCCAGGGCCAGGTTGGAGGAGCAGAGGTGTCTGGTGGGAGTGTAAAAGGAGAGGCGGTGGTTGAGGTATGCAGGTCTGATGTTGTGGCAGGCCTTGTAGGCATGTGAAGAATGATGGGGTTTGCACTGTGAATCTGTATTAATGAGCGTTTAATTTACGACTGAAGTCTCAGATAAAGCTTATAAATCTTACCTAGAGTCTGTGGTTATTTCACTCAGATTTGCAAATTGGTTAGAGATCTGTTAATATCACCATCAACTAATTCAACTAATGGTCCATTGACCAGAGGAAAGAGTGTTGATCTATGAAGGATTAGTTGGGTATTAAATATTGTTAAAATTTAGTTTTGAGATTACAGAAAGCTAACTAATCAGAATTTAAGTGAATTATAAAACTTTACCCCCAGCGGATTTACCAGGAAGTGTGGATGAACATTTGAGTAAATGTGTATGGGCCCCATTGAAAAGTTGTTTGTGAAATATCTATCCCTGGCCTTCTGCTGGATCAGTTTTTCTGGTAGCAGAGTTATGGTTATTATTGATTAGTTTGGTGATTATTGAATATTAATGATTGATTATTAACTATCAGGCATATGCATCAACGAAAATACCTCCCGGTAAAACACCGAATCGGTAAAACAGGCCGATACCGAACGCAAAACCATAAAACGCAATGCATCAAACAAAAAATCGGAAAAAAATAAAGAACCGCTAAAATCCTCGGCGGTAAATTACCGATTCGTTAAACAGACATTCGGAAATACCGAACCCCAAAGCATACTTCGGAAATACCGAATAGGCAATAACGAATCGAAATGGAATGCATGAACAGTCGCTAATACCGGAAATCCCTAAAATCGCTATTTAGCATGAGCAAAATAAGGGGAATCACAATCAGGAGGTAAAGTTAACAGAAGGACAGAAAAAAAAAAAACTAACCCCATCAGCAGGTGCTGACAATCAGTAACCCTTCATAAATGCCCTGGGAAACCCCACATGTACACCAAAATGGCTGCCCTCTACGTGCTTGCTAGGAGGTGGAGGATCAACGCCCAGGCCCAGCGCAGGAGGATGATACAGGACAGGATCTTCAGGGTGCGCATCACTTTGCTGGGGCAGACCGAGGAACAGGTGTACGCCAAGTATAGACTCAACCGTGCCATGATAATGGACCTAATAGCAGACCTGGCACCATTACTGCAGCACGAGACCCGTCGGACCAACGCCATACCAGCCCATGTGCAGGTCCTATGCTGCCTGCACCTGCTTGCATCTGGAAGCTTCCAGGGGGTAATAGCTGAGACAGGAGGCGTGTCGCAAAGTGCTTTATCACGCTTCTTCCACCGGTTCCTAGAGGCCATGCTGACATTTATTAATCGCCACATCACCTTCCCCAGAACCCCCCAGCAGCTTACCCGCACCAAAAGGGAATTCTACCAGGTGGCACAATTCCCCCATGTCATAGGGTGTGTTGACTGCACGCATGTCCCCATCTGTCCTCCATCAGCCACCGAATACATTTTCCGCAACCGGAAATCATATCATTCTATTAATGTGCAGGTGGTGTGCAATGCCAAGTTCATCATTACGGACCTTGTAGCCCAATTCCCCGGGAGCACACACGACGCCTACATTTTCCGTCACTGTGGCCTCCACAGGCGCCTGATCAACGGTGAATTCGGAGAGGGACACCTACTAGGTACATATAGCTGCATCATCGTACTCCCCATCCACTCCATCCCCACATGTATAATTTCATTCATGCTGATTACCATTCTCTCCCCATCCTGCAGGTGACAGCGCATACGCATTGCGTGAATATCTCCTCACTCCCTATCTCAACCCAGCTACCCCGCAAGAGCAGCGCTACAACAGAGCACACATCAGCACAAGGAATGTGGTTGAGCGAACATTCGGCATCCTCAAGAGCCGCTTCCGAATACTGCACAAGACTGGAGGTGCCTTGCAGTATGACCCAGTGACCTGCTGCCAGATCATTGCTGTGTGTGCCATCCTGCACAACATCGCCACGCGCAGGGGGATACACATAGAGGTGGAGGGAGCGGATGAACTACGTGCCCAGCAACCCCCCCCACAACACCGACAGGCACATGTGCCCAACACAGCTGAAGGGCAAAGGAGGTGGACATACATCACACGGAATCATTTCTGAGACAGGTAAGAGAGTGATTTGACAACAGGAACAGATTTGCAAGGGTTTAATGGGCATGGACACCTGACTGGTGCAGAAATACGTAACACAAACATGCTGCTGCTGCAGTTAAATTAAAACTATAAATGTCCCTTCTCAGAACAGGTGACGCGTGCGGCACTTTGGTCTGGCCATGGTTACCTCACCAAGGACAGTGTGACTTTGCCACATGTTCACTTCCGTTTGCCGCGTACCCCCAGTCTCTTGTCCTGTGACTCCTCGGGTTCTACACGATGGGAGTCAGTGGCAGTTGCATTGCGGCCACTGCGCCTCCTCACGCTGGTGTCCGGCAGGGAGACGCTGCTGACACTGGAGGCTGCCTCACTCCCCTCTTCCGCTCCCAGACTGCTGACACTGGCTGACCCTGGCTGCAGTTGCTCCACTGCAGTGGTCACCCTCTCAAGGGCCTTTGCCACATCCCCACAATAATGACCTAGCTCCACTTGCAGGGACACGGACCTGCGGGACAGCACAGCCGTGCTGTTGCACAGCTTATTGATGGCCTTGTTAGTAGTATTCACTGCCAGCATGATCTGCCTGTGACGCCGGCGCTCACTCTGTTGGCCTGCGACTATGGCACGTGTCAGTTCTTGCAGGCAAAGCTTGATATCTTTGTTGCCGGCAGATACGGCAGTGGTGTGCTCACGCACAGCGTCAGTCATGTTGCCAAGTTTGTTGCAAAGTTTTGTCATGGTGAGTTTCATGGCACCCATGTGTCTCCCCTGCAGGCGCTGGACACGCAGCATCCGGGTCTCCACAACTCCGTACCCTTCGGAATGATCGACCGGTCTTGCAGCAGCCCGACCCGGGGGCACAACCCTGTGCCTGATGCGCTGTCGGCCTGCAGTTTGGCTGGTTGGAGTGACGACAGCCTGGCGTGGAACATTTGGGTGTGATGAACATTGATCTGACTCCATCACGGACAGGGCGGCAACATCTGCTCTGCGGCTCTGCGGAGTGGCCCGCACTGGTGGTGGTGGTGGTGGTGGTGGTGGTGGTGGTGTCTTGGACCGCGAGGATGGTGGTGGTGGTGGTGCTGGCTTGGACCGCGAGGATGGTGGTGGTGGTGGTGCTGGCTTGGACCGCGAGGACGGTGGAGGTGTTGTCCGCCGTGGTGGTGAAGGGGAGGACATGACTTCAGCTCCCTGTGAGCACTCCGCATCTGACAACTCTGGCGTCTCCGAGATGACAAGGCGGCCACTGTCGTCAGAATCGATGGGGGATGCATCTGTGTGTGAAACAGTGCAGTTATTATCATGGTATAGTATGTGACAATAGCTGTGGCATCTCACAATAAATTACTTTTTTGTGACTGACATTTGACCCTTGGCTGCTGTATTCATCTCTGGGCTCAGGCATGCACCCATTCAAGTATTGACTACATCTCCCATGGTGCAACACAGTGGTGAGGGTGTGTGTCTAGGGCAACGCTACATGTGCACTGGGTCTGGCATGGGGGATTGGGCAGGGACTTAGTACACGCTGCATCGTTACGCTGCCATGCTTCTTACCTTGTCCTCCTTCCGCAGCACCTGAGGTGTCCAGACTTGTGACCCCCACAACAGCTTCCGGTTCTATGGTGGCCTCCACTAGATCCTCCAGGGCTGTGTTAGGCGTCACATTGGATGTGCCCCCTCCTGTGCCAGCAGCATCCTTGACCCTCTGCGCTATCCTCTCCTTGGCCCTCTTACGCAGGTCGTACCAGCGTTTTTTTAGGTCGTCGATGCTGCGGTGGGTGACTCCGCAGGCATTCACCTTGTCCTTGATGCGCAGCCACATCTTTCTTTTTTCAGCCTCTGGCACCTTCAGCGACAACTTTCCAAAGAGTCGGTCATGGTTGCTGGTCACACTCTCTATTAAGATTTCCAGCTCCTTATCTGAAAACTTCAGTTTTCGCTTTCGGGGTGTGTCCTTTCCATGCTGGGGGGCCTCCTTATCCATCTTGTCCTGCTTGCCTTTTCCTGGTTGCTACTGGTTCTGTCAGGGTCCTCAGCTCCTGTGCTCTGCCTCCTCCTCTGTGCTACTCCGAACACTGAATGCAGCGTGGCTGTCCTACTTCCTGGTTGTGATGTCATCGGCCTGCTTCCGAAGCGTCGCGTAAATTTCCCGTTTTCGTTAATATCGAATCCGCTAATACCGGATTCACTAATACCGATTCGGTATTACCGATTTCGGTTTTTGCTACTCTCGCTGGCGTATAATCGTTATTTAATAGCGATTATTAACGACTCGGTAATTTTTAACGATTAGTTTGATGCATCGCGGTTTGCATGTTCATAATAGCGAGTCGTTATTTTTCGGTATTACCGACAGGTATTACCGAATGTTGATGCATATGCCATTATATGTTTAACATCAAGAGTTAGTGTTGCGTTCTATGTTGTCTGGAACTACAGGTACGGAGCTACCTGGTAATCCCGGGAATGGAATTTAGAAGAGTATGGTAAGGAAATCACACTGCAGAAGGTTACTCATTTGTTGTCATAATACCTAAAAGCTACGGAGGGCTGTAGGTGTTATATTAGGGACTATATCGTATAAGAGTAGAGTGTGAGTGATAGCGCAGGGTCCACCTGTGAAACTTTGGCCTTACCCAATGAGGAGTATCCTTAGTGGAGTAATAGGTCCTACCGAGCTTAAGTGAAGGGTAAACAGTGGTTTTTACTCATAGTGAAAGAAAGAACATTTTCTTTTGAAGCAAGTGAAGAAACTATCCTTGGTTTACCGGAGCAGATAGAGTAGCGCTATTTTTACATTGTTACTAACAGAAATTGATAAAGTGAGAAAAATACATTGAAGTAATTACCTTGTGAAGGGAGGGTCAGTAGCAGACGTTATACTGACATCACAAAGAGCCGCGCTGGTATTAGTTTAAACAGCGGGCGTGTAACAAGTGCAGATTGTAAAATGAGGGTCAGTAGTAGGAGTAACACTGATGTCACAAAGAACCGCGCTGGCATTGGTCAGACAAGTGAGTGTGCTGTGAGCTCTGATTGGCCAGTAGACGACAACCGCATTGGTATTGGTTGTGGAAAAGCATTTGTAGTGAGCTCTGGTTGGTGTGAGTCCCGCTGGTATAGGACTCGAGTTAGCAAATAGGATACCTGAGAATACGGAAGAGTTTCCTGGATTTTGCCTACTGAATTAGTTAGTCACAGGAGTCGGAAGAATGAAGTTGATTTATAAAATCAAAACTTTCTTTAAGAAGGACAAGCGTGTAGTAACTAAGGGGTCCATTAGGATGGCGGGCGGGCTTTGCCCGCCCGCCACCCTAACGGAGAGGTGGACCGCCCGCTAATAGTGCGGGGGTCCCGACAATGGCATTAGGATGCGCCCGCCACACAGGCGGGCGCATCCTGTATGTTTACTATTGCGGCGGGCGGAGCAGGAATCTCCGCCCGCCGCAATGGTAAAAGTGCATGTTGTACTTTTCAAAGCGCAACATGACAGGCACGGCGCGGTGCCTGCCATGTTGCACTCTGAAATGCGGGGGGGTACCATAGGTACCCCCCATGTGCACCCCCAAGCCATGGACTCCCAGGGGGCCCGCAAGGGGCCCCCGCAGCGAATCTCCGCATGCCTTTCCGTGGCAGCATTGCCGCCACGGAAATGCATTGTGCAAAGCCCATTGTAATATGGCAGGTGGTGTCTAAAAGACACCGCCACCATGTTACAAGTTTTCCGTCCCGGCCGCTAGGCGACCGGGGCGGAAAACAGGTGGGCGGTATTTCACACCGCCACGGTCCCCTCTGCCATCCTAATATGGCGGGGGGAATTGGGCTGATGGTGTCAGGCAGATTTCCTCCGCCAGGCTGGTGGTAGCCACCGCCAGCCTGGCGGAGGAAATCCGCCCGACATCGTAATGGACCCCTTAGGAGGGAATTCTTATGCCACCTCCTAACACGCCTGCTTCCTTTATGATGATGGAACGAGGATATCATACTTGTGTTTGGTTAGAAAATTGGGTAGAATATACAAAACGTGATGGTGTTCTATCTTTTCCAGAGCATGGTATGTTCAATTTAAGGGCTCTTCAAAATTTGAGAAATTGGATGAATTCATTAGAACCAAATCCTAGGTTAACACAGTATGAAGCCTTGGAGGAATGGGAAGTTGAGGCATTTGAACGAGAGAAATATAGAGGAGGTAGAAGAATTAATAGAGGAATTTTACCCAGATACCCATTTGTCACTCGAGGGGATCAGATGAAAAGATGGAGGAGAGCTGTAGTAACAGAAGGCTTATATCCAGTGTTGATGGCTGAAGACCAAAAAGGGAGTAAATGTAAAAAAAAAACATATAGGTATGACAGGCGTAGGGTGTGATGAATCTGATGATGAGTTATTAGAGGACATTTTAGTTAAAAGACCTCCGCCTTATAAAGAGAACGGTAGAGACACAACTCCAAGTGTGCCAATGATGGGAACTCCATTAGTTCCACAGGTTTTATATGATCCGACAGTTACCTGAGTATTACAAGAAAAGGAAAGGAATGCATTGAATAAGACAAAAGAAGAAATATGTCAGAAAATAAATCAGCTAGGTTTGAATGCCGAAGCATTGACAGTAACAGTAACAATTGGTCCTATAATTCCATTGTACGGTCATAAAAGAGACACCCCAAATAACAGTGACAGTCCCACAGAATAGTGTTAGAAAAGAGGTAGTGATGTTAGAAGATCAAACTAGGGAAAGTGATTTGAATGTCTCGTTATTGGATCTCCCAAATCTTGAGACAGTGACTGAAACCCCTAAGAGAATTTCACCCGTAGATACAAGGAGGAAAGTACCAACTGTCACTCCAGTGGCAGGGAATTTTACTGGGTTTTTACTGGAAGACCTAGAGGAGTGGGCACAAGGAATAGAAAAGAAAAAAACATGAAATATAGATGCAAGCAAGTTGAGAGTGGATTTGTAGGAAATGATTATTGGCACAATAGGTTCAGACAGATTAAGTTCATATGGAGATGAGGAATTGTTGTTTTCGTGCAAACGTATAACCTGGGGAGCAACAAATCTTCATGAGAAAATAATAGAGGTGGCTTCAGAATTTGGAAAAGATGTGGAAAAGTCAAAAATATTGCAAAAACCATATAGATCAGAATTTACTGAGAAGGATTTGGAAAGTTTGAATGAGTCCGGAAGAAGATTACAGATAAAAGAATTAGTGTATATTTTGAAGAAATGGGGAGATGCAGACCAATGGAGAGGTAGATGGACAAGAAAGAGTGATGAAGCAGCTTCAAAGAAAACATCTACATTCCCTTTAAAGGAGACAGAACAGGTTGAAAGAATGGCTCCAATGAGAGAAGTTCCTGGTGGTGGACATGTTCATGTTCCTTGGACTAGACAGGATATTGTGTCTTTTTTCGAATGATTTTCTTAGATTAAGGGAGTAACCGGTTGAATGGTACAAGCAGGTAGAAATGTTTGTGAGTCTCAAAGGTTCTGTTGAAAGATTTGGATGGCCTGTTTGACATGGTGGCACCAACTGATTTGTGGACAGAATGTAAAATTACTGTTGATTGGCCGACTGAAGAATATCCTAGAGACGCAAAGACAGGTGCGCCTTCAGAGGATGTGATGACAAAGTATCAACAGGTGATTACTTTCCTGAAAGGCAAAATTCCTCCAAAAGAAACACATTGGGTTAAAATAGATAGAACAACTCAAGAAACAAAAGAGTCAGTGCATGTGTATTACGTAAGGTTATTGAAGGTATTTATAAAGTATAGTGGATTTGAAAATATTGGTGCTAAGGGGATGTATGACGTTACAACGCAGGCTATTACAACGCCTGCCTTTACAACGCGGTTTTTACATCGCATACCATTACAACGCATAGCGCTTTTGGGTGCTGAATAGTGAATAGTTTAATTTACTATTCCAACTCCAGTCCCCGTGGACACTAGGGAAGGTTATTGGATAGTAAATTAACCTATTCCCTATCCTAGAGCGTCCCCAGCGCAATGCGTTGTAATGGTTTGCGTTGTAATGACCGCGTTGTAATGGTAGTGCGTTGTAAAAGTTTCGTTGTAAGTGATGTTTACCGTGCTAAGGACATGGGACATTTTGTGTATAGGTTTGTGTATGGATTAAGATAAAAAATTAGTCAGATGATTCAGCAACATATGCTTTGTTAGCAGAGCAAGCCCATAGATGATATCTTAAAGTATGCAAAGTATTGTAGTGACGATATCGATGCAAAACACAAGAAGCTGAAAGAGAAAATGATGTGGGCACAAGTGAAGTTGGCAGAACACCAAGAGGTAAATCCTGGTTCTCAAAATGATAACCAGTCGAATGATCAGAATCAGAATAATCAGGTATCAAATGGAAATAAAGGAAAATGATTAATGAGTAGAGAAGAAGCGAGAAAGAAATACCCTTGTCACACATGCAGAAAGCATGACATTGGAAGAATGAGTGTAGATCCGTTCAACAGAATAATGGGGTAAATCACATTTTAAATCCACAGATGCAGAATGAGGTGGTTGTGAACCAGCAGCAACAGGTAGTTACTCCTCAATTGCAGGTGCCACAAGCCACCATGCCAAACCATGTGAGCGCTCAGGTGCAGAGATACAGTGCAAACACCAAATTTCGTAGAGAGAGTGGTAAGAATACACAAATGATTCAACAATATTGGATGCAGAATAATCAATCAATCAATCAATCAATCACCTATTTGTAGAGTGCACTAATCACCTGTGAGGGTCTCAAGGCACTGAGCGGGCTGGGGGTGCAGCTACTGCTCTAAAAGCCAGGTCTTGAGAAGTCTCCTGAAGGTCAGCAGGTCCTGGGACTGTAGCAGCTGTGTGGGGAGGGTGTTCCATGTCTTGGTCGTGAGGTAGGAGAAGGATCTGCTGCCGGTGGAGGTCCAGTGGATGCGTGGGACGGTGGCAAGGGCAAGGTCAACTATTTTTGGCCCTTGTTCTTCCTTTCAGGTTACTACCATTATCTTGTTGTCCTGACGATGACCCTGCCAAATTACTCTTTATAGGGTCGAAATGTTGTGCCATTTGTGAGGAGGAGAGGGAGGCTCAGGAGAGTGTGAAGATCAAGAAGATAGTGGAGGATACACATGAGACTCTCCTCTGAAAGCGTTATCACCGCTACTTGAAAGCAAAGATATGTCAAAGAATTCATGGCTTAAAAATGAAAAAACAAATTAACAAGAATCATAACTGAAGCCGCCCATAAATCAGCAAAAAAAGTGTGAGTGTTGTGATCCAAAATGAAAGAATGCACATGGGCAGTCCAGACCTGCTCTCCTGCTCATACATGACCCAAATCTCAACATGCATCCTTGGAAATTAATATGTTTCCCTCCTTTGGCTCCAAAAGAAAATCGTTGTGGGCCAGGAAGCTGAACACTCATCAAGAACCCAAAAACATCAAGTGTTTTGAGTGACAGAAGTGCCTTGGCTAGAACTCAACAAAAATGACGTCTTCACCTGAATATCCACCAAGAGGGATTGCATTTTCAAAGCCCAGTTGAGAAGGTAAGAATCCCATAGAGAGAAATAGTTTGAGTCCGGCAAAACCCTCCAACATTGCTAGTACCAGGTGAACACAAAAACAAAGCAGGATGAGCCGAAAAGCACCAGCCCCCTTATGGCATCCAGCGTGGGTTTATGGGGCTTTCATTTTTAGGATTCACCTTCTTTGTTTCTGTTTCAAGGTGGCAGTCACCTCAAATAATAATAACTTGGCGTTGGAGGCTGCTCGTGAAGTGTGGTGGATCGCTTATCAGGGTGGATTATATCGTACTTGGGATTGCGATTACGGAATAGGGGTACCACCCCCTTTTTCGGTGTGTGTCCATGTATTTTTTTGGCATGCTGAATGGATTTTTATATGTGATGCTGCACAGGAGGTATATCACCATATAGGTGTATTATCTCCGATTGGAGATCGTCATTACGGAAGAAGGGTACCATCCCTCTCTTTTTTTGTGTGTCTATTTCTCATTGGCATGTTAAATGGTTTTTTTAAATTTGATACTGTACAGGAACTATACCATCTTATAGGTCATGTATCATTCTATTGTTTGAACGAATTGGGAACATTAGGTACTGAGTCCCTTCATTTATATTTATACGCCCTGAAGAAGTTCTCTTGGCTTGTTTGCTGGTTTAGAACGCAACACGTTGGCTGATTTTTTAAGTGAAATACCATTTGGATTTTTCAAATAAAGAATTGAAAAGAAAACAAAGAGACTTACTGATTTTTTCGGTTCCAGCTCAGTATGAAATGAACTTTGGAATCTGTAAACAGTGGCACCAAAGGACAATGGGTGCAGAGAAGTGTGCACGTTTTATTTCCATAATAGGATTTCAGTATATTTTGTGAGGTGCTTTGTCATTAGTCCGTTGCCTAGGTCTCATTTGTGTAAAAAATTGAGGCACACAGAAGTGTTCTGACGCTCACCTGTTCTGACCCCCAGCGGTGTATCTTCAGGGGGGTGTTTGGGGTGTTGCACCCCCCATAAATGTTTTCTCCAGTAAATAGTTGGTTACATGTACTATCAGTCAGGTATGGTGAGGTATCTGTCGGATTTCACCAAGGTCTTTTACATGCACACAAAGACAAAAACACACACACAATGTCTCCCTCTCTCTTATCCATTTTGAAGTTCTTAAATCTATTGGTCATTTTACAACATATTGGCCATGATTACGAGTTTATGACTTTATTTATCGCACATGATAAATAATATCACGGGGTGCATTATTTACCGTGTGCAATATATAACACCTATCACAAGTTTGTGGGAAATAACAGGCGGATTTTTGTATTAGTGCACCAAAATCCACCAAAATCCCCATTATACAGTAAATACGGTACAATATCCCCTGTTAAAATTTGGCAGGTTTAACCTAGTGAAACTCAACAACAGCTGAGGTATTTAACGCATCCTTTAATTATTGGATGCGTTAAATACAGCCAAACTCATAATTTTGACCCGTGCGTAATCAGGATATTCCGCAAAGGTCGGAATTTACCGGCCAACTCATAACCAGGGCCATTTTTTTTAAGTAACCCTAACAATCTGCACTGCTATCCCTTTCTGCTGTCCCGTAAGCGTCCTCATGCTCGGCTTTTCATATAATGAATTATACCATGGTATGCCAGCGTGAAATTTGAAGTTCACAAGCTCCCCAACCTTACTGACCAAGCTACGCCCCTACTGCCATCTGGAGAAATGGTGCTGAAGCTCACTACAGTATTCTTGTGACCCCCAGTTCTTTAGCTAATATACGCAGTGCCTCTGGTAAGAGCATTATCATTTCGCACATTTCTTCGTTTTTTTAACAGAAGCATACAGTAATAGAATGCTTTCATCTCGCAAGTAGAGCATTTGCTAAAGAGAGCAGTAAAACATTCGGTGTCATGGCCCCCCAAAGGAGCGCACGTTGATTTCAGTCAGGAAAAACAGGTGCTGCCGAGCTTATTATCTAATTGCACACCTCGAGAGAATATTCCAGCCCCACCACCTAAATTCATGAAAGAGATTTATGGCAACCGCAGCCCAAGGACTGAAAACAGAATACTTTACAGCAAAGTCATTATGGGTGAAAGTCACATGAGGTCGCATTTGTCCCTCCAGGCTGACTGTCTCCACCCTCAAAGCTCGCGAGATCAGCGGCAAACGTTCAGAGGCCAGCCACTGGATTCCAAGAAGACCGGATTAATTTAATTCAGCAGCCACAGATGTAATCAGCTTCCACACTGCAGATACATTGAACGGTTCTGTGTTGTGCTCATCTGCACACCTTCCTCATGCTTCTTACAAGTTCATGCACAATGTACCAATGTACCCAGGGTCTTGTCCGTAAGCTTTCTGGGATCCTATGATTTAATTGGAAAGGAACAATTGTGTGTGGTGATAAATTCTTCGTTTGTAGATAGATGGATTTTAAAGGTAGTAGTGATATATTGTTTTTTACATGAAGACTTACATTTTTAAAGCTTGTATTGCGATGGTTTTAATTACCCATGCAAATAAACTAGTGCGTGCTATTACTTACGTAAGCTCTCAGAAAACAATAACCACCTCCTGTCGGTGATATTCAGTTTTGACCACGTGTTGAAATGCAGAGGGATACAAACACAGAGAAAGACGAGCGGCAGTTCAGGTGCCGAGAATCTCTGCCTTAAACAAATAAAAGAAATACGCGCGGGAGGCTGCGGTGACAATGTCCCGAATAAGGGAACCACCGCTTTGTATATTGGGTACTTATAATGTCTTGGTAAACAAAGCAGGCTTCACGCTTCGTGAATAAAAAAGGATCACAGGGGAGAAGAACAATCGCAACGCTGCGCTACTTACAGCTTGTACGTTTGCTTTCCTTCTTCGCAGCCCACACAGTTTCCGGCGCTCTTGTGTGACACTTTACAGATGCTTGTTCTACCTGGGCGTGCGTGGAGCCAGAGACTGACGGGCATTGTCTTTACCAGAGAGTGCTGTTAGTTTGTGCCCAAATCACCATGTACAATTATTGTCGCTCTCCTTAAATAAACCAACATTTGTTTACTAGACAATGCTAATAACCCATCCAGATATTATACCTATGGTAGGCCTGACCTACTTTCTATTCTGTAAACCAAACACGTTCCAACCAACAAGTGGGCAGGTGTTCTCTCTGAGCTGTATGTCACTGTATCCAGACAGGAACACAACATAAATCCATATGAATGAGATGTTCCCTTTGTCTGACCCACAAAGATTAGCCTAACAGCTGAGGCAAGTCACCAAATTGCAAGCGGTACCTGAGTGGCATTACGCACCCTCCTATCCCAGATGACATGATAGAGATGCATACATTCAAACATTGTAAAACTGGAAAGTGGGAGATTTTGGGAACAAAAATCGAGGGAATGTATGTTCCCTATTTACTTATATTGAAGTAGAGGTTCAAAGGTGGGCGACAGCTGAACCAAGTTGGGCGACAGCTGAAACAAGGCCTTTTTTGATTCAGAAATCAAGTGTCTTGTCTGAATCGGGTCTATTGACATGTATGGGGTGGGGTGGGAAGAATACCCCACACAACCCTCCTCTGTAGCTTCCTATTGACTGATGAAGGGCTGTGCGAACGGCTAGAAGTGGATAGTACAGAAGGTAAACATAGCTATTAAAACCATGTTTATGCTCCATTCCTTCTGCACCCTCTATGACTTTTGAGACCAGTGCTCACAACGGCAGTATTAGGAACACAGAAGGGCAAGCAAAGTGTGCCTTTGCTTCATCTGGCTATCCCTAATTGATGTCAATAGAGCTTAAACCTACATTTTAGAAGTGCTGATCAGATGACGTCTTAAAAGCTGCTACCCAATTGGATTCACTAGGGAAGGTGGTATACATAGGCATTGGAGACAGTTAAGCGTTCAAGTGCAGGCATCGGCCAGCGTTTGAGGGAAGCATCGCTGGAAAGGGAAGAGTGTCCCCTTTCTAGTGATGCCTTTCTCAAACAACAAATACCTTCTCATGCTTCGGGGTGGTGCCACGATCCACAAGCAAGAAGTTGCTGGACACCAAAGATCTTTAGTGTTTATGTGTGGTCGACCCCTCTGGCATATGAGTCGACCTTGTGGGGACCATATTTATTAGGAAGGATGTTTGTTTTTACCTGGCGGGTTCAATCGGCCCCCAGGGGAAAGTAAATTGGCATGCATATGTTCCAGGCATCGGCCCTTCAGGTATACGAGCTGGCCAGTCTGAGGGCAATTTTCTTTAGTAGAATGCTTGTTCTCCCCTGGGGGATGTTGATGCAGCAAGGAGTCAAAGAAAAGAAAACTTGCTCGGAGCAATCCTTTATTAACTTTTACTAATCAATTCAATAATCCTTCATTCGGTGTTTAAAAAACACCATAAAAGTTCAGAATTATACAATTAAAATCATTAAAATACAATTCATAAACATCATATAGCACTGGGGATTCAGATGAAAGGGAAAGATTTAACATGGAAAATTCAATCAACACAGCCCTCTTGTATTCCGGAGCCTTAAAGCAACTTTGATAAAATTCATCACACAAATCAACGTGAGGGGGTCATTAGCCCTTTGCAAAAATAGGAGGGCAACCTTTGCTTGTCGAAAATTGGCCTGTTTTAAAATACCTACTAAAAATTTGCATCTTGGTAATACATAAAATCTGCATAAGAATACAAAATGAAGGGTGTCCTGCGGAGACCGATTGTCGCAGCCGCAGGCACCCTTCTGCTCAACAGATGAAGTAAAACCTGGGGGGTCGGCCAGTAGATGATGTAAAAAGTTGAGCCTAAAATGGGTGATTAGAAATCTCTCCTGTGCATTAGGCATAAGAGCGAGATACGGTTCCATGCCCATCCCTGTTTGGACCAGACTGTGCGTGCGGACTGTGGGTTTACCTCCTTCCTGTACTGCCCTGCGCGAGGCTACCTGTTCCAAGAATAATCGCTTTACTCGGGCTTTGTCTTGGGGGACAATTTCCATTGGATGTATAAAGAGATCCTCACAGCAAATTCTTTCAAGAGAATTTTTAACGTACATTAGCCATGGGATTTTCATTCCCTTGTCCCTGCCCAGGCAATCTCTAATAATTTGCCTACTCAGGTCAGCCTCTACATTCGTTCAGATCTTTAACCAGGCCAAAATGGGTCTAACCCTAACCAGGTCCTCGATATAGGGCCTTCCCAATTCCTCATGGGCGATCAAGGCTGGAGTTGATTTTGGGGTTTGGAGGACCTTCCTCGGGTATTTATTCTCCTCCACCTGAAGTTGCTGTGTATTAACAAAACCCCAAACTTCTGACCCATACGTCACTTTAGAGCAACTTACAGAGCTATACAGGTTCATGACTTGCTCAGGTGACCACCTCCCCAGCCTCCGCCCATAATTCATGATGGCCCCAGTCGAGGCCACTAATGTGGAACATCGCTCTGCAATTAATGTTTTAAAATTTAAAAGACCGTCAAATAACAGGCCATGGTATGAAAAGGTATGTACCTGTCCTATTTTATGTGCACCTATCCTGTAGGAGAACTTCTTACAAGGTTTAGTACCTGCCGACATAACAAAGGACTTCGAAAGATTGGCCGATAGATCTAGAGTGTCCATAAACCTTACAAACCCGTCTATCAGACACTGCAGTCCTTTGGGGGTGCGAGCAAGCAATACCGCGTCATCCGCGTACAACAGCAGCGGAACTGGACGAGTTCCTATTCTTGGGGAATCCACCTTTAATTTGCTTAATGCATGGTCTAAGTTATTTATATATAGCGAAAACAAAAAGGGGGACAGGATATATCCCTGTCTAACCCCACTGTTGCAGGGAAAGGATTCTGTGGTGCCCCCTTCCAAATTAAACCGTACATTAGCTGAGGTGTTCCAGTGCAATGTCCTCAAAATATTTACCAGACCCTGATCTACGCCTAGTCTAGTCATCAGGGTCCATACGTTTTCTCTGTTTACGTGGTCAAAAGCTGCGGTCAGGTCCATAAACCCTAGGTATACCGCTTCATTGTTTGCTATAGTATACTTGGCCACCAACAGATAAAGGTTCAAGCACTGGTCCGTCGTTGATCTTCCTGTTCTAAATCCGTACTGGACGTCGGTAATGATTCGGTTATCCTCCACCCAATCAGTAAGGCGCATTAAAATCACTCTGCCCAGAATTGTAGCCGTTACGTCTATCAATGAGATAGGACGGTAGCACTGGGGATTGTCCCTATTCCCTTTCTTAAAAATTGGGACTATTGTTGCAGTAGACCAAGAACATGGTAGGCCAGTTGCCACTGCCGAGTTTATCACCCTTGTAAGATTAGGGGCCCATAACTCCACATTACTAAGGAAAAGGTCCGGTGGTATGCCATCTGGGCCCGGAGCTTTACTAAGTGATAGGCCCTGAATGGCCACTGTGATTTCCCCCAGAGAAAATTCTACGGAGGAGACCCACTGACCAACTCCTCTTGAATTAGAGTAGTTCTCTTCTGAGTGATTGTACAAATCTTTAAAGTGGTTGTACCATTGTTCGGGCAGGATCGTAGTGCCAATTTCTGGGGTATTATTGTCCTGAAAACATGGTTTGTTTATTGTTTTCCAGAACAGGGTCATATGTCTTCTCTCTGCAGCATCCCTTAAATCTTCCCAGGCTTGTAATTGGAGGGAGGTCTTCCTAACTTTGACTTTTACTAATCATTAAACCTGTAGATGAGACAAAACTAATATACAACAGACACCGACATATGGGAAAGAAGGCTTTACGCATGCTTAGTTAAGATGGAATAAAGTGTAATGCGACTAAAACCTGCTTTAATTTGCAAAAACGCTTTGCCCATGTGCAAACCAGAATTACGTAGAGATAATGTGACTAACTCGTTTTGAGAGGGAAAAATCTAACGCATGCGCAAGAAGGACTAACATGTGGTCTCAAGGAACTACATGCCCGGCATCTGCTTGCTTGAAATTAAAAGAAAGCTGCTGTTGGTAATGCTTTTGCCCAGAAAAAAACTAATAACATGGAATAGAGTAGAAGTGGGTGGTGAACAGTGAGAATGATAGGTTTAAGAAAATAACATCTGTTTATGATTCTTTTATTAATAGTGTGCATTTGGCCCTGTAACGTCTATGACAAAAGGAGAATATGGCGCTGGATGATAATGAGTTGCTCATGCTCAGTGGATTCGTAATGTGACCCGATGACCGGAAAACTGAACAGCTGCCTGATACCAAGGACAGAAGACGCGGAAAAGTAACGATGTGTATCCCTCGTCTGTGAAACCTGTATGGAAAGTATTATAAAAATGTCAACAACATGTGTATGGGAATGAAATTTATGAATGAGCTAAAGGGGAAGGGTTTGCAAGACAATAGTACCTTAATAAAAATTAATATGTCAGCATAGTGTGATGAAAACTCCCCTAGCCCTGTCCAATCATATTTAGTATTTTACTAATATTTTCAACTATTGAGGGTGGGACATGCAGAAAGAAAGACTATAACTAGAGTGACTTAGAGATTAGAGCATTCAAGCAGCATCGAGAGAGCATCAAGATCACCGAGAGAGGGAAAGAGGTGTGAGCAGCTGCTGCTGGGTTGAGAGAGAGAGGAGAAAGCAGTCTGGGAAGATTCAGATCCAAATGACAGCGTGATTAGACTTGAAGATTGTTGAAGAACATCGAGGAGGGAGAGAGAGAGAGAAAGAGAGTAAGAGAGGGATGCGCCCTGGTGCGTCGGGTTTGTAGAGAAGTCTAGTAAGTATCTTCCCTGCCCTGATCCTGTCCTATAGCCTTTGTCTCCTGATTCAAACTCAGAGGAGACCCACCAGTCCTTTGGCCAGAGGGGTGGTTTTCAGTGTTTCTAATAGGTAAATATTACTCTTTCTCAAAATTTGCATATTATTTACAAATGCATTACTTTTGATTTGTATCTTTTGTCTCTTCATCTATCCACTCTTATGCATTGATTTGTTGAATGAGTTTGTGTCATTGGTTGTATTTGCCAAATGAACATTTTCTCTCCCATGTGAAGAATGATGGGGTTTGCACTGTGAATCTGTATTAATGAGCGTTGAATTCACGACTGATGTCTTAGATAAAGCTTATAAATCTTACCCAGAGTCTGTGGTTATTTCACTCAGATTTGCAAATTGGTTAGAGAGCTGTTAATATCACCATCAACTAATTCAACTAATGGTCCATCGACCAGAGGAAAGAGTGTTGATCTGTGAAGGATTAGTTGGGTATTAAATATTGTTAAAATTTTGTTTTGAGATTACAGAAAGCTAACTAATCAGAATTTAAGTGAATTATAAAACTTGACCCACAGCGGATTTACCAGGGAGTGTGGATGAACATTTGAGTAAATGTGTATGGGCCCCATTGAATATTTGTTTGTGAAATATCTATCCCTGGACTTCTGCTGGATCCGTTTTTCTGGTAGCAGAGTTATGGTTATTATTGATTAGTTTGGTTATTATTGAATATTAATTATTGATTATTAACTATATGTTTAACATCAAGAGTTAGTGTTGCGTTCTATGTTGTGTGGAAGTACAGGTACGGAGCTATCTGGCAATCCCGGGTACGGAATTTAGAAGAGTGTGGTAAGGAAATCACACTGCAGAAGGTTACTCGTTTGTTGTCATAATACCTAAAAGCTACGGAGGGCTGTAGGTGTTATATTAGGGACTATATCGTGTAAGAGTAGAGTGTGAGTGATAGCGAAGGGTCCACCTGTGAAACTTTGGCATTACCTACAGAGGAGTATCCCTAGTGGAGTAATAGGTCCTCCCGAGCTTAAGTGAAGGGTAAACAGTGGTTTTTACTCGTAGTGAAAGAAAGAATTTTTTATTTTTGAAGCAAGTGAAGAAACTGTCCTTGGTTTACCGGAGCAGATAGAGCAGCACTATTTTTACATTGTTACTAATAGAAATTGAAACAGAAACGTGTGACAAATACATTGAAGTAATTACCTTGTGAAGGGAGGGTCGGTAGCAGGAGTGATACTGACATCACAAAAACCCCGCTGGCATTGGTGCATCTACTGCTCGAACAGCCAGGTCTTGAGAAGTCTCCTGAAGGTCAGCAGGTCCTGGGACTGTCACAGCTGTGTGGGGAGGGTGTTCCATGTCTTGGTTGCGAGGTAGGAGAAGGATCTGCCACCGGTGCAGGTCCTGTGGATGCGTGGGACGGCAGCAAGGGTGAGGTCAGCGGAGCTCAGCTGGCGGTTCGGGGTGTAGGGGTGAGATGCTTGTTGAGGTATGCTGGTCCGGGGTAGTGTAGTGCTTTGTGGGCGTGGGTGAGGAGTTTGAAGGTGTTTCTCTTCTTGACTGGGAGCCAATGCAGGTCCTTCAGGTGCGGGTGTTTCGGTGGCTGGTGAAGCTGCAGTCACGGCAGGTGAAGTGATGTGTGTGTGGCGGGGTATGTCGAGGATGAGGTGTGCGGAGGTGTTCTGTATGCGTTGGAGCCTCTTCTGGAGTTTGGCCATAGTTCCTGCGTAGAGGGCGTTGCCATAGCCCAGCCTCCTTCTGACAAGGCCTGTGTGACCGTCCTTCTGGTTTTGGTGGGGATCCATCTGTAGATTTTGCAGAGCATGCGAAGGGTGTTGAAGCAGGAGGAGTAGACGACGTTGACTTGCTGGGTCGTTGAGAGCGATGAGTCCAGGATGACCCCCAGGTTATGTGCATGGTCGGTGGGTGTGGGAGTGGCTCCCAGGGTGACTGGCCACCAAGAGTCGTCCCCGGCTGAGGGGGTGGATCCGAGGATGAGGACTTCTGTCTTGTCCAAGTTAAGTTTCAGGCGGCTGGTCTGCATCCAGCTGGCGACGGCCTTCATTCCTTCGTGGAGGTTGGATTTGGTGGTGGCAGGGTTTTTGGTGAGTGAGAGGATCAGTTGAGTGTCATCAGCGTAGGAGATGATGCTGAGGTTGTGTGAGCGGACGATGTTGGGGAGCTGTGCCATGTAGACTTTGAAGAGGGTAGGGCTAAGGGATGATCGTTGAGGCACGCCACAGATGATCTTGGTGGCTTTGGAATGGAAAGGCAGGAGGCAGACCCTCTGGCTTCTGTCGGTGAGAAAGGAGGTGATCCAGTCCAGGGTTTTGTTGTGTAATCCTGGGTTGTGTAGTCGTGTGCGTAGGGTGTGGTGGCAGACGGTGTTGAAGGTGGACAAGGGGTCCAGGAGGATGAGGGCCGCAGTTTCGCCATTGTCCAGTACGGTCCTGCTGTCATCTGTGGCAGCTATGAGGGTGTTTCGGTGCTGTGATTGCTGCGGAAACCTGACTGGGATGAACCCAGGATGTTGTTGAGGAAATGGGTCAGTTGCTGTTGACGATCTTTTCGATGACTTTCGGCGGGAACGGAAGAAGGGAGATGGGCCGGAAGTTCTTGAGGTCCTTTGGGTCCGATGTGTGTTTCTTGAGTAGGGCATTGATATCGGCGTGCTTCCAGCTTTCTGGGAAGGTGGCTGTCTCAAAGAAGCTGTTGATGGTCTTCCGAAGTCGGGGAGCGATGATGCGGTTTGCTTTGTTGAAGATGTGATGAGGGCAGGGGTCGGTTGGTGAGCTGGAGTGGATGGTATTCATGGTCTTGATGGTGTCGTTGTAATTGACATGGGTCCTGAAGAGCAGGTAGTTGGTGAGGCTGGGGGGTGGTGGATCAGCAGCTTTGGCAGCTAAAGGGAGAGTCTGGGTGTTGAAGCTGTTGTGGATGTCTGCAATCGTACGGTGAAAGAAGGTGGCTAGGGAGTCGCATAGGACTTGCGACGGAGGGATGTCATTGGAGTTGGACCTGGGGTTGGAGAGCTCCTTCACAATGTTGAAGAGCGCTTTGCTGTTGTGTGCTTTGTTGTCGATGTGTTCTTTGAAGGAGGTCCTTTTGGTGGCTCAGATGAGTTGGTGGTGCTTGCGGATGGCGTTCTTCAGGGCTGTGTGGTGTTCCGGTGTCTTTTCGTGGTGCCACTTTTTCTCGAGTTTTTGGCAAGTCCGCTTGGTTTCCTGGAGGTCAGTGGTGAACCAGCTGGCCTTTCTGTCTGTGCATCTGTTTGAGGGTTTTTGATCCGGCGAGAGTGTTGGTGCAGTCGTCGATCCATTGCCTGAGGTTGCTGGCGGATGTGTCGGTGGTATTTGTTGGTGGGTCTGGAGCGAGGGTGGTGGTGAGTTGGTCTTCCCTGACCTTGTTCCAGCTGCGGTAGGGGATCCGTAGTGGGTGGTGGTGCGTGCTGGGTTTCTGGAAGGTGAAGTAGAAACAGCGGTGGTCAGTCCAGTGGAGTTCGGTGGTGTGGCTGAAGGTGACATGGTTGCTGGCTGAGAGGATGGGGTCGAGCATGTGACCAGAGGTGTGGGTAGGGGTCGTGACGAGCTGTTTGAATATGAGGTTAGCGAGGTTAGCGAGCAGAGCGGTGGAGTTGCTTTAATCGGCGTTCTCAAGGTGGAAATTCAGGTCTCCGAGGAGGATGTAGTCCTTGGACGCAAGAGCGCGCGTGCAGACGATGTCGGAAATGGCGTCGATGAACTGTGGCCAGGGGTCTGTAGACGAGTGTCCCTCTGAGAGTGGTGTTTGGGTTGGTGTGAATCTGGAAGTGCAGGTGGTCAGTGGTGTTGGAAGTGTCTGTCGTGCAGGTCGAGACTCTGAGGGTAGTTCTGAAAGACGATGCCTATTCCTCCTCCTGGTTTGTTGGTGGGGTCTCTTCTGGTGATCTTGTATCCATCTGGGATGGCCATGGCGATGTCGGGTGCCAAGGAGCGATTTATCCCGGTCTCTGTTAGGAAGGCGACATCCGGGGAGGCTGAGTCGAGTAGGTCCCAGAGTTCGACGGCGTGCTTGTGGACAGAGCGTGTGTTGAGTAGTATGTATCTGAGGTGGTTGAGTTCTGCTCTGACGGGTGGGGTGGGGCGTGCGGGTGTTTCGGTGGCTGATGAAGCTGCAGTCACGGCAGGTGAAGGATCCGTGGGTGAGTGTCGGGCTGGCATGGAAGCAGTTTCATGATCGGCCTGTGAGGAGTCCGTGGAGGAAGCGGTGTCGGGTTACATGGCTCTCGCGAGGGCCTGGGGTTCTGACACTGGGCGCAGTTCAGGTGTGGACAGGCACAGACGGGCTCGCCTTAGGCACACCCGCTGCATGTGTCCGCTGCGCAACCTCGCAGCGGTCTGCATTACATAGGGGAGGCAAGGGAGGCTCAGCTTGTAGGCGGTAGAACAGGCGCGGGTAGTGGGGCGGGGCCGGGGCAGCAGTGGCGGGAACAGGGGAAGCACGAGGGGGAGGGAATCAGTGAAATTGACACGGAATTAAACAGCAAAAATAGATGCTGGAAATTGGCGGACACAGGAAAATAAAACAGATGCTGGAATTTAGTGCACAAAAAAAACTAAGTAGTAACAAAATTGCAAAAGATCACAAAACCTTGGAGGCAGCAGCCTCGAACACAGGCAGCAACGGAGAGCAGGATCTGCGGGGAGAGTGCAGGTCTATGACCGGAGTCACTGTCAAGGTAATGAGAGTGAATCGGACATGTCTCAATGAGAGTACCTGAGGGGGGAGGAAGAGTGCATGCTTGGTGCATCCTTGGCGGTAGATCAGTCAGGTCCATTTGTTGCTGGAAAAGTTGAAGGTAATGACATCACTTTCCTAGTGGATACTGGTGCTACCCTTTCTACTGTGAGAGCAGCAGAAATTCCAAACCTAACCCTCTCGGGAGAAACTATCCAAGTTATAGGAGTCTCAACTAAGTATATTAAGACCCCAGTCACAAAACCAATAGAAGGGAATATTGGAAATTTCAGAGACATGCATCGGCTTGTGGTATGCGAAACGAGTCCAGTAAATCTGTTAGGGAGCGATTTGTTGTGCAAGATGAATTGCACCATCTACTGTACGCCTGATAGTATTGCTTTCCAAACACCTGATGAAGATATCACATTAAAAATGATGCTAGCGAAACAAGGGACAGAAGTGGATGATGAGCTGGAAAACACAGTGAGATGAGATGTGGGGGATTTTTCAGGAAAAGAAATTGATCTGACGGCAAATGTACACCCAATTAAAATCATGGTGAAAGAGGGTGCAACTTATCCAAACACACCCTAATACAGAATGAGTCCTGAAGTAAACTCAGGAGTTGCTCCAGTAATTGACCAAATGATTGAACAAGGTATTTTAAAAGAAATAATGAGCAGTCCCTGTAATTCCCCAATAGCCTAGTGGCAAGTATAGAATAGTGCAAGATTTGAGGAAGAATAATAGGATAGTGGTACCATGTTGTCCAGAAGTACGAAATCCAGCAGTGATCTTTTATCAGATATCTTGGGATGCACATTGGTACACTGTGATTGATTTGTGCTAATCATTCTTTTTGATTCCTTTACATTCAGATAGCCAATATCTTTTTGCATTCTGGTTTGGAGACCGTGTTTTGGCATGGTGCCGAGTTTCTCATGAGTACACAGAGAGCCCCTCGATTTTGAATCAGATTCAGAAAAAGTGTTTGGAGACATTGGTCATGCCAGGTAATTCGGTTTTGGTTCAGTACATTGATGACCTATTGGTGGCATCAAAACCCCGAGAAGCCTGTGTCACTGACACAATAGCTTTAGTAAACAATTTGGCAGAAGGAGGACACACAGTGTCCCCAGAAAAATCACAGTTTTGTCAAGAAGAAGTTCAGTATTTGGGACACAAGATAAAAAGGAGAGTCCGAAAAGTGACGCCAGAAAGAATAAAAGTGATTCAACAAATGAGTCTGCATAAAACTAAGAAAGAAGTGAGAATGTTTTTAGGAGTGATTGGATACTGCCGTCAGTGGATCAGTGTTTTTTTCACTGCTTGCAAAGCCTCTACTAAGGTTGATACGAAAAGATGTGACAGATGGGATTTAATGGGATGATGAAAGTGAGGAAGCATTCATATAAAATTGAGAGATTGTGTCAAGCACCAGCATTAGGAATGCCAGACTATACGAAAGAATTTGCTTTGTTCTGTTGTGAAAGGGAAGGATGTGCACTTTCAGTGTTAACCTAGAGTCATGGATTGTCACGACGTCCAGTGGCATACTTTTCTGCCACTCTGGATTCAGTGGCTGTGGCAATGCCTGGCTGCTTAAAAGTAGTAGCTGCCACTTGTGTGAGTCTGGAACAGAGTGAATCGATTGCAATGGGACATCCCCTAAAGGTATATGTGTCACATTCAGTTTAGATCCTTAACAAGGACTCATACTCAGCACTTGACCCCTAGTCAACTGACTAAGAGTGATAATGGGTGCTGAAAATGTAAGTATGATAAGATGCACCACAGTAAATCCGGTAACCTTGTTGCCTGATCCATACTCAGCGGAAGTAAAAGAGAAGGTTGATCATGATTGTTTGGATGTGACAGAAATGTGTACAAAGCCCAGACCTGACATTCATGACATCCCATTTGAAGAAACAGACTCTGTATTGTTTGTTGATGGGTCATCCTTGAGGAAGGAAAATAGAGAATTGAGTTCTGCCTACGCTGTATGTACCGTATCCGCTATCCTGGAAGCATCCTGTCTAAGAGGTCCGCTATCCTGGAAGCATCCTGTCTAAGAGGTGTCTAGTCTGCACAAATAGCCGAATTGATCGCTTTGACAAAAGCATGCAAAATTGGGAAGAAATTGAGAGTAACCCAATTTACAAATAGTCAATATGGTTTTGGGTTTGTGCACGGCTTTGGCCAATTATGTGTGCAAAGGGGATTTCTTACTTCTTCAGCTTCTCCTATCAGGAATAGTAAAAATGTCAAATAACTATTGGAAGCATTACAATTGCCAAAAGAAATTACAGTGGTCAAATGTGCCACACATAAGTCAGGAAATGATTATGTGACACAGGGCAACAGATATGCTGAACAAGTTGCACAATTTTGTGCTCGAAATACAATGTCTTTGAACAAAGGGTTGGAAAAATAAGTTACCAATTGCCAACTAATGTTCATTTCGGCTTTTGAAACTTGGGATGAAGTTAGACAGTTGCAGGATGAGGCAGATGGAAGAGAAAAAGAACTCTGGATTAAATCAAGTTGCACAAGGAGAGCAGACGATGAAGTATGGGTGTGTCCAGATGGTAGACCAATAATGCCAGATAGTTTATTATCACAAATGGCGAGGGTATATCATGGAGCTACACACATTGGGAGGGATGCCATGATTAGACACTTCAGGCAGACATTGTACAATTCCAAGTTTAGAGTCATTGCAGAGAGTGTCTGCCAAAGCTGCTTGGCATGTTAACAGCAAACCCAGGTAGAAATACGCGTGTCAGTTGGGGAAAAATTGGAAAGGCAGATGGACCATTTACAAGACCGAGCAATTGTTTGAAGTACTTGCTTGTGATTGTGTATCTGTTTTCTCCATGAGTAGAAGCCTATCCCGGGAGAAGAAATGACAGTCTCACAGTTGCCAAGCTACTGTTGAGAGAACTCATCCCTAGGTTTGGATTTCCAGTCACGTTGGAATCAGATAATAATGACATAATTCCATTATTTGTACAGCTTTCAAAGTTGAAGAGAAACTACATTGTGCGTATCGATCCGAAGTCTCTGGAGCAGTTGAACAGCTTAATGGCACAATAAAATCTCGGCTAGGGAAGGTGTGTGCATCCACAATACATAAATGGCCTGTGCTTTGCCCCTTGTACTGAAGAGTCTTAGAAGCATTCCTGACAGAAGGATGGGATTGAGTCCACATAAGATTCTCATGGGAAGAGCAATGTGACAAGCATTTGTACCTGGAAACTAGCTGAGGAATATAACTGATGATCTAGTGTTGAACTATTGCAAAGGACTAGCTGATCTGGTACATTCTGTGTCTCATCAGGTTTGAGAAGACGCAATCACAGCACAACCAAATCAAGCTCACGATTTAAGTCAAGGAGACTGGGTCATTGTGAAGAAACATATGAGGAAGATATGTTTAGAGCCCAGGTGGAAAGGACCCCATCAACTTATATTGGTCACGACGACAGCAGTGAAGTGTGCTGGCTTGCCAAACTGGATTCATGTCAGTCATACACAAAGAGTCCCAAGTCCACTTGAATGACAAGAACAGCAACTGGTAGAACAAAGAGAAGAACCAGAACCTGAAAGTTATGATGTCAAAGAAATCAGAGAAACAGACTCTGAAGAGCACATCGATGATGAACAACCGAGTACCAGTCAAGTAGAGTGGGCACCAGGTACTGGGTCTCAGGAGACTGCTGTGGAGACAGAAGAAGGACAAGAATTTGAAAGACCAGAACAGATCGAGGAAAGAATAGAAGAACTTACTACAGAAAATCCAGATCAAGCTCAGTCGGAAGAAAAAGAAGAAGAAAGACTGAAAGGTCGAGAAGAAATTCAGTCAACAGAAAAAGAGAGATCAGAAAACCCAGAACAAATTCAGTTAAAAGAAAGAGAAAATAAAAGATCACTCGAAATAGGCGGAGAAGGAGAAAAGGTGATCACTGGCTGAGTGGAGTGAAAAGACTGAGATACTTTCTCAGAAGGAAAACAGGACAAGAGCAAGAACAAGTAAATGAGGTGTCAAGTCAAGTTGAGCAACAGCAGCCAAGAAGAAGAACAATACGGAAATCAAGAAGAGTGAGAGTTCCAAGCAGAAAATATAAAGCTCCTGAATAGATATATATTATACTCGAAGATTTTGAGAATCTTGATCTGAATGAAGACCAAAAAGGTGCCACTATTGAAAGAACTGATGAAAGCAAATTGAGCCCACCTTAAAAAAATAAGACTTTTACACAAAAGGTGGAAATTTGTCAAACCAATAAAAGAAGGGAATAAAAGAAACCAAAGAAGAAAGAAATAAAGAAAAAGGGGGCAAAGACGAAAAGCTTTGAAGTGTGGGATCACACAAAGATTTCTTTTTCTTAGAAGCAAATTTTAGATTCTATTTTTCTTATGCTTTTTTTTAGAAGAAATAATTTAAGATATTCATTAATTTCTTTATTACTAAAAATAGCAGAAACAGAAGTGACTGAACATCTGATATCTAGTGTAAAACAAAGATGTGTTAAATGTTGTTTGTGTAGTATTTCAATAGTTATGTTGATGTGGTTATTGTTAACTGTTGTTATACCTGTTCTAATGGTAACTAATGATTGAAATAACACAAATCTAGTGAATGGATGGATGCAGTTACTAAAGAAACTACTACTACAAATTTAGAGCAAATGGATGAGAGCATGTATCATCATAACAAATCGAATAGTGACTCGTCATTAAATGTTTTAACTAAACTCCTTTATGAATATTTTGATACAATGGATGTGAGTGATTGTTATGTTTGCATGAAATTGCCGACGTCTGTCTCGGAAGAGGTGACATATCACCATCTTCCATTAACATATGGTGTGTCATGTAGTGTTGTGTCCAGTCTTTTTTATGTAACAGGCAAGTTGCAGTATTACTATTCGAATATGGATTCAGTGAAGAAACCTGAACCCAGTGCTTAGTAGTAAAGAAGCAGAGTTCATGGGTGAGTTCTTCCTAACAACAAGCCCAATAGATATATGCTCATAAGAACACTTTAACATGTATTTTATGTGATGAAAAGAAAGATGTTCTAAATTTAGTAGAGGAAAGAAGGCAGGGCTTCCAAAAGAAGGCTGTTGAGCAGAAGTCACATGCACCGCCATAGGCAAACCAGGTAGGGGACTATAAGAAAGGCGAGACTCATGCTGCAATGTTTCTAGACTTGTCAAAATTAGGGAATTCTGTCTACATAGACCAAAAACAGATTATAACAACATCTTCATTGGTTCCAGTGAATGTGAACACACCTTCTTAATAATGGGGGGATGGGGACTAATAGGTGGAATTGATCCTGTTTTCCAGGGATTTATTACTTGTGTGGAAAAAATGGCTGTTATAGGTTGCCTGAACGATGGTATGGTAGTTGTTACTTTAAAATAGTATTTCCAAAGGTTTATCACATAGATAAGAACAATGGAATCAATGAAGTAAGTCAAGGACTAAAGCGTGGTAAAAGAGCACGTTTTTCAGAAATACTAGGTGATATATTTGGTGCACTGATACCATCAGTTGGAGTTGTACTGAACTCACATAAGTTACGTAAATTGTCAACAGCAGTTGATTGTCTATCAACAGATACTGCTGGGGGACTTTTGATAATTAATACTGAAATGGTTGCAATTAGATCTATGGTTTTGCAAAACCAATTTTCCCTTTATATATTATTGGCAAAAGAGGGTGGAGTCTGTGGCATGTTGACAATTCAACATGCCACAAACACAAATACATCCCAGACAAATGTAAAGGTATTGAGGGATATATTAAGAATATTACAAAGATTCATGAAAATTTGACCCAACTGGCGGTTGACGGTGTTTGGGAAAGACTAAGTAAAAGTATTTCTGCTATAGGTAGTTGGTTTTCTACTTTTAGGAGTAGTCTAATAGGAAAAATTCTAATACCTATAATTTCAGTAGCAATAGTAACCCTGATGATAATGATGACATATAAGGGTTGCACGGGTAAAATCAGAACCAGAATGATGGCTGAAATAAAGAATAAAAGAATGGGAAGAAAGATAAAAAGGAAAGAAAATGAGATAAATATAATAAAAGGGAAGTCTATATGATAAGATGTAAGAATTAGACATGAAAGAGAAAAATGAAGAACTTGTAGAAAGAGAAGACGATAATGCTGAATTTAGATAAATAAAAGTTGGCAATTGGTAATGATGGGTAATTTTATGATGGCTCAAAAATGCCATTAGAGGGGGGATTGATGGAGCAAGGATTCAAGAAAACGAAACTTGCTTGGAGCTATTTTTCATTAACTTTTACTAACCGTTAAACCTTTAAATGAGACAAAACTAATATACACCAGACACCGACATATGGGAAAGAAGGCTTTACGCATGCTTAATTAATATGGAATAAAGTGCAACGCGACTAAAACCCGCTTTAATTTGCAAAAACGCTTTGCGCATGTGCAAACCAGAATTGCGTTGAGATAACGTGACTAACTCGCTTTGATAGGGAAAAATCTCATGGATGCGCAAGAAGGACTAACGTAGTCTCGAGGAACCACATTCCCGACATCTGCTTGCTTGAATTTGAAAGAAAGCTGCTGTTAATGCTTTTGCCCAGAAAAATAATAATAACATGGAATAGAGTAGAAGTGGGTGGTGAACAGTGAGAATTATATGTTTGAGAAAATAACATCTGTTTATGATTCTTTAATTAATCGTGTGCATTTGGCCTGTTACGTCTATGACAAAAAGAGAAAATGGCGCTGGATGACAATGAGTCGCACATGCTCAGTGGATTCGTAATGTGACCCGATGACCGGAAAACTGAACAGCTGCCAGATACCAAGGACAGAAGATGTGGGAAAATGAAGATGTGTATCCCTCGTCTGTGAGGCTTGTATTGAAAGTATTATAAAAATGGCAACAATATGTGTATGGGAATGAAAATTATGAATGAGCTAAAGGGGAAGGGTTTGTGAGACACCTTAATAAAAATTAACATGTATATTCATATTTCGTATTTTATTAATATTTGCAACTATTGAGGCTGGGACATGTAGAAATAAAGACTATAACCAGAGTGACTTCGAGATTAGAGGATTCGACCAACATTAAAAGAGCATCAAGATCATCGAGAGCGGCGAAGAGGTGAGACCTGCTGCTGCTGGGTCGAGAGAGAGAGAGAGAGAGAGAGAGAGATAGAGAGAGAGAGAGAGAGAGAGAGAGAGAGAGAGAGAGAGAGAGAGAGAGAGAGAGAGAGAGAGGAGAAATCGAAGTGTGGGAAGACTCAGATCCAAATGACAGCCTGATTAGATTTGAAGATTGTGGAAGGACATCTGGGAGGGATAGGGAGTAAGAGAAGGATGCGCCCTGGTGTGTAGGATTTCTAGAGAAGTCTAGTAAGTATCTGCCCTGTCCTGATCCTGTCCTATAGCCTTTGTCTCCCGATTCTAACTCAGGGGACCCCTACCAGTCCTTTGGCCAGAGGCGTGGTTTTCAGTATTTCTAATAGGTAAATATTATTCTATCTCAAAATGTGAATATTCTTTTGCAAATTTCTTATTTTTGATTTGTATCTTTTGTCTCTTTATCTACCCACTCTTATGCATTGATTTGTTGAATGAGTTTGTGTCACTGGTTATATTTGCGAAATGAAAATTTTCCCATGTGAAGAATGATGGAGATTGCACTGTATATCTGTATTAATGAGCGTTTATGACTGAAGTCTTAGATAAAGCTTATAAATCTTACCCAGAGTCTGTTGTTATTTCACTCAGAGTTGCGAATTGGTTAGAGATCTGTAATATCTCCATCAACTAACTCAACTAATGGTCCATCGACCAGAGGGAAGAGTGTAGATCTGTGAAGGATTAGTTGGGTATTAAATATTGTTAAAATTTTGTTTTGAGATTACAGAAAGCTAACTAATCAGAATTTAAGTGAATTATAAAACTTTACCAGGGAGTGTGGATGAACATTTGGGTAAATGTGTATGGCCCCCATTGAATATTTGTTTGTGAATTATCTATCCCTGACCTTCCGCTGGATCAATGTGATGGCCTCAAACCCAAACAAGGGTGCATTTGGACTCCAAGGGAAAAACAAAATGCTGCAAACATTTCCCAGGGATCGGCCCTTCTAGCATATGGGCCGACCCCGTTGGGGAGCATTATTTTTTTATGTAATATTTTACCCTGGGAGCAATCAGCCCCCAAGGAGGGTACGATCTCCCCCCAGGGAAAAACAAAATGGCGGCCAAATTATCAAGGGCTTGGCCCATATGCCAGATAGATTGACACCTTGAGGGGCATCATTTTTTTCAAAGTTTGTTTTCCACATGTGGTGGTGATCAATCAATCATAGCATTTGTAAAGCGCACTCCATACTCATGGGGGTCTCAAGGCGCTAGGGGGGTGGGCTGCTACTGCTTCAAGAGCCAGGTCTTGGAAAGTCTCCTGAAGGTCAGAAGGTCTTTCGTCTGCTGTAGGTGGATGGGGAGGGTATTCCATGTCTTGGCAGCGATGTGGGAGAAAGTTCTGCCGCCAGCTGTCACTCTCCAGATACGGGGGACAGTGGCGAGGGCGCGGTCTGCGGAGCAGAGCTGCCGGTGTAGAGGCTGAGTCAGCTGTTGAGGTACGCTGGTCCGTGTTGTGGAGTGCCTTGTGTGCATGGGTGAGGAGTTTGAAGGTTATCCTCTTGTTAGCGGGGAGTCAGTGCAGGTCTCTCAGGTGGGGTGTGATGTGCCTGCAGCGAAGGATGTCGAGGATCAGGTGTGCGGAGGCGTTCTGGATGCGTTGGAGCCATTTCAGGAGTTTTGCCGGGGCTACTGCGTAGGGTGCGTTTCCGTAGTCCAGTCTACTGCTGATGAGGGCCTGGGTGTCCGTCCTTCTTGTTTCGGTGGGGATCCACTTGAAGATCCTGCGAAGCATGCGGAGGGTGTTGAAGCAGGACGAGGAGACGGCGTTGACCTGCTTCGTAATGGAGAGGGTTGAGTCGAGGATGACCCCTAGGTTGTGTGCTTGGTCGGTGGGTGTTAAGGGTGTTCCTGCCACCAGGAGACGTTCCAGGCCGAGGGGTGGATCCGAGGATGAGGACCTCCCTCTTGTCCGAGTTCAGCTTCAGTCGGCTGTTCCTCATCCAGTCAGCAACGGCCTTTATTCCTTCGTGGAGGTTTGTTTTGGTGGTGTGGGGGTCTTTGGTGAGGGAGAGGATCAGCTGAGTGTTGCCGGCATAGGAAATGATGTTGAGGTTGTGCCGTCATGCGACATGGGCGAGCGGTGCCATGTAGACGTTGAACAACGTTGGGCTGAGGGATGAGCCTTGGGGTACGTCGCAGATGATCCCGGTGTCTTTGGAGCGGAAGGGAGGAGGCAGACGCTCTGTGTTCTGCCCGAGAGGAAGGAGGTGTCCAGTCCAGGGCCTTTTCTTGGATTCCGGCATCATAGAGGCGTGTACGTAGTGTGTGGTAGCAGACCATGTCAAAGGTAGCTGACAGGTCCAGTAGGATGAGGGCTGCAGTTTCCCCGTTGTCTAGCAGGGTCCTGATATCATCGGTGACGGCGATGAGGGTGGTTTCGGTGCTGTGCTTGCTGCAGAACCCGGACTGGAATGGGTCCAGGATGCTGTTCTCCTCGAAGAAGCTGGTCAGTTGTTTGTTGACGTTCTTTTCGATGACCATCGCCGGGAACGGGAGCAGGGAGATGGGTCGGACGTTCTTGAGGTCCTTGGGGTCTGCCTTGCATTTCTTGAGTAAGGCGTTGATCTCTGCGTGCTTCCAGCTCTCAGGGAAGGTCGCTGTCTCAAAGGAGATGTTGATGGTTTTTCGGAGATGGGGTGCGATGTTGTTGCTGGCTTTGTTGAAGATGTGGTGTGGGCAGGGGTCTTCCGGGGATCCTGAGTGGATGGTGTTCATGATCTTGATGGTGTTGTCGTCATTGATGTAGGTCCAGGAGAGTAGGCGGTTGGTGCAGGAGGTGGTCATAGGAGCAGGGGTCTCAGTGGTTGCCGGGGTGGTGACGGCGTTGAAGGTGTTGTTGATGTCTGTGATCTTGCAGTGGAAGAAGGTGGCCAGCGAATCGCAGAGGTCTTGTGAAGGTGGGATGTCGTTGGTGTTGGAGCTGGGGTTGGAAAGTTCCTTCTCGATGTTGAAGAGTTCTTTGCTGTTGTGTGCGTTGTTATCTAGGTGGTCTTTAAAGGAGGTCCTTTTGGCGGATCTGATTAGGTGGTGGTGCCTGCGGGTGGCATTCTTGTGGGCTGTGTAGCTTTCCGGTGTTCTTTCACGGATCCAGTTTTTTTCGAGTTTTCAGCAGGTCCGCTTGGAGGCCTGGAGGTCTTCGGTTAACCACCTGGCTTTCTTGCTGGTGTGGGTGTTGGAGGGCTTCTTGAGCTGGGTGAGGGTGTTGGTGCAGTTGTTGATCCACTGTCTGAGGTTACGGGCTGCGGCATCAGGGTCGGTCGGGTCTGCGGGTGGGCTCTGGGCATGGGTGGCAGTTAGCTGGTCTTCGGTGACTTTGCTCCAGTGGCAGCGAGGCATCTGCTGGGTGTGGTGGTGCGTGGTGGGTTTCTGGAAGGTGAAGTGGGTGCAATGATGGTCGGTCCAGTGGAGTACGGTGGTGTGGTTGAAGAAGACGTGAGTGCTTGCTGAGAAGATGGGGTCAAGCGTGTGGCCGGCGGAGTGGGTAGGTGTTGTGATGAATTGTCTGAGTCTGAGGTTGGCCTGGTTGTCAATCAGGGTGGAAGAGTTGGAGTCGTTGTTGTTCTCGAGGTGGAAGTTCAGGTCCCTGAGGAGGATGTAGTCCTGGAGGCGAGGGCGTGTGTGCTGACGAAGTCGGAGATGGAGTCGCTGAACTGTGGTCGGGGGCCGGGGGGTCTGTAGACTAGGATGCCTCTGAGGGTGGTGTTGGGGTCAGTGTGGATCTGGAAGTGTAGGTGTTCGGTGGTGTTGAGGGTGTCATCGGTGTATGTCAAGATTTTGAGAGTGTTCCTGTGGACTATGGCAATTCCTCCTCCTACTCCGTAAGTGCGGTCCTTGCAGGTGATCTTGTCACCTTCCAGGATGGCTAAGGCGATGTCGGGTGCCGAGGAGGGGTGCAGCCAGGTCTCCGACAGGAAGGCGAAGTCTGGGGTGTTGGTGTCGAATAGGTCCCAGAGTTCGATGGCGTGTTTGCGGGCGGAGCGGGTGATGAGCAGGATGCATCTGAGGAAGTTGGGTTCTTCGGTGGGTGGGTTGGTGGGCTGGATGCTGGTGTCGCTGCAGTTCCGGCAGGAGAAGGGACCTTGGGTGCGATCCGGGGTGGCCAGGCAGCAGGTGCGTGATCGTCCAGCGTTGAGTGCGTGGAGGGTGCTGGAGTCGTAGCGGTGTCGCGTGTTGTGGCAGCCGTGGGGGCAAGGGGTTCTGGTGCTGGCACGGTCCAGGCACAGACAGGCGCAGATGGACTTGCCTTAGGCACGCCAGCCACGCGCCCGCTACGCGCGCCTGCTGCGCGGCCTCCATATAAGGGGGGAGGGAGGGAGGAGCAGCTGGGAGGTGGGAGCGGGGTGGCGAATGGGCGCTGAGGGGGCAGCGCCGCAGGGGAGACAGCGGCAGGAAAAAGCGACAGGAGTGGACACAGCGGGAAATGGAGAACAATGAAAAAAGCAAACACGTTAACAAAAAGCCAAGTTCACAGGGGGAGGCAATCGGGGCAGGGCAAAATAACAGCTGTGGCACAAGATGAGCAGCAGTAAGCAGTGTGGGGAGCGGCCTACCCTGAACTGGGGTCAAGGGTGATCGGGCCCCCGGGCAGGGAGCGATCACCCCACAGGAGAAAACAAAATTGCCCAGATCTGTAGGATTACCAGTGAGTGTGTGAGCCTGTTTTATGGTCTGAGGGGCAGGTTTTTACTGCTGATTTCCCTGACAACACCACTAACACGGCCTGCAGCAAGCACGAATGCCTGCAGTCTTCCAGATCATGCAACACATCAGGACAGTGTGTTTTTACAAGTCACAAATTCCCCATTGTTAAAACAGTGGCTTCTTTTTCGAACTGGTGTTAGCCATGACCATTTATTATACTACAATATATAATATAGTCACCGTGTAGTTATACACGAATAAGAGTTTCCACAGGAATAGCGTTTTTTGTTTTACTAATTATTTTGGCAATGATTGGGGAATCTCCACAAAAACTTGAACATAATAAGGTTCATTCACTTCTCGCTGTAAAGTTTTGGGCTGATTTGTCAAGCGGGACCTAGGAAGATTAGACAAAAATACAGGACAAATTTACACCAAATTTGACAGAAAGCTATATTTTTATACAGAAAGAATGCTTTTTGTGATTTGTATATTTTTGTTTAGCCGTTCAAAATATATAGATATTCCTGGGCACTCCCAGGAACCTCCGGGAATCCAATGAGACCGAACTATCTGATTGGCAGCAGCAACATAAAGAATAATGTAGCGCCCTCCATTATAGAATTTAGAGACTCACTCTCTGAGTCCTCAAAATATGTTTAATAACATATAGAAGGGGGGTGTAGGAAAAGAATACCCAGACCCCATGTCCCTTTTAGGGTTGGAGGTTCCCAAAAGGCTCCCCGACAGGGGCGGCAAAGAAACAAAAATGTTTTGCATCATCGCTGTCCTGCAGGAGTCCCAGGAGAGCCAGTGTGGCCTCACAGTGCTTCCACAGGACTCCAAAAAGGAGTTGGCTGCAAACACTTTGTAATAAGATATTACATTACATTAAAAAACATTGAATTTCACTGGAAAAAGAACAAAGGTTAAAGGAGTTATACATGAGGAAGACTGTAAGAAAAAGCACCACCTTTCAAAAAGCAAAAAATAAGGGACATTTGCCTATGTAACTGGCATAAGTTTAACTTGCACCTCTGTGATGCACTGCTTATGACCAGGCACATTGCATCACCGATGACATCTGAAATCCATGGAGGTGCATGTTATAATTATGTTAGTTTCAGATAACTGTCAAATTCCCCTGCTTTGTTCCTGTGTCATGAAGTTAAGAAAAAAAGTCATAAGAAGCCAGGTATCCCTTGACTCTATGGGCCAAATAAAAATAAACGTTTTAGTGATACAGCAAGCCTGTGAGGTACCTCGGGATTCTGGTGGGACTCAGCGTGGCTTTCCCAGGTGTTCCTCTGGGAGTACCATGATATTGTAAAAAATAAAATTGAGGAATAAGTGTCCATGGCGGGTTGCGCAGGTTTGGCCAACAATGATGCAGTGGGTTGGGCGCATGAGGGGGCGTTAGGTGTAAGTCCTGCAGCCAACCCCACACAGCACACCACCGAAGGCTGTGCGCGGTGGTGGTTGGCCACATGCAGCTGGTTGGACCCTGGGCCAACCCTCTGGTGTGCCCAGTCAAAAGCTATACTCAGTAAGGGAGCTGGGTGAATATAATTAAATAAAAAGAGAATGTCACTGGAAAAAACAAAGGTTACAGGGACATTATAGTTAAGTATAGTAATAAGATCTTACCCCACGTTAAAAACCCTAGAAATTTATGGAAAAAACAAAGGTCAAAATAACATTATACTTAGGCCTTGTAATAATATCAAAACAATATTTTTAAACATAAAAACTCACTGAAAATCACCAGCAATAATTTACTGAGCTATCTATGACTTGCGTCCCCATGATGCACTGATTAGGAACTTACATATTACTTCATTCATGATGCTAAATGACATCGTTCATGACATCACTGTTGACATCTCTAAGTTAAATTTAGCTCAGTAAACTGTTACTCGTAATTTTTTCTGTGTGTTTTTTTTTATTTAAATAGCTTTTGTATTGTTACCAGGCCTACCTATAATGTCACTTTACTCTTTGGGATAGATAGATAGATAGATAGATAGATAGATAGATAGATAGATAGATAGATAGATAGATAGATAGATAGATAGATAGATAGATAGATAGATAGATAGATAGATAGATAGATAGATAGATAGATAGATAGATAGATAGATAGATAGATAGATAGATAGATAGATAGATAGATAGATTACGAGGCTGGCTCGCTGTACGGTGCAGTAAAATGAAGTATACTATGTAGAGAGTCCAAGTATCCCCATAAAGCGGTATATTGGTCAGATAGATAGTAGTAACTCTTGATTTTGTGGTACTGTGGGCAAGCAGTTAGGCTTATTTCGGGGTTGTGCTAAGCATTTGTTATCACACACAGAGGCAAGAAGCGAGATGCACGGTCAAGTATAAATCTGAGACGAATTTTGCACGAAAATAACGCAAATCGTTATATATTTTTGAGAAGCAAGACTTCTAATTGGAAACAGACGTTGTACAGTTTAAAATATTTCAATAAATACTTTGTAGGCAGTGAACTTCAAACCAAAAGAGATGCAGTACTTTCAGTATCTACGCACTCAGCGGTTGAAACGTCAAATATTTACCACCACGGTCAGTTCAGAAAGCAAAAGAGCAGGGTTGTTTGTATTGAGTTCAGGGTGCCGCCAAAGCGGTCACCTTTGTGACTGCCGGCAGCAGGTCACTGTAAGTCTATGGGAATACCACCAACTCAGCTGTCGCATTCGCTGTCACTGGAAGATGGACCCTGCCAAGGAGTATTTGGAGGACCACGCTACCTGAAGTGGTTGCAGGTCTTTTTGACCGACTCAATGAAGACCTTCGGAATCCCAGGTCTTAAGTACAGCAGGAGTCAGTGCATACCTGGAGCAGGAGTACCCATTGCCTGAGGTGATGGAGGTCGGAGTTCACCGGCAGTGGTCAGGGCACATGAGGGTTGTTGAGCAGATAGTCGCAAAGGAGAGGCAGTTGTGCCAAGTTTGCCAAATCCACTGTTGAGGTCACCAGCAGGAGGGTAGGGACTCTCAGGAGTGGGTGGTTACCATTGTTGGTCGCTGTGCTGAAAGGATCCCTCAAGGTGATGGAGGCATGCTGCAGGTTTCTTTTTCAGTGGTAAGTTGTGTCAACACAAGTGGAAGTCCTCAAACAACTTGGTTCTTTACCGACAGTCACCAGGGACTAGAGCCTCTCGCACAAAGGGAGGTTCATTGGTAATTTGTGAAAGCTGGAAGGACTCAGGGGTTTCTTGGAGGCCTTGCAGTTCTCAGGACGGATAGCTGGTCTAGTTGTCGAGTCTTGGTTACAGCTGGCAGGGTTTCACCGGTTTCTTGCTGTAGCAGGGCCCAGTTCCTGGTCCATTAGCGGTCTTTTTCTGTCGTCGTCTTTTTGTCCATGAAATCTGAAGTCAGGTTTTTGGGGAGCTGCATAAATAATACATTTAGGAGCATTTTTAGGGGAGGCCAGGAAATAGCACTTTTTACAACGCATTCATGTTCTATGCATGCCATTACAACGCAAGTCATTACAACAAAGAGTTGTTACATTGCACAACTTGCTGTAGGGAGGGGCCTGGAGTTTGGAATAGCATAATTTACTATTCCAACTCCAGCGTGTGCAATTGTAGGGAAGGTGTTGGATTAAAAATCCAACAAATTCAACACATTCTGCCCCCTACACCAAGTCATTGTAACAAATTGTGTTGTATTGGCATGCAATGTAACAATGCGCCGTTGTAATGACTTGCATTGTAATGGTATGCGATGTATCACATGCATAGTAACCAATGGGTTGCCTACCTTTTAGGGTGTCTACACCCTCTTTATGCTCACCATACGTGGGGGGGCATACCCTAACTCCCAATAGGCTACTATCCCCATTCTCAAGATGGTGGATAGTGAAAAGTGGGGTCTACCTAGCCTGTCCCACCTGAGGGATGGTGCAGGGGAGAGGTAGACACACCTCTTAATTAACATTCCCGCCAGTCCTCCCACCAAAATTGGAGCAGGACTGGGGGTCGCCATCTGCTTCTAATAGCAGTGACTGGGGGGCAGAGTTCAAATGTGGCATGACCTTTGAAGCTCCTGCTTCTGCCGAGGCAGATCTTGCAGGGACAAGGTGTTACCACCTTAGCCCAGAGAAGACATTTTTTCTGAATCTGGAGAGCTCTGGTTCTCTACCCAGGAGTCCAGACACATGTCTGGTGATGGTAGGTTGGCTACAACCAGGCAGGAACCACACCAGTGGTTGGTAGGTTTCAGGGGATCCTCTAGAAGAATCTTCTGTGTGAATCCTTTAATAACGCCATCGTCTAGACCAGCTACAATGTATTAAGACAAGATGTTTGGTGTCAAACTTGCTACAGTGAAGCCATCATGAGGCTAGGGAACTCATGTTGACCGGTATCCAGCCCATGTACTATTTAGGGCTTCCCTTGGCACTTACCATGCTCCAGAATGGACTGGACATTGTAGGGGCACCCCTGCTCGTGTGGGGTCCCCTCAGCCCCAGATAAAGTGCACCCTGCCTTGGTACTATTAAGGCCTTCTAGAGGGGTGACTTACCTATGCCTCAAGCAGTACGTGGAGACATGGCACACAGAGCGGTGTACCATGTTGACTCTTCGGTTTGTCCTGCACCTGGATATGCAGCCTGCAAACGCAGCATCGCCTTGTCTGGGTGAGAGGTCCTAGGGGACCCTCTTCTGTCCATAGGTCCTAGGTACCCCGGGTACCATCTACTAGGAACCTATAGGAAGACAGAAGATGTGCCAATCGGGGTACCTTTTAGGGGAAAGAGATTAGGTGTTGGGGCCCTGATCAGCAGGACCCCAGCACACATACAAGTCAAAGTCACATCAACATCAGGTAAAAAGTGGAGGCTAAACATGCAAAAAGGGGCACTTTCCTATAGATAGAGAGACAGACAGACAGACAGACAGGACAGACAGACAGATAGACAGACATTTTTTTATACTGGCATACTGGCAATGGCCTGGCAGCTCCCTCAACAATAAGGTTTTGAAAAAACCATGACAAAACACCTTCATAAGGACTCCTATTGTCCTTGGTTTTATATGTTCCTGTCACTGTCACTAGATCCAATCATACTAGTTGCATTGTGTTTTTATCGGGAGATATGTGGGAACAATGGTTGGTAGGAAACTTGTGTATTCTAGCAGATTTTGGTTCTTTTTTTTTACAGAAAATTAAGGAAAAGGTGTATTTAAAGGCAAAGTTTGAAGTTTGCAAGGACTTCTAGGAAAAAAAACATGATATCCAGGCAAATCAAACCACCGTGGACTCCAACGCGGGAATAGTTTTCAGAAATGTCCAAGTTTGGTAGATTTTTCTGGGAAGTGACCGAGGCCAGATCCAAAAATCCACAACTACACACATTACAAAAGAAGGGGCAGTTTTAAGTGAAAAAATGTATCTGCCCATGTTCCAATTTGGGCCCTTTCCTGTTCCAGGAGATTGGCCCATTCACACAAGTTAAGTAGTGTTTTAAAAGGAGATATGTGGGAATGCTGAGTGGTCGGAAATTTGTAGTTAACCGCAGATTTCAGAAATTTCTTTCACAGAAATGTCATGAAAAGGTCTCTTTTTACACAAAGTTTGAGATTTGCAAAGACTCCAGGGTGAACAAAACCTTGTGAGATTTATGCTAGTTACGCCCTCTGAACTCCCTCAGGTGTCTAGGTTTCACAAATGTTTGGATTTGATGGGTTTTCCTGAGTGGCGGCTGAGACCAAACCCAAAATCCACAGCTATCCACATTGCAGAAAAGGGATGGATTTGAGTGTAAAACTTGAATGTATATATGTTGGTCTTAGGCCCTTTCTTGTCACGGGCACCTAGCCCACCCATAAAAGTAGAGTAACCCATTTATTGGGAAGCATGTGGGAACGCTGGGTGGTACGAAATTTGTGGATCCCCACACATTCTGGTACTTGCCTTCACAGAAATGTGAGAAAAATGTGTGTATTTAGGCAACCTTTGAGGTTTGTAAAGGCTTCTGTATAAATAACATTATGAGAAGCACACAAGTCACACCACCCTGGACTGCCCTGCATGCCTAATTTTAGAAATGTCTTGGGTTTTTAAGTTTTCCTGTGTGCCAGCTGAGTCCAGGCCCAATATCTACAGCTTCCCACATTACTAGGCCACCCACACAAGAGGGGTGCCATGTTTAATGGGAGATGTGTGGAGACACAGTGTAGTAGAACAATTGTTATTGCCAATTTAATTTCCCTGCATTGTGGCTTCGAAATCTAAGCCAGTGTTCAAGAAAGCATACATTTTGTAAAATGCCATTTAAATCACATGATAAATATGGTTATTACAAATTCAGAGGTGCAGAAATAATCACTGTTTCTAAACACAGTATCTTGTGTACATTTCAGAAATAAATAGGTTTCCTGCATATCGGTTTTCCAATCTTTAGAGTTTACCATTTGGATTGCTGTATATTTGGTAGACTACAAAAAAATCACTGTATAGTGCAGCTCAGTTGTTAGCTGTGGAAATCACACATTTCTAGAAGACCTACAAAATTCATATACCCCTGACCAGAATGTTCTATCGGACTTAGCAGTGTATTTCTTTTGTAAATCGGCAATTGTGACAGACTTTATTACAGATGATAATGTTGTCATAAATGGCTGTTTTTTCCAACTCATTTTCACTATTTATTTTTATTTCAACAGTTTATTACAGAAAATCTTGAGGGATCTCCACAAATGACCCTGTGCTGAATTCAGGCGAATGTCTACTTTTAAGGACTCTATAGCTTTCTGGGATTACCTATGGGTTCCACACCTGTTTCCATCACAAATTGCAAGTAGGTTGAAACCACAAAAATTAGGAAAAATTGGATACCTCTTGGAAAAATGGCAACATTTTGGTAAGCTATATGTGTTCCTAGAAGCTGGAAAGATGATGACAGCAAATCTTTCATTGATGCCACTTTTAGAAGAAAAAAACATATGCTTTCTAGCACAGCTCTTTTTCCCCATTTACAAAAAAAATGTCTATACTTTGGATATTTTCACAGTTCCTTCTAGGAGAATCTACAAATCCTGGGATACTTTTAAAGTATCCAGGATATTGGAAACACGCATGCAAATTTGGGGTGGATATATATGTAGAAAAAACGTTAGGAAGGCGTGAGAGCAAAGTACCTCAAATAAAAAAAATAAAAAAAATAAACGCTCAGCACTGGGATGAAAAGTCTCAGCATTCAAGGGGTTCATTCTGAAAGACTAACAGCTAGATTCATCAAGCTTAATTGCGCTCGCAAAGGGCCAGATTCTGAGAATCTGGCCCTTTGCGAGTGCAATTTTTGCATTTGGGATTCATCATCCCAAATGCAAAATTCTCTAATAAAGAATTCGCACATTTGCGAGGAATTGCATTTAAGGAATCTCTATTTGAGATTCCTTAAATGCAATTCATGAACCATTTTGAAATTGCGAAATCGCAATTTAGGACCTCTATTTACCACGAAGTCAAACCTCGTGTTAAATAGCTAAAACTTAGAAAAATGCATTTAAATGCATTTTTCTAAGTTGCATGTTACACACACACATGTCCTTTGGACATGTGTGTGCGCAACACATGTGTACATTTTCATTTCAGGGGTGCTACAGGGTGTCCTTTGGACACCCCTGCACCCTTGAAATCGCATCCTTATTTGCGATTAGCAAATTGCTAATCGCAAATAAGAAATAACTCTCCATTCATTCCTATGGGCCTTTAGGCCCATAGGAATGAATGGGCAGTTATTCCTTATTTGCGATTAGCAATTTGCTAATCGCAAATAAGGAATGTGTAGGAATCGCAATTTATTTAGCAATTCCTACATGAATCCCGTTTTGCAAGTCCTTAATAGCGATTCCTTATGAATCGCTATTACAGACTCGCAAAACGGGACTTTGATGAATCTAGGGGTTAGAATAGAAAAAAAGTGGAAACTTATACAAAATATAGGAGAGAAACGCCTTGTACAGGTTTGTGGGTCTTGGGGTTATGAGAGATGTATGCTGTTGTGGACCGTGCCGTTGAATACTCCGACAGTGCTTAATTTGTTAAAAAATTAAGTGCATAAACCCAATATTTTTCTTAGGGGAGTATTGCTAACCTTCCAAATTATGTGATTGCTGAATAACATGGGTGCCAACTCTTGATTCAACCACATGTATTTTTCTTTCAACACCCTACACTTCCCATATTTTACTCTTACTCCTGTGGATTCCTCTTTCATCCACTATTTTCTGTCTCTTGCCACTGTTTTCCTATTGTTCTCTTCATTCTTTCTCCCTCTTCTGTCTTTCCCTATCTTCCTCTGGGTCAAAATCTGATGATGAAAAATCATTTCCAGACCACAAATATAAGTAATGATGCCCACCCCCTGCAACCACTGCCAGGAGCCGAGCCGAAAACTATTGATGTTACTATCGAAGTATACTTTTCATCATGGATAGATATTGAGAATGTTTGGATGGATCTTGGATTGAGCAGAACTCCTCCATGAAGGGGTTTCTTTTCTGCATGAAGTGGTTGGAGCTGTTAAATGAAATTCTGAGTTGTTTCCTATAAGGTATAAAAGGATTGGTTCCATCAAAATAGAGATGATTTCGAAGTCCAGGGAACTGTAAACCTCTGTAGGCGCAGAGGCGGTAAGGGTGTTGGAAGGTCCAGAAGGGCAAGGGAGGGCTGGTTGGTCCAAGAGGCGATGCAGAGCCAGTAGCTTCGTAGATGGAGTGTTGTACCCATAGGTGTATGTTAGAAAAAAAAGACTGGATGACTTCAAGGACCGATTGGTCAAGGCAGAGAATAGGGAGGGTAGATAATGAGGACCTGTGGGCCCAAGCAGTTGGGGGTTTGTGTTTATTAGTAACACTGTTTTGTGGAGTGTCTAAGGCGACATAGCCAGGTCAGAGATATTTGTAAGAGCACTCCAGTCACACTGAAGCCGCCCAGCCCCCCGTTATTATCCGTGTCGCTCTTGACAGCAGGGTGTACATGCCTACACCCGCTGTGCATTAAAAACTATTCGTTGTATCGCATTGCAGCATATTGCAGCACTCGACAAATCTGGCTACCTATTTTGCTGTTAAGTAACAGTGGCTGTCCTGAGGTCAGCTCAAGAAAAAACTAAACTACAACGACAAAGGAAATGCCCGAAACTCTAAAGCAGAAAAAAATAACATTCCTTTAAATTCTGTGAAGTTGTATACATCCTGGGTAGATTTGTGATCTTAGAAACCAATTATATTGAAAAGTCTGAATCGGAAATCTGAAGCACAGCCGAAAATTGATCTGTTGTGCAAATCGCACACGAGCACCCACCTTCTTTTCAATGAGGCAATTGTAGCATTTAATAAAGTCCATCGCTTATTTCACTTTGTTTTCATAATTGCCCGCAGTTAGGATATTATTTGTGTTGCGCGGCATGGTGTTACGGTACCAAACGCGCCACTCTAATTGACGGCTGCTGGCGCGTAAAAACAATAAAAGCGTAATCCGCTAACAGCGCGACGCCAGCCAGCGGGAGGGCGCGTGATTGGGTTCAACGTTCCTCCCCACGGAGACTGACGTAACGACGCTGTAACTGCTCCACAACAACACTGGTATCTGAGAGGAAAGTGAATACACTTCGACATGAAATATTGATCCCATTATCCCACCTCAAGTAGTTCACGCAAGCTGAAATCAACAGCAGGCTTTTTATATTTAATGAGTCCACTGAAAACAGACTCTTCTCTCAGCCTTGTGAGATGAGAGCCAGGGACATTTAGGTTCACACAATGCAATTTTAATATCCGGAGAGAAGTAGGAAGTTAAATGATGAATGACACATCGAAACAGCTTCATGACTGACTTTCAAAGAAGTATCACTAAGGGAAGCAGGGGCAGTGTTATCAGTAATATTCAGTTAGCAGTATTCTAAAAGTAACTCTAAACGTCGAACTACCTACATTTGGGCAAATACATGGGCTGTTTAGATGACAATGCTGACATGCCAGATAATGTAAGATAATGACGTGTGTTAGTGCAAAGAACATAGGTTTCGAAGAAACACAACTCATTTTAAGTAGTGGTATGTTTTAAGAGGTATATTTTAGCTAGACAACCCGAGATTCGCTAGCTTGAGGCAGAGGCGGCTGGCACGGATCGGGGTGGTGAGGCAAGGGGATCTTACATAATAAGAAAAAAACGTACCTTACTGCTGTCTCTCTCCTTCATCTCGCCTTCTCCTCCTTCCACACTGCCGGAAAGGAAGCATATCCAGGCTCCCTTAAGCCAATCACAACGCAGCGTTGTGATTGGTACGAGCGCAGTGGTTCAGCGCTCAGCCAGGGAATGGGCGCCTGGGCATGTTCTCCACTCAGGCTGTAATGCAACGTGGGTGGAGAACATGTAAATAGCACATGAATGTTTGGCCGACCCGAGACGGCCGGCCAAACATACATGCGCACTTACAAAGTGTGCTCACCACTCCCCTACTCCTGTCGTCAGAGCATTCCCGCCCCACCCTACAAAACTGTAGCAGCAGGACAAAATAAAATGATAATCTCGAGTTATTATCATTTTATTTTTCCTTTATTTCACTGCTGCAAAGCAGTGGAGCGACGCTCCTCCACCTTAGCGGACGAGCTGCAACTGGCTTTGGGCAACAGGGGTTGTAGCATCAGTAGCAATGGCAGAGAGCACTGAGGCCTGGAACATTTTGCATTATTTTTCTTCTTGTCTCGGTTCTTGAGATTTTTCTGAGATCCTATGGAAAGTGGTTGATTGAGGGTGATGTTGTTTTTCAAGGGAGTCACGCAAGAGGTAGAAAAACTTTCAAAGAACTAGCTACCTTATAATGATTTGTGGCTTCGGTCTCAGTTGGGAAGAGCATAGACATTTAAGGCACTTGCCCAGGAATCATCAACTGCAGGCCCAACTGTTTTACCAGTTCCGAATCAGTTTCATAACTGTTGTTAGGAATTGTGTCTCTAGTTGGCAGAGGTAGGCCCCCTGTCCAAGTAGGGACCAAAATCCTAGTCATGGAAGTCAGATACACACCCTAAATTATCCTGTGCCCACCCTCTGGTAGGTTGGCAGAGAACAGTCAGGCTTAACCTAAGAGACAATGTGTAAAGTATTTGAGCAACACTTAATACAGTAAAATAGTGAAAACACCACATAAAAGTAGTCCACACCAGGTTAGAAAAATAGAGCTTAATTTGATGAACAAAGCAAGACCCAAACAACAAAAAAACAATAAGTAGAACAGTAGTATGAATTTTGAAAGAAAATCTTGAAATAATAAGACTTCCTACTGGGCTGTTGTGCGTCAAAATAAAAGGGCAGAAATGCGGTGCATCTACAAGATACAGTGCATTCCTGCCATGTTCCCCTGAGCGGGCGCACAAACAGCAGCTGGGCACCAACGCAGACACCGTTGTGTCATGTGGCAAGGGTGCCTGCGTTGCAGGGATTTTTTTTTTATGTTGTTAATTTTTTATTGAGTTCTTGACATTTCCGGCCACATGCATCAAACGATTTTGGAGTCGCAAACGGTGCGAATCGGAAAATTCGGCCGTTTGCGAATCCAAAATCTATTTTTGGTGTGCATAAAACAAGTTTTTTTAAAAACGCAATTTTTTGCATTTCCTAAAAATGCGATTGCATTTAAGGAATCGCATTTGTGCGATTCCTTAAATGCAATGCATGAATGTTTTAAAAAATGCAAATTTGCAAATAGGAGGTGCAAATTAACACGAGGTTGACCCTCGTGTTAATTTGCAAAATCTTTAAAAAATGCTCAAAAAAGCATTTTTGAAAGTGTCATGTTACACACACACATGTCCTTTGGACATGTGTGTGTGAAACTTGCACTTAAAAAAACATTTCAAGGGTGCAAGGGGGGTCCTTTGGACCCCCCTCAGCACCCTTGAAATGCATCAACAACTTGTCATTCGCAAAATAAAATTCTCAAAAAGGCATTGATTCCTATGGGCCTCTAGGCCCATAGGAATCAATGTAATGCCATTCCTTAATTGCGATTCGCAATTAAGGAATTGCAAATACAGAAAATTAAGAAATCCTAAAAACTTTTAAGATTTCTTGATGCATAGGATTTTGCAATTCCTAAATTGCGATTCCTTAATTTTCGCAGTTTAGGAATTGCAAAATCCTACAGTGATGCATGTGGCCGTTCATTCGTTACATTCATTACAATATATCCAACATACAGAGTGGTAAGCTGAAAAAACAAGCAGCAAAATACAGTCCCCAGAGGGCATACAGAAACGTAAAGATTTGAATTCCGACAACATGCATCAAATTTTACCTACCAAAAAAAAAAAACTTTAATCAAAATAGGATTCTCAAATTTTTGCAAATTTGCGCAATGCCCCAATTCTTTGAGCAAATATAAATTCACTTTTCCTGACTCTCTTGATTTTTTGATACCACTCATCTATGGATGGAACTGTATCTGTCTTCCAATACTTAAGAATCAGTGATCTAGCCACTGCTACTATGATATACAAAAGTTTTGCCATAGACTCAACCAGATTAAGCTCTGGATCAAATCCAAATATAATTACATTTTCGTAGCTAGTAATTGTACAATGTAAATGAAGAGAAAGCAAAGAAAATATTTCGTTCCAGAATGCCTTAAATTTAGGACAGAAAGCTATTAGATGGGACTAGTTAGCCAGATTCGGTTAAGTACATCTAAAACAGATAGACGACGTGCTACTATACATTTTGGCAATGGCTGCGGGAGTGTAATATAAAAGCCATTTACTGAAAAAGAGCATTCGTCTCCAATTGGCACCTCTCAGTACAGTAAAATTACATTTATTTAAGGTTTTCCAAGTATTATCGGTAAGTTTAAGACTTTCATACTTCTGCCATTTTCTAATTGCTTTGGCACTCATATCCTCCTCTCTACTTTGCGCTAAGCTTCTTCTCCATTTTCTGGGTTTCTTGAAAAGTGAGGACCAAAAAAGATCATTTGTTAAGTGTGAGGGTTGACTTATCTGCGTTAGAGGTACAAAAGGGGGTGGTGATGGACGGAGCATCTGAACCAATCAAACACTCACACCCAGTCAAAAGATCTGGGTTTAATCCATCACCGTTCTTTAGCCCACTCCGCCACCCCAGTTCAGACATGGCTATATGCAAATCAGTCTGACCCTGTGCCTCATGGGAACAGTCCAGCCCGAACTGTCAAGCCATGCCTTCCCTGGACCGGAAACAAGCTTCCGAGGACCAGTTTCTGGCATTACAGCCGTCTTCAGCCCGGCTTGCTTGAATCCAGTGGCAAAGTGAGCAAGGGACTCACGTCTGAGCATACCCTGCCACACTTATGGCGGCCAAAAGCGGTACAAAAGGGGGTGGTAATGGACAGAGCATCTGAACCTATCAAACACTCACACCCAGTCAACAGATCTGGGTTTAATCCATCACCATTCTTTAGCCCACTCCGCCACCCCAGTTCAGACATGGCTATATGCAAATCAGTCTGACCCTGTGCCTCATGGGAACAGTCCAGCCCGAACTGCCAAGCCATGCCTTGCCTGGACCGGAAACAGGCTTCCGAGGACCGGTTTCCGGCAAAACAGCCATCTTCAGCCCGGCTTGCTTGAATCCACTGGCAAAGTGAGCAAGGGACTCACGTCTGAGCATACCCTGCCACACTTATGGCGGCCAAAAGCGGTACAAAAGGGGGTGGTAATGGACAGAGCATCCGAACCAATCAAACACTCACACCCAGTCAAAAGATCTGGGTTTAATCCATCACCGTTCTTTAGCCCACTCCGCCACCCCAGTTCAGAGATGGCTATATGCAAATCAGTCTGACCCTGTCCCTCATGGTAACAGTCCAGCTCGAACTGCCAAGCCATGCCTTCCCTGGACCGGAAACAAGCTTCCGAGGACCGGTTTCTGGCAAAACAGCCGTCTTCAGCCCGGCATACTTGAATCCAGTGGCAAAGTGAGCAAGGGACTCACGTCTGAGCATACCCTGCCACACTTATGGCAGCCAAAAGCGGTACAAAAGGGGGTGGTAATGGACAGAGCATCCGAACCAATCAAACACTCACACCCAGTCAAAAGATCTGGGTTTAATCCATCACCGTTCTTTAGCCCACTCCGCCACCCCAGTTCAGACATGGCTATATGCAAATCAGTCTGACCCTGTGCCTCATGGGAACAGTCCAGCCCGAACTGCCAAGCCATGCCTTCCCTGGACCGGAAACATGCTTCCGAGGACCGGTTTCTGGCAATACAGCCGTCTTCAGCCCGGCTTGCTTGAATCCAGTGGCAAAGTGAGCAAGGGACTCACGTCTGAGCATACCCTGCCACACTTATGGCGGCCAAAAGCGGTACAAAAGGGGGTGGTAATGGACAGAGCATCCGAACCAATCAAACACTCACACCCAGTCAAAAGATCTGGGTTTAATCCATCACCGTTCTTTAGCCTACTCCGCCACCCCAGTTCAGACATGGCTATATGCAAATCAGTCTGACCCTGTGCCTCATGGGAACAGTCCAGCCCGAACTGCCAAGCCATGCCTTCCCTGGACCGGAAACAAGCTTCCGAGGACCGGTTTCTGGCATTACAGCCGTCTTCAGCCCGGCTTGCTTGAATCCAGTGGCAAAGTGAGCAAGGGACTCACGTCTGAGCATACCCTGCCACACTTATGACGGCCAAAAGCGGTACAAAAGGGGGTGGTAATGGACAGAGCATCTGAACCAATCAAACACTCACACCCAGTCAAAAGATCTGGGTTTAATCCATCACCGTTCTTTAGCCCGCTCCGCCACCCCAGTTCAGACATGGCTATATGCAAATCAGTCTGACCCTGTGCCTCATGGGAACAGTCCAGCCCGAACTGCCAAGCCATGCCTTCCCTGGACCGGAAACAAGATTCCGAGGACCGGTTTCTGGCATTACAGCCGTCTTCAGCCCGGCTTGCTTGAATCCAGTGGCAAAGTGAGCAAAGGACTCACGTCTGAGCATACCCTGCCACACTTATGGCGGCCAAAAGTGGTACAAAAGGGGGTGGTAATGGACAGAGCATCTAAACCAATCAAACACTCACACCCAGTCAAAAGATCTGGGTTTAATCTATCACCGTTCTTTAGCCCACTCCGCCACCCCAGTTCAGACATGGCTATCTGCAAATCAGTCTGACCCTGTGCCTCATGGGAACAGTCCAGCCCGAACTGCCAAGCCATGCCTTCCCTGGACCGGAAACAAGCTTCCGAGGACCGGTTTCTGGCAAGGGGAAGCATATTATTCGTCACCCCCTCCGAAACAGAAGCAGGTAGTTTCACACAAATGTAGCAATCTTTAACATCCATGACCCTAACATATTCAGATAAAAGCCTTGAAAAGTATTACTGGAAAAATCTCCAACAGATCTATCTTGGTGGATCTCTGGTTTATGATCAATAACTCTGTTAGTATTGCCTGCTGTACCATGATTATCTATAGCCATAGTTTACTTGTCATATTAGCCATAGTTTTACTTGTCATATTAGCTTTGTACATCTCCTTGTCAGAACCAAAAGGGAAAATGACAGCTAAAATTAACCAGACCAGGATTATTAAAACCACACAAATGAAAGGCATTTTACAACATCTCCTTAAAATGGAACACCTTTTAATTATTGTTAACATAAGGCATCTTTTACTCAGAACAAGAGCCTTACAAAAAAAATAAAAAATTTAAAAATTACTATAAACGACCCCAAAAATTACTATAAACTACCTCCCTGTTTAACTTTCTTTTTTTTTTTAAAGAAAACCCTACTTTATAACAGCTTTTCTTCGACCTTGCGTCTTACATCAATGTGTTTTTCCAACTAACACAATTTCTTCGACCTTGTGTCACCTAACACAATTTATTCAGCCTTATGCCAGGAACAAATTAAATTGAAACAAAATCAGTCATTATCACTTGTGTCATCTTCGGATATGAATCTGCTGGTAGTCCCCCGCGCAAGAAAGGTCAGATGGGGGCAGCAGAGCTTTTTCCATCATTGCCCCTCGGTTGTGGAACGCCCTCCCACTGGAGATTAAGGCCCAACCGTCTCTGTCCCTCTTTAAAAAAGAGCTCAAAACTTGGTGCTTTATCAAGGCCTACCAGTAGGAGAGCATATTTGCTCCAGCTATTTTCTTTTTGGTTAGGCGCCTTGACACCCATTGGGCTTAGTAGCGCAATACAAATCAGATTTCATTCATTCATTCATTCATTCATTCATTCATTCATTCATTTAAATCATCTTGACTACTGCTATTTACCTCTACTACTGGTGGTATTATAATATAAGTCCACTCAGGGGACTTGTACTTCTGGTTAGGTTTTACTACTCTCTTTGCCCTACTGCTAATTACTTCAATCTTTTTCCCTGCTTGAATTTTCTTATCTGTATCTCCTTTTTGACTTGATATTTCATTAATTTGCTCTTTTGATCTGTTGACTAGTTTGAATTTCAAACCTTCATTCTCATTAGGCCAGTTATCTCCTTTTCTTGATAATTTCTTCTTTGGTTCAGTCGAGTTACACTCTGCTCTCCAAGCTCTATTTCTTGAACTTTTCAGTTTGGATTCATTATCACTTTCATCTGATTCAGTAATAACTTCCAACATCCCAGTTTCAGAATTACCGTTCCTGCTTTCAGAGCTTCCAATCTGCTTTTCAATACTCTCCTGATTTTGAATCTCCATTTGATCAGACTCTTCTTCTGCTTCTCTTTCTAGCAGATTTTCATCATCTTCTGAGTCAAGTATCACAATTTCTTCAGAATTTTCATTCAATGCCTTATTCGCAGTTGAATTCTCCAGATGTCGACCTTCTTGTCGATCTTCAGGATCTGGATTTCTTTCAGGTTCTTCTTCAGAATCTGAATCAGTTGTAGTGTCACCTTCGTCAGGATTTTCAGGTGTTGGCACACAAATGGTGTGATTAGCATGAATCCACCTTTTCAATCCTCTGCACTTTACTGCATTTGTTGTGACAAGAATCACCTGTCTTGCTTTCTGCCACCTGGGTACTAAGCAATTTCTTCTCCGGTGTATTTTTGTTCTCACCCAGTCTCCTGGTAACAGATCATGAGCTTTTTCCTTCTCTCTTGTTATCACTTCAATTCCCACCTGATGGAACACAGAAGTCACGACGTCAGAAAGGTTCCTACAGTATTCCAAAATGACGCTATCATTTATACTAATTAATTTTCCAACTGGAACAAATGCTTGTCTCATGACTCTGCCCATAAGTATGTTATGGGGGCTCAAACCTGTCTTTTTATCAGGAGTACTTCTCAGAGACATCAAAACAAGTGGAAGTGCATCAGTCCACTTTACTCCTGTAGCTAGACACATTTTAGCTATTCTATTCTTGATTGTACCATTTATTTGCTCAACAACACCTGATGCTTCTGGTCTGTATGCACAATGCAACTTTTGTTTTATATTCAAAGCTTCACAAATCATTTGTAATAGCCTGTTTTCAAAATGTGTGCCACAATCAGTTTCAACAGTCACTGGAAAACCGTACCTAGGTATGATCTCCCTTAAAAGATATTTTGCAACAGTAACTGAATCATTGTGACGTGTTGGGAACGCTTCCACCCATCTTGAAAACAAACAGACTATCACTAAGGCATATCTCAACTTGTTATGGGGTGGCATGTCAATGAAATCAATTTGCAATCTAGTAAAAGGACCACCCTCCCATCATATGGTTCCCATGCTCACAACTGTTCTTCTGTTTGGGTTGATCTGCTGAAAGATCAAACATCTCTGACAAAAAGATTCTGCAATCAGTCTAAACTTTGGGTTGTACCATGTCTGTCTAAACAACCTAATCATTGAGTCTCTTCCAATATGTCCTGGACCATGATACATTCGAGCCATGTCAGCAATCATGCTATTTGGCAAAACTGGTCTGTCATCTTTGTAAACCCAAATTTCATCTTCTTCTCGCTGTCTACAACGTGCTTTTAACCATGTGTCTTTTCCTCATCATCTGCCTCATCTTGTAAATCTTTTATTCCTTGACATGTCTCAACTTCAGATGTTAGCATAAGTGAATTCAAAACATGTTCATTGTCTTTTTCCCGATTGATTGAAAAATTATTCTTTGCACAGTACTTGGCTATTTCATCTGCATAAGCATTTCCTTTAGTTATATAATCGTTGCCCCTTTTATGCGCTGTACATTTCACAACAGCGATTTTCTCTGGCAGCTGAAAGCCATCGATCAACCTTTTGATCAATTTCGCATTCCTGATCGGAGTTCCCGCATAAGTTAAATAACCTCTTTGAGACCAGAGCTGGCAATAGTCTTGAACTACGCCATATCCATACTGACTATCAGTCACTATGGTAATCCTTAATTCTTTTGCTCTTTCACATGCTCGAATCAAAGCAATCAATTCTGCTACTTGAGCTGAACTAATTCCTTCGAGACAAGAGGCTTCAACCACATCTGCAACTGTGCAGACAGAATATGCTGCTCTCAGAACACCTTCATCTGTTCTTAAGCATGAACCATCAACAAAGTAAACAAAATCTGATTCAGTTTAATGTCCTGTCTTGGTTTTGTACAATATTCTAAAACATCCAGACATTTATGATCAATGTCATTCACGTTTCTGATTTCTGTTACTGTACCATCAGGCAATAATGTGGAAGGATTTAAATTCACACACCTTGCTATTGAGACATTATCTGATCCCAGAATAATTTTCTCATATTTGGTTAACCTGTTACTTGTCAAATGCTGTGTTTTACTTCTGGTAAGAAGAATCTCAACTGAATGAGGTACATAAACTTTTACAGGAAATCCCATTTTAATTCCTTCACTCTGTTCAAAGCTTATACTTGTTGCAGCTACTGCTTTTAAGCAGCCAGGTAATGCTTTTGCAACAGGATCAAGAACTGCTGAGAAATAGGCTATTGGCTTTCTCAGTTTTCCATGTCTCTGAATTAGAACTGACAATGCACACCCTTCCCTTTCACTGCACTACAGCTCAAATTCTTTCTCGTAATCTGGTATACCCAATGCTGGTGCTTCACACAAACTTCTTTTTAACTGCTCAAAAGCTTCTAACTCAGTTTCTGTTAGAGTAATCGGTTCTTTTATGTCTGCTTTTGTCAGTCTCTGAAGTGGTTTTGCAATTACTGAAAATCCACTAATCCATTGGCGACAATAACCAACCATTCCTAGAAACATTCTGACCTGTCTCTGTGTTTTTGGAGGTTGCATTCCCTGAATCATTTTAATCCTCTCAATTGTTACCTGCCTGATTCCCTTTGCAATTCTGTGACCAAGATATTTTACTTCTTGTTTGCAAAACTGTAATTTTGCAGGAGACACTTTATGTCCCTCATCTGCCAGATGATTCAAAAGAGTAATGGTATCTGTTACACAGTTATCTCGTGTTTTTCCAGCCACAAGGAGGTCGTCAATGTACTGCATTAATGTTGATTTTCCAGGTAAATCTAAATTCTCCAAAGATTTCTTTAGCAACTGATTAAAAATAGATGGACTCTCTGTATACCCCTGTGGGATACGACACCATGCTAAGATACGGTCCTGGAACCTGAACGCAAAAATCTGCTGGCTTTCTGGATGCACTGGAACAGTAAAGAATGCATTGCAGAGGTCTATGACTGTATACCATTCTGCATCATGCGGAATCTGATAAAGAATCACCGCTGGGTTTGGTACAACTGGGCAACAAGGAACAACTATCTGATTAACCTTACTCAGGTCTTGAACAATCCTGTAAGTTCCGTCTGTCTTTTTGATTCCCATTATCGGTGAGTTACATGGGCTACTCTCAATTTCTTTTAGAACACCTTGTTTAATGAACTTGTCAATTACAGGTATAACACCTTCAATAGTTTCTGCTTTCATTTTATACTGAGGAATGTTTGGAAAATCTACTCCTTGTTTCACTGTAATTTTAACTGGGTCAACATTTTTCATCAAACCCATTTCACTTCCTGTTAAATCCCAAATTTTAGCATTGACTGTCTCTTTTAATTCTTCAGGCAGATTATCTTTATCAAATGCAGGAAATAATTTACTTTCCTCTGCTTCAACCATTAACATTGTTAATTTGTAAAGCCCATCTTCCTCTAGAGTTTGGAGCTCAACACCATCCGGTGAGCAATATATTTTGCAATTCATCTTGCATAAAATGTCCCTACCTAATAAGTTTACAGGACTGCTATTACAAACTACAAATCTTTTTTTTTTATTGTGTAATACTTTATTCGATAAATTTCATATCATAAAAGTACGAACATAGATATACATAAAACCAATTTACAAGTATTACAATCGTCATCACTTAAAAACTTAAAAAAACTACAAATCTATGTTTGTCTTTAAATTTGCCGATTTCAACTTTGACAGGTTCTGTTAAATCTGTTTTAATTTGTTGATTAGCTACACCAACTACTTGGATGGTATCACCAGAGAGAGGCAGGTTTTCTATTTACACTGATCTAACAGTAGAACGGGTAGCACCTGTGTCCACAAGAAAAATGATTTCTACATCATTCACTTTACCATTAACAAATGGACCCGATTGGTCTACCTCAAGAGGGGCTCCAAGCACACACTCTTCCTCCTCTCTCAGGCACCGTCATAAGTAATCCTCAGAATCACTCCCTGCATTTTCATTCAACACATACTGTTGTGAAACATTTTGCACATTCACTCTTTGCGGTCTGTTTGCCTGCTCGCCTCCGCAGAATCCCGTCTCTGTATTATATCTCTGCACATTCACACAATTTGGAAGTGGCAGTTGTGGATTCTGACTCTGTTAATTCACTACCTTTCGCTGTAGCTGTTGCTGTAGCTGTTGCTGCAGATTTATCTCATTCTGCGTCTGCGAATTTAATGATGCATTTTTTAAATTTCTGGGCGGATTTTTACATTCGCGCTTCCAGTGTCCAATTTCGCCGCAATTAAAACATGGGAGTTTTTGCTTTAATTCTTCAATATTACCCACCAATTTTTGCTTATTAAAATTACCCTTACATTTTCCCTGAATCTGATTAACATTTTTGTTTTCCAGAGTTGCTATTTGCCGTTCAGCTACCTTCACCTGTGCCCACATAGCTTTTTCCTTTAGCTTCTTCTGCTTGGCATCTATCTCATCACTGCAATATTTTGCTTTTCTCAAAATGTCATCAACTGATAGTGATTGCCAACCAACTATTCCGTTCCTAATCATATCACCAATTTCAGGTCTTAAGCCATAACAAACCTATATATAAAGTGGCTCATGTCCTTTTCACTTAATTTTTCATAGCCACTGTATTGTTTAAAAACCAACAGTAACCTTTCATAAAATGAATGTACTGATTTTTTTTGGCTCTTGATTTGTTCTATCTATTTTAACCCAATCAACTTCTTTTGGGGCAATCTTGTTTTTCAACCACACAATTACTTTGTCATAGAGATCCATAACATCTGCTGATGGTGCACCTGTTATTCTATCTTGAGCAGGTTCTTCTTTGGGCCAACTTACAGAAATCTTACATTCTGTCCAAAGATCGGATGGGACAACAATGTCAAAGAATCCATCAAGATCAATCCACAGAACTTTTGAAACCTTAATAAATCTATCCACCTGTCGATACCATTCTACAGGCTTTTCTCTCAGCCGAGGAAAATCATTGGTGAACAATAAAATGTCCTGCCTTGTCCAAGGAACATGCACATACCCACCACCAGCATTTTCTCTCATTGGAAACTGACCAGCTACTTCTCCTCTTTCTCTCCTTTCTTCCTCTCTTTTCTTTGTCCATTTAACTCTCCACTTACTTAATTCACCTAATCTTTTTAGGAACACAATTAATTCTTTTATGTGAATAATTCTACCTGTAGTATTCATGCGTTCAATGTCTTTTTCAGAGAAATCCACTCTGTAACTTTTACCCAGATTTTTCTGTCTACTCAAATCAACTTCCAATTCAGTAGCTAATTCTTCTAATTGATCATACTTTGTTTTTGTTTTCCATTGTATGCTTTTACAAATAAATAATAATTCATCATCCTGATATTGCTTTAAATTGTCAGGTCCAATTGTACCAATAATTAATTCCTCCAAATCTGCTTTCAATTTTGCAACATCAAGTAATTTATTTTCTGGAGTCTTGGGGTATGCGTTAAATCTATTTTATTAATGCTCTTTTCTGGCGTATCAGCATCAGATTCTGCACCAGTTGGTGTTCTACATAACTTTTTTTTTTTTAAAGTTAAATCAGGCATCATTGTTTTCTCTCTGTGAATTTCTGATAAATCTGAATAAAAATTTTCAGCCACTTTCTGAATTTCTGTATTTAATGGAATAGTTAAAGCTGAGTGTCTAACTTCTCTTTGATCAAATACTGGTTGAACAGGTCCAATTGTTACTGGTACCGTTACTGCTTCCATGCTTTTAGTTAACTGCTGTATTAATTCATCTTTTGTTCGGAAATATTCTGAAGTATTTGGCATTTCCCCACAACTTTCTGTTCTTAATACATTTCTTGGGGTTTAATTTCTGCGAACTGGAGTTTCAGCATAATTTCTGTTTCCTCCAGATAAACTGGAGCTAGATCTTGTTTCTTCCCTTTCAGGAGTTTTTGCATTATTCAGGTATAATCTGGGTGATGCTTCATCAATAATTTCTCTAGGAGGTGCACTTGGAGTAGTTCCTGGAGGAACTCTCGGGGAAGAAAATGAACAAACTGGTTGATAAGGAGACTGTCTCTGTTTAGTAATATACATTTCTTCTAAAACTGGATCTTCTAATTCACTTTTTTCAGCATTATTATTTTTCTTTCGGGCATTGTTTTGAGTGGTTGCCTCACCAAATCTTGCTGGATACAGACCATCACATGCACTACGTCTCCATCGACGCATTCTATCCTCATGAGTTTCCCTATTTATGTCTAATCTGGTACCTCTTGTTATGCCTTTTTTCTCTCGTTCCAATTCAAACATCTCATCCTCCCATTCAGCTAAAGCCTCAAACTGTGTAGGTCTAGGCTTTGGTTCTAGAGTCATCATTTTGTCTCTTAAATTTTTTCATAACCTTAATGTTAAACGATCCATCTTCCGGCCATGCTAAAACACCATCATTCTTGGTATAATCCATCCAATTCTCAAACCAAAGGCAAGTATGATAACCATATTCACCTTCCATATAAGCTGCAGGTGTTTTGTACTTATGAAGTAACTTTCCACCTCGCGTTTCAATTTTCTTGTCAGATTTTAATTTATTTTTCAATTTTTAATACCATGAAAGTTTCTTTTTCTGCTTAATATAATAATAATCCATGTTTTAAATCTGTTTCCTTTGCTTCAGTAAAGATCGTAACAAGGAAGTTAATATTCCGCTGCACCAGCCAATCCGTGCGCGAAACACACCAACAAGCCAATCAGCTTAAGCTACGTCACCACCTTGCTCAACCAATAGAATTACTGCTTTCAGGATGAGCCAACCAGCTGTCAGCTTGTCTTAGTCACGTGAGCCAATCAGTGCGCTTGCTGTGACGTATGCTAGCCAATCACAGCGCGAACCCTGTGACGTATACTGCCGCTGCAGCTTCTCGTCTCTCACTCCTAGAGCTTACCCCTCCTTTACAAAATATTTTCACAGCGCCATTTTAACAAAACTTTTTAATGAAAATCAGTTAGTAACTCCAGAAAAACAAAACATTTGTTTGATTCGCTAAAATAAAGTGATAGCTTTTACAGTCACTCAGATATTCTTTTGCGTGGAATAGACGACGCTATTCTCTCAGAATATTTAAATTTGTTGATAAAGTAAATTGCCTTACTCTACCCTTCGAACAGGTAATAACGAACTTGTTTCCCTCTGAATGAACATAAAGTGACAATTCAAAGTTCGACTCGATCATATATTACAAAATGCATTTACGCACATTCAGACGGAAAATATCCCTAACCATACATTCATGATTCTTGGTAGGACTTTAACCAACCAATGGAATCCTCACTCGCTAATAAGAATAGACGACACTACCTTACCCTTCACTCAAGCTTGGATAAAATCTACTACTCTTTTCACAGTGAGTTTTAAAACAGGCACCAAGTCCTTATACTCAAAAGCTAGAATTTCATAGACAATCCTCACTATACATTTTACCTTGCACACCTAAGATCCCTAAACTTGTGCTGTACGTCCACCACACTAGTGATATATGACAATACCACTATTTTGAAACAGAACAAATGCACTGTGCAACTCCACCTGTTACACTACTCTTGTACCGGTACAAAACCAGGAATTTTCACACTGCTGGAAAAAAACTTTCGACTACATATAACAACTGAACAAACTCAACATATGTTAAACATCGATCCTATGTAATTACCATGTAGAATGACAGTTACCATAGCAACCGTAACTCTGCTACCAAGGAATTGATCCAGCGTCCCTATAGAAAAACTGTCTCAACAACGCTACCCAACACCATAATACTCACCATTTATCATAAATCACTCACAAGGCCCATTAACAACCGAGACAATTTTTGAGCAACTGAATCATGTGACCTAATTAATCAGAACCTATACTCAAACTATTTACACATTTATATACAACTGCAGTTTATCATTTCTTACCATGGTTTTATGCATAAATCATATTAATTAAGTCACTTAGGCAAATGGATCAGCTGATGGCAACTAGACCATGAATAAACAATACCAGCTTGTCAAATCAAAATCTAATTTTATTAAACTTTATTATTCAAGAATGAGCATTTTATTAAGAATCTTTATTTATTAGCAATTTTAGCAGCATCAATTAAGAAGAAAGAATCATTGAACTAACATCTTCAAAGCAAATCAGCATGTATGAGTTAAAGCAAGATAACAGTTTCATTCCCTAAGTCTATTTCCCAAACTAAACTCGCTTCACCTAAAGAAAAAGTCACTTAAGCCTGTTATCCTTACGTGCGCCAAAAGTCCATTCAGCACGACACGCCCTTCTGGAATCGGAAAGCGAGAAGCGCCCTCCTGCCGACGGGGGCAATTTTTATACCTTTTCTGCCAAACTAATCTCACTAAAAGTATATTTCTTTCTGCCATCCAGTATCCTCATTGGCTGACAGATGTCAGCTCATATGCTGTCATCATCTTTCTCCAAACCTAGAACGGGCTTTCTTAGAGTCCATTGTCTCTCATCTCTCAGGGCCTTTTGTAAGTTACAGGCCGTAACTTCCTTAGCTTGTCAAACTTTGCCTCTTCCTGTCATTGGGTCAATCTTGCCAAGAGTACGTAAAACAATTGTTCATTCAAACTTGCAAATATTTTCAACGTGGAAAAGTTTCCATGCAAGACTCTTGCTCTCTCTGGACAGGACAGGGCATCTCCACCTTTTCGGTTTACTCTTTAGGCCTCACTCAGAAACTATTATTTAAACAAACACAAGACATCAATTAATTAGAGAATTGAGACCCATTCTGTTACCCACCCCCTTTGCTAATTATTAACCCATTAATTAATGTTACCTAGCTTAAGCACAAGCCACAGAATTTTCCACAAAATTATGCCACATAAAAGACGAAAAGACATAACATAAGCACACAAATAAGCACATGCAATTTAATTGAACAGCCGCATTTAATACTGACAAAGACAATAGACAAGGTTAGTTTATTATTTTTGACACACTTGTACATGCAACAAAGAGCACATATGTTAGTCCCTCGTGTCATGTAAATGCATTTTAATCTTGGTTGGTTAATAATTCACCACAAATCAATTAATACGGTTATTTATTATGTAAGTTTAACTTTGCGAGTCAGAACAAAATTTTATTCTGAACCTCGCTCCATCAAATTAAAATCTCAGTTTTCTTTTTATTAATTCGATACACCCCCAACGCTTCAAATTCTGCAAAAACAGAAAAAGCCTGTATTTGCGAATGCATCTCAGGTTTCAAAAGCAGCATTATATCGTCCACATATAATTTGATCTTATCCATAAAAACAATAGGTGGTAGAATATCCGTGCATTTCCCGATTGCAACCGCTAAAGGCTCAATAAAAAAGGACAGGGGCCAGTGGGCAACCCTGCCTCGTCCCTCTTTGTACTGAGATCGAGCCCACCATAGATGTATTGACAAGAATATGAGGTTTTGCACCCTGATACAGATTTTTAACTAAGGTAATGATTTGTGAGGGAATACCAAAATATTGTAAAATAAAAAAAGTGTATCCAGACCACCAAATCAAAAGCCTTTTCTGCATCTAAAAGGAAAACTAAAGCCGGCACCTTTCGTGTTTCAAAATAATCTAATGCCTCAATCAAATAGTGTATATTAGTGATAAGTTGGCGACCTGCAATAAAACCATTCTGATCTGCATGGATCAGTTGTGAAGATACATGATTGAAACGAATAGAAAGCAATTTTGTAATAATTTTATAATCCGAATTCAGTAGTGTTATGGGCCTATAAGAATTTGGGTCTTTAGCTTCCTTTCCTTTTTTAAAAAAAACTGACCACGGTTCCATCGTAGAAGGATGCTGGGATTGGGCCACCCTCCAGCATAGAATTTGATAATAAAAGAAGAAGTTCAGAAATGGAGCTAAGAAATGTAACAAAAAATTCTGCGGGAAATCCATCTGGACCACAGGCCTTACCGTGTGGAAGACTTTTAACTACCAACTCTAATTCATCCCTCGAAAATAATGTTGCCATTGCTTCTTGATCCAGATGAGAAAGAGTGGGCAGACGATATTTATATAAGAAATTGTTTAATCTACGTTGATCCGTAATGTGATGTGAAATATAGATATTCTCGTAATGAGACAACATTATTTCCCCTATCTCTCCTGCATCTGAGGTATCCAGATCACTGATTGGAGATTTAAGAGAGCGAATTACCCCGTAAAATTGCTGTGTTCGTATATTTTTTGAGCTTGTCTACAAAAAATGTCCTCACTTCTTTCGAAGTAATATGCACTCAGCTCCCATTTAGCAGCATTTAATTGATTCTGTAATCTAACAGAGGGATTGTGGTACTTTTGTTCTACTAGAACCTGAATATTTTGCTGCAATAAATTCTTTGTATCCCTGAAGATGGCTGATTCCCTTGCGTCTCTTCCAAAGACAATCCCCCGAATAAACGCCTTCAGTGAGTCCCATACCACATGAATAGGGGCTGTCTCCATATTTCGTTCAAAAAACTCATTTATCTCATTTTTAAGTGAGGTAACCCATATTGCATCAGACAAGTAAGATTTGTTGAAGACCCACCGTTTTAAGACATTCGTGCTTTCATCCAACACAAATTCAGCTACTAACATCGCATGGTCGGAAAAGCCATTATGCAAAATCCGTTGATATCGACTTTTAAGTTTTGAAGAGACAAGAAAGAAATCAATACGAGAAAATGACTTATACCTTCCCGACCAAAAAGTATAATCTTTTTTGTGAGGATTTATAAAACGCCATGGGTCGACAAGATCTAAAGTCCTTACATTATTCGAAATTGTCTTGAATGATTTAGGTTTCGACTGTTTTTTACCACCAGTAGTAGAGTCTAAATTCTGATCCATAAGAATATTAAAATCCCCTCCAATCACAATATCCCCGCCAACCATCAGTAAGGACTGAAACATTTCCTCATATATCGCAGGGTAGTCATTCACAGGGGCATAAAAGCTTACAAATGTGATGGGCGACGGTCTATTCTTTAATTTACGCGTGACCCAGCACCACCGACCCTGACTCCCCGCATCTGTTTGAATAATCTCCGCCTCCAGTCTCCTATTAAGGAAAAGTGCGACTCCCCTCTGTGACTCAGAAAAAAAGGAAAAACCCCGGTACGAGGCCCACCCTTTAAACATAGAAAAATTATCAGCTTTTGAGAAGGGAATGTGAGTTTCTTGTAAAAGTATAACTGCAGGGTTTTCAGTCAAAATCCATTTCTCTATCGCCCGCATTTTCTTCTTATTGTTTAGGCCGTTCACGTTAAAAAAGATAATTTTCAGACCGATTTTAATAGTACTTGAAGCATTTACTCAAATCCAATAATGCAATTTCCCCCTCTTTCCTTTCCATACCTTCTTTGAACAATCTAAACCCTAATCTGGATCCACCACAAAAAAACACTTTTATCTTCAGCAAATAACAAAACAGCCAAAAAGAAGAAAATAATTTTGCCAAGAGCTACATTTTTTACTTTTTTACCCAACCCACCCCCCTCTTCCGCCTGTGGCACCCTCCTAGCTCTACCTCCCTCTACCCACGCTCGCCACAGGAACCTCACCCTTGATATTGAGGTGTCGTGGCATTACACCCCTTCAGCCCCAAAACCGTGCCCCCCCCATATTAGTAACCATTATCAGACATGAATTAAAGAAAGGCATTTATTAAAAATACGGAATGTCCCAGGGAATTTCCAGGAGCTCAGTCTTATGTCTTATGTCCAAACTAGCCATTTTGGATTCCATATAGCAACTCCTGTGCTTCCTCCACGTCAGATAGCATATAGAATTTGCCCTTAAACAGCACTCTGAGTTTTGATTGCTGAGCAATCATTGCTTGGGCCCCATGGGCTTTAAATAGGTGAAGAATCTTCACAAATTCTTTCCTACGTCTAGCCGCTACTGCAGACATATCGGAGAAGATTCGACATTTCACCGTAGCATTCACCAGAAACTGCCTCTGTCGAATCGCCCTGGACAAAATTTGCTCCTTGACCCTAACATCTGCAAAATTTAGAAGGATAGTTCGAGGAAGAGTGGAGTTCGAAGAGGGGTGAGCAGGAACACGATGAGTTCTGGTGATTGTTAAATCGCCCTTATATTCCGGTATCACCCCCTGTTGAAGAAACGTGGAAACCCATGAAAGCATATCTGACCCCTCAATTCCTTCAGGAACCCCCACTATGCGTAAATTGGATCTTCTGTTGTAGTTCTCCAAATCATCCAATTTAATCTCAAGGGCCCTGGTTGTTTTTGAAACATCTTTAGTCTCTTTCTTCACCACGACCATTTGATCCTCTAAAGTAGAGATCATTTCCTCTGCCTCAACTAGACGGGCTGGAAAAGTGGAGACTAGCTCCTCAATTTTGTCCATTTTGTCGAGTCTCTGATGAATCGCGGTCAGTTCAACATTTTGCGACCTCTTTATCTCTCTCAATTCATCTAAAATTAGATTTAACATATCCTTCACGGACATCTTCATTTCCCCTTCTGTCTCCGTATCCATCTCTAACAGAGGGCCAAGGGGATCTGCCACCGCCCCGACAGGTCCCTTATCAGATATCACTAGAGGCTGTAATGCTGTGCTCTTTAAATCTTCTTTTTTAGGATCCGCAGAGTCCGCAGAATCAATTACTATTTGCTTTAGATCGGATGTAGAAGTAGATGCAGCAGGTTCAGCAGATGGAGCAAGTGGAACAGAGCTTATAGAGGTGCTTACAACCAAACTCAGATCATTTGTGGTGACATGTTGATTCTGATTTATCGCCAAATTTAAGGAGTTTAGAGAGGACACGTTATTAGGCAAGAGAGGAAGAGGTTTTTTTACAAACAAAGGGAATTGTTTAGATGGTGGGGGTGGTGGAGGAGGCTGAGGGGGCTCAAGAGTGTTGGATTTATCTTCAAGATGAGGCTCAACGGCTTTGTCCCCCATGCTCAAATTAACAAGATTCTCTGTCAATAAATCCTCCACCTCTGAACATTCTGACAAATGCACCGAGTCATCCTCCTTGGAGTTACCTCCATCCGTTAGCTTAACCGCCGCCTCTTTTGCCTGCTGTCGGCGTTGCTTAGCTTTAGTGCGAGCGTTTAGTAATTTTCCCATGAAGCCCGCAATTCAAATGTTCGTAAAGTTTACACACAAAAAAAAATGCCCTTCAGATTCAGAGATTCAGAGATTCAAATAGGTTCAGAGAATTCACGAGGCTCACCACTTGGCGCCAGTCACAAGTCTCTCTGTCAGTTTGAAATAATGACGATTTTTTCCCCTCAGTGCCCTTAAGAAAAGCATATATAATATTGTTAACAGGACTTACAGTTGCCTGCTCACTCCAGAGTAGCTTCGCTCCCTCCACTCCTTTTAGCAAACGTGCCAAAATACAAATGTCCTTTTCAGTTCTCAAGCAGCCTGACTGACCAATCACCTCCAGAAATTCCCAAAATTCGGCAGACCCACGCACAATGTGGCCTCCTGTTTTTGTTCCATTCGCCTCGTTCATAGCCTGTGTCAAAGTTGCACATTCAGGTAGCCTGCAGAACGCCAAGAGCGAACGGAGTCGGAATCCTGTCCACCGCAACCCACCGGTGCACCAGACGCTGAGGCAGCACGCAGAGCGAGGAAGTCTACACGCGTAAATTCTCCGTTGCTCCCCGACCTCAAGAAGCTCAGATACGCAAAGACAGGGACCACAAAAACAGCAGCAGCGTAACGCCCTCCGCCATCACAGACCTCGTGTGGGGGAGGGGCAGCAGCACGGCTCTCAGGTTCTATGTGGAGGCATGGAACTCCACCGTAGCGTCAGTATACTTTTGATCTCCGCTCATGTCTTCTTGTCTCGGTTCTTGAGATTCTTCTGAGAAGCTATAGAAACTGGTTGATTGAGGGTGATGTTGTTTTTCAACGGAGTCAGCAAGAGGTAGAAAAACTTTCAAAGAACTAGCTACCTTATAATGATTTGTGGCTTCGGTCTCAGTTGAGAAGAGCATAGACATTTAAGGCACTTGCCCAGGAATCATCAACTGCAGGCCCAACTGTTTTACCAGTTCCGAATCAGTTTCATAACTGTTGTTAGGAATTGTGTCTCTAGTTGGCAGAGGTATGCCCCCTGACCAAAATCCTAGTCATGGAAGTCAGATACACACCCTAAATTATCCTGTGCCCACCCTCTGGTAGGTTGGCAGAGAACAGTCAGGCTTAACCTAGGAGACAATATGTAAAGTATTTGAGCAACACTTAATACAGTAAAATATTGAAAACACCACATAAAAGTAATCCACACCTGGTTAGAAAAATAGAGCTTAATTTGATGAACAAAGCAAGACCCAAACAGCAAAAATCCAATAAGTCGAACAGTAGTATGAATTTTGAAAGAAAATCTTGAAATAATAAGACTTCCTACTGGGCTGTTGTGCGTCAAAATAAAAGGGCAGAAATGCGTCGCATCTACAAGATACAGTGCATTTCTGCCATGTTCCCCTGAACGGGCGCATAAACAGCAGCTGGGCACCAACGCAGACACCGTTGTGTCATGTGGCACATCAATGCTGGGGCATGTTTTATTACGGGCACATGGTAATTATTTTATCTTTTTAAATGTACATTTAAATTCAGTTAGCAAGCATTAACACTCGAAGTGATAATTGAACAAAGTTTTGTTCACATTTTGCCTATGAAATCACGGGCACACAACTGATGCATGTAGGACTAGACCCCTCCACGGCTGAAAGTGCATGGAGTGGATGTATCAAGCTTTATGAACATGATGGTGTTCGTTTTGAGCACGTCTCTACTTCATAGCTTGGGATGACAAACTGTTTAATTTGGAAGCCTGAAATGAGGTTGACACAGACGTTGTATTGCATATCCACATATGTATTCTTATGTTTTCTATTTTCAGACTCCATTTGGTCTGGGAATTTCCAGAAGACCATAACGGTAGAACCGTGAGTTTTACCACTGTAAGGTTCCACAGGTTAGGGTACGCCTTAGCGAGTGTTAGGATTTGGGTCAAGTCCCCTTTCAGTGACCGTGGTCTGTCATCACATGATCTACCAGGACAGGGATATAAGTCAGTCCTACCTTTCTTTCCTTGCTTGATATTGCTAGTGTGTGGGTTCCTGGTTCCTGAGATTGTTGGTTTTCCATTCCGTTGCCTCACAGGCTCGTGGGTGATTCTGAATCCCCTTCTGATTTATATTTAGCCCTTTCCGTTCCTTCTTTTCCCTATTCCCTGCTTCCTGGTTTAGTTAGGTAGTTAGTTCCCTTCCGCCCCCTCCCCTCCCGTTTTTGCCAGTTCCCGTCATTTGATTCAATTGGGGGTTTGTTGGGGCTCTAGCTCCCCCTTTGGAAAGCCTTTTTGTTTTCATTTGCAATTGCCTCGGTGTTCTTTGGAGCATTTTGGAGACACGCTGTCAAACGAACGCTTTGTTCGTTTCCTTCCGCGCCATCATTACCGCTCCATAACGTTGTGTGCGGAAATGACGTTTTGGGTCATTTTGCGAGTTCGCTTCTGATCCGAGTGCCTGTGCAGTCAGCTTTCCTTGTTCCTTACGTCCTGTCCCTTCCCTTGTTGTAAGGAGAACAGGTAGGTTTTTTTTTTATGCCGGTAACGAGGCATTTTTTCCCCTGATGGCCAGAGAGACACTGTGGAAAACATTGATTAGTGCTTATTATTTTCCCGAATCCGAGAGAAGTTATCTTGGATCGGTTTTGGCATTCTCTGCTGCCTGAAGCCTCCATGAAGCAAAGCCTGCATCCCTGACTGGTAAGAGAAACATGAATGTTGTGGCAGGATATGGTCATTGGTTCTGGATTTATTGGAAAAGTACATGAACTGTATTTTTGTTTGTTTAGGTGCAGAGGCGTGGAGGAGGGAGCAGTGATCTCATCGTCCTAACAAGGGTGGAAGTTGACTTGGTGTCTCCTTCTATTTATTCCACCCTCTTTCCTGGTTCATCTGCGCACTCATAGTTATAGGGTAGAGTTTAAAGGTGACAGACACCAAACCGGCAGGACAAAACCCTTTCACTAACTGAACAAGAGCATGGTGCGCAATAAGATCACAAGTGGATGAGGAAAAAACCCATCAGTCACCACTCGGATCCGCCCTTCATCATTTGGGATTTATCCGGACCATCCGAGTAAGTATGTTCTATCACAGTCATAAGAAGAGCAGGTGAATAAAGGTCTTCTTCGCTGTGCCACCAACAGTATGGTCTACCACTCGGTAACAACTAATGAGTGGAACAAGGAAGGCGATATGGGAGGAGGAGCTTGGCGGGCATCCGAGATGGCCGCGTGAGCACAGCGCTCCCCGGACCCCCGCCGCTCCCGGCATAATATCCTGCATAAATCCTGATTTTTCACGAGGATTTGTATAGAGGACATTGGGCTGATCTACCTGGACCTTTCAGAAATTTATTTTGACACCGGGTGCCTGAGTTACGGTGATTCGAACTTTTGGGCTCCGCCCTTGAGGTGGGCCCGGTACTGGGTGAGGTTCAGTGGCCGTCTTGGAGTTGAACAACAACGGCAGGGGGATTGGACTTGTGGGTCCCCTTCTTAAGTTTCGGTTTCGATTCTGCCTCTGACTGGGACATCGGCGAGAGGATCGGGCCAGAGATGGGTCCAGGACACGAGTCGGCTGTCGGGCCTTTGACTGGACTATTCTCCTATTTGGCTGTCCCTATCCTAGTGGTACCCTTGTTGCGGTCCTTTGGTCCCGAGGCCTCCCTTTCTGTTGCCCGGTCCGTTGACCCTGGTGAATCTCCTTGTGACGCATCTCCAAAATGGCGGGCAGAGGGGACCGGGAGACGCGGAAGACGAAGACACCTCTGCGCGGGGGTCCGGTCCAATCTAACGTCATGGACCGTTATACCCACTCTAAGGGGTCCCCCGGAGCTGCCCTGCCCGGTCCCAGTGCGTCTGACCACGTCATGGATGCATCGATGGAGCCTTCCTTGCAGGACATCATGGGCGCCATTTCTGGCATGAGGGAGTCGATAGGCCAACAATATGAAACCTTGGCCCACAAAATTGACACCGTGGCCATCGATGTGAACTTAATTCGAGCCGATCTCTCAAAAACGAACGAAAAGGTGAAGTCATTGGACATCAAATCATCCAGCCTCACGGCGGACGTCTCTGAGATACAGACGGAGATTGGCAATCTCCGTAGGGTGAACGATTTCATGACCCGGCGCTTGGACGATTTTGAGAACAGGGCACGTCGCTGTAATGTTCGCGTGGTTGGTGTTCCGGAGAATCCGGAACCCCACTCGGTTGATCTCCTGGTTGAAGACCTGATCCTAAACTACCTTTCTCCATCTGGCCTTAGTAAATTTTTCGCAGTGGAGCGTGCACATCGTGTTCCGGGTGGCCAGGGTAAGCCAGGTGCCCCGCCGAGACCTATTGTCGCAAAACTTTTCCACTATAGGGATCGGGACGCTATCTTGCAGGCCTCACGGGTGAAGGGCCCGGTGGCCTTTGAGAATGCCACGGTGAACTTTTATCCGGACTTTTCCCAACAGGTCCAGAAGCAGCGGATGGGATTTCGTGGTGCTAAGAAGCGTCTTAGGGACATGGGGATGCGCTACGCTATGCTTTTTCCGACCAGGCTGCGGATTGAGTATAATGACCGGACTTTCTTCTTTGATCGGCCGGATGCTGTGAATGACTGGCTGGACTCCTTGCCCGGCCAACCTCCTGAGACTGAGTCCGATGCCCACCCGGGCGGTGCTGAAGGTGGTGTAGAGAGCTGAACATTTCGTCTTTGCCTGGTGCCTTGTTTTGAATAACTCTTTCCAGGAGTGTATGCCTCCGTTCCTCTACTGCTTATGTGATTTGACGTATGGGGTTTTTTCTCGTTATTGGTCTTGATCGGGGTGGCGGGTGGGACGGAGCCTTTCCTCCTCCGGGGTCTTTGTGTAGAATAGGGGTTCTTGGGCGACAGGCACACTGCAGGTTGGGGTGGCTTTTTAGCTTTTTGCAGGGGTGCAGGGTGGGGGGTGTTTTGTTGTTATTTGGGGGGTGGGCGGTTGGGAAGTTCGTTGTTTGTGTGTTCTGTTTTCAAGGCGACTTTATCCTGTATTTGAAGATGTTTCTTGTGTCCTGCTCATTGGTGGGGGGTTTTGGCTTTGCTGGGTGGGATGGGGGGTAGCGGGTTGAGATTTGTTTCGTGGAACGTTAACGGTCTGGGTGATCGTATCAAACGGAGTGTGGTGTTGAGATGTATACGACGTTTATCTCCTGATGTTGTTTTCCTGCAGGAGACTCATTTGGTAGGCAATGTTTGTCATGCGATGAATAGGTGGGGCTATCGCCTCGTAGCACATTCAGGGTTCACCTCGGGTTCTAGGGGTGTGGGTATCCTTGTTCGGGCTTCCCTCCCCCTAGCTATTGACGATGTGATTCAGGATGATCGAGGGCGATATGCTGTCCTTGTGGGTCGCTATGAGGGTCGTGCCCTCTCCCTCTTTACTGTTTACGTGCCCCCCGGCTTGCAGACTTCTACCTTTTCCGATTTGGGCCGTGTGTTGTTGGACCTCCCTGATAGTACTCTCTTTCTGGCTGGTGATTTTAATTCGGTGTTCTCCGGTCTCCACGATCGCCACCCCCCTAGAGATACTCCTGCGGCCCAACAGTGGTTGGGTGGGTTTTTGGATACCTTTGGCCTGGTGGATTGCTGGAGGCTTTTGCATCCTACTCAGCTTCAATACACCTTTCATTCTGGGGCCCATGGGAGTCTGTCTAGGCTGGATTATTTTCTGATGCCTGCGGCTCAGTCGCCAGCGGTGCGTGAGATTGTACACCTACCCAGGGGTATTTCTGACCACTCTCCGCTCTGGCTCCGTTTTGAGGTTGTGGTGGAGACGGTGGGCCGGGTGGCTCCCATCAATCCGTGGTACCTTACCTCCCCCGAGACCCGCAGCCTTTTGCTTCAGTCTTTGGACGCATATTTTCTGGATAACGAGGGGTCGGTTTCCTCAGCTGTGTCCCTGTGGGAGGCCTTTAAGAAGGTGATTCGTGGGCAGGCCCTCTCCCTTATTGTTGAAGCTAAGAGGGCGAGGAATAGGGAGGTGGTGGACCTTGAGGGGGAGATTTCTGCATTGGAGGATGCTTTGGAATCTGGTGTCACGTCTGCGAAACTCCACGCCCTGGGTCTGAAACAATTTGCCTATACATCTATGGTCACGGATGCTGCTAAAGTGATGTTTCGGGAGCAACAGGGTCGTTTGTATGATGTGGGGGACAAAGCGGGTAAATTGCTGGCATGGCTGGATAAGAAGGAGAGAGCTAATCGTGTGGTGCCCGTGATTCAGTCTTCGAGTGGTGAGAGTGTGACGGACCCGATTGGAATAGTTGACTGTTTTGCTGAGTACTTCCGTGTGGTTTATACCCCTGTGTCTGTGAGGGATGTGGCTGACTCTCGCCTTCTATTGCGTGATATAGCTCTGCCCAGTGTCTCCGACTTGGATCGTGTAGCGTTGGATTCCCCCTTTACTGTTGATGAGATAGCTACTGCCATCCGTTCACTCCGTTCGGGCGAAGCGTTGGGCCCGAACGGATTGCCAATTGAACTGTACAAGTTGCGTCCCGACAGAGTGGCGCCATATCTTCGCGCCATGTTTCTGGAGTCCCGGGAACGGGGTATTCTCCCATATGATCAGCGGCTGGCCACGATAGTTGTCATCCCTAAGGATGGTAAACCGCGGGACCTTTGTTCATCCTACAGGCCCATATCCCTGCTGAATGTTGAGCCCAAGGTATTGGCGAAACTCCTGGCGTCCCGCCTCCTGTCGGTCATTGGTGGCTTGGTCCATCCAGATCAATCCGGATTTATCCCGCATCGCAACACGGCTCTTAACCTACGTCGTCTCCACGGTGCGATTGCGAGGGCGGGGCTTCTGACGGAGCCGGCCATTTTGGCATCGTTGGATGCCTCAATGGCTTTTGACACTGTGGAATGGCCTTATCTTTGGGCGGCTCTTGAGAAATTTGGTTTTGGGCCTGAGTTTATTGGTTGGATCAAGTTATTATATGCTGAACCTCTGGCGCAAGTAGTGGTAAATGGTAGAGTTTCGACCCCTTTCACCATTGGCAGGGGTCCTCGTCAGGGCTGCCCCTTGTCTCCGTTGCTTTTTGCACTCGCCTTGGAACCATTAGCTGCCTGGCTTCGGTGGGAGCCTTCGCTTAAGGGGATTCGCTGGTCACCGGACTTTGAGGACCGCGTCTCGCTTTACGCGGACGACATTCTTTTATATCTCACCTCCCCGCGTAAATCTCTGACTGTTTTATTTGATGTTCTCACTTCATTTGGTGCCAACTCAGGCCTCGTTATTAACTGGGCCAAGTCCTGCGTGTATGTTCTTTCGGGTGTTTTACCCCCATTGCCGAGCAGACTTCCTATCCAGGTGGTCCAGTCTGGCTTCAAATATTTAGGGATTTTCATTACGCTGGACCCCTCGCTCCGATTTGAGCGGAATCTCCTCCCCCCGTTGCTTAGATTGCGATTGGACGTGGCCCGTTGGCGTAAGCTTCCTTTGTCTCCTCTGGGCAGGGCGGCTCTGTTTAAAATGATGTCCTTGCCGCGGTTCCTCTACGCGCTCCAGAATTCCTATGACGATATCCCCAAGACCTATTTCCGAGAGATCGAGAGTCTTCAAAGGCAACTGATTTGGGACGGGCGTCCACGTATTGCCCTCGCGAAGCTCACCATCCCTTGGTACGACGGGGGAATGGCGCTCCCCGATATAAGGCGATATTGGGCTTCCCAGTTGTCTGCTATTAATCACGTGATGTTTTCACCGGATCGAAATCCTGCATTCGAGATGGATAGACTCCAGCTGCCGGGTGGGGACTTTAATAGAGTGCTTTATTCTCGATCAGCCGGGCGCCATCTTGTGGGCCCGTCCAGGATTGCAGTGACTGTGTGGCGTGCCGCGAATGTGAGTTTGGGATGGGAGGGTCGAATGACACTGGCGACGCCGCTTTATGTCTCGGAACGTTTGGGGTGTCTCTGGTCTACTAAGGGCTTTGACCGCTGGGATATGATTGGGATATGTAAGGTGGGTGATGTATGTTCGAAAGGTAGTGTGAAGTCGTTCCAGGCCCTCCAGGCGGAATACGGTTTGAATGGTAGGGAATTTTTTCGTTATCTGCAGGTCCGACACGCCCTCGCCTCAGTCTTGACTCCTGACGAGGCCCTGCCCGAGTCTTCCCCCCTCGAAGATCGTGTCCTTGATGGCCACCTGCCTGATAGCACTATTTCCCTGATCTATAAGAAGCTGATCAATCATCGGGCGGACTTGTTGGTCCGACTTCGGGAGGTTTGGGTCGGCGATGGGTTGGAACTGGACGACGAGGATTGGCAATCGGCACTCTCCTCTCCCAAGGAGGTAGCCATTCCTGCCCGTCTCCGTTTGGTTCAACTTAAAATCCTTCATCGAGTGTACGTCACTGGTCCGCGTCTGGTGACGATGGGCTTTTCCCTGGATGGGTTATGTAAGCGTGGTTGTGGGTCGAGTGCCACTTTTTTACACATTCTTTGGGAGTGCCCGGTTGTGGCGGCTTATTGGACTGCTGTGCTTGAGGTGATGACTGCTGTGACTGGTGTTGCCCTGCGGCCGGAGCCACGACGGTGTCTGTTGAATGTGTGGGAGCCCACTGACTATTCTGTAGCCCAGACCAGATGGGCTACCTTGGGTTACATGATTGCGAAACGGGACATTGCGCAACTCTGGGGCGCATCCAGGCCCCCTGAGGTCTCGAAATGGGAGGACAACATGGACTGGTCCATGTTTCGTGAGAAGACTGTATATGTGGCCAGGGGCAGACCCAGGGCGTGGACGAAGATTTGGGGCCAGTGGAATGAATATCGTGGGGATATCTGTACCCCTCCCCTTGTAGGCACTACTGATGTTGTCCTATCTCCCTAGGCGAGCGTTCCCGGAACCTTTTCATACTGTTTTGTGAATTTCCGATTCTCCCCGCTGCTCCCCCCCCCCCCCGACCTTGTTAGAGCCTCAGGGCTCTTGGCATGTTCTCCTGATTGTAGACCATCCCCTCCGTTCTCTGGGCTGACCTTGATTACTGTGCATTCGCCTTTTTAGTGTTTGTTTTTCTTTTGTATAAAATAAAAATTCAATATGCTCTGTGATATGTTGGGAGTAATGCTTGGTACTTGATTTGTGCCTGACCACGGGAGTACATTTCTAATTCATGCCTTGTGCCTTATTATTAGCGGCCAGCCCGTGAGGTTGTAGGCCCATTCTTGTATTTTTCTATGCTTGCTCAAATAAAGGTTTTTGAACAAAAAAAAAAAAAAAAAGGAAGGCGATATGACTGGGGTGTGCAGTGCAAATAAATGTGAATTAGAAAACAATAAACAATGTGTTATAAAATTGGATGAGAGAGCACAGAACCAGCTTTATTCAAATGGTGCTCACTGGACCAAGATTAAAATATATGTCAAAGACAGTGGAGTTACGTAGACTGTCTAAGGTGGAACCAGGTCGACATGTTTCAGCAATTCAGGACTCCTATGTCCTTGCTTTCATCAGGACCATATAAAAAAGAACAGGGCTACTGCACAGTAGTGAATAAAGAAAAAGAAAAGTGACAACAAGAAAAACAAGTGCAAATGTCACCTGAATTTTCAAAGTACGATTACAGCTAGTGTTGTTCACTGTGGAAACAGAAAGTAAAAAGAGGATTGAGTGTCAGATAAGATAGCCTACACCTTTTAGAACTCATTTTTGGATTTTTAATGGTTAAGTCCAGTCAATATAGACCTACAACTATGTCAGAGATTACTGGTGCTGACATATACACTCTTCACAATAGAGGATCAGTTTGTATTTATTTTGGATATATAATTTTACATTCCAAACATGCAAGACTGCAAAAATTCTTACCATAGTCTGTAAGAAAGGACGACCTCACCCCGCCTGGCAGTGGCTCAGGGAAAGAGTGAAGCACCGCTCTAAAAAAACATGTGAAAATCACAACATGTTTTACATAGTGTGCAAGAACCTTCATACAACTACCTTCTCTCTTAAAGGACAGTCTAAAAGGAAAACGAGTCTATCGAACGATTGATTTGCCCAGTTATTATTAGTTTAAGGCTGTTTAAAAAAAAAAAAAAAAGGTAGTAAAGCCACTCGTATATCACTGGCAGGGAGCACAATGAATCAGTGGGCTAATCTAAATAACTGTCGCTATGAAGGAAGAAAAAGGAGCAAGCTCTTACCTGTCCGTCGGTACTCCGTAGCCGGCGTCTGAACCGACTGGGGAGGTACCGGACGGCAGGACAGAGCTTCGTTATCTAGCATCATCTGATAGGCGGAAGAGACACGTGACATCTGCAGCTCCGCAATCCTATAGGTCTATTCCGAGCCGGCCATGAAACCGCGCTCATCATAGGTGTTGCTAAGGATACTGAGTTTGTATTTGTGTGTGTCATTGCTCTTGCCGAGGTTAAGGAGCTATAAACAGAATCAGCGTGTAAAAACATTCCGTTAATAAACTCTGCACGCAAAGATGTGCGTCTGCGTGTAACGGGGCCCTCTAAGTCAATGCTAAGTAATATTACCCAAAGCGCCGCGTCCCAACAAAGGAGCACTAGATGTATTGGAGCCAGAACACCACGTGGTCTCCAAAATTTAGCGGTCCCATTGGTCAGTTCTAAGCTGGCCACGATTCCACGTTAATCATTGGTGTTGTTGGTATTGTTGGAATTACACTCGTATTTGCCACAGATAGTCCCGAGATTGCAGGGATATGAGCAAAATCTGCGCAAACAAATATATATATATATACACGGGCTACATGGAGGCCTCATGGTTGGTACCAGGTATTATGTCCAAACGCAATGCAGCCTATAAACAAAAATAGGTGTCTATAGGAACTCGGTGTGTGGGCACTTGGTAGAAAAGAGGGATTTCATGATGACCCAATGTTGAACTGTATACCAAGCACACACCCAAAAAGAATGTTAATCCGATCTGTCCAACATCTCAGAAATTAGACATATAGATGCATAAATGTCAGGGCTGGGTGTAGTCAGACCCAACCGGCCCAGTAGGTAAATTACACCCTACCTATCTCATATTCAGTATCAAAAAGTACAAAGGACAGGAGTACTACAGAGTGTAACTAATCATAATGTAGACCATGGAATATCATCATTGAGCCCTTCGCGATGAGTAGTGAGCTTCAGTACCCACTTCTGTTCTTTTACCAGTAGGTATTTAGTTACATCTGCAGTATGTGAAGGAATGAAAGGTTGCTCCAAAACAGTCCAATTGAACTCGGTAGACAGATGTTTGGCCTCTAAAAAGTGAGTAGTGAGTTTCGTTGCCTGTCTTGCACAACGAATCGTGCTTTTATGTTCCGATATTCGAATACGGACTTTTCGTGTGGTCATCCCCACATACTTATATCCACAGGGACATATGATTAGATAAATAAGTCGGTCACTGTTGCAATTGGTGAATTTTACTTGTTTCCAGGGTCTTGATATTCCAATGTCTATCTCAGTTGACTTCTTGGTCTGTGCACAAGCATGACAAGAGCCACAGGGATGGTGTCCTGTAACTGGGGGAAGATCCCACAGTGTCCCGATAGCTCTAGGATGTTCTTCAGATGGTCTGGTGTGTACCAACCTATCCTTCAAATTGGAACCTCTTTTGAACAAGAACAATGGACGTTGTAAAGTCAATCGTCCTGAATTTAGAATAGGCCAGTGCTTCCTGACCATTTTTTGAATCCTATTGGATAGAGTCCCGAAAGTATGAACAAAAGTACGTCGTTCCAAAGGAGTTTTCGGTGCAGTCGGTTCCAAAAGGGCTAACCGGTTATTGTTCATGGCCCTTTTCATAGACTGTTTTACCAGTCTAGGGGGGTACTTCCGGGCAACCAACTGGTTACATAGGGTGCTGGAATGTTTCTTATAGGCTGTAGTTGTAGAGCAATTCCTTTGGACACGTAAAAATTGTCCAAATGGAAGGTTTTCCTTCAATGATTTTGGATGGTGGCTGTCGAACAGCAGAAGTGAATTTCTTGAGGTCGGTTTTCTGTATAACTCAGAGTGTAAGCCCTCCGGCTTGGCAAGAATCAGTAGATCGAGAAAAGCAAGTTCATGTGCTCCTATCTCGATAGTGAACTTAAGGTAGGAATCTCTAGTGTTGAGCCATCCTAAGAATTCGAGACATTTTTCTTTAGTACCTCTCCACGTCACAAAAATGTCATCGATATACCTTTTCCAGGTTCTCAGGTTATCGACATAGGGGTTGAGGTCATTGAAGATGTGCTGTTGTTCAAATGAATGAACATATAAATTCGCTAGACTGGGGGCGTAAACGCTCCCCATGCTAGTACCAGACACCTGCAAATAGATCTTATCTTCGAATTGAAAAAAGTTTTGTTTCATCGCCAAAGTGGCGCAAGCCATAATGAAATGGACAGGTGTGATACTTTTCAGATCCTTGGAATCTAGCAGTTGATGAATAACCTCTAGGGTCTGGTCCTGGGGGATGGAGGTGTAAAGGGCCTCGACATCGAAAGAGACCAAAAGGTCAGTGTTGGTGTCAAAATCAATGTCAGGTAGTAACCGCAGTAAATCCGTCGTATCTTTAAGATACGTGGGCATTTCTTGCACCATCGGTCGTAAGAAGTGATCCACAAAAGTAGATAAAGGTTCCAGGGCCGACCCTATGCCTGAGATTATTGGGCGTCCAGGGGGTGGCCGCTGTACTTTATGGACCTTCGTCAAGGTATAGAAATAGGGCATTTTCGGATGTTCTGTGCATAGAAAAGAGGCTTCAGCTTGAGTAATCCAACCTTCTAAGGACGCCTCATCCACCATATTCCTGATGGTTCGTTTCAGTTCCTCTGTGGGATCATGATCCAAAAGGTGGTACGCGTTCCTTATGTCAAGTTGTCTTAAACACTCTGAACAGTAGACATCAGTATCGAGTAAGACAATCGATCCGCCCTTATCAGCCGGTTTAATGGTAAGATCCTTGTTGGCAGTTAAGGACTTTAAAGCCAGGTGTTCAGCTTTCGGTAAATTAAAGAAAACTCTGTTGTTCTCAGTAAAATAGACTGTCTATCTCCTTTTTAATGGCCTGTTCATAGGCTAGAACCTGTTGAGGCATCAGATGGGTTGGTGGTGTAAATGTGGACTTGCACTTTAACCCTGTGTTGGTATCTCCTTCATCTTGCAGAGGGGTTTCTTTTTCAGCAAAGAAAAAATGCAGTCTTATCTTTCTTAGAAACCTAGCAAGCTCCAAGCGAGTCTCAAAATGATCATTTTGATGAGTTGGTACGAAGCCGAGCCCTTTATTGAGAGCCTTTTCTTCAGTTTGAGTTAAGATGTGTTTGCTCAGGTTAATTACTATTCCGGAGTCGCACTGCTCTGTCCGGCTTCCTTGTTCTTGGCTGAGTTGCTCCTCAGGTTCCTCGTCCCTGTCGAGGTGGATGGAGGGCTGTAATGGACCTGAAGTTGAGTTTGTCCTCTTCTTCTCCCGCGGGATCTGCCGCGGCCAAACCCTAAAAAAGGCTGCCCAGTGAAGTTGCCTTGGAAATTTGATGGAAAATTAGGCAGGGGAAGTGGATTGGGTCATACTACGTTCCTGCAGTGTGCGGGCTAAGTGGACGGAATTCAACAGCGAGCGTATACCGCCGTGGAACATCACAAGGTCCTGATGAATGCTTAGCATAATTTGCTCTCAAAAGCTGAAACATGTCGACCAAAGACTATTTTATCTAAAAAACGGATCTCTCTAGCGACACTAACCAGCTAGTTTATGTCCGTCACTCTGTTTTTAATAGTTGCCGGTTTACCTGGAATAAATTTTTTTTTTAATTGGTTACTTTTTAAATTGCACCACCCCAACAAAAACCTGCTCTGCTGTAACTTCAGGCGTCAAAGCACACCAGGGAGGCATTCAGCCTCTCTGGTGGGAACCCGATGTTTTTCTTTAAACAGATCTTTAAAGTCACTTTCATTTTGCAAAATTTCTATTGTTGATGATCCTTTTAAGATTTCGAGAACAGGTGGAATATTTAGATACAAATACTTGTCTGGTCATCTTGGATTTGGGTTGATTGACAAGGAGACTAGCACGTGTTCTGTTTTCCAGTTTTCCAATAGCCTCATCCAAAATGTGTTCCGGATAATCCTTCGACATGCGGGATAGAAGTATACAATGATTTCACGTCCAAAGTGCACAAGATGGTATCCTTATTTGGTTTAATAGTTTGAAGCTTCTGAAGGAAATGTGTGGTACCCACACAAGACATGTATTTTGAGACAGACAGAGCACAGAGTGGTTAAAGTAAGAAAATGCCGCATTTCTAAAAGTGGTATTTTCAGCCTTGTAACTTTACCATAAGTTGGGATTTTAAATTGTGAGTTAAGAGAACAACTTGAAATATTAATCTTTTCCCAATTGGAAATTACACTTATAAAATATAATAAGGTAATCCCAACGTTAACCTATGGGAAAGATAAGCCTTTCAGTAGTGAGAAACAAATCTAAGAATTTTCACCACCTGAACATGTTAAACTTAAAAGTACATGTCCACCCTTTTAAATACACTGCACCCTACTCTCGGGACTGTCCAGGGCCTACCTTAGGGGTGACTTATATGTATTAAAAAGAAAGTTTTTGGCCTAGCATGAGGGTTAACTTGCCAGGTCGACAGTTTAAAACTGCACACAGGCTCTGCAATGGCAGGCCTGAGATATGTTTAAGGGGCTACTTGCGTGGAAGGCACAATCAGTGCTGCAGGTCCACTAGTAGCCTTTTATTTACAGGTCCTGCAAACATGTGGTGGACTTTACTAGGGACGTATAAGCAAATTAGAAAAGGGTAATGTGGATAAGCCAATGTTACCATGTTTTAAGTACAGAAAACATGCACTTTAGCACTGGTTAGCAATGGTAAGGTGCCCAGAAAGCTAAGGCCAGCAAAAATGATGTCTGAAAAGCAGAAATTCACAAGGCAAAAATGTCAGGGAAAACCATGCCATAGATGCCAGGTCTAACACCTATTTTATAGGAATTTCATCAACCTTTACTAGGCATTTGAGCAAGACCTAAATAATTCCAAGATTATTGTAACTGTTTGCTTTTGAGACACCTGCCTTTACAAGGCAGACAATTTGTGGTGTTCATCATGCCATTAAATTGTGGAAAATTTAGGCACTTTTGATCAAATGACATAACATGCATAAATACAACACTCTACCACCAGATCTGTTACCTTGTTACATAAATGTCTAGAATAACACAAAAGACACAAAGGTGTGCCTTTATAATGTCTACTAATTTCCTTCAGAGTGAGACCGGCTTCTCTGAAATTCACCTGGCTGATGAGCTTCACCTTTTCTCCTCTAAACCCAAAGAATATTCAAATTACTTGCCGATAATTTCATTATTATGAGTCTATTATTGCTAATTCCAGTCCTTACACCATGGAGGTAAGCCTGCATCCCACATACAGGTTTTCCAGAGCCCATTACCTCTTTGTCCTATTAGTCTTTTCAGGCCTTATGCTATGGAGAATGCCAATGCTAAATGGAACGCTTGGACTGATTGTATTATCACAAAATAAAAACTCTGAGACAAAAACATTAATGGCCAGGAAAAGATGTATTGACTCAAACAATATGCATATCAGAGAATAAACGAACCAACTCTAAAACAAAAATTAGTAACACTAGATCTTTCTGCTTAAGCATAAAGCAATTATGTGCTCTCTATGTTATTGTGAGAAACATAATTATTAGTTGGGGTGGATTGTATTCCACTGCAAGTAATAAAGTCACTATGTTGCCAGGTCAAGTAAAATGTTTCAATAATCTAAACCTGAGCTCATCCACTGGTAGCTATGGGACAGATCAAACAAGCTTAACTTAAGGAAAATATGCAAAGAATTTTGAAGTACCCAAACAGTTAAAAAGTCAAAAACACAACACATAAAAATGATAGATGAGTTAGGGGAATGTTTTTCACCAAAAAGTTCTGATTGATATGAAATAGACATCAAGGGTGAGGTTTGAGTTGTCCATAACGTCCTTCAGAACCTTGAGGTGAAAAACATCCCTATGATTCACTTTTTACTCATTTATAATTTTATGTTACATATGGCCCCCTAAATCATCAGCCCCTGCTTTCAGCTGATGTGCAATGTCAGAGGTGTAATGGGGGAGTCATACATTCCCTGGCCTCTGTTATGTATTCTTACCCCTAAGGTAAAAAAATAATCTTACCTCCTTGACTGACCTCCACCACCTTCCCTGCATTCCTTCCCTACCCTACAGCTGTGCCTTCTGCTTTCATTCAAAGCAGGCAAGAAGAGATGTGCTGACAAGTTCTCGGAATGCTCTTTCAGCCTGGCCTGGAACACCTTTATGACATAGCAACCATTGGTAACGCGTTTTATTTTTACAATTTCATAGCAGTGAGTTATGATATTTAGAAATTGAAATATAAGATAGAGGCTCTCTATAAGAGCCATACATACAATACAAATCTCCCTCCAATTTATAAAAACTGAAAAAAATATTAAACATTATGTTATCAAAATGACAAAACTGTAATAAAGGAAACACACTATATGATTTTTAAAGATTTACCTGGAAAAAGCGTCAAAAAGTGCAAAGCGCAAATGGTAGTCAATGGTCGCAGTAGACTGGGACGTAGGTGCAATTTGAGGCTGACTGCAATGGAGCCAGGTAGATTGGCATCACTGGAGCCTGGAAGCAGGGAATTTTGAAAAAGTTTCTTAGTCTCAATCTAAAAAGGAACTTTGTTGTTTTTCTGAGGAAAAAATCTTCTCCTAGCAATACAAACCTGACATTCAATCTGATGCCATGGGCTGTCAGTTGGATAATTTCTCAATGGGATCTCTTGCACCCTGGGGCTCGGGCACAAAAAGTTTTGAAAAAGTTCTAAAACCTTTTTTGGTATCCAACGAACTACATGAATTTACTTGTCATGGCTACCAGGGCCTAATTGGAAGCACATAGAAACTCTCAGGGTGTCAAGTAGAGCACTTTACCACTGCTAACCAGTTAAAACATGGTAATAATGGATTATCCCTCATTTGCATATTTAATTTACATACATGTCCCTAATAAAAGTAAAGTGGTACTACATGTTCCCATGGCCTGTAAATTAAATACTACTAGTTGGGTTGCAACACTGATTATGCCTCTCACTTAAGTAGCTCTTTGAACGCATTTCAGGCCTGTCATTGCAGCTTGTGTGTGCAGTTAAACTGCCATTTCAACCTGGCACGATAAACCTTCTGCCTGCCCCAAACCTTCTTTGCTAATACATATGTCACCTCTAGGCCAGCCTAGAGGGTAGGGTGCAATGTATTTAAAAAGTAGGGCATGTGCTTTTAAGTTCAACATGTCCTGGTAGTGAAATCCTTAAATTCATTTTTTACTGCTGCAAGGCCTACATCTTCGATAGGGTAACATTAAAGTTACCTTATTTTTTTTAATATGCTGTAATTTCCAAATGGGACCAGGTAACCAGTTTATGTTTGGCATGTCTGGAATTGTAATGTAAAATCCTAACATGGTGAAGTAATATTTTAAATTAAAAAAAATTAAAATGACACTTTTAGAAAGTTACTATTTACCACACGGGGTGGACCCCGTGTCGTACAGCTAGAATGGGTCAATAACAATGTATACACAGAAGAACTAGCTGGCCATTTGAATGCTATCCCTAATCCGACAGACTAGAACCAAAACAATTAATACTTTGATCCAATTATTTAATCATTAATTTGTTGAAGAAACATTTTCTTGTTTAGTTCACAAAAAAATACAGTGAAAAGACAAAGAACAACACTTCCAAATGTGTGCTATTTACAAAAACAGATTAATGAAACACATCACTTAAGGTATAAATTAATTACACAAAAATCGACATTTAACGTATTACATAAACACATTTGACAGACCTACACAAAATTCAAACATCAACTAATATATATTAAGACATAACTACCAGTCATGGGCTGAACACAGCAAGGGGGACCCAAATGATGTTAACTAAGGGCACCCCCCTACAACGGGGATTTTTTGTTCTTAGCAACGGAATATAACCTAATCACTTCAGTTGCAAATTATTTTTACAACTTGGTCCCCTGTTGATGATATTTGATGCCAACGCTTTTCGAAGCCCTTGGAATTCCAGGGGCCTCTCTTCAGGGCTGTGACTGGGTTCCTTTACATTTTAGGTGAACATTCAAAGACTTTCAAGTGTCCTGGTTTTAAAAGCTGGTCGTGAAGTGAGTTTAGCGCCCATGGGAGCTTGTTGGCAAAAGCCCAACCAGCCTCGCAGAATGCTAATTCCAACTCTCCAAGTGTGTCACCATTACACTTGGATGCCGTACATGACTTTCACATATTTGGAAGTGTTGTCTTTTCACTGTAATTTTTGTGAAATAAACAAGAAAAAGTTTCTTAAAACAATGAATGATTAAATAATTGGATCAAAGTATTAATTGTTTTGTTTCTAGTCTGTCGGATTAGGGACAGCATTCAAATAGCCAGCTAGTTCTTCTGTGTACACACTTTTAGAAAGTTGGCATTTCACTGCATGATCAATTTAGTGCTTGTAGCCTCTACCTGGGTCACATGACTGCATGTAGCTGACAGTTGAACTTTGCGTATTCCTCCTAGGCAGCCACACACAATAGGGGCTTTGGTGTGCCTGGATTGGCCTTCACTGGCATCACAGGGAGGAGCTATGCACAGCCCCACTTATACTTGTATAATCTGTTTCCTGCCTACACTCAAATCGCTGCATACCCCCTGTGGTTAGTCTGGGGGCAGGACAGGGAAGGCAGGATGCCTGGTGACTTCAAAGGGACACATCTAGAAGCTTCAACCCCACTTTAAAGGTGCAGCTTAGTATAAATATTGGACCTCAGACACCAACGCTTCAGTACACTTCTGGACCTGTGGATACTTTGACAAGAAGGACTGCTTTGCTACTACAAGGATGGTCACTCTGCTGGGCTGCACTCTGCTGGATTACTGCCTTGCTGTGCTGCTGCTTTGCTGTGCTGACTGCTGCCCTCCTGCCTGGGTGAGAAGGACAGGAACTCTTTAACCCAGAACCACAGAGTGACTCCAAGGGCTGGTTGGCTGGCCTCCTGAATTGAGCCTCAGGAACAGAAAGCTCCAAAATCCTTGCACATGCACTAGGACTCTGCCATCTGTGAGTCCACCCTGCCAAGTTGTGCCTCCCCAGTCCTGGATCCTGAGAAATGGGCCTAAGCTGCTCTGCCAGCCTCTGTGGATCCAGCAGAACCAAAAAATCTCCTCTGCTGTGCAGCGCAACCTCAAGCAGAACCAACACATCTCTACTGTTCATGGATTGGACCCATCGCAATGACTGCAACTCTGCTGCAGCCTGCATCGCCTATGGAACTCCTACTGCACAACCCATCCTTGGCGCAGGCCATCGTATCTCTCGCCCATGGCAGCCTCGACGACAACTCCAGACACCACATTGCAGCCTCGCAGCTCCTTGGAACCAACACATCGTCCGACTGTGCACCACATCCCTGACACCGGACTGCTCATCGGAAGCCTCATCAATGGGATCTTTGATGACGATGCAAGCCCTCGCATCGTAGCATCACCACATCTCAGAACCAACGCATTTCTTTGGCTCCACAACACCTCTTCAAAACACATACTCGCAAAGCTTCGCAAACCAGGGTTTAAGGTACTCTGTTCAGCAGGTATAATAGGGTCCTTCTGGCCTGCCTGCGCTCCATCGTGGTTGGCCTGAACTTGTGACTTTGGCCTGGACCGGCGCGACCAGATAGACACACAGTTGATGTTTTTTTACGCCCTCTGGTGCTATTTTTACATAAATCTTTAACATTGAATATCTCCAGTTCTATTGATATGATTATTGTTGTTTTGGTCTTGTTTTATTTATTAACAATTATTCTATATTTTAACTCCATTGTGGGCTCCTTTTGTGGCGCGTTTACCCTGTATAGCTGTTTGAACTGTTGCACAAATACTCTACACATTGCCTCTGAGTTAAGCCTGACTGCTCTTTGCCAAGCTACCCAAGGTTTGAGCACAGGTTAATTTGGGGTTTGCTTGTGACTTCACCCTGAGAAGAATTGTGGTTATTGCTTGAGAAGAATTTCTATCCCCTCAACCAGTATCCCAGTGTCTTACACTGGTGTTCAGAAGTGAGGATTTGGACTTGTAGCTTTGTGTTACACTACCTTTCCCCCATAAATAATCTAAGAAGAATTCGAGTTTAAACTCTCCCTGATGCCATTTAGATGTTTCAAACTTTTATTTGTATGTTGTGTCTGAATGAACCTCTACAAGTATGAAGTATGAGCTGGCAAACATGGAGTCCTACACTGTGGCCCAGCTCAACCAGTTCTGTAAAGAAAGGGGGCTTCCAGCCAAGAGCACCACCATCAAGGTCGAACTGCAAAAGGGTCAGAGGGCCTTGGCGAATGTAGATCAGTCACTTGTTACAGCAATTGAAGGAGATAATGAAATGGACAGGCAAAGAGAGGATTTGGATCTCAGTCCTGAGAGGCAGCAGCCTGGAGAAGGGGAACACTTGACCCCTGATTTGGAGCTCCATGCCAGAGCAGGGAGTAGCGTGTCTTCCTGTGGTTTGTCCACAGAGGAGCCTGTGGAAAGGAGGGAGGAGAGAGAGTTCAGACTGGAGATAGTCAAACTCAGGATGGCGGAGAAGAAGGCTGAGAGCGCCTTAGAGGAGGAAAAGGTGTTACTGGCTCATGAACTGAGGCTGAAGGAGCTGGACTTCAAGGCCAGACAGGCAGGGTCCAGCAGTGTTGGAAGGAGACAACAAGGTCCGCAGTCCCAAGGATTTTGTGCCCAGTGATGTGGTGGGAGATGACATTGACAAATGTTTTTCTGCTTATGAGGTAGCCCTGAGGGTTTACAAGACCCCAGAAGAGCACCGAGGGAAGGGTGGTTTGTGGAAGCACATGCCTACAGTGGAGCGGGAAACACTGCTTACTTTAGAGGTTGGGGACCAAATCAGTTACAACTCCATGAAAGACCTCTTGATTGTTAAGTTTAGACTGACTCCTGAAAAATACACCCAGGGGTTCAAGGACAGCCAGAAGGTCCCCAACTAGTCCTGGGTGTATTTTGTGGGCTAATCTAGCAAGGCACTGAATGGTTGGGTGCGTGTTAGCACACTTAATGACTACAATGTGTTGTACAATCTAATTTTGAGAGAGCACATGCTCAATATTTGTTTTCCAGGGCTGCACCAGCACCTACTAGAAATTAAGCTAACTAACCCCAGGAAGCTTACGAAGGAGGCAGACCTCTGGGCCAGCACCATACTGTCCAAGAAGGTATCTGGGTGGGCTCCAACAAGGGTGGTCAGGTGTCCCACTAGAAGAAAAAGAGGGGAGAAAAACTTAAAAATAAGGAGCTCTCCAAATCCCCCCAAAATAATGCACAAGGGCACTTTGATAACCAGCAGTGACCCATCCATAAGGGTTGAGGGGCCATGCCCCCACACCTTTTGGACATAAGGAGTGTCTGTCAGGCTGAGCAAAGTTCAGCCTGAATGACACTCTTTATTTTGAGGTCAGGTAGCTAGGAGCTAGACATGTGCTAAATGCACATGCTCCTGGCTGCCTGAGCTGAACTTTTCTGGGCTGAGGATGTCACCGCTACTGTAGACATGATCTCCTCAGCTCCGGAAAGCTCCTCAAGGCCCTCCCCCTGATGAGGAGATGCTTCATTGATGGCCTCGTACCTGGGTGCTTCCGTTTTAAGCCCTTAAGTGCCCTGGGACAAGTGTCTATCACTGGCCCCTCGTCAGAGAGTGAGTGAGGTCAGCAGTCTCTCTAACTGCATTGTACTCTGTGAGCAGGTGGGGACTGCTGACTCCCCTCATTCGATGCGGGGAGGCATAAGTCCCAACCCTTGTGGCAACTCCGAGGCTTCCCTCTCTGAGAGCGGCAGTAGGTAAGTATTGTGTTTTAATCAACTGTTTGGTGCATATGTGTGTGTATGACTATATGTGTATTTTTGAGTCAGTGCTGTGAATGGGTGTGTGTGAATGTGTCTGCATGTAAATGCATGGGTGTAAGTGAGAGTGAATGTGTTTTTGTGTGTGTGTGTGTGTGCTCCCCACACCCCTCTAAGCTATACTTACTGGCCACCACTGGTGGTAAACAGTCTCATTCTGAGCCTCAAACGAAGGGGGTCTTTGATAAGAACACAGGGAGATTTGGACCCCAATGCACAGAGTGCTACAAGTGTGGGCACTCCAAGGGTGTCCCAGGAGGGCACAGCCCCCCAAGGTGTCAGATGGTGTCCTAAGAGCAGGTCCTCCTTAACACATTCCACAAAGTCATAGTCACCAACAATCATGAGAGTCATCTACTGATGGCTCTGGTTCTCTTTCAGTAGGGGGGAGGTCTTAAAAAGTATCTGTGAGCCCTGCCATGCCTGTAGATTGTCTGTTAGGCTACGACCTGGAGCACAGTATCTGGAGGAAAGCAGAGCTCAGATCACACTTGGAGACGTTAGGATTACCTGAATGGGCCTGTATGACCACAAGGTCCATGGCTGTCCAGGAAGGGATTCAAGGGTGCCTGGAGCCTGAAGGAATGGTCCAGGCAGCATCCAAGAAGCATGGGAGCAAGGGGTTTGAGAAACCAGCCCTTGAACTTCCCCCAGCCCAGGTTGACGGGGAATCTGAGCAGGATGCCACTCAGCCAACTTTGGAGGACATTGCCGTCCAGGGTGACCCGCCTGAGCTTCCACCAAGGAGGAATTCTGGAAATCTCAGAAAGAGTGCCTCACTCGAGAGAGAGCTTGAGAAGAAAACTGAGGCCCAGGCAGCAGGTGACACCTCTGGGGTTCACCTGATCTATTTGGAAAATTACCTCCTATATAATGACCCTAAGGTTCCTGGCTCTGGGAGATCACCTGATCTATTTGAAAAGTACCTCCTATATAATGAGCCTAATGTTCCTGACACTGGTGTAGCCTGTATGCTGGTGTTTCCCCAGTGTTACAGGACCTTCTATTGGGTTTGACTCATGACATAACCCTGCCATGATTTGGGCAAGACAAGACTTTTGTCAGGCTTGTTGCCCACTTCTAGTGCCCCAGATAAAGACGACCTCAGGTGCATTCTGTAGATCCCTTCCACCTGCCAGGCAGTGGGAAATCAGGATAAAAGCTCAGGCTTGTGTAGGAACTCCCTTTGAGAGGGCAAGCAGCAACACTATGGGACCCTTAGGCCCCATGACAGCTTTAGGCAACAGGTTCATCCTAGTCTTGGTGGACTACGTCACTCGCTACACAGAGACCATCCCTCTGAGGTCGATAACTGCAACTGCAGTGGCCAGGGCTCTGATGGGGATTTTTACCTGTGTGGGGTTCCCCAAAGAGGTTGTGTCTAACAGAGGCACTAACTTCAAGTCAGCGGGCAGAATGTCCATGTGGGATGAGTGTGGAGTAACTATATAAGTTCTCTACACCTTATCACCCTCAGACCAACAGTCTTATGGAGATATTCAACTAGTCTCTAAAGCACATGATAATGGGCCTATCTGAGCAGATGAGGCGCATGTGCTTTCTCTTTGCCAACCGGGAGGTGCCACAGTAGGGAGTGGCCCATTTGAACTCCTCTATTGGCACCCTGCTAGGGGACTGCTTAGCCTTGTGAGCTAGGGACGGGAGCAAGCCTCCACGAAGCCACCTCAGGGCATAGTCAGCTACAGGCTGGCCCTCAGCAATCAGAGGCAACGCTTTTGGAAGAAATCGGAATGCAATCTTGAGGCCAGTCAAGAAGTTATGAAACTCTGGTATGACCAGAAGCTCATTCTGGTACAGTTTCAGCCTGTCCAGAAGGTATGGGTTATGACACCTGTGCAGAGGTCAAAGTGGGCGGGATCAGTGGGGCATGACGTGCCCATATTGTTTTGATTTATGAAAAACTGTTCCCTTACTTTTTTTAAAAGGACAACCATCCTGGGTCAGTTAATTCTGATAGTTTAAATGCTTCAGCTGAAGTGTCATTCAGTGAGTCTCTTCTGCTGTGAAACCAAAGCCGGGCAGACAGTTAAACAAGCCTGCTTGACTGAAAGAAATGTAAATGCGCCTAAAGAGTGAATCTGCAACTGTATATGGTGTTTAGCAACCGATACTGGCTTTAACACCTTGGATGCGCGCAAAAGTTTCCCGCGTGCGCAATTCAGACAGCTCCCGGCCGTCTGACGCGCACGCCACCTGTAGTGTCGAACGGCCAGGAGCCGTCTGACGCATCCAAAGCGTTTTTAAAATGATCGAATCCCTCGCAACTTTGTGATGACAGATTTATTCTTTTTGAGTGGTACTACACAGAGTTAACGACTGACCTGTGAAGTGCATGATTGTAATTGTATTTATATAGTACTTGCTACCCCTAACGAAGCATTGAAGGGACAGTTATGTAGAAATAGATTGCATTGAAGTCTGGGTATTAGTCAAATCTATATTAAAAGCACCATTTTATCTTAAACCTTTTTCTGCATTTTGAGCAGTCCACATTATACTGTGTGTAATGCAAGTTTTAAATAATTACTTACATATCCACAGTGCTTTCTCTCACAGGCTGTGACCTCGTAGTACTAAAAATATACAAGTCTCTATTCTCCACTTCACCAACCAAGATTTAATTCTGTGGCTCTCTGGTTAAGGACACAGACCTCTGCAGTGCATTAACTAATAGAGTTTCATAATGCACTATAGTGCATTTTCCACTCTCAACTTGTATTATTTATTTTTTAGTGGTGAAAGTGAAAGAGGCAAAAAACGTACAGAATAATTGTTTTTTTAGGTACACCTTAGATTCCACCTCCATGCTCACTGTTCCTGCCTCCATTGCATGCAGCATTACAGTTCCCATACTTTATTTAATGCAAATTCATCTGCTGAGCCTCTGGACCCCAGAGCTCTCCAGGATCGCTGGACAAGCACAAATGAGGTGACGCAGCAGAAGAGGGAGTCCACCTACTTGGTGGATCTTAAGACCCCTAGAAACTCTTTAAGAGTACTCCATGTGAACTACCCCAAACCCCACTTGGAAGGGGTTTAAAATGAAGATGCTCCTGGTGATAGATGAGGGAGTGGAAGAGGAGAGCAAACGTCTCCCTGACCTCCTGTTCGCCCAGGAACATCATGGTTCAGTGAAAGATGTCAACCTCTCTCCTTCACTGACCCCAGAGGAGCAGAGTGACTGTTACCAGTTTCTGGGACAGTTTGCTTCTCTGTTCTTCCTCACCCCTGGAATCACACATCTGTGCGTCCATGACATTGATATTGGAGACAGTCCACATGTTAAGAACAACATTTACAGGTTGTCAGATAAGAGGAAGTCTCCAAGATGCTGATGTTGGGGGTGATTGAGCCCTCCAGCAGTCACTAATCCAGCCCTGTGGTGCTGGTACCCAAAACTGCCCCACCGGGCGCCTCTCCATAACTCAGGTTTTGTGTGGACTACTGAGGTCTCAACTCTGTTATGAAAACTGGCATACACCCCAACCTCCAAGCTGATGACCTCATAGGCAGGCTAGGTGCTGCCAAGTTTCTCAGTAGTTTTAATTTAACATCAGGGTACTGGCAGATGGCTCTGACTGAGGGGACAAAATAGAGGTCTGCATTCTCAACCCCAGAGGGCCACTTCCAGTTGAGGGTGATGCCCTTTAGCTTACACATGCCCCTGCTACCTTTCGGAGGTTGGTCAACAGGGTCCTGACTGCAAAGTAAGCATTCTGTGCCACCTACCTGGACAAAATAGCTGTCTACACCTCCAGCTGGGAGTAACACCTCCAGGAGCTTGTTCAAGCCCTGCACCTAGCATGCCTGACTATCAAGGCCAGTAAGTGCCAGATAGGGCATGGTTCTGTGGTTTATCTGGGCCACATGGTGGGTGGGAGCAAGGTGCAGCCCCTCCAGGCCAAGATTGAAACTATCCTCACCTGGCAATCCCCTAAAACACAGTCCTAGGTAAGGGTCTTCCTAGGCCTCACAGGATATCATAGGAGGTTTGTGAAGTGATATGGCACCAGTGTTGCCCCCTTAGCAGAGTTGATTTCAATGAAGCAGCCCAGACTGGTAATCTGGACAGAGGCCTGCCAGAAAACCTTTGATACCCTCAAGGAGGCCATGTGTTTAGCACCCGTAGTCAGGTGCCTTGACTTCGCTAAGGAGTTGACAGATGGTTCAGAGCGTGGCATAGGGCTGTCCTAGCACAGTTGAATGATGAGTGCCTAGACCAACTTGTAGCCTTATTTAGCAGGAAGTTACTTCCACAGGAATAGAGGTGAAGTGTGATTGAAAGGGAGACCTTTGTTGTGGACTGGGCACCAAAGAAGCTGAGGCCATACCGGTCTGGGACTCACTTCAAGGTTCAGGCAGACCACAGGCTCTTCAGATGTCTCATGCAGATGAGAGGTGAAATCCCAAACTGTTGAGCTTGTCCATCTCCCTACAGTGAATGAACTTAACAGTGCAACACGGGCCTGGGTCTGACCAGGCCAGTGCTGTTGGTCCATCCAGGTATTTCCGCCTTAGTGATGAGAACTCCAAAGGAGTATGGTAGTTCTCCCCACTCTCAGCTTGGGGGTACATGTTAGACCTGTCAGCCTTAGGAGGGGCTTCCCCCAAACCATTTGCCTTCCTGCTCCATTTTCACTAAAATCATATTGCTGACCATAGAGCTCTGAGTACTTTACCACTGCTAACCAGTGCTTAAGTGCATGTGCTCACTCCTTAAAATTTTTTAATATTGGCTTATCCCCATTTGGTATTATTTATTTACTTATATGTCCCTAGTAAAGTGGTACTACATGTACCCAGGGCGTGTAAATTAAATGCTACTAGTGGGACCTGCAGCACTGATTGTGCCACCCACTTGAGTAGTCCTTTAGTCATGTCTCAGGCCTGCCATTGCAGGCTGTGTGTGCAGTTAAAACTCCTGGCCCAAACCTTCCTTTTTAATACACATAAGTGACCTCTAGGGTATTCCTAGGCCAGTCCAGAGGGCAAGGTGCGATATATTTAAAAAGTAGAACTCACTTTTAAGTTTTACATATCTTGGTAGTGAAAAACTCTTAACTACATTTTTACTACTACAAGGCCTACCTCTCCCATAAAATGACATTGAAGTTATCTTATTACGTTAAAACATGATACATAATTTCTAAATGGGACTAGGTAACCAGTTCATGTTTGGCGTGTTTGGTATTGGAATTTAAAATCCTAATTCATGGTGAAGTCGGATTTTAAATTATAATTTTGAAAATGCCACTTTTTGAAAGTTGGCTCTTTTCTGCCTCAGCCATTTAGTGCTTTTAGCCTGTACCTGGGTCACATGACTGGACGTAGCTGACAGTTGAGTTTTGTGTATTCCTCCTTGATAGCCACACACAACAGTTGCCTTAGGTGTGCCTGTATGGGCCATCACTGGAAGGATGGGAGGGAGGAGCTCGGCACATCCCCAGTTACACTTCAATAGGCTGTGTCCTGCCTCCACACAAAGTGCTGTATACCCCTTGTAATTAGTCTGGAACCAGGACAGGGAGGCAGGATGTCTGGGAACTTAAAGGGGGAACTCTTAGAATCTTCTCCCCCACTTCAAAGGCATAACTAGGTATAAATATTGGACCTTAGAAAGCAACTCTTTGGTACACTTCTGGACCTGTGGAGACTCTGCCAGGAAGAAGGACTGCTGTGCTGCTACAACAACTTCCACTCTGCTGAGCTGTGCTCTGCTGGACTACTGTCTTGCTGTGCTGCTGCTATTCTGTGCTGACTTGCTGCCTGCTTCCCTCCTGCCTGGGTTCAAAGGACTGGACGTGCATCTCTTGAACCCAGAACCCCTGAGTGACTCCAAGGGCTAGTTGGCTGGCCTCTTGACTTAAGCCTAAGGGATAGAATGTTCCAACAGCCTTGCACCTGAACCTGGACTCTGCCATTTGTGAGTCTAACTGTCAATTGGCACCACTCCAGTCCTGGACCCTTGGAAGTGGGCCTAAGGTGCTCTGCCAGCCACTGTGGATGCAGTGGAACCAATGCATCTCATATGCTGAGCTGCATAACACCGAGCAGAATCGATGCATTTCAGCTGCTGTGTTGATTGGCCTGCCACAACAACCCACATCACCGTCACAGTCCAAATCGCTTTCAGAACCGCCACTGCGTGATACATTCTCAGCGCAGGCCCTCGCATCTCTCATTGAATGCAGCCTCGATGTTGACTCCAGGCTCCTCATCAAAATAACAACGCAGAAGTCAAAAGCAAGATTCAAGGAGTTTTTATCAGGTAATCTATCACCATTTAGAATGGAGCACGTTTAGAACAGAGAACGTGACTAACTGACGATACATTAATATGGCAGAGTATAATACGATTCTACTATATTTTTTTTTCAGTGATCTACATCCTTTTTCTGTTTGAAATATTCTGATAAAAGTATGTAATTTACCTGCGGTCCGGTAGAGCTGCATTACAGGGTGGAACCGGTCCCACGCTTGTTAAAGTAAGCATATTATACAGGCATATATATCCTCTGGTCTTTATCATTACATGTGTACTGCTAGGGTAAGGCTCTCAGTTTATTAGTGTAGAAAATAAGTTTGTTATAACCCTGCTGTTTGAGTGAGTAACTAATATATGGATAAAAAGTGTTAGGTAGAGCGAAAATAAGTAAATCTGCATTGTGTTTTATATTATGTGAGGCTGCTCAACATACGGATAGGTTTTCTGTTTATAACAACACTGTGAGCGTTACTGATACATCCTGTTTGCTGGATTTATACAATCATCCATATCTTGTGGGCACTATTGTTTGACTCTGTGTCTTTTTGCCCCTTAAACATAGAGTGGAAAAAACTCCTCTTTTTATATATGAGAACTATATTGACTCTAACCACGATCTGTGAAGACAGGACTATCGATAGGACAGCCTAAGGTGTGCCACATCAAGGGCCTCATTATGATTGCGGTGAATCCGCATACTCCGGGCCGGCGGAAGCCACCGCCGGCCCGGAGTACGCGGATTCACCGCCGCAGCCACATAGAACACCCACCGCCAGATTAGGATGGCGGTGGGATTGCGTTTGGACCAGCAGCGGACGGCAGGTCCGTCCGCCGCTGATCCGTGGGGTGGGGAGGGATATTTGGTGACGTGTCTGCAAGACACCGTCAGCCAAATTAGGATTTGCACGGAGACATGCTTTTCCGCGGCGGCTTTTCCACCATGGAAAAGCATGTGGACTTTGGCTTTTGGGGGCCCGTTGCGGGCCCCCAGGGTGTCGGGGTGGGGGGTGCACATGGGAGGTACCTATGGTACCCCCAAACATTTACATGCACAAAGCGGCAGGCACCGCGCGGTGCCTGCCGCTTTGTGCATGTAAATGTAATACATGCTTTTTCAACATTGCGGTGGGTGCTGCTTGAAGCAGCACCCGCCGCAATGTTATTAATACAGGATGTGACCGCCACCCTGGCGGTCACATCGTAATTTGCACGGAGGGACCGCCGCTGCCCCTGCGGACGGTCCCTCCTACTCTATGGTGGCGGACGGACTCAGGTTCGTCCGCCATCATAATCGGCCCCCAAGTGTGTTCTAGAATCCCTTGCGTGCTTTGAGGTAAAAAAAGTAATATTATCAATAAGTATAGCTTACTCTTACCATCCCAATTGGCTGTTTTTCTAGGTGTTCCTCTGTCCTTTCTTAACGTGACCTCAAGTAAAGCTCTGATACTTCAACCAAGTTTCAACTGTTCAAGTAAGTATGAGGCATGTCTATACCAATAGAGGAGTACATTTTTAAATGGTTCTCCGTGCACACTAAATTATATGCAAATTAATCAATATTCATTTAGTGCTGCTCCATTCGTTGCACTTTGCCAGAGTGCCTTAAAATCATAAGTAATGCTGGTTAGGAAAGTCCTTCCTTGTAGAATGTGCGCACTTGATACATGGAAAAACAAAGATTCCTTATCGATATTTGAAACTCCTTTCCAAATAATTATAAAACCATTTTCACAATGAGTTCAATCTTCCTTATTTAAATTTTCATTATTTTCAAAATGTCTTCATTAGTTTCAGTTCATTCAAATCCAATCAATGATTGTATATACATCACATGAATTCGATAACCCAATGCATTAACATAACATAACATGACATAACATAACATAACATGTGTATTTGTAAAGCGCACGTACACCACTACGGGTATCTTGGCTCTGAATAACAGATGTTTGTTGTTACCCACCTCAATGGTACTCATTTTATCGACCTCAGATGGATGAAAGGATGAGTGGACCCACCGGGATTTCAACCTGTGACCATGAGGTCAAACACAGGCCCCTGCAGTAAACGCATTAGTCCACTGAGCCACCAGACCCGGATGCATTCCGGGTCACTCCATGGACCCTTCCTCAGGGGTCTGTAAAAATAACAGACAATAAGCTAATTTAACATAAGATATGAATCATATGTACACATAAAGTCAACCAAACTCTTGAACTGATACAGGTAGAAATGTTCTTACGCAAAAAAACTGGTCCTATTTAATTATCGTGTCGCTGCATGATCATAACTGTACTATTGTCCTTAATATCCATTTTCCAAAAAGCGAGATCTAATGACTCTATCATGAAAAAGATTTTTCAATGTAACATTTAAAGAAAAAACTATGATTAAATGTCATGACCGTTATACAACCATTATTGAAATATGGCTCTTTACCGATGCGGTAGCTGTATAGTGCTTGCTTATCTATGCTCTACTATGCTTATAATCAATATTGCGCATGTCCCGTGGTTCAACTGTTACCGATAACACATCAGTTCACGCATATTTAACAAAATCTTACACCTTACAACTTCGCATGAACTGAGCTGAAAACAAAGCATGTGCTACACCTCAGGAAGTAATCCTTCCTTAACTACAGTACGCGCTGCCCTATCTACTTCACAATAACGTACTCAAATTCACGAGTGCAGGTTTTTGAAATCAGCGGACTGCAAATCATCCGTTCAGGAGAGTTTAAACACTCTTCCTGTGTATGTGGTACGTGATAAACACCGTGACGTGGTCACGTGTCTTATTCGCGCGGTAAAAATTTAAAGGAGCCCATACTTATATTTGAGTACGAGTTGAACACTGTGACGAAGTCCCATGTACACCTCGCGCGGTGAGGTTTAAAGGGGCCCATTCTTGCTGGATGAGAGCAATAAAGTTATATGAAAAAGAACAAATTAACAAACAGGCTATATTTACTGGTATAGAGAGCCAAACAGTTATAGCGCCAGAAAATGTAAAAACGCTGGCTACTTATGGAGTTTCTACGTTTATTTGTATGCGTGGGAAATAATAACATTACCATATTTTTATATTTACATTTACAACAATAAACAAATACATGCTAATCACGAAGAACATTAAAATTAAAAATTTCAAACAAAACAGGATAATTCAATACGGTCGTTCAACCCAAACAGTTGTAAAGTGTTCAATTTTTTTATCCAAATGAATTCTGATATTAATAACTGTTTATGTGGATTGATGCCTGGCACAAGCTTTACAGCTTCCAGCACAGTGTATCTCAGTTGGGACACATTATGTCCTACTTCTAACCAAGTGGGTTAATTATCCACACAGAACCCGCAATAGTGCCGCTGTACTTCACATGGCCGGCTATTATGCCGCTGGCCATTCCCTTCGGAATCAATTGAGCCGACCTGTCACCGTGCAGGTTCTGGCCCACCCACCCGCATTGACGGTAGATGCCTACTTCGTTCCCTACTAGGGAACCACCTGCCGACTTCTTAACCATCGAGGTTAGTATACCTCCCACAGTACATAACGCGTACTGCTTTACTACTCCATTCGGCATCTGAGGCTTCAAATTGTTAGGCATAGTATTTATGTCCTGATGATGATCCGTGTATTGGGTTAATGGATAGAAACGCCGTCGACTATTCATAACACCTTATACAAGCTCACACTTTATGTGTACTTTAAATGTAAAGGTGTTTGTTATGTTTTGGTGTACCTTTACACTGTGCAATTACTGGTACAACAAACTTCAAGCTTTTGCCTATAAGCCCTTTTGTTTCAGTTTTGTCACTTGCTGTACATGTGTTAAGTAGGGTGCAGGCTTGTGCCCCACTGTGTGAATTATTGTGTAACATCTCTTCTTATTCAATTTCAAGTAAATACCAGACCTCTGTCTGGCTGGACAAGTCCTAACAATATAGCAACGACTGAGTCTATATTTATTCTCTCCTGATATCCTACCCTCAAGGGACCACTTTTGTCTGAATAGCATTACTCCCAAGTTCCCTTATGACTTAAATGGGTCCTCTTGTTGCTTTCAAATATAAATATATGTACTTCTAACCAATGCATAGCAACTGTCGAGTTTTCATTTTTCAGCCTTATATTACTTTTATGTTCCGTTATGCAAAATTTAATTTTCCTTTCTGTGATGCCAACGTACATTTTGCCACATGGGCACTTGATAGCATTTACCACATTTTTTGAGTCACAAGTGCTAGTGTGCTTCAAATTGATTTAAAAACCTTTTAAGAGATGTGTCAATTCTTTTCCTTTGATTACATTATTGCAATGTGTGCAATTTCCACAGATTTGCATGCCTTTCATTTTCATTGGCGATTCTTTCATGGCTTTTTTGGATAGCAATTCCTTCATGTTCCTTGACCATTGATAAGCAAAACTCACCTTATATATGTTGATACATTCTAGATATCTTTCATTTTCAATCAGATGCCAATGTTTTTTACCAATACTTTTTATCTTATTTGCTTCTGTTGAATACTTTAAGATGCATATATTGAAACTCTCCTCAGTTTTGATTCTCTGACTCAACAGAGTTGTTCTTTCAATCTGTTGCTCTTTCTCAATTGATTCATTCACCAGTGTTTCAGGATATCCTCTATGATTATACCTTTCAGCTAAGAGTTTTATGGTTTGTTTAGCTTCCTCTTCTGTGCTGGTGATCCTTTTAAGCCTTAATAATTGTGAAAGTGGTAGATGTCTTTTCAGTGATTGCTGATGAAAACTTTTAAAATGTAGACAATTATTCCGGTTCGTGGGTTTTGTGTACACATTGGTTTTAACAGTGCAACCTTCGATTTTTACCAAAACTTCCAAAAAAGCTATACACTGTTTGTTGATGGTATACGTGAACTTTATATGTTGATGACACTCATTCAACATGTTGATGTTATCAATAAGGTGTTTCTCTTCTCCCTTCCAGATTATAAAAATGTCGTCTATATATCGTTTGCACAACACCAGATGATCACTCCATGTTGTCTCTTGGAGGATGTTGTCACGTTCGAATTTGGACATAAACATGTTCGCGTAGGCTGGGGCTCCAGCAAATCCCATAGATGTACCATTGCATTGGGCATAGAAATTATCATCCCATTAAAAATAACTATGATACAATGCGAAATGCATTAATTCCATGAGAAAAATCTTGTTAGTTCCAGTGCATTCATTGTTGAGTAGAAACCATTCTATTGCTTCAAGGCCCTTATTATGAGGGATAGAGATGTATAAAGAAGTTACGTCGATTGTACATAACATTCTGTCAATTCATCTTTTAGGAGTGTTTAAAAAAAAATTAAAAAGCTGTTGTATCTTTAATATAGGTCTTCCAATTTTGGGTTGAACGACCGTATTGAATTATCCTGTTTTCTTTGAATTTTTTGTTTTAATGCTCATCGCAATTAGCATGTATTTGTTTATTGTTGTGAATATATATAAAAATATGGTAATGTTATTATTTCTCACGCATGCAAGTAGCCAGCGTTTTTAAATTTTCTGTAGCTATAACTGTTTGGCTCTCTATACCAGTAATTATAGCCTGTTTGTTTGTTTTTTCTTTTTCATACAACTTTATTGCACTCGTCCAGCAAGAATGGGCCCCTTTAAACCTCACCGCACGAGGTGGACACGTGACTTTGTCACGGTGTTCATTTCATACTCAAATATAAGTATGGGCTCCTTTCTCACGTACCACGTACACAGGAAGAGTGTTTAAACTCTGCTGAACGGATGGTTTGCAGTCTGCTTGATTTCGAAAACCTGCACTCGTGAATTTGAGTAAGTTATTGTGAAGTTGATAGGGCAGCGTTTACTGTAGTTAAAGAAGGATTTCTTCCTGAGGTGTAGCACACGCTTTGTTTTCAGCTCAGTTCATGCGAAGTTGTACGGTGGCAGATTTTGTTAAATATACGTGAACAGATGTGTTATCTGTAACCGTTGAGCTACGGGACATGCGCAATAAAGATTATAAGCATAGTAGAGCGTAGATAAGCAAGCAGTATACAGCTACCGCATCGGTAAAGAGCCATATTTCAATAATGGTTGTATAACGGTCATGACATTTAATCATAGTTTTTTCTTTTGTATGTTACAGTGAAATCTTTTTTTCACGATAGAGTCATTAGATCTGGCTATTTGGAATATGGATATTAAGGACAATAGTACCGTTACGATCATGCAGCGACACTATAATTAAATAGGACCAGTTTTTTTGCATAAGAACATTTCTACCTGTATCAATTCAAGAGTTTGGTTGACTTTATGTGTACATATGATTTATATCTTATGTTAAATTAGCTTCTTGTCTGTTATTTTACATCCCCCGGAGGAAGGGTCCATGGAGTGACCCGAAATGCATTGAGTTATCGAATTCATGTGATCGAATTCATGTGATGTATATACAATAATTGATTGGATTTGAATCAACTGAAACTAATGAAGACATTTTGAAAACAATGAAAATTAAAACAAAGAAGATTGAACTAATTATGAAAATGGTTTTATAATTATTTGGAACGGAGTTTCAAATATCGATAAGGAATCTTTGTTTTTCCATGTAACAAGTGCGCACATTCTACAGGGAATGACTTTCCTAACCAGACCAGAATTACTTATACCTATAGAGGACACATCACTGTTTTTCTGTTTACCAAATATTGGGTTAAGCGTAATATCGGTAACTAGCACTACAACCATTACCTATTGATCTTGTAGGTGATAGGGAAATTTCTTTATTCATCCCATAGATAAGTGTTGATACTTCAAAATACTTGAATACATTCAAATAGGTGCGAGATTCAGTTTCAAATATAATACTCGCTAAAAGGGCTCAATGTTAAATATCAATTGTTAGGTGATTCAATGTCGAAAGGCAATAAGAGAGAGAAATAAATACACAACACCGCTGTGTTAAATCAAACAATGCAAAGCATAGAAGAATGTAGCCTTTTAAATGGTACTATTACTGTGCTAAAAATAGTCGACCATATTTTTCATTGCAATAGGTACCATTACTAATAAAGTTACATAGCAGCAGGAGAATTATGGTGAAAATACAACCATAAGGGCTGCATAGATAGAGCTTTTTTTTCTGTCTATTCTTTCTTTCAACCTGTGTTGTTGTGTATTACTGACCATTTTATCTTTGCTTTTTATTTATTTATTTCACTTTTTTGTTTAAAAATACTCCCACAAAATAAAATCCCAAAGAATTATATACAATGTGTAGATATTGGTGTTTATGATATATAGATGGACCAGGTTATGAAACATACATGGAATTAGAATTCATAAGGTCTGCTTATACATCCGAATTATGTATCAAGTGAAGTTAAAAAATTTAAAAATGCTAGAACTATAGGTTCAGCATACTATTAACAAATGAGATTCTTTCTTGCAATGTTTGAAGTAACTGTATATATAAAAAAATGTAAGTAAGCATATATTATGTATATTCTGGGTGTGTTAATTGAGTTTTTAGTTAGAAATAATGTTTGTTGTCTATATCTTTTTATCTAGTGTATGTGCAATAGACGGTTTTCCTGATGAAGGCAGAAGTGCCGAAACGCGCGTAGTTTTTTATTCTGCCGCTTGCCATCATCTAGTCATCATCTTCCAGATATTTAAACACATACCAGTTACCATCTCTATATAAATTGATTGGAAAGCTATGCAATGCAACTGTCTCTGTAAATAATTATGAGTTTGTATGTATAGGAATATATTCTTCGCAACAAAAAAAATATATGAAAAAAAGTATTTTATTAACGACTAATTAATTTATGGATCAGTTAAAAAAGTATAAAGTAAATAAAATCAAAATATTTTCCTATACTTATTGTGGATGATTTACACAATCTTTATAGATATGATTGATCAAAAGTTTTTTTTTTTTTTTAATTATTTTTTTTTTTCAGTTTATAGCATTAACATAAAAGCTTACATAAATAACACAATGTTCGGTGTGCTGTAGGGAAGGCAGATCAAAAAATATAACAATACTAAGCATTAATTGGCTAAACAAAGATACTCCAAATACAGTTATTGATCCAAGCAAAGAAAAAAATATATATTTAACAAATCACACACTTTCCATATGATGTATCATAGGCTGCCAGATCTGAACACCTAGTTGGTTTTTTTTCGGTGCCTTAAGACGATAAAGATTACATTCTGTATAAAAAACATTATAAAACTTCGCTTGCCACATTTCATACGTAGGCGCCTCCGTTTATCGTTAATAAATGCCAATGCCAAGGTATACTGATCAAAAGTTTTTTGTGACTACACCTAGAATATATGAGCCTTTTCTGAAATTAGAAGCTTGCTATTGTTGCCTTTACACAAAAGTCCTCATCGCAGCCTCGCAGCTCCTTGGAACCGACATCGAGTTGCATCCCCAACACCGGACTTCACATCACAATCCCTGTCTAATGGATCCTCGATGATGATGCATGTCCTTGCATTGCAAACTCGGAGCAATGCTTTGCTTCGGCAGCATGACGCCTGTCTTTTGCGGATCCTTGCAACGCTCCACAAACCAGGATTTAAGGTTCAGCAGGCCTAACTGGATCCCCGTAGCCGGCCTACGCTCCATCGCGGTCAGCCTCAACTTTTGACTTTGTCCTGGTCCGGCGCGACCAGATACCCACAATTGCCACTTTAAGCCATCTGGTGCTATTTTTAACCACATCTTTAAAATTTAATATCTTCAGTTCTACTGATTGGAAGTTTGTCATTTTGGTCTTGTTTTATTATATTAAAAACGACTTTGGGTTTCTAACTCTGTTATGGGCTTCTTTTGTGGTGTGTTTTCACTGTATTGCTGTGTGAAGTGCTGCACAAATACTTTACATATTGCCTCTGAGTTAATCCTGACTGCTCTGTGCCAAGTTACCCGAGTGGCAAGCACAGGCTAATTTAGAGTTTGCTTGTGACTTCACCCTGAGAAGAATCGTGGTTGGTGCATGAGAAGCGTCTCACCCTCTTCAATCAGTAACTCAATTTCTTAAAACGGGTTAGCTGGGATTAATCATAGGAATGTCCTCTGCAACATTTTTATATTCCTGAAGCAACTCAGGGGAATAGCCTTATAATATTTGGAAATCTTTCTGTTCTAGGAGTTCAAGTAAAAGGGGGCCCAACTTCCTAAGGTCCTTCTCACAGATCACAGTTGCCAAGTGCAGCAGGTTCAGTGGACCTAGTATTACGTCACAAGCCCAGCAGTGCTCTGATAGGGTGCTGTGGGGTGCCACATTTATGCCAGCCACTAGCTAGTGGGTGACTCTCTACACTGCCTAACCAATACAGTAACACTTCCCAGGGGCAACCCTACTCCCTTTTTCAATAGTTCTTGTTTACCTGACTGCAAATTGGCTTAAAATACTATGTGCCGGGGCGTTTTCAAGATGGCAAAACTGTTCTACCATAATAAACTTGGGCCCTGAGACTGTGGGTGTTTGGAAGTGTTGTAGAGAAATCCCCAGTGTTCTCCCACATCTAACACTAAAGTTCAGTTTTAAGCAGACACTATACCCACAACAAGCCAACACAGAGTCTTGTTAGGTGAAAGCAGGGTCCTTCGGCAACCAGACAGAGGATACTGACAAATTATTTTGGAATCCTGTGCTCTCCCTTTCATGTGCACTCCAAGTATTACATGTGGTTCAACAGACCAGTCAAGTAGGAGCTGACAGTGTGATGTCAACAAGATGCTCACAGCCCCCACTCAGAGTAGTCATCTCACACAGGGCAGCCTAATATTTACATCTGTAAGGCATTTCAGATCTCTTCCACACTTCCACACCTGTTCCTGGGCTTGAGCACAGGCTGGGACCTGGACAAGACTTATTAGACTAATTAGCCTTCCGACCCCTACCTATACCAAGTCAAGTCAAGTCAAAAAGCTTTATTTCGATAAAACAATTATCATAAAAGCAGCTCAATAGATCAAAAATTACAAGTAGAAAACAGTAGTGGATTAAAAAAAGAATTTTTGTCTGTGTACAATATTTAAAAGAGGCAATCATTTTAAAAAAGTGCTTATACAATCTTAAACTGGCCAATTAGTTGATTGAATTTTTACAGATCAGGCAAAAAATGGCAGTTCATTCAATTGAAAGATTTTATAAAAATGGATTTAAACAATTAATTTTAGCTTTTTGGCTCAAATAGCCCAAGCCCATGATAGAAATTTGGCTAGGGCACAAGCGTAGGGTACACTACTATCAGGTATGAGTATCCTAATTGCCACATCATGCCTCCTAGTCCCCAACTGGCGGCATAGGTTTTTGAGCCAGACCCTCCTTGGAATTGCGTACCCGCTGCACTCGAACAAAAAGTGTGCCAATGATTCCGGTTTGGCAAGGCAAACTGGGCATAGATCAGGCAATTCCATACGGGATTTCCATCTTGTGGTAAAGGAATTAAGTGGAAGGGTTCCCACTCTGAACCTGAAGTACAATGCCCTATCAAAGGGTTTTCCAATTGCATCAAGGTACGGTTCCCGTCTAGGGCAGTCTTTAAACCTCAGAAAATCCTCTGTGAGCATGCCCAAGGTGGTACTAGAATTTCTTTGTGTACAAATCCAGTCCCAATAAAGTTTTTTGAGGACTTGCTTCGGGGGTGAAGTTCTATTCAGCCATAATTCAATTTGTCCCAGCTTAGTTAGTAAGTTCTTCATGTCTTTAAGCCATTTGATTTTATGCCAACTTGGCGATGACATGACTTCTTCAAGGCCTCTAGCATATCCACTTAATTCTTCCACCCGCCAGATGCGTGCCCATAATAATAATGGGCGGAATTTTGCAATATCGCCAATCTGGGGGCAGCCTAGATCCAATGTTAGAGGTAGTGTAGGGGTGCCTTGAGGGAGAGACATGATTGCTCTACAGAATTTATTTTCAGATCTCTGCAGAACATCAGTAGTAGAAGAGCCCCAAAGTTCGGCCCCGTAAAGGGCAGAGCTAACACCTTTAGCTGAGTAAATCTCAAGGACTGTGGCAATAGGCTTTGAAGAACTGGATCGTTGCTCTTTCAAAAGGGCTCCTGTAATCCTTTTGTGACTCAACAACATTTTGTCTAAGTGAGGCGTCCAGTCCATTTTGTCCGATAGGCGTATCCCAAGGTAGTCAAAGACCTTTACCCTTTCCAAAAGCTCCGCATTTAGGGTGGGAGGACGCACATATTGCTTCGGTGGATTTAGCACAAGGTACTTCGTTTTGTTAGCGTTTATTACCAGACCTCGTTTGGTGCAAAAGGATTGGAAGTTGTCTAAAAGTCTCTGGAGTCCCATTGGGGATTTGGATATTAAAAGCGTATCATCCGCGAAGAGGAGGGTCGGTATGCGTTCACCAGCCAGGGATGGCTCATCAGAAGGATATTTGAGGAGATGCTCTACCACCCCATTGATGTAGAGAGAAAAAAGGGTGGGAGCCAGAACACATCCCTGGCGGACACCTCTCTCAACCGGAATAGTACCCGTTTTCTCCCCTCCAGGGCCCCACCTGACTTGGGCAAAGCTATCTTGATGCAACCTCACTAATATGGACAGCAAATAATGGGGCAGCCCCATGTCAGCGAGCACTTGCCATAATGATTCCCTAGGAACAAGGTCAAAGGCAGTCTTTAAGTCGATAAACGCGAGATAAAGACTGCCCTTGCCTATAGTCACCACCTTCCAGTATACCATCATGAGCCTGAAGGCCTGCTCAATCATTCCAGTACCTACTCTAAAGCCTGCCTGGAAGTCAGAGAGAATTTTGTTCTCTTCTACCCAATTTAGAATTCTAACTAACAGGACTTTGCCGACAACTTTTTGACTAATGTCTAACAAGCTGATCGGCCTGTAATTGGATGGATCATCCCTCGAGCCTTTCTTGTAGATAGGGACCACCTCGGCCCCTTTCCACGATGAGGGAATAGGGGCACCTTTACAAATGGCAACAAGGAGGGAATTAATTAATGTACCCCATTTAGCACTATCAGACTTTAAAAGGTCACCGGGGATGCCATCGGGACCAGTCGCTTTTTGTGGAATAATAGAGCTTATTGCGTATTCCACTTCCTTGATCGTAAAATCAAGGTCTGTTTGGCAGATTACATAATTCGGGGTGAACGAAGGTAGAGCCACCCCTCCCTCATCCAGAACATCATGACAAGAATAAAGTTTGGAAAAGTGATCCACCCACGCCTGGCTTGGGATATTGCAAGTTAGCAGATCGCTATCTGGTCTATTGCGAGCTCTTATGGTGTCCCAAAACCATTTAGAGTCTTTTTTCGAGCTGGCTTCTTTGAGGGTTGACCAGTAGGCGTCTTCCCACTCCCTTTTTGCTAGCCCCAGAACTCTTTTATGTTCCCTCCTAGCCGTTTGTATTAATAGTTGGGACTTTCCTTTAACTGCCTCAATTAGGCGTGTTTTGGCTTTCCTACATAATGCAGAGTACCAGTCATGTCTCCCTTTGATTTTAGTTTTAGGCATGATTTTCCCTGTAGTCCCTTTTACCCAAAAGACGTCCCCTATTACTTTTACGGCTGCTTCATAGATAGGTGTTACCCTATCTGCTGCCTTACATAGGTCTAAGGAGCTGATTTCTTTTTGTGAGCCTTTGAGCACTTCTTCAATAGTGGAGAGTTTATCAACATTACTCGAGATTTTATTCCACTTAAGGCGCCTTCCACAAGAGGAGACAGTAACCTCCTGTGGGCAGTTTGATGGAGCTAACGGCACTCCTGGGGACCAGGGATTCATTAGGGTTAAAGAAAGTGAGTTATGGTCACTCTCTATGGTCGGAATAACAACCATGTCAATGACCGAACTCCAAAGCCCCCGGTCCAACAGAATGTAGTCAATTCTCGAGGAATGACCAACTCTGTTGAATGTTGGGGCACCCATCTGATCGGAAGAAGTGCGGCCATTGGCTGCTCTTAATCCGAACTCTAAGGTCAGTGCATTAAGCTGTATTGCGCTGCGAGACCAGCGCTTAATGGGAGGGATAGAAAGCATGGGGATACCCCACCTACTATCCTCTTCTCCTAGATCAGGTATTCCTTCTAGGGGAAGTGGCTCAAATGTGCAGTTAAAATCTCCTGCTATTATAATGTGGTCAGGTTCTCTATAATCCCTAAGTTGGGCTTCAAGCTCAGATATTATAGGTGATGTGCAACCATTTTTGGAACCTCTAGCATAGACATCGTAGAGATCTACTAATAGTCCCCCACGATGGCCAGATAGAGAAATGCCAAGAATATCTGGGTTACCTGTCCGCTTTATGCTTATTCGGCAATTGAGCGAGACGCTTACCCAGATAATAAGCCCCCCTGACGGACGCCCCTTCCTTTCCTTAGGTTTTTCAGCTGGTGCAAAGATGGTAACAAACCCAACTCGATACAGTGGCTCGGTGCTCCAGGTCTCCTGGAAAACACAGATCTTGTGGGCTTCAATCAGGGCGTTCCACTCTGGCAGACCTAATTTCCTAGTAATCCCCGCAAGGTTCCAGCTAAGAATTTTTAACTCGCCATGTGGTAAATTGCCTCCAATGATGGGAGTAGTTTTGGGGTTAAATAAATCTACACAATCCCTAGTTGGAACATGGGATAGTGGTATAGCAGGTGCCACTGTTGGGGATTCGGGACAAATAGGGAGAGGGATAGCTAAGGAAACATCCTCCATATCCTTACTGGTAACAAAGTTTGAGGCTGGAACTTCCATGAGGTTGAGTCAATCTACCTCATCTAGCACACAAAATCTATTTGGGTGAGCAAACTGTGAAGCCAAGGGATTGAAGGAAGGGGGCAAATCTTGCCACGGCTGTTGCCACTGATGGTTAAGAGGTTGTAAGGGCTGAAGGGGTTGCTGCCACTGCTGAGCAGGATGGTAAGGGGGTGGTGGATGTTGAAAAGGTTGTTGCCACTGCAAAGTGGTATGCTGTGGGAATAATGATGGGAAATGTAGAGGTTGCTGCCATTGTTTGGTGGTATGTTGCGGGGGATACGCAAACCCTCTGGTATTTGGAAGGGTAGGCTGATAAGAGTTTGGCTTCAGGGGCATGGGGAGAAAGTAAGACAGGGGGAGTGGATTGATTTGGGTAGCAGGCCCACTATTGGGTGCATTACATATATAACTTGCTGCCCCTATATCCCTGAAGTTAACTGTAATTACATCACCTGCTATAGTCTTCCTGTTCCTGCCCACCCAATCCCCTCTACGCACAGTGAGAATTTCACCACTCATATGGCTAGGTAGAGGTTTGTGTAGCTGGAGCCACTGGGCACATTTATTTCTGAGCTCTACAAAAGTTTCTTTTACTCCCTCCTTCAATGGTGGAACAGCTGTCAGCACGACCACGAAAGGCGAAACTTCCGGTGGCAGGCTGATTAACTTGAATCGCGCCTGTTTTGACTTAGGACCTTCAGGCTTATTTAAGGAAGAGGGTACTGTTGGGTTAACGGACTTCCCATTTGGATCTTTGGCTTGTGAGTTGGCAGCTTTGTTTCGTCCAGCAGATGTTTGCAGTGCCGGAGTAGAACCCACCACCTTAGGGGTAGATAAAGGTAGGGGTAAAGCAGAGTTGTTCCCTGTTTGGGTCAAGTGTGGTGTAGCTGGAGCCTTGGTAGCTAGTGATGTATTAGCCTTGTTGGATGGGTTTTTGGAAAGCTTGATACAAGGTATAGTCTTGGGAGGTGCTTCTTTTGACCCTTGTGGCTGAGTGGGCCCAGACCCACTCATCGTATTAGTCCATTTCGAGTTTATGAACGACGTAAGTCTATCGAGTTTGGAGATTAAAGGCTTGATTTGCGCTGCTAGTGTAGCTTCAAGGTCCAGTTTCAAATCTGTTACCATATTTTCAACCCAACAGGGTATGCCAGATGCAGAATGCGGGGTGGGCGATATCAGATTGTGATTCCTGGCTTTAGCTTTGGGTTTTTCCTTGGACTTGGTCTTAGGCACAACCTTGGTAGGAATAGTGCCCTTTCTCCCTGAGTCGATCACATCAGGAGCTGTTCCTGTGTCAAATTGCCTATCTGCACTCAATTCTGGCTTGTCAGATAGCTGACAGGCTTCTAAGTCTGGGGTAGCCTCAAGATCTACATAGGACGGATCAGAGTCAGATTGAGTCACTGATAAATCAACAGCGTTCGGGACTGTAAACGTGCCGAAAGTGGTTAGAGGTAGGGGTAGGGAACAATTATTCAAGGTTTGCCGGCAGGGGGAATTTGCAGTTGCGAGAGAGCCCAAGGACGAGCGCTTAGCGTTCATGAGATCCAAGGAAACCCTTTTTTCCAGCAAGATGATGCTTTTATCGATAGTTTCATTTACCCGTGAGATAAAATGATCTATAGGTCCAGTCACTTGTGCAACGGCCATAGCTTTTTTAGTGCGACTTCTGGTTCTATTGCGCATAGTTGACATCTGTGCGGCGAAGGCAGATGCAGCAGCATTGGCCTTGAATGCAATATATAATCGATCTAGTAGGCGGCCACTATGTACTGGATGAAAGAATGGAAATCACAATGCCGCCTACCTTGCCGGTGAGTTGAAGGCGAAGATGCAGGGATTTAGGGCCAGGGCCGACCTCTGCCGTCCTTGAACGGCCTTAAACGGCCCGCTCTTTGCCCGGTCTTCGCCCCGGCGCGCGTCCCGCGTGCGCGTTACTATCACAGATTATCAAGGTAAAGGTCAGACGGAGGGGGCGGGAAGAGGACCAGCTGCGGCCGATCAGCGCCGCTTAGCACGCTGGTCCTCGCAGTCCCGCCTCTAGCACTGGTGTCCAGATGAAATATCACTGAAGGCGCGTTGGTGCTCCAAAGCACGTGGAGGAACCCAGGGACTGAATCCCCACCAAAGTCTTTAGCCTGCGAGCGGCACCCGCGAAGCGGGGGCCGCGAGGCGTGGCGTAATGGCCAGAAAGCGGGCAACAGACAGGAACAGCACTCCCAGCAAGGTCAGTGAGGTAACCCAAGCTGCACTCACTCCGCGGTGGTTTTAGCGGGTGGAGGGGGCGGGAAGAGGACCAGCTGCGGCCGATCAGCGCCGCTTAGCACGCTGGTCCTCGCAGTCCCGCCTCTAGCACTGGTGTCCAGATGAAATATCACTGAAGGCGCGTTGGTGCTCCAAAGCACGTGGAGGAACCCAGGGACTGAATCCCCACCAAAGTCTTTAGCCTGCGAGCGGCACCCGCGAAGCGGGGGCCGCGAGGCGTGGCGTAATGGCCAGAAAGCAGGCAACAAACAGGAACAGCACTCCCAGCAAGGTCAGTGAGGTAACCCAAGCTGTACTCACTCCGCGGTGGTTTTAGCGGGTGGAGGGGGCTGGAAGAGGACCAGCTGCGGCCGATCAGCGCCGCTTAGCACGCTGGTCCTCGCAGTCCCGCCTCTAGCACTGGTGTCCAGATGAAATATCACTGAAGGCGCGTTGGTGCTCCAAAGCACGTGGAGGAACCCAGGGACTGAATCCCCACCAAAGTCTTTAGCCTGCGAGCGGCACCCGCGAAGCGGGGGCCGCGAGGCGTGGCGTAATGGCCAGAAAGCAGGCAACAAACAGGAACAGCACTCCCAGCAAGGTCAGTGAGGTAACCCAAGCTGCACTCACTCCGCGGTGGTTTTACCTATACCATATTACGTCTTCCCACTCTCCCCTCTCCATTACTCCTAACCCTTTTTCTCCTTAACTATTTTATTTGACTGTTTTCTTATCCCTCCCGGTGCAGTTTTCCTTTTTAGGTCTGGTTATACCTCCATAAACTTGGAAAGTTTCATAAACACTGCTCTTGCAAATATTTTTCATTGCAATAGGTCATTAGATATTGGTCTGTAGTTTATTGGGTAGAATTGGTCAATGTTTTTCTTTTAGACAAAAGGGTCTAATGTAGGAGGTTTTCACAGCGGTGGAGTAAACCTAGTTCCCAGGACTTGTTGAGTAAGCTGCTAGCTATCTCCCATGCGCAGTTTGTGCAAAGGATTTTCTGTGAGGTATTGAAAGTATTTAGTGGTGGAATAATGCCTTTTAAAAATCATTTCTGTGGTGTTTGGATCATGTTTTCTTGGTATGCTTGGATTCAACATTTGGAAGGAAAAGAACAGCTGCTATTACTTTTTGAAAAATCAATTGCATCAGAAATATTATACTAAACTGGTCATTTTCAACATTTACATTATTATTAGATCTCTTAGCCTTTTCAATGTCTTAGTAGGTATAATTGGAATGAGTAGTTGATTGAATTTGTGGGTGCCAGCTTACACGCAACAGGAATTTGTGGTTACAGAAAGATTGGTAAATTATGTTAAAAAATAGAGCGCATGTACTGTGACAAAGCTAGATTTCTGTGTCTGCTGTTTTATTTCTTTGTTATCAGTTTGAAAAATTCCAAATAGTGTGGATTCATCATTTTTTTTCAGAAAATACTTACGCTTACTGCTGTGTTTTTTCAACAACAAAAGATATCCACCAGCCCCTTTTCACCATGTTGATTGTATTTGTCCTATTCATTCTGCTTTGCATTCATGGTTGTCATGTAGAGGTAGATTGGTGTGGCAGTGGGTGCCGCTGCGTTGACCCTTGTTTCTCCTTGAAGTGCCACTGCTACACTTGGGCACTGATTGCAGGTGGGACTGTTATATTTCATATAGGTACCATAATATTGGCCCAGGTAACTTCGTTACCCTTCACCTATATTCTTCCCTGTATCACACCGATAATGGTTTACAGGGACTGAACTTTTACCTAGATACGACACTGCATTCAGAACACAGGTTTTCCCTAGTTCGAAATCTCATACATTATGCATGAGGATTCTTGGAAGCACAGCAGGGATACCATCTCCTGTATAATATCTATGTATAAAGTTCATGCCCGACGTCATCCTCAGACCAACACAGTAATACAGCGAGGTAGGACCCCTGGAGAGACCTATGGGTAGATATTCATCACATCTTGCTAAGAGAGATAGAGGAGACCAGGACTTTTCTGGCAGACACACTGACCAGAGACGCTGAGGTTCCTGCACGCAGACACTCCAGCTCGGAGTGGTCTAAAAGCATCCTTGCGGGTTGTCCAACTCGAGACCAGGATGGGGTCCCACAGTCTCCCACCTCAAGTAATGGGGTTGACTTAATCCTACTGGGATTCTTGGCTTAACACCTACACCCATGCTAGGTACACATAGGTACATCTAGTTAGGGAGGCATGGTAGGAGTACACATCTTTTTATTATCATGTATTTTATATATCGTATGCATTCATAATTACTGCATGATGGTAGAGTTATACCCTTCGTTTACTTTAGTAATACTGCTAATTATTTATATCTTTTACTTTCTAACGATTGAAGCAGCTCATCTATTTTTCACTAGAATAACAATTCCTGTTCAATAAATACTTATTGAAAATGCTCAACCGTTTAATCTGTGTATCTCTATTAGATACACTAAGTAAGCACCAGTGACTGAGCGAAAAGTAGTATATTGTTTCCACGGTCCTGAGGGATCAGGGTTGTCATGTTCTATGGTTGCCAAGAACTATTCTCTCCTTGCTAAGAGGAGATTCTAGTGGCACTGTGAGCTAGCTGATACAAAAGGTCAACATACCCAATGGGGGTGTTCAGAACCAGTCTGACACCAATCCTACAGTGTATGCTGTCCAACCCCGCAGATCCTATATAGTTTTTTAGGAACTACAAGTGAAGACATATATTTCTGACACCCGCACAAGCCCCTGTTTGCACGAAATCAGAATAACTTGTACGTTGTTTACCATTCCTAATCATTACCAGGTGCAATAAAGTCTGCACATCCCTGCATTTTTCTTCATCCACATATTGGCAGGTCAAACCTGCTAATATATATAACAGGGTAAAACGTGCAGTAAATGCCAGGACATGCAGATGTGTCAAAGCATTAAAATCAAGATGATAATCCTCATTTTAAAAGCCCAAATTTCAAATTTGTGGTGATATCAGTGCCCGATAAATTCCAAAACCATGGGTTTTGGGCTGCATTGTGTGCAATGATTACCTCTTCTCTTTCCGGGTAAGGATTGTGTTCTCGGTCACAGGGGGGTCTTTCCCTCGCTGGGGGGCGAGGGAGAAGGGGGTGGGGGTGGGATCAGTCTCTCCGAAGCTGGGTAGGTGTGGGTGGGGAATAAATAATAACAGCACAAACTGGGTTTTTTGGTCAACTGTTAAGAGTGAAGGAAAAGAGATGTTTTGGGTTTTTTTCAGCAAGCAGAACGGGAAAAACTATGAAATATATGTACTGAAATGTATAAATTAAAATGTTTAGCATGGAACGTTTCGGGTCTCAACAGTAAAAACAAAAGACGACTAGTTTCTGAAGAACTCAGACTTTACGATCCTCAGTTAGTCTTTTTATCAGAGACACATATTGCTTATAAAGATAGGAAGCTACTAATGCATATGGGTTATGATATTATAATGTGCTCTACTCAACAAACTTCAATTAGAGGTGTTGCTATCCTTAGGGATAAATGATTTAGAATAGAAATTAATAGGACTGCGTCAGACAAAAATGGTCGGTGGGCAATCGCCCAAATATCTGTAGGAGACTCTACATTTTTGCTTTGTGTTATTTATGGATCTAACATTGATGATGATTTTGTTTTTGATCAATTGAACTTGGAGCTTTTGGGGTGGGAAGGGGAACTTATTATTATGGGGGATTTTAATTGTATTATGGATTACCAGCAGGATACAACCAGGCATAGCTCCTATCAGCGCATGCGTAAAGTACGCGCTGCAATTCTAGACATTAGCAGGATTCATAATGTTAAAGACGTATGGCGTACTATTTTCCCAAATATACCTGGTTATACATACTATTCAGCGCCCCATAAACTATGCTCCCGTATTGACATGGCCTGGGCCACGGATAAAATAATTCAAAATAGCACTATGGAGATTGGCCCTCGGGTCTCTTCAGACCACAATCCAATTTTATTGGTATTTACCAACCTCCAAGTCCAAACTGCTCCTAGAAAATTTTCTTACCCCCGTTATTTACTCTCCGATGCAGATTATATTTTACAGTTGAAATCACACCTGATTGAATTCATTAAAATTAATCTTTATACTGCATCTCATATAATTGTTTGGGACGCCTTGAAGGCTAGCATCAGGGGGCTTACCCAGCAATATATTGTCAAACAGAATTCGGAGCGGCGAACTACCAATGCAAAATTGATATCCAGCATCCTAGCTCAAGAACTACTCTTGGCTGATGCTATTCGATCTGGTTCCCCCAATCTGACTGAAATTGGATTAACACTTGGATCTTATAAATCCAAGTTAAAAACAATTTTTATTGAAAAAAGCAGTGCCAAATTACATAAATTCAAAATATCTCAATATGAAGGGGGAGACAAAATTGGAAAAATATTGGCCTATAAAGTGGCGGATGACAGAGTTCAAACTCTCATTAAGAGTATTAAAGGCCCTAACAATGTTAAATATAATCAGCCAGCTCAGATTTTGTCTCAATTTGTAGAATTCTACAAAACTTTATACACTCCAGAGAAACAATCTAGTTTAGCTGATATTTCTGATTATCTGAATATCAACATTAAGGATAAACATAATACACAAGGGCTAGAGCAACTATCAGAAGAGATTACTATGTCTGAAATTAGACAAGCTGTATTATCCTTACCATCTGGAAAAGCAGCGGGGGAAGATATTCTTCCAATCGAATTATATAAAATATGCATAGAGGAACAAATTCCACTTTTTGTTTTGGTAATTCAGTCTATTGGGGTTACAGGGAAGGCCCCCAAATCTTGGAATATAGCAAAAATGGTTTTCTTCATAAAAAAGGGCAAGCCAGCAGATGAGTGTGGGTCTTATAGACCCATCTCACTTATTAACTCAGATACAAAGGTGTTTGCTAAAATTTTGGCTAACAGACTAACTCCGTTTATCCCTAAGATTGTCAACACTCAACAACATGGTTTCGTACTTGGCCTGGACACTACGACCCATATCAATACTGCTATTACCATCTTTGATATGGCCGAGATAGAGTCCACCCCACTCGGCATGATTTTACTAGATGCTGAGAAAGCATTTGATCGAGTGGGGTGGGACTACCTCTGGTCTGTTATGTCTTTCATAGGGTTTAAGGGCCAACTGATTAGATGGATAAGATCATTATATGATAGCCCCATTGCCAGTATTAGTTACGCTGGCTTGTCATCATCTGCTTTTACTATCTCTCGGGGCACTAGGCAGGGGTGCCCTCTGTCACCCCTGCTGTTTGCCCTATCAATAGAACCTTTTCTTTCTGCTCTTCAGTTGCAAGCTCATATAATCCCATTTAGCTCTGGCCCGTATATGTTGAAAATTACCGCATATGCGGATGATATTGCCATATACTCTACCAATGTTATAGAGGCGCTGGAGGGCATTATTGTGGAGGCTGATAGATTCAGCATGGTGTCAGGATATAAGCTTAACACAAATAAAACACAAATCGTTGCCAATCATAAACTACCGGCTACGATGTCTGGAATTTGTAAAACTGCTAATTACTTAGGGGTTAAAATTTCTTCTAAAATCAGTGACATCATTCCAATAAACTACGATGTTTTAATAAAATCTACAGCTCTCGTACTTAAAAAATGGCATAAACTTCCCCTAAACATCATAAGTAGAATTAATCTCATTAAAATAAACATACTACCGAAATTTCTTATCTTATACCGTTAGCTTTAAACAATCTTTTTTTTAAGAAGCTTGATGGAATGTTTAGTAGTTTTATTTGGGGATATAGAAAGGCACGCAGATCACTCGCGCTACTTAAAGGTTCTTTAAATACGGGGGGGCTTAATTTTCCAGATTTTAAATTATACTTTTGGGCTACCTTCATTGGTCGTCTGCGTTCTTTGCTTAGCCCTGAAATGCAGCTTTCCTACCATACCACCTTGTTGAAACTAGACGCTAGAATGTTCTTGTTAAGACTAAATGACCCAAACTATTTTAAAAGGGTTAAATTCAAGACTATCAGGGATATTGCTAAAATCTGGTCTAATATTTTGTCCTTTTGTAAAACCTCTTTTTTCCACTCTAAATTAACACTCTGGGGAAACCCGGGTCTTCCTGGGATTTTTAGCGATACTTGGGCAAGATCATGGTCAGTATATGGCATTACTACCTTAGGGGATCTTTATGGTGCTCACGGCCTGTTAGAGTTTGATACATTGAAAAATATATATAAATTGACAGAGGAAATGAGGTTTAAATATATCCAAATTCATGACTTTCTGATCCGTAAGATGAAAATCTCTGAAGTCGTGGATTCAGATATACGGAACTATCTGTATTCCTCTAAAACGAAATCTCTAATAAGTGACGGGTATAGATGCTTTGTCTCATATAAGACTGATGACTGCTCTAAATTGGCTGAGAAATGGAGCTCGAAGCTGAACTATCCGATTAACTCCAATCAGATCGCTCATTCCTTCTCGAATCTGAATAATTTGGTACAGTCATCAAGTCTCAGGCTACAACAGTTTAAAACAACTTGTATGCTTTACCACACCCCTGAAATGATTCTTAAATGGACTGTAAATACCACACGTAGCGATCGCACTAAATGCCCCAAATGCAATCTTGTAGGGGCTAATATAGAGCATATGCTCTTCTCTTGTCCAACACTAAAGGAGTTCTGGTCATCTCTGGAACAAGTCATGAACTTGAAAGTGGCCAGACCACCTCCTCTCTCGGCGTTATCCATTTTATTAGATGCACGATGTTTTTCTCCCTCAACAGGCCCTAATCACTATCTTACTATCTTGTGCCAAGCTAATTATCGCTCGTGCTTGGATTTCCCCTCAGCCACCACATATAATGGAATGGTGGTCTTTGGTTAATGAAATTCATAGTATGGAGGCGGCATTGGCCAGTTTAAGAGGTGCTCGATCCTTACGTAAATTTGAAAAAATTTGGAGTAACTTCATTTAGTCTGTGAATCATTGACAAATTTATTGTACGATGATAATGTAATATGTAATGATAGCTGCTTCTGTAATACACTTTTTTTTTCTGGATTGCTCCGTGCCGAATTTCGAATTGTAAAATGATTATGAAATATCTGGTAACTTACCTATTCTGCTTGATTTTGGCTAAGACTTTTCCATTGGATTATGTTTCCATGATTTTTTGTTTATTTTTTTTTTTTTTTACTCAGTGCTGTTAACAACAAAAAAACAATAAAAAAAAAAAAGGATTGTGTTCTCGGATTATCATGAAGGCAACAACCGGAACAAGGCTCTACAGGCCCTATTTACTTCCTGTAATTTCTAATTCTTGACTTTCCCTCGCCCTTCAGTAGCAAAGGGGAGGCTACTGAAAGGCTAACTCTGGGAAAGGGTTTCAGTCCTGTGATGGCACTGGTGGTCATATTGGGTATGATGTCATTTCTTCTACCTCTCTCATTTTGATAAATGACTGTCCGTAGGTGGTATGACTTGCCAGACCACCACTGTTCCATAATAGTAAATGTAAATGTTTGTATTTTACATAGCGCACTTCTACCCGGAGGCCTCGTAGCGCTGTATTCATACCGCTGCGGAACCCATCCTGGCTTTCCTGTGAAATGTCCACTCCTGGGCACCCCCAAGGTGAAGCCAGGCATCCACAGCGCTGCTGGGGCCGTTGTGGAGATTAAGCAAGCTATTGCCCAGAGTCACAGAGTGGGACCCATGATTAGACTAGGCACCGAGGCGAGAATTATCAGGTCCGGGGAAATTGAGCCCAAGACCCGCCGAGGCGGGAATCGAACCCTGGTCCCGGGCCAGACCTCTGCATCAGGGTCTGCCGCTCTAACCATTGAGCCACACTTCTCCACAAGTGTGCTAGCGAACATTGTTAAATTCGGCACAATCTTCAAACGGATCCAAAATCACTATATATATATATATATATATATATATATATATATATATATATATATATATATATATATATATATATATATATATATATATATATATATATATATATATATATATATATTCCACACAAAGTTCCCAAAGCAATGAGAGAGAACACTACAGTGCTCCACCATCCGGCAATTAGATGCGACTTGCTTCCTGCTCAAACTTTTTTAGATATGCCAACGCGTTTCGCGGTCTTGCACCGCTTCTTCCTGGGCTGCTGAAATCACACAAAAAGGCACGCATTACCTTCATTTCCATTCAATGTATTCATGCTTGGCCACAATGGGCGTGTGCTGTCAAGTCTCTTCTAGTAATGCATGATGGGACATTGAGTTCCCGAATGCGAGCAAAAACAAGTTCAATGTGCATTTCAATTTTTAAGCTTCATATTAACCTTTAGTAGGTGTCGGGGCGTAGATGCAAGTTTCATTAGCATTTCGAGCACTGTGCTTCCATGATCTCGATAAGTTCGATTTCAAAGCCTCAGTCAGCTGGCTGAGGTGTATCTCCAACTGACGATGGTTCCTCTCTCCACGGCAGGGAGGCCGTGTATTATGTTCCACACAAAGTTCCCAAAGCAATGAGAGAGAACACTACAGTGCTCCACCATCCGGCAATTAGATGCGACTTGCTTCCTGCTCCAACTTTTTTAGATATGCCAACGCGTTTCGCGGTCTTGCACCGCTTCTTCCTGGGCTGCTGAAATCACACAAAAAGGCACGCATTACCTTCATTTCCATTCAATTTATTCATGCTTGGCCACAATGGGCGTGTGCTGTCAAGTCTCTTCTAGTAATGCATGATGGGACATTGAGTTCCCGAATGCGAGCAAAAACAAGTTCAATGTGCATTTCAATTTTTAAGTTTCATATTAACCTTTAGTAGGTGTCGGGGCATAGATGCAAGTTTCATTAGCATTTCGAGCACTGTGCTTCCATGATCTCGATAAGTTCGATTTCAAAGCCTCAGTCAGCTGGCTGAGGTGTATCTCCAACTGACGATGGTTCCTCTCTCCACGGCAGGGAGGCCGTGTATTATGTTCCACACAAAGTTCCCAAAGCAATGAGAGAGAACACTACAGTGCTCCACCATCCGGCAATTAGATGCGACTTGCTTCCTGCTCCAACTTTTTTAGATATGCCAACGCGTTTCGCGGTCTTGCACCGCTTCTTCCTGGGCTGCTGAAATCACACAAAAAGGCACGCATTACCTTCATTTCCATTCAATTTATTCATGCTTGGCCACAATGGGCGTGTGCTGTCAAGTCTCTTCTAGTAATGCATGATGGGACATTGAGTTCCCGAATGCGAGCAAAAACAAGTTCAATGTGCATTTCAATTTTTAAGCTTCATATTAACCTTTAGTAGGTGTCGGGGCATAGATGCAAGTTTCATTAGCATTTCGAGCACTGTGCTTCCATGATCTCGATAAGTTCGATTTCAAAGCCTCAGTCAGCTGGCTGAGGTGTATCTCCAACTGACGATGGTTCCTCTCTCCACGGCAGGGAGGCCGTGTATTATGTTCCACACAAAGTTCCCAAAGCAATGAGAGAGAACACTACAGTGCTCCACCATCCGGCAATTAGATGCGACTTGCTTCCTGCTCCAACTTTTTTAGAAAAGCCAACGCGTTTCACGGTCTTGCACCGCTTCTTCCTGGGCTGCTGAAATCACACAAAAAGGCACGCATTACCTTCATTTCCATTCAATTTATTCATGCTTGGCCACAATGGGCGTGTGCTGTCAAGTCTCTTCTAGTACTGCATGATGGGACATTGAGTTCCCGAATGCGAGCAAAAACAAGTTCAATGTGCATTTCAATTTTTAAGCTTCATATTAACCTTTAGTAGGTGTCGGGGCATAGATGCAAGTTTCATTAGCATTTCGAGCACTGTGCTTCCATGATCTCGATAAGTTCGATTTCAAAGCCTCAGTCAGCTGGCTGAGGTGTATCTCCAACTGACGATGGTTCCTCTCTCCACGGCAGGGAGGCCGTGTATTATGTTCCACACAAAGTTCCCAAAGCAATGAGAGAGAACACTACAGTGCTCCACCATCCGGCAATTAGATGCGACTTGCTTCCTGCTCCAACTTTTTTAGATATGCCAACGCGTTTCGCGGTCTTGCACCGCTTCTTCCTGGGCTGCTGAAATCACACAAAAAGGCACGCATTACCTACATTTCCATTCAATTTATTCATGCTTGGCCACAATGGGCGTGTGCTGTCAAGTCTCTTCTAGTAATGCATGATGGGACATTGAGTTCCCGAATGCGAGCAAAAACAAGTTCAATGTGCATTTCAATTTTTAAGCTTTATATTAACCTTTAGTAGGTGTCGGGGCATAGATGCAAGTTTCATTCGCATTCGGGAACTCAATGTCCCATCATGCATTACTAGAAGAGACTTGACTGCACACGCCCATTGTGGCCAAGCATGAATAAATTGAATGGAAATGAAGGTAATGCGTGCCTTTTTGTGTGATTTCAGCAGCCCAGGAAGAAGCGGCACCCTTGACACTGCAATGACAAAATAAAAGAATGCACAGATTACCGGATTGGTGTCCGTTTTTTCTTCCTCGGAGTGCTGTTTACACGGTGCGTCAAGGGAGTGTTGGCGTATATATATATATATATATATATATATATATATATATATACACACATATATGGAAAAATGAGTCCCTGCTCACCACGCGAAAGAATGATCTCTCTACCACTTAAGATCTATAGCGAGTAAAAAATTGGAATGGAACAAACCGAAAAGTAGATGGAGTAACTTATCCCTACCTCTTTTATTGCTCTGGTTACTGTTTTTTCCTTCCTATAGATTTCCGAACAGCCACCCACATTTCCACTCATTACCATGCACTCTTTCAAAGATATTTTCTCACCTGTTCACATTCTCAAAATGTAGGCAAGTGCAAATTCTGTGTTATTAATCTTCTTTAATAACATTGACAACCAATTGTAATGTCCAGTTAGGATTAACCCCTTCGCTGCTAGGCCTTTTCCCCTCCTGTGCTAAGCCTTTTTTTGGCGATTTGGGGTAGTGCGCGCTTAGGCGCCTGTAACTTTTTGACCACATAAGGTATCCACGCCAAATTTGCGTCCTTTTCTTCCATCATGTGGATTCTAAAGGTGCCCAGTGTTTGTGGATTTCCTTGGAGGGGTCCCAGAAATTAAGCAAAATACAGTGAAATTTTAGTTTTTTTCAGAAAAATGGGAAAAAACAGGCTGCAAATGAAAGCCTCTGGGTTTTCCCCTGCAAATGTTATCAAAAAAGGGGGTTTGTGGGGCTGAAATCTCCATTTTCTCAGCTTTTATGGAATGACAGTCTTTTGTCAGAGAATCAACATTTTTCACACAGTTTTGGCATTTTTCTGGGACATAGCTTATTTTTGCTATTTTTCGAGCTTCCAACCTCCTTCCAGTTAATGGTAGAAATGAGTTTAAAAGCAATAATGGATCCTGGAAAGCTATGAATTTTCAAAAAGTAGACACAATTCTGAATTCAGAAAGGGGTCATTTGTCTAAATCCATGAAGGTTTCTTTATAGAAACTAACATTTAAATATTGGAATAATTGAAAATTAGTTAAAAAAACAGCCTTTTTTCTCAACGTTTTCACCTGTAACTTCTTGTAATTTTGACAGCTCTGTGAAAGCAATATACCATTACATTTGTGTGACCTTCCTGGTTGTGGGGATATATAGGACTTCTAGTTTCACAAAGAACCCAACGAACCCAGAGCCAAAAACAGAGCAGCAACTTTCAATGGTATTTTATTATTTACTGGGTATAGAGCACTTATTCTTGGAAAACGTATACATGGAAAAATGGGTATGAAAGACAACTATGTATTTCTGAATTGGGTACAAATTATAGAGTTTAGAAACAGTATATATTTGTACATTTTCAAAATTGGGAATACTCATACTAGCATTTGAATTATTGGTCATTTTTCAAAAAGATTTTTTTTTACACAATGTCTTTCATTGGGAAGGGAGAAATGCATGAAAACTCAATAGGTAATAACAGTTGATTTACAAATATGAATTACCCTAAGTCTTCCGATAAAAACGGTACCTCACTTGTGTGGGTCGGCCTTGTGCCTGCGACAGGAAACGCCGCAAAATGCAACGTGGTCACACCTCAATTTTGCAGTTAAAAATTGACCCTTTTTTGGCAAAGTGCCTAGCTGTAGTTTTGGCACCCTAGCTCTGCCGGCACCTGGAGAAACCTAGCAAACCTATATATTTTTGAAAAGTAGACACCCAGGGGAATTCAGGATGGGGTGAGTCGACTGCCTCCCACCAGGTTCTCTTACCCAGAATCCCTTGTAAATCTAATAAATTGACAAAAAAACGCATTTTCCTCACATTTCTGTGGTGGAAAGTTCTCGAATCTGTGTGGATCAACACATTTTCACCCACCCAGCGTTTCCCCAGGTCTCCCAAGAAAAATGGTACCTCACTTGCCTGGGTCTGCCTAGTGCCTTCGACAGGAAATGGCGCAAAACGCAACATGGTCGCACCTCAATTTCGCAGTCAAAACTGGTCCTTTTTTGGCTAAGTGCCTACCTGTAGTTTTTGAACCCTAGCTCTGGCAGCACCTAGGGAAACCTAGCAAACCTATATATTTTTGGAGAGTAGACACCCAGGGGAGTTTAGGATGGGTTGACTCAACTGCCTCTCACCAGGTTCTGTTGCCCAGAATCCCTTTCAAAGTTAATGAATTGACAAAAAAATGCATTTTCCTCACATTTCTGTGGTGGAAAATTCTGGAATCTGCGTGGCTCAATGAATTTTCACCCACCCATCGTTACCCCAGGTCTCCCGAGAAAAATGGTACCTCACTTGCCTGGGTCTGCCTAGTGCCTGCGACAGGAAACAGCGCAAAACGCAACGTGGTCGCATCTCAATTTCGCAGTGTAAACGGGCCCTTTTTTGGCAAAGTGCATACCTTTCGTTTTTGAACCCTAGCTCTGCCAGCACCTAGGGAAACCTACCTAACCTATATATTTTTGAAAACTAGACACCCAGGGGAATTCAGGATGGGCTGACTCAACTGCCTCCCACCTGGTTCTGTTACCCAGAATCCCTTGCAAAGCTAAAAAATTGACAAATAAAATGCATTTTCCTCATATTTCTGTGGTGGAAAGTTCTGGAATCTGCGTGGATCAACAGATTTCCACCTAACCCGTGTTTCCCCAGGTCTTCCGAAAAAAATGGTACCTCACTTGCCTGGGTCTACCTAGTGCCTGCGACAGGAAACAGCGCAAAACGCAACGTGTTTGCACCGCAATTTCGCCGTGAAAACCGGCCCTTTTTTGGCAAAGTGCCTACCTTTCGTTTCTGAAGCCTAGCTCTGCCGGCACCTAGGGAAATCTAGCAAACCTATACATTTCTGAAAACTAGACACCCAGGGAAATTCAGGATGGGGTGACTCAACTGCCTCCCACCATGTTTTGTTACCCAGAATCCCTTGCAAAGCTAAAACATTGTAAAAAAACGCATTTTCCTCACATTTCTGTGGTGGAACGTTCTGGAATCTGCGTGGATCAACAAATTTCCACCCACTCCGTGTTCCCCCAGGTCTCCTGAAAAAAATGGTACCTCACTTGCCTGGGTCTGCCTAGTGCCTGCGACAGGAAACAGCGCAAAACGCAACGTGTTTGCACCGCAATTTCGCAGTGAAAACGGGACCTTTTTTGGCAAAGTGCCTACCTTTTGTTTTTGAACCCTAGCTCTGCCGGCACCTTGGGAAACCTAGCAAACCTATACATTTCTGAAAACTAGACACCCAGGGGAATTCAGGATGGGGTGACACATCTGCCTCCCACCATGTTCTGTTACCCAGAATCCCTTGCAAAGCTAAGACATTGTCAAAAGAAACGCATTTTCCTCACATTTCTGGGATGGAAAGTTCTGGAATCTGCGTGGATCAACAAATTTCCACCCACCCCCTGTTCCCCCAGGTCTCCCCAAAAAAATGGTACCTCACTTGCCTGGGTCTGCCTAGTGCCTGCGACAGGAAACAGCGCAAACCGCAACTTGTTCGCACAGCAATTTAGCAGTGAAAACTGGCCCTTTTTTGGCAAAGTGCCTACCTTTCGTTTTTGAACCCTAGCTCTGCCGGCACCTAGGGAAACCTAGCAAACCTATACATTTCTGAAAACTAGACACCCAGGGGAATTCAGGATGGGGTGACTCATCTGCCTCCCACCATGTTCTGTTACCAAGAATCCTTTGCAAATCTAAAACATTGACAAAACAAATGCATTTTCCTCACATTTCTGTGGTGGAAAATTCTGGAATCTGCGTGGATCAACAAACGCTGTATTAGCAAGTGATTTCACAAAAAATGAAATACACTGTTAAAAATGGAAAGGACAAGAAACTGAACCATTGACTCACAGCTCGTGAGCTGTAAAGCCACGGCAAGGCACCAACCGCTTTACAGGCCATTCATACACCTTTCATACATGTAACACTTACCAAACATTCACACCGCCAGCCGCAGGCCCATCACATTAAAACACTCACACCAGCAGACAGCGCCATTCAGGGCCCATCACTTTCACATGCCCACATTCCTGACACAGCACCTACACAAAATGATGGACTGCGTGGAGTGGCACTCAACTAGCAGTGTGTGTAGTGACCAACAGAAAGCAAATACTCACACACCGCCAGCCGAGCGCCAGTCCATCCACACCACCATCCAAGCACCAGTCCACACACACCGCCAGCCAAGCACCAATCCACACTCACCGCCAACCACACACCAATCCTTGCACTCTGCCAGCCAAGCACCAGTCTACACACACCACCAGTCAAGTGCCAGTCCACACACACCACCAGCCAAGCACCAATCCACACACACCGCCAACCACACACCAATCATTGCACTTTGCCAGCCAAGCACCAGTCTACACACACCACCAGTCAAGTGCCAGTCCACGCACACCACCAGCCAAGCACCAGTCCACACACACCGCCAGGCAAGCACCAATCTACACACACCGCCAACCACACACCAATCCTTGCACTCTGCCAGCCAAGCACCAGTCTACACACACCACCAGTCATGTGCCAGTCCACGCACACCACCAGCCAAGCACCAGTCCACGCACACAACCAGCCAAGCGCCAGTCCACGCAGCCCGCCAGCCAACCACCAGTGCACGCACACCACCAGCCAAGCACCATTCGTTGCACTCCACCAGCCAAGCACCATTCACTCACACCGCCAGCCAAGCACCTAACCATGTACTCCGCCAGCCAAACAAAAATCCACACACACCACCCGCAAAACACCAATCCATGCACTCTGCCAGCCAGGCACCAGTCCACGCACACCACCAGCCAAGCGCCAGTCCACGTACACCGCCATCCAAGCACCAGCCTGCACACACCACAATCACATTTAGAATTCTTTTTTTCAAAATAACAATAACGAATTGGAAATACCTACAAATCTGCTAACACAAATTCTAAAACTAAACACATTGCACTAATGCCAATCCTTGAAACAAACTAAAAAAATTTACAGAATACAGACCAGGCAATTCACTTTACAGCTCATTAAAACTCCCAAAACTTCTTTTGCGTGTGGTACGATTTAAAACAAGCTGACACACACAATCCAGGCTTAGAAGGACAGTCAGAGCAGTAGATATGAGACTCCTTCCGCACGCCTCTTCACCATCAGACTCTACATCTTCTAGTCGGAAAGTCTCTTGCGGATGTGGGAGGAATGTCTTCAGGAAAGTGGCTATCTTTCAATCTAGCCACATCTTCCACCACTCCAAATCTAGGAACACTTGCCTGTTCCACTAGTACAAGGCTGCCTATTATAGACTCCTGAAACTTAACAAAAGGCATATTCGACTCAGGACAAGACTTCTGGAACACAACAAAAGCATTAAAGGATGCCAAGTGGAAAAGATGGATAGCCAACTTCTTGTACCAAACGTAAGCCTTTCAAAGAGTAGCATAAGGTTCCAACCTCTGATCTACTCTGTCAACACCACCCATGTACTTATTGTAATCTACAATGTACACAGGTTTGCGCACTTCAGCACCCTGACCCCAAACAGGCACAGGTACAGTGCTTTCATCATGGATAGTAGTCAGCATGTACACATCTCTCCTGTCTGAAAACTTCACAGCTAAAAGCTCCCCACATCGCAATGCACTAGACTGTCCCCACACAAGCCTTTGCAAACAAATTCCTTTGGGAAACCTTTACGGTTACAGCGCATTGTGCCACAAGCAACAGTGCCCACTTTGGCCAATTCCTTGAACAACCGCACACCAGTGTAGAAGGAGCAGCCACCCCAGCCTGCAGCCCAGAAGCCTCTTGCTGCAGTACACCAACGGGAAGCCTAACAGCCACAGATACTTCTGGCTGCACAACACCAACAGAGAACCTAGCATCCCCAGAGGGCTCTTGCTGCACTACACCAACGGGAAGGCTAGCAGCCTGAGATGCTTCTTGCTGCACTACACCACTGGGAAACATAGCAGCCCCAGATGCCTCTGGCCGCTCGACACCAATGGGAAGCCTAACAGCCCCAGATGCCTCTTGCTGCACTACACCCACAGGAAGACGAACAGCACCAGATGCCTCTTGGTGCACCACAGCAATGTGAAGCCTTTTGGGCGCAGCCTACAGCCCACATGCCTCTTCCCGACGTAAAAAAAGGGAAACCTCGCGGCTCTAGGCAGCAGCCCAGACGCCTCTTGGCCCACTACCGGCACATCAATGTCTTCCTCTACCATAGGCACTTCATCAGCACTAGAAGAAGATTCATCATCCGATGATTCCATGCGAAGAGAAAACTCACTGCCTGAATCTTCTGCACCTACCTCTGGGTCCGAGTCAGTCTCTGAACCATGCTCAGAGGAAGACTCAAAAAGCAAACCAAGAACCTGCTGAGCAGTAATCCTGCGACTAGCCATTATCCTTACAAAGCAAGAAGACTGCACACACAAGTGAACAACAACCTACACTGTGCAAAGTAAGAAGTAAACAAGGTAAGGCTTTCACACAAAGATCTATACAATCCAAAACAATGTAACTTTTACCAAATATAGCTACACTCACCAGAACCTACTCTGCTGAGACACAGCAAAAAGAAATGATATCCCACTAGAAAGAAAAAAAAAGTACAGATTAGACAACAAAGTACACATCAAGCACTAATGCTAAAAAAATTAACAAACAAAAAACACAGAGCCACACAAACTGCTATAAGTATACCTTTTTACAAAAACACATTCATCTAGGGAAAGTAGTACAAAATACATTCACTTACCAAGCACATGCAACTACACAAGCTGCAAAACCAGCAGTAACAGAACCGCAACCTACAACAATCCAAACAGCAAAAGCCTGGAACAAGACTAAAATAGAGAAGAAAAAAAATTACTACTACATTTCGCAAACAATATAACAATTAAAAAAACAACACACAACTTTGCCCCCCAAATTTACATTCGCCCAGATGGGCCATCAAATAGGGCTTAGACCAATGGGGTTTAGGTGAGGTTTTCCATCAAGACACTGGTTACATTTTTGGATGTTTTTTTTTACCTACCCCCTTTGGTGCCAGTCGGTCTTTTGGTCCTAACTGTACCCCCCTCACACGGGGGCAGTAAGGACAAAAAAAGATCGACTGGCACATAGGGAGGAAGACAGTAAAAAACATCCAAAAATATAACCACCTTTGGAAGCAAGCCTTCCCCAAGGGCTCACTTCCACAAGCTACAAAACACAATCCCTAGGGCCTAGTGGGCCAAAAAACAGAAAAGAAAAGGGCCAATTCGCCCCCAGGGGGGTGGGGTGGAGCAGAAAAACATTCCTAAAACAAGTTCCCTCTAGGAAGCAAACCTTGCCCAAGGGGTCGCCGTCATTACAAACAAAAAAATATACCTGGTGTCTAGTGGAGTATTTCTGCCCCCCAGGGGGCACAAAAGCTGAAAAAAACAGACCTAAATGCCCCCAGGGGGGGCAGAAAATGTAAATCTACATTTGACCCCCACCTGGAAGTGACCCTTGCCCAAGGGGTCACTTCCATTGAAAAAAAAACAATCCCTGGTGCCTAGTGGCATTTAACGGGCAAAAAAACGGGCCTATTTGCCCCCGGGGGGGTCAGAAAATGCACATAAAAAATTAAGCCACCTCCTGGAAGTGACCATTGCACAAGGGGTCACTACTACCTTGCAAAAAAAAATATTCCTGGTGCTAGTGGCGATTTTCTGCCCCCCCCCCCCCTGGGGGCAAAATGGCCAAAAAAAGGGCGGATTTGCCCCCAGGGGGGCAGAAAATCAAATACATAATTATTACCCACCAGGAAGCGACCCTTGCCCAAGGCGTCGCTTCCAAAAAATAAATATCAATGCCCCAAAACATATCCCTGGTGCTAGTGGGGAATTTCTGCCCCTCCTGGGGGCAAAACGGCCGAAAAAACGGGCCGATTTGCCCCCAGGGGGGGCATAAAAACTAAAACATTATCACAGCCCACCTGGAAGCGACCCTTGCCCAAGGGGTCGCTTCCTATAAACTAAATTTAAATCCCTGGTGCTAGTGGGGGCATTTCCACCGCACAATCGCGACGCTGTGCGCGATCGTGAGGCAGAAATGCCCTGCAAAGAGACATCAGGGGAGAGGAAAATCTCTTTCCTCTCCCCTGATGCCTCCATGCGGCCCCAAACCCCCCCAGGCACGCAAAAACCGTACCTTACTCCTCGGCGCTCAGGAAGCAAATGGCTTCCAGAGCGCCGGGGATTCCCTGATGACGTCAGCGCACGCTGTGCGCGCTGACGTCCCGGGATTCCCATGGGGAGGGGCAGGGGGGCAGCGGAAGCTCTTCCGCTGCCATCCCCAGCACAACGAGCGCGATCGGGCACCCTCGGGGGGAGCGCCAGCGCTTCCCCCAAGGGTGGGGCTCATGACGAGCTGGGCTCGTCATCAGCGCACGACCAGTGTGCACCATGACGAGCCCAGCTCGTCATCAGCGTGGAAGGGGTTAAAGAGTCTTCACCTACTAACATGGTGGAATAAACGTTGTGTGAGCTATCGGTTATTTGTTCTCACTATGGGTCTGATTCACAAAGGTAAACTTTGAACTCAGAGTCCCAGGAGCCAAGCCGAGCAGAGAGCTGAGACTTGAACTCACCGGTATCTTGGTAAGCGCACTGCCGACTGCGGACTGTGGAAGTTGTCTGGCAGTGCTTTCTGCCCTACGTGTAGGTCTGCCTTATGTAGAGGAGGCACCCGGGCACCCAGGCGCGAGAGAGGCAGCTCTGCTTGCTCCTCAATAAGAGAGGAGGTCCAGGCTTCTGCAGGGGGGCCCGCTTGCACCAGGCAACTCCTTAGGTACCATCAGAGTTCCACAAGTGCCTCCCCTTCGTTTCCCCTTCACCTCTAGGGCTCTCAGGTCCTCTTTTGCTATTGCACTATTGCCATTGTGTAGGAGACCAGCAGTGGGGTATAGGGCCTTAGCTCTCCTTGAGCTCCCCTGAGGGTAGAAAGCACGGCCGTGGGAAAACAGCAGTGGCAGAACCAGCGACAATGTGAGGTGGCACGAGCCCTCTTGAATTCTCCCGTATTTTCCATCAAGGGGGTCTGTATATCATAGTGGCTGGAGTACGAGTGAGGAGGAACAAATAGAGGAGCCAATAAAGGAGGTTGGAGATTTTGTCCAGTGGGCGGGGACTACCAGTGCTCAGATAGTCTCTGAGCAGCCGTCCCGGCCCACAGACGAACAACCACCTACTCCTCTGAAACTAAACCAAGGCTGGGTCCCCGGGACATAAGGACACCTCAAGGAAGACCTCGGCCACCCAACTATCTCCCTTGCACACCGGCTAATTTGATCCTAGGCACTCATCCACTGGTCCACTGGCCCCCTTAACTGTAGGAACATCTGGGCTGGCAGGAAACGAAAAAAGAAAGGAAAAACCAGCACAGAGCTCGGTGTTTACAGAAAATCAAGCCCCAAGCCCCCAGACCAGAGGAGATCCAGTACTGTCACTGCTATGAGGTCAGGAAGGAATAGGGGTCAAACACTCGCTCCGCTGCAGAAATCAAAATGCAAAGGGAACGCCAGGGTAACCAAACCCGACCCAGCAACCTCCTCAGAGGACCTAGCGGACACAACGGAGGCAATTCCCTCTGGCTCAGTTCTGCAGTAACAAGAGTCACAGTTGCAGTTATAAGAGGCCCTTGGAGACAGGAGTTCTTCAGGGGGAAGACTTGCACCCTGTCTCGTTCAACCAAAGTTTTACTCAAAATTTATTTCCTTAAAGACGCAGCCTCTTCCATATTCTCTTCCAGCCGTGAAATTCAAGGCCTCCAGAATCCACTTCTCCCTCTAGAGCCAATTACTAAACTGGCTGCTGCACAAGCCAGCGCCTCACCTCCCTCGGATCAACCTGTGGCTGCCCTGCGACTACCGGAAAAGACACCAGAACTTACTGAATTTACTGAACACAATATTACCAACCCACACATGAGAGCAGAGGAAGAGGTAGAGCGAGTTAATTCTCCAAACCGAGCCGCCCAAGTTTCTCCCATTTCACCTTCCAGGCTGCCGACCCAAGAGCCAGACTCCCCGGCTCATTTGTCCACCCAATCCAGCAAAAGCGGGATGTGGGAGTACCCCAAGATCCCATCCAATCGGGAACCACAGTTTACGGCTTCGACAAGTGCACAGAAACTCAAACAGCACTGAGACTTGCCGGTACAGAGAAAGGGCCAGTGCACGACATCTGTGGCGAATTGCAACTGAATCCGCCACCCTCATTACATCTCCAAAAATGCTTTCCAGTCCGGCTCCCACAGATGCTAACAAACAAGGCTGTAATGGACCTCTCAGATGTTATGAGGGGAGAGGACATAGCTACCCAAGAAGCAACGCTAGAAGCCCGAGGAGGTGAGCATGAAGCTCTATCTTACATAGGGTCCCAGGAGTGCGCTGACCTAGTTGCCTCCAACACATTGGACACCCCGAAAAAATCCTCCCACACACAGATAGTGCAGGTGCAGAACAATGACAGGCCTATAATGTACCCACGCTTATACCCCCTTCATGTCACAGAACAAGAACCCACACCATGGACTCGACAAGCCGAGCTTCCAACACCTGGAACACCTTACTAAACCCCATGCAAAGAACTGTCGATGCTCTGCACTACCAGTCCGACAAAATGGACCTGCAATTGACACTACTCAACACCTGGGCTCTTTTTGTAGGGGGGATAGATGAAAAACTGGTGCAATTAAACTCACTAATCAGCAGAGCCCAACAGGAGGCCAAATTGAGCTGCTGCAGTGGTCCTATCATTGACAAATTGTCTTCATTTCCTTCAATTGTGTCTACACTTCTAGAGGGCTTACCAAAGGCACCAAATAACAATAAAGACACTGTCAATTCAGAAAAAAATGGCACCCAGGAATTCAACCACAAAGGACCCTGTTTTTAAAAACCATATATCCCCAAAGCCAGACAGCGGCCCGGGGGGGCAGCCTGGCCACTGTGGCAAATCAGCTACAAAAGGCACCATCTCCAGCTCAAAATGCTAAACGACGCCATCTTCGGAGGAAAGGCCGCAACAAAACAACAATTTCCAGTCACAGAGCAGTATACCCTCTCTTTGACATTAAAAAACAACCACAGGCGATAATAGAACATGAAACAACAGCAAACGAAGCAACTAATTAGCCAACAGAAACTCCAAATGCGGTTCAACCGGCAATAGCGACTTGCCGGGCCGACACGGAGGCCCTGGACAGCTCAACAGGTACAATAGTCACTAAAAATACAGCCATACAGACTCAACAAGACCATAACCACAGCCGATTCCTATCAACAACAGAAGAAAGGGAGACCCTTATCATGCAGGAACCTAAGCAGATGCGGGCTTCAAACAAAAACCCGTCGGATCACAGGGCCAAGGAGAAGGCTATCTCCAACTTAACCCCACGGCACCACAGAACAGTCAGAACAACATAACAACAATGGCAAATGAGCCCCCAGTGCTTAGCCCCGCCCAGTCACTAACTCTATTAACAAAGATAAGAGAAATCGCCTGTAACAATCCAGCCCCAGTCACAGCACAGGAAATACCCAGTGGGACATCAACAACGACAACGGGGAAATCGGACATCCCCTTATTTCAACATCAAAACAGAAACAGAGAACTCATCTCAGAAGACTCCTGGGGTCTCTGTCGCTGCGATAGTCCAAAATCCAATAACTACAATGGGCCAATCTGCCAGCACTTTTGTCCTTTAAGGCCAAACTACCCAGCGGAACATCCTTCCAGTGCTTACCCAGCCGGGCAGCAAATAAATTCTAGTATCACTCTCTTCACCCCAGAGTACGACTCCAAAGGGATCTGCGCACTTTAGCGAATGAGGGATTCGAACCCGGAGACAGGCTGTGATTGCATGCTTTGACTCCAAGGACCCACAGCTAAACGGGAAGCTAGTGAAATTCCTGTCACTGGTAGTATCGAAGCAAAGGAGAGCAGTGCCTCGCGTAAATGCAAGAACCACATGAGGAAGTTTTAACCTACAGAACCGAAAACTTAGAGCACAGACCTTTGAACCTCCTCATAAGAAGCTGAACAAAGGCGCTTTTCATCATACACTTTTAAGCTTTTAGAATTGCACTTCTCGTGTCTTAATACGTACGAAATTTTTTAACGTGCACTTTTGTAATGGTTTTAATTAACCAAAAACAATTTTTTAAAATTACTTACTTACAAAGCTAAACTTACAATTTTGTGTAAGTTTACAATTGTTTGCTATTCACAAAGGTATTTTACTTGTAGTATATTTACGACTGCAGAGCCTCCATACATAAAAATATAGGACTGTCCAATCTTTTATGTGCGTAGACTCTGCTGGCATAAAATACTACTAGTGAAATAACTTTGTGAGCAGCAAGCTATTCTAAATTTACACACAAATGTAAGTTTACCTTTGTGAATCAGGCCCTATGTTGTAAGTAATTTGAATCCTGCACAGGTCAAAGTGAACAGAAACTAATGGGAGCTGAGTTCCACCAGGTCTATATTTTTACTTTAATATATGTTCTCTTTTCACTCCCATTTACACAAGGCCTAGCCTTTTCGAGCAACTTCATAGAACAAAATAATTCAGAGTTTGAAGATACGTTCATTAAATGCATATGAAAAATATTTACAGATATGCATTCCGCTCGGGATTACTTGTATTTGTTGTCTATTCTGAAAACTGACTAGATTCGGTGGCACATCACGGCCAGTCTTAATTGATTTCCATTCAGTCGCAGATAACGCCCTCAATGGCACCGACACAGGGCTCTCATTTTCTCGACTCTTGCCTTTGATGCCTTATTCTAGACTAGAGCATGCGTCAGCGATGCTTTGCCTCCTTCTTATAATAATTATTGAAATAATCATACTCCCCTGATGCATCCTACAGACATCAGTCAAAGTAGCCACTCTATAATTCATAAACCTCCATGCATCACTGCCACCAGAATACAGCGTCCATAAATTTCCTGCGCAGCCTTAGCAAACAAAATAAAAAAATCATAATTCCTTTTTGTCTGAACTAAATCAAAGTGACATAGACGTCTCCATTTTCACTAAAGCTTAAAACATAGTTCAGTCACCCTGCCTTAGTGACAGTAGTAAGGTAGATCATCTGGCGCAGTGCATCGCCATTATAACCTATTGTGCATGTGTTTTGGGGTATTAACCAGTTTTAATTTAAATGGCTGTTTCACTGGCGGTGAAGCAGCAAGTAATTCTTTCAGAGAAGATAGCAACTTTTCATTGCATGTCCCTAAAGAGTGTTTTCGAATGAGTTGCTTTCAGGGCCTAAATTGATCAATTTGCACATCAGCGATCTGGGCGATTTCTCTAAAATGAACCACCGTTGAACTCGAGAGGGCTGACCTTGGCTGGCAGAGAAGTTTTAAGATATTGTAAATTTGTTTTGAGGAACAGTCGACATGAGCGAAATTTCTGATTAGGGATTTGAACGGGGTTTTTATCCCAAATGTTACAAATTAAACATTAAGGCCCAGATGCATGAAAGGAAAATCTGGTCGCAAAGGGGCAGATTCTCAGAATCTGCCCCTTTGCGACCGGTATTTTTGCATTTGGGATGCATCATCCCAAATGCAAAAATCACAATTTAAGGAATCTCTAAATTGAGATTCCTTAAATTGCGATTGCATTTAAGGAATCCCAATTTGAGAATCCTTAAATGCAATGCAACAAAGTAAAAAAATTAGCGATTTCGCTAATAGGGGGAGCAAATTACCATGAAGTTGAACTTCATGGTAATTTGCAAAAACTTTGAAAAATGCACTTTTGTGCATTTTTCAAAGTTTCATGTTGCGCACACACATGCCCTTAGGGCATGTGTGTGCGCAACATATGTGCACAGATTAATTTCAGGGGTGCAACAGGGTGTGCTTTGGACACCCTTGCACCCTTGAAATTGCATTCTCAATTTGCGATTCGCTAATTGCTAATCACAAATTGAGAATGTCTTCCGATTCATTCCTATGGGCCTCTAGGCCCATAGGAATGAATGGGAAGGTATTCCTTAATTGTGACTCGCAATTTGCGAGTTGCCATTAAGGAATATTAAGAAATCGCAATTTTTTTAGAGATTTCTACATGCATAGCATTTTGCTATTCCTTATTAGCGAATCCTTATTTTTCGCTAATAAGGAATCGCAAAATGGATGCTTGATGCATCTGGGGGTAAGCCTCACAACAGCCCTACAACCCTCTTGAATTGGCATGTCTTTTTAGGGTCCGACTAATTAACCATAGTATGATTAGCCGCAGTGGCTTATGATAAACTAACGACAGACTTTTATTTCAAGCCATCCACAATCTTTGATGATCAATTTTCCCCACTTCTGCTATGCAACACCTATAATGATAAACAAACCCTCGCTACTGATCTTAAACCAACCCTAGCAGGTACTTTTTATATAACACTTTCCAAACCATAGAACGGTGTCAGGGTGCTGAACAACGTAAGGTATAAAAATAACTTAATATACAAACTATTCAGATGTATACATGATCATTGTATCAAGAGGTCAGCTTCATGCAAAGTCCAAACCCTTGGGAAATTATCGAGCTTGGCTACTGAAATAGTGAGCGTGCAGTACAAGTGAGGTAGGTAATCATCAAAACTAAACCGATCAAGGAATGTGCATTATTGTAATTTAGCAATTGTGGTTGTAATAACAAAGTCATAGGGAAATATATGGTCTTTATTATCCTTTTATCATTAAATTGTTCTCATCTTGTTTGTTATCTGTAACCCGCCGGGGTGCACCTGGGCTAGGCTTGTGCTATAAAATACTGTTATAAAATTAAAATAAAATATAATAATGCAGGAGAGAAGTTGTTAGGAATCATGGGGTAATCAATTAGTCAGACAATCAAGCTTTATTCGATCAAATAAGCCATAAAAGCATATAAAACAACAATTCATCTCAAAACACATTAAACAGAAAATGTTCACAAAACACATTAAAACAGAGAATCTTCACAAAATGTATAAATTACCAAAACCCACTTTCATTTTAAATCAAGCCCGATATGGAACAACAACTACCCATTTTTTTGTTGTTTAACTTTGTTTATTAGTATTATTATTGTTATATTTGCAATATACATTACATTTGAGCACAACTGTAACACATTTCAATTTGAATCTTAGCTAGTACAATTATGGCAGTCAGCATTACAATCAATGTCGTCTTTTACAGGCCCCATGTATGGACTCTTGGCCTGCCATCGTAACGTACAGGCATAATCTATAAACAGTTTGATATGAACTTAACTCGTAACAGTGTACCCTACCACCTAGAGCATTTACAGTAGATCTATGCGTCACTGCATGCATTGTGCCCGTAACCTCCCATTCGCCCCGCAGCAGTCCGCCGTCCATTTTAATTGTGTTTAGTGTCAGGTGTACCCAGTTTCCGATACCTTTCAATATTCAACTACCGCCGTTCAGATGGTGCACTATGATGTTTGGGGCTGATTATATGCCCGACGAGAGAGCAGGCAATGCACCAAGGAGGGAAGGGGAGGAGGAATGCGACACATCAGGAGAGGCCAATAGGGGGTAGAGTGGATGCACACCACCCCGGATGAAAGGGACAGGGGTGGGAGGGGCAGGAGCAATAGTGTTTCTGCCACAGACATGTACAGACTACCTTGGCAGAGAGCTGAGCACCTCCCCCCTGTCCGTATATTATAAGCTACTTACTATTACCTATTCATTATCAACCGCAGGTTCGTCTACCAGTGAAGAGGGGGTTGGAGCCCAAGTCTGGCATGTGGCATATGCCATGACATATGCCACAGCTTGCCATATTTTGTAGATATGTTGCTTGAGGTGTAATTCTGTTTTAAATCCCCCAGAAGTGCTAGTTGATTATTTTTAAAATATATATTCCATCTGGGTGGAATTAACAAAAACATAACAAAAAATTTGAAATACAGAAGTTATGGGCCTTGAACCCTTGTCAAAAATCATTCTTAACCCCTGTTACCTACTGCTGTACCATCTGTTTTCCTGAAGTAACCTACAAGCCCAAAGACTTTTTGTCATGGAAAGAATGTGCTGGTCCTTTTTTTATTTCCATGTTCTTTTGCTTTTACATGTCACATATCCCCACTTTATTTTCATGCTTTATACACAAATAGCCCTTCCTTTCTTTCACTCTGCCACTTGCCACATGCATTTCTTTTTCTTACACAATCATCCCCAAATTCTCCCTCCACAAAATAAGGGATTTGTTTCATAGCAAACCTTGCCCCCCTTCCACATGCCACAGCATGGCATCAATGCCTGACATGCATTATGACTAAAGAGGCCATAATTCTCCCAGACACTGCTAGGGTGTGATTTACAAAGGCTCAGGTTTCATTTGTGGAAATTAGAAAAAAAATAGATAAGAATAAAAACATTGATTTTCCCCAGCTGGGGTTTGAACCCTGGTCAAAAACTCTCATAGCCCCTGTTAGCTGCCACTGTACCATCTGTTTTGCAGAAGCTTTCTTCAGCCCAAGGCGTTTTTGTCATGAGAAAATTGTGCTGGTCCTTCTTCTATTTTCAAGGTGTTTGGATTTTAATATCCCAGAAATCCACTCTTATTAGGTCAATGTCTGCTGATTTGCACAGCGAACACGCCATGGCCTGGAGATCCAAAGGGTTCTACCTAATACTGCCCGATCTTCAATTAAAGACATCTGAAAATATAAAGACAAGCATCATTGTGATATTTAAAGTAACTTCATGTATTTACTTTGGACGTGTGCAGAGGATTTGTATATATCTCATGGACATAGAGCACAAACGGCTTGCCGAAATTAGTCATACCAAGCACTGGAGCCGAACAAAGCGCAGTTTTCAATTGCTCAAAAGACTGCTGGCATTCGGACGTCCAAGGCAAAGGCTCATGTAATTCTTTCATTGTTAATGCAAGCAAAGGTTTAATTAGTAGGGAAAAGTTAGGTATCCATTGACAACAGTAGGAAATGATACCTATAAAAGCGCACACATCTTTTTGAGTTTGTGGAATGGGCATTTTGGCAATGGTACTGATGCGCTCAGGGGTCAACCTCTTACCCTCCTTCGACAGTAGGTGACCTACATAGTTGACCTCCTGTCAACAATATTGAAATTTAGAAAGAGAAACCTTGTCTCCATGATGGGCTAAAAGCAACAACAATTTGACTGTACTATCTTTGCAACCCTGTTCCGTATCAGAAGCTATGAGTAGATCATCAACATACTGCACCGATACATTACCTGAGGGTAGTGATAAGGAATCAAACTGCACTTTTAATGCTTGACTATAACTACTAGGACTCTCCGTAAAGCCCTGAGGAGCGCCACAGAATCTCAAACTACTCCCAGCCAGTGTGAACTCAAACAAATATCTACTCTCTGAATGGATAGGAATGCTAAAGAAAGTCTTTTTCAAATCAATAACAGAGAAACATTTAACTGTAGAAAGGATCATCATCAAAGGCGCAGTAATATCAGGAACCACAGGAAATTGTATAGAAACTGGTGGAACATGCAACAGAACAGTCCTACATCTGTTTCACTTGTAGCCCATAGAGTGAGTGAGACTTCAGCAAATTCAGCTATAAGGGGTGCATCCTGGGACAAACACTGTTTAGCACTCGAATCCGGACCCACAGTCATATAGATACCTGCAGGAGAGCAACAGATAGTAGCATACAACTTTTTCAACAATTCCAAACCCATCAGATTCTCACCCCAGTTAGATGTCAGCAAAAGTGGAGATTCCACAGTAAAAAGACCAAAAGTTAATGCAAGGGGGAATGACATGGGGCTTACAACAGGTACACCTGAAAAACCTACCAAAACATTATTGTGGCCAGACAGGGCTGCCCCAGGGACCATATGTCAAGAAACAGAACTCTTTATCCCACCTGTATCCACCACAAAATCCTTAATCGATCGAGCCTTGCAAATCCGCTGTAACATAAGGATCACGTTGATCTACAGGTATCGGAACTAGTCCCTCTCACTGTCCCTGGCTGTTCTAGCTATAGGACATACCTGTCGCCTTATCCAGATCGTAATCATCATGATACTACTGGCCATCACGAGGGTCATCAAAATAGTTATTATCAGCATGACCCTGTGAAACAGTAGCATTCTGTGCTCTCTCCGTCCCATGACCTCTCCCACCAGAACCACCCCTTCTAGGAGCTGAAATTTTCTGTAAAAGCACAGGGCACTTGCTACACCAATGACACTCCTCCTTAAAATGCGCACACTGATTTGGCCCTAAAGGTGTAGTTGAAGACTGTCTACTCGTACATGGAAGCTGTCTAGAAGGACCATACCATCCCCTACTATTTCCCCTAAACGCTTGCTACAACATCACCTTTGTTTTTAAATTCATATGTTTCTTATCAGTCTCATCCTTTTCCTCCTGATCTTGATGTTCATAATACTGGGCCAGATTCAAAATAACAGATGGGGAAGAGGTGGACCAAGCACTCTCAGGCGCCTGTAAACAAGTAGTAATTTCAGGCAGAAGATTAGAAACAAATCTATCAACAAACAATCAAACTTCTCCCTAAACTGACATATCCTGCCCACTATAGGCCAAAAACGTTTCTTCAAACCGGGTAAAGAAATCAGACACACTTTCATCCTTCTTCTGTTGACAAGACGTCAATTTGTTCCAGCTTTCCTTCTTAGACGGAATAAGGAAATGCATATATGTAATAATACGACCTCGCAAAGCAAGTATCTCGGCTCTGGGTTTATCACCTGGCTTCCTTTCCTGATCCCATCCCTTAATCACATCCCATGTACCACCCAACTCAGCAACATGGTCTTGAGTTTGAACCTGCACCAAACATCTACTGGAACAAGGAGACCAACAAAATGTCAATAGCAGCAATAGTTATTACAGTAGAACAGGCAGTCTCTGTTAATTCTTTATAATAAGCTGTAGGATTCTTCCTAGGATCAGGCAAATGAGCCTTAAGGGCTAGACCTTCACTCCTTTTCCATGGAGTATAAACCCATTGTTCCTGAAAACAGGCAGCTACAGCCAGTCTAGTAACATTACTGTGTTGATCCGTTATCTCAGGTATTTCTGGTTCATATATGAGACGGACCTCCCACATCGGAAACTGAGCCATCTGAATAGGGCTCCTCTCATATAATCTACCCTTGTAAGCAACTAGAGTTGTAACATTCTCAAATACTTGGCCTGACTGCAAATCAGTAGCATACACAAGGTCTCTAATATCAAATAAAATTTGAGGCGCTTCTGTCCCAGTATTTTTTGGCCTAAGACTAATCAATGTAGCAGACGTATGCTTACGGGCATGTTTCTGTATAAAGGGTTCAAATTCTCGCATGCCTTCCCAAATATATTCCACACTATAGATAGCACTATGAGCCCACCGCGCAGCCTGGTCATCTAATACTTGTTTCTTTTCGTCCCCTAACCCAGATTGAACTAACGGGCCTATTCGCTCCTTGAATTTCATCTAATCTCTATCCTCAAATCCACGTCTCAACATTCAAAGATACTGGAGGATGGAAGACCATGTAAGGTGAAACAATAGAAGTGACAGGTACAATCATTGTTGGCTCTTGCACCGGAGGAGAAAGAACAGAGGATACAGGAGATGAGACAGTAGAAGTGCTGAGAGTCACAGTTGCCAAAGATGGCGAGGAAAAAGAAGGAGCGAGAGGTACCGCAGCCGTAGATACGAAAATAGCGGAAGCAGATGTAACAGGCTGCTGTGACTGTAAGGGAATGGTGGGATATATAATCTGCGGGGGTCGAGTATCTAACATCTCCTCTGCAAAGATATTGTCTTCTTCTTTAGTCAAATGAGACTCATCAATACGGAATTAAAATCTCCTATCTTCCAATTCAATTCCAGACTCTTTCTCTATCATATGCCATAGCTTTCTATGTCAATGTTTGTATTTTCCCCTTTTGTGCATCCCTTTCCATGTTTAACCATCTCTGTCTAGCCTCCTTCTGCCAAGTTCTGAGGGAATCAAACATGGACTGTCAACTTCTTTTCTTAAATAATTGCTCCTGTAAAAACCCAATTTCTTGTTCATCAAAAGTGCCCGTCAACGGCCACTGCAGGAGCTTCTTCCAATCGAGCATCTGCAGAACAACAAAAACATCACAAATACAAGATTTTGCTAAAACTAGGCATTTTAAAAGAAAAACAAGTGTGTTGTTTTTACTTAGTAAAGTAATTGCAATTGCTTTTATTAAAAACGTGCCTCAGACCATACCAAACTCAAACATAATGATACCAAATCCACAAAGAACCAAAAACAAAGTCACCTGATATCACTAGCACAAACAAACCAGTTCTCCACTGCCAACTCTTCAGACCAAACAGTCAGATCCAAGGGTTTCGCCGTTCAGGACCCCAGTCGGGATGACCACTGGACGAGGCACCGTCGGGCGGGACAGAAGTAGCAGCTGCGAGTAACAGAAACTTTTTGTGCAGGGATCTCTGAACCGTCAGTCCGGCCCGACGATGTCGTCGGCCTCCCCACCATCTGCTGAAAGGGGATGAATCAATCACCTGAAGGAGTCCCTTGTTTTATGCGCCACCTGAAGGAAGTGACCTGTTGAGGGTCACCCAGGTCACAAATGACCACCTCTCAGCCTTCCAAACCAAATGAAGAGTCGGTCAGACAGTAGAGAATACAAACCAATAACTCTTTATTCATATATACTCAGAACGGAGCCCTGTCTGCCCAGTCGCTAAGAGTGCTGCAGAGAGGATTGACATCAACAAGCAAAAAGATATATTATGTACGTTTCATGTCCGGGTGAAGGCCCGCGAAGTGGAATTTTCCAAGCAGATGCAGCTGGACAGTGAAATACCAAAAAAATAAGTTTTGGTTCTCATATCTCACACCTCCTAGTACAACCCAGGGTCGTTACACCCTGCATCCGCCCCCAGGCAAGTGGGAAAGGGCCTCTATCTAGTGCAAAAGGTATGCACTAATATGAACAGTCTATTCATTAGTGAAGCAAAAGTTAGCATTGCAGAAACAAAATGTAACAGAGGCTTTTTCTCAGAAACAGAATAGGATTAGTTCTGACCATTATTGAAAATGGCACCTGAATAGAAAATGGTGCAGTGAATGCTAACTTACATAGGACAATGAGCAAACATGCACATTTCTATTCTAACACTTGTCATACAGCCTGATTCATCAATCTCCCGTTTTGCGAGCCCCTAATAGCGATTCATAACGAATCGCTATTAAGGACTTGCAAAACGGGATTCATGTAGAAATTGCATAAAGAATTGCGATTCCTACACATTACTTATTTGCGATTAGAAAATTGCTAATCGCAAATAAGGAATAACTCCCCATTCATTCCTATGGGCCTAAAGGCCCATAGGAATGAATGGGGAGTATTCCTTATTTGCGATTAGCAATTAGCTAATCGCAAATAAGATAGCGATTTAAAGGGTGCAGGGGTGTCCAAAGGACACCCTGTAGCACCCCTGAAATGTAATCTACATTGGTGTTGCGCACACACATGTCCAAAGGACATGTGTGTGTGTAACATGCAACTTAGAAAAATGCATTTAAATGCATTTTTCTAAGTTTTTGCTATTTACCGAGAGGTCTGACCTCTCGGTAAATAGCGGCCCAAAATTGCATTTTCGCAATTTTAAAATGCTTCATGAATTGCATTTAGGAATCTCAAATATAGATTCCTTAAATTCAATTCTTCGCAAATGTGCGAATTCTTAAATAGTGAATTTTGCATTTGGGATGATGAATCCCAAATGCAAAAATTGCCCTTGCAAAAGGCAAGATTCTAAGAATCTTGCCCTTTGCGAGTGCAATTTAGCTTGATGAATCAGGCGGATAGTTTCTTAAATAAGACCATGGAGTACCATCAAAGTTGGTAAACAAGAAGGTGTCACATTTGGCCTATGGTGATGGTCTGATGATGCTGTCACAAACTCCAAAAGGGCTACAATATCTACTAAATCGTTTAAGTGATTTTAATTTGGAGAATGGATTAATTGCCAATTAATCAAAAAACAAAATCATGATATTTGGAAATAAAATCAAGGCTGTACCCTGGGTCTTAGGAGATTCCTCAATTGAAACAGTCAATCAATATGAGATTCTGAAGTTACAATTGATAATAGGCTATCTTGGACCAATCATCTGTTTACAAGAAAGTTTAAAGCAACTATGATCACCAAGGGGCACATGCATCATCAGAAATTGCATTCGCAAATAGTGCGAATCGCTAAAATAGGCCGTTTGCGAATGCAATTTCTGATTTTGGAATGCATCAATATTTTTCCAAAGTAAGAATTGCATTTGGCTTAGCGATTCCTTATTTTTTCGCAAACGGGATTGCGAGTTCTTAATTAATCGCTAATTTAAGGAATCCTTAAAAAAATAGCAAAATCTGCTATGCATGAAAAATCGCTATTTGCGATTTTGTTAGAAATCGCATTTAAGAATTCCTAAATTAAGAAGTGTGAGCAGGTGTTATTTTTTTTTCCCTCACAAATCATGTGCAAATGATTTGACCACTATAAAAGAGGTTCCACAGTCCCTCAGGAACTGTTCCAGGATGGCAGCAGTCTTTGTGCTGGCACGTAGGTGGCGTTTGCGAGCAGCAGGGGAGGAGGAGAAGTATACTCAATTCGAGAATATTTAGACTGCGCATCACTTTGTTTGGGCAGACACAGGCAGACATATACGATAAGTATAGGCTGAATGCAGACTCCATTTTGGAGCTCATAGCAGAATTAGGCAAACAAGTAGGACTCAAGCCATACCCACACATGTACAGGTGTTATGTTGTCTTCATCTTCTAGCCTCTGGCTCTTTTCAAGGTGTTATTGCAGTTGCAGGTGGTGTTTGACAGAGTGCTTTGTCTAGATTTTTTAAAGACTTTCTAAATGCAATACTCCATAGGATAAATCAGCATATAAAGTTCCCTACCACTCAGCAGGAGTTGCAACAGACAAAATTAGACTTTTACAACATGGCCCATTTCCCACATGTAATAGGATGTGTTGATGGAACACATGTTCCCATTTGTCCCCCTTCTGCAAATGAGTATATTTTCAGAAATAGGAAAAATTACAATTCTTTGAATATTCAAGTAATCTGCAATGCAAAAGGAATCATCCCTGACTTAGTTGCCAGTTATCCAGGTATTGCCCATGACTCATACATTTTTAAACATAGTGCCATCCATGCTCGTCTGCTTTCTGGAGAATTTGGAGATGGATATTTACTAGGTAAATGCAATTAAACAATGTCTTAATTTTTAAAAACTATTATGCTCTTGCTAAACATTAGTACTCATTTCCAACTTTTCCCTTTCAACTTAGGAGATAGTGCATATGGTGTGAGGTCATACATACTCACACCTTTCCTGACTCCAACAACCCACAAAGAACAGCAGTACAATCATGCCCATATCTCTACCCGCAGTGTCATAGAGAGAACCTTTGGCGTCATGAAGTCTAGGTTCCGCATACTACACAAAACTGGTGGTGCATTGCAATATCGGCCGGATGTTTGCTGTAAAATTGTTGCAACATGTGCTGTCCTGCATGACATAGCTACTAGGAGAGGCATTGAACTTGATCTGGAGGATATGCTACCAAATAATGACAACCAGCCTCAACAACCCCATGTAAGATTACATGGTCCTGACGCAGCAGAAGGGAGGAGAAGAAGGGCAGAAATTACCCACAACTATTTTTAAGAATAGGTGAGTTGAATGTAATTTTTATTATATTTTTTAAAGACATTTATTTGACAAATAAAGTAAGAGCTTGCTACTTCAAATACAATACTGCTTGTAAATTGAAGAAAAACATAAACTTCTTTCAAACTTGAATTAGTCAAGGTCTACTTGTAAACGTTATAAGAAATCATGAAAATAATTACAACATATAAATGGCAATAATTTCTTCCCTCTGCGCAAACCTAAAGCTTTTGTTTTCACATTCTCTGAAATTGAGGGTTTTCCTGTGCTTTTGTCTTGGCCTCTAGTACTACGGCGTTCAGACAAATCTTTAGGTTTAATTTTGACACTGCTTCCATCATGATCAATGCTTAAACCCCCTTCATCAGAATTATCATGGTTCACTTTAGGTTGCATCTCAGTAGCAGCACTTTTCAATGACAGCATACCTTCACACAGTTCACCACAACATTGTCTAATGTCCTTCTGGATTGAAATTGTATGTTTCATACGACGTGCATTGCTGGTAGTCACTCTATTTGAAGCCCTGGCATATGTGTGCATGCTCATCATTGTTCTCAAATGTCTATTGCAATTTGCAATCTTCTGTCCTTCCATGCCTTGACAAATAGTCTCCAATGCATTAGCTATGCAGTCAAAATGGTCAACAGACGCCTTATGAGCACCTTCAATAACTTTTCTTAATGTTGTCAAACTTTTACTCATTGCACTAATGTCATCACTGATATGACTCAGTTTCCCTTTCATAATCCTCATATCCTTCCCTTGCAGACGCTGCACTTTCAATAACTTTAATTCCACATCACTTGCATGGGCGTTATCTTCTATGGAGTTACTTAAATTTGAAGACCTTGGCCTTCTTCTGAAGAACTTTTGAAGCTTTCTGCGACGACTTGACTTTTTATTAGCAGTGCCAGTGATTTCAGTATTTTGCTTTTTAAGTTCTGGGACATTATGTTCATCTTCAGTCTCTGAATTCTGAATCTGACGCACTCTCTTTCTACCTTGCAATGTGTGCACAGTTGGTGAAGTTGTATCTGAATTTTTATTTAAAGTGTCCTGTAAATCCATGCTGGTTTCTTCAAAAACAATTATTTCTGTTTCCTTTTCAACATCTATAAATGATAAAGTGCATTCAGTATGTAAATGATTTGTAATGACATGTATGAAAAGTTACTGAAATTCACATTTTTTTATTAATAAACAATATAACTGCAAGCATTTGAACTATCTTATTAGTGATGTTTCATTTTTCTATTTAAAAAATGATTTTCTTTTACATTTTTTTAATCATGTTTAAAAAACTACAATTCCCATGATGCACTGCTTCCTTCATGGAAATGCCTTTTAAAACACCCATATAGTAAAGCTAAATGTCCTATTCTTAAGGGATATGAAACCTGAGCATTGATACAATGTGTAACTGCATCCTGCAACCAGAGGTATTTACAATGTTACTTATTTCACTGACATAAATCTTACCTTGTGAAGTGCCAGCATTCTCAGAGGTGTCTATTTGAATCACTCCAATGACTGCTTCTGTCACAAGGGTCCCCTCAACCAAATCCCGAAGGGGGGTTGTTAGTTTGTCCCTGGGAGTGCCTCCACCAGTTTTCTTTGCACTTTTGATCCTTGTCGCAATCCTTTCCTTTGCGCGAGAGCGTAAGTCATACCACCTTTTTTGCAGGTTGGTGATATCTCGGTGGGCAACCCCTACAGCATTTACTTTAGCTTGAATGTCCAGCCAAAGTTTTCTTTTCACTGCTTCTGGAACCTTAAATGACTGCTTTCCAAAAAGCTGTTCCTGCCTCTGAGTGACCTCCTCTATTAAAATCTGCAACTCTTGCTCACTGAACTTTATCTTCCTTTTTCTGGCATTAAGCTGTTGACTTGCACTTTCTGGCTCCATTTCTCCCTCTGCAGCTCTCCAAAAACACTCCTTCTGGTGCAGCAAACAAAGCTGAACTGACCAACTGCCACTCTGCAGTTCAAACTGGGTCTCAGGTGTGTGCAATCAGTGTGTAGGCTTCCTGGGTGTGTCCTCAATCCAATGCATGAAAATGCGAATTCGCAATTTTGCGATTTTTTTGCAAATTCACAAAATGCGAAATCGCAGAAAAATCGCAAATATTGCGATTTGCATTTTTTTGCGATTTTTACCGATTCTGTAAAAAAATGAAAAATATTGATGCATACAATATTGCGATTCGCAATTTACGATTCCTTAAAATTCGCAAATTACGAATCGCAAAACAAACCAATGATGCATGTGCCCCTAAATCTATAACAAGATTTTCTACATTGTTTGGAGGTAAAGCAGTTAAATCATCAATAATGAAAGTGTGAAATATGAAACGTATCCCATTTTTACGTACGCATCACCTGCGTTAAATAGCACAGTCATATCCAATCTTGATAAAACTTATATGCAGAGTGTACAAAATCGTCTGCATTTCGCACTGGCACTCCTCATTGCGTCATCAGTCTAGAACTGGATCTAAAACCTTGAACATCACTTCATTACAGGGCTGCTTTGAAAAAACCTTGGGGCATATTTACAAGGGCATTATCTCCGCTTTTTTGGCTTAAAAAGCCAAAAAAGCAGAGATAAAACTATCACCCTATTTACAAGAGAATGCTAACATGCATATACGCATGTTAGCCCCCTTTTTCCCAATGCCTCCCTTTGCATTTCTAATGAGATGCAAAGTGGCCGTCACTGGGCGTACCCCGGATGGACAACCTTGCAAATATCGCTGATGTTCACATCGGGATATTTACAAGGCTGCCCCAGCATTTTAGCACACGTTAGTTTTTGGAGAAAGCAGCTATTTTCTCCAAAAACTAACGTCTGCTAAAATGCAGACTTACCCGTCCCTAACATTGGGGGTGGATTATGCTGATACGACCCTGTGGGTCGTATCAGCAAGGTTATCGCCGTTTTGCAGGGAACATCCAGCGATGTTCCCTGCAAAACGGCGATAACCTAGCTAACTCTGGAATTTGTATCGCCCTGGAGTAACGCGTTGTTAATAACACACTACCAGAGCGATACATTCCAGAGATAGCCTGCGATAATATAATTATCGCTAAGCATGGCCTGCGATAATTATCGCTGGCCGTTGTTAATATGCCCCCTTGTTTCTCCTAACCAAGAATTCATCAAGTCGAACCTGCCTGGTCACTTCAAATTGATATGCCTAAAATTTAGACTGCTCTATATCCCCATTTATACATTTGAGGGGACATGGATTCAAATTTTGAAAGGAAAGTGTACTTGTCGACTTTGAGGACTTACAAATGAAACTCTTTCGCATATTTTATGTATCTGCCCCAAACTTTTCGATTTAAGAAACTCTACTTGTGACCAATTTTTTAATGAGGCAAAAATAAGATCTACCCTAGAGGCTGTTAGATGTTGTTTTAAAATCAAAGGTGATGGTGCTAAAATATAACATGTTTAGATGATGCCTATAAAGTGTTAGTCTCCTGTGTTTAGTAATTTTTAACCATACTTTTTCTTTTTTTTAACATACATATGTCCGAATCTTTTTTACTTTGCTGTTTTATATTCATGGTGGCCGTGATACATTGTTATTATTGTAATCTGTGGGATTGATACAATAATTCATTGATTGATATTTCTTCCATGTCAAAAAGCCACTTGGAACTTATTTCTCCAACAAAAGGCTTGACCCTTGGCAACATCATCCATCCAAAACACTGTGACTGCACTTAATAGAAACATCGAGCAGCACTCTTTGTTTCTTTCTCAATCTTTCTGAAAGATGAAAAATGTGTTATAACAGTGCACAATGCACAGAATCCAAAGGCACAATGTCTTCATAACAAATGCCTGACAGGAACACAGTCCCTCGAATGTTCTAAAGAAGCAGACAAATACGTACATTTTTTTTATATAAATCAATGAATGGAGACCCTAAAATAAGCACAAAATCCCACAGACACAGTCCAACAATGTAAAATAAAATCCATTCTTTGTTGGAAACTGCACATGCAAATGACAGAAGGCATCCTGCAGGTGATTAAGCTTCTTTGCTACCTTAGCTGATTTTCTATACAGAGGACAGTTTCTTGTCACCAAAGCTAACAGTATGCCTATAATTTCATAGTATACTTTTCCCATACCAATAGCTAAATCAGGAATATGCCTAGATGAAACCGTAAAAATAAAAAATATTTACTGGCTCAAGCTAAAGGAACAGATCACGACCGAGTGACGCTGGCTTGCTATAGCTGAGAAAGGAGCACCTCACTATACATAATTCATGTCCTAAAATCTCCATTCAGCAAATCTTTGCCATTCATCCGAAGAACAGAAGGTGTATTAAACGCCCACCATTAAACATTCATTCACATCCTTGACATGGTGAGGGACTGGAATTCTGGAAAGAGGGTTTGAGTACTAGGAAATCAGGCAGGCATGTAATTGAAACAAAGTTGCTTGAAAGAGCAAATTTAATGAACGGGCACAAAGAAGTGAGTCAGGAGTAACAAAGAATATGGGAATAATTGAATATAGGACTAATGAGGGAAACAAAGAAATGAAGCAACATTTCTTTATTAACACTTGGAAAAGCACCATTGCATGATTATGTTTGGAGAAAAAAGAATAAACACCGATAGCCACTGTTTTTTTAACAATTATTTAAAACATTCCAAAACATTTAAACCATCCCGCCCACCATAATTCACCACAAATAGAAACAAAAACAGGAAAGCTTAGCCATATCCTTATTCTGCAAGTGCTTGGTGGTCCAGTTCAGAGACTCCCCACTTGAAATGATTGAACTTCCCCAATCCTTATGCTAGGATTGGTTTACCTCCTGCTGGGAGTGTAGACATAATGGCTAAGGTGTCTTTGGGGACAAGTGGTTTCAAGTCTTTGGACCCACATTTGAACATTGTATTTCAACGGGAGAGCTTGTGTGAAAGCCCCTTGTGTCACCCTCCAAGATGACTCATCCTTGTTCAGTGGTCACTATTAACACCACTTAAGCCTTTCTGCTGCAAGAGGCTGCTCCATTGTTCTCTAGGAGGCTAACTGTTAACACATATTCTGGCATGTGTATTCCAGTCTCTGAAGTGAGGTTTCAAGGCAAGAGGGTTTTAAACATTTGATCTAAAAAAATCACAAATTAGAGTTTTTAAAAGTTGTTCTACTCCTTCACCCACCACAAATATACTTTTACAACTGAAGGAGCCTGGTTCCATTTTCTAGATCCTTTCTGGAACCTCGAGTCGATGGTTCTTTTTCTCAGCATGAAAGCGTGGGGGGGGGAATTGTTAGCAGGTCAATAATTTCAGTTCCAATTTATATCACTCTGAAGAATCACAGACTCCCAATTAAGGTTAGTTGATTCATTACCGAGCCAGAAATAACTGGACATACAAGCACCTCAAAGTGAGGGTGTAGAAATACATTGGAACTAATGCAAAGCCAAATCTACGGAGGGAGTTAAGGCGGTGCAACATGCACAAAAGGATTAGTTTGAGAGTCAGGATACAATAAATTACAGAGCAGACATCCAGATACCCCTTCATCCGAAGTTAGTGGGCATATAGCATAAATCTGTCCCTACTCTAGCATTAACGTGACATCCCTACATAGCATTTTTCAAGACAAGATCAGTTAAGGTGTCAGCGTGTGAGGCCTTCCTAAGAAGTCACCCCACATTAGTTGGGTCACGTAGCATAACGCTACAGAGCTCGTTCTAAGATGCTCCATCTCTCAAGGCAAGGCAGACGTGAAAAGTACATTTTGTGCTACACCAGTCCCCTATCTGATGACAAGTATCATCGCACACATCACAACTCTCTGTCAAGAGGACCGATCTAAACAGATGTCGTAGCCACTTTCCCCTGTCGAAACCTCTCTAAGCGCTTAAGAATCTCATAGTGACTGTCCTGCAGTCTTTCCATTCTCCTTACTTTTCTCTAATGGAATTTTCAGCTTGTCTTGACTGATACCACTTGTAGGCCCTCACTATTCCCACTGACAAGATGACACAGACCACAACTATCACTATTGGGTTCAAGATATTACCAAGAATTCCATTACCAAGACTTGCAAACCAGCTTCCAACCTTTCCAAAACCTTTCCCAACCTTATCCCAGATTCCCTCTGTTGCCAAGTCATGTATCTCATGATGTATCTCACTGCTGTTACTTATGTATTTCATCATATCCTTACTATGGTCTGGGATATCAGTACAGCACTGTTTCACCTTCAACATTTTACAGACTCCACCTCCTTTTGCTAATAGCACGTCTATAGCAAGACGGTTTTGCATCACCGTAGCTCTTATTGAAACCACATCTCCATCCACAAGTAAAAACGACTGAGCTGTATTGACTGACAACTTATCTACTATAGTCGATAGACTTATAATCTAGATTTAATTTAAGACCACTCCCAGACTAGGTATCATTGCTCCAAACACGTCTGCTACAATCTCCCCTGCACTCTTTCCACGTTTCTCTCAATGTGATGGCTTTCCTTCCAAATTCTTCAAACTTCTACATGGTAAATCTTAGGAAATATAACAGTCACATAACAAGTACCATACCAATTGTTTAGCAATTGGACATATGCATTTCTCCCAGATACAAAGTACACATTTGGCACCACTTGTACTGCATCTTGCAAAAACTTCTTTGAGGAAGCATCAATCAGAAATGTGTTCACATGCACTCGGTCCTACGAAGATGGTGTCATAATGTGTATGTACTTGTCGAATACAAAGCTTGCCTTGTTGTTCCCAATCTAAAGCTATCGGACCATAACTTCCCTTAATCTTCTGAGCTAACTCTTCCTGGGTCCATTTTAAAATTTCCTCCCTACTATCAAGTTTAACTGTTAGTCCCTGAAGGAAGTTACCCATTTAGGGTCACTTATGACCACCTCTCAGCCTTCCATACAAAATGAAGAGTCAGTCAGACAGTAGAGAATACAAACCAATAACTGTTTATTCAAAGTACACTCAGGGCGGAGCCAGGTCTGCCCAGTCTCTGGGAGTGTTGCAGAGGGACTGACATCAGCAAGTATAAAACATAAAGATACATTATGTACATTTCAGAACCAATGAAGGCACATCAACCATGGAATTTTCCAAGCAGATTACCTAAACAGTGAAATACAAAGAGTAAGCTTTGATTCTGAAGCCAGGCACACATTGATGGCTATTAAAGGTCGTTCTGCCCATCACTGCCATTAGACAAGTAGGAGAATCCCTCTATCTGAGGGAAAAGGTATGCGCTAATAAGATCAGTGCATTCATTAGTGAGCAAAAATCAACGTTGGAGAAACGCAACTCAGGGAAGGCCTTTTCTCGGAAATTGCAAAGGATTAGTTTCAATCATGATTTAAAATGGCGCCCAAATAGAAAATAATGCTGCGAATGCTAACTTGCATATAATAATACATAAATGAAAATATTTCTATTCTAACATCCCCTATGTCTATCTTCTCCGTGATCTACAAACTTCTTCTCTATTTCGGTTAGTGTACAGGTTAAATTGTGTCTATGTGCATAAGCTGTGTCTAGCGTAATAGTAGGTACAACATACTTTCCCATTCACTCTTCTTGCTTATAATAATCGTCTTTGTTCAGATGATTGTAGTCTGGAATTTCTGAAAGCACCAGATCATAATTTGAGAAAAAGTACTCGTAATGACCCTTTCCGTAAAACATATTAAGAAGCAATCTGTAACTAATGCCATACGTCAAGGGCAGGTAATGATACCTAATATTCTCCTCAACTGAGGCAGGCATTTGTATGCACATATAACAATCTCTCACATCCATCATATTCACATACTCATACAGCAATTGTGCATAGGCATTCAGCGTATATTCACCTTTAGACAAATCTGCAATCAATAAGTGAATAATTTGCTCTATCTAAGCACTACCAGATCCTAATGTGCCCTCTTTTGTGCTAGGAGTGGTAGGTGTGGATGTCCAATGTATTCCCACTCCCTCGCCCTAAGCTTCGTGTGAACTCATAGTGGACAAAATGATGACAACAGCTGTTACTATAATTACTCCTACAATAAGTGTACCTATTATACATTTGTGCCTACTCTTCTGATTTCCAGACTCCATTTTCAAACTGGTTCTGATGTAGCTGTATGACGATTAATGCAGTGTCTCTTTCTCTGAACAATAAAGTTTGCAAACAGTGTCTTGAAATCATGGAAACAATTATCAGTCTTTGGCAGAATATTTACACAGCTTGAAAGACTTCCCAGCCCTATTTCTTCTTCTACGGAACAGTCCCTATTTGTGTTCTTCTTCCACTCTGGCCTAGGTTATCTTCTTAAACAAAAGGATTTTTATTATAGTTCAAATTTCAATTTAAATCCCTTAAGAGATCAGAGCCAACTTTGTCAATGACTCGCTGCAAAAGTTCAATTCGAAATGCTGCAATCTCCTGAGGCGATGGCTGATTTTGAAAGGTTGGAAATGTGAGATCTTCCAGGATCGAACTCCGTAAGCCACTCAGTTTTGGTGGATATGGTACAGTCAATGTCAAAACACCATTTGCCTCTACTCCAGGACCTATCTACTCAATCTCAATTTTCAATATCGACATCCCAGATCTCACTCTCCATGGCATTTGTAGCAAGGTAAGTCCACAGCATCCTTGCCCTCCTCAATCTGCTCACGCTCCCCTGAGCATGTTCTGACTCACTTTGGTCGGATTCAGACGATTCAGCTAAGGAAGCAAACTGTCTCTCGGATGCAAGTCTCCGGTTCTGCCTTCTCTGTCTCACCGGCCAGGATTCTCTCGCAACCTCTGTCTTCTTTTGCAGCACACAACCACTTTCCACACCAGTCTCTTCAGCTGAGTCAGACTCTATACCACTCACAATGTTACTGTCTCCCTCAGAGTCTATTCCTGGGCCTCATGTAGCTTGGCCTCCCTCAGCTCGACCTGGTGGGTATCCAGCCTCTTCAGGAACCCCCACAGCTTGGCTTGTCCTCTCCAGTGGCCTTGCAGCCACAGCTGGAGTCACTTTTGGGAGAGGAGCTGTTTCTTCCGAGGACCCTGATACTCTGCGGGTGTGTGAGGCATGTTACCAAGATCAACTGATATGGACCTCATCACCGTGAATCAAGACATTTCTTCCTCACATGCTTGCAGATCAGGACCCAATCTCCCAGGCCCAGGTCATGGCAGAGTTCCTTTGAGGTCAGTGCAGTCGCAGCTTCAACCTGGTGAGACACAGAATGAACCACATCAGCCAATCCTATGTAGTAGTCAAGAACCAAATCATCGGTGATGTTAATTAACGCTGTGGATGGCACTGTTGGTAATAGCATCGCCCTCCTCATGAGGATTGCATGAGGGGATAGATCAATCCTCCAGTCTGGAATGCTAAGCAAACTCATCTAAACCAAAGGCAACGCATCAGGCCAATTCAGGGATGTTGAGGCACACACTTTTGCTATTCTCATCTTTAAAGTCCCATTAATCTGTTCCACCATTCCTGACAATTCTGTCCTGGAGCTACAGTGCAGTCTCTGATCTACGTTTAAGGCAGTGCACAACAGTTTAATGATCTCACTGTGGAAGTGAGTTCCTCTATCCGACTCCTATGTAGTTGGAAAACCGAAGCACACGATGAGCTCCATTAACAATAACTTTGCAACTGTGAGGCTATCACACCTTCTACTTGGGTAAGCTTCCACTCATCTTGAACAAATGCACACAACAACCAGAATGTACCTCAACCGATTATACACAGGCATCCCAACAAAGTCCAACGGTATTCGATTGAAAGAACCTCCCGACCTTCCAATGTAACTCAAAGCAACTACAGTTTTCTTTCCAGCATTCATCTGTTGGCACATGACACATCAATGGCATATACCGTAAGTGGATGACCCATCATGATACTTCCACATCTTTGAACGCTGACACCTGTTGCAGAAATGGATCTGAGACATCTGGGTAATGCTGAAGCTACAGCATCTGTGAGAAGCTGGCCTGTTTATGATGTACACTTAAGTAAGTGGACACCTTGCACCAGTCCAGACAACCCTTATGGTGATTTAAGAGGTCTTAGACAACCTTAGAAAGCTCTCTAAGTGGTAGCTGTGGAGATCAGCCTACAGCCTTATCCAGAAGCAGCTTGTTTTACCACAATGCAATCTTATAGTATAGATTAAGAGAAAAAGAACCAAACAAGTTATTTATAAAAAATTGTATATATTATAATATACTCTCTAGCACATAGAAATATCTCCTACCCGGAGATATGCACAATGCACACAATACTTTAGCAAAGAAACACAGTCAATAGCACCGGGGGACCAAACCATATACTAAGAAAGTGGCATAAGAACCATGACTCGGGTCAAGACAAGGTCGAGAGGACCTAAAAGTGCTGGGGACCCAAGAAACAACCCAAGGTGAGTAGATAGGGACACCACAGAGAGTGTAGGCAGTGTGGGAACACGACCTTGTGCTCCTTCCAACTCTATGTGTAAGTCGCAGTTGGATGTTTAAAGATTAAGGACCCTTCCCAGTAGACCTAGAAGAAACCCAATGGAAGACAGAAGGTTGGAGAGCCACCCCACCCGTGGATACCCTAGTACCCACATTACCTACACCAGGTAAGCCGGGTGCATACGTGTGAAGTGGTGTCAGAAACCACCGTCAAACCCAATGGAGACTATCAGGAAAGTGCCACTGTTGACGAAAGAGAAAGTGTCTGGTGGAATCTGAAGGTGGATTCTAGATGGGAGGTACCTGCAAGCAGAGGGGACAGAGTTTCTGTCAATTAGGAGTGACCAGGAGACTTGGAAGACAAATGCCCTCTGATATCGCGTGTTGCAGGATGGTTGACGACGACCTTGACTCTGTAGCTGTGAGGACCAGGCAATGCCGAGGAGGACCAGGAGTAGTGCATTAGCTGTCCCACGAAGGATGTCGAGTGCGGAGGAGTCGGTGCCTGGCGGGAGCACCAACAAGCCTTGGCAAATGCAACCAATGCCGGAACTGTAGAAGTAGCAACGTCCAGGGGACTCACCACAAGCAGGGGAGTCAAGGCAGGCCTGAGCAATCCGGGGAGCTAAAAAAAAACAAAGATGACCCTCAAATGGACCCACAGTCCGGAGGCACTGAAGTTGCAAGAGGACCTCAAGCAGCTCACCAAAAGAAGCAGGCCACTATGCATACGATGTGGTGTGGCTGAAGATTCTGGTCACTGGAGGTGCTCGAGATTGGGGCAACTTGGAGCCCAAAGATCTTCTTGGAAAGAAGTCAACATGCCTTTGCACCTGCAAGTTGACGCAGTGCACAGGAATTCCGTTATTGTAACCCCTGCGAGGGATACTGGCCTCAAACTTGGTGAGAGGGAAGGACAGGCCTTGGGAGCTGTAGAAAACCACCACCTGTGTTGCAGAACCTTACGGAGCCCGGAGGAGCTCAGGATCAGAAGAACGGTATACTTAGTTGCGGTGCCTGCGAATGCAGGGGAGTGACTCCTTCACTCCAAGGGAGATTACTTCAAGTGTCTTTGATGGTTCACAGGCCTTGGAAGGTTCCTGTATGATGCATATGCACAGATGATGCGGCAGACTGGAAGTGAGACAAAGTCAGGCCCAACTTAAGTCCAGCAAAGTCCAGTGTGCCCAGGCGGCAGAAGAAGTGGTGTTTGATCTGAATCTTATCCCACGATGAATCTAGGGACCTACACCCAGATAAGCCCTAAAGTATTCTAGGGAAAGGGTTGGGAAGATTCAGGCTAACCTCCCAGAGGAGATTCTGGACAGGGGGGAGGTTACTCTCATGTCCTTTGTCCAGTTTCATGCCAGAGCAGGAGCCAATGGCTCCCAGGACTGGTTTGAACTGGACTATGCACAGGTACACCAAATGTGCCCCTCATGCAGACTGAGTGGCGCTGGCAAGCACGCCCACCCCACCCCAATAGACTAAATCCTGTCTGGGAGGTGGTCACACCTCCCTGTGACAGGATGCCTATTTTTCTGCCTTCCCATGCTCGAGCTTGGCTCAACAGCAGGAGGGCAGAATCATGTCTCTGGTCGGCAGCAACCATTTTGTGCTGTCCGGGTAAAGATGCTGGTACCAGGAACACTGAGAGCCTAACAGAGGGCGCTTCCAGTGCTTGGAATCATACCTCCCACGCCATTTACAGTTTGGGGGTATGATTCCAACATGTTTGATACCAAACATGATAGGATTAGTTGCAGCCAGTTTGAAATGGTCATCACATAATTATGAGGTGCTACTCTATATATTATATTGCTGCTTCACTGACAACCCGGGAGAATTGACTCCATAGGCTGCAGGGGTGTCCTGCTCATGCAGGAGCACCCTCTCACTTAGAACCAAGCATCATGCCTTTAGGGTTGTAAAGGCCTGCAAGAGGGGTGGCTTATAGGTTTTAAGTACAGTGACCCTAGATATAGGAAACCCATATTGTTAGTAAGGGGTGCTAGCACCAACTTACACATGCTGCAATGGCAGACCTGTAGTTCCATTTTGAATGGTCTCCTATGGATGGTATGATGCATGCTTCAGCCCATGGGGGACCTCTGATGTACCTATGCCATGGGTACCTTTGTACCATAAAATAGAGACTGATAAGGGTACCCCAGTATCCAATCTGGGATGTGCCTAAGTAATAAAGACAGCAAATTAAGGGAGGAAGCAGATAGACTGGGGTCCTGATTAGCAGGTTCCCTGTCCATAGACAAATACCAGCAGAGCACCAGGCAAAAAGTGGGGGTAACCATGCAAAAGGATCCTACCTTCCTACAGTATCTAATGTAGCTGAGAGTTAGGCCACTTCTCTAAGGACAGACAGAGCAAACCCCTCCCTCTCGCAGCAGAATAGCAAAAACGCTTTGTTCTAATCAGGCATTCCCAAAGCTGGAGCGCAACAAAGGCACTCTGTCAGTTCTAAGAAGGCAACCAAGCAATCGTTAGCCCAGAGTACCGGATCGCTCACATCTATGTGTGCCAACCTCTGTAAGGGCTTCGCCTTCAAGGAAAAATTCGGAATCCATTGTCGGCAGTAGCCAACCATTCCCAAGAACATCCTGACTTCCTTTGAGTGGTTTTTCAGAATTTGGTTAAAGATGGATGGACTCTCAGTATATTCTTAAGGGACACAACACCATTTAAAAACACGATTCTCCAGCCTGAAAGCGAATACAAATTGGCTTTCCTAATGCAATGGAATGGAGAAAAATGCTTGGCACAAATTAATCACAGTAAACCAAACAGCCTTGCATGGGATCTGAAACAGGATCACAGATGCATTCAGTACCACGGGACAACATGGAATCACAATTGCATTAATCTTCCTAAGATCTTGAACAATGCGATATTTCCCGCTCGGTTTCTGCAACCCCATGATAGGTGAATTGCATGGGCTTCCTATTATCTCCTTCAATATATCCTGCGCAATCATGGAATCAATCACAGGTCTAATCCCTGCCACCATCTCCAGGGTCAGGGGCATTCCTGGAAATTCTGCATTTGGCTTGATTTGTATACAGACTGGCTCAACTCCTCAAATCAGCCCTATATATACTCCGGTGAAGTCCCACACACTGGAGAGATGGTGTCTATCAAATCCAGTGGCATGTCTTCTACTGTCAGTACGGGAAACATGTCTATGCAGTGATTCTGAATTGTCAATTTGAATTCAATGATATCATCATTGGTCTGCGGTGCAATTTCCTTTGGTGTGCAATAGATGGTACAGTTCAGTTTACATAAGAGATCACGCCCTAACAAACAGACTGGACTCAAATTGCACACTGCAAATTGGTGCTGATCCTGGAAGTGTTATGTTCCATATAAGTACCCTAATATAAGCCCGGGTAATATCATACACCTTCACCTAGATTACCTCCCTTACACTACACAGTAACAAACCTTTTAAGATTAAACCTTTCCCTAGTTCTAGTCCTGGGCGCAGAAGGAGGGTTTTTTTCCTGAACAATAGCGTCCTATAACTTCATCAATAGACTCACACAGTATGAATGAATATTCATAAGGGTTCTTGGAAACCAGGCAGTGGCAATACCACCTGCATAATATCTACTTACAAGGTTCATCCCATACGTCATCCTCAAATCCAACAATGGCTAATACAAGAAACAAGGGACAAAGGAACCCTAGATACTTTCTGAATAAATACAGCACATCTTACTAGGGTTAGATAGAGGAGACCGAGACTTACCTGCCGACACACTGACCAGAGAAACTAAGGCTCCTGCATGCAGATGCTCCAGCTGACAGTGGTCTAATACATCCCTTGCGGGGTGTCCAACTCGAGACCAGGACAGGGTCCCACACTCTCTCACTTCAGGTAATGGGATTAGACTAAATCCTGGAGGGATTCTTGGCTTCACACCTACTCACATGCTAGGTATACTTAGGTACATCTAGACAGGCATCGTAGGAGTATGCACGCTCTTTTTATCATGCATTTTATATTCATGTATGTATTCATGATTATTGCAAGATGATAGAACTGTACTATCCTTCTATTTTCACTGTACTGCTAATCATATGTATCTCTAATGTCTAACGGTTGTTACAGCACATCTATTTTACACTAGAAGAACAACTGTGCAATAAATTCGTATTGTAATACGCCCAACTGTTTCTTCTGTATAAACTCTCTGAGACCAAATAAGTGAGCATGAGTGACCGAGCGAAAGGTAGTACATTGTTTCCACGATTCTGAGGGATCAAGGTTGTCATGCTCTGAGGTTGCTCGAAACTATTCTCTCCTCGATAAGAGGAGATTCTAGTGGCACTGTGAGCTAGCTAATGCAAACAGGTTAACATTCTTGGTGGGGGGGCTTGGAACCAGTCTGCCACCAAACCCACAGGTTATGTTCTCCGAACGCGCAGATTCTGTTTAGGTTATATATATAAGAACTACACAACAGAAAGTTCCTATTTTCACTGGTAGCTCTTCTGTTAAAGGGTTTGTCATCATCTCATTGGCAACTCCTACAATTTGGATCAATTTTACCGAGAGGGGTGGGTTTGGGACTACTGCAGATCACACAGTAGAACGGGTAGCACCAGCATCAATCAAGAATGTAATGGGATACCCTCCTACATCTGCCTCCACATACGGTCCACTCTGGTCTACCTCTAAGACTGCTCCAAGGGTACAGTCTTCCTCCCCCAAGAGGCACGGTCATTGTGACAGGTCCTGATCGAGTCCGTCTAGGGCTTCCATAAAGGGCATTTGGTGGTCCGCTCGATTATTCTGCGGAACTCTTGGTGGTTGTGGCACTTGCACTAACTGGGTTTGACTTCCCCCATCTTGGCCTTGTCACTGTGTTTATCACGTCTGGCACTTGCACTAGCTCTCCCTCTTGCATCCTATTTTCTGGATGTAATTGACACAAGGCTTGATTTTGTGGCAAAAATGGCAAGCGGTCGTCTTCTTTAGCGTTGCAATGTGTATCCCTGTTTTGGGGTTTATAAGGACACCACTCCCTTTTCCCTGTCTGGAGTTATTCAAAATGATCTGAACTCCTCCTTGATTATTTCCCTGATTCCGACCTATTGTTCCCCTATTTGTCTGCGCCTGGTCTATCCTTTGCGCATTTCTCATTTGGACCAACATCAACTTGTCTTTTATTCTCCTGTGTTTGAAATCCACTCATCACTGCAGTACCTAACTGTTAAACCTAGCATTTCTTGGCGTGATTACCCCTGACTTTTTGCCTCTATCTCCTCTATTTTTTGATGCTGTGATGGATTTTGTTTTACTGGATTAGATGCTTTTGGCGCTTTGCCACTGCTGATCAGTGTCAAAGTGCAAGTGCTCCCTGTGTAAAGTGTAATGGTAATTGGTTGTCCATAATTGGTATATTTGTTTTACTAGTAAAGACCCTCGTACAGTGCACTATGTGTGCCAGGGCTGGTAATTCAAATGCTACTAGTTGGCCTGCAGCGCTAATTGTACCACCCACACAAGTAGCCATAAAGAGAGAACTCAGGCCTGAAGCTGCAGGGCCTGCACGCAGTTTGCTAAACTGCCATGTTGTCCTGACAAGTGCACCCACTTGCCTGGCCTTCCCCTTCCCATTCAATGCCTATCAGACACCCCAATGCTAGGTCCAAGATACCCCCCTGGGCAGGGTGCCGTGCATGTGAAATGTAGGACATGTACTGAGGTGTGTACCATGTCCTGACAGTGAAATACTCTCTGTTTCGTTTTTCACTGTTGAAAGGCCATCTTGCCCATAGGACAGAATGGGGAGGCTGTATAATATGTTTTCCAGCCTATCTTCCCAAAGGCTTAAGATGGAGAGGTGAAGTTTAGAGTGCCTGAACTCACAATTCAATTACACATCTTTCTTGAGAAGGTGGTTTTTGCATTGTGTGTTTAGACACCACTCTTTTAGAAGTGGCTGGGTTTTTATGCTCTAACATTTCTGTGTGTCTCTGCCTGGTTGTGGAGTGACTGTCTGGATTTGAAAGTGATAGGATCTGGGGAATGTCTTGACCCAGATGAGGAGGTGAGACAGCAACAGGCTTATCTGCATTTGGAGTGTAGGGGGAAGAGTAGGCCCTAGAGGTGAAGAGGCCTGGGTTGCTGCTATAACACAATGGTCCCATCTCCTGCTGAGTGATTGAGAATCCAGACCCCTACTAATCAAAGGAACAAGGAGTCACTGGCAGGGAGGCACCCAGAACTGGTTTGAACAGGGGTCAGTGCCCCCCTGAACACAAAGACTTCAAAGACATTTAGGGGTATAACTATGAGAGCAGAATCCCCTGAACTTTGTAGAAATTGATTAATCATGACTGAAAAGGATTGAACCTACTTCGTTGTCATGAGGAACCTCTGCCAAGAAACCAACAGCTGAAGAGACTGAAGGAAAGGACTGACCCTTGCTGTGTGTTCTGGGGCTGGCCTGCAGTTTGCTGCTTTAACCAAGGAGAGGCTAAAGGGACTTTGCCGTGTGCTATATTCCCCTGCTTGAAAGAACTTTGCTGTGTGCTGTGTCCAGAAGTAACTTATCCTCAAGGGCCCGAGGTGAGCTGGCTCCCTGTTGCGAAAACTCAGGAACACAAAAGTTTCCAGGAGAGTCTCAGCGACACTGTGTGCGTGTGCTTTTTGCAGCCTGAGACCCTCGTAAGAATTGCCCTGTGATTGTGGGCACCTGGAGTCCAAGCGAGTCTCAGCGACGCTGTGTGCGTGTGCTTTTTGCAACCTGAGCCCTTCAGGAGGATTGTCCTGTGATCGTGTGCACCGGAGTCCAAGTGAGTCTCAGCAACGCTGTGTGCATGTGCTTTGTGCAGCCTGAGACCTTCGTGAGGATTGCCCTGTTATCATGCATCCCGAGTCCAAGTGAGTCTCAGCTACCCCGTGTGCATGTGCTTCTTGCAGTCTGAGACCTTCGTGAGGATTGCCCTGTTATCGTGTACCCGGAACTCAAGTGAGTCTCAGCGACGCTGTGTGCGTGTGCTTCGTGCAGCCTGAGACCTTTGTGAGGAGTGCCCTGTGATCGTGCACAACTGAAGCTCAAGTGAGTCTCAGCGATGCTGTGTGCATGTGCCCTGTTAGAGCCTGAGATCTTTGTAGCACCAGCGGCCCGGACCGGCAGCCCTAGAGGAGCTGGGCCCCCGGCCCGAGCCCGCCTTTGCCAGAGCGGGACCTCCAACCAACCCCAGCGAGGAGGGCCCAAGTTCCACTGCCCGGAATCCACAAAGTTGCATTGGAGGCCCAAGTTGCGGGAAGAGGAAAGGAGAGTGAGGTCGCACCCCCCCGGTAACATGTGTCGCCTCCTGGGATGGGGTGCGTGCTCGGAAAGAGACGCTCTCTGCTACTCCCATTCCTGCAGCACGGGCCTCTGCTTCGGCTCGTATCGCAGCCCGTACTTGCCAAGGAGTGGCAGTACAGGGGCCGGAGTGCGGAGCTGCACTTTTGGTTTACATCATACCAGTGTGGTGGTATCTGTTGACGGAAGCTGCCCGCGAGTCAGTACGAGTGGCGGAGAGACCACCTAAGGCACCGTGATCGGTGCTGTAGTGTATTACGCTTTGCATTATTTCTGCATTACGAACTACCTGATTGTTGTAATACGCATTGCATTATTTCTGCATTACGAACTACTTGAAGTGTATTACGCATTGCATTATTTCTGCATTACGAACTACCTGATTAGTGTATTATGCATTGCAGTATTTCTGCATGACGAACTACCTGATTGTTGCATCACACATTGCATTATTTCTGCATTACGAACTGCCTGATTGTTGCATCATGCATTGCACTATTTTTGCATAACAAACTACCTGATTGTTGCATTATGCAATGTGTTAGTTTGCATAACAAACGACATTATTGTTGCGTTACGCATTGCACTATTTTGGCATTACAAAATGTTTGATTGTTGCATAATGAACTGCATTATTTTTACATTGCAAAGTGCCGTATTCTTGCATTATGAACTGCAATGCATTGTATTAGGACTGCAGTGGATAATTTAGAATTGCTCATTAATATCGCCAGAACTTACAAGGATCAATAACTAGCCAGGAGGGATATTTCAAATATGCATATGTTGGATTTATATTGTGTGGTCTCATCGTATATCTTTTTCTATAAGCTTATAGTTGTTTTTCTGAAACTCATGTGGAGTCCGATTGTGGTGTCATCATTGGGTTACTGAGAGCGTGGTTGTAAATACTTTACAGACTTGCCTTGAAGATAAGCCTGGTTGCTCGTGCCAAGCTAGGGGGTGAGCAGGGGTTATCTGAGAAGGTGTCCTTCCTTTCCCTGACGAGGAAGCAAGGGTCCCTATTTGGACTAAGTTACCTGCCTCAGCCAACTAGCGACCCCCAGGTCTAACACTAACATCTCATAAAATTTCATCCACTGACTTATTTGGTCAGCAGATCAAATGTTGCTGGGATCATAACACCAATTTCTGGCCTCAATCCCATCACAAATGTGGGAACAAACAGTCCCATGTCCTTTGGGTTTAAAGTATCTAGCCTACTGTATTACTTGAAGGCTTACAAAAGCCATTCGTAGTAAGCATGTACTGATTCTTTAGGTTCCTGTGTTGTTCTAACTATTTTAACCCAATCGATATCTTGTGGGGCTATTTTAGACTGCAACCATGTAATTTCCTGTTCAAACCTTTTCATATCCCATGGTGAAGGACTGTGAGTGATAGGATCTCTCTCAGGTTCCGTGGAAGGCCAATCAATATCAATTTTACAAGTGGACCTTAAGTCACTGGGAACCACAATGTCAAACAGCATGTTCAAGTCTATCCACAACACCTTCGAGATCTTTACAAAGTGATAAACTTGCTTTACAATTCAGCAGGCTTCTCCCTCAACTGAGGAAATCATCCATGAATGCGGCTAAATAACCCTACTCCAAGGACATGCATATGGTACTAGACCCAATGCATATTCTCAAAGGATCTGCCATTGCCGGCAAAGGATTACTAGATTCCACAGGCACTAGTGACGGACTGTTTCGTTAGCAGTCTCATTGCCTCTTAAGACGATCCTCTCCTCCAACCCTGACTGTTGCTGACTAGTGTTACCCACTTAGCTTGGGTAATACACAGAGACTACAGTTCCGATGGTGAACATTACCGTAAGGGCTTCTGGTAACCGTAAAGCAGCACTAACTCCACTCTACTCTGTACCGCCTAAACCAGGTATACCTGTTCCTTCTACTCTTGTTGAAATCCTTCCCACCATCCCTGCACTAAGGCCTCTCTGTGATGTTGGCACTCTCCACATTTCCTGCATTCACCAGTTCTCACCTTCTCTCCTCTAAATGTGGGTTGTAAGGCAGAGGACGCTCCAATAATACCCTATCCAACAAGCTATCGTCTGTATCACTCCCACCATTTTCATTTTCTACTCTATTCCTATCCTGAGTATTTCCCTCTCTCACCAGCATCAAGTACAACCTATCTCTCTTAATGGTGTATACACTCCATCTTTCAAGTTGTGCGTCCCATCGTGCACCTTGATATGCCTTTTTCATAATTTCTTGGAATCTCTCCCTGTTCTCTGCATGTGCTGCTTGACTAGACACAGTGCCTAGAGCACGTAGGATCGCTGGGACCCCAAGGAACCACCCAAAGTAGTGACACAGGGGACGCATGGGGGACGCATGGAGTGTGAGAACACAGCCGTGAGCTCCGTATAATCCTATGGGAAAGTCGCAGTTGGAATTTTAAAGATTAAGGACACCTCGAAGAGGACTTGGAGCAAACCCTTTTAGACTTAGAAGGTTCTAAGGCCAGCACCCATGTGAGTACTCATGTTACCTCACCCAGGGAAGCCGGGTGCAAAGGTGCCAAATGGTGTTGGGAATCGTCGCTGTTTTCAATAGCGAGTTGCTGCAAAGTGCTGCTGTCATGGAATGGAAAAGTGTCTGGTGCGATCCAAGCCTGGATCAGAGATGTGAAGAACCTGAAAGCAGAGAGGACAGAGTCTGGGTCACTTCAGGGTGACCACGGGCATGGTAGACCAATGCCCACCAATGTCGGGTGTTTCAGGTGCGATGAGGTGAAGCTTGACTCCGCTGCCACGGGGACCAGGAGGCGTCGACAATGACCAAAGTCCACAGGTGAGCTGTCCCATGAAGGATGTCGAGTACTGGAGGGTCGGTGTCCGGATCGGAGACCAACAAGCCTTGGCAACAGCAACCCACAGGGTGGGAGTAAAAAAGGCTTCGGGTTCGACCAGCAAGGTCCAGGTGACTCCCCAAGCAATGGAGAGTCAGGGCACATCTGGAGCAACCAGGTAAACACATTCAGAATTACAGTACTTTTCTCAGGGACCCACAAGTCAATGGACAACGAATTGCGAAGGGACCTCAAAAGGTAACACTAAATACCAGCCCACAGGTCACTTGTGGAGTGTAGGCCAGTTCTCTTCAGTGGAATCACTGCTTGGGGTCAGGACTAAAAGTAGCTCAATGCATAGCCTCAGGGATTGCCAAGAAGCATATGCAGCTGCAAATGGTCACGGTGTCCAGGGGGTCGGGTTGCACGGTCCAAGCGAGGGCTTTCGATCTCAGGTTTGCTGAGAGCACGGATCGGCCTCGGGGAAGCTTGGAAACCCACCTCCTGTCTTGCAAACTCTTCGGAGTCCTTCAGGAGCTGCATAGTTGCAAACCGGACAGATGCATATTTGGTGTCTGCCTTGCAGGGGAGTAACTTCTTTACTTCAAGGGAGATTCTTCGGTCATCCAACGAAGTGTAGATCGTTGAAGTTCTGGGATTCTGTAGCAGAGTTTTGTCCAGGTAAATCTAAAGTCCTGTAGTCAGGGGTTCCTACTTTATACCCAAGGAAGGGGTGGGACAAACTTTGGGGACCCACCTATGGGAGGGCAAGGAGAGAGGGGTGGCTACACCCATATCCTTTGTCCAGTTTCACACCAGAGCAGGGGCTGGTAGCCCCTGCATCCGGTTTGAGATAGACTATTCACAGGGATACCAAATGTGCCCCCAGTGTAGACATCAAAGCACCCTTGGAGTGCACCCACCCAGCCCCAATACACTAAAGCCTGTCTGGGAGGTGGTTACACCTCCCTGTGACAGGAAACCTATTGTCCAGCCTCCCCTGCCGGAGTTTCGTCCAGCAGCAGGACTGCAGATGCGTGTCTGTGGCTGGCAGCATCCGTTTTGTGATGCCAGGGTCTGTTAATCTGGTACCGGGTTACTGGTGTAGTCATATTTCTCCCTCTAGGAGGGTGGAATCCTACCACCGCCACCAGGACTGGTGGGGAGGTATTATTCCAGGGTGTTTGACACCAAACACGACATGTTTCCTTGCAGCCATTCCAAAGTTAGCATTTACTGCAACGTTATAATGCACTTAAGAGTATATGGTCTGGCTGCATCACAGAACAACCCCTGATAATAGATTCCAAAGGCTGCAGAGGGGCCCTGCTCATGCATGGGCACCCTCTCACACAAAACCCAGCACCCTGCCTTCAGGATTGATAAGGCCTGCCATAGGGGTGACTGATAGGTTTAAATGTGCAGTGATATAAGGCAGATATAAGGAACCTATATTTAAGTAAGGGGTGCATACACCACCTTACACAGGCTGCTGTAGCAGACCTGTGGTGTCATTTTGAGTGGTCTCTCAGGGGTGGCATAATACATGCTGCAGCCCCTGAGAGGCCTCTGGGGTACCTATGCCCTGGGTATATAGGATACCATATACTAGGGACTTATAAGGGTACCCCAGAATCCAATCTGTGGTATACTTAAAGTACATGCAATCATTTTAGAGAAGAAGCAGCTAGGCTGGGGTTCTGGATAGCAGGGCCCCAGCTAGACTAAACTGAAACATCAGCATGCCTACCCCACTTTGCCCCATACAGTTGGAACGCAATTTGATAAATTCTCCCCTCCTTTTCAGGCTGTCTTTTTGTCCTGAAGAAGACCCAACATGACACTTCATTAGTGCATTGCCAGGGTCGAAACGTCGATGACAATACTTGGTTCAGCCATAGCAAGTCTCTTGGTGTATATCATTGAGCTGTCCTGCCAAAAACAGAGTTATTGTTTTCTTTGCTGTTCTGACCATTTATTAATTTGCATATACTTGTACATAGCTTCACTCTTGTATATATGCACTGCACTACCAGCACCGAGCACTCACTGTCACTTTGAAACACTTGTCACTTTAAGACTACGTCTCACCTTGACAGCCCTTGAAATAATATGTTTTTTAAAAATGTTATATAAAAAAACCTCGGCGGTGGGAAGCAGGGGGAGAACATGGCGGCCGCAGGCTAGTGCGGCGCGCGCGTCCGATACAGCCCTCTGTTGCACCGCGGTGCTGCTGACTCTTCTGGAGCCGTAAACTTGGGTTTCAACCCCCCCAGGAGGAGTAGAAAGCTGCTCAGACCCCCCTTCTCTGCCATCGAGACATCGGCTTGTTTGGCGGTTTCCCCCACTGCCCTTGCGAGGTCTTCGCGGATGTGCCGGGCTGAAGGCGCGGATCCCCGGTCCCTCCCCCTTACTTCCCTGCCGCAGTGGAGCCGGTGGTGCCGAGCAGCCATGGAGCTTAGGCGCGGCCGCACGGCGGCAGCTCGGGGGCTGCTTCGAGGCAGGTCGGGATGCAGCAGGGGGGCTGCTGGTCACCAGCAAGCCCCTTCCAACGTTTCCAGCGTCTCCAGCGGCGGCCAAAAGAAAGGCCACGCTGACGACAGGTGCGGCGAGGTGAAGGCTTGCTGTACCACCGATATAATAGTGGATCTTGCAAGTAAGGTTGGGGGGGAGGGGGAAGCCTCAGAGATGGAGAAGGCCAGTAGTGGGAAAGCCTTAAATAAAAAACAAACTTCAAAGAACGTGAGCAGGAAACGGGGGAAATACCAGAAAGAAGGGAAGAAACTACAAGCCCCAGAATGCCCAGCTAAAAAGGGAGATAAGCTCATGGAAGCAACTACTACTGTCGGTACAGAGGTTAATAAGGCTAATCAGAGGGCTAGTAGCAGTAGTAGCAGTGGTAAGGAGGTGGGTAAAGGCACCAAACCCCGGGGTAGCTCTCAGAGGGAGGCTAGTAACAGATACTCCAATAGTGGCATTGGAAGGATTACCCCCTCTTTGCGCTCATTTTTTAAAGTGTTGCCCCAGGTGTTGGATCTGCTACCTGCTACAGTCACAGATACATCTGCTCATTTGCCCACAGTTTTCCTAAACACACCTACACTCACACTTTCAGGAGCTACTACCAACACTCTCACGGCCTCTACCACCGCATTTGCTTTAGAGATGGCCGATTTACCCCCTCTCCCTGAAATGGGAGCTGAGGGCGAAGCTCGTTGTCTACAAGCTCCAACGGTTCTGGATGAGGGGGCTGATGCGGGTGTGGATGGTAAGAGTGGGGAGGCAAATGGGGCCGGGAACACACTCGAGGGCCTAGTAGCGTCAATAGCATCTATGAGGGCAGAAATCAGGAATGATTTCCTTATATCTTAAACCAACCAGAGCGAGATAAGAGCATCATGCGAGACCTTGGAAAGGAAAGTAGATGGTTTAAGTGAGAGGACAGAGGTATTTGAGGGTTCTGTGGGGCTTTTGAAGTCTAGTTTAGAGGTTGCTGAATCCAAGATCCAAAACCTACGGAGAGAAGGAGATGCTATGAGGGAGAGAGTCGAATCTCTGGAAAACTACTCACGGCGGAACAACCTTCGACTCCTGAAGATACCGGAAGGAAAGGAAGGGGGGGGATGTCAGGGCTTTCGTGATTAAAGTTTTGAAGGACTCACTCAGTCTCGAAGAATCTGTCGAGGAGCTCGACAAAGATATCCAACGAATACATCGGGACCCATTCCGGTTAAACCCTGGCAGAACGAAGCCTAGGGAGATTTTGATCAATTTCCTCACATACACTGTGAAGGAAAAAATCTTAAATCTCTCATTAAAAGCAAAAACGCTAAAAGACCCTGATTTTTCTTTCGAAGTACGGTCTGACCTCTCCAAATCCACTTTGGACAGACAGTGGGAACTGGGCCAGAGGATGGACAAGTTCAGGTCTTTCGGTGCAACGGTAAAGATGAGGTTCCCCGCATTTCTGCGGGTAATGTACAACAACAAGATGCACAATATTAGATCCCCCTTGGAGGTCGATGAATTGTTGGAGTCTATTGGCACCCATTCTCAGGGTGGAGTCTAATGGAGCAACATTCAGTTTATGTTCCAATGCTGTTCCTATCTTTTTGCCTCCATGGGTAGGATACATTAATATATTCATAATTTGCATGTTTTCTTTAGTCATTTGATGCCCTTTCTTGAAATTGAATGGAAGTGGGGTAGAGTATACAGTATCGAGGAGGTAGAAAGGTGAATTACGGGTGTTTAGAGTCACGTAGTATATATATATATAAAAAAATATATATTTTTTTTTAGTGCTCACATAAAATGGGGTAGTGCATTGAGGTTTAAAAGGGGGAAAAAAAGAGGGGGGGTATGGTTTTTTGTTGGGCTCTCTGAAATAATCCAACCGTACTTGTTCGCTCCAGGAGGGTTTAAGGAGTGCCAAGCGGTGCAAAAGGGGAGGATGGTCAGAGGACGCAAATCCGGCTTCACATCTGGTCGGAATAAGTATGGGAGGGTTCTCCAGGGGTGGGAAGGGGGAGGGGAGGGGGTATAAAAGAAAAACCTCCTCATGAGTCAGGCCTTCATAAATCAGTTCTGTGTCCTAGCTGGGTATACTTTCAGCTTCGGGTGAATAAGATTGCCAGGTGGCAGGGTTCGGGGAGGAGGACGGATGTCAAACGATGACCTCTGTTCAATTTCTGTCCTGGAATGTCAATGGCCTGCGCGTGAGGAGCAGAAGAGAGCGCATTTTACAATATCTAAGAGACTCCCCCGCGCAGATCATTGTCATACAGGAGACGCATCTTCTAAAAGCAGAGGCCATCGCAGTTCTAAAAAAGCAGAGATGGGTAGACAAATTTATATGCACTGACCATAACGCTAATATAAGAGTAGTGCTCCTACTCTGTAAAAAATCTGCGAAAGTCCAGATTTTGGACTACAAGGAGGATCAGAGTGGGAGATGGCTCCTAGTGAGAATCTCTATTGATGGTTGGGTGTGTATATTGGTCGGTTACTACGGGCCCAATATTGATGACCCGTCTTATTTGGAGATAATTAGGAACCATCTGACTACTTCCCAAGACCCTAATATTTGGGCGGGAGACTTTAATATTGTGCTCAATCATAAACTAGACAAATCTACCAATTCTAGAGCCTGCATGTCTTCCAAATCAAGGCAAACTCTCATAGGAATTAGGACACAGCTGGGTTCGGCAGATTTGTGGAGGGAAAGGGCTGGTAATAAATTGGGGGTTTCCTTTTGGACCCTCAAATACAAGTACAAATCAAGAATTGATTATGCGTTATTCAGTTACTGCCTAAAGAACTCCCTATCAGGGATAAACTATCTTCCCTCCCACCTGTCTGACCATTCAGCTCTCTTATTCAATCTTAAACTTGAAGCCCAGATTAAACATCCATCCTGGTCATTCGATCGTACTATCCTACTGTAAGAAGAGGAAGTCAGTTTTCTGGCAACTGAGACCACCTCATTCTTGGAGATAAACCTAGAATCTGCGGCGCTAGTCACGGTTTGGGAGACACTGAAAGCTTTCCTAAGAGGCTGTATTACAAACAGAGCCTCCCATCGGTATAAAAGATACCGGGAGAAGATTAAAAACTTGGAGCAGGAAATGGAGTCGATCGAGCAGAGGTTTGGTGCCTCGATAGGGTCACCAGACGAGCAAGAGAAGCTGGGCGAGCTGAAAAACCAACTGGAAAATATTCTACAAGAAAGAGTGATTAAGAGATGGGAGGCAAGTAAGATCTCCCATTTTGAGTTTGGGGAGGCAGCGGGCAGGCTATTGGCATGGAAGGTTAAGGCAGACCAATCCCAAAATTATATTAGAGAGATCATGGTTGATGGGGAGAGTGTAGCCAGGATGTCTAATCAGGAGACAAGTACAGCTTTTTTGAGTTTTTTGAGGGGATTTATATGGAAGACACACCTAATGACCAGCTGGCAAGGGATACATGGTTAGATCAAATTTTCCTACCAACTCTTTCAACAGTGCAGAGCAAATGCCTGGAGATGGAAATATCAGAGGCCGAAGTGAGCAAAGTTATCAGGCTACTAAAGCGCGGGAAGGCGGCAGGCCCTGACGGGTTGCCAGGTGAGCTATATCCAGCTTTGGGCGCTGTTATTGTCCCTACACTGACAGCCCTTTTTAATGGGATCCTTAGGAAGGGGGAAGCCCCCCCAAATCTTGGGGAGAGGCGACCATAGTCCTGATCCCTAAACCAGGGAAGGACCCAACTGAGTGCGGGTCCTATCGACCGATCTCACTTTTGAACAGCGACTATAAGATCTTCGCTTCCATCATGTCAGCGAGATTGGGGTCAGTAATAGGGGAAATTGTTCATCAAGACCAGAGGGGTTTCATTATAGGGCGTCAGTTATCTGACTTGGCGTATGATCTGGTGGGGGCAATGGATATCGCCTTGGCTTTTTCTCTTCCATTGGCCACACTCACCTTAGACACGACTAAAGCTTTCGATAGGGTCAACTGGCCCTATTTGGCTGCAGTTTTGAAGAAGTTTAACTTCAGCGAGAACTTTTGTCGTGCCATCACTCTTATGTATGATGCCCCATCGGCAAGGTTGTTAATAAATGGTGCCCTGACAGAACCTTTTAAAATCATGAGGGGCACGAGGCAGGGCTGCCGCTCTCTCCCCTTCTCTTCAATTTGTACATCGAACCGTTTGCTCAGCTTCTGCGGGGAGATGAAAATATTCCATCTTTCAAATTTGGGGAGTGGGAGAGGCGGGTCACCCTTTATGCAGACGATATTCTCATCTTAACGTCTGACCCAGAGGCATCATTCCCCGTGGTTATCAAGAGGGCGGAGGAGTTTGGTCGCATTTCGGGGTATGAGATCAATGCCATAAAACTGACATTATGGCGTGGAACATCCCCAATTTACATCTGGGTGTGACCAACTCTATGCGCTACCTGGGAATACGGGTGACTCAAGAAGTAGGAGACATTGCTCAAGTCAACTTAGAGAGAGTTTACAACGAATGTAGGAAGTTATTAAAATCTTTGTCCCATCTCCCACTTACCATAATGGGCAGGGTGAGTTTGATAAAGATGTCTATCCTCCCCAAATTTACATTTATCTTCAATACTATTCCCCTGGCCTTTGATGTTAAAATCTTAGATAAGTGCCAGAGAGAGATAAATTCTTTCATTTGGAATTATAAATCATCCAGAGTGGCATGGAAGAGGTTGAGGAGGAGGAGGGAAAAGGGGGAGCTGGCTTTGCCTGACTTGCAGTACTATGCATAGGCTTTTCAGCTGTCCCATTCTAGAATGCTCTTAAAACACCATTGAATGCATCTTCTGGGACAATGTTCAAAGCCATGCTGGTAGAAGCAGCGCTACCAACTGACGGATTCCTGTTTAAATTTGGGGACCAGAATTTTTTTTAAAAAGTCAAGTTAAAAATGTTTCTGTCCTTGGCGAAAGCCTCGGTACAGATTAGAAAAAGACTAGGTTTGCCTTATTTTTCGAACTACGCACCAGTGTGGGATTCCCCGGGCCTCCCATTATGTCTAAAAGATAGGCTATCGATTCCGGTGATGGAAGGGGGGATAACAAGATGGGGAGAGTTGCTGTCAGGAGGGTCGCTGAGGTCCTGGGAGGAGTTACGGGAACAGCTGGGCCCTGGTTTCTCTAGATTTAAGTACATACAATTAGACAGTTGGGCCAGGGTCTTGAGTCGGAAAGGAACATCACTTGGGAAGGTTAGTTACCTGGAACAGCAGTTGGTAGAGCGACAAGGGGGAGATAAAGAGGTGGCCCAATGGTACTGGAGTTTGTTGGAGGAGGTTGATGGGGAGCTTACTCTTCCCGACGAGTTGTGGGGAGAAGAGGTAGGCGTCCAGTGCGAAGAGACTTGGATAAGATCTTTCACCCTCCTCTACAAAATCGTAAAACAAGCATGGCTGAGACATAACCAGCTGTTCACGGCACATCGAGCCTACCTCTCACCCCTGAGACTGTCTAAATTCCTCGCAGGCAAGAAATGCAACAAGTGCAACTACATCGAGGCCTCGGACGTGCATATGTTCAAGGACTGCCATTACATTGCCCGGTTCTGGGAGGAAGTGAAAGTAACCTTAGATTCTATTTTAAATATATCTCTGTCCATCACACTGCCATTCATTTTCTTCGGCTTGGACGCTGGTATAACTGACCAGGCTAGGTCCTTTTCTGTTTTATTCAGTTCTCTTGGCCAGGAGGCAAATATGTAAAGTTTGGGTGGAAAACACGGCGCCCTCACACTCAAGCTGGTTGTCGTCTCTGTATGTAACATCTAAGGTGGACTTGGCTAGAACTTGCAGCAAACGAAACTTGGCTTATTGGGACCTGTTGGTCCAGTGGAGATAGTGTCCTGGGTTTTTTTATTTATTTTTTCCCCCGGTCCTATGATTATGCCTATTGCACTCCAAGGACCAGGGCCCCCCCTCGTTCCATTGTCGGTCCTACAGGTTAAGCAATACCAAGATGGAGTAAGTGCAAGCCCGCTCCCATTTACCCCCTCCATCTCTCAAGTTCCATCTCCTACCAATTTTCACAATTTGTGTCACCGAGCAGGAGACAGTAAAAATCTTGAGTATCTCGGCGTGGGACACGCTAGGTGGTTGGCGGTTACTTGAGAGGAGGGCAAGGCAAAAACCCTCAAAAAATAACAATATTAATAATTTTTTGCAAGCATATCTGAGTCATTGCTCTGTATCTTTGTGTTCCAATCTCTGTGCTTTCATGCACTGCGATTTATTCCATTTACAGTACTCTTTGACATATTGATTACGTAGAGCAGACGTCTTCAAACTTTTGAAGGTTGAGCCGCCCCAGCTGAATTTTTTTAAATGTCGGGCCCCCCCACCACCTGACAGAAATTTCTGGAATCTGGTACACTACCTAATCGCCCGCCTCCCACATATGGCGGGCCATATCCGGCAAATAATGTTCAAAACAATGAGTGTTTCCTCCTCCATGAATTCCCTCACTTCCACTCACCAAAAATGCATCTCATATCTCTATCGCACCTTTCTGGCAAACATATAATTTTTTTATAGTGCTACTCATAGTTTCATCATACTCAGGGGCATATGTACAAGCCCCTATAGACACCACACTGTCACTTTTTACGTCGTTGTGGTGACAATAGGGGCATTGCCGTATTTACAAGGCAGAGTTAAGCCACTTAACTTGGCTTAACGCTGCCTTGTAAATAAGGCCCCCTTTCATGCCATGCTTAGCGTGAAAGGGTGGGCAGTGGGTGTCGCGGTGGGCGTTCCACTGCAACAGGCACTGATTTTGATGTTCCGCCCTATTTACAAGGGCAGCATAAAAGTGAGGCAGCGTTAAAATTAAGAACAGGGAAAACCTGGTCTTAAGCTGGCGAAACTAGGAGAAATGCATTATTTCTCCTCATTGGGCTGATCTTGCAACAAAATTCCAGTTTTATGATTAGGGTTTCCAGCTAATTAATTTGATGTCCCACATGGTACAAAAAAAAGCAGTCACCTATAGTTCTATTTTCAGCACTTATCTGTGATTACTCTGAATAGCAAATATAAATAGAAAGCACTTTAAATTGTATTTTAGAGCTGCTTGAATGATATGACTGATAATAAAAGGGAATAAAGACAGAAAAGTCACATCATAAATGAATACATATTTCTTTATAACTCATATTTAGTGTTAAGAGAAGCAATTTGCAGGCTGTTTAAACACCTGACTGGGATTTGTCTTTTGGCAACTTAAAACCCTTTTAGCCCTGTGATCATTGTGCTCCTGCTGGTGTAATTTAAAAAGCAACATTGTCACCTTTTTGGGAAGAGCTGTCCCTCCCTGGACGGGGTTAAATTCCGAGAGCTGAAATGCTTCAGCTGCAGTGGGAGGCAGGACCCTTCCCTGCTAAAACTGAAAGCAAGTAACAGACATTCATTTCATTTGCAGTGTGAGGCAAGAAGTCTCCTCTGCTATGAAATCGTTGCTTTCAGTTTTAGCAAAGGGGGCTCCTTGCCTCCCACTGCAGCTAAAGCATTTCAGCTGTAGGAATTAACCAGGATAGCCTTTGAGAGGGTAGGAGAGGGTAGGATCCGCATCAGGCAGAGTCTAGGTGCTGAGTTCAAATTGGTTGGAGCCTTCTGTCCCTGGGGCTCTGTCTGGGCAGGATGCTAGCCAACTAGCCCTTGGGGCCACTGTGGGAGTCCTGGTTTCAAGGTGCAGGCCCAGTCCTTCACTAAGCCAGCAGGGTAGCAGAGTTGCAGTCTTGCTTGAAGAGCAGTCCTTCTGAGTTCACCTCAGGTCCAGATGTGTCCTGAAGAGCTAGGTCTAAGGATGCAATGGTTTGTGGCAATGGCAAAAAAAACCAATGGCGCATAAGCGTGAAAGCACATGCAGATGAATGATTTGAACAAGTTACCTTTCTGTGCTTTCGTTTGTTTTCTTAGACTAACACAAGGTTTGCCTCAAATCCCAGGGAGTGTTTTTATTGACAACTTCTGGCAAATAACTTTACAAAATCTTACATTTAAACAAAAATAGATGTTCTCTTATATATACACACATTTATAACCGAAAACCAGATGTCAAGCTGTACAGTGGGTTTTGGCAACGTTAGGTTTCCCAGCAGTAGTCAAATATGTAATTCAAGTGCTGGAACACCTAAAAAACACAAACCACACTTTAAGTAGGGGAAGCTTCTAGAGGTTTCCACAGCTTTGAGATGATAGATATCCCCTTCCTCCCTGACCTGGCCCTAGCACGCCTGGGGTCACAAAAGACCTGTTTCAAGCCCTGTGTGAGGGTGCTCAGGCAGAACCTTTGTGATGTGCAAGTGTGGTAGGTGACAGCTTCTCTCCGTCATCAACTCAGAGTGTCCCATTCTGCCAACACCTATATTCCCTTTGTCTCACTTTCAGGAAGAAATACACAACAAGCATTTACAATGCAATGGTCTCGGCAATGGTATAGGTAGAGCTATTGGTATTGTGTTTTTTTATCTTTAAATAAATGGCATTGTCATTTCTCTTGTCATTAGCCTAATATTTTGCACATGTGATACCTATTGCATTAGCAGAGAGAGAGTGAGGTAGTGAGATATAGAGTGAGGTAGTGTGAGAGAGTGAGGTAGATAGAGAGTGAGGTAGTGAGAGTGAAACTGATGTAGTGAGGGGGAGGGATGTTGTGAGGTAGTCAGATGTAAGCAGAGAGTGATGTGATGTAGTGAGAATAGAGAGAGAGGTAGTGAAAGAGACAGTGAAAGTGAGTTAGTGAGATAGAAAGAGTGAGGTAGAGAGATAGAGAGTGAGTGATGTAGTGAGTTATAGATTGAGAGAGTGAAGTTGTGATGTTGTGGGATAGAGAGTGATGTAGTGAGAGAGTGAGGTAGTGTTTTTAGAGAGAGAAGTAGTGAGATTGTGAGGTAGTGATATAGATAGAGGGGAGTAGTGATGTATAGAGAGTTATGTAGTGAGAGAGAGTGATGTAGATAGATATTGAGTTAGTGTTAGACAGAGAGAGTGAGGTATTGAAAGAGTCAGTGAGGGAGAGGTATTTTGTGAGGTACTGCGATAGAAACAGAGTAATGTTGTTAAGTAGTGAGCTATAAAGAGTGAGGTATTGAAAGAGAGAGTGAAATGTATTTGAGAGAGTTATGTAGTGAGATAGAGTGAACTAGTGAGTTAGAGAGAGTGAAGTTGTGAGGTAGTCAGAGAGTGATGTAGTGAATTATTGAGAGTGTGTTGTGATATAGTGAGGTAGTGAGAGAGAGATACTGAGATAGAAATAGAGTGAGATAGTGATAGAGAGAGTGAGGTAGTGAGATACAGAGACAGTGAAGTAGTGAGTTAGGGAGAGAGTGAAGTTGTGAGGTAGTGAGAGAGTGATGTAGTGAATTATTGAGAGTGTGTTGTGATATAGTGAGGTAGTGAGAGAGAGATACTGAGATAGAAATAGAGTGAGATAGTGATAGAGAGAGTGAGGTAGTGAGATACAGAGACAGTGAAGTAGTGAGTTAGGGAGAGAGTGAAGTTGTGAGGTAGTGAGAGAGTGATGTAGTGAATCATTGAGAGTGTGTTGTGATATAGTGAGGTAGTGAGAGAGAGATACTGAGATAGAAATAGATAGAGTGAGGTTCACCTTAACCAAAAAAAAAAAATGACAATACTATTTTAAACTTAAAATACATTATAAGAAGCCTAAAAATAAGCTGCCTTACATGACTAGAGCAAAGAGCATCCGCTGTACCTAAGAAGTACGAGCTGCAATCTGTAAAACAAGACATATCATTGTCCCGAGGCCACACTTTCAAATTCAGACTTTAACATCTCCCATAAGACATGGGTGAAATGTTCAATGTATACTGCACGCTTACAGGGCCGTGGGTGTCCAAAGCTGGCCCTCGAGCGACGTAGACATGCCGGGATTCAAGAATAACATCCTACTTTGTAAATAATTAACTTGAAATGTATTGTTTGCTCATTTGTCCCATGTCAATATTCTGGACCCTGGGGTGACTCGAGCCACAGTGCACAGACGGTGCACGCTATACATCAGGCTGGTGATTTGGACTGGCGACGTATGGATAAGAGGGGGACTTCATTCTGTGGCAGAGCGTGTATTGATTATCGATCCCCCCCGTCAATAGTTCTTTAAACGGGCTGATGTCAGGTACAGAGAACTTGCACTTCTTTCATTTTAATGAAGGAGTACTCGCACTTCTCAGCAGAAGTGCAATACTTATAATGGGAGAGTGCTGGCACTTGTCGGAAGCACACCGGGATTCTAGGACAGTGACCACGGCAGATGCTCTCTAGTCTCTTACAAAAAAAAAGCCCTGTACGTAATCTAGAAAGAGCCAACTCAAATGCCGCGACCTATGTGCTTACGTTGCCTGTCCGCAGCCCCCCTCCCCCGTCCCTCCAGCATCAGCTGTGGTTTTATTTACCTGCTGGTGACATCACTGTCTGCGAGTGGCACGTGCAATAGAAAGTGACACAACCCACTAAGGGCAGATTTGGATAGCTTCGAAGGGGGCTCGCTGATGCGAGCCAGTTGCAAAACATTTAATCCATCATGCCACAGCCTGTTCTTTCCATTACATACAAGGACCTTATTCATGAAGGATTTTTCATTCATGATTTTTTGTTATTGCTTACTAATGCCCTTTTGTCATATCTGTGTAATCTGCTTGGCTTAATGTGTAATCGCGTGCCAGTGTTACACCAGTGTTGTCAAGTGATCCTTTGACCCTCCTGGTTCCTCAGCTGATAACTCTAGCACGCTGGACGGGACTTGTAAGATTTACCTTTCCTGTTACAAACATTAGCCTACAACTCCCATCATGCTTAGTGCTACTGATGGAAATACCAGAACGGGCTGAAAGTTACATCTGTGACATGGAGCCAGTTGGTAGCTATGGTGGGGGCACCATGCCAGTCCACAGTTTATATTTCCAATGGCTGTCAATCTAAAGTCCCAGAGGCCTGGCCAGGGTTTCAGGCGTGTGTAATCAATGGATCTCTGACGCAGATACCCTGAGAGCACGTGAAACAGCCCAGACGTGTCTGTTGTCACTTCAAATGATCCGTCAGACTCAAGTACCAGATTACAGCGCACAAATCCCGGAGTGGCTCATTAATGCGTCCCCTGTGCCCTCCCCGCCCCTCCACCCCACTCCGTGACATGGAGGCATCCAACAGCTTGAACTGCAAGCACTGCTGACTTTAGCGCTACATTCCTACGAGCCACTAAACGTATGCAGACGATATAATTAACAAACCACTAAGTGAGCCTTTCAAAAATTCTCGCTATTAAACTCTTAATTGCGAGTGGCTACAAAGCCTTGAGGCACCGGTGAATGCTTCCAAGACAGGAAGTTTGGGCTCCCAAGTCCCCGGTCAGCCGCTGGTAGATTGTGTTATCTTGGGGCACACACCAGTTTTCCCTTCTCCTACCTCCTACTTGGCATCAGTCGCTCGTCTGTGAATCGGGCGCGCCTGAAAACGGTTAAATCGGGGCGTGTACCAGGTAAATCATTTCTCGCACGCCCGCAGGCGCCGTGATCCAGCTCACTGAAGACAATGCAACATTGAGACGGGGTGAGGGGGCGAGAGGTAGGCACACCGACGGGGGCTCACGAGAGGGTGGCGGCCGAGATTATAGATCGCATGTGACCAATTATTCATTGTTGCGTTCCAGGAAGTGTATTTTGATCATTGAAATGCAGTCACAATTCGCCATCACCCTGCCTGCCTGAGTGCGCTCAAGCCCCGGTCTGCCCTGGCACTCCCGGCCCCAGGGCCGCTACCCCGCTCACTGTAACTCGCTACAGAAGCAAAAATGCCCAAGATCCACCTCCGCTTCACTTTACACTGGTTTCTTTAGCTCTAATCTGCCACTTTACGGACGCTTCAAAGTGCTCCCTGTTGAGCCCTGCTCAGCCCGCCCAAGCACTGCAGGAGCGAAGCATGCACCAGTCCCCTTCCCGTATCCACCGAAAACCCACTGATTGCAGTACACAGTGAGCCCTCCAGTGAACACGAAAAGAGGGTGGTTTGATACGAGACACCAAGTCTCCCACCCTGTAGTGTAACAGGACACAACTCCCTCCTTCACGCCTCTGCACCTGTGGTAAAAGGGAGAGAATGTCTCACAAAATACAATCTGCAATACAGCCTATTTATGCATGACCATGATCCACCAAAACACCAAACAACACATACCCCTCCTTCTCCTTACCAATGGCAAGTGCAGGCTTAGCTTCGTGTAGGGGCAGGGTTCTCCACGAAAATAGTGCTCCAGGGAGTAAAAAACCCAGTCAGGGGCAATAAAACACAAGGTGTCCTGCAAGCACTAATGGTGCATGTACTAGCACCATGCAAAAAGGGGGAAAAAGAAAGCTGGGGACAATCCACGTGATACCAGCTACCAAAAAACCCCTTGTGATAAAATATGTAACTTGGAAAGAATGAAAAATAGGGAATAAGCTAACAACTCTTCCTTCCGAGGCTCTTAGCGTCCTGTGTACTCGATACACAGCGGAATGACCCAAAACGTCACTTCCGAGTACACAATGATGTGGACAGACGCCTAAGCCTAAGCGTCTGTCAGCGCGTCTGCCTGGTGAGGAAAGACAGCGCGTCAACACCGCCGGTAAGAACAGAAGGAGAACGGGAGCCCCCGCTCTCTGTAGCGCACACAAAAACTGTATGCCGGCAAAAAGAAAGGAAGGAAGGGCAAGGCTGACAAGGGCAAGGCTCAAAAAAATAAAAGCAGGGAAGAAAACGGGGAGAGGAGCGGGGAGGAGGGGACTAACTGACTGACTAAGATGGAGGGAGGAAAAAATCAGGAACAAGGGATAACGGGGATAAACAAGGAAATAAAACGGACTGGAATCCCCCACGAGCCCGTGGGAGACAAAAATAGGAGCAAAAAAGCAACAGAACTCCTATACAATGCAGGGACCAAAAAGCTAGATACCAAGGCCACAACGTTGGCGATATCAAGCAACGAACAAGGAGGAAGGACAAGAATATATGCCTCAGCCCCTGGTCATGTGATGATGGCCCATGGTCATAGAAACAGGACTGACTGCGATTCCCTAACAGTACCCCCCCCCTACAACCCTCCCCACGGGACGGGGCTTCAAGGGGTGCTGTCTATGGAACATTCGGACCAATCGAGGGGCATGAACACCTCCAGCTGGCTCCCAAGTCCTGTCTTCCTGTTTGTATCCCTTCCAGTCAATCAAATAAAAGAGACGACCCTTAACCCGCTTGGAGTCACAGATAGCATTCACCTCAAATTCCTCCTGACCATTGATAGTTAAAGGAGGCGGTGGGGGCAACTCCTGTGCAGAAGGCGTGTATGGTTTCAATAGTGAGGCATGGAACACTGGATGGACCCCATAGTCCTGTGGTAACTCCAGCTTCATTGCTACCGGGTTAATGACCTGGACTATAGGAAAGGGGCCTACGTATCTAGGCTGCAATTTACGGGACCCTTGTAACCTCAGGTTACGAGATGCCAACCACACCAATTCGCCCACCTGATATGGGGGCGCTGGGACCCTATGTTTATCCGCTTGTGCCTTCATAGCAGCCTTGGCCTCCACCAGACTTTCCCGGGCCAAACCCCAGATAGCACTCAATTGCTTACAAATCCCGTCTATTGCTGGCATGTGTCCCGTGGGTTGAATGGCCACGGCCCGAGGGTGGTACCCAAGTGAACAATAGAACGGGGTCATGCCCAAAGCCGAGTGCAAGCTGTTATTGTATGCAAACTCAGCGATGGGCAGAGCTGTCACCCAATCACATGATAAAGAAGTGATTAAACATCTCAGATACTGTTCCATCGTCTGGTTAGTTCTCTCGGTCTGTCCATCGGACTGAGGATGGTATGCCGAAGATAAACGTATTTCTGTCTTCAGGACCAGACATAGTTCGGACCAGAAATGAGATATGAATTGCGCCCCCCGGTCTGATATAATCACCTCTGGCAACCCATGTAAACGTACTACAGATGTCATAAAGACCATTGACATTTCTTTCGCCGTTGGAAGTTTGCGAAGTGGTATAAAATGTGCCATTTTGGTGAATAAGTCCACCACCACCAATATGGCTGTATATCCCGAGACCAATGGTAATTCCGTTACGAAATCCATACTTATGGTATGCCAAGGGGATGGCGGTACTTCCAAGGGGCACAAAAGCCCAAAGGGCTTACAGTGCGATGGCTTATTAATGGCACATACAGGGCAAGATTTCACATATCCCTGGATGTCCTTGATCATGGAGTCCCACCAAAACCACCGCTCACACAGCTCTCTCGTCTTTCTCATTCCAGGATGAGCCACCAACGCAGATGAATGGCACCACTCCAAAACCTCATCCTTAAGGGAAGGAGGGATTACCAGTCTGTCCCCATGATATAACAGCCCTTCCTTCTCTCTTACCTCGGGCACAGACCGCAAAGAGCTTAGATCAAGAAGCTTCAATCGCTCCCTTACCAGACCAGGAAATACATCCATCTCTGTTGCCCCTACGATCCGTGTACCCTCTATCATGGCTCTACTCTCTGTCACAGGTTCTTCCCCTTTTGGTTCGTTATGTATTCGAGAAAGAGCATCGGACTTCACCTGCTGGGCCGCTGGCCTATAGGTGATGACAAAATCATATTCATTAAAGAATAGTACCCACCGCATCTGGCGAGGTGTCAATGCCCTAGCGGAACGAAAGAATTCGAGGTTTTTATGATCCGTGTAGATGGTGATTACGTGTCTGGCGCCCCACAAATAGTGTCGCCATTCCTCGAAAGCCAACTTGACGGCTAGCAATTCGCGTTCGGCCACTGTATAATTCCGTTCAGCCGGCAACAAGGTTTTGGAAAAGAACGCTATTGGGTGCATATGACCGGTAGATTCATCGCGTTGGGATAACACCCCACCCACTGCACACATAGATGCATCGGTCTCTACGAAGAACGGCAGGGCAGGATCTGGATGTACTAACACGGGGGCTGACGTAAAATGCTCCAATAATGAGCGAAAAGCCATCTGTGTCACATTGGTCCACTCAAAAGGAACACCCTTTCGTAACAGGCGAGTCATCGGTGACACCACCTCAGAAAAATGCGAAATGAAACGCCGATAGAAGTTGGCGAAACCCAGGAGTACCTGGATCTGTTTCACAGAGGTAGGCACAGGCCAGGTCACAATGGCCTTTATCTTCCCTGGATCCATACGTATTCCCTGCGCTGAAATAATGAACCCAAGAAACTCTACCTCTTGAGTGTCAAACTGGCACTTCTCTAGTTTGGCATATAGGTGGTGCTCCCGAAGAGTCCGTAACACCTGAAGAACATGTTCTGAATGCTCTGCCCTTATCTCAGAAAACACCAGTATATCATCTAAATAGACGATAACCGTGCGATCCAAGTATTCACTGAGCACCTCGTTAATGAAAAACTGGAACGCCGCCGGCGCGTTACACAGGCCGAACGGCATTACAGTATATTCATAAAGACCGTACTTGGTCCTAAAAGCCGTCTTCCACTCATCTCCGGGTCTCATTCTTATTAAATGGTAAGCTCCCCGCAAGTCCAACTTTGTGAACACGGTAGCCTTGCGGAGCTGATCTAACAACACGGAGATGAGCGGAAGAGGGTACCTATTCTTCACTGTGGCAGCATTCAAAATCCTGTAATCCACACACGCCCTGAGAGTCCCCTCCTTCTTAGGGATGAAGAAAATAGCCGATGACACAGGGGAGGAGGATGGACGAATAAACCCGAGTCTCAACATCTCATCGATGTACTCCTTCAAGTGAACCTCCTCAGGTTCTGACAACGCATACACCCGACTACAAGGCAATGAAACCCCCGGTACCAGATCGATCTTACAATCATAAGCCCTGTTCGGGGGAAGATCCTGAGCATTTGTTTTATCAAACACGTCCTTGAATTCCGAATACTGTGGAGGGACAGATCCCACATCCATCACAGCGCAAACCAAGGGGTCGATCTGTGCCCCTGCCACAGTATAACAATGCTTCAAACAGTGTGCTGAATCTAGCGTTACCAACCTCCGCACCCAATCAATCCTGGGATTGTGCCTCTGCAGCCATGGTACCCCTAACACTAAACCAAACGAAGGGGCATCGATTAAGTCGAAAACCACCATCTCTGAGTGCCCATTCTCACATGATAACCCCAGAGGTGCAGTACGACGGGTGATACACCCCGATGTCAGCTCGGTACCATCAATAGCCCTTACAGGCTCAGGTCGTTCTTTCAACTGCCAAGGAACCCCCAGTTTCTCTGCCATAGTGATGTCCATAAAATTGCCAGTGGCACCTGAATCCAACAACACCGACACAGAAACACATTCCTGAGTTCGTAACAGCAACTGGGCATAAATGACAAAATGTCTAGGTGCTTGGTCTACAGATCCGACCACCTCATACTGTTGACCACCACATTCGCCTGTCCTATGGTCTATCTGAACACAAGCCACCTTCTTGCCAAAACCCACACCAGAAGGTTTCACCGGACATTCCCTGGCGAAATGCCCCCCTTGTCCACAATATAAGCACAGGTTATTCTCTCTCCTTCTCTTCTTCTCCTCTGGTGCCAAAGGACCCCGTACCCCACCCACTTCCATGGGCTCAGGGGCCACCTTGTTGTCCCCTGTACTCTTTACCTCCATCTTTGCATGACTACCTCTAATCGCCTGGAACCTGCTACGCTCGCCCCGCCTCTCAGAGACCCTATGGTTCAATTTAACCACCAGATCTATGAATGCCGAGCAGTCCTCCGGTGGATCTACCACTTGTGACACAATGTCCTTTAGCTCTTCGCAGAGACCCTGGTAGAATATTGATGTTCTCTTTTCAGCGGGCCAATGGGTCTCAGACACCAGTCTGTTAAAGGATGCGATATAGGACAACAAATCCTGCCTGCCCTGCCGGAGTTTCATCAATTCAGCATCACTTGCCTGCATAAACGCATGCTTGGCAAACAGCCCCCGCATCAGTTCTTTAAAAGCGCTGTAATTATATAACACCCGATCATCGCTATCTACCAAGGGTATAGCCCATTGAGCGGCATTGCCAGCCAAATAGGAAATCGTGAAGGCCACTTTTGCGGAATCGTCAGGGAAGGCACTCGGTCTGCACATGAAATGTAGCTGGCACTGAGTCATAAACATCCCGAATTTCTCACTATCTCCCGTAAATCTCTCGGGAGGGGCTAACGGCACTGCTACCGGAGAAGACACTGTAACATTAATGGGGTTACCAGAGCTACTGCCTCCCATCGTACCCTGACCCGTCCCCCCGCCATACTGAAAGGTCGCAGGGTGGAGAATGGAAGAGGCTCCCCTTTGATGTGACTGCTCCCTCGCCCTAACAGCCACTAATTCTTGTTTTAAACCAGCGTTTTCCTGCTGTAACTCCTGAACCTGTGTCTGTAAAGTCTGCAATGCCCCCATAATGTCCTGCAATGAGGGACCACCTGAACCATCCCCCACCGCATTCCCATCCACGTCCATGTTCGCTCAGGCAGTGCTAAATACGTGGGCTTGATATTCTGTTGAGCCCTGCTCAGCCCGCCCAAGCACTGCAGGAGCGAAGCATGCACCAGTCCCCTTCCCGTATCCACCGAAAACCCACTGATTGCAGTACACAGTGAGCCCTCCAGTGAACACGAAAAGAGGGTGGTTTGATACGAGACACCAAGTCTCCCACCCTGTAGTGTAACAGGACACAACTCCCTCCTTCACGCCTCCGCACCTGTGGTAAAAGGGAGAGAATGTCTCACAAAATACAATCTGCAATACAGCCTATTTATGCATGACCATGATCCACCAAAACACCAAACAACACATACCCCTCCTTCTCCTTACCAATGGCAAGTGCAGGCTTAGCTTCGTGTAGGGGCAGGGTTCTCCACGAAAATAGTGCTCCAGGGAGTAAAAAACCCAGTCAGGGGCAATAAAACACAAGGTGTCCTGCAAGCACTAATGGTGCATGTACTAGCACCATGCAAAAAGGGGGAAAAAGAAAGCTGGGGACAATCCACGTGATACCAGCTACCAAAAAACCCCTTGTGATAAAATATGTAACTTGGAAAGAATGAAAAATAGGGAATAAGCTAACAACTCTTCCTTCCGAGGCTCTTAGCGTCCTGTGTACTCGATACACAGCGGAATGACCCAAAACGTCACTTCCGAGTACACAATGATGTGGACAGACGCCTAAGCCTAAGCGTCTGTCAGCGCGTCTGCCTGGTGAGGAAAGACAGCGCGTCAACACCGCCGGTAAGAACAGAAGGAGAACGGGAGCCCCCGCTCTCTGTAGCGCACACAAAAACTGTATGCCGGCAAAAAGAAAGGAAGGAAGGGCAAGGCTGACAAGGGCAAGGCTCAAAAAAATAAAAGCAGGGAAGAAAACGGGGAGAGGAGCGGGGAGGAGGGGACTAACTGACTGACTAAGATGGAGGGAGGAAAAAATCAGGAACAAGGGATAACGGGGATAAACAAGGAAATAAAACGGACTGGAATCCCCCACGAGCCCGTGGGAGACAAAAATAGGAGCAAAAAAGCAACAGAACTCCTATACAATGCAGGGACCAAAAAGCTAGATACCAAGGCCACAACGTTGGCGATATCAAGCAACGAACAAGGAGGAAGGACAAGAATATATGCCTCAGCCCCTGGTCATGTGATGATGGCCCATGGTCATAGAAACAGGACTGACTGCGATTCCCTAACACTCCCTTCCCCCTGTGAGCCCCCGTACCTTCAGCCTCTCGCCTGTCCCCTCACTAGACACCCTGATGCTAATTCAATGATTGCAATGAGTTATGAGCCTGACGTGGCTCGCGCTGCCAGTAATTAATGCGGCCTGTGCTCCTGAGGATTTCCTTATGCTAGGACTCGCCGCCGGCAAGACGGGTGGGGGGGTGGGGGGGGGGGGGTGTTCGTGGATCGGTGGGATCCAGGGCTCATACGGTAGGCGAGGTCTTCTAGGGTCTATGGGTACGGGAGGGTAGAGGGAGGAGGGAGACTGGATGGAGGCGAGCTGGGAGTGAGAGTGCAGGGAGGTTACAGGGCAGAGGAGCGCACAGGACGAGAAGCGCCGAGAGGGAGCCTGCCGGAGCAGGGAGCTACGGACTGGGAGGACGGGTGAGAGCGAAAGGGAGTAGGGAGGCGGGAGTCTGCAGGGGCTGAGAGGGAGGCTGCAAGGTGACTGAAGAGGCGACCTCACAGAGGACTGGTTGGTGCAGGCGAGACGGCGGGAAAAATGGCGGACTCCAGCTTTCGATATTTTTCGGATTTGGGGGCGTGGTTTTGCTGTCCTGAGTGACGGACTACGTCACGAGCTAAAGAACAGCAAAAATGACGCTCCCAAATCCGAAAAAGACGGAGCCTATTCGGAGGGACAGTTCTCTCCTCCAATGGCTGGCCTCCATTTAGGAAGCCAGCCAATGGAGAACGAGCAAAAAGAGGGAGGGATAAATGCAGCACTCTAAGAATCATTAAATCTCCGACTTCCGGTTTCTGCCTTACGGCAGAACCGATAGTCCTCGACCTAAAAACCAACTGCCAGCTATACCTAGTCATTTGACACAGGGTCAGGCTACAAGCACAAAATGATTAGGACAAGAAAAGGCTATCTTTTTTATTAAAGTGTCATTTTCAGAATTGTGATAAAATAATCTGACCTTACCATTAAAGAGGGCTTTTAGCGTAAATTATTTAGACATCAAACTTGAACTGTCTACCTACTCCAAATTGAAAGTTATCACTTATTAAATGTAATAAGGTAATCCAATGTTATACTATGGGAGAGGAAGGCTGCGCACTTGTGAAAAACGAATTTAAGAGTTTTCACAAAGTACTTGTCAAACTTTTTAAATACGGTGCACCCTGTCCTTTGGGCTGTGTAGGGCCTACCCTGGGGTGACTTATACGTTTTAAAAAGGAAGGTTTAGGCCTTCCAAATGGTCAAAATGGTAGTTTAAAAACTGCACCCACAGGCTGTAGTGGCAGGTCTGAGACATGTTTCTAGGTAAACTTAAGTGGGTGCCACAATCAGTGCTGCAAGCCTACTAGTAGCATTTAATGTACAGGCTCAGGGGGCATGTAATACCACTTTACTAGAGACTTAAAAGTAAATTAAATGTGCCAGTTAGGTGTAAGCCAATTGCACCACATTTAAAGGAGAGAGCAGAAGCATTTTATTATTAGTTAGTAGTGTTAAAGTGTGCAGAGTCCTAAAGCCAGCAAAAACGAGGTCCGCAAAATTGGAGGCTGGAAGGCAAAAAGTTGGAGAAAACCACAGCAAGGATGTCAGGTTCAATATGCCCACTGAATAAAAATATGAAAATATAACTTAAAATATTATGAATAGCAAGCGAAAGCAGGTTTTAATTAATGTTGACAATTTCTGGAAATATTCCTCCACACTGTCTTGCCATGATCATCTAAGATTCTAACACCAAAACTACACAATCTTCTTAATGGTAATTTCTTAGCATTTTTAGTTTCCAACTTTTCTTTCCTTATATTCGTTCACTTCTTGCCACCCCTAGCGCTATTTGAATAATAATGTAGCGCCACTGTCCTTTGCCTGAGGTGGTTGCTAGAAACTGACAGTCCTATGCTCATTATAGTTTTCGCCAAACACAGGAGTCTGTTTACTGAAATTCAAAAGTAGTAATAATAGTAGCAGACGTAATAATAATAATAATAATAACAATAATATGTTTTTATAATTGAGTGTCATGGTGCTCATCAATCAATTAGTAGCAATGTAAATAAGCATATCTCCGACTTTGTTTAATGGCAATCAATTTACCACCCTAACAAGACTGGAAAAATGAATTGGCCTCACTAGGATTCTAACTTGTGGTCTGTGGAGCATGAAAGATCTCAACGGCAAACAATGAACTCACTCGTCATCTTACCACCAGTTAGACATAACTGTTTATGATTTAACCAGGTTATGTTCGGGAATGGTGCTTGTATGGAAATGTTATTTATGCTGATCTGACCACGTGTTAAGGTGTTGCTGTCTGGTTGAGCATGCAAGCATTCTGATTGGCAGTGTATAAGAGAAAAATAAATCTTTAATATGAGAGGATGGAAAGCTGAGAGCTAAACCACGGCAGAGCGGAGCGAGCCGATGCAATTTTTGAGTAGCTGACATTATCCTTTGTATGTATGTATTAATATTTACATAGTGTGCGCCCAGCTTGGTAGTATCAGGGAGCTGTACATTAATGTGAATGGTGGGAGATGATAATAGATCATGTACATCAGCAGGGGATTAACAGATTTGAATTGTGCAGTGACGTTGCACGACACAATTGCACTCCATTTCACCCATTGTTGGAGTTTTAGTCACAAAGGGGATTAAGTGATTAGCCCAAAATCACAAGAATGTTTATCAAGTATCATAGCCAAGATTAGAGTCCATATATGGGTTCCAAAGAAAGCAGGATAGCACTGGGTCTATTTCATCTCCGGGGACTCCTTGGGGCCGATTAAGATGTTGGTTGGAAAGCCTCTGACCACAGGTCAGAGGCTAGCCGACCGACATCCTTGGTTTGAACTCCAACTGCCTTATTACAAAGAAGGCGGTTAGAGTTTAACCCGGCCGGTCATTCTGGCTGGCTTCCGACAGCCTCAGGGTACCCTTCGGCCAGTCGGATGCCGCTCATAGTCCCTTTAGGACAGAATTTACGCGATCGTGATTATGATGTGAGTTTCAGACAGGCTTTCCATGTCAGGCTTTCTGACATGGAAAGCCTGTCGGAAAGTGACATAGGGGGGTCCTAGCAGGACCCCAATCCCTCAGCAGCCTCCCTTTGCGAGCTTGGCGGGACCAAAGTGAGGTGCCTGCCACGCAGTGCAGGGATTCACAGAAACTCCCATTTCTCGATAGTAGCCTGCACTGGTGCGAGTTTCCCCCCACAGCACAAGCTCCTATAGAGAAATGGTAGTTTGCGACTGACCATGTGCAGTAGCCTCATAATAGGGTGTGCGGAACTGCCAACCTCACTGAGACAGTGCCCAAATCATAATAGGCCATATATGACAGACAAGCCAGAGGATCCTCCACCATAGGACCTGGTAAGGTGGCGCTGGAAATGGAGTGTAGACAGATACTAGGATACCAGTATAAAAGATGAGCTTCAAATTAGTATACCTTTCCAGGGGTAGTATGGAAATCTTTGACATTTGACTGAAGAGTGGAGAAAGCAAGTTAGGCTTGTAGAGAAATCCAAAGTGTGGATGTAAATGTGGGTGAGTTTTTTTCTTTTTCCATTGATCTTCACTGTACATGAGACTGAGGGATATTGACCATTTAGAGCATTACCAACTTAAAAGCACTCCTTTATTTAAGCAATTGTAACTTTACCTCATGGGAACCCATTATGGAAGAGTCTCCATATCTCTTGGATCCCTTAGGTGAACTTGTATGTCACAGTACACTATTTAGGGTTACTTACCCCCGCCCCTTAGTTAAAAGATGTGTGTAAATTATTCCCAAACACATTCTAGGCCTATGCCCACCATAGACGTGGTGGGGTTGTAGATTTACAGCTGTTAATTACATGAGTTAATCAATTTCAAAGTGGAACTTGGAAATCGCAAATGTTTTCCAGGAGTACACTTTAAAACCTGAAACTGTTGTAAGAGTTTTATGCATTTATAAATGTGTTTACACTTGTCTGATGCTACTGCTTTTGAAACGGGTTTGCTGTGACTTGTTAAAGTGCCTTCTTCTGGATTATGTTAACTGGGCCTCAGCTGAACCGTGAAACCGTCTTGGTCAGAATGGATGTCTCACTCTGCACGTACAATGATTATTACTTCTGCTACACACAGTCATGTGCAAAGTCATGTGTGTTTATTACACAGTCAAGAGTGCAAAGTAATGCTTGTTTATTTCCATTAGCATTGTTCTTGCTGTTCTTGAAAAAAACCTTTCAACATGGGCACTGTAATCTTGCAGTTGCTCATAGTCTCTCCTGCTGCCTCCTGTATTGGATTCATTCGCAAATGTTAACTGTTGTTTTTGTAACTAGTTTGTTCTGCCATCTCTGGATGACTTCAGCCCCTCTAGCTAAATCAATAGTCATAGTGGGATATGTTAACTATTGATATATGATGTTGTATAGCCAAATGTACCTATTCAAACTCAAATAAAGAAAGTTTATTAAAAAAGAAATGTACGTGATGGGATAGTCCTTAGATGGTAAGGCAATATACATTTGTATAAAACCATGCTCTGATTTGTCAAACATTGTAATTCTTTTACTAACACAACAATGATTTAGCACTTTCAATTTTAGTCTATGAGTAGATTTCCTGTCAATGCTTAATTTTAAGGGTGAAACAGATTCTCTTGGGTGCTACTAGGAATGTTGTCTGGTTTCTTATTGATTTTGCTGCTCATTTGAGACTTGAAATAGTTTTTGCTTTGGCTATTTTTCAGTATTGCCTTTTTACTGAGAGCCTTTATGGCTAATACTTTATTTATGCATCAGCATTTATTATTTCTGTATCGTACCTTTTGAATGTTTGTCATAAATATTTCTAAGTTTCAGTTTCTGTCCTGGAACTCACTTACTGAGTCTGGCCATTACTTATTTGCGAGTCACTGTTTGATGAATTTCGATTACATCACAATCAGGAAGTGATGCATCCCATGCTGAATTCAGTGCTCTGATAGAGTCAGAGGAGTAGGCAGACTGCAGGAGCACAGCCAAAGGAAACATCTTTGAATTTTGAAAAACTGTTCTGGGACACCAGCAAAGCTTCAGGATCAAGTGGGGAGAAAGCTGCAACTCGCAAAAGGAAGCTAAAATTCTGTGAAAAGGAAATAGAAATACTCATAGAGGAGTTGTGAAGAGGTATGACAAGGTATTTGGAAAGCTGTCACTCAAGGTCCCTGAGTCAGAGAAGAGCACAATCTGGCTCAGAATACAATCAAAGGTTAACACAGTGGGAATCACCCGCCGCACAATAGGAGTCCTGCGCAAAAGATGGTATGACATGCGCAGCCGTGCAAAGGAGAGGGTTGCATCCAGGCTTGCAGAGGCGAAGAAGACTGGAGGAGGACCACAGACAGAACCTAGGAATACACCCCTGGAGGACCTAGTGGAATCCACACTTCAGCCTGAAGCTGTAGCTGAAGTAACTGGGATGGACACCTCTGCACCGGCAAGTACTTCCAGAGGTAAGATGCATTCAATAGTCAATTTAATGCTGAATGCCGCCAATGTACCTTAAAGTCCGATCAGGTGTAGTGTTCAGAATCAAAATCCAGTCCACATTTTACTTGCTACACCCAAATGCATTATGGATTAAGAGGCAGCAAAACCTATAGTAAAGGCATGTACGGAGGAAAACAGCATTTTAGCTTACAAGCTCATCAAGAAAGTGAAACCAATAGACACTGTGAGGTCTATTATAATGTCGGGGGGATTGCCACCACCCGCATAGCAGTGGGGATCCACCCAACATTATCTCCCACCCGCCTCCCATTCCCCCCCTGCCATAATATGATGGCGGGGGTACCGCGGCAGACGGGAAGACCGTCCGCTACTTTTCTGCCTGGTCGACCGGGCAGAAACGGGTTGAATATAGTGGCGGCATCTGCTAGACACCACCATCCATATTACAATGCATGCAATTTTTGCAGTTTGGGGCCTGTTGCAGGCCCCCAGGATGTTGGCGGGGTGGGAGGGGCACATGGGGGGGTTCCCATGGTACCCCTTGCATTTGCATGCACAACATCGCAGGCACCGGGAAATTCAATGTTTTCCCTACTGTTGTACTGACTGGAGTGGGAATAGTAAATGTTACACCGCCGCAATCCAACATTTTCCCTACTGTTCAACTGACTGGAGTGGGATTGGTAACCTTGACCCCTCAGTAATGCAACAGTTTCTCTACTGTTAAAGTTATTGGAGTTGGAATAGTAAATTTGAGCTCTCCACAATCCAACACTATCTGTACTGTTGCAAAGACTGGAATGGGAATAGTAAATGTTACCCCTCAGCAATCCAAGACTTTTCCTACTGATGCACTGTCTGGAGTGGGAATAGTAAATTTGACCCATCTGAAATCCAACACGTTTCGTACTTTTGCACTGATTGGAGAGGGACTAGTAAATGTTACCTCTCCGCAATCCAACACTTTCCTTACTGTTGCGCTGATCAGAGTGGGAATAGTACATTTTACCATTTCGTAAGCCAGCACTTTCTCTACTGTTGCACTGACTGGAGTGGGAATAATTAATTGAACCCCTCCGCAATCCAACATTTTGCCTACTGTTGCATTGACTGGAGTGGGAATGGTACATTTTACATATCCACAATTCAACATTTTCCCTCGTGTTGCACTGACTGGAGTGGAAATAGTAAATCTAACCCCTTTGGAATCTTACACTTTCTCGACTGTCAAAGTTATTGGAGTTGGAATAGTAAATTTTAGCCCTCCGCAATCCAACACTTTCTCTACTTTTGCATAGACTGGAGTGGAAATAGTAAATGTTACCCTTCGTGAGTCTAACACTTTCCCTACTGTTGCACTGACTGGAGTGGGAATAGTACATTTTACCCCTCCATTATCCAACACTTTTCCTACTGTTGCACTGACTGGAGTGGGAATAGTAAATTTTACCCCTCTGCAATCCAACACTTTCCCTACTGTTCCACTGACTGGAGTGGGAATAGTACATTTTACCCCTCCGTAATCCAACACTTTTCCTACTGTTGAAGTTAATGGAGTTGTGATAGTAAATTTTACACCTCCGCAATGCAACATTTTCCCTAATGTTGCACTGGCTAATGTGGGAATAGTAAATTTGACACTTCTTCAATCAAACACTTTGCCTACTGTTGTTCTGTCTTGAGTGGGAATAGGAAATTTTATCCCTCCGAAATCCAACACTTTCTGTACTGATGCACTGATTGGAGAGGGACTAGTAAATTTTACCAATCTGCCAGCTAGCACTTTCTCTACTGTTGCACTGACTGTAGTGAGAATAGTTAATTTAACCCCTCCACAATCCAACACTTTCCCTACTATTGCATTGACTGGAGTGGAAATACAACATTTAACACATACCCGATCCAACATTTTCCCAAGATGATATTTTGTCAGTGAACCGAATGTATCCTATACTGATGCCAGAGGTTTCCTGTTACTCTCATTAAAGTCAGACAAGTGGCAGTATTCCAACATAAGTTCATAGAATGGCCATGATAAGCTGTAACACTAGTCTATAGTTCCACGATGCAAGTAGTGTTTTGAATTCCTGTCGCACCTTGAACCTTTTTTCATTCTAGCACTTATCCTTGCGATTCACTATACAAAGCCTTAAGAAAGTCCTTAAAGGTACGAAACACGTGTTGGTTGCCTTTCTTCTTTGAACATCTTTGTACAAGAACAGTGTACCGTCTGTCTTACAATAAAAAAACTGGACATGACCTACGTTTGACCGGACTTGACTTTCGTAAAGACTTGTTGGTGTCCACATGAGCCATTAACCTACACTAGAAAAAAGTTCTACGGGTGTACTATCCAGGACTTGTGATTTTTTGCGCTCTGACATATGAAGTGTTATCATTTAAAAAATGCTTTGATTTGGATACCTTATTTGGGATTGCTGGTCGTAGTGATTAGTGGAGAAAGTGTAAGGTTGCTGCTGCTTAGATGACTGAGGAACCAGCTAGAGTTGCACCTAACAATGCTCCAGCTGATGTGATAGCTGACAAACATAGAGCCATGATAGAGCACTGGAAAAAGAAAGAGACAGAGAAAAAAGTGAAGTGGGAGAATATCATGAGAGCTACACAAGAGTTGAAATAGACAGTGCATGCTGATTGTGAGAGGCTTATGCAAATTTATAGCAAGTATAGTATAGTTGGGAGACAAAGCTGGTAAATTGATTGTGTGGCTGGATAAGAAAGATCGAGCTAATCGGGTGGTGCCTGTGATTGAGACAGATGCTGGTGTTCGGATCTCTGACCCTAGGGAGATAGTTCAGTGTTTTGCTAATCACTTCAAATCTGTGTACTCCTCTGTGTCCGACAGACCGGAGGAGGACTCACATCTATTGTTGCGAGATATAGCTTTACCGCGTCTCTCTGACATTGATAGAGACCAACTGGACGCCGCTATAACACCAAATGAAGTGGCGCTTGCGATTCGTTCCTTGCAATCGGGGAAAGCAATGGGTCCCAATGGCCTGCCTATCGAACTTTACAAGTTGCGCCCTGACAAGATGGCTCCCTATCTCCGGGATATGTTTCTGGAGTCTCGGGAAAGTGGCTCTCTCCCCCGCGATCAGCGTTTAGCGACTATAGTTGTGATTCATACGGAAGGGAAGCGGAGAGATAAGTGAGCGTCGTATCGACCTATTTCCCTTTTAAATGCGGAACCTAAGATCCTAGCGAAAGTATTGGCTAAACGACTGATCACGGTAATTAGCAATTTGATACATCCGGATCAATCCGGTTTTATCCCGCATAGAAATACTGCCCTGAATCTTAGGCGATTGCACGGTGTTCTCGCGAGAGCTGCGACTCTGCGTGAGCCGGCCATCTTGGCATCGTTGGATGCCACGATGGCTTTCGATACTGTGGAATGGCTGTATTTATGGGCTGCATTGGCTAAGTTTGGGTTTGGACCCGGTTTTATAGGCTGGGTGCGGCTGCTCTACGAGGACCCCCTTGCGCAAATTGTTGTGAATGGCCGAGTCTCGGCTCCGTTTGGTCTTGGGAGGGGAACTCATCAGGGTTGTCCTCTGTCACCGCTCTTGTTTGCTCTAGCTCTTGAACCCCTCGCTGTGTGGATCCGGTGGGAGACCTCGTTGAAGGGTATTCGGTGGGCCCCGGAGTTTGAAGATCGCATCTCGCTTTATGCAGATGATATATTATTGTATTTGACTTTGCCCCGGAAGTCCCTGATAGTATTGTGTGATGTTTTGAATTCATTCGGCAGAAACTCAGGTCTAATCATTAACTGGACCAAATCCTATCTTTACGTTTTTCAGGTGATATCCCTCTTCTCCCAAATAATTGTCCCATCCAGATAGTGCACACGGGGTTTAAATACCTCGGTATCTACATTTCATTGGACCCCAAGACTTGGTATGAGCATAACCTCCTCCCTCCCTTTTCTAGATTGAAACAAAATATCGCAGGTTGGCGTAAGCTTCCGATTTCACCGGAAATGGGTCGTGCGGCTCTTTTTAAAATGATGTCTCTGCCTCGTTTTCTCTATGCACTTCAAAACACTCTTGATGTAGTTCCGGCCAGCTATTTCCGTGCAGTCGAGGATCTTCAAAGGAAGTTGATTTGGGATGGTAGACCTTGTATCGCACTTGCTAAACTGATGCTCCCATGGTATGATGGGGGATCGCTCTCCCTGATATAAAACGTTATTATTGGGCGTCTCAACTGGGAGCCATCAATCATGCAACGTATGGTCCCGAATTGAATCCCGCCTTTGCAATGGATAGATGGCTGTTACCTGGGGGTAACTACTACAGGGCACTATATTCTAGATCGGTGATCATGGACTTGTCGGGACCTACCAAGACGGCGGTGCGTCTGTGGCGGGATGCAACTAGTTTGATGGGTTGGAGAGACCGCTTGACTCGGGCGACCCCGCTCTTTGGCTCTGAAAAACTGGGTAAACTGTGGAATACCAAGGGATTTGATAAGTGGGATCTCATTGGTATCAGTAAGGTGGGAGACCTCTGGGTGAAGGGCCAGATTAAATCGTTTGAATCGCTACAGAGGGAGTATGAACTAGCTGATTCAGAGTACTTCCGTTACGTTCAAGTTCGACATGCTTTGAGATCGGTTTTTCCAGTGGGGGAAGTAATCCCGGAGTCGTCCCCACTCGAAGATAGATTGTTGGACGGTCATGTGCCCGATAGTACTATTTCCTTAGTCTATAAAAAACTAATAAATGACAGGTCGGATCTCCTTTTGCATCTTCGTGACTTGTGGACCCGTGACGGCCTTGAACTGGATGACGAGGACTGGCAATCTGCGATCTCCTCTCCCAAGGAGGTTGCGATACCGGCTCGACTCAGACTTGTTCAACTTAAGATTCTTCACAGGGTGTATGTCACGGGCCCCCGATTGGTACACATGGGCTTTTCTGAGGAGGGTTTGTGCAAGCGAGGATGCGGCCAGATGGGGACATTTCTTCATATTATCTGGGAATGTCGTGAGGTTGCCGCCTACTCGAGTGGGGTACATGATGTAATGAAGGAAATAACGGGGGTGGCCCTCTTACCAGAGGCTAGGCGATGTCTATTAAATGTTTGGGAACCCACGGACTATACCGTTGCCCAGACACAATGGGCGACCCTGGGGGCCATGATCGCCAAGCGTGATATAGCTCAATTGTGGGGATCCCAAAAGCCACCTACAGTTGCATTATGGAAGAAAAATAGGGACTGGTGCATATTCCGAGAAAAAACGGTGTATTTGGCCCGGGGTCGGCCCCGGAAATGGTGTAGAATATGGGGTCCTGGAATACCTACCGTGGAGATATTTGTGCACCGCCTATTGCAAATAATACTGCTGTTCCACCTCGCATTCTGACTGCCTATTTGTATGTGTACTGATTTTCCCTGTGTCCTCCCCCCTCTTCCCCTTCCATATATGGATTGCTGATTTCATTTGTATTGATTTCTCCTTCCCCAGTTGAATTGACACATTGTGTAATATATTCTTTACCTTGCTGTTTTTATGTTTTCAATAAAAATAAATATAAAAAAAAAGTATAGTATAGTTGAAGAGCCCGGTAAAGGAGATGTTAGTGGATTCGTATTGGCTTTTGTATTGGGTTTGTGTCCTGAGCTTAGTTAGCATTTTCAGCAAAGTGTGGTATGCTGGCAGACTAGGGGTATCAACAAAATCTTGCAGTGAATATTTTGATGGGAACCAGAAAAAAATTAAAGAGAAGTTGATGATTTACCAGACCAAGCAGAGTCAGAATAACAGCAGGAACAATATGATATGTCCTGATTCAGATTTTGCACCACCTGATAATTTTCGGATGAATGGATTGAAAGGAATGCAAGGTGTTAGAATGGGAAATGAGATGGTGCAGACACAGGGTCATGGTAGAGCAAATGTATATAGTTCTGGAATCAATGCAAATATTACTTTGTTTTAAAAGAGCACTATTGGCAATTTCTGTGGCAAAATCTGGCACCGGAATTATGAATGTAGGTAAAATCCAGATCGGATCCAGAATTATTTTGCTTCCCTGATGCAGCAAAATGCAAATAAGATGCAGAAACAGTTAGTTACCATAGCCCATCCAGCCCCTCTGCAGAATGTGCAAAGTCATAGACAGTTCTATGTGAATATGCCCATAGCACCAGTGATCCAGCAAAATATGAGAACTAAGATGTCTTATAAACCAGAGTATCACCGGAATACATTGATACTGAATAATCATTTTCCTCAGTTTTCTCAGAGATTAAGTCACAATGATGGTGCTGGAGGTGGGGGTATAGGTGTATATGCTTTGTGACGTACTAGAGATAGTCAAGAGTGGTCCATATGTAGATGGAGAAGTGAATGGCCACTTGTACCATTTCTACCTTCTCCTCAATTCATTCTGGGGAGGTTCCAAACCTGCCCCTCTTGGGAAGAAAAGTCAAAGTTGTATGCATTAGCAATAAACAGATTGTTAACCAGGTGACAGCAGATGCACCAGTCAAAATAGAGTCCATGGAGAATAACCATCAGTTCGTATTATGTGATTAGAGTCCTATTAATTTGCTTGGCAGAGATTTGCATTGCTTTGCAATAAGGAATGCATGATTTACTGCACACCAGATGCTGCTTTCCCTCAAATTAGCCAACACAGACTTTCAAAAGAAGCAGAAGAATACATTAAATGAATCATAGAAGAAATTATAGAGCAAGGTATTCTATGAAAGATGCTTGGTAGTCCTTGCAACTCTCCAGTAAGGCAGATTTATAAAATGAGTGGTAAGCGGAGAAAAGTGCAGGTCCTTAGAAAAACAAATCAAATAGTGATCCCATATTTTCCTGTGGTACTAAGTCCTGCAGTAATATGGTTTCAGACTCCTGTATATGCAGAATGGTGTGCAGACATTGACTTATGCAAGCATTTGTCTCCATTCCTCTACAAGAGGATAATCAATACCTTTTCGTGTTTTGGTTCCAAAATATAATTCTTGCTTGGTGTTGAATCCCACAGAAGTACATTAAAAGTCCCTCAATTTGTAGTCAGATCCTAAATAAAGATATGGAGAATTTGCAGTTGCCCTGTAACTCAGTCTTGCTCCAATACATTGATGACCGGCTGGTGACATCAAAGATAAAAGAAGACTACTAGATAGAACTAAATAAAAATAGATATATTTGCATTTTTGAGCCACTTTACTTACAATGATCACATGGTCTCACCTACAAAAATGCTGAATTGTAAAAAAGAAGTGATTTATCATGGTCATCACATTTAAAGAAGAGCAAGGAAAGTTTCAAATGAACGTGTTTCTGCCATCTTCAAGATGAACCCTCCTAACTCCCAGGGGAGATGAGGATTTTCCTGGGATTAGCTGACTACTTTTGAATGGCTAACTCACAATAATATCAAGATCAGGTACTTTTGATAATTTATTCATGAAGGCCAGGTGGGAATTTATAGAAAAACTGTGTAATGCACCTGCCCTCAGAATGTATGATTATGACAGAGTTTTTTCTTTATTGTCACAAAGGGTCAATATATATGTCTTAATCTTGACCCAAAAGCATGGAAGGGTAGTGAGGCCTGTGGCTTATTTATCTGCTGTGTTAGATCAACTAGATGCTGTATCTCTTCCTGATTGTCTGAAGTCGGTTGCAGATGTTTGCATTGTGATTTAACAAAGTGAAGGGATTGTAATGGGACATACACTGATTCTGTTTTTGCTCCATTCAGTTGAACTTTTGCTGACTCATACCAGAACTCAATATGTGACAAACACCTGCCTCAGGAGATATGAGCAAATTATGCTAGTAGCTGAAAACATCTCGATTAGAAGGTGTAATTCGTTGAACCTTGCAATGCTGCTGCCTGTTTCAGATAGCAAAGAAAACAATGATGATGGTGATGATTATGAGAGAGAACATGACTGTTTCAATGCTACAGGATTATGTACCGAGCCAAGACAAGATAGCAAAGATGTTCCTTTTGAAATGGCTGATCTGATTTTGTTTATGGGTGGTTCTTGTCTGAGAAACCATCTTAGAACACTAATAGCTGCCTATGCAGTTTGCTCCATTTATGAAATTAATGAAGCATCATACCTGCCTAGGATAACTTCAGTACAAGGGGCAGAGTTGATTGAATTGACAAGAGCTTGTTGCTTTGCAGACAAATTGAATGTTGCGATTTACACCGACAGTCAATATAGGTTTGGAGTGATGCATAGGTTTGGGCAGTTTTGGTCAGAATGGGCTTTTGTGAGATCCTCTGGTACCCCATCAGGAATAATTCTTATAATCTTGATTTGCTAGAAGCCATACAACAATCAAAAGAGATTGCATAAGGCTGGTGACAACATAGTCACATTAGGAAATAAACATGTCGATAAAGTTGCAAGATACTATGCACTTAAAAATGCAATTGTGAGATCAAATGAACAAATCACAGTGCAAGAATTAGAACCATTTGGATCAGGTGATAGTGTTGCCAAAATATGAATAATGTAAATTGTTTCTTGTTAAATCCAATACGGATTTTGTTAATTGATGGATCTCCAGGAGGAGGTTCCAGAAGATGAGAAACAGAAATGGGAAGCATTGGGTTGTAAGAAACTTTTCTGTGACATCTGTAGTACTCCTAAGTATAATGATGTCTTACCTTGAGGGAACCCCACGAGAGACATAGGAGTTGGAATAACCATGTGGGACATGTAAGCGCAGAGGTCCCCCTCTTTGTTGTATTGGATGTTACTTCAGAATTGTTTGCAGTAACTGTAGCAGTAGAGCAGTGGGAGAGGAGTGGATTTTTTGGATGTTAGCATGGTGCTAATTGTGATCTGTAACAATCTGTACATAATGCCTGTAAAAATGTATACCACAAGTAAGTCTTACCTGACTCAATGCTACATTCCATGGCTCATTGTTTACATGGCCAAACACTTTTAACCCCTTTGGTAGGATCACTGTGCCGGCACAAATGACCGCCCACACATCGTTCCCCTCAGTCTCCCGAGTAAAATGATACCTCACTTGTGTGAGTGGGGCAAGTGCCTGTGACTGGGAAGAGCCAAAAACTTAAGGATTAAGGGTATAGCTCAGCAAATTCTACGGGCTACATTTTTTAAAAATACGTTTTTACCCAATTCTGCACTGGACACCCACACAAGTGAGGTATCATTTTACTCGGGAGACTGAGGGGAATGCTGTGTAGTAGGACATTTGTGCTGGCATGGTGATTCCACACACAAATATGTGGAAAATGTGTTTTTCTCAGCAAAATTTGAGGTTTGCAGGAATTCTGGGTAGGTAAACGTAGGGGGATTCACGCAAGCCATACCGCCCTGGACTGCCCGGGTGTCTAGTTGTTACAAATGTATGGGTTTTGTAGGCTTCCCTAGATGGCTGCCAAGCCCGGGGCCAATAACCCATGTGACCCCCCTTGCAAAACCAGGTCGTGTTTTGTGTTAGGTCATTTTGATCTCCCCTCAATACCTTTTGAACCCTTGCCTGTCGTGGTTACTTGGGCCACCCACACGAGTGATGTATCATTTTTATCAGGAGACCTTGGGGAACACTGGGTGGTAGGATATTTGTGTCAGCCCAGTAATCCCAAAATTTTCCACACAGAAATTTGAGAAAAAAGTGTTTTTATCAACTAAATTTGAGGTTTGCAGGGGATTCTGGGAAAAAATGTTGGGGATCCACACAAGCCATACCTTCCTGAACTTTCTTGGGCGTCTAGTTCTCTGAAATGTATGGGTTTGGTAGGTTTCCATAGATGGTCCCCGAGCCTGGGGTCAAAAACCCAGGTGACCTCCCCTAGCAAAACCAGGTTGTTTTGTTGTAGGTAATTTTGATGTCTCCTCAATACATTTTGGGCCGTACCATTTTTATTGAAAGACCTGGGGGAATGCGGGAGGGTGGAATTTTGTAGCCCCACGCGTATTCCAGAACTTTCCATCACATAAATGTGTGGACAATGTTTTTTTTGTTTTACAAAGTTTGAGGTTTGCAAAAGATTCTGGGTAACAGAACCTGGTGAAAGCCACACATGTCACCCCTTTCTGGATTTTTATGGGTCTCTAGTTTTCAAAAATGTATAGGTTTTCTAGGTTTCCCTAGGTGCTGACACAACTAGGGTTCAGAATCCACAGATAGGCACTTTGCAAAAAAAGGGTCAGTTTTCACAGCAAAAATGTGGTGTGTCTATGTTGAGTTTTGGGCCATTTCCTGCCGCAGGCACTAGGCCTACTCACAAAAGTGAGGTACCATTTTTATCAAAAGACTTTGGGGAATGCGAGGTGGGTGGAATTTTGTGAATCCATGCATATTCCAGAACTTTCCATCACAGAAATGTGAGGAAAATGTGGATTTTTTGACAAAGTTGGAGTTTTGCAAGGGATTCTGGGAAACTGAACCTGGTGAGAGCCACACAAGTCTCCCCTTCGTGAATTCCTCTGGGTGTCTAGTTTTCAAACAAATATAGGTTTGCTGGGTTTCCCTAGGTGCCTGCAGAGCTAGGGTTCAAAATCCACAGCTAGGCACTTTGCAAAAAAAGGGTAAGTTTTCCCTGTAAAAATGGGGTGTGTACGTTGTGTTTTGGGCCTTCTCCTGTCACGGGCACTAGGACTACCCACACAAGTGAGGTACCATTTTTATCGGAAGACTTAGAGGAACTCAGAATTGTAGAGCAGCTGTTATTACCTATTGACTTTCTATGCATTTCTGCCTTCCTAATGTAAGACAATGTGTAAAAAAAGAAGTCACTTTGAAAAATGTCCTACAATTCACAGGCTAGTATCGGTAACCACAATTTCTAGCACTAGGCCTACTCACAAAAGTGAGGTGCCATTTTTATCAGAAGACTTTGGGAAACGCGGGGTGGGTGGACGTTTGTGGATCCACGCAGATTCTAGAACTTTCCGTCACAGAAATGTGAGGAAAATGTGTTTTCTTTTTACAAAGTTTGAGGTTTGCAAGGGATTCTGGGTAACAGAACCCCTTGAGAGCCACTCAAGTCACCACATCCTGAATTCCTCTGGGTGTCTAGTTTTAACAAATATATAGGTTTGCTAAATTTCCCTAGGTGCTGGCAGAGCTAGGGTTCAAAATCCACAGCTAGGCACTTTGCAAAAAAAGGGTCAGTTTTCACTATAAGAATGTGGTGTGTCTACGTTGTGTTTTGGGTCTTTTCCTGTCACGGGCACTAGGCCTACCCACACAAGTGAGGTAATATTTATATCAGAAGACTTTGGGAAACGCGGGCTGAGTGGAATTTCGTGGATCCAAGCAGATTCTAGAACTTTTCATTACAGAAATGTGAGGAAAATTTAGGTTTTTTTTTTACAAAGCTTGAGGTTTGCAAGGGATTCTGGGTAACAGAACCCCTTAAAAGCCACTCAAGTCACCACATCCACATCCTGGATTCCTCTGGGTGTCTAGTTTTCAAAAATATGTAGGTTTGCTAGATTTCACTAGGTGCCACCAGAGATAGGGTTTAAAATCCAGAGCTAGGCACTGTGCAAAAAAAGGGTCAGTTTTCACTGTAAAAATGTGGTGTGTCCACATTGCGTTTTGGGCTGTGTCCTGTCGCAGGCACTAGGCTTACCCACACAAGTGAGGTACCGTTTTTATCGGAAGACTTAGAGAATTGTAGGGCAGCTGTTATTACATATTGACTTTCTATGCATTTCTGCCTTCCTAATGTAAGACAATGTGTAAAAAAAGAAGTCACTTTGAAAAATGTCCTGCAATTCACAGGCTAGTATCGGTAACCACAATTTCGGAGATGTGATAGATACTGTTTCTAAACTCTATATTTTGTTCCCATTTTTTTAACTACATGGGTGTCTTTGGTGCCTATTGTTTACTCTTTATATTTTACCAAATTAATTGCTATGTACCCGGTACGGAATGAAAAAACACTGCATGACGCTGCTCAGTTATTGGTTCTGGGTTCCTCAGGTTCTTGGTGCACCTACAAGTCCTATATATCCCCAGAACCAGAAGGGTCCAGCGGATGTATTGGTATAAACATCTGTCATATTTAGAAGAAGTTACAGGTGAAAACGTTGGCACAAACGGTTGGTGTTTACTCAATACATTTTTCTTATTTTGTTTGTCAAAGATGTTTTTATTAATATTTTGTAAGACAGAAGAGGAAAAAGACATGCGACAGTCCCGCACAACTTCCCTCGCAGGGGACACATAGTAAGGTAGGAGGCAGATAGGGTATAAGGGAAAGGGGACCCGTGCCCAAGTTGTAGGAGGCCACTAGTTAACTGAAAAAACATGTTGTATAGCTCAGAGGAGATACAAGTCTGTGAATGGGCAGGGCTAGCAGCAGGAACGAGTGCTTCGGCTTAGATAGCCCGTGAATGGGGTCAGCAAATCTTAGGCTTGTCCCTCTATCCTCCTCTTTCATGAAATGGGCCGTTGCAAGAACCGAAATGAACCCCCCCCCCCAACCTCCCCGTCCCTCCCCCCTCCCCCCTCCCAAGTGGTGGTGGCAACCGTCATACATACTTAATCAACAGGATGGAAGATTCTCACATTTGAAACAGATGAAGAGCCCGCACCGAAGGCGGGCAGACCGCAGACGGCAAGCCTTTAGATAGAAAGCGGACTAGTGGGCCCCAGCGAAACGTGATGTTCCGAAAATCGTTAAGAAAGATGTCAGCCATACGTTCCATGCTCAACAACCTCCACAATCTCGCATGCCACAGGGAGAGCGCTGGGGCCTCCTTTTTCTTCCAGGCCGCCGCTAGGGTCAGTTTGGCCGCTCCAATACATAGCCAAAGTATCTTCTTGTCTGCTCTGGTTTGGTGTTCAAGAGCCAGATCTCGCAGGCCCAGCAAAACATAGGCCATAGAGCCCTCAATTGGGTAGCCCAGAATCGCCTTAATGTGGGACAAAATCTCCTCCCAAAAGGGACGTATGGCGGGACAGTCCCACCATATGTGCCTAAAGTCTCCCAGTAGGCCACAACCCCTCCAACACCTATCCGAGGTACCCGGAAAGATCCGGCTCAACTTAGCTGGGTACAAGTACCAGTCTATCATTGTTTTAAGATGGGCCTCCTTGAGTTCCACCGAGTGATTATGTTTATCTACATCGTGCCACAGGCGGGACCACTCCTCATCCAAAATACTGCGTCCAAGGAGATCTTCCCAGAAGCCCATGTCCCCTGGTCTAGGGGAGATGGTCGTAGATAAGAGAAGGCCATAGAGGAAGGAAATGGCACCACGCATGGCAGATGTCTTGGTAAGGAAGGTCTCAAAGGGGGTAAGCGGTCTGGTGGCCGCATCCCGAACTGGGGTGGAAAGTGCCCAATGGAGCATCTGGGTATGGCGGAACCTCTCCGAACGCTGGACCCCGTAATCCCGCATACAGTTATCAAAAGTGAGTGGGGCATAACCATGGAATAAGTGCGTCAGGGCTAGGCAACCCCCCTCCCTCCAGGCATCAAAGGGACCCTCGCTGCTAGCAGGGCGGAAAGGCAGGATTAAAGTGTATAGGCGTAAAGGGGGATGGGAACGACGTCCAGCGCTCGTCACCAGAGACCGAGTCCCACACCTTCGGAGTAGTGCTGGTGGGAGTGCTAATGTAAGCGTTCAGGGCCTATCACCCTTGGGCTTCCATATCAAATCCCATATCGTTTTTCCCGTAACGCTCCTGTCCATGTGCAACCAATGCTTCTCCGAAGTGGGTTGGGACCACTCCACCAACACTCGCAACTGTGCAGCCTTGTAGTATAAGTGCAAATCGGGAAGGCCCACCCCGCCCTCTCTCTTCGGGCATCGGAGAATGTGAAACGCAAAACGAGCGTGACCCCCCTGCCAGATGAAGCGAAGCATCAGCGTTTTGATACGACGGAAGAAGTCTCCATCCAGTACGATAGGAAGTGCCTGGAAGAGGTATAGGAACTTAGGGAGAAGGGTCATTTTGAGCGCATGGACCCGTCCCAGCCAAGATATATAAAGTGGCCGCCATCGATTCAGGTCATTCTGTATTTTCTCCATGAGGGGGGGGGAATTAGCAGAGTATTACTTCCCGATCGTGGGAGTTAGATGAATCCCCAGGTACAGTAAGGAGGAGAGGGTCCATGGTAAAGGCGTGAGCGGCCGGAGACGGTCCACCTCCGCCGAAGGAAGCGTGAGATTGAGAATGTAGGATTTATCATGGTTGATTTTAAAGCCCGCCACTTCCTCAAAGCGCGCTAAAGCGTCCTGAATGTGGGGGAGGGAGTGGGCGGGGTCCGAAAGGGAAAGCAGGATGTCATAGGCGAACAGGGTGATCTTGTTTTGTTCCCCAGTGAAGGGCAGTCCCCGAATGTGAATGAATGAAAATGAATGAATGAAATGAATGAAAACAGTTTTATTAAGCGCTAACAGCTGCCCTGAGGCGTCCAGGTGCTAAGACTAAAAGCAGTACCTTCAGAAAAAAGAGCAGGGGAAGATCCAACTAGTGTTCAGGGTTCTCCCTTATAGCGATTGCTAAAGGTTCGATGCTCAAAGCAAAAAGCAGGGGGGAAAGGGGGCAGCCCTGTCTAGTTCCGCGCAAATGCGGGACAAACGCCGACAGATGCCCGTTAACTGTCACCCTAGATCGGGGACTGGCGTAGTTCGCCTTGAGCATCTCTAAGAATTTGGGCGAGAAGCCAAAGGCCGTCAAAGTCTGGAAGAGAAAGCCCCAGTCCACCCGGTCAAAGGCCTTCTCAGTGTCGAGGTCCAGAAGAACAGCCAGGATCTTGAACCTGTTGGCCTTCTCGATTAAATGAATGACTCTTCTGGTGTTATCATGGGTTTGGCGCCCTTTAATGAACCCTGATTGGTCCGGGTGGATGAGCGCCGGCATCAGGTCCTGTAGCCTGTTCGCGATTAGAGAGGAGTATAATTTAGCATCTACGTTAAGTAGGGCTATAGGTCTATACGCTGAGCACTTGGATTGATTCTTTCCTGGCTCGGGGATGATCGAAATAACCCCTTCTGCCATGGAGCCCGCAGTCATGCCTGACTCCGCCATGGTGTTAAAAAGTTGTAACAAGAAATCAACCACTTCCGAGGTAAAGGTCTGATAAAAGAGGGCTGTAAAACCATCGGCCCCCGGGGCCTTATGGGGCTTCAGAGCCTTCATGGCCGCCACGACTTCTTCCCTGGTGAAGGGGGCGGTGAGGAGCTTGTTCCATTCCATGGAGACCTGAGGGAGCGGGAGTGCGTCCAGATACTCTCTTTGGCTCTCGGGATCCAGAGTGTCACCCGAATACAGCGCACCATAGAAGTCCCCGAAGAGGCCAGCCTTGGCCTCATCACAGTGCAAATGGACCCCGCCTCGTCCCGGATCCCCCCTATATATTCCCTCTCTCTCTTGTCCCTGAGTTGGCGGGCCAGGTGTTTCCCTACTTTGTTACCCTGTGAATAGGAAAGGCGGCGCAGTTTCAGCAAGGTGAACTCCGCTCTGTTATTGTAGTGAGCCCTGAGCTTGCCCCTAACAGCCGTCAGTGGTCTCAGTGTCTGCGTGGATGGATTTTGTTTATGCGCTAATTCAAGAGCGGATAGTTCCTTCTCCAATTCCTCCCGCTCCGTCCTTCTCAGCTTGTTGAGGGCGGCATTAAGTCCTAAACAGCTGCCCCGTATCGAAGCCTTGAAGGCGTCCCAACTCGTAAAGATAGAGGTGTCACCCTCACGGTTCAAATCAAAGAAGACGTGAATAGCCTTCGGTAATGCTTTACAGGAGGAGTCATCCCGGACCAGGAAGGCCGGAAAATACCATTTGCGTGGGATAGAGCATCCCGCCACCCAGTGCAAGCAGAGCGTTAGCAAACTGTGATCAGAGACAGATAAGCCAAAGATCTTGGCGTCACGCAGAGTCCCCATAAGGGATTGACTCACAAAAATATGGTCCAGTCGAGAGTAAGAGTGATGTACATGGGAGTAGAAAGTAAAGTCTTTAGTTTGGGGGTGGAGAATGCGCCAACTGTCTACAAGACCCATATCCCCTATCTTCTGTTGCGTGTCAGCAGAGAAAAGGCCTGTGTCGGCTCTCTGGCAACAAGAGCTGTCCAATTCTCTATTCCATACCAAATTGAAGTCTCCCATCTCAATCAAGACCCCTCGACGAAGTTGTCAACAACTCGCAGCAGGTCCCGGATAAACCCATTTTGACCTATATTGGGGGCATAGAGGACTACGAAGGAGCATAGTTTGCCAAGGAGCATACCCTTAACCATAAGCCAACGGCCCTCCTTGTCGGTGCGCACATCCAAGGGCTGGAAATGCAGGGCCGCACGGAAAAGGAGAGCCACTCCCCTCTGTTAGGGGGGGCAGAAGACCTGTAAATATTGGGAAATTGCCTATGCTTAAGGCGGGCCTCATCCTTCCGAGCCAGGTGGGTTTCCTGAAGTGCCACCATGTCCAGTTGATGGTTTAGTATATACTTCCACACCTTCTGGCGTTTCTGAGGGGAATTTAAGCCCTTCACATTCCAAGTACCGAAGGTGAGAGGCATCATGGTATCAGACCCCCCACCCTCTCCTCAATGGGAATCAGTGCGGTCCTCTCCCCCCTCCACATCCGAAAATCAGGCCCCCTACCAGACCCCCCTCCACCGATGTATGAAGTGTACAGTAGCGCAGGCCCCAGCACGCTACACGACAAGCAGGACTTGGCCCCCCACCCCCTCTCCTCCCCCACTCCGCTCAGCCTGATACAACCATCATCTTCCAACCACCACAAATCACATACACAAGAATACGTGCTACCACCACTGCCCTCCCTCCCCATTCCCCCCACCCACCAGAACCCAAACCCCCCTCAACCAACAAAAGGAAACAAGTCTGAAAAAACCATGTGACAGGTAACAGTGCGAGGCACTGCAAGGGGGCCTCCCCTAAAGGACCACTAGGGTTGGGGCGGCGAGACCAGGCAGTGTCCCCCCAAAACACAAGTCCGGGGTGACGCACCAGTGAGTCCATAAGGTACCTGATGGAGGTGTGCCCCTCCGGCTGCCATTCAGCGCCTTCCTGAAGCCTCATGCCGCAGATGAGCTGTCGGACCTTGTCGCCTCCATAACCATCGCAACTGAGGCAACCGCAGTCCCCCTCTCGTGCAGGCGGACTGAAAGGTCGCGCCCACCTGTTGATGCAAGTCGACCAACTCTCTGCCAGGGCGGTGAGCGTGACTGACGGCCCGATGGGGAGCCCCTTCCCCCCGGGGGGGTGCAGCGTTGTCATCCAGGCCTAGGAGCTCCTTGGCCGCTGACAGTGACCTGATCTGGACAAGTCTGTTGTGCCAACGAAAGATAAGACAGAAGGGGTGACCCCAGGAGTAGGCCACATTGTGCTCTCGGAAGAATGCTGTCACTGGACGGAAGTCCCTCCGTTTCTGCAATGTCGAAGCAGCCAGGTCCTGAAAAAGCTGAGGATGGTGGTCTCGAAATTGCAGGGGGTTGAGTCCCCGGGCCTTTCTAAGTATACGTTCCTTCAGCTGGAAGTCGTGGATACAAACCAATATGTCAGGAGGTGGAGCTCTCAACCCCCATGGCAGGCCCACCCGATGGACCCTATCCATACGAATTTCCTTGACGTCGTCTTCGTCCAAGATCTGTAGGAAGAGGGCTTCCACATATCCTCGTAAGTCCCCTCCCTCTCCTTCCCAGGGCACCGCTCGTATCCTGATATTGTTCTGCCGCGACCGGTTTTCTAAGTCCTCGGCATGGGCTTGGAGGTCCAGATTCTGCTCCGATAACCTGAGTACTTCTTGTTGGAGCTGGTGGACATCCCCCGCCAGCCCCAGGTCGTGTTCCTCCAAGGTCGCCACCCTCTCGCCGATGCCATCCACATCCCTTCTCACCTCACGCAGATCCGACGCCAGTTGGGAGCGAAGCTCCGAAATGTCCTCCTTGATGGCTTGGAACAGTTCAACCATAAAGGCCTTGGTGGCGGGTGCCTCATCATCTCCCCGCTGAGGAGACTTGCTGGGGCCAGGGGACACGGCAGGCAGCGGACCCTTTGGTGCTCCATCCTTGCCCGGCTTATCCTTGCGGGGCCTGGTCGTCATAGCTCCAGGCAGGTGGTTCTCCCGAGGCCGAGAGAAGGAGACTGAACCCGCTCCAACCAACGCACGCAGGGAGCGTGAATTGGATGACTGCAAGTAAGAGTTCCTCAGCGCCACTCGGGCCCCCACAACTCAGCAATTGGGATCTCGTGGGGACTCACACCGGTGTTCTCAACGATGGGGCCCAGAATCCAAGGCTCCCCAGTTCATCACCAACGAGGGCACCCCAAAGCGCAGGACCCTCAGACAGCAGTGTTCGGGCACCAACCTACATCACGCCGGGCCACTCGCCAGGTGTAAGTCCTGCAGGGCAAGCCCAGGCCGCAGGCGATCTCCTCATCCGCCACGTCTCCCCGCGGTAGATAGTGATAGGACCAGCCCCCCCACCCCGCAGCAGTTCAGGTACCCACTCGAGGGCAGGCCCCCCCCCCAGGCGCAGATGAATGAATGAATGAATGAAAATGTTTTTATTCTGCGCATACTTTGCCCCATGGGCGTCAAGGCGCCTAACATCAAAACACAGCTTATCACTCCAGGGAACGTTCAGTTAGAGATAAGACTTCCTAAAGAACCATGTCTTTAGCTCCTTTTTGAACAACTCAATAGATGGCAACCTCTTAAGCTCAATGGGAATCGAATTCCAGAGCTGAGGGGCCACCACTGAGAAGGCCCTAGCTCCCCATCTTGCCAGCCTGACCCTTGGCACGACAAGTTGGAGCAATTCAGCGGATCGAAGGCCTCTAACTGGGACATAGCGAGCGAGCAAGGAACTAATCCCACTCATTGATCCCTCCGCCAATGCTCTGTAGGTCATGCAAAGAATTTTAAAAGAAATTCTGTGCTGCACTGGAAGCCAGTGAAGATCTTTCCTGGCTTTAGTCGCCGAAGCCACCTTAGGAAGGGCCAATACAAAACGTGCAGCCGCGTTCTGCACAATTTGCAGTCGATGCACAAGGCTCTTGTTGGACTCCATATACAGGGAATTGCAATAATCCAACCTGGAGCCAACAAGAGCGACTGCAATTTGTTTCCGAGCTTGGGGAGAAAGATATTCACGGATTCTATTTAGAGTCCTAATCACACCCCAGCAAGTGGCCACGGTCCTGTTTACTTGAAGGGACATAGAGAGTGAGGTGTCAAATATCACACCTAGATTTCTGGCTGATTGGGAGGGAGAGGGGCAGGTGCCAAGAGACGAAGGCCACCACTCGCTCGACCAGACATCCTGGTTCTTTCCAAAAACCAGTACCTCTGTTTTTTCGCCATTGAGCCTCAGGGAATTAACAGTCATCCAGTCTGCCACCAACTGCATGCATACCCTGAAGCTCAAGGCAGATGTCACCACAGAGGAATGAGCCAGAGACACCATGATTTGAGTGTCATCAGCGTAGGACACTACCTCCATCCCCTGCGATCTTATAAGTCTAGCAAGGGGGGCCACGTAGATGTTAAACAGGGTCGGGCTTAAGGCCGACCCTTGTGGCACCCCACATTGCAAAGACTTGGCAGGGGAGAGGTAGTTCCCAAGCATCACTCTCTGCTCTCTTTCTAAAAGAAAGGAGTTTAGAAGACTCAAAGCCGATCCCTCGACCCCTGCCTCCCTAAGCCGAGATGTTAAAATGGCGGGAGACAGGGTATCGAATGCGGCCGAGAGATCAAGTAAAACCAAGACAGTGGATTGGCCAGAGTCCACTTGCCGACGGATCTTGTCGGCCACAAGAGTCAGAGCGGACTCTGTGCTGTGGTGTTTCCTGAAGCCATGCTGTGTGTTATCCAAATATCCGGATTGATCAAGAAAGGCGGACAGATGAGAATTTAGATGTACTTCCAATATCTTTGCAGGTGCCGGAAGAAGGGAGATTGGCCTAAAGTTTTTTAAAAGGCCAGGGTCAAGGGATGGTTTTTTGAGGAGAGGCTTCACGATGGCCTTCTTCCATACCGTTGGAAAAGAGCCCTGGGAAATGGATTTGTTCATAACCATGAGCATGGAAGGAAGAAGACTGCTTCTACACTCTTTGAGCTTTTTAAGAGGTAGAGGATCCATAGGAGAAGAAGACTTGGTTCTATCCAGCAGGAGACCCAGCTCCTCCAACGACAAGGGGGGGAATTCCGATAGAGATGGAATAGCAGTATCCCTACTGAAAGAATCAAGACTAGACAGCTCCATAGAGATACTCCGATCCAATAGAAGGCGTTCGACATCCAATGAGGCATGGATATCAAGAATCTTCTTATGGAAAAAAGCAGAAATCTTGTTGCACAGTTCCTGTGAATGGACTACAGGATCAGGGAGTTGGAGGGAGCATAATGAATCAGCGATTTTAAACAGTTCCCCCGGAGAAGAAAGAGAGCTGGTCAGATCCCTCCGCTCACCCCGCAGTCGATGAAGTCTCACCGATCGGCTGCTCCCCGGGCAACGGAGAACCGGCGGATCCCCCACCAGGCCACAGATTACCACTGCGTGTCCTCCGGACGAATCCTATGCCACGTGGAGTTGCGGCCTCGCTGTAGATTGAGGCCCCCTGGGCCAATTGGGGGCCTCCACGCAGCCCTCGATGCCCCTCCAAGCAGTGGCCTTCCGCCGGGCCGGTACCGCCGTCCCCTGCCCCGGGCCCAGGAACGCGGAAGTATGGAAGGCTGCGTCAGGGAAGTCGGCCAGAGCAGGCCGCAAAGCATCGGTCTCAGGTAGCGGCCGCTGGATCTCAGAGGGCGTCCGCTCCCGGGTACTGCATTCAATCACGGGCTCGCGTGACCCGGCCCCGGGGGCTGCGTGTGGCTGGGTCACAGCGGGGGGGCCACCAGCCGCTCCGGTGCAAGCTCCGGCCGTCTGCTCCTCGATGCTACAAATCAGTCGGGCGCAGGAGGTAGAAGCCGCCCGACCGGCCAGGAGCAATGGCAGCCGTTGAACCAGGCCTCCTCCCGCTATGCCGTGGATCGGCCAATTCCTCTCACCGGGGGTCCGGAGAATCCCTCACTTGCTCCGGGTATGCGACGGGCGTCTGCAGGCACCAGATCAAGCCCGGTGGCGGACCCAGGAGGCTGCTTCCCAATGCTCAGCAAATCTCGGCGCCGGAGGGACACAAAGGTACGTCTCACTCCATCGCCATCTTGGCCACGCCCCAATTTTTCTTATTTTAAACTGTTAGTTTCTTGGATCCATTATTGATTTCACACCCATTTCTACCACTAACTGGAAGGAAGTTGAAAGCACAAAAAGTAGCCAAATAGGATATGTCGTAGTACAATGCCAAAACTGTGTAAATAATTTCGGTTTTCTGACAAAAGTCTGCTTGTCCCTGAAAGCTGGGAAGATGATGATTTCAGCACCATAAACCCTTTGTTGATACCATTTGCAGGGGAAGAACCAGACTCTTTCTTTTGCAGCACTTTTTCCCCATTTTTCCCCAAAAAAACAAAATGTAGCTGTATTTTGGCTTACGTTTGGGAATCCACAAACCCTGAGTACCTTTGAAATTCCTATGATGTTGGAAGAAAAAGGCGCAAATTTGGCATGGTTACCTTTTGTGAACAAAATGTTACAGGGGCCTAACTGAGAACTACCTCAAATAGCCAAAAAAGGCTTAGCACGGGGAGGCCTAGCAGAGAAAGGGTTGAAAAGTACTGGTTTAATAGCAAATTCAGAAGTGTTAAAGAGGGTTTGTGTCAGAGATGTGTCATTTGTCAGAGAAATAATAAGGGAAAGAGAACTATTGTTCATTTGAATCACAATGACAAATCAAAGGGCCTATTTACAAAACTTCAGGCAGACTTCTTTGAGATGCCAGTTTACAGCGGCTTTAAATATGTTTTCGTCATTGTCTGCTTATTCTCTAAACGACTCAAGCCTATCCTGCCTGAAGATGCAACAGTATGACGGTTTCCAAACTCTTGTTAAGGGAATTGCTTCCACAATTCAGCCTGCCAACCGCTATTGAGACATTGGGCCTAATTACGATGTTTGGTTGGGTCATTTCCACATAGTAATTCGGCCAAAGTGTGGAAATCATTTTTAAAATGAAATCCTTAAGTTGATTTGTACAGCTCTCAAGATTGATCAGAAATTCCAAATAAGTCACCGTCCTCAGTCACCTAGCATTGTAATAAAGATGAATGGGACCATCAAAAGCAAGCTGGCTACAGTGTGTGCGTCCACTAATTTGAAATAGCCTGATACTCTTCCTCTTGTTCTGATGAGCATTAAAAGTCCCCAGAAAAAACTGGCCTCTCGCCCTATGAGGTGTCAATGGGCAGAGCCATGAGGATTGCCTACATACATCCAGCAACACTTGTGTTAATCACTGGTGACTTTGTAATAGATTATTGTAAAGATCTGACTAATATTGTGAAATTTGTATCTCATCAGGTGATTTTGGCAACAGCACCCACAAAAGAAACTCAAAGTCATTCACTACAGTAGACTGGAGCTGCTTTGAGGGACGATGGAAAGGGCCATATCAAGTTGTGCTTGTGACTAACACTGCTTTAAAGTTTGCCAGAGTCACACGGTGGATCCATGCCACTCACACAAGAAGGATGAAGACAGTGGATGAAGAATTGGTGACAACAGCCACTGATTCACAGAGTGAAACTCAAGTTTGCAGCATGGATCCAGAGGAAGGGGAAGTAATTTTTTAAGCTGGTGAAGTTGCCGATGAAGGTGAAGATCCTGCTGAAGGTACCAGAGGCCATTTTCATCAGTGGGAAGAACTGTTGCGATGTCACAAGCAGCAGCAAGAAGAGGTAGAATCTGATCTGAGTACTGAGAAGCTCCAGTTGAAATTCAGAGTCTCGAGAACGGTCCTAGAGGAAGAAAAAAGTTTATAGCAGTGGCGTAGCAAAGGGGGCCGGGGGCGGCACGAGTTTTCGGGGTGGCACTCTTACATGACCCCACTCTTACATGCGTTTGCCCCTGGGGTGGCAAACGCAGAAATTATCACCAGCCCCTCCCACTCTTCAACGCGGCTGGGGGCGGCAAAGGCAGGTACAGCCACGGGCGGCAGAGTGCCTAGCTGTGCCGCTAGTTCACAGTTAGTCAAATTGCTGATGCTAGTCAAAGCACAAGTTTTCTGTGAGTGAAGATGACTCAGTAGTAGTCACAAGTGAAGCCCCAGAGCCTTGCCTATTAAGAGTGTGAAGAGAACTTGTAAGAATATGCGCAAGGGCAAAAGGAAAGGTCAGAGTCAATCGGAGAAGAACCCGAGTAGTTAAAATTGCTTTAGAGAATAGTGATACTTAATCTCCACTTGCTAAAAGATCAATGAGAAAGAGAAATCAAGCAGAAAATACACCTCTCCTGAAAAGCCATATCTTGCATCTACATCTGAAGACGAGCCAGATATAAAGATATACAGTCCAATAAACTGTTGCTAATTCATTTTTTAAAACGATCTAGAAGAAGAGCCAAATAGTTTATGAAATTACAAATTTAGCTTTGCAAAGAAATCCATATGAAGAAGAATTGAGCAAGTGAACTGAGAAAAGAATTGAAGTTTGATTTTGTTTTTGATTATTGTTTTGAAACAAGAAGGTCCATTATTGTTTTGACAGAAAAGTTTTCTTGAACACTGATTTTTGAGTTCCAAAATGTCTTTAAAATTTTAGTTTTTGATCTCAATATAAATGGTATACAGCAGATGTTGTAACATTATTAGCATGATTTCATTAATGATGATACTAATGACTTTAGTCGGCCTACTGTTGTGCTTTGTTTCTCCAGTTGGATACGTATCCATAGGATTTGAATTGACTACAGTACGTAATGAAATTGAAATACACTGACAAATAGGGAAAGTTTAGTTAGTGGCTTTAATAAAAATGTCTATGCAAAAATCTTTGTGATTATGTTGATATTATGTGAGTTAAGCACTGTATGGTGTGTTCTATTCTGTCTTCTTGTGCAGGTGAAGGTGTAACATATCTGCAGCTACCTATTTCCTATAGACTGTCTTGTAAAGTTTTTGTTTCTAAATTTAATAAGCAGGAGTTTCTATCACTATATTTGTCAGATTTAAAGTTTTGCTGGAGAAACTTCCTGTTCTGAAGATGTTGGGAATAAGGTATGGTAAATATGTGAATACAGTTGCACAAACTAACCACAAGACTAAACAGCTAAAAGGATGTATGTGTGTAGCTTGCCTGAAGAAAATTGTAAATAGTTTGAGAGTTTGGGCACATGAGACGAAAGTTAGAGAACAGATTAAGGCTGGAGGGGAATTTAGATTTTCACATTTTCATCCAAGGTTGGGAATGGAACATGAGAGAATGGTGAATTGGCTATGGTGCTTAATGAACCCACAGGAGTTGGGTCTATGAAATGTGTGTGTAAGAGTGTGAAAAGAGTTATGTTATCAAAGGTGATTTGCTGATTGGTACCATTGTGGACCGGTTAACATCAACAGTATAGGGATCTACCTGGAGCCCTTCTTTAGAGAACTTGTATCCAAAATATTCCACTTTGTTGATGTAGAACGCACATTTCTGCCTGCGAAGGGTCAATAATCACTCCACCAGACATTTCAGCGCTGCTCTCAATTGAGCATGGTGTTCCTCAAGAGTACTGAAAAATATTAATATGTCATTACTCACATTGATGACGCACACTAGTCTGGACAGTACTTTCCGTGATGCCTCCTGGAAGACCTCCACCATGGAGGAGATGCCAAAACTGAGCCTTTTGAACCGGCGTAGACCTACATGAGTGGAATAGGTTGTTATGTAGCGATAGGACTCCTCCAGCATCAACTAATGGTAGCCATCATAAAGATAAATTTTGGAAACTCATCAGACTCCATTCAGATCAGCCACGATTTAATTAATTGTCTGCGTTATATGTCTCTCCCTTTGAATAACCTGATTGGGTAACTGCATGTCTACAGTATGTCGTATCATCCCTGGATGTTTGGGTTTGGGGGCAATATCCAACTGCAATACCCATGGGGTGGGTCCAGTCACCTTTTTGATTACCCCGACCTGTTCCAACAGTTCTAGTTCTTTATCAAAATGCAGTCTTAAATGAAACTGCTTCCTCCTGTGACGTAACATGAGATTGACTCGGACCTCCTTCAAGCTCCCCAGCCCCTTGTATAGCTCTGGAAAGTCTGCCAGAATGTTTGCAGCGTGTGACTGGTGTATCTGTTACGTAAATCAGACCAGGCCAAGATCCTTCACCATATGGCCGCCCAAGAGCGTGCCTGTGGAACCTGTAGTTGCGTGGAATTTGGCCTCCATCTTGGTGCCTCCGTGGGCCACCTCTACTTCGATGACTCCTTGCAGCGGGATTGGGTCGGAGCCTACATAGGTGCATATCTTGGCCTTTGTGGAGGCTATGACCAGCAGTGGATCTAGTTTCGGGAACTGCTCTCCCTCTATATCATTTACAGAGACCCCTGGGCAGTGATTTTGATGCCACAAATGTCCACCTAGCACATAGGCGGTAATTATCTCACCCTGTGAATGATATGGTAACCACTTCTTCTTCTTTGTCGTCCTCCAGTTGGCCGGTGTTAGCACTATTCTTCAGTGTTTGCCCATCTTCTCCCTCCTCTATCTACGGTTGTCTCACATTCACACTCCATCCCCGTGCGTTCACTCCTGCCACTGCACTGGAGCTATGGCATACCTTCGCAAAGTGATTAAGTCAGGCACACTTGAGGCACAGCTAGCTTTGTGAGAGGCACCCACTTGGTGGGTGGTGTACAGTTCTACAGTTTCTGCACCCTTTGTCGCTAGGCTTTGTAGCAGATGCCCCTCTGGGTCTGGCCGGAAGCCACTGTATAACTTCCACCTGCTCCTCCTTGAACTTCATAGCCGGTCTCCTTGGGGGACCTATGGAATGGTGGGACAGGGCCAGCTCCTTTCCCCCAGTTCTACTGTCAGCCAATTTGTGTGATCAAGCGAGTATCAGGATATCATCCAGCATGATCCCGGGCTGCCTCAGAATGAGCTTGCGGAGGTTTGACAAGTGGCACCCTTGAATCAGCTGCACCCTAATTTCATCCAACTTATCAATGCCTGTGCACATGCTCACCAATTAGTGTAGCCACGCGAAGAATGTGTCCACTGATTTTTTTTCCACCTGTCTCGCTTGCCAGAGTTTAAACCTATCATACTCGGGATTTACTTGAGGGATGAAAGGTATAGTCAGAGGTATAGTTAGAGCCACAACAGCTGCATCAAAATCATGATCTGCACCAGTATTAGATAAGTTCTCGAAGAGATCATACAGCTCATAACCTCCCATGTGCAACATCATCGATCTTTTGACTGCGCCTCCCGTCAACCGGTTGGCGTGAAAATAATGTTGCAATCGTCCAATGCACTGATGCCACCACAGCACGTCCGTTGCAGATGGGCAGGGGGTGGAGCTGCTTGAGGTGGTGTTGACATGGTGCCTTGAAGTACTTCTAACCTGTGCCGCCTAGGAGTTTAGTTGCTAGCTGCTGGCTTGCCCACAGGCCATACACATTGTGTATGCTCTGCTTCTCCCAGCGCCTTGGTGTTGTGGAATACAACAGCCTTGGAGACTGTGAGCTATTGTCTGGTCTCCCTCTCGCCAGGCCTCGTTGTGGCTTCACAAGCCTTCCTTGCCCAGTCTGTAATTCCAACCCAAAGATGCTTCTGGGCACTATTCAGTGCAGCTGCAGGAACTCCTCCCACTAGAACAGCACCTTTGGCAGCTCCCTTCTACCTCCTGAGCCTCACTCACAGGCTGCCAACTGCATGCCACGTGGTCGTCCTCTGGGAGCACTTCTCCCCAGGGACTCCAGCTATCACCAGTTCCCAAACTGGAGTTAAAACATGTGGCCCTGGTGCTGCAGCAAACGAATCATTGTACCGCGGGGTGGAAGAACCCTCACTCGCATGCAGGGGTCACCAAGGCTGTCCGGCGGCACCACGGGCCCAACAGTACCTGCCCCGTGCACCTTGCAGAGGCCTCACCACACTAGTTGCTGCACCGCTTCTCATGGCGTGCTGCTCTCCCATTGCCCGGTACAGCCGTGACCTCGGCCCAGGCGCTGATGGATGGCAGGCATGCAGCAGCAGCCACATAACACGGTGGGGGCCCACCTCGTCGCCAGTGTTGTGTTGGAGTGTTCAGGGATTGCTAGCAGCCCTGACAAATATCACGCATCAGGCGTTAGACTAACGCATTTCAGTGTAGTGGTCCGCATCACCGCACTGAAATGCGAAGTCACGCATATTAAGCACCTGTGCCTGTCAAGTGCTGCTGCCGGAGCGCTGGCTGCTAATTAATTTACTCGCACTAAGTTGAATGGTACAGGCAACCAGCGCGTGCCTCCACCTCATCCTTTTGTTATTTATTATGCTTTTGGATAGGTGTTAATAGGTTCTGTTGAGTTGCTAATGAATATATTGTTTGTAAACCTGCAGCCCTATTCTATTTTCTGTTTTCTGTATATCAAATGAATTGTTTTTACTTTCCGATAAATTCTTTTTTCTATACACCTGGCTTGTGTTTATGTTTGTCATTTATGTAGTTATTTATGTTTTCTGACTTATTCAGTTGAATTGAATTCGTATGGGGATTATTGATTCATCCTTGCAAGTTACATTGAAATTGTTAATATCTGCTTAAATGAATTCCCTTGAAGGCACCTTTACCCCTCTACTTAATTACCCAAGCCCTCAAGGGTAGTCTGGGTTGCTCACTGTTCTAAATTCTAATGATACAAAGTAGCACATAATTTAATCACCGGATCAGCTGCAAATATTTCACTGACGTGGTGACGTTTAGTACTATTCGTGCCTGCCAATGGTCAATACCGTGACTTTGAGGAGTCTGTGTGAGTTTTGTTACTCACATTTTATAGGGTGAGTGGGTCGTTACCCTCCAATGGCGCAAGTGGGCAGCAGTTACGGAATTCAGAGTAGTGGCTGCTGGATGTATGACGTTACAACTCATACTTTTACAACGCATACCATTACAACGAAATTTTTACAACGCAAAAACTATTACAACGCATGTATTTACAACGCATGTATTTACAACGCAGGTACCTTTACAACGCATACCATTACAACGTAAGTATTGGTAAGTATATATTAATTTTTTTAATTTAAAATTATTAAAAATAATCTAATTTAATTTAATTTAATGTAATGTTATTTAATTTAATTTCATTTAATTGATTTAATTTAAATTTAATTTTATTTTATTTTTACCTTCAACCCCTGTACCCCAAAAACCCAAAACTGACCCTGAACCCTAAAAATACCCCTGTACCCCAAAAACCCAAAACTGACCCTGAACCCTAAAAATACCCTGTTACCCAAAAACCCAAAACTGACCCTGACCCTAAAAATACCCCTTTACCCAAAAACCCAAAACTGACCCTGAACCCTAAAAATACCCATTTACCCAAAAACCCAAAACTGACCCTGAACCCTAAAAATACCCCTTTTCCCAAAAACTGAAAACTGACCCTGAACCCTAAAAATACCAATAACCCAAAACTGACCCTGAACCCTAAAAATACCACTTTACCCAAAAACCGAAAACTGACCCTGAACCCTAAAAATACCCTTTTACCCAAAAACTGAAAACTGACCCTGAACCCTAAAAATACCCCTTTACCCAAAAACTGAAAACTGACCCTGAACCCTAAAAATACCAAAAACCCAAAACTGACCCTGAACTCTAAAAATACTAACCCTGGGCGTAGTGGACGTAGTGGGGCTTCGCGGAGCTACGTGAAGTGGGCGAGAAACTACGCCCACCTCCGCACTCGGCGTAGCCCCACTACGCACCGCAGGCCTCCCTCCCGCCCTCCCTAAATACTTTAAATTAAAAGAGGAAAAGAATTAAAACGCACTTACTTTGCCCGCCGCTGCCCGCCGCTGCCCGCCGCGTCCCCGGGGCTCGCTATCTTCATGGCTGCCGTCTTGTGTATCTAATGCGCATGCGCGAGCGGCCGCGCATGCGCATTTCTCGTGAGAAATGCGCATGCGCGGCCGCTCGCGCATGCGCATTAGATACACAAGACGGAAGCAATGAAGATAGCGAGCCCCGGGGACGCGGCAGGCAGCGGCGGGCAAGGTAAGTGCCTTTTAATTCTTTTACACTATTAATTTAAAGTATTTAGGGAGGGCGGGAGGGAGGCGGGTGGCGGCCAGCTACGCTCCGTCTGCGGAGCGTGCATAGTGCCGGATTCTACGCCTGCTACGCAAAATGCGTAGAAGCCGGCACTACGCACACTCCGTGCACGGAACGTAGCCGCCCGCCCAGGGTTAAAAAATAACCCTTTACCCAAAAACTGAAAACTGACCCTGAACCCTAAAAATACCCTTTTACCCAAAAACTGAAAACTGACCCTGATCCCTAAAAATACCCCTTTACCCAAAAACTGAAAACTGACCCTGAACCCTAAAAATACCCCTTTACCCAAAAACTGAAAACTGACCTTGAACCCTAAAAATACCCTTTTACCCAAAAACTGAAAACTGACCCTGAACCCTAAAAATACCCCTTTACCCAAAAACTGAAAACTGACCCTGAACCCTAAAAATACCCCTTTACCCAAAAACTGAAAACTGACCCTGAACCCTACAAATACCCATTTACCCAAAAACTGAAAACTGACCCTGAACCCTAAAAATACCCTTTTACCCAAAAACTGAAAACTGACCCTGAACCCTAAAAATACCCCTTAAAAAACCCAAACATATAAAATTTAAAATATAATTATATACTTACCAATACTTACGTTGTAATGGTATGCGTTGTAAAGGTACCTGCGTTGTAAAAAAATGTGTTGTAAATACATGCGTTGTAATGGTTTTTGTGTTGTAAAAATTTCCTTGTAATGGTAGTGCATTGTAAAAGTTGTGTTGTAAAGGTTGTTTCCCGTGGCTGCTGCCTGATGAACTTGCAGTGACGCGGTAATGAATACAGCGGCGCGACCAGGCGGGCAACTAGAGCCAAATTTCGGGGGGGGGGGGGCTGAAAAAGATTTGGGAGGGGCTAATTCTTCCAGCCATAACCAGAGTGGCTGTAAGTAGGGGTGAAAACATAATAAAAGCCTCATTTACAAGTAAATGGCCTTTAACAGACGTGTGAAGTACTCGGGTGCGGCTGCAATTAGACATCGCCAGCCCGCGAAGCCGGGCTGACACACATGAGGGGGGGGGGAAGCCCCGTGAGCCCAATGGGTGTTGCGCGCCTGGGCGCGACCGTCCCGAATCCGATCCAGCTGGGCTCACTGTGGCTGACAAGTAACACCCAGACTCACACTGCTGCGCCGGAGTGGTGCCAGGGCCAGGAAGCGATGCGGCACACCCTGCACAGCGCTTTGCCTCACCAGTGTTCCTTCAACTTGCCTTAGAATCCTCAGATAGGAGTGCCAAAGTTACTCACGGCAAGATGCAGCCTATCAGATCAGTCCCATCACATTGCCCTTATTAGAATCAGCAATCCCCACTGTGAGCATGCTTAGTGTAACAAAGGTAACTCGATCCCCCAAATCAGATTTAGATTCTTGAATTCCAACAGACTCTCTTTCTGTCAACTTTCTCTAGCTTTTCTCCTATGACCATTCTAAATTTATCAAACCCTGATTCACCCAATGAATGGGGCATAGCTGCCAAGGTTTAATATTGCTATGTGTGACGTTTTCATGTCAGTGTAATTATAAGTCAGACACTGCAGGAGTTTGCAGCAGTTTTAAGAACTTATTAGAGTTTCTCGTTGCTCAAATACATGTAGTTTCTGATAAATATGTGTTTCCCTTGTGTTTATTGCTTGATTTTTGCTCGCAAGAAAGTGTCACTCATAGTCGTTGAAATGTCGCTCATAATTAATTACACTGAAATTATGAAAATGTCACACATAGGAATCTGACACCTTGGCAGCTATGTTACGAGCTGTTGGGAGGCCTACACGCAGGCCTCAATGATCACACTGGACTCTCAAGATATCGTGGGGACGCACTCTATCTACCTCAAGCGGTAGAAGCACCTTTATTTAAACCCTCAGACAGAGCCTGGCCCTCGGGATGTGTGCATGCTAGAATGTATGGTAGCGGCCGTGTGGCTCTCTACAAGAAGCAGGTAAATTATACAGGGCATATTCATGTTTTTAAGTCAGGGGTAAACTAAGTGCAAGTACATGTCATTGTCTGATTAATAAAAATTATCACCAAATGACATTTTACAGTACATGCAACATTTTCGCATAAAGTATTCTTATATGCACCATACACATAAAAATTCACCCAAGTTAAAAATATATTTGCATTTATCCGTACCGTTTGGTCCACAGTGCCAAATGCTTATAACAAAGGCTATACTGCAATTCGAATAAAACCTATGTGCGTAAAAATACATCAAAGTTGAACATAAGATTACATGCATCTTTCTCGCAGAAAACCATACAGGGAAATTAAGTGGTTTACCCAGAGACACAGGATGTTGAGCCGACGCCGAGATTTGAAACTGGTTTCCTCGTTTCAAAGCCGGGAGCTCTGACCTTAGTGCTGCTTCCTGTCCCCCAAGTATTCTTCCGCTGTGGATTGTTTTAGATGCAGATCAATCAATGCACTTTTTTCACACTGTAGATGTTTTGGCAATTAAGTACTTGCTCTTATTATAAAGAACCAATTTTGCAAATCTGACGCCGTACGTTTGCAGAACAAAGAAAGTGATATTTGAATGTAATGGAAGCCGTCAGATTTAATACATCTTTTCAGAATAACAGCGGTCACCGAAGTCTCCCGCTGTAAAACCATCGCTTCAAACATGTTTCAAGCTGCAATATTTGGCAAAGGCACAGTTGCTGATTTCAACACAATGCGTTCTAACGTAAGTATTCCATCATTAATTATAAGAAGGGTGAAGAAAAGGAATAGTTTTTCAAATTTAGTGACGTTGTTTCTCATAAAAAGATATTTGTCCCCATAATGCCTGATGGCAAATGCAAACGTGTTTAGAAATAAACGATCCCGTCTATCATTCTTCAAAGTCCGCCGAAGCACCGTTTAAAAATTGTTCAAGTTATTGTCTGGGGCTCTCGCAGACTGTGCACCTTTTTTCTGTGATGCTCGAATTAGCTTCCATTTAGTTCCCTGTCAAACACTGCCATCTAGTGCCTAGGAAGAGGTAATTAAATTCTACTCTACTAAACAGTCTAGTAACTCTAGTTTAAACCCCCAAAAACGTAAATCAGATTTTGAGTTAACACAATAGAAACCAGAAATACTACCGTGGGTTTTGAAAGCCTAAGAAGTGTGCACGTCCGACAATTATATGTTTTTGGCGGATTCTCCCACCATGCGACGTTTTACGTTGCATCCACATGGTGACTAGAGTACACATTAAGGAATCCCCTTTAGCTCATTACTAGGTGCGTAATCTATACTTTGTATGATCTGTTATGATAGGAGCCCTCGCAGAAGATGCACGACTTTTACGTAAACTAATTTAATTGCCTATCGGAGACTTTTTTGTCATGGTCTTAAAGAATTCCAAATGAACTGAAATTCTGCACAACAAAACAAGTTGAAGCAAAACGTCGACACCAGAGCGACCAGCTGCTTTTTTGTTAAGTTTGTGCTATCGAATACCACTCGTACATATATCATTCATTGTTTTCTTAATATATTTGAGGTTTCAATGTTTGTGAAGGACCAATGCCAAAAAGGTTGACATAGTAATTTGACTTGAAAAAAAATCTCTCGACCTACTTAGTAATTACTATTTTGGGCAAAAGTCATGTGAGACAGGTCCTGGGCTAACTTCACATCCATATAGAACATATTTTATTATCCAAAATGCAGTTTTGCTGGGGTCCTGGCACTTGTTTGTTTTGGACAGCATCTCATTGGACCACCAAATTATCTTTGGATGAGGCTTGTTGGCCCTTATTTCTACACTGTCGGCAAATTACATCGTAGCCAATAACACCTTGCTTACATTGTTCATATATGTTGCTGCCAATGTTTTGGCAGTATCAGAAACCGAAGTTGGAGGAGGAATGTAGGAAAGAAAGGATGCCTAACTTGAATTCCAATATGCCTTTGACTGCCCAGGACTGATTTAAAACAGGACTCCCCTTCCGTTATGCTCGAGGAAGTTAGTCCAGGGATTACTTTAAAGAACATTTAATTACATTTTACTGGAAGTGCTTCTTTACACACTAATGATCAGCATACAATTCTCAGATCTGGAAAAAAGAAAGCAAACATGATTAAGCAACTGAGGTTCAGGTTTACACTGAAGTCGTGCAATCGCGTAACACAGGGCAGCAAGTAAAGTTGCTGCTCTCTTTTGTGTGAACAAGAGCAGAACAGCACAATATCTACTAAAATGTGGTGCTGTTCTCCTCTCACCCGGCGCTGGTTTCATTTTGGAAGCCATGTGCCAACACAGACACCTTTACGCCATCGCACAAGGATTTCTGTGTTGTTTGAAACATGGATAGATAATCTCTTTATTCGGTTAAATAAATAACCATAAAAAGTATAGAACACATAAAACATACAAATCCATTCACATATAGTTAAAGCGTAAATAGTAAAGCAAATAAAATTGCTACATCTTCAATTAACTGGATCCAGTGTACTGTACAAATGATGTGTGAAGCAGTTTTTGTGCTGCAGGGTGTCCCTTCCAGTACAATAACTATGCATTAAGGATGTTCCCACTTTGTATGTATGGTGTACGGAGCAGGACACATGCAAAGTACGAAAAATAAGGAGAAATGAAAACATTTTCCCTCGTTATCCCTGCATCGAGGAGAGGCCGGATTTTGGCACAAATCCATGTACACAATTCTTTGTAGATGACAATTTACGTCAAAACTCAAGGCTGGTTGCATGGGAACGTGCATGCACCACCCATTGTATGTCCCCTTAAAGCAAAGTAATGAAAGGCAGCGCATTGCACAGCTTTGCATTACTTTGGGTTAAAAGCAAATGCAAATTGTGATTTACGTTGCACACTTTGGATCAGGTTTGAATTAGGACAGTAATGCAAACCGGATACAAAATGATTGTCAATCTGGGCTTAAAAGGATCACAGCCTTAGCGTGTCAAAAGAGCGTGATCGCAAGGAAGGGCCTGGCGGACAGGCCAACTTCTGTTGATGTTAGCTAGTGGCCTATCTGCAATCTGCACAGAGATGCCAGGTGGGCAATGTCGGAATACCCATCCTGTTTACAGTGGGCCTTCACTGTTATTTCCTGTTTGCAACTGACATGCAAGGTTCAGGGATTGCTAGCATGGACAAACCACATCTTTGTGGGTTTGTTTCTCAAAAACAATGCCAAGTGGACTTCTATAAATTGACAGCCCTTCTAGCATTACATTTTTAGGTCGAGCCTGCAGAAATTGTGCATGCGCTGTCACTGAGCAACAATCTATTCACCACTCCACTCCACTGCAATTTATCCCAGTCTACCCCTCTCTACCCCCACTCTAATCGATCCCAATCTATCCTAATCCACCCCACTCTAAGCCAATCCAATCTACCCCACTCCACTCCACTCTACTCCAATCCAATCTACTCTACCTCATTCCTCTACCCCTATCGACCTCACTACACTCTACTGCTCTCCATTCTACCCCAGTCTACCCTGCTCCAATCTACCACAATCTACCCCATCCTAATCTACCAACACCACCTCAATATACCCCGCTCCAACCTACCACACTCCACTCCAATTTACCCCACTCCAAGCAACCCCACACCAATCTACTCAACTCCACCACAATATTCCACACTACTCAAATGTACCCAACCCCAATCTACCACACTCTACCCCACTCCAATTTATCAAATCTACCCACTCCTCTCTACCCCAATCTGCCTCACCCAACCTACCACAGTCTATCCCAGTTTGCCCCAATCTAGCCCACCCCAATCTGCCCCACTCTATTCCAATCTACCCACTCTGCCCATTCCGCTCTTCCCCAATCCACTAAACTCCAGTTTACCCCAATTTACCCCACTCCACTCTACCCCAATCTGCCCCACCCAACCTTCCCGACTCTATCACAACCTAACCCAATCCAACCCACACTACCCATTCCACTCTACCCTAATCTACTCCACTCCACTCTTCTCCAAGATATCCCACTCCACTTTTCCCCAATCTACCCCACTCCAATCTACCCCAACACACCCCATTTCAATCTACTCTAATTTACCCCACTTCAGTTTACCTCACTCCACTCTAATATCTTCAATCTATCCTATTCTACCCCAATCTACCCCCCTCTCGAGCAACTTTACCTTATTCCACTCTAACCTCATCTACCAAAGTTTACCTGACCCCATTCTACCCCACTAAAAGCTACCCCATTTTACCCTGCTCCACTCTACCCCACCCTACTCCACTCCACTGTACCCCAATCTACTCAACTCCACTCTACCCTAATCTACCCCACTCTATTTTACCCCAAACTACACCACTCCAATCTACCATAGTCCACTGCACTCTACCCCAAAAGACCCGACTCCATTCTACCCCACTCTACGCAACTCCAATCTACCACACTTAACACTAATCTACCCCAATATAGCCTTCTCTACCTCACTTCACTCTACCCGAATCCATCCCACTCCACTCTACCTCAATCTACACAAGCCTACCACTTCCCAATGTACCCCAATCTACCACACTCTACCCCACTCCAATCTATCCCACTCTATTCCACTCCACTCTACCCTATTCCATTTTACCCCATTCCTCTCTACCCCAGCGTACCCCACTTTACTCTACCCCAATCTACCCACTCCATTCTACTAAACTCCACTATAACTTACCCCACTTGTCTACCCCACTCTAATCCATTCTACTCCTCTCTACCCCAACCCAATCTACCCCCTCCACCCTAACCCAATCTACCCTATCAAATCTACCCTAATCTACCTCACTCTATCCAAATCTACTCCACTCCAATTTACCCCCCTCTATCCCATTTCACTCAAACCCAATCTGGCCTACCCAACCTACCCCAATCTATCGTAATCTACCCAAATCAACTCCACTCTACACCCCTCCACTGACTCCACTCTACCCCAGTCTATTCTGCTCCAATCTACCCCATTCCAATCTACCCCACTCCAATCCCCAATCCATACTACCCCACTCCTCTACAATCTACCCACTCCAATCTACCACACTCTACTTCAATGTGCCCCACTCCAATCCACCTCACTCTACCCTGCCACACTCTACCCCAATCTACCCCACCCCAAACTACCACACTCTACCCTAACCCAATCTGCTCCACCCAACCTACCCCAATCTATCGAAAATTACCACAATCCACTCCACTCCAATCTACCCCACTCCAATCTGCCCCACTCTAGCTAGTCCATTCTACCCTAATCTAATCCAATGTATCCCAATCCACCTCACTCTGCCACCCAACTAACCCCAATCTATCCCAATCTACCAAAATCTACCCCACTCCACCCCACACCACTCTGCCTCAATATACCCCACTCTACTCTTCCCCATCTCCTCACCCCACTCTACCTCAATCTACTGCACTCCAATCTACCCCAATCTAATCCATTCCAATCTTCTCCAATCTACTCCTCTCCAATCTACCCCACTCCACTCCAATCTCCCCACTTTAATCTGCCCCATTCTAGCCCAATTTACTCCACCCCAATCTACCAACTCTACCCTACTCCACTCAAACCCTAATCTACCCCAATCTACCCCATCCCAATCTAACCTATTCTACCCTTTTCCACTCGACCCCACTCCACTCTACCCCAATCTACCCCACTCCAAATTACCCCAAACTACACCACTCCAATCTACCTCAGTACGCTCCATTCTTCCCCAAGCCACTCACTCCATTTTACCCCACTCTACCTCAATCTACCCTACTCCAGTCTATGCCAATATTATAGCCCACTCTACTCCCAATCTACTCCACTCCAATTTACCCCACTCTATCTCATTCTACTCAAACCAATTTGGCCCACCCAACCTACCCCAATCTATTGTAATCTACCCCAATCAACCGCACTGTACACCACTCCACCAACTCCACTCTACCCCAGTCTATTCTGCTCCAATCTACCCCATTCCAATTTACCCCACTCCAATCCGCAATCCACACTACTCCACTCTACTACAATATACCCACTCCAATCTGCCACACTCTACTTCAATCTACCCCACTCCAATCCACCCCACTCTACCCCAATCCACCCCACCCCAAACAACCACACTCTACTCCACTCTACTCTACCCCAATCTGCCCCACCCAATCTATTGAAAATTACCTCAATCCACTCCACTCCAATCTGCCACACTCTAACCAGTCAATTCTACCCTAATCTACTCCAATGTATCCCAATCCACCCCACTCCACTCTACCCCAATATGTGCCACCCAACCTACCCCAATCTATCCCAATCTACCACAATCTAACCCACTCTACCCCACTCCACCCCACACTACTCTGCCTCAATCTACCCCACACTACTCTTCCCCATCCCACTCACTCCACTTTACCTCAATCTACTGCACTCCAATCTACCCCAATCTTCTCCATTCCAATCTTCTCCAATATACTCCTCTTCAATCTACCTCACTCCACTCAAATCTCCCCACTGCAATCTACCCCATTCTTCCCCAATCTACTCCACCCCAATCTACCAACTCTACCCTACTCCACTTTACCCTAATCTACCCGATCTACCCCACCCCAATCTAAACCATTCTGCCCTGTTCCACTCTACCCCACTCCACTCTACCCCAATCTTCCCCACTCCAAATTACCCCAAAGTACACCACTCCAGTCTACCTCAGTATGCTCCATTCTTCCCCAAGCTACCCCACTCCATTCTACCCCACTCCAGTCTATCCCAATATAGCCCACTCTACTTTAGTCTACCACACTCCACTCTACCTGAATCTATGGCACTCCACTTTACTCCAATCTACCCCATCCCAATCCACCGCAATCTACCCCACTCTACCCCACTCTGCCCACTTAAGTCTACCCCAATCCATCCCAGTCCAATCTAACACACTCCACTCTACTTCAGCCTATCCCACTCTACTCCAACCTACCCCAATCTATCCCACGCCACCCTACCCAAATCTCCCCAACTCCACTCTACTCCAATCTACCTCACTCAACTCTACCTCAATCTAGCGCACTCTAATCCACCCTAATCTAATCCTTTCAAATCTACTCTGAACTACCGCATTTCAGTCTACCCCACTCCAATCTACTCCATTCTACCTCAATCTACCCCACTCCAATCTACCCACTCTGCCCTACTCCACTCTATTCTAATCTACCCCAATTTACCCCTCTCTACCCTGTTCCACTCTACCCCACGCCACTCTACCCCAATCTATCACATTCCAATTTACCTCAAACGACACCACTACAATCTACCACAGTCCACTCCACTCTTCCCCAAACTACCCCACTCCATTCTACCCCACTCTACCTGAATCTACCCTACTCCAGTCTTTCCCAATACAGCCCACTCTACTCCAGTCTAACCCACTCCACTCTACCTGAATCTATCCCACTCCACTCTACCCAATCTATGCCAATCTATCCCATCCCAATCCACTCCAATCTACCCCACTCTATCCCACTCGACCCACTTCAATCTACCCCACTCCTCTGCCCAAATCGACCACACTCTATTCTACCCAATCAATTCCACTCCAATCTATCCCACTCCACTAGAACCTACCCCACTCTACCCAACTATACTCTAATCTACCTCACTCTACCCCAATCTACTCCACCCCAGTGCACCCTAACACAGTCTACCCCAAGTCGACCCTAATCTACCTGATTCTACTTCACACCAATCTACCCCACTCTACTCCAATCTACTCCACTCAAATTTACACTTCTCTCTACCCCAATCTGCACTACCCAGCCTACCCCAATCTATCCTAATCAATCCCAATCTACCCCACTCTACACCACTCCACCCGACTCCACTCTACCCCAATCTACCCCACTCCACATTACCCCAATCTACCCCACTTCATCTACGCCACTCTGCTTCAATCTTCCCCAATCTACCCACACCAATCTACCCCACTTTACCCAATCTACCCCACTCCAATCGACCCACTCTATCACACACCACTCTACCCCAATCAACCCCATCCCAATCTACCCCCACTCTACCCCAAACTACCCCACTCCAATCTACCCCAATCTATACCGCTGTACCATGCTCCATTCTACCCCTATCTTACCAACCTCAATCTACCCAACTCTAACACCACTCTACCCAAATCTACCCCACTCCACTCTACCCTAATCTATTCATTTATTTTACAGATTTGTAAAGCGCATGGCTGCCCGTAAGCGTCCCAGCGCTAGTGACACGAAACCAGATGCAGAGGGAGCATTACGGGAACACCTTGTCACCATGTTTAAAAAACATTTTTAGACTGCATTCATTGATACGTTGAAGGATTAAATTAAATAGTATGAATATCTCTTTTCCATTTCAGATACAGCCCCTGAGGAAGGGCCAAGGGGCCCGAAATGCATAGGGCATTAAGAAAAGCATGAAATGTATATGTGCGATAACAAATTAAAAATTGTAATTCAATGACATTTCCAATTGAATGTGATGTTTAATTCTAAGTTTGGAAAATGAAAAAAGTAAAAAACTGATGATCTAATTGTTTAACGTCTGTGTACATGAAATTAATGATACAATGTTAAAGACTTATTATTGTTGTAAGTCAAGAAATTAACTAGTAGCTCTCCAGCAGGAAGTGCAACAGTGCGCATAAGGTCAAGTGGTTTCACTTGAGGTTGTTTTGTTTAGCATTACGGGAACAGCCATGTCTTGAGTGTCCTGCGGAATGAGAGTAGAGTGGGCTGGGCTCTGATGCCTGGGGGCAACGCGTTCCACAGCTTGGAAGCATTGTATGCAAAAAGTCAACCACCAGAGCGGGCTTTCTTGATTCTGGGTACAAATGCCAAGTTGCAGTTTGAGGATCGTAGCGTTCTCTTGGTGGTATAGGGGGTGATGAGGTTTTGTAAGATTGGTGGAGCCTTACCATGCAAGATTTTATATGTCGTGCAAAGTGCCTTAAATTGTATTCTCTCCTGAATGGGCAGCCAATGCAAAGCATTCAGGGCTGGTTTGGCTGAGCAGCGACGATGGGTTCCTGTGAGAAGGCAGGCGGCAGCATTTTGTACTGTCTGAAGTTTTGATAGTACTTTTTTAGGGGCCCCCAGATAGAGGGCATTGCCGTAGTCTAGGCGTGACAACACAAGGCCGTGGATCAAGAGTTGTTGTGATTGTGTTGGAAGTAAGGGCAGAATTTTTCAAGCTGTCCGTAAGAGGCCGTGACACACACCAGCCGTTTTTCTTGCTTGGGTGGAAAAATTGAGGCCCTCATCCAGCCATATTCCTAGGCTCTTGATTTCTTGTTTCGGATTAGGTGGTGTACCCATACAGGGCGGCCAGAGTGATTTAGGTTGGTAGAGCGATTGATTGCCTAGGATCATTATCACTGTCTTGTCATTATTCAGTTTGAGATGTGAGATGTTCATCCATTTAGTTATGTCGCTAAGACAGTTTCGAAGGTTGGTGAGGGATTGGTCTTGCTGACTTAAAGAGACTACCAATTGGGTATCGTCAGCGTAGGTTAAAAGCTTGATCCCAAAAGGGGTGACGATCTTTTCAAGGGGGGACATGTAAACATTAAAAAGGGTCGGACTCAGGGACGAACCCTGAGGGACCCCACAGCTGATGGCAGTGGGCCTAGAAGTGAAATTACCATCTGCTACCTGGAATGATCTATCGTTAAGGAAGGATTCCAGCCAGGACAGGGCCGTTGGTTTTGCTGAAGACAAAGTTGCTATATGGTAAGAGGATAATATTGGTTTGGAGGAGGCAGCGAGACACCAGATGCTTCTCGCATCATCAATACAAGGGACTGTCAATCCCTGTGCCCGAGATGGGTCGGGGTCAGGGGCTAGGGGGGTGGGTGGGGGGGTCACTTGGGTGGATGGGGGGTGCAAGCAAAGTCAGGAAAATATTGATATATTGACTAACAGATTTTCAAGTGAAGATTTTTGGGTTTTTTCTAAGAAAAAAGGCAGGAATATGTTTAAGATGTGGTATATAAATAGCAAACGTACTCTATTCTATTCTAGAAATGTGTCAATAATATGGATGTATCAAGTTGAAGGAATGTGGGGAATGTATAAAAATTGAAGATGGGAAAATTTCAAATTTGTTCTTGGAACATTTGTGGTATTAATAATAGGAAAAAAAGGGGGATTTGTAACCAAATTATACAGGGCATGAAAATAGATATATTGTGTCTTCAAGAGACACATCTCACGTGGAATGACAGACATTTGTTTAAAGATCTGGGTTTTGGGTTACAGCTGCTTGGATGTACCAGACAAGGTACTACCACAAAGGGTGTGGCAATCCTTATGAGAAGGGGATTGGGATGCCTCAAACGTACCAAGGCCGATCACTATGGCAGATGGGTGATTGCTGAGCTTCAAATAGATGCTAAATTGTGGACTATCTGCTCAGTTTATGCTCCAAACTCAGATGACCCTGAGATTTTGAATTTTTTAAGTCTAGAACTAGCTGATTGGCCACCATCTGTAATATTTTGTGGAGACTTCAACATTCATTTGGACGGTGGGATAGATATATCTGGTAATTCTGTATACCCTGGCTTAAAAAGGAAAACATATAAAGCAGTAAAAGGCTTAGTAAGGGAATATAGATTGAGAGATGTGGCTTATGAAAAAAATCCTCTTTCCCCTGGCTTTACCTTTTTTTCTGCTCCCCATCAGACGTTTGTACGATTAGATTATTTTTTTGTGAACTCTGAGATTATCAATAATGCTACATTTGAAATTTTTCTGTGTATAATATCTGATTATAACCCAATACTAATAGAGATAGTGACTGAGAGTAGATCTGCTCTAATTTCAAGGTCCTGGTCATTTGATCGGAAATTATTGGCAGACACGGTATATATAGAAATGATGAGAAAATGGATTAAGGAGTTTTTTTTACTTTAATAGAAGTAGTGCATCGATCCAAAATGTCTGGGATGCTTTTAAAGCGGGGATACGTGGTGAGACACTTTCTTATACAATTAGGAAACAACAAAGTATTAGAAAAAAAATGGATAAAAATTTCAACTTAGTACGAGAATGGGAGGAAAAATTAGTTATAGCCATCAATACATCACAAGATACTGTGCAAATCAAAACTACACTGGATATACACAAGGCAAGGGTATATGAAACATTTGCGACTAAATTGGCGGAACAGCTTGCGACATTCAGATCGCAGATTTATGAAATGGGAGAAAATTCTGGAAAGATTCTGGCAAAAAGAACTAGAGAGAAAGAAACTCTAAATACTGTCAGTGCGATACAAGATGAGGCAGGCCAGATTCATAATCACCCAGACCAAATACTTGCCGCATTCTGGCAATTCTATTGCCAGTTGTATAAATGTGATATTATGGTATACTCTTCTGATATGATTTTAAATTTTGTTGGTGGAAACAATATTTCGAAATTGACTGATTCTCAGGCAAACTCCCTGGATGCTGACATCACATGGGAAGAAATTGAAGTAGCTTTACTTTCGTTGACCACAGGGAAGGCTATGGGGCCTGACGGAATCCCTCTTGAGTTTTTTAGGACCTTTAGCAATGTCTTGAAGGAAGATTTATTGACTATATTTCAAGAAGCAAAAAGAGGGTTTCCTCCAGCGTCATGGAGTCAATCCACATTAATGGCATTTCTTAAAAAGGATAAGCCTTCCCTTAATCCGGCTTCATGTAGACCGATGTCATTGATAAATGCCGATAGTAAAGTCTTTTCGAAAATATTAGCCACTCGTATATCAGCAGTGATATCCTCAATTCTTTCACGGTGGCAACATGGGTTTATTCCTAACAGGGACACTGCGGACCATGTTCGAAGAGTTATTGCTATGATGGACTGGGCGCAGGCTACCAATACACCCAAAGGAATCACCCTGTTGGATGCCGAGAAGGCATTCGACAGGGTGGCATGGCCTTATCTTTGGGATATTTTGGCTTTGAAAGGTTTTGGACCAAGAATGATAATGGCGCTGAAATCCCTCTATCATTGCCCCACATCTTGTGTCAAATTCGGACCTTGTAAATCTAGCCCGTTTTCTATTTTTCGAGGTACTCAACAGGAGTGCCCGTCATCTCCACTGCTTTTCGCTATTTATATTGACATTTATCTTAATCAGCTAAATCGGGCAGAAGAAATAATACCGGTGGAGGTGGCAGATACTTCTTATAGGGCATTGGCGTATGCTGACGTTGTGGTGGTGATCACCACAGATATTATAAGGGCAATGCCAAAGATTGAAGAGATTGCGACTCACTTTGGTGCTTTCTCAGGATACAAGCTTAATCCTTTAAAAACTCAAACTCTATTTGTTGGTCAGAACCCACCGACACATCTTAATATAGTATCCACGGCAACATATTTGGGAATCAAGATTACAACTCCGATTTCTGATATTCCTAAACTTAACTTTATCCCCATTCTCAAAAAGGCAAATAATACCCTGGAACGTATTGACCATCTACATTTGTTCTTATATGGCAGAAATAATGTCTTAAAAATGTTAATAGTTCCCAGATTTTTGTATCTCTTTAGAACCATACCTCTTGAATTTCCAATAGAATTCTTTAAGCAACTTGAGAGAATGGCCGGGAGATTCCTATGAGGTTATAAACGTCATCGTAGATCTTACAAAAAACGGACTCTTCCAAAGGTTAGAGGGGGATGGAGTACACCACACTTTCTATTCTACTACCTAGCATCAGTACTGCAGTTTATTAACCCTTTAATTATAGGTATCAAAGCTCCAATCCATGAACAGCACTCTCCATCTATATATGAAATTCCTTTAGGGGTAGAGGCTCGTGGTTGCTTGTTAAAAAATATAGAACCGAGTTACTACAAGAAAACCAAATTTAAGATCGTAACAGCAGCATATCGGGCCTGGAAAATTATTAAGCGACATGTTGGGATACTCCTTTGACATCTAACCATATTTTTTCTGGTATTTTTAGGGACTATATTATGACAAAATGGAGTAACCAAGGAATTAATTGCATTGGTGACCTATGGCAGAATGATGAAATGATTTCCTTTCAGACCCTTCAAGCCAAGTTTAATATTTCAACTTTAGACTATTTCAAATATTTTCAATTACATAGTTACTTTGAAACCTTATCACCTGACGAATGCTCAAAGCTTCAAAAGATCGATTCTTTATACAAAAGAAAGATTGTTTTTTTTTATAATCTGTTGATTTCGCTATAATCAGATGACTTAACATCAGTACAAGAGCGATGGGCGACGAAGTTGGGGGTGACTGATGTGCTGATTGAAGAGTCTATCTTGATGGCTAACTCCATCCTTTTGACGGGTAGATCCCGTGATCAGCACTATATGGTCCTCTTCGATTTATATTATACCCCCGAAAAAAATTCCAAATGGGGAGCATCATCAGGCACAGTTTGCAATAGATGTTTGTTGGATGCTGCGGATGCAATCCACATGTTTTTTCTCTGCCCACAGCTATCACTTGTACTCTCTGAAATTCAAACTTTTTTGTCTTTAATACTTGGACGCTCTGTAATTCTGACGCCAAAGTTGGTATTAATAGGGGTATCTTCAGATAACATACCTGAAGAAAAGAAAAAGTTGATATTTATCTGTATGTCCGTTTTCCGTGCCTGTGTTACTCAAGAATAGAAAAGTTCAGACCCGCCACTATTTCATACTTGGAGCGCGCGGCTATTAGCTAAATACAATCTGGAGCATGCTATCTATACTACGAAAGGTCATGTAAAAAGACTTGTGGGGAGGAAGATATGGGCTCCATTGCAGCAATGGATTCAGGGAGAACAGGGGGAGTAGACGGTTTGTTTTTCCTTGGTTACTGCTTCAGTGTATCAGCTAAGTATTAGCTAAGTTTATCTCTATCTGGGTTTACCCGCTGAAGTATAATTTTTTATTTTCTTGCTTCTCTAATACTTTTGTGTACTAAACACTGTTTATATCTGACTTGCTTGCAATAAAACGTTGAAAATAAAAAAACAAAAACAAAGCAACACCAAAAGGAGGAATCAATACACCACAAAATATCCTAAAGCACTTGCCCAAATCCACATTTCACTCTTTTGAGTTCACTTTCACTCATTTCATTTACATGATTTACTCTCTGAAACACTAAAGCAAGGTAACAACTACCCACGCAAAATCATGTTTGGTTGAAAGTGAAGTCATTTTTACCACAAACTTCTCTATAATTTGGTTCTTCACCATTTAAAATTCTTTATCAACCATAAAATAACTACATTAGCTCTCACCAACCATTTCATATGACTCCAAACCAACAAAATTGTTACGCATCATACACACAACTCCCTTTCACTCTTGCTCATTTCTAAGTCAAGGATATGTATATATGAGCATCTGGTTCTGTCTTAAGCCCCAATCTTTAAATCATTCTCCCTCGTTTCATCTAGATTTCTACTAATTTTATCTCTTCTCATATTAAATTCTCCAATAAAATTCAGTTTGACACCACTCAACTTAGATTCTTCTCAATACTGTTATTAGTAGTGCTAATAGATTTATTAACTCCTAGATGATCTGCAAGAAAACCTAAGCTCTTCCACATCACTAATCTCGAGAAATTCTTGATCATGACCCACTGAGATAATGATGCTGCTTGTTAAAGCGGATACCAGACATTTCAATGTAATCATAAACACCAAAAACCAGTACATTTAGGATTTTTCCATCACAAACATTAACACTGACATTTATTGCAATTTAAAGTAAATAACATTTACATCACTTGTGAGAAAAGCTGAATATTAGATTGGGTGATTGTAAACCCTCACCAATAATAATGCAACTATTCCATGTCAGATCTAGTTAGCGCTCTTTAAATCAAACCTTAGCTCAGTTTGAGGTAGCTGTGTAGCTGTGGCACAGAGCAGGCTTAACTCAAAGGAAAACAAGTGTAATGCATTTATCAGTATGAAAATAGTCAATAAGTAAGAAACACAACACAATTCAATTCACACTCCAATTAAACAAAAATAGTATATCTTTTTAGCTTTAAATAGACACCAAAACGACATAAATCAGATGAAGGGTTCTGGAGTAATGACTTTAGCACAATTGTGATAAATCATTGTTTTTCACTCTTAGCAGTAGTGTAAAATCAATGTTTCAGGCTGGCTGTGATGGACGTCGGGCCAGATGTGGGTGCCAGGCTGGCCCTGGTACTGAATTTAACTTTGTATTTTCTCATCAGTGATGAGGTTGGCGGGGTCCTAAGCAGCTTGAGGCTGGAGTTGGGCTAGACATCTATGACTAGGTGAAGTCTAGCACTCCACTGAAGTCTTGGTTGATGGGGTTTGAGACTACAAACGAATAGTGGTAGTCTATGAGCCGCTGACTCTGACCCCAAATAACATTATCTTTTGCCTTTGGCTTGTAAGTTGCAGTTCTGTGAGAGGGAAAGTACCAACTAGTACCAACCCATGGTCCAGGACCTGAGAGGCACTTCAGGGTGGGAAGGACTCAATCTCACAGGTTACACCAGGGGAGTCCAGGGCAGGTCCAGTGACTACTGGTGAGCTGAGCATTTTGCAGGTGCAGACTTCTATTGTTTTAGAGTCTCTGTAGCTTAACAGGAGTCTAGCCAACCAGCCCTTGGAGTCCACTCATTGGTCCTTAGCACAAGTAGGAGCAGGTCCAGCCCTTGGGGTATCTTGCCACAAAGTTGACAGTAGGAGAGGCTCTTCTCTTCTGAAGTCCTGCCTTGGTTCAGTGGGTGAAGCAGGTGCAGTCTTCCATTGTGCAGCCTTACTCTTAGAGTTCCACAGGTTTACCAGGTGCAAACTTTCTTCTCTCCATTCCAATTCTACCAGTGTGCTGAGGCTGGAAGCCAGGGATGCCACCTTTATTAAAATTTTGAGTTTGTGAGTTGGAAGACTCCCTAGCTAATGGGGCCACAATTCCCACAGGGCAACCCTACCCCTTCTGACACGATTTCCCATGGGGCTGGCACTAAAACAATCTCTCTGCATCTCTCTGCCCAAATCCAAAATGATGGGACATTTCGTCCCTGGGTTAGAGCTATGGGCACACCCGTGAGGTGTGTCCAGTATAAGGAGCCACCCCTCCTAGAAAACCGGTTCTGCAATGGGTTTCAACTCTAGAGGAGATGCCAGCCTGTCTACTTGCACAGTGAGCAAGCTATTGTGTGACTCACATTTGCCTCTCAGAGGTGGATGCCCCTAGAAGGTTGGGCAATCTATGGTCACCACCCTGGTGCCATCCTGACAGGATGAGGTCACCTCTTCCCTCCAGCTGACCCTTTTTTCCCTTTCCTAGGAGTGTTTCAAACCTTTTAGCAGGATAGTAGCTGTCTGTTTTGGGTGACAACTGCTGCAGTCAATAAGCAATGGTAAACAGAATTTTGGAGAAACAAAGTGGGGACTTTCTAATGTCACCTTGTTATTAAAAGTTACTTTGAATCTGACTTCAGCATTAAGTCAGGTTTAATGTAATGATTAATTTGATAACTGGGAGTACTGTGTTTGGTGGTCCCAAATTGAAGTTAGTACTTATCACGTGGGCTGGTGTAACTCCATGTGAGCTAATGGGACCACCAGCCTTGCTACAGTGAAAATGGCAATTTTTATTTTTCAATGTCAGGACATGTCAAACATAAAATAAACATGTATTTTTATTATTTAGCACCCTGACTTATAGGCTACTAAAGTATTACCTAGGGGTGACTTTAAAATAACAAAAAGGAAGGTTGTGAGCTGCAGGGTTTATTGTGGGATGGAAGTTTAAAATCTGTCAGACTAGGTTGCTGTAGACCTAGAAACATGTGTTCACCTTGTCACTGTCGTGGTGGCACAATAAGTGCAGGAGTCCATTAGTTGCATTTAACTTACTAGCCCTGGGTATACTCTGTATCATGAACTATGGACTTATAGGTAAGTTAAAGATGCCATTCAGGGATTAGCCAATTGTTTATACATTTTGAGAGGTCAAAGCACAGGCACTGGTGCCTGGTTACCATGATCCAGTGCATGTCAGAGTTGACAAACCAGTTGCATCAGTCCAAACATTTGGGGGTTGATCATAGAGCAGAAGTATTGTATTACATCACTTACAAATACAGCACAGCATTGTTTTTAAATATACAATGCTATATTTTTTTAAGTGAATCAGTAAATGCAAAAATTATTCAGCAGAGTTATTTCCAAATGAATGTTAGAAGATTGGTGCCATCTAATCTGTCAATGTTTCATGCTGACAATCTGTCGTTGCTTTCACAATCAGAAAGCTGAGCAGCATACAGACGTTTTTAGGAATCAACAATGCTTTCATGGGGTTTTTTGGGGAAAAGCAAAGTTAGCCTTTAAAATCTATTTTTCGAACGGTAAATATTTTTTACATAAATCATAAAATAGTTGTGTTATTTAAAAATATTCTAATTAAATTATTTCCCATCCTTTGCCCCTGTATGACTTTAAAAACCCATTCTGAAACGGAATGTAATTCAAATAAAGATAAACTACAGTTTTAAAGTATTTTCTTTTCAAATTACATTTCTTCCCACCCTTTGCCGCTATATAACCTTTGCAACCTGAACCTAAAACTAACAAAATGCTCTAATTTTTAACTTAAAAAATAATCAATTCTAATTAAATTACTTACCACACTTTGCCTCATATCACTTTAAGAACTTTTCAATCGAATTAAGGGGTCGATTAGGATGGCGGACGGAAGAGCCACCGCGGCCCTGTAGTAGGCGGAAAAAGCCTTTTCCGTGTCCGCCTGCCGCGGATACTCCGTCCGCCATATCAGGATAGGAAAACGTGTCAAATTCCCGTCCGCGACGGGAAAGCACGCTCCGCCGCCGAACTACACACGAGAGCGTGGCGGACGGAACACATCCGGAGGCCACGCCGTACGGACTGACGTCGAAGACCGTCCTCCAAATCAAGATGGCGGAAAATACACATAAAACCGCAGCGGAAAAACAACCTGTCTGAACACGGCGGAATCCCCACTGCGAAGACAGGTGACATAGCAGAGATACCCACCGCAAGCTGACCAACACCATGGACCCAGCGCTACACGCTTTCCCGATGCTCTTCGCGATCCACCACGTCCTAGTCATGGCCCACCACGGACGACGACGCAGGTAAGGCACAAACCATTGGCTGTCTGCAGGGGAATACCAGTAAGGGACGTGACGTAGGGAGGGGGAGTGTCATGTTACCGAAACCACTGATGAGAAGCATATACAAATACACATTTGTAGTACGCAAGCAGGAATGACAACGACAGACCACGAGACCTGATAGACAACCTTTATTGTACAAAATAGGGGTAAAATCACAGTGTATGCGTGAGCATGGGCAAAGTGGGCACCACAGCAGCTACATCATTGGCAGTCAACGAGAGGGCAGAATGCAGTATCAGAGCATCAACAGGGCATTGTGCAGTACAGAGCAGCTACATCAGAGGCAGTCAACGAGAGGGCAGAATACAGTATCAGAGCATCAACAGGGCATTGTGCAGTACAGAGCAGGTACATCATTGGCAGTCAACGAGAGGGCAGAATGCAGTATCAGAGCATCAACAGGGCATTGTGCAGTACAGAACAGGTACATCAGAGGCAGTAAACGAGAGGGCAGAATGCAGTATCAGAGCATCAACAGGGCATTGTGCAGTACAGAGCAGCTACATCAGAGGCAGTCAACGAGAGGGCAGAATGCAGTATCAGAGCATCAACAGGGCATTGTGCAGTACAGAGCAGCTACATCAGAGGCAGTCAACGAGAGGGCAGAATGCAGTATCAGAGCATCAACAGGGCATTGTGCAGTACAGAGCAGCTACATCAGAGGCAGTCAACGAGAGGGCAGAATACAGTATCAGAGCATCAACAGGGCATTGTGCAGTACAGAGCAGGTACATCATTGGCAGTCAACGAGAGGGCAGAATGCAGTATCAGAGCATCAACAGGGCATTGTGCTGTACAGAGCAGGTACATCATTGGCAGCACATGAGAGGGCAGAATGCAGTATCAGAGCATCAACAGGGCATTGTGCTGTACAGAGCAGGTACATCATTGGCAGCACATGAGAGGGGCTAAGTGCATCAACAGTCCATTGCACAGAACAGGTCCATCACAGGCAGCACATGAGAGGGGCTAAGTGCATCAACAGTCCATTGCACAGAACAGGTCCAGAGGCAGCACATGAGAGGGGCTAAGTGCATCAACAGTCCATTGCACAGAACAGGTCCATCACAGGCAGCACATGAGAGGGGCTAAGTGCATCAACAGTCCATTGCACAGAACAGGTCCATCACAGGCAGCACATGAGAGGGGCTAAGTGCATCAACAGTCCATTGCACAGAACAGGTCCATCACAGGCAGCACATGAGAGGGGCTAAGTGCATCAACAGTCCATTGCACAGAACAGGTCCATCAGAGGCACACATGAGAGGGGCTAAGTGCATCAACAGTCCATTGCACTGAACAGGTCCATCAGAGGCAGCACATGAGAGGGGCTAAGTGCATCAACAGTCCATTGCACAGAACAGGTCCATCATTGGCAGCACATGAGAGGGGCAGAATGCAGTATCAGAGCATCAACAGGGCAATGTGCAGTACAGAACAGGTACATCAGAGGCAGTAAACGAGAGGGCAGAATGCAGTATCAGAGCATCAACAGGGCAATGTGCAGTACAGAACAGGTACATCAGAGGCAGTAAACGAGAGGGCAGAATGCAGTATCAGAGCATCAACAGGGCAATGTGCAGTACAGAACAGGTACATCAGAGGCAGTAAACGAGAGGGCAGAATGCAGTATCAGAGCATCAACAGGGCAATGTGCAGTACAGAACAGGTACATCAGAGGCAGCACAACTACGTGTCCCTACCAAACCGTCACAGGGACCACAAGAGTGCCACGCAGTTCTCAATGGACACACCATGTGAACTAACATTTGAGTGAAGTGTACAGCACCTCACATCACAGAATCAGGGGGACTGCGTGAACTACCTGCCTCGGACACACTGGCAGCACCAGCAACAGGAGTGTGAGACACAGACACAGCCCGAGTGACACACACATGGGCCACGGACCCAGACACACTGGCAGCACCAGCAACAGGAGTGTGAGATACAGCCACAGCCCGAGTGACACACACATGGGCCACGGACCCAGACACACTGGCAGCACCAGCAACAGGAGTGTGAGACACAGCCACAGCCCGAGTGACACACACATGGGCCACGGACCCAGACACACTGGCAGCACCAGCAACAGGAGTGTGAGACACAGCCACAGCCCGAGTGACACACACATGGGCCACGGACCCAGACACACTGGCAGCACCAGCAACAGGAGTGTGAGACACAGCCACAGATGTAGTCACTGACACGTGAGCCACTGACCCAGACAGACTGCCAGCACCAGAAACAGGAGTGTGCAACACAGCCACAGATCTCCTAACTGACACGTGAGCCATAGACCCACATACCCTGCCAGGATCTGCAACAGGAGAGGGCACAACTGACACTGTGCCACCATCTGATACACGAGAGTCAACTGCACCAGCGCCACTGGGACAACTGAAATGATGAGCCACAGGGCTGTATGGGCCAGGAGGCAGGGTGGGCCTGGGAGCTGGGGATAGCTCACCTAGAGCCAAATCGGGGTTGGCAGGTGTCAATGGTGTGTGTCTGCGTTTCTTAGGGTGGTGTGAGTGCACCCTGGACAGGACAGGACTGCCAAGTGGTGGGGACTCCAAAGAATCACCACCCAGCATAGGTGGCGCAACTGCTGCGGGGGATCTGGTTTCGGGGGACGTGCTGGAGCCTGCTTGTCGTTTGCTCTGTGCCTGCCGCCTGGACTCGGAATGATGTGTAATGGGGGATGCAACAACAGGGGACACCCTCCTCTGCTTCTGACTGGCCTGGATGGGAGTGGAGGTATGGGGGGACTCCGCCGCGGAGACATCAGTGTTACGTTTAGTAGAAAACATCAGCCTCAGTGCAGCCAGGGGTGAAGTATGCCTGTCCTTGATAGCGCCATTGTCCATGCCAGATGCCTTGTCCGTAGGATGTGCCTTATCCTTAGGTGGAGTGTTGTCTCTGGATGTAGCCTGTGCCCTGCTCGCCGCCCTGTTCCTGCCAGCAGACTTGTCGTCTGTGGTGCACCTGTCTCCAGCAGACACCTGCTGTCTGTGTGTGTCCCTGTCCTTGGGAGAGTCCCTTACCTCTGCTGTGGGCCTGCTCTTGGGAGTCTCCCTGCTCTTAGTAGGTGCCTTAGTCTTCTCACTGTCCTTGGGAGAGTCCCTTACCTCTGCTGTGGGCCTGCTCTTGGGAGTCTCCCTGCTCTTAGTAGGTGCCTTTGTCTTCTGACTGGCCTTGTCCAAGGAACAGTCCATGGACATGTGACTATCCCTTGCCTTGGGAGTACCTTTCGTGTTGAATGGCTGTGTAGCTCCGGAAGGCATGTCCCCCAACAACACTTGTGGATCCTGTGTGTGTACTCCAGTGCATCTGACGTCGTCTACGTGAACAGATTTAGCTGATCTAGGGGATGGGGTCTGTGCCCTGCGTGCCCTGACGTGCTGTCTGACGCTGCTTCTAGTGCAATAAGCTGTATTTGAGTCCTGCTCAGAATAATCACTACCCCCTGAGACATCCAGCGGTGTAGATGGTGAAACACAAGTAGCACCCTGTTCGTTCGACTGTACTATTGCAGACGACACACTGCTTGCCAATGACTGCACTGTCCTGTGTAGACCTGCAAGATCGCCATGCATCCCTTCCATGAATGCCACCACCTGCCCCAACTTCCTATCATGGTCCTGGAAAGCATTTGTCATATTGGTCTGCCCCACACACAGCTGTCTGAGCAGATCAACGGCCTCAGCACACAGTGCATTTTGGCTCACCGTGGCAGGGGCAGCGGTGCCTGCACCGAACGCCACTCTGCTCCCCCTACTCCTCCGGCCACGAACAGTACATGGTGCAGTTGGCGGAAGTGTGGGCCCTGTGTGCTGTCTTACGACAGAAGGTGGTGAGTGCCCACTCCCAGTCTGTGACAACAGTGCAGGCTCACCCAGAGTGTCCGACGAGGAGGACGATGGCGTCTCCACATGCGAGTCCTCAGGGACGGTCCTGTCCCCCTCTCCGGCGCTGGCCTCCTCCGTGTCAGTCTGCGTGTGTGCGAAGTCTGAGCCGGACTCATTTCCTCGGCTACTCTCCACCGTCTGTGGCTGAGTGTCCTCTGTCAAAGCTGAAATGCACAGAAAAGATGTGTGAGTCATGGGCACACTCACGTACAGAAGGAACAGGATAGCCAAATCACATAGCAGACAAAGGTTTAGGAGCCCTCATCCTGCACATGGCCCACCCCTACCAGTCATCCTCACATTTTCTGCCATGGGGCCATGGACCACTAGGGGATGTGCTTTTACACTCAACTACTAAGCAAGTGGCGTGTCAACATGGCGGACCTGGATGTCAAATGAGTACCGCCCAATGGGACCAAAAAGGCATCACAGGCATACATACGCAACACGGAACTCAATAGTGTGTCTGTGCACCAATACATGCATAGCACTCACAGGTTTCCTACACAGACAGTATGCTCACCGCTAGTTTGCTGTCGATCGGCACTCAGACGTTCGGCCAGTTCAGGATGCGTCACTGCAATGATACGTTGCATGAGAGGGGTCATGGAGCGTCGGGCCAGACGGGGCGTCCTTGGAATCAGGCCCAGTGTTACTTCCGCTACATTCTTGCTCAGCCTGGAAATGTCGTCCCAGCGTTTGTGGCAGTGTGTATGTCGTCTGTTGCACACCCCCAATGCCCGTACTTCCCTTGCTATGCTCCTCCACAGGTCCTTGCGAAGGTGCAGCTTGACCTACCATGATGGGAGACAAAAGGGTGTAAGTCAGTGGACAGGTGGCCTGTCACACACATAGGGGCAAGACGTTACTGTCAGCAGCCATGCACAATCAGGAACATATGTCTTGCCCACACTACACAGCTAAGATAGAAATAGGCCTGATCATTCGGCCCCCTCATGCACACCAACATGTCCCACACTGCACTTACCACCCGTCCCGGTGCGCCGTAGAGGCGTCCATAGTTGCGGAGTACACCGTCCACGAGGACATCAAGCTCCGCGGCGGTGAAGGGTCGAGACCGGATCTCTTTGCCTGACGACATGGCAAGATCACGGAGTATGGCACTAGAGCAGCAGTCGGTGGTCAGCTCAGCAGCAGCAGCAGGTCGAGGTGATGGTCACAGGCAGCAGTCGGTGGTCAGCTCAGCAGCAGCAGCAGGTCGAGGTGATGGTCACAGGCAGCAATGGTCCCCAGGGTAGAAAGTTTCATTTTGGCCAACACACATATATAGGGCCCTCAGCACGTGTCAGTGGCATACGTCGCCAGCAATTGGTCAGCCCTGGAAGCGTGATCGTGAAATGGCCCAATGACTGGCCCTGTTGTTGCGGTGCACAGCTTCCTCTACTTGCGATTGGCCGTATGCGGCCAGCGTCCCTCTTCCCATTGGCTGCATGTGCAGGGACCGTCACGGGCACACATCGGCAACCGCACGTGCAAGCCTCACGGAAGGAAGCTTCAGTTGCAACAATGTTGTATCACTGGCGCCTCCATGGCGGTGCACGTACACAGCGGGGGAGGTGCAGGCCTATACACCCTGTAGATGTACTCAATGGACATGCCAGTTCATGACCCCCCTTACAGTCACCTTGCATCATCCACCGTACACCGGCCGGAGCGGCCGGCCCATGAACAACCGCCGTGCCAGGCCCTGCCCAGGACCGCCGTGCCGGCCATGGCAACAACCGCCATTGCACGGCCCTTCCACTACCGCCGTGCCAGGCCCTGCCCAGGACCGCCGTGCCGGCCATGGCAACAACCGCCATTGCACGGCCCTTCCACTACCGCCGTGCCAGGCCCTGCCCAGGACCGCCGTGCCGGCCATGGCAACATCCGCCATTGCACGGCCCTTCCACTACCGCCGTGCCAGGCCCTGCCCAGGACCGCCGTGCCGGCCATGGCAACAACCGCCATTGCACGGCCCTTCCACTACCGCCGTTCCCTGGCGGTCCGTGCAATGGCGGTTGTTGCCATGGCCGGCACGGCGGTCCTGGGCAGGGCCTGGCACGGCGGTTGTTCATGGGCCGGCCGCTCCGGCCGGTGTACGGTGGATGATGCAAGGTGACTGTAAGGGGGGTCATGAACTGGCATGTCCATTGAGTACATCTACAGGGTGTATAGGCCTGCACCTCCCCCGCTGTGTACGTGCACCGCCATGGAGGCGCCAGTGATACAACATTGTTGCAAATCGACCATCCGTCCCGGAACCTTACACATGCACTTGCCGGTGTGTGGGCGTGACGGTCTGTGCACGTGCAGACAGTGTGAATGTCGAAGGCGGCCCGCGTATGCCCAGACGTAAACAGCGGATGCAGTGCACCGCCATGGCGTGATCAATGTTAGCATCTTAGCCGATGATGCACCTTGTACCATTGTCTGCAGCTGCCTGCTCACGGTTGTGTGCGTGATTGCGTGGCTACACATGTCATGCTCCATCCCATGTGTGTCCATACCATGGCCATCGGTGAGCCACAAGTGTCCATCACGTGTGCATGTCCACATCGGGTAGTACCCTACACAATTCAGTCGTACCTCACATGTACACAGTAGATCCCGTATGAATGGGCACCTGTGAATCAGTTGTGAGTGAGTGGTATGTGTCAGATGATGACTATGGTGGGGGTTCTGTTGTGTACTGTACATGTGTGTTGCCTATTGTGTCCCCATGCATGTGATGTCCGTATGCCCACCATTCCTGGTGTTGCCATTGGGGCATCATGATATGGGGGGGTGGGGGGGTGTTTAATTTAGTATGTGTGCATGTACTTGCATGTGTGCATGTGATGTTGGGCCTACACATGTGGGTCATGTCACATGTCTGGTTGGCAGTGATGTTGAGGTGAGACACTGTGCATTGCACATGTTGCTAAACATCATGTTGCTAGTGGATGCACATTGTAGCTACGTCGGTCCATGTTGTCCTGACAATCAGAGGAGTCACACATATGACAAGCATACACTGGATACTACATGTTGGTAGAGGGCGTTGACATGTGATTGAGGTGCACACACGTGCGTTGTATGTTAATTGACTTCCATTCCATCTACTCCCACACAGGAGGGCTCCAAATGTCCTTCGCCCATACACTGTGCTGGAGGATATGGTGGACGAGGAGGTGATCCGGAAATTCAGGCTGGATCGCCGTCGATTGTTGCAACTTGTGACCCTATTGTCTCCTCATCTGCAGCCGCGAAGAACCTATCCAGGTTCCATGACACCCACGCAAAAGGTGATGGCGGCACTCCATTTCTTCGCAACAGGCACATTCCAGTACACAGTTGGAGATGCCGGGGGAATGTCACAGGCCATGTTCAGCACGGTACTCCGGGATGTACTGACAGCCATGATGCTGTACAAGCATGACTATATACATTTCCCTCAGGCGGCGGACTTGCCAGCGGTCAAAGCTGGCTTCTATGCCCTGGGTCGTATACCACACGTTGTGGGTTCCATTGATGGCACGCATATCGCGATCATTGCACCACGGGCACGTGAGCAGGTGTATAGGAATCGGAAACACTTCCATTCCCTGAACGTGCAGGTGGTGTGCCAGGCCGACAACATCATCTCACATGTGTGTGCAAGATTCCCTGGCTCTGCACATGACGCCCACATCATGCGGAGCAGCATGGTCCCCCAACTGATGGCTAATCTTCGTCCAGCACAAGCGTGGCTTGTTGGTGAGTATGCTGTGGTGACAGGAGTGATATCTGTGTGGCATGGTGTGCCCCACAATGCAGGTTGTGATGTTTCTCTCTCTCTCTCTTCCACCAACACAGGCGACTCGGCTTACCCAAACAGGCCTTGGCTGCTCAGTCCCTTACGCAATCCCACTACACCAGGAGAAATGAGATACAATGATGCCCATGGTAGGACACGTCGAGTGGTAGAACGGACATTTGGCCTGCTCAAGTCAAGGTTTCGGTGCCTGGATAAGACTGGAGGGGCCCTGCCTTACTCACCAGGCAAAGTATGCAAGATCGTGATAGCGTGCTGCATGCTTCACAACCTGGCTGTGCGCTATAACATTGAACTGCTCTTGGACCCTGATGAACTGCAAGTTCCTCGCCCTCCCGACCCAGCCATGTCAACTGATGAGGATAGTGGTGAGGAGGAAGGTGTGGACCAGAGGCGCCAGATCATTGATCGCTACTTCCCTTGATTGTGAGTGTGCTCCTCTTGTGCTGCTTGGGTATGCCCTGTGAATGTGTGCTGGTGTTGTGGCATAGTGGTGTGCTTCATCTCTGTGTTCTGCTATGTGATGCATGCATGTGTGTGTGTGTGCTAAATTGTGGCCAATGCACGTCTCCATGATGTGTGTCGTCTCATCCATTACTGTTGTGATGCGTGTGGGTAGTTAAATGTTGCACTGCAGTGTGTTCTGATGTGTGTGATCTTGTTTCCTGACGTGTCTTTGCGGTTTCTATTTTCCCTAGGTCACTCCCGCAGCGCCATGATTCTGTACCAGTTGGATACCTGTACCTAGTAACATCTGTTTCTGATGCATTCATGTGAATAAACATGGAGACAACACATGATTGAGTGAGTAAGTGGCTTTTATTTACAAAATGTGCATGGGTGTAGGTGCATATTTACAAATGAGTGAAGGGGTGGGGGAGTGAGAGTTGAAGGTTATGGCAGATGAAATGTCCGTGCGGACACCACATAGGGTGGTGTCTGCCTAGTACAGCAGGCCTGTGGCAGGTGGGACCGGATAGTTGGCAGGGTGAATGGCATGCGCAGGTACTGGGACAGTCATTTTCTGTTCCTCTTGGAGCGTGTGGCAGGTGCTTCCACACTGCTGTCGCCCACTTCCAGCCTCGGTCGGCCCCTCCGTCTTACTGCCGGTACGGTGTCATCTGGTTGCGCAGGGGCATCGGGTACCACATCCGCCGCAGGTGGCGGTGGCGGTGGCGGTGGCGGTGGCGGTGGCGGTGGCGGTGGCGGTGTTTGTGGCCTGATTGTCCTGGTGAAGATGTCCACTAGTTGGCCAAGCCGCCTCTCAATGGCCCCCAACATTGCAGTGTTATCTACAAAGTCCTGGTGGGCCCGGTCTGCCTGTGCCTGACCACGTTGGTAGCTCACCTCCACCCTGCCCAGTGCCTCCAATGACTGTTGCACTGGATTGGGTGTGTTGGTATCCTCCCGTGTTCTTTGACGTATGCTCCTGCCTGCCGGATCTGGCCTTGCATCTCTGCCTTGCCTCACACTCTCCCTGCGTGGCTGGGATGGCGCTGGCACGGCGTTGGCCGTTGGGTTGGGCAGGGTGGCAGGAGTGGTGGTAGCAGTGGTGGTGGTGGTGGAGGTGGTGCTGGTGGTGGCTGTGCAGGTCACAGTGGCCGGTGTTGTCACAATGGCAGAGGCCGTAGTTGTTGGTGCAGGGGTGACCTGGGAGCCAGATGGCCCTGGCTGGCTGCTTGTGCCGGGATCATCCTCTGCCCCGGAGGTGGCTGGCCAATCGTCCCCTGAGACGTCTGTGATTGGCGAGTCTGGAGGGCGGGTGTTGCTTCCAGCTGTCAGATGAGGATGACCTGCAAAACCAAAATGTGATGATGAGTAATGTGGACTTGACAGGTTGTTTTCACTTTTTTGGCCGATTCTGTCTGCACTGGTACTCACCCCACCCACCACCACCGCCATCCCTATGGACATGGGGGCCTGTTGGGAGTTGTAGTTCCATCCCCTCACACCCACCACCACCCACCACCACCGCCACCGCCATCCCTATGGACATGGGGGCCTGTTGGGAGTTGTAGTTCCATCCCCTCACACCCACCACCACCCACCACCACCGCCACCGCCATCCCTATGGACATGGGGGCCTGTTGGGAGTTGTGGTTCCATCCCCTCACACCCACCACCACCGCCATCCCTATGGACATGGGGGCCTGTTGGGAGTTGTGGTTCCATCCCCTCACACCCACCACCACCGCCACCGCCATCCCTATGGACATGGGGGCCTGTTGGGAGTTGTAGTTCCATCCCCTCACACCCACCACCACCCACCGCCACCGCCATCCCTATGGACATGGGGGCCTGTTGGGAGTTGTGGTTCCATCCCCTCACACCCACCACCACCGCCATCCCTATGGACATGGGGGCCTGTTGGGAGTTGTGGTTCCATCCCCTCACACCCACCACCACCGCCACCGCCATCCCTATGGACATGGGGGCCTGTTGGGAGTTGTAGTTCCATCCCCTCACACCCACCACCACCCACCGCCACCGCCATCCCTATGGACATGGGGGCCTGTTGGAGTGATTTCGACGTTGGTGAGTATGTGGACTGCATGCATGGGTTGGGCTCTGGGAGATGTGTCTTCACAGTTGTGTGAGGCACACCATGTAGTAGTGCTCGTGGTGCTTGGTTTGTACTTACCAGCCTCTTCTCCCTCAGGAAGTCCATCAAGGCTCTCAGGGTGGATGATGGTCATCACCTTCTCCTCCCACTCGGTGTAGGGTAAGGGCTCCGGAGGGGTTCCACCGCCTGTATGATTAGCCCGGAGATAGTTCTTGGCTCGTATGGCTTTGACTCGGGTCTTTAGATCGTGCCACCGCCTCTGGATGTCCTGCTTCGTCCTCGGGACGCTCCCGGAGGCATTCACCCTGGTGACTATCCGGTCCCACATGCTGTTTCTCCTGGCTATGCTGGTCTGCTGCACTAGGGCCCCGAATAAGTGGGGTTCCACACGGATGATCTCATCGACCATAACCTTCAACTCGGTGTCAGTGAATTTGGGGGTTTTTTTTGGTGCCATGGTGTGTGGTGCTCGGGGTGTGGGTTTGCGTGGATGGGGTGGTGCAGGTGTGTGGTGTGTAAGAATGGTGTGGTGGGTGTTTGTGTGGTGGGTGTGTTTGGGTGTGGGTTGTGTGAATGCTATTTCTCTTTGGGCTCAGTTCAGTGGTGTGTCCTGCTAGCAGCTATGCTGTGATGCAGAGGAGTTGTGGAGTGGGTGGGAGTTCTTTTATGGTGTGTGTCTAGACCGTGTCTGAATGGTTATTGGCAGTCAGGTGCTAGGTGGGAGTGTTGGCAGGTGTGGATTGTGTGGTGCTTGGCGGTGGATCATTGTGTGTTGTGATTGGTTTGGATATTTTCGGTGGGTGGGCGTTTTTTTTCGTGTGTTTGGTGATAAACTTCCGTGCCAATGTATGGCATTGGTTTGACAGTAGGGATGTTGTTTGTGTTGTCGTTCCGCTGTGGTGCACGGATTCTCGGTGCATTGGTTCCGCTGCGGACGTGGATGGCGGTGACTACCGGGGTACTTGCGGAGTTATCCTAATTGCGGACACGGACATTGCGCAGGTATAGCGGGGGTGGTGGATGTATTCGCGGTCATGTGCGTACGCGGCGGTCGGTGTTTTTACTGTTCCGTCCGCCTGCCGCGGACTCAGGTGTACTCCGACCGCCGCGGACGGGGATTGGAGTGCTCCGTACGCCGCGGTCGGCGTTTTTTGTATGTTTTATCCTAATTGCTGTTGCGGATTTTCCGCGGACAGGTCCGGAGTAGCTTGCCACCTTCCGCGGCGGACGGTACACGTTTCCGTCCGCCATCCTAATCGACCCCTAAATTTGAATAAAGGTGAATTGGAAATACTGAATAACATTTATAATGTTCTAATTTCCAGCCACAAATAGAATGAAAATGTGCAACTACTTAGACTCAGATTTACAAAGCACTGGAAAAAACTGTGATGTAAATGTAAATCTATGTAAATGACAGGTGATATTAAAAATGCACTGCAAATGTAAGTCTATGTAAACGATTTATTGTAAAGGTAACATATTCGTAAGAGCATATGATAAAGGCAGTTGATTGCAGCTCACCCTCTCTGCAACAGAATCAGGAAGCCACGTACAGAGAAATAAATTAGTGACAATCATAATTCCTAAGTACTCCCTTGTCAAGCTACAAGAAGAATTTTCCCTAAACTTTTTCATTGGGACTTTATGATCAAACCTCTTATTCCTAGTAGTATTCTTGTTAATATGCTGTTCAATTTTTGGATTTAGGTGAAGAATGCCCAACTGAAAAGTGAAGGTTGACCAGAATACCTAATAAATGATTACAAGGAAAATATTGAAAATATCTTTAATACTAAGCAACAATTCTTTTTATTTTTGGCCTTCGCTTCTCTATAAATATTCTAACAAAAATCAAACATTCTGAACTGCTAAATATGATGCAAAATCAAAACCTATCAGAATCTTCAAGGTCTTCAAATGTCAATATGTTATCAGTAATGGAAAGCTCATTTTAAAGAATATTCCCAGGATATTGATATCTTCAACTGGATACCTAAGGCAAGATACAAAATAAATCTTCATTAAGGAAAGAAAATTAGAAGGAATAAGACCCTAACAAAGTAAGTAATGTATGCACCTTTGGAAAATTCAAAAATGTCTTCTTTTACTCTTGATCCGAAATTATTCACATTGATTTTCTTCAATATCGATACTCAAAACATTTACTCTGGTTTTTCAAAAATGAATCCATATTCTTTCAATACAACGTCTCTTCACTTTCACTGGATTTCCAACCGATAGGGCTACTCTGGTGCTGCATAGGTCTTGTTCAGTACTCTCTCCCTTCTGATGCCTTATTGGCATGATATTTGTCACTTGAGTCTCTTTCTGTCGGCACTGCTTCTTGAACAGTCTCTTCTTCGATTGCTTCAAATCTGTGACTTTCTCTTGGTGCGCTCTTCCATTCTCCCACTTGATTTGAGTGATGTTAAACTGGATGAATTTGGCTTGCTCTGGTTTTTGAAACTTGATATTTTGCTTTCTGTTTTTCTTGTGTTGCTTTTTGTGTCTCTCCTGCTTTTTGTGCTTGCACAGTCTGTTCTTCTCAACCCTCTGGATCTGAGTAGCAAACTCAAGTTTGATACTGTGAATTAGTAGTTTGTGGCACCACTTCTTCATCTGTAGTCTTTACTCATTTCATGTGAGATGCCTGTATCTACTGTGGCAAGCCTGCATACTTCACAGTAGAATTTGTCACAAGGATTACTTGGGGGTCCATGCAACTTCGCCTCAAGGCAGCTCCTCCTCACGTCCTTCTTCACAGCATGTTACCCAATCTCCTGGGTTCAAATTATCACAGGACTCCTCACTTTTCAGTGGTATACTCAGGTTTACCTGGTGGGAGTTAGAGCAAACCACATCAGCCAAACCTTTGTAATATTCCAAGGCAGGTTCGTCTGACATATTGACAAGTGCAGCTCAAGGACAACCAGGAACATGCATCACTCTCCCCATTAGAATCTCATAAGGGGAAATCTTAGCCACTTTATTACGGCTCCTACTAAGACTCATCAAAGCTAGTGTCAAAGCACCTGGCCACTTCAAAGATGTCAAAATAGACATTTGATACCTTTGACTTAAGACTAACATTGACTCTCTCCACAACTCTGAATGCTTCTGGTCGATAACTACAATGAAACTTTTGATCTATCTTCAACACACACTATCTTCATCAACTCCCTCTTAAATTGAGTTCCCTTATCTGACTTAATAGAAGTTGGAAAACCGAATCTAGGGATCAACTCATACAACAAGAATGTGCCTATGGTCAGACTGTCACTCCTCCTAGTTGGGTACACTTTCACACACTTGGAGAAAAGACATACTATCACAAAAATGTAGCATAAACTATTACACCTCAGCATTTCAATAAAGGCCAATTGTAACCTAGCAAATAGACCCTGGAGTTGACCAATTTTACTTAGGGTCGCTGTACTTTTCTTACCCACATTCTGCTGCTGACATGCAACACAATTGTGATGAAAATCTTCAACTGCAGCTCTGAAATGAGGATTAAACCAATACTTTTTAAATGTGCAAGATATGCCATCATGCCCAGCATGTGATGGACTGTACATGTGCCTCACTATTTGGTGTAATACAATCCAGTACCACCGGCTTGTCATCAGGCAAACTCTGCAAATCATTTACATCTTTTACAAAAACTGCTGAAACCCTTCTATTCTTCTCATTGTCTGGCACACAATTTTACAAAGTTTTCAGTTCTTCTAAAGTTTGAATAGTTGTGCCCATGAGTTTCTGAGTTTGTAACACTGTCATGCTCAAATCTCTCAGAATTGGTTTGATGCTCAATGGGTCCACTTCTTGACCACCTCAATTCTGATTGCTGTTATAGCACAGAAGTTTAAGGTGATTAAGGGAGGAAATTAAAGGGAGGGTACTACAGGGAAGGAGACCTGTAAAGAATAAACACAGATACAATCACTCTGAACCATCTAAATGAGATATAAGACCCTATACTTATTACCCTTATTACATGTAAAGAGAAATACTCTTTAATGTTTTGTTTTAGCGAGGCGATATAGGTACCATGTCAGTTCAAGGCTTCTGTCTTCCTCTTCAAATAATGCTGTAACATTTAAGAATGTGTTACTCCAGGACTGTAAATATTTTTTGCCATTCATGTTTCTTCCTCATCGCTATGAAATAAACCTACCAACTGTTTAAATTGGCAAAAAGATTAAACATAATGAACACAAAATAAAGTTGGTGCAAATCCTTAATAAGTGCTTTCAGATTCAATTAGAAGATATAGGTATAACCATACAGCCATTATTTTCATCATGGCCAGCTTTGTCACACTTGACCATCAAGTTGCCTTGTTAATACAAGATATGCAATGTTTACACAGGATATAAAGCATATACATAGCTTAAACTATCTAGGGCCAGATGTAGGTAGCCAAATACCGGTCGGTAAAGGCTGAAATTACCGAATTTCGGCCGTTACCAACCGGTATTTGGACATTGAGATGAGGGCTCCCAAAAACTACCGAATCGGTAAATTTTCCGATTCGGTCGATTTACTGAATCGATAAACATTCCGAATCGGTAAATATTCCGATTCGGTATATTTACCGAATCGGTAAATATTCAGAATCTGTAAATTTTCCGAATTGGTAAATTTACCGAATCGGAAAATAAGAAATGGAAAAATAAGACTCTTGAGATGTAGGTGACCCCATAAAAACCGAATTTGCATGAAATTCGGTATTTAAGAGTCGGTATTTAGCATGGATTGAAAGCAGGTGGTAACCAGGTGCAGGCTATAAAATAGTGCCCCAAAATGCAACAGTGTACCAAGAATGGCAGCATTCTACGTCATAGCAAGGCGGCTACGGCTACAGGCAGCAGGAGAGAGGGAATGGAGAAGGGAGGAGCAAGTGTACAGGCAGCGGATCACACTCTTGACTGAGCCAGAGATACTGCAAAGGTACAGGCTACACCCCCAAACCATCCTGGACCTCATCAGGGACCTGCACCCACTCCTGGAGCACCCAACACCAAGGGCGCACGCCATCCCACCCCATGTGCAGGTGCTCTGTAGCATACACCTGCTTGCATCTGGGAGTTACCAGAGTGTTGTTGCTGCGGTAGGTGGGGTGTCCCAGAGCTGCCTGTCCCGTTTCTTCAGGAAGTTCCTGGATGCCATGATGCAGAGAATGGAGCATTAAATCCGCTTCCCGGACACTGATGCGGACCTGCTCAGGACCAAGACTGACTTTTACCTAATGGGACATTTCCCACACGTGATTGGCTGTATTGATGGCAACCACATCCCAATATGCCCATCTGCTGCCACTGAGTACATTTACAGGAACAGGAAGTCATCCCACACAATAAATGTACAAGTAATCTGTGATGCCAAGTACATGTTCACGGACATAGTGGCCAGGTACCCAGGAAGCACCCACGACTCCTACATCTCCCAAAACAATGGGATCTACACCCGCCTGACAGCGAGGGAATTTGGCAAAGGATACCTGCTAGGTAAATTACTGTTTGACACTCCCTTGATAGATAATGCAGACGTATGTTTATGTGTGCCTGTGAGTAATGGTTTTCTCATTTCACATTAGGGGATAGTGCATATGCCCTCCGTTTCTTCGTCCTGACACCCTACCTCAACTCCACGACCCCCAGCCAGAGACGATACAATGTGGCACATAAATCAACCCGGAACATCGTGGAGAGCACCTTTGGCCTTCTGAAGAGCAGGTTCCGCTGCCTCCACAAAAGTGGAGGGGCACGGCAGTACTCACCAGTCATCTGCTGTAAGATCATTGCAACTTGTGCAATGTTGCACAACCTCGCTACTAAGAAGGGCACTGAGGTGGAATTGAGCGACTATGAAGACCATGACGATGACCAGGCACTACCTGCAGCCAACACAGTAGGAGTACCAACACCAACAGACGGCAGACAGAGACAGGCAGAGATCACACACAACTACTTTTGAGTAAGTAGAGAGACACAGCAAGGGTTTAAATGCAATAAACGTAGTTTAATTGGCACTACGGTAAATGTCTGAAGACACATTTGTTCAATCCTAAGTGAGCCTAGCACAACTGGGCGGACAGGGGTCACCTCAACCTCACATGTCCACTCGAATTTGGCAGCCTTACTGCCTGCGCCCATGCACTACACTGCGTGATGTCTGTGGTTGGGTTTGATCATTGTCTGCTGTGCCAGCGCCTGTACTCTGGCATCTGCTGCTCCTCCGAATTTCCGGGATAGGGGTGCTGCTCCTGCTACTGGTGTTGTCTGTGTCCCCTAAACCTTCACCTCCTGTGGTGGCTGACTGGTTAGTCAGCAGCACTTCCATTGCTGTAGTGACTCTCCCCATCCCCCTTGTGAGATCTGTGCAGCAGTGCACCAGCCCCTCCTGCATTGCAACAGAACGGCGACACAGCAGTGAAGTCGCTGTTGCAAGACGGTGCATGCCCCTTGTCTGCTGTTGCATGCACTGCCTCTCCCTGCGCTTTTGTGCGCGGTCCTCATTGAGTTTGTCACAAAGTGACATCACACACTGTGACATGTCCCTGACCCCATCGGCCATGTCCCTCATGCTGTCCGCCATTGATGTGATCCCCCGGTTCATGGTGTCAAAGTTTTTGTTCATTTGGCGCATTTGTCTGTGCACTGCATTAATTGCTTTCGCCTGCAGGCGCTGCACCTTCACCATTGTTGTCTCGAGGCCACGGAAGACACCGTCATCATGCCCACTGAAGCTTGCCTCCCGGACCCTACGGCGTCTTATGCCTCCGGATAAAGTGACAGGAGTGGACGGAAGACCAGCTGTATTTTCCGCCATTGACTCTATTGTGATCTCACCCTCCCTTTCCTCATCAGAGGATGTTTGTAAGATTCTTAACGGGGGAACGTCATGCCTCCTGGGCCTGCAGATTTCTGAAACCTCTGAGTCTGCTGGTGTGGAAAGTTGTTGTGGCTCATGTTGTGGTGAGTCAAGGAGCAGAGGAGATGATGGCAGTTGCATGGTGGCTACCTCTGGTGTGGCAGCTGCTTGTGTGCAGGGGGCTGGAGGTGTTGCAGTGCTGAGCCCTGCATCCCTGGCTTCTTCCTCACTCCTCTCCCTTTGGGGTGCCCTCTTCTCCCTCTCCTGCATTGTCTTGCGCGAAGTCTCTCCTGTGGACAGATATGGACAGTGGCTTAGTGGTGCTTTCACCGTGTATTTCTATAATAAATCACATATCATTTGCACTATTTCATAGTCCTCCCCTGTCTCTAATTGTATTGTGTGGCATGCCTGACATTCTTTCATGTTGCCTGCTCTGATGTGAATTCTTATGACTACCACTCCCATAATGCATTGCAGGTGGATACAGAAGCCTGTACTGGAGTTCCTCAACACGCAGCCACATTGGGGGAGGGAGACAGGCAAGGGGTGAGGAATGATGGAGATGTCCCTTACCTTTCTTTGATGAGCTGTCAGCATCACCTATTCCCACAACGCTCTCTGGCTCCAGTGTGGACTCCACGAGCTCTTCCAGATCCGTGAGAGCAGGTGCCCTGTTCTTTCCTCCACCTGTAGCATGGGCCTCTTTCCTTCTTGCTGCCAATTTCTTTTTGGTAATGATCCTCAGAGCATACCATCTCTTCTTCAGATCGTCCACTTCCCTGGTTATCACTCCAATTGCGTTCACTTTGGACTGGATCCCCAGCCAGGTATTCCTCTTCACAGCCTCTGCTACCTGCAGAGACTGCTTTCCAAAAATCTTGGAGTAGTGCTTTACCACCTCCTCCACCAGCACCTGAAGTTCACCTGTGCTAAACTTCATCTTCCTCTTCCTCTCTGCCCCTTCCCTCTGGGAGTCTTGGGAATCCATTTTTCACTCCTGCACAGCTCAGCTTCACAACAGCCTGTCAGTGTGTAACTGCTCTCCTGGGTGATCAGTTACTCTGCACCTGCATGGGTGTGGCCACTTCCTGGTTGTGGGGTGGGGTGGATGCACAGGATTGGTTGATTGCTCTGTTGGTTGGCTGAGGAGCGGGGTGGAGGCACGTGATTGGTTGGTAGCTCAACTGCTTGCTTTTTTGTATCCCCGAGTCGGTATTTACCGAATCGGTATTTACCGATTCGGTAAATACCGATTCGGTAAATCCCATTCATTCCTATGGGCATCCAGGCCCATAGGAATGAATGGGATTTACCGAATCGGTATTTGCCGATTCGGTAAATACCGACTCGGGGATTCCGATTTTTACCGAATCGGTATTTGTTACTGATTTTTTTCCTACATCTCATTTCCCTTTTCTAAAATACCAAATCGGTAACATTCGGTATTTTAGAATCTGTAAAAATGAGTTACCTACATCTGGCCCCTAGTTTCTTAAATCTCAGAAACTGCAGCAGATGATATGTCATGCGGGCAGATGACAATCACTCAATTATGGTTCCTTCCTAGGAGTACGGAAGCTAACGAAATTCACCCAAAGAGAAGATGGTTGCCCGGCTTGAATGCCAGCCACAAAAAGGAATTCAATGTACATCACAGCCGTTGGACTAAAACACACAAGTCCTGCGGTAGGAAGAAATGAACGAGCAACCACTGCCACAACTCCCCAAAGTAAAAAAGACTAGAGCAATTGCAGATATAACAAAAGTGTTGGGGCAAGCACCCTTACCACCCTGAGGAGCCTGACAGAATCAGCTTCAGTGAAACGGCCAGGTTACACTGGGCAATAATCTGCAATGCGATGCCGGCGGAAGCGCTATTTAAGTACTTCTGGATCAACACCGCTGTTGCCAATCAGATTCCCGATGCTGTCTACTCAATTGCCAAGGCACATGGGACTTGTAGCTCTTTTATTTTGCGTCTTCCAATTTTTGACTCACTAATGTATTACATTCCCCACCACCCTGTGGTAAATCTTATGCACACACTAAATCATGGATTCTTGGGCCATTACTAACTAGCATGCCAAAGGATGTCCCACCCACCCTATTATATGCAGTGGAGTTAATCGATGTGGCAAAATGTTTTTTTTTAGATAACACTGAAGGGCAAATAATAAGGAGATTATCAACATGTAATACACTAGAGCAGGGGTCTTTAAACTGTGGGGCGCGACCCCCAGGGGGACCGTGGAGTGATGCAAAGGGGGTCGCGCCTTCACAGTGTCACTTCGGTCCTGGCCTCCAGGGCTTCAGCCCCCCTCCTCCCCCATCCTGTCTCTCAGTCCGGGCTGCTCCAGTGCAGCTCGCGCTCCTGGGGCCTCGGCTGGGCAGTGTCTGGAGTCTTATCTCTGGCCCGAGTTTTTCACAGGTCTTTAAAGACCATTAGCATATTTACATGCCTTTGTTAACTGATTACCAAAGCTTAGTTTTTTATCGTTCCAGTACCCCCTGGGCCCCCACTCTGCCTATTATGTTATGTTATGTTACGTCTATTTATTGTGCCTTACATTTGTATTTTTACACTTACTGCTGTAGTGTGAGAATGCATTTAAAGAAAAGAAATATAAAGTTGGGTTGCCAAAAGAAACATGCCTGCTATGTGTTGTTTAAAGATCCTGCAGAGAACTGCTTGACACTAAATTGAGTTATAAATAAAAAAGTATGTATTAATTAGTTATGTGACTTTTCTGTCTTTATTCTCTTTAATTATTAGTCATGGATCATTGAGGCATCCCTAGAACACAATTAAAAGTGCTTTCCATTTATATTTGCTGTTCTAAGTATTCACAGATAAGTGCAAAAAATACAGCTGTAGGTGACTGCTTATTTCTGGGCCATCAAAAATAATGAGCTGGTAACCCTAATCATTAGACTGGAAGTTTGTTGCAGGATCAGCACATTATTTATTTCCTCCACCCTTGAACCCTGATTAATGCCATTATAGCAATAGTTTAACTTATATCTGAAACCCTATGCTTCAAGTTTCTGGGAATGCACCCAGCTTTCAGACTACTCACTTCTCATTCCATCCTTCACTTTCACGTTCACCCTGCACTCCCAGCGATCACAATACACTCACTCTGATCACCATGCACTCACACTGATCACCATGCACTCATAGTGATCACCATACACTCATTGCGATCATCATGCACTCATAGCGATCACAATGCACTCACACTGATCACAATGCACTAACACTGATCACCATGCATTCACAGCAATCACAATGCACTCACACTGATCACCATGCACTCACACTATTCACCCGCTCACCCTGCACTCACACTGATCACCATGCACTCACATTGATCACCATGCACTCACACTGATCACCATGCACTCACACTGATCACCATGCACTCACACTGATCACCATGCACTCACACCAATCACCATGCACTCACACCAATCACCATGCACTCACACCATTCACCCGCTCACCCTGCACTCACAGTGATCACAATGCACTCACACTGATCACAGTGCACTCACACTGATCGCCATGCACTCACAACATTCACCCACTCACCCTGCACTCACAGTGATCACAATGCACTCACACTGATCACAATGCACTCACACTGATCACAATGCACTCACATCATTCACCCGCTCACCCTGCACTCACAGTGATCATAATGTACTCACAGTGATCACAATGCACTCACACTGATCACCATGCACTCACAACATTCACCAACTCACCCTGCTCTCACAGTGATCACTCTGCACTAAAAATTCGCTTGCATTGTTCACTCTGTACCTCACCCTGCAGTCACACAAGCACACTTCTCACCCTGCACTCATGTGACACTTCACTCACCTGTGCCCCCCCTTACTGCTCAAACTGTAGCTCACTCAAACAGGGTCATCACTAACCATGCACTAATTCGTCCCACTCTGCACTTACAGCCGAACCCAAATTCATATGGTCACCTCACTCCTGCAGTCACTCCTTTTACCCTACTCTCACACTGTTGAATTGCTCACCGTGCAGTCACATGGGCACTCTTGTCACCCACACAGTGCAGAAGGTTAAAGTGCCTGGTGCAAAGAAGATGTACCATACACATCACAGAACTGAGTGTGAGTAAACTTTGAGTAGCGCTATAAAAAAATGAAATGTTTGTCAGACAGGTGCTATAGAGAGATGAGGTGTATTGTTGGTGAGTGGTAGTGAGGGAATTCATGGAGAAGGTGGAAAGACTGTTGCACCGTGTGCGACCAGTGCTTGGACAAGCCCTGGCTGGGAGTGTTACCCCCCCCCCCCAAGTTCGGGTCTAGTGGACATCCCCTGCTTCTGCCTATTATTTACATTTGTAGTGCTCTACTGTTACCAAAAGGTGTCCTGGGGCTAATAACCATCTGCCTGCAATGTGAAAGAGGAATCCGGGGTTGGGAGAGGAGAGAAAAGAGGGATGGAAGGAAGGGGGTGAGAGGAAAGGGGCATGGGTAAACTGCTTAACTCTGCACAAGACCGCCACGGTTTGAATGCACCCTTGCTGCTCCCGGCCATGGCCAGGTGAGCTTCTAATGTGGCAGCGCGTATTCCTGCGGATTGGAAGGCCCTTCACAGAGGTTGACTAGACATCTTTCTGATGTTAATTGCTGTATTTTAGTTATAAACTGGTACTGATGTGGTGAAATCTTTCCTCAGTATTACTGTGTTTAAAAATATTCTAAATAATAAAGCAATGCTACCCCAAAATACGCAGCATCACAGAACATTATTTACATTTTCTACTCACACAATTTAGTCAAGCCTGTCGCATAATTTGGTCCTCACCTTCCTCATAACCTAGAAATTTTTGTCAGTAGGGGGTCCTTACGCTTGAAAATGTTGACAGGGGGGTCTCGGCATCCAAACGTTTGAAGACCTCTGCACTAGAGGCAACGGCAGTGTTAAGATTGGTATTCGGGATTAAAAGCTCATTTGCACAGGGTTTGGCGGGAGTGGGGTGGTGGGCTAATTCCCTTTGAAAAGTGACTGTAATTCCATAAGGCTTTTTATATGTAAAGAGATTCTTGAACAAAACAAAATGAAAAATCTCTGTTCTTAAGGAATTTCAAGTATGCTCTAGACCTTTTAGATTTACATCAAAGTTTCTTATCTTCCCTATCTTCAACACAACTAAAAGCTGTTCTTAAACAAACTTCAGTTAATCTAAGCCTTCGTCTGGACACTGATTGTTGTGCTAAAAATGGGAGGTATGAAGCAGTAATGAATGCTATTGTTTTGAAAAAAACACAGCCATACCTGGCATGGAAAATGGCCGATGGAGTCAGATGTCTCTGGACACTAATGTGATTAAATATCCTGCTGTTAATCGTATTAACATCTAAATGATATGGAATATAGAAAATATGTCATCTCCGTCAAAATGGACCCCAGGACCCTTAACATGATTTATTTGTCTACCTGTCCTTATTGATATATTGTTGAAAGATGTTGAGACCCCTTTTCTTGAAATTCTCTATTCGATCGTCAAGTGAAGATCTTCACTTAATGTTTAGGACCCCAATTAAATGTTTTGTATCCAAGTTGTCTTACATTTTTATATGCTTTTTAGATTTGTAATGAAAGTTTTCATATAATTCCTTATTGTCTGACTTTGAATCTGAATGTACTGTAGGGGGTAATCCGTCTAACTGGTTTTATGGTGTTTGTATCATGTGCTCTATTTTTTATCTCTTGTACTCTTTTGCTTTACGTGGACCTCTTCAAGGTTCCAAATCATGAAATAAAAACTTGAACTTGCCACAGGATGTCAAGAAACACCTTTGTGACTAGAGCTGGCCAAAATCATTAACTGTCCAAAACCATATTGGCTTTTTGTGTACATTGTAACACTAAATCCATTGGCTAGGCAGCATACTCTTGTAATAGCTAACAGTTCAGCCACTTGAGCAGATAACATTATACAAGTATAATGCTTCAACAATGTATTCAATTGTGAAAACTGCATATGCTGGTCTGAGAAATCCTTTGAGGGACTATGAGACAAGAACAATCTTTAAATAAAATAAAATCAGGCAATTTGAATGTTAGTTGTCCAATGTCTGGTTATGACTCAGTATACAATTTTGTAACATCAAGGCAGTCACGTCCACAGTAACTGTTACCATCGTTGATATCTTTCTCATCAGATATTGACAACAGCATGGTGGGCTTGAGGTATTACATCCTCTAACCTTAATATTTTCAGCCGTGAGAAATGTCTGTTCATAGTTGGTCAAACAGCTGCTCATTAAAAGACAGAAAAATCTCAACTGAATGAGGAACTAACACAATAAAGGGACTAATTCAAATAGGTAAACATACACTTTAGTGTAAGTCTACATTTGTTTTGGAATTTACAAACTCTGATTTAGTAGTAAGGTTACAACTGCTCAGGCTCCACAGTCGGGCGCAGAGGTCCACACATACAAATATAGCATGTTGTATCATTTTATGTGTGGATGTCTCTGCCCCAACTGCAGAGTCTCCTCACTTGGAAACGTACTATAAAACTGAATTTGCGGAACCCAAAACAAATGTAAACTTACACAAAAGTTGGTAGCAGCAATGCTCCTCATGCTGTCAGTAAGTGCATACATGCTTTGCTCCTCCATGTTGCTGAGTAAGTACTGAATGGGAGCCCCTTACTCTCTCATGTAAGAATCAATAAAAATATTTTTCAAAAGTTGGCATTCCTATAGCGGGTGCAGTACAGGGGCTATGCCTGAACTCCTGGTGGGGATTCATTCATTCGCTGTCACAGGGCACCTGAATCATTTACATCACTGTGAGTAGGCCTTTGCAGAAGAATCCTCTGACAATTGTATCCAACCATTCCTAAAACATCTACCTTCCTTTTGAGTTGTTAGTATGTTCATTTTCAGAACTGCCGAGATGCGTTCTGAAGGTACCTTTCTCACTCCTTTCGCAATTTTATACCCCAAATAAACAACTTCCTACTGGCAGTATTGCAATTTAGTCAAAGACATGCTTAGCCATGCTCTGCAAGATGATTCAGCAGTTGTATCATGTTTACAGTTCTGTCTCAATTTGAATGTAACCATCAGGTCATCACTATACTGCACCAGCACTGAGTTATAAAAAAGATGCATACTTCCCAAATCTTTCTTCAAAATTGGGGTGAGGATTGATGGAGTCCCCACATAGTCCTGAGGAATTTGACACCAGGCCATTACTCTATTCAATAATTTGAATGCGAAGAGATATTGGTTATACTCAGAAGAGGAACAGAGAAAAATGCTTGGCATAAATCTGTGATGGTAAACCACCCCACGTCAATAAGTACCACAGGACAGGAATATGATTCTTTTTTGCAGATCCTGTACCATGCTCCATTTTCCACTCTGTTTTTTAACTTTTCATGATTGGGGAGTTGCAAGGACTTCCTAACACTGCGTGTAAGATGCCTTGCTTAATCATTTTTTCAATTACAAGAGCCATTCCCTCCTCTGCTTCCCAAGTATGCCTGTACTGAGGATTATAAGGAAATACTGCATTAGGCTTCTGAACTCGCTCTGCACTTCTATTGATGAAATGTATTTTCCAGTAAAATCCCAAACCTCCTCTTTCAGTGTGTGACTTAGATCTGTAGGTTAAGTCCTTTTTGTGAGAAGTGGAAACAGTCTCACTCTCAACTCTTGTGATTTTCATCTTGTGTCTGAATTGCTACACCATTCGTTGTAAAATAAATCATGGCGACTATCATTTACCAAGAGCAATGGAGCAGGTGGGTCAGGGGAACGCACAAAAATAAAATTAAAGTAAAGCACTTACCTGGAGGTGCACCAACGTCCTCCTCCACTGGTCTTCTCTCTTACGCGGGACCCAGCCAACTCCCTATACCAACCCTGCTACTGCTTTCACCCTGGTGTGGCTCTCCAGAGCCACACCAGGATTGATTGGAGCAGCCTCACTCAGCGCTCTTAAGAGCACTTGAGGCTTGCGTTTTCTCTAACCCAGGGCCTGATTACAAGTTCAGCTGTCCATCGGACCGCCGAACCCGTTGGCGACTGCCGCACCAGTGGTCTGCCCACCGTATTACGACTGCCGCGGTCGTACTGTGAGTGGACCACCACAGCTACCAGGGTTCGGGTGGAGCAGTCTTGAGGCAGCAATATGCTTGGCAGTGCCGCTGTAGATCCGCCAAGCATATTAGAACGTTTCCTCACTGCAACACTAACCACGATGGTGAGCTTGCATTTGTTAGGGTGACAGTGAGGAAACCACGGTGGCCCTACAAGGCCCCCCGGTGCCTCAGAGTCCAAGGGATGCATGAAAGGGGTACATGAAGTGCCCCCCTGTGTGCACGCACCTCCTTTCCTGCACGGCAAGGACTTCACCGAGTGTCAATGGTTCTGGAATAGAGCCAGAGAATTCTGGCTCTGTAATGTCTTTCAAAATTTAAAAGATCTCTTTAGGGGAGTAGGCGGAGAACTAAATTTAAGAGGAAAAATAGGCTGATTGAGAGGCCGTTATTACCGCTTTGTAGGTCCTAATGGTTCACCTATACTTACGTTTGCTGGCTTTGTCATAGGACTTACCCCGACTTCTCTCCAGATTCTTACAGTCTTTTTTCAAGGGTGTTAAAACAAGGGGACTTTTTACTTTGCTGGAGATTCTTATGCCACCTTGCAGGCAGGACCATGTCTAATGAGTTGGTGATCCACTCATTAAAACTGCAAGTGGACAAGGTACCTTGATTGGATTGATCAGGTCTTGTTGCCTCCACGACAACTAAGTCAATGGTGGGGAAACGACCTTTACATCGCGGTGATTACACCGCAATGCCATTACAACACAGTTGTTACAACAACTGCGTTGTTAGCATGCAATGCCATTACTACGCAAGTCATTACATCGACTTGCAGTAGATGGTGCCCTAACATTTGGAATAGTATAGTTTACTATTCTAACACCTTCCCTACTGTTGCGTAAATTATATATTTCTAATGTCGGCGCCCCATCTACTGCAAGTCGATGTAATGACTTGTGCAGTAATGGCATTGCGTGGTAACAACGCGGTCGTTGTAACTACCGCGTTATAATTCCAAGCGATGTAATGACTCGTGTAGTAATGAGTCATATTCCAATGGTGTGGCCTTTCTCATGAGTGGGGCCCTTTACTAGTTGCAGCAGCTGTAGAGGCACAAGATATTGTATAAAGTTCTTAGAAGTGCTGGTGTTGGTGCCATCAGTGTGTATGTTAAAATCACCAAGCACAGTGAAGTTGCCCTGTTTATAGCTAGAACTGCAACCAAATTGGGAAGAGCCTTTAAGAAATGAGCAGGTGAGCCCAGCGGTCTATACAACAGGATTCCAGAGACGGTGAAGGTAGGGCTGATTGTCAGAGTAAAAAGCAGACTCTCGTAATTTGGAATCTGGAGAGGTGAGAACATGCCCTTCAAGCTATCCTTATATAATAGCTATCCCACCACCTCCTTTACCCGACCGGTCTAACCTATTGATACAGTGACCAGGGTGCAGGACTTGGATCACATGAGGACCAGAGCCCTCATGTAACTAGATTTTAGCAAGGAAAAGTGCATCAAAAAATTAAAAATACTCTGAGTGTGAAGTAAAGGGACACTTTGCAAAAGTTTGCAATAACAATGGTTAATGCCATTGAAGATATTAACTTCAAAATGGAGTCCTCCATATCAAGAGGGAGTGTGTTTTAAGTATTGATGCTGTTGACAACACACACTCAGAGATAGTATGCAGTCTTAGAGGTAAACCGGTGTGTAAAATCAAGCTGGGGGGGTGCAATTCTTAATAGTTGCAAACTGAGGTTTTCCTTAGATAATTGTTGATAAAAATGTGTGAAAAGAACAATATGAAGGCGTGTTGGGCGATCATCTACTGCAGTCAGACATATCTCCGGATAGTGTCATAGGTGGCCCAATACCTATTATTGGGTACCAAACAGTTAGTTTTGAGTTCAAGAATTGGAAGGCTATGGTGAATTGTATGTGGTTGAAGATGGCCCCTCAGTGTTGGGGTAGCTTGACCAAAGGGCACTTGACATAATATTGAACCATAACAGCCCTGTATGTATTAGTGAGAAAATAGAGAAGACATTTTTGCAGGAATTTCTAAATATATGTACAGAGAAAACTGGCACCCTAAAGAGCTTTTTGCACCAATTAATCATTAAGAAGGGGGCAAAAGCTAAGGTGAGGTGAATGCGGTGCTTGAAAAATTGTTAAGGGATAGACTAACAGAATTGGTGGAGGCGTCTGAGTGGATTGCCCCCTTAGTTGTGGCCAGAAAACCCAATGGTAGGATATGGTTGTGTGTAGACCTAAGATATCTTAATAATAACATTGTGGTTTAGTGATTCCCTTTGCCAAAAATTAATGAAATGATGGTCATGACTAGGAGGATGCAATGGTTTTTGTTATTAGACCTCTCATCAGCCTACCATCAGGTTTCTTTACACCCAGATAGTAAAATTCTGACTGCGTTCATGACGCCCATGGGATGTTACCAATTTATATGCATGCCATTTGGCTTAACTTCTGTGGCCATCCAAACATTTAAGCAAAGAATGTTTAAAGGGTTTAAGGGTATGATTTTTTTTCAAGAAGATATCTTGGTCATGTGAATGAACCAACATGTTCGGCATTTGAAAAATGTTAATTTCAATTTTCAGCAGTATGGGCTATCAGCTGAGTTTTGAAATGTAGATTTGGGATGAAGGCGTTGAATTATCATGGTCATGAAGTAGGCAAGGAAGTCATCACACCTAAGAAGGAGTTGGTGAATGCTATCCATGAAGCATCTGTATTGTCCTGTAAAGAAGACTTAAGGTCCTTTTTAGGATTAGTGGATTTTTATTTCAAATTTGTACAGAACATTTAACAAAAGAAATATGAAATGAGACAACAATTGAAAAATAAGGTCAAATTTGAATTGTTCTCTGAGTTCTAAAAAAGACTTTGAGTTCATAAAGGAAGAAATCAGTTAGGCGAATGCCTTACATGGCTTTAATCCAAGCAACAAAAGCATTATAAGGACAGATGTGAGCTGCAAAGGAATTGGAGCGGTTTTGTCTTCGATGGTGCAGGCAAAGAGTTGACTGTGGCTTTTGCATCTCAATCTCTTTCTCTGGCCAAAAATGTAATTCGGTACTGGAAAGGGGGTCATTAGTCGTGGTGTGGGTACTTGAACACTTTAGGAACTTTGTGTGGGGATATGAGGTGTTGGGCAGCTATGACCATAAACCCCTTTTAAAGTTGTTGTTTTCAGAAGGGCTGATATCAGCTACTCCGAGAAGCGCCCAGTTGACTTTGATTATTGGATTATAATTTCAAGGTACAGTATGTGCCTGGTATTATAACAAGGTAGCAGATTGTTTGAAGCGGTTGGTGGTGCCTCGCAGAAGTAACACCATTGGGGTAAGTAGGAAGGTACACGCCTACTACCGCAGGTTCTCATCATCAGCAACCATCAATCCAAACATAAATGTGTATGGTGTAGAAAAGAAGAAACAAAGTGAACACTGGTGCTAGGATATAGAAAACTGCAGGTGCAACAGCCGAAAATTCGATGCACCGCAGGGTTCACCCCACTTCTATTAAAAAACGGGCTAGTACACAATGGCTTTTGTACTTTTATTCAGTGCTGTGTGTCTGCCCTCTTAAAAGCCAACATATTTCATTGCCCAAGAAAAAACTCACGGCAACTTCATCAGGGCATGGGTATTATCACTTCACCCAGCACCAATTTAGTTCTTGTATTAGTGTTCCGGGATAAAGCCCATTCCGGGCATACATGTACCCGTCTGTGAGTCTGCGCAAGGTCACTGCCTCACTACTTATCACGTGAACTGCAACCGGGGAGATTAAGTGATTTGCCAAGAATCACAGGATGCTGAGATGACGCCGAGGCTCGAACCTGGTTCCGCATCTCCAAAGTTGGCAATATTGGCCGTAAGACCACATCCTCTCGACTACCTGTATTTATCAAAAGTAATAGATTTTAATTATGATTTGAGAAACATTCTTGCATCCACCCTGATGACAATGCTGTTAATGAACTAAGAGGTACAAAGGGGGGTGGTGATGGACGGAGCATCTGAACCAATCAAAAACTATCTTGTGTGTTTTGCTGTTCACCCTATGTGGAAAGGGTATGCCCAGACGTGGGTCCCGTGCTCACTAAGCCACTGGAGTCAAGCTATCCTGGCTGAAGACGGCTGATAGCCAGAAACCGGTCCTAGTATGCTTGATTCCGGTCCAGGGAAGACATGGCTTGGCAGTTCGGGCTGGACTGTTCCCATGAGGCACAGGCTCAAGACTGATTTGCATATGGCCATGTCTGAACTGGGGTGGCTTGGTGAGTAAAAATAACGATGGATTAAACCCAGATCTGTGACTGGGGGTGAATGTTTTGCCATTGTGCAGCATTCCGTCCATCATCTTGTGTGTTTTGCTGTTCACCCTATGTGGAAAGGTATGCACAGACCTAGGTCCCGTGCTCACTAAGCCACTGGAGTCAAGCTATCCTGGCTGAAGATGGTTGATAGCCAGAAACCGGTCCTAGTATGCTTGATTCCGGTCCAGGGAAGACATGGCTTGGCAGTTCGGGCTGGACTGTTCCCATGAGGCACAGGCTCAGGACTGATTTGCATATGGCCATGTCTGAACTGGGGTGGCTTGGTGAGCAAAATAACGATGGATTAAACTCAGATTTGTGACTGGGGGTGAATTTTTTGCCATTGTGCAGCATTCCGTCCATCATCTTGTGTGTTTTGCTGTTCACCCTATGTGGAAAGGGTATGGCCAGACGTGGGTCCCGTGCTCACTAAGCCACTGGAGTCAAGCTATCCTGGCTGAAGACGGCTGATAGCCAGAAACCGGTCCTAGTATGCTTGATTCCAGTCCAAAGAAGACATTTATTTATTTATTTATTTTTATTTATGCATTTTTATATAGCGCGGACTTTACCCGAAGGTGTCAGAGCGCTTTACAATAGAAACCGAACTGATACATGAGAAAATTCCATGTGAACAAAATACAAAAGCAAGCGTTACATTAAATGAAGCAAAATTGACAATTGTGAGCCAGCAAAATACAAGAGGTAAATGACAATCGTGTGCCAACAAAATACAAGAGGTAGCAAACGGTGCATTACAAAAGTGACAATCGTGAGCCAACAAAATACACGAGGTAGCAAACGGTGCATTACAAAAGTGACAATCGTGAGCCAACAAAATATAAGAGGTAGCAAACGGTGCATTACAGGAGGAAAAAGTGACGTATGCCGGTTACAAAAGCGTACAAGATAAACATAAAGGTATAATACTGCAATATAAGGAGGACACTCAAGCACAAGAACAAACGTTACATAGGCACTGGTGGCACTTGTGCAGGTATCGAAAACAACCAAATGTAAGAGGTAGAAAACAGTGTGTTACAAGAGAAAGTGACGGGTGCATGTTACACACGAGTACAAAACATGGGTAGAAGGATAATACTGCAAAAAATGGCGAACTCTCAGACCAAATGAACACACTGGGAAGACACTTCCATAGTCAAGTTAGTAGATTAACTAAATGGAGGGGTATTCTTCAGATAATAAAGAGGGCAAGGATTACATTTGGAAGTGTCTTTGAAGGAGGAGAACTTTGAGGTCAGATTTGAAGGCCTGGGAGGAGGTGGTGGTCCGGAGCTGAGGCGGAAGTGAGTTCCAGATTCTCACTGCGCCGCCGGAAAACGATTGGGCCATCGATCTTTCCTTCTTGAAAGTGGGAGGTTCAAGCAGTAGATTTTCCGCATTTCGTGATGGTCTAGAGCCTCCAGAGAGTTTCAGCTTATTCGCCAGGTAGTGCGGGGAGGAGGAGTGCAAGGCTTTGTCGGTGATGCAGGCAGTCTTGTAGATAGCTCTAGCCTCGATGGGAAGCCAGCGGAGGGTGGATAGCATGGGAGTGATGTGGTCGCTTCTTTTGGCCCCAAAAATGAAACGAGCTGCTGAATGGAGAACAGACTTAAGGGGGGACAGGTGGGATTTGGGGAGGCATGGCAAGACATGGCTTGGCAGTTCGGGCTGGACTGTTTCCATGAGGCACAGGCTCAAGACTGATTTGCATATGGCCATGTCTGAACTGGGGTGGCTTGGTGAGCAAAATAACGATGGATTAAACCCAGATCTGTGACTGGGGATGAATGTTTTGCCATTGTGCAGCATTCCGTCCATCATCTTGTGTGTTTTGTTGTTAATGAACTTAGAAGCAAGTCAGGGATGAGATGTAGCCAGATTTGTATTATATATGGAGCAAACGTTTAGTCTATTGAATAGTACAAAATAGTTTTTTATACAGCAGACATGCTGAGGTCACGTATTTGAAGGTGTTCTCATATATGACAATGAAGAAAATGGCAGCTCAGTGAATTAAACTACTTGTCTATGATCACATAATTTGAAACCATTGTATAGGTAAAGAGCATTACAATTAGGCTGAGTACATTATTTAAGTCACTAGACCTGCAGGACTAGTAACATTTTCATGAATTTTCGAGGCCTGGGGAGGTTCAGGAGGAGTTGTCCATTTTTACGGCAAAATTTAGCGAGGAGAAATAATTGTGCAGCCCCAGAGTTAGAGGACAAAGGCAATGGAGATATGCATTAGAGCATTGTAAAAAACAAGAAAAGAGCTAAGAAAAGGTACTGGTAGCCAAGAATGGATACGTAGGTGGAGCGCATTGTAAGGGAATGTCCTGAATGTGTGTTTGCTGACAAATCTATAGGTCACATTTAAGCTGCCTTTATGTGTGCTGGAAAGTCCTGGCATTGCTTTGGAAACAATTGGTATGGACATTATGAGTCCTGCAGTAGAAGGGATTGGTGAAAGTATATGGGGCCAATTATGATGCCGTCCGAAAAGGCTTTGAACGGGTTTCGGCTAATCCAATTCGGAACCTATGTTTCCGACTGAATCTGACACATTTCCTAACGACCGATTATAATGCAAGGAAACTGTTCAGGTTGTCCGAATCGGTTCCCAATGGCATTCAGACAGCCCGAGTCATTCAGAGCCAAATAGTACAACTCTATGGAGACGGTTTCCGAACGAGTGATTACGATAGCCAATTCGGACAGCCATTCTGATTCGGTCTGCCTGACACAAAACGGATGTCGAAATCTGAATTTGGGGGCCCGTAGCTGGCCCCCCTTCACCCAGAGGCCTCCGGTTGCGGCCCATGGGGGTGCCCATGGGACCCCTCTTTACCACCATGCAGCTTGGCAGGCACCAGGGGGTGCCATCACTGGGAGCATGGTTTTCCCCAACTAACCCTTTTTTCAATGAGAGCCTGTGTTCTCATTTGGAACACAAGCTCCCATTGAAGTCAATGGGAGTCTGACCGAACGTTGTACAGAAGTATTGTAATCGGTCGGTCGGACTCGTAGAACTGATTCGTTCGGAAAGGATTCTGAAACCGATTCAGTCGAAAGAGTTTCCTAACGAGATCGTAATCGGCCCCTATGTTTGGTGGCAATGGATTATTTCTCAAAATGGCCAAAACAAAGTTGCCAAGGTTTCAGATTGCTTATGTACGACATTTCCATAATTTCAGTGTAATTATGAGTGACATTCAATTTCCGTTGAATGACACTTTCTTGCGAGAAAAATCAAGCAATGAAGACGAGGGAAACATGTAAATATCAGAAATTACACCCATTTGAGCAATAAGAAACTCTAATAAGTTAAACCTGCTGCAAATCACCAGAAATGGAGGAGCACTAACCTAGTAAAAAGCAGGTATTCTGACAAAATACAGTTTTGCAAATATGCATGGATTATGTTCTTTTCTGAAAACTGTCACTAGACAAAATGCTGATCATGCACCTGCACTCCGTTATTCACCAGAGTTATCTTGAAAATTTTATAGTTGCACAAAAACTCCTGGACACACAAGGAATTCAGCCCCGCTGTCTGTTGGTTTTAAACCCATGCTATTTATACAAAGAACCGTCCACCCCTCAGGTGAAGGCCAGGTGCAGTGTGCGACAGAAATTCCTTAAGTAAACAAAACGGATCTCATCTGTGTGAGAAAAGCAGTAACTCACAGCTATTCTCATATAATGTACAGTTCTGTGAATATGTGTGGTTCATGTTCTTTGCAGCACGGATATTAGCCATTTCTCAGTACGCTCTATGTAAGAGTTGCATACTTCGTGGGATAAAACTACAAAAAGTCGCCATTGGACAGGCAGCTCTTGGGAATCTGAAATCTTGGCAGCTATGCCCCTCGGACAGTCACTAGGTGTGATGGGCTGGGCAGGACATAACCGCATCCACTAGCTCTGCCAGGCATTCCAGGGAAACCACAAACTCTTCCATGCAGGTTATCTACGTGCCAGCTGCCTGATCCCATGCCTGCTGTTTTCCTACTCCAGCCCTGTGATTGGTGGGCTGACTCAGCTTTTCATCCTGCCTGCTGTGAGTATTCACTTTTACACAGCCTGAAATACCAGTTTTAACATGCATGGAAAGAGATAATACATGTACTCAGGGCTGCTTCTTCGTTTATTTCACTTTTGAAAGCAAGTGCAAGCCGTATCCCAGAAAATGTACACTGGTCGGAAAAAGAACATAAAGGCATGGGTACAATGTTTAGTCAGGTCAATTGAGAAAACAATTGTGGTGTACAGTAGCTTCATATTGTTACTTCATATAGATAAAACTTGCTCACTCTCCAAGTCAACCATTTAGAACACCCCAGAAAAACAAAATCTAGAAATACAAAGTTGAGGAACACTGTTAATTTAACTAGTGGTTCCATAAAAACACCAGTCACTCGTGTCCCTCTAATCACATCTCTATAACTGAGGACAAATATAAGATTCAATGAAACATTTAATGGATATCGAACACTCTTGTATCATGTATAAACAACAAGACGTCCTGTGTGTTCTATCAGTTTTTTCTTTTTTATTTCTAATTTCTCTCAATATAAAGTACATTAGAAACTCCAGCCATCGCGTTTCATCCCAACAATCTGGGAACTTCTTCAGGGCTGTTAAAAAACACACATGACATGACTTAAATAACAAAACACTGAGAACACACTTATTAGACAGTAAGTGCATTTTACAAATTCAATAATATTTTAGGTCCATAAACCCAAACCACAAATAATCAGTGATTAAATTGTGTGACGCCTAAAAGGTATGAATTTAAAAAGACATTTCATGGACAGACAGTAAGTCAATAACTTCTTTCTCATATCCATGATACACTTGTAATATTTTTGCGAAACAACACCGAAATATTGCGTATCGTTGACACTCCTAGATTATTTTAATAATCACCGTATATCATTTCTTGAAATAAAACATGGTTGTGCTGACAAGATGAAATATTATAAAAAGATCTATTTCTTGTTATCAAGTTCCTCAACATCCCACATTTATAAATATTACATTTTATGGAAGAGTCACAAAATGTTCGATAGAAGACAGTTCGATTTGATAGTATTATTCTAAAAAGCTATAATTGAACCCCACTCAAATAGTCCTCTTAATGTGTATAGAAAAATAACTCACCAAGTAATTGTTGACCAGTTTCATTGACAAAGAATCGCTACCTCGGAAGTCCATAGATGTATACGTAATATCGGAGTTAAAAATAAAATATGAGGGGCGTGGCCGAGCTGCCGACCAAGATGGCTGCGTAGCTTTGGAGCTCCGCCCACTTCCCCAACATCCTGACATGCGGTGAGGCCAACACGCAACCCAGGTGGCTGCTAAGCAATGGGACCAATGCAGTAACAAGGGCGGAGGCCAGAAAGGCCCCAGCATCTGTGCATATCAGAGTGCAGCCGTGATAGCGGGCAATGACATCAGCGGGCCTAGCGAACCTGACTGTAGCTGGTGTGTATGGCCTGGACCAGCATCCGCTTCCGGATAGCCTTGAATTCTAGATTAGCCTGCAGCAGAGGACTGGGGATTGGGGCAGGTGAAGGCATACTTCCTGCTGCATCTGGTAGCCGGATCTGTGCCTGTGAACACCCTGTTGGTGGAGGTGTGGTGGGTGCCGGTGCACCGAGTGAGTGCCTCACTGCAGGAGACAGCGGAACGAGGTGAGGCTATCCGGAAACACTCCCGGAGCCCCTGTGGTGACAGGCTGGGCCGACCAGGTGTGGTTGCTCCTTCCCCCCTCTGTTCAGATCTGCGTTCCCTATTGGTGTGCCATTGGGCAGTCCTGCGGCCATCTGATGCCCGCAATGTAAAGAAGCACACACAGCAGGGTGAAATCCGTGCACCTACAACTTGGCACTCTGTTTGTAAACACGTTGTTCTACATTTGATTGCTCCTGGGTCCATGGATTGCATACTAGTAGAGTAAAGTATATGGGTGAACTGCGGACCATGCTAAGGCCTGGTGCACGAAGGACACACGCCAACATAATGAATGGCGTGGGATCTGGATGGGCTCGGGCCACCCCATTGCTTGAGCTATGGACCTAATCACCGAAGCCAGGCGGAGATGACAGGTGCAGTGTTAACCCTCCGCAGAGCTCTCTGTACAGACAGAACCCGAGCCCTTGGCTCACTTAGCTCAAAATAGTGTGTCTCCTTGCGGCTGTGAAGTGAGGGGGGGTTGCCCACTCCTCCTCTTGCCTGCATAGAACACTAAGCGCATGGTCCGCAGAGAAGTTGATACCTTAAACAAAAGTGGGTCATGGTACGTTGCTACCCTAAACAGCGCTCCTCCTTGACCAGATAATCCCAGTCCGGATTTGTCCCACATAAATCCACTGCTATGATCTAGTGAACACTATTTATGGGACTCCACAGAATTACACCCTGTATTCCAGCTGCAGCGGTGATACTAGATGCTGAAAAAGCTTTTGATTCTCTGGAGTGACTGTTTCTACACTCCATACTAGGTAGAATGGGTATGCCGCTGGGGTTCATCTCGCTCATTAGGCTGTTATATAGTCAGGTAACCAGTATCTGGTTAAATGGTACACTGACACCCGCCTTTGACCTTACACGTTCGACGCGGGAGAGCTGTTCTCGCTTCTCCTTGCTGTTTGTGATTGCGCTAGATCCCCTGGTGCATCACTTAGAGGAGAAGCACCTTCACAGAGGACTTCAGTTCAAAACAGGCTGATGATATTATATTATATGTGCCATGTAACAACTTGGGACCTTTACTTCATGAAATAACTCGATACGGGGCATTGGCCGGTCTGCATATAAACTGGGGCAAATCCGAGATTTTCACCCTGACAACTGCCCCAGTGACAGGGACACTGACTTCCCAATAAAGTGGTGCAAGGACTCTTTTAATATTTAGGCATTCATATACACAGGGACTCTGAACAAATAATATGGCTTAATTATGGCCCGGCAATGGACAAGCTGACCAGTCGAGAGATGGCTAAAGCTGCCTTTGTCCATGGCAGGCCGTATTTCAATAATCCAAATGGTGGTACTGCCCCAGTTTATATATCTATTTCAAAACATCCCTATTCCTTTAACCAATGTTTTCTTTGCAAAGTTACGTACACTATTGCTGAGGATTATATGGGGTGGCAAACAACGGCGGATCAGCTGGAACACTCTTGCACTGCCTTATGAGCGCGGTGGGTTTGGGTTGCCTAACTTTCCTATATATGGTGTCCCAGTGTAGTTTTGCCAAACACTGGTATCATGTTGATGCCAAAATTCCTTCTACTAAACCGGAAGCGGATCTAACATACCCCACACCACTGATGGCGAATTTACCTGTCTGACCCACATGATATCCAGACAGTTTCTATGACTAATTGGGCCTGGAAAAGAATTATTAGGGCAACAGGAAATCAGCTACTATACTCCCCTGCTATACCATTGATGGGTAACACTTGGATACCCATCACGTAGGAGGCCCTAGTTAAAAGTACTTTGGCCAAATATGGCCTGGAAGCAATTGGGGATTTGTTCCCAAGTGGGCATGTTTTTTCGCGTACAGAGGATAATCGTTTTGAAGACGCCCCATTGATGGATCAATTTGTACTTCGGAGATTACAGGGTGCGCTTAAGGCCCAAATCCCCAGCTATCCCCTTGAACCTTCGGATATCCCACTTCTGACACCCCTCATTAAGAACACTTGTGGGGACCACCTAATTGCCAAAATGTATAAATCAGCTATAGCCCTGATGCCCCCGGGTGATGCAGGTGTGCGGGCTGCATGGGAACGGGACTTGGGTCATCCACTTTCCGACTTCCAATGGTTCTACTGCTGTAAGCAAACAATTAAGATTTCATTAAATCATAGACATAAGCTATTACAGTTTAAATTCCTATGGCGCGCTTCCTGTACTCCTTTCAAGTATACATTGCATTCACCCGTCCCGCTTGCACGCATGACCCAAGTGTTGCTCTCCGCCAGCAGACTTTGCACATATGACATGTGACCAAATGGCTAAATACTATGGGGCAATCTTCATAGAACTGTTACGGATGATACACCTTGAACTTTCACCTGCTCCATTGTTGGCATTAGCAGGGTTTGTACATGACATCCCAAAGTCAGCACGACGCTTTGTGGCGATAGCACTGATGCTTGCTAAAAGGGAGCTGACCATCAAATGGGGCAGTAAGCACCTGCCAACAATAAGGCATGGCTGCCCAGTTTGATGCATTGTAACACAAACAGTGACTTATATGCACAGTTGCAGCCACGGGCATCTGAACCACACGATATATATGGCAACTACTCGGTACATATTCACAGGAGCTCGAAGACACAGCAGATTTGCAATTTGGTCACGACACACCCTCACAAACCACCGGGGTAGGCATTAGCATAGCTTACACCATATAAAAGTATCCGTAGCAGGCAAGTAATGTAAGGCTTGGTATCACAGACCACAGTAGAATATCAGGTGCAGATGATGGGATGATGTTACATTGATGTTGCAAGCAATGTGCTATTTATAATGTACTACTCATACAATGTGCTTTTACGGTACGTAATTGAAATTATAAATAAAGATTTTTTTTTAATATAGAAATTTGACACTAACTGGTCACCAATTAATTATGTTGTAAACTTTCCTAAACATGACCAAGTGGTAAATTATATAATTCCTCTTACCAAAAGACTCAATTCTCAGTAATGGTCATGCTGAAAAATGTTGCGCATATACTTGTTGCACTGTTCTTGCAAGTGTTCATGAATGTCCGACATCATATCCTCACTGGCTTGAAATTAACCCAAACAAGCAGTAATCTGTGTAAGAAATAACAAAAGAAACCAACAGTGTAAATCTCTCCGTGAGCCAGAATATGTTAGCGAGTCACACCAATTACCCAGTCAAGGACGCTCACCAATGGTATTTGTGCACTACGATTGCAAACATCGTGCATATAATTGTTGCATCGCTCTTACAAGTGTTCTTGAATGCCTGACAACATATCCTCACTGGCATGAAATTAGCCCAAACAAGCAGTAATCTACCTAAAAAATATATACAAAGGAAACCAACAATGTGAGTCGCTGCGTAAACCAGAATATGTTTACGAGTCACGTCATTTGCACAATCAAAGACGCTCACCAATAGTATTTGTGCAGTCTAATTACAAATACCATGGCTACAACATACGACTAGTATCTCATACAGTGCCATGGCAAACTGAGGAGAGCTCACTTGCTTAGACAACCAGTTAGCGTCATGATAAAAAAACATAGCTTCTCACATGCTAACTCCTATCCATAGTACTTATAACCTTTAAGACCTCATCTTGGTTTCTAAGTAACCATCTGGCATGACAGGCACGAAACCATGCTCTCAAATGCCTATCATTTAAATAACCCTGTGATGAGCAAGTTATTCTACAGTTGCGTGCAAAGACACAAACACGGAAGCAGCCATAGCAGTTAAGGTGTCGGCCATCTTGTAATGGTTTAAAATTATGTAATCGATGTTCATATATTTGAGAATGTCTCAAATAAAAAGCACTCATCAGGCCTATGGGTCCTACATACATTTGGTAAACTCTAGAACCAACCTTAATAGCATAAATTGAAGCTGAAAAAATGACCAATGCATGAAATTAATATCAATAGAATGTCGATACACAATGTTTACTAGTGAGTAGTCACCTCAATCCAATAGTACCTACGATCATACATACTTCTGATTTATTATTTTTTCAAACTTTATATGATTTTTCAATAGCTCCATGATTCAAATACCAAACCGAATTCTAAATACTGCATATGATCAATAACAACATGCAGTTCCAGAGTCAGCTATATTATAATGATTGTAAGTATATTTAGTACGTTTCACTAATTGGAGGAATTTTTTAAAACTAAAAAATATAAGAAAACAACTGCAAATACTATCTCAAAAATATATATATTTTTTCTAGTATTTGATATATTCTATCAAAAATATGTGTAGCACATATATCACCTGAGTAACTTCCCTCAACCAGATGGAGCTACTACAGGAATATGTAAGTCTATAATATGATCCTAGACATTTGCAGTTAGTCAAGCGATGAAAAAACTTAAACTACTCACTTGCAATGGTAATAAGTAGATCGTACCATTTCTAATACACGTTCCAAAGCACATTGTTGGACCATGATATACAAATAAGGAGGAGACTTCAAACCATTCCAAAAGCTTGTAAAACAAGCTTGGTAAGGTTAATAATTTCTCTAATCCTATAAAAAATGATCAAATGTATGTTCTTTGTTAAGACCTAACTCCGCTATATGTAAACAAGAGATCTATTTCGATTCTCATTGTCTTAATGTCAGCTCCCTATCTCCACCCTCCACATTTGCATGAAATTTAAATGGAGAATCAATGTATCTGTCACATGTATGTGTGGATGAGGGATAGGCTATGTCGTCATTCTTAATGGCTCTAACATGTTCTGATATCCTATGCCTAAGGTCTCTAGTCTTACTGCCAACATACACTTTACCACATTAGCAAGCAAAGGCATAGACCACAAAAGAGGAACGACATTTAATAAAGGCATTTCTCTTGTATTTCCAAGAGGTGTTATACATGAACATCGTGGTCTTGTTCCTGGCCAAATGGCACATTGTGTATGTATTACATGTAAAAAACAAATTTAGGTTTTGGAGGCAACCAATTTTACGTCTTGATGCTTTTATCTGGCGGTGTGTAACTTGGACTAACAATGTCCCTTATGGTACATCCTTCCCTGTATGTTGCTAGTGGTTTGACACCCACATGACACTCAAATCCTGGAACACCTGCTAATAAATTCCAATATTTCTTCAATACACACCAAATCTGATGACTCCATGAGTTGGAAGTAGTGACTGCATAAATGGTGTGACTCGCTAACGTATTCTGGTTAACAGAGAGATTTACACTGTTGGTTTCTTTTGTTATTTCTTACAAAGATTACTGCTTGTTTGGGCTACTTTTAAAAGCCAGTGAGGATATGCTGTCAGACGTTCATGAACACTTGCAAGAACGGTGCAACAAGCATATGCACAATGTTTTTCGGCTTGACCATTACTGAGAATCGAGTCTTTTGGTAAGAGGCATGAGGTCATTTACCATTTGGTTATGTTTAGGAAATAAGTTTACAACATAGTTAATTGAAGATCATTTAGTGTCATATTTCAATTTTTAACAGAGATACTACTTATACAACTATGGGCTTCCGAGGTAGCGATTCCATATCAATGAAATTGGTCAACATGTACAATTAGTTGGTGAGTTATTTTTGTTTACACATTAAGAGGACTATTTGAGTGGGGTGCAATTATAGCTTTTTAGAAAAATATGATTAAATCGTACTCTCTGCTATCATACATTTTGTGACTCTTGCGTAAAATGTAATATTTATAAATGTGGGATGTTGAGGAACTTGATAACAAGAAATTGATCTTTTTATAATATTACATCTTGCCAGCACAACCATATTTTATTTCAAAAAATGATATACGGTGATTATTAAAATAATCTAGGATTGACCCTGATACGAAACTTCATGATGTTGTTTCTCGACTGTATTATAAGTGTATCATGGATATGAGGAAGAAGTTATTGACTTACTGTCTGTCCATGAAATGCGTTTTAAATTCACACCTTTTAGGTGTTACACAATGTAATCACTGGTTATTTGTTGTTTGTTTATGGACCTAAAATATTATTGAATTTGTAATTTTCACTTACTATCTAATATGTTTAATCCTAATGTTTTGTTATTAAAGTTAACAGCCCTGAAGTCCCCAGATTGTTGCGATGAAACAGGTTGGCTGTCGTTTCTGATGTGCTTTATATGGAGAGAAATTAGAACTAAAAAAGAAAATACGGATAGAACATACAGGACGTCTTGTTGTTTCTTCATGATACAAGAGTGTTCGGTATCCACTAAATGTTTCATTGAATCTTATATTTTTCTTCAGTTATAGAGGTGTGATTAGAGGGACACGAGTGACTGGGGTTTTATGGAACCACTAGTCTAATTAACAGTGCTCTTCAACTTTGTATTTCTACGTACAATTTTAATACTTGAATATTTTGATCTTGAGCGGTTAGGGCCTCCCACCTCGGCGCTCTAGTTAATTATACAAATGTTAAAGTGAAAAATATTTTTAAAACTAAAGCCGGAGCTCACTCCTCGTGGTCCACCGCCCCAAGGCCACAGAAAAAGGAAACAATAAATGCAAACAGGAGGAGCGCCAAAAAGTCTCAATACATGCAATAATCCCAAATTTTGGAAGACTTCCAATAACCAGTCCTTAGGCAGTGGGTTCAGTTCAAGAAAATTCTTTCTTCTTTATTTTAATAATCACAGTTCAATTTCAAAATATCAAATCAGCCAAGATCTTCTTCTCTATCATATCAATTCAATCACAATTCGTTTAAACATATTAGATCAGCCGACGCGTTTCGTCCTCTAGGGACATCATCAGGGCTTAAATACTACACTGCTCAATCTGTATTTTTGTACGTTCGAATCCTCATGGATTTACCTCAATTCTAAAAAATATCTCACAAGACTTAGTGAAGTGTACTTAATTTATTCTTGATTTCACTTTTTCCCGCTCCTTCTTTTATTCTGACAAATTCACGCCTTGCAATGTCAGACTATACTTCAGCTTCCATAAATACTCAATATATTTTCCTCATATGTTTTCTATATTGCAATTACGTTATTCTGTCTGTGTTATTGCGTTCTCCATTCGGCACGGCCCGATAAATCCTGCCGATCTTGAACTGAACCCACTGCCTAAGGACTGGTTATTGGAAGTGTTGGACCCGGTCCTTTGGGAAGGTTCACCCGGTGACTTTTTGCTTTTTCCTAGCCTATTTTTGGAACCTGGATTGGTGATTTTAGGCCTCTGCGCACTTTTTCACTGTGGTACAGTGTAAAGTGCGTGTGCTCTCTGTGAATGGATGGTGAGTGACCTGCCCTCCCATAGGAATGAATGGGGAATATGTATGCCCATGGTAGATTCCTGATGCGTGGGGAGTGCAGGGTCGAGTTTGATATGTGTGAACTCGTGAGAAGGAATGCTGCAGAATGGTGTACGCGGCATGGCTGTGTCTAGTCTAGAAGCGCCACTTTTAGAAGTTGGCATAATTGAGTAGTGAGTCTGCTGGCACGTGATTGGCTGATGGGCCTGGCCCAGGAGTGCCTGGGCCTGCTGGTAGATGGACTGTCTGGTGAGTAGGACGGGGTCTGCAGGGCCCCGGAGGAGGGGGTCTGAGTCAGCCGTAGATGAAAGGCCCCCATCTGCTGTTAGGGAGGGGAGGAAAGAGCGTCTGGTGGAACCAGGCTGTGCCTGTCGGCCCACCCCTGATGGCTCTCCCTCCTGATGGCCCACTGTCACCTCTGACCTGAGGCTGACAGGAGAGGGAAACCAGATACACCCAGGGCTTAGGGGCTCGCTTACACAAAGACTTCAAAAGACTTCAAAGCCGTTTCTGTGTATAAGAAGGGGCTGTGTTCCCTTCCAATTTGTTCTTGTTTTCTGACTTGAATCTGCCAGGGGCATGCTGCTGCTTGGGTTCAGGGGAATCCCTGAGTCCTGCCCAGCCCCTGGACCTCTGATGGACTTTCCTGGACTCCTGGGGGACCCCTCTGCCTTGCTGGGCTGAGGGGGGGGGACTTTGCTTTGCCCCTTGGACGCCCTGGGACCATTGGCAGCATGGAGAAGCTGCATTTTCCTTCAAGAGGCCTTTTTCCTGTTGCTAGCGCTTGAGGGCGCTCTTTCTGGACTTTCTAGCGCTTAGGAGCGCTTTAGTTCGCTGATAGCGCTGGAAGCGCTGACATTTCTTGCCCGCAATTATTTGGTTATTTACGAGAGCCCACCTCGCTTAATTTTTAATTGAAAGACCCTCTCCGGGGCTGTGGACGAAGCCACGAAGGGGCCGCGACCTGATTGGCCGTCCCTCGGTGGGAGCCGCGCTCTGATTGGCCATTGCTGTAGGCCTGTCCCCGAGAGCCGCGCTCCGATTGGCTGACTGGCCGAGGAAGTTGCACGTCAGCGGGAGGCTCGTCCCAAAGGCCGCGCTGGGATTGGCCCAGCGCTCGTGGAGTGCTGGAGGAGAAGAGGGTGATAGCGAGAATGGCCGCCCGGGGCTCCTGTGATCTGGAGGGAGCCCCGGGAGAGAGAGGAGGACGTCGTTCTCGCCTCCCCCGGCCGGGGGGAAGCCATGGTGGGCCCGTCCGGTCTCCCGTGAGGAGAGGGAGACCGGAGCTGCTGCGCCGAGGAAGGCGTGCCGAGGAATGGCTGCTGGGGCTCCCGTGTGCTGAGGGAGCCCCGAGTGAGAAGAGCGGAGGGGGCGCGAGGCACATGGTCGGTGCCTGCCCCTACCGCAGCCGGCGAGAGTGAGCCGCCGCCCGGAGGAGCCCCGCACCAGAGCCCGGTGAGTAAGAAGGGCTGGGGGGGGGCTCCGTGCAGCCTCTGATGGTGCCGATGGAGGCACAGAGTCAGGGCGGCCCCGATTGGCAGCGGGCTGCCCCAACGTTTGAGAGCCCAACGAGGCTCCGGGGGCCTATTTGTTTTGAGAGCCCCGAGAGGCTCTTGCCTGGCATTTAGTTATATTGAGTCCCCCGGGGGGGACTCCAACGACGAGGCCAACATTGTTTTTAGAGCCTTGAGAGGCGCCCTGCTCCATGATTGTTTTAAAGAGCCTGTGTGGCTCCAACGTGGACCTAGCTGTTTGTAGAGCCTGTGGGGCTCCAGCGTGGCGCAGTTTGCGCCTGAGGGCCAGTGAGGGCCCTGGCGCAGTGTTGATGATTCTCCAGCTGCCCAGCAGTTAGTGGGCAGCTGCACCGTTTAGGCGCAATTTCAGGAGAGAGTCCCTGTGTGGGACAGCGAGGGCACCGTGGTGCCAGGCCTTCCCAGCTGCGCAGCACTTAGTGCCAGCTGCAGCGTTTAGGCCCTTGTGAGTGTTCCCAGGGGCCCAGCAAGTAGTGGGCCCTTGCATCGTTTAGGCCCCTGACATTGAGACTCAGGGCGTTCTAGCCCCAACAAGGCCAGTTGGCCTAGGGACTGCCACAGATGGTGGCTTATGTAGGTCTTGCGCAATTGTATGGTTATTTGCACCTCTGAATGTGATTTCTTGCATCATGTCTTATTCCTGCACCTCTGAATGTTTTTAGACATCATGTGACGTTTGCGCTACTGTATTATTCTGGTACCTCTGAATGTATTTTTATTTCATCATGTGCTTTATTCTTAACACCGCTGAATGTGTAGGTTTATGCATTATGTGTTTTTCTTTACTACTCCTCTGAATGTATATTTATGCATCATGGGTAATGTGTTCTTGCTTAGACCCCTAAATGCTGAGTGATACTTAGGGGGTTGTTCTTTTTAGTACAGGTGGTCCTAGTGAGGTCCTGGTCCCCTGTGTGACAGTCTCCTAAGGGGTTAGGGTTGCGTAGGTGGTACTTACCTGTTCCCAGTAGTTACTGGATGTGATCTATAACTGTTACTTTGTGTTACAGTGAAGTTTATATACTTTTATTCTAATTTCTGACAAGTATTTCTATATCTGCAAAGTGTTGATTCTGACAGTGGCCCATGTGGCCCTGTCTTGTAAATAATCCCTTGTGAATATTGCCGTGCCAGTTGGCACAATGTACATGTGTGATTTCTATCTGATATGTTTTGACAATACAAAAGTTATTTTAATATAACCTTGTGTGGAGTCTCTTTTGTGGTGTGCCTAGTATGTTGTGGCTGTTGTGCGCTGGCGCAAATGCTTTACACATCGCCTCCGAGTTTAGCCTAGACTGCTCGTGCCAAGCTATCTAGAGGGTGAGCAGGGGTTATCTTGGCGTGTGACTTCCTTGCCCTGACTAGAATGGTGGTTTCTGCCTGGCTTTGGCATCAGCCTTAGCCTACCAGAAATAGCCGGTTCTAACATTGGTGGGTCAGCGGTGCGGTTTTGGACGTGTGTTTGCGCAGTGCAATAGCAACAACTGGCTACATTACAAAACTCTGCATTTTTCAGATAGTCACATGTTTGGGATTATTATTTTTGATTTTGTTTTTCCTCAAGAGTGTCATTTTCAGATGGTGTTCCTGCACTTTATGTTTAGTGGCGGATGAGAGAAAATGACAGGGCGGGACGCCAGTAGAGAGGGGAGGTTCCCATAGATTAGGAATCCCTTGCTGGGTCCAGTGTCCAACTCCTATTCCTGTCCCTGTGTGGGTAGATGGAAGAGAGGGAGGGTGGAGGAGAAATTGCTTGCTCAAGAGGGTGGTTATCCCCTGAGTGTAGTGTGTGTGTCTGGATTCCCCAGTATGGTAGGATCCAGTGGTGGCAGCTTAAATGTGTCCAGTGCGTGAATTCCCATTCCCAGTTCCCAGAGTATGGTGCATGGTGCTCAGTAAGAGGGTGACAGGTTGAGAGTCAGAGGCAGTGAGGAACTGTCTCACCAGTCTGGAGGGGGAGTGTGTGGATGAGTAGTGTCTTGAACTGGAGGGGATCGTGTGAGTTTTTTTTAAGGAGCTTGCACGGCGGGGAAGATGGCGGCCGAGTGACGCTCGGTCGGAGAGCTCCTGGAACCTACTCCTCTGACATGAGGAAACCGTGCGGAAAGTAAGAAGAAAGCGTTTAAGCATGAACGCTGCAGCGACAAAACAAGTATACAATCTGTTTGGATGAAATAGAAATCTCAGACAGGTGCTCCCCTCTCCTTTGAACCGAACTCGACGGCTGAAGCGGCGGAACTAAGAGAGGTATCACGGAAGCAATACGGGGATGATAACCTACCTCCCGACGAGGAGTGATTTCCCGCTGAGGTTGAGCGCTGAGGTCGCTGTGGAGACGGACGCTGTGTCCCGAGCCCCTCGATCTCCCGATAGCGGAAGGACTACAGAGCTTAACAGGTGCGCGAGAGACCGTGCTGAGATCTGGGCTGCAGCCGCTAGGGCGAAAGCAACGGTAGGCAGAGCGGCCGGGAGAGTGTGGTATCTCTTCTGGGGCATAAGCAGCAGAGCTTCGGTGGACGACGGGAGCCCAGGGGTCGGCTACCGGAGGAAAGGTGGCGGAGCCTCGACGAGCTGTGTGTTCCTAGTGGTGGAGCTGCAAAAGGACGACCGAAGCGAGGAGAGCGTCTACAGTACCGAAAGCAGCCTGAATAATACCAGTAAAGGCAAGTGGCCCCATTCTCTCTTTGATATACAAGAATTAGCGTGTAAAAAAAACAAGGGAGGATCAGAAAAAGAAAAGACACTGAGGCATATGAGTGCTGGGTTAAGAGACACAGAGGAGGAAGGAGAGTGGGAGTGCAGTAAGTCCCCTGAACAAATTGAGATACTGGAAGGTTTGGAGCCTAACACAGAAAATAAACGGGAGGCTATATCAGATAAACAAGAGAGGAAGGTCATATCAAATTATAGCCTACGAAATAGAGCCTTCTTAAGACAAGAACAATATCCAAAGGGAATATCTCCCAGAGAGATAAAAAAGAGAGTTAGAAAGACACCTAAAGAGAGCTTAAAAACAAGCATTGAAACTGAAAAGGAAAGAGGAAAAACTTCAACTAAAATAAAACTTGATACATTACAGAAAGGAAAAATCAAGATAACACCATCATTAAGAACATACTTTAAAGTTCAGTTAAAACAAAAATCCCACATCGAGGAGGTACCGACGCAAACAATACCTGAAACCCCAATTCTAACACAGCAAAACATTGCGCCGTCTCTGGTATCACCTAACTCCCTACGACTTCCACAACCAAAATTAGACCAGGGGAAGATATCTCTAGTCAGTAGTAAGAATAAAGCGCAAATTAAGCTTGCGATTAGAGAAGCAACCAGAGAGGAAGAAGTAAATACCGACCCTCCAGAAGGCATCATGGCTACCGGGATTACTAAGGATATTGGAACCATAGAGGGAAGGGAGGAAACAATAGCCAACAAGAATGGGTTGCTTGACGAGATACAAAAAACGGGAAACAGTACCCCAGAAAGCCATACAGATCAACTCCTTGAAAAAATATGGACGGAGATGAGAGAGAAATTTACCATCTCGGAAGCCAAACAGGATAAAATACAAGAAGCATGTGAGAAACTAGACAACAAACTCAATGCTTTGGGAGATAGAGTGACTGCCATAGAAGGCGAAGTGGACACCTTAAATAAAAAGGTTGAAAAAAACGAAAAGGAAATCAACTCTCTGAAGCAGGATAGCAAAACAATGTACGAGAAGATGGAATCGCTTGAAAATCAAGCTAGAAAAATAACATAAGGATCTTAAACGTACCAGAAAATCAAGAGGGTTCTGACATCAAAAAGTATGTAGGGGAACTATTATCGGAACATTTCCCATGGGCAGATAGAGCACTGCTTGAAGAAGACATACAAAGAACACATAGAGATCCATTCAACAAGAACAAAGAGAGAAAAACACCAAGGAAAATACTTGTGAATTTCAAAACCTATGTTTTAAAAGAAAAAATTCTGGGAGAGGCATTGAAAAAAGGAAACTTTAACAAAGAAAACTGGTCTTTTAAAATTAGATCGGACATGTCCAAAGCCTCACAGACCAGACAATGGGAGCTAGGGAATCTAATGCCCGAACTACAACAACTTGGTGCAACTGTGCAGATGAAGTTTCCTCCATCATTAAGGATAATGTGGAGAAACAAAATGAGAAATATAAGGGACCCAGAGGAAGTAAAATCTCTCTTAGACTTAATGCGAGAAAAGATTATGTCGGAAGTGCCAAGAAAATAGAAAAGAAAACCTTCCTATCATATATTTGAATCTTAGTTGCTACATTATAGGGGAAAAATTCACGGTGTACGTCATTGTAGAAATAAAAAAATAAAAAATAAAGTTTTTAAACACATGTCAAGAGTAGGGAGTAAAGGAGCCGTAAAGGGTTAGGAAAATAACCCTAAGAAAAGAAGAAGGAGGCTTCCCCAGGGAGGGTAAAAACAAAACACTAAAAAGAAAACGCAAAAAACATATAACACAGAACAAGGGTGGGGAGCAAAATAGGGAAAAAATAGAGAAAAAAATCCTCAAACGTCGGAGAAATGAAAAGGAGCAGCCTTTTATACATAACGAAAAAAACAATACCCGGGACTGGGAAGTGATAGAGAGGAACAGAGCAGAAAGGGAGTATGAATACGAGTAAAAATGTTAAAATTCTCTCCCGGAACGTAAACGGAATGAGGACAAAAAGCAGAAGGAACAGGATTCTAGAATATCTTAGAACATCAGAGTGCGAAATTATCATATTACAGGAAACCCATCTACTAAAAGAGGAGTGGGTTCAAATAATGAAGAACCTAAGATGGGTAGATAGATACATATGCACCACACAAGAATGTAACATTAAAGGGATAGTGATAATAACAAAAAAGTCACTTAAAGCTACAGTAGAATCTGAAGAAGTAGATAGCAAGGGGAGATGGGCAATAGTAAAAATAAGGATCGAAAATAGCTCTTACACAATAGCAGGGTATTATGGCCCCAATTTAGATGACGCAGACCCCTTGCAAAAACTATACTCCCATCTACTACTAGCTACTACCCCAATAATCCTGGGAGGTGATTTCAATCTCATAATGGATCCTAAAATCGATAGGTTTCCCCCGGGCAGACAGGCAAACCTACCAAAAATGAGGGAGTGGATTAGCATATATAAAAGAGATCTAGAATTGATAGATATTTGGAAAGTGAAAGGGGAAAAAAACCAGCCCTTCACATTGTACAACAAAAAATTAGGGCATAGGTCGAGAATTGACTACTTCCTCATTAATAAAGATCTATCAGAGAGAGTAAAAAACTTAATTCATCTACCGGCTCATTTATCAGATCACTCTGCGGTCCAACTAACTCTTCAAATAGAGACAATAAAAATTCAAAAAAGATTCACGGTAGAACGATCTATTCTACTAGACCAACAAATTGTTAAGGAACTCAAAACAGAAACAGATAATTTCTTTGAAAATAATAAAATCGGTACGACCAAACAGATCACTTGGGATGCATATAAAGCAGTACTAAGAGGGAAACTATTAAATTTGGGGGCATATAAAAACAAAAAATCAGGCAAGAGATAAAGGATCTGGAAAATAACATCAATTCCCTAGACTCTGAACTGAAGGTGGAAAAGGACATAATCAAGAAAAAGGAATTGGAAAGAATGAGGCAAAATCAGAAAGAAAAACTTGAGGATACACTAGAAGATAGAGTACGTATAAAATGGGAATCAAGCAAACTAAGAAATCATGAATACGGAGAAGGGTGTGGAAAGTGGCTTGCGTGGAAATTAAGAACAGACCAAACCAGAAATAAAGTAGGAAGTATACATTTAGACGGTCAGATGAATCAAAGTACTGATGAGAATGATATCAGACAAGAATTCAAGAAATTCTTTACAGAACTATACATGGAAGACACGAACCCCTTAGAAGGTCAGATTGAAGAGTACCTTGATGCTATACCACCTTTAGCCTTAACAGAAGAAGAAAAGGAAGAGCTGAGTAAAGAAATTCAAATAAGTGAGGTAGAGGAAACAATTAAGAACTTAAAAAAAGGTAAAGCAGCAGGGCCAGATGCCCTACCAAACGAACTCTATATGACATTAAAAGACACCCTTGCACCATACATTACAGAGTTGGCAAATCTGATTCTAATACATCAAAATAAAATCCCGGATTCCTGGAATGACGCTGTAATAACTGTCATACTAAAACCAGGAAAGGATCCTAGCAGATGTGAGTCTTATCGACCTATATCGCTGCTTAACGCAGATTATAAAATCTTTACGAAAATAATGGCAGCCCGGCTAGGAAAGGTAATGCCTCAACTTATAAATACGGACCAAAAAGGATTCACTAAAGGAAGGCAATTGCACGAAATTACTCACGAACTCCTGAGCACTATTGATATAGCTACACAAGAAAAAGTTCCACTTACTATACTAACTATCGATGCCGCAAAGGCTTTTGATAGAGTTAATTGGCTTTTTCTTGAAAAGGTCATGAGCAAGAACAACATAGGCCAACCATTTATCCAAGCCATAAAAGAAATTTACAAAACACCAAGATCAAAAATTCTAGTTAATGGCAGCTTGACAGAGGATGTGATCATAGGAAGAGGAACCAGACAGGGATGCCCTCTCTCACCTCTGCTCTTTAATTTATGTATTGAGCCATTAGCAAACAAAATAAGAAATACAAAAGAAATAACTCCGTTCACGTATCATAACTGGGGAAAAAAGATCGCGCTATATGCAGACGACTTGATGATCTTTACGAAGGACTATGTTTCCTCTAAATCGACCATAGAAGAGATCTTAAGTACGTTTGGAAAGGTTTCAGGTTATCTAGTAAATCACTCCAAAACTGAAATAATGACCTGGAATACGCATTTCAAAAACTTAAACATCAAAAAGGAAATAAAATATCTAGGAATCTTAATAAACCATGATCTTGAGAAAATTCCACAAGGTAACTTAAACAAAGTGGCAGGAGAAGTGAGAAAATTACTCAAAGTATGGTCCTGTCTCCCACTTAGTATTATTGGAAGATCAAATATCATTAAAATGTCAATTTTGCCCAAGTACACCTATCTTTTTAACACCATTCCCTTGGAATTTGGAAAATCCATGTTAAAAAAACCACAGGGAGAAATTGCCAGCTTTATATGGGCCTCAAAGGGAACGAGGATATCCTGGAGAAAACTTAGAAGAAGTAAGCAAGATGGAGGATTAGCAAGCCCAGACCTGACGGAATATTACAAGGCGTTTCAATTTAAAAATATACGGTCACTACTCAAAACCCATCATTATTACCCAAAACACTTGCAAGTATTGACAGATTCAGTAGATCATTTCTTATTCAAATTTGGACACCCAAAATACTTTAAAAAATAAAACGAAAGACTTTAAGAGAGGCAGCGAAGCTGTGGACACAAATTAGAATAGCTCTGAATATTTCATACTACAGCACATTGGCCCCTATATGGGAATCACCAGGAACCCCAGAATATCTAAAGGACTCACTGGCAAATCCCTTGAAAATAGCCAATATTAATTACTGGGGCCAATTAATAAAAGGTTCCTCTCTGGTCACTTGGGAAGAATTACAAAATATCACCAATGATTCAATAGCTAAGTTTAAATATTATCAAATGTCAAGCTGGACCAGAACCATCCTTAAATATAATCAAGATACCGGAAATCTGGAAAAAGATATGGTAAAAGACTCACAAATTAAAAAAGAGATTGCAAAATGGTACTGGACCCTTATTGAAGCGGCAAATAAGGATACACGGATTGAGGATGAAATCTGGGGGAGAGACTTACAAATAGATAATCTGGATAACATATGGGAGAAATCGGTTGGGAAATGCTGGTCAACTTTAAAGTCAGCGGCTCTAAAAAGAAATCATTTATACACACTACACCGTGCATATTGGACTCCAAAAAAGCTCTCCAAATTCAAGAATGCAGGCGTTAAAAAATGTACGAAATGTGGGGAAGGAAAGGCAGATGACATCCATATGTTCAAAAACTGTCCATCTTTGGAAGGTTACTGGGAGGAAGTCGGTAAGACCGTGAGTATGATCATGCAGAAACAACTAATTGTAAGTACAACCTTCATTCTTTTTGGGTTAGAAGACACTAATGATGGATTGGCACTATCTAAATATCAGGAGAACCTTCTTTTTGTCCTAATAGTACTAGCAAGAAGGGAGATCTGTGTTAACTGGCTGAGTGTGTCACCTCCAACACATGGGGCATGGATGAATTCTGTCATAAGGGTAAATAAATTAGACAGAAAAGGGACAGTCTCTAAAAAATTTAAATTTTGGGAAATCCTGGAAAACCATCTAAACTCAGTATAGGGTTGGCACAAACAGTCCTATGATTAATGCGAAATGACATCTGGTGGACAAGTAAAATACTTGCCGAGTAGCCAAGGTGGCTAGCTCTTACCTCATTCGCAAACCAGATCTCCAAATATATAATGGACTGAGGATACTCCTCTGAACAAACTTTCCGAGTGTGAAAGATCAAAGGGCCGCTCCGGAAACCACGATCAGAGGCAGAAACCAAAAGCTCCACTCATATAGAAATTCGCAATATGAGGACAAAAAAAAAAAAAAAAAAAAAAGGAGCTTGCACGTGAGGTGTACCTCTGGTGGTGTGCAGGAGGTCCTGCAGAGGCATTTGGACAAGAAGGTGGATGTCTGGCGGTGTGCTGGATGTCTTGCAGCGACATTAGGGAGTGATTCTAAAAGTAGTGGCTTGTGTATCTGATGATCCTGTGTAGGTGAAGAGGTTCATGTGTAGCCCAGCTAGGTCCCATTAGGATGGTATGGGTGTAGGGGCTCACGTCCTGTCTCAGTGGAGGCGGAGTGAGTGTGGGACGGTGTGTCCCACGTTGGCCCGAAACCCTGTCTCAGGGCCTGGAGGGTTCCCTAAAGGAGCTCCAGGTCAGGGGCCTAGGCTGTACTTATAAGTCATTTGAGGAGGATCTTCCTGTGTCTAGAGGACGGGGAGTGTCTGTAATCAGAACTCCGGCGGTCCTGGTGTTGGCAGTACCGCTCCTAAGTGGAGGGTGCAGAAGTCCTGGTTCGCTGGGCATTTGACCGTCTAGAGTGCTTGACCATTTTTTTGGGGCCTCTGGAGGTTGTTCCCCGAGGAGGGGGGAGGCCAGGTTCAGGTTCAGCCTGACCTGGAGGGAAGGGCATCTGTAATCAGTGTCCTGACTGGTTGTTGGCTTCCAGGGGTACCGCTCCAAGGTGGGAGGGTGCAGAACTCTGGAGGGGGGTGCAGAGGGACGGTGTCCTTACTTCTGACCCCGGTGGGAGGAGAGTGTGTCTGTAATTATGGACCTGGGAGGGGGTGCAGAAGGACGGTGTACTTCTGACCCCGGTGCAACTTGAGGGTGTAGATCCTAGGTTGGGAGATTAGGAAACTTCTAGGTCAAGAGGAATTCTACCAAATTGGATCAGCTGGAGAGACTGAGGGGGCTGCCCTTGCTGTGTGTTCTGGGGCCCACCTGCAGTTTGTTGTTTCCACTAAGGTAGAGGAAAGGGGGCTTTGCTGTGTGCTGTGCCCCCCACCTGCTTGAAGAGGGACTGTGCTGTGTGCTTTGTACCTCAGAAGTGGAATAGTTTCCAGGTGGTAGACCAGTGACGGAGTGAGGTCCTGATCTGATAGGAGAGTTGTGTTCTGGTGAGTGCTTCCCTGTGAGGGTTATTCCTTCACCCTGACTAGAAGCAAGGGTCCCTACTTGGTCTAAGGTACTTACCTCTGCCAACTAGAGACCCCCAGTTCTAACATTGGTAGAATAGAGGTAGGGTGGGGCATTCTTGCCGTGACCTCTAGTCAGCCTGAGGGTGTGGACCCTAGGTTGTTGGATCAGTGGTAGTTGTAGCTACCCTGAGAGAGAGAGAGTGGCGATTGGCTATTGTGTGCCAGGGGCTACTGCCCCCACTCTGTGGATTGGTTAGGACCTGTGATGTTTGGATGGCCTAGGGCCTGGTCCTGACTGTGGATGACTAGTGTGTACCAGTGGGGTATCCTAGTTGTACCAGAGAGCTGTGGTTGAGGGAAATCTATGTGGGTTCAGAGTGGCGAAAAACTGGAAGGGGGCCCTGCCGTGCAGGCCCGTGTCCGTGGTTTTGTCGCCCAAAGCATTGAAGACCATCAGTGTAGTGATTGGTCTACCCTGCGTTTTGGCTGGAAGGGGGATGTGTTGGACCCGGTCCTTTGGGCAGGTTCACCCCGTGACTTTTTGCTTTTTCCTAGCCTATTTTTGGAACCTGGATTGGTGATTTTAGGCCTCTGCGCACTTTTTCACTGTGGTACAGTGTAAAGTGCGTGTGCTCTCTGTGAATGGATGGTGAGTGACCTGCCCTCCCATAGGAATGAATGGGGAATATGTATGCCCATGGTAGATTCCTGATGCGTGGGGAGTGCAGGGTCGAGTTTGATATGTGTGAACTCGTGAGAAGGAATGCTGTAGAATGGTGTACGCGGCATGGCTGTGTCTAGTCTAGAAGCGCCACTTTTAGAAGTTGCCATAATTGAGTAGTGAGTCTGCTGGCACGTGATTGGCTGATGGGCCTGGCCCAGGAGTGCCTGGGCCTGCTGGTAGATGGACTGTCTGGTGAGTAGGACGGGGTCTGCAGGGCCCCGGAGGAGGGGGTCTGAGTCAGCCGTAGATGAAAGGCCCCCATCGGCTGTTAGGGAGGGGAGGAAAGAGCGTCTGGTGGAACCAGGCTGTGCCTGTCGGCCCACCCCTGATGGCTCTCCCTCCTGATGGCCCACTGTCACCTCTGACCTGAGGCTGACAGGAGATGGAAACCAGATACACCCAGGGCTTAGGGGCTCGCTTACACAAAGGCTTCAAAAGACTTCAAAGCCTTTTCTGTGTATAAGAAGGGGCTGTGTTCCCTTCCAATTTGTTCTTGTTTTCTGACTTGAATCTGCCAGGGGCATGCTGCTGCTTGGGTTCAGGGGAATCCCTGAGTCCTGCCCAGCCCCTGGACCTCTGATGGACTTTCCTGGACTCCTGGGGGATCCCTCTGCCTTGCTGGGCTGAGGGGGGGACTTTGCTTTGCCCCTTGGACGCCCTGGGACCATTGGCAGCATGGAGAAGCTGCATTTTCCTTCAAGAGGCCTTTTTCCTGTTGCTAGCGCTTGAGGGCGCTCTTTCTGGACTTTCTAGCGCTTAGGAGCGCTTTAGTTCGTTGATAGCGCTGGAAGCGCTGACATTTCTTGCCCGTAATTATTTGGTTATTTACGAGAGCCCACCTCGCTTAATTTTTAATTGAAAGACCCTCTCCGGGGCCGTGGACGAAGCCACGAAGGGGCCGCGACCTGATTGGCCGTCCCTCGGTGGGAGCCACGCTCTGATTGGCCATTGCTGTAGGCCTGTCCCCGAGAGCCGTGCTCCGATTGGCTGACTGGCCGAGGAAGTTGCACGTCAGCGGGAGGCTCGTCCCAAAGGCCGCGTTGGGATTGGGCCAGCGCTCGTGGAGTGCTGGAGGAGAAGAGGGTGATAGCGAGAATGGCCGCCCGGGGCTCCTGTGATCTGAAGGGAGCCCCGGGAGAGAGAGGAGGACATCGTTCTCGCCTCCCCCGGCCGGGGGGAAGCCATGGTGGGCCCGTCCGGTCTCCCGTGAGGAGAGGGAGACCGGAGCTGCTGCGCCGAGGAAGGCGTGCCGAGGAATGGCTGCTGAGGCTCCCGTGTGCTGAGGGAGCCCCGAGTGAGAAGAGCGGAGGGGGCGCGAGGCACATGGTCGGTGCCTGCCCCTACAGCAGCCGGCGAGAGTGAGCCGCCGCCCGGAGGAGCCCCGCACCAGAGCCCGGTGAGTAAGAAGGGCTGGGGGGGGCTCCGTGCACCCTCTGATGGTGCCGATGGAGGCACAGAGTCAGGGCGGCCCCGATTGGCAGCGGGCTGCCCCAACGTTTGAGAGCCCAACGAGGCTCCGGGGGCCTATTTGTTTTGAGAGCCCCGAGAGGCTCTTGCCTGGCATTTAGTTATATTGAGTCCCCCGGGGGGGACTCCAACGTCGGGGCCAACATTGTTTTTAGAGCCTTGAGAGGCGCCCTGCTCCATGATTGTTTTAAAGAGCCTGTGTGTCTCCAACGTGGACTTAGCTGTTTGTAGAGCCTGTGGGGCTCCAGCGTGGCGCAGTTTGCGCCTGAGGGCCAGTGAGGGCCCTGGCGCAGTGTTGATGATTCTCCAGCTGCCCAGCAGTTAGTGGGCAGCTGCACCGTTTAGGCGCAATTTCAGGAGAGAGTCCCTGTGTGGGACAGCGAGGGCACCGTGGTGCCAGGCCTTCCCAGCTGCGCAGCACTTAGTGCCAGCTGCAGCGTTGAGGCCCTTGTGAGTGTTCCCAGGGGCCCAGCAAGTAGTGGGCCCCTGCATCGTTTAGGCCCCTGACATTGAGGCTCAGGGCGTTCTAGCCCCAACAAGGCCAGTTGGCCTAGGGACTGCCACAGATGGTGGCTTATGTAGGTCTTGCGCAATTGTATGGTTATTTGCACCTCTGAATGTGATTTCTTGCATCATGTCTTATTCCTGCACCTCTGAATGTTTTTAGACATCATGTGACGTTTGCGCTACTGTATTATTCTGGTACCTCTGAATGTATTTTTATTTCATCATGTGCTTTATTCTTAACACCGCTGAATGTGTAGGTTTATGCATTATGTGTTTTTCTTTACTACTCCTCTGAATGTATATTTATGCATCATGGGTAATGTGTTCTTGCTTAGACCCCTAAATGCTGAGTGATACTTAGGGGGTTGTTCTTTTTAGTACAGGTGGTCCTAGTGAGGTCCTGGTCCCCTGCGTGACAGTCTCCTAAGGGGTTAGGGTTGCGTAGGTGGTACTTACCTGTTCCCAGTAGTTACTGAATGTGATCTATAACTGTTACTTTGTGTTACAGTGAAGTTTATATACTTTTATTCTAATTTCTGACAAGTATTTCTATATCTGCAAAGTGTTGATTCTGACAGTGGCCCATGTGGCCCTGTCTTGTAAATAATCCCTTGTGAATATTGCCGTGCCAGTTGGCACAATGTACATGTGTGATTTCTATCTGATATGTTTTGACAATACAAAAGTTATTTTAATATAACCTTGTGTGGAGTCTCTTTTGTGGTGTGCCTAGTATGTTGTGGCTGTTGTGCGCTGGCGCAAATGCTTTACACATCGCCTCCGAGTTTAGCCTAGACTGCTCGTGCCAAGCTACCTAGAGGGTGAGCAGGGGTTATCTTGGCGTGTGACTTCCTTGCCCTGACTAGAATGGTGGTTTCTGCCTGGCTTTGGCATCAGCCTTAGCCTACCAGAAATAGCCGGTTCTAACAGGAAGACTTCCAAAATGTGGGATTATTGCACGTATTTAGACTTTTTGGCGCTCCTGTTCACATTTACAATAGTAAGACTTGTTTGAGATAGAAATTGAGAAAATATCATTCACTTTTGTCTATATCAAAGAAATAATTTTCCACTAGCACCAAAATAGTGAAAAGTGATTTGAAAACCATATGCAGTGTATTGGGTGTCATCTTAGCACTTGTGCACATTATTTTTGCCAGATCCGTCACTAGCAAATGAATGTGCTGTGCTTGTTTTTTCACTGGTGTAAAGTTAGTGCATTATAATCCTTGAGCACCTCAAAAAGAACCGCCCATCGGTTGAACGCAAACTTTATTTGAAGTAGTAGCATCATTCATAGTTCCTTAAAGCAAGCTTTGTTGGGGTAAATCGTACAATATTTAGCAACTAAGAATCACTACCCTCTTTGAAAAGCAGTGTTCCCATCTTTTCACGCTCTCTTCCGACTTCCCCCGACTGACACTTACTGGGAGGTTTTATTCTAAATTTTTATTGTAATTTAGTGTCATTTATTAGAAGTGCGAGCCGGGAAATGTGCAGGAAGACTCCTTTTATAAAAGCATATTGTGGATTTAAGTGTCAGACAATAGCACAGGCCACACATGGAATGGTGAATGCTGCTGCCAGCATACTAGGGAATGTAATCATTTAAACGTGAAACGTAAACAGGATTGCCCCTGTCACGGATTACTTCTCAAGGTGCTGCATTGGCCCACGGTCCCTAGTGCAGTTAGGTGTACAGGCTCGGCTGACGCTGTGTGATTGCTCTGAGTCTGAGCGGTCATCCGACCTGCAGGAAAGAGGGCTGAGTATAGCATTGAGTACCTCGAACTTCAGAGGCCTGTTGGTGCTGGATCTTGGCTGGGCTCTGGCTGGTCCTGGGTTCTGTAGGGCGCACCTCCAAAGCTTGGACTCTGGTACTGCATGCTCCTCAGAATACTCTGTTCAGAACTACCGGGATGATCATGTATCAAGGGTCGTATGGCACCCTCTTGTCTGAGCAGGAAAAAGTCCACGCCCATGCCAACTGCATATGCTGTGTGCTCAATCACAGCGAGGAGCCAGAGTTCAGCTTGTAAATTGTACCAAGCCAAGCTTTGCCCAGAGAAGGTTTCCAAAGCAACCATTCACCTCTTCTCTGAATTAAAAATTAGTCAGATTAACACTGGCAGTGAATATGCAGCACTGTGAGCAAAACACCTCGAACATTACATAGGATCTAAAAATGTGTGACAATTAATTTTAATGCAGCGATGCAGGAAACCTTATAAAATGCATTAGACGATGCGTGGCACTTGGCAGGGCTGCTAAAAGTTGCTTTCTTAGTAGGTGCCAATGCGGAGAATGTGACCAAGTGTTCACATTAACTGTTTCAAAGATAACAAGGGCATTAATTGCAGATAATAGCTCTGAATTCAGGGCTGTTGAGGTAGAGTCATTTTTAGAGTGTAATGGTATTAAACATACATGTACATCAGTTTATCAATCTGAAGGTAATGGACATGTGGAAAGATTTAACTGGCTTATCAAAGGAATCCTATAAATGGCTGAGTAGAAAACCTATGTAGATGCAGGAAGTGAAGAACATGGCTTGGATGTACTGAATTACTCCTAGTGTCATAGCATACAATCTACTTACTGTCATGCAAGGTAGCGTTATATTCACCAAGGACACTCAGGGGAGGATGAGAGACCTAAACTAGTACAAGGGTCGCTAGAAATGATTAAGGAAATTATTAGAATAGCACAAAGAAAATATAACATTTACGATAATGGTACATTTAGAGCTTAGGCGTTGCAGTTCAAAATGGGGGAAATTGTTCATATAAAAAATAATAATAAGTAAGAGTATATTTTCGAAATGCAGGGAGGTAATGAAGGTGTATGTGAATGCAGCTAAACTAAGAGATGGACGAGTGTGGCACTAGTAGAAGAAATTCGAGATGCAAGAATGTGGTGGGGAACAGGAAGGTAAGAAGGAGGGAACACATTATAAATGGTTGCATAAGGACAATACTATGCTGGAAAAAGGAATGATTGAGAGAAGCTCCAGAGGTGGTGGAATGGAAGAGTGATTGAAACTGTTGCAGTGGTGAAGGTTATGTGGTACAGCCTGGTGAGCAGAATGGAAGGGTCCAGAGCAATTCTGGTCGTATTACCAGAAGGCCAACCTATTTAAATGATTATTTAGTGCAATCAATTTTCTATGTATCTATATAGCACCTACTGGGTTCTGTTTTAGGTTATTGTGATACATTCATTTACCTTGTATGTTTTTTAAATAGGGTTATAACTGTATAATCTAGTTCTTTTATCAAATGTAAAAGGAAGATGTCTAGTGATCTAACATTATAATCATTAAGGAAATTCAATAAAATGCATTCTTATAATAGAATTCTGTTGGGGAACAGTTGGAGGTACGAGGAGGATAGAGCCGGGAGAGGATTGGAGCTGGTGACTCTCCCGGGCTAATTAGGCGCGTATTTGCCTCCTTCGTGTGGGCATGTTTACACTTTGTGCGCAACACCATTGTCCTGAAAGTCTCCGGGGGAGATGTCACAAGGACTCCCCTGCCTCAGGGCACTCCCATTGCAGTGATCGATTAACTTGATGATCTCTCGTAAGAGTGATTTTCCCATCGATTACTTTAAAATGAATTTGTATTTTTATTGTTAATGTGTATGCACTGTTTTCATGTTAAAAAAAATACGCTAAAACCAGTTGCAGGATGCTCTTCGCTCTATTTATGGACGTCTCTGAACCCGTCACACACACTAAAAGACCCTTCCACTACTGAACTCAGGATCAATGGACTGGTACAAAACTTTTTACACACTTCAACTTCCGTTCACCAACCAACCAGCAACTAAAAAACTCCAGCTATGAGTCTGACACTCAGACTAGTGACTAAATAATCACGTGTTCCAACTTCCAAGATGGTCACGGAAACCAGGGTTCGAGCGTCAAAATCGCGTCCACATCCTGTGATTCTGGGCAAATGACTTAATCTCCCCGTTCCTGAATGTGTAATGTAAATACGGTGCTTATGTAAAGCGCTCCAATACCTTCGGGTCGAGTTCGCGCTATATAAAATATGCACCAAAAAAAAGAATAAAAAAGAAATAAAAGGCGAACATGTATGGACACCTCAGCCAATCAGCACCCCGGAATTCCAGTTGACGCACTAGTGCGCTCTGATACTAGTTCATTTTACACATTAGCCGTACCCTAGCCGCACCTCCCACTCACAGTATATGTTCAGTCTTGTGATTGGTTGTTAAGCGACCCGGAAGTGCTAAAAATTACGGGCAAATGACATCCGTTTAAAGATCAGCTGCGGACGGCAGATATGAGACTGAATTCACGGTCGCTCCGTGTAAGTAGCGGGCAGGTGGTCGCTAATCTGAGGTTGTAGATGAGAGTAAAGGGTTATTATTGATGTGTTACAACCATGACAATTCCTCCAACTCATACATTTTGGTTTAGGGGTTTTCTGCATTGTTTTTGTGGTTCGATCTGTTTACTTATCTGCTGCAGGAAGACAGCATTTTATGTTCAGCCCCAGCGTTAATGAGGTCTTTGAAAGACAAGAGAGGTGAGATTGTAGGAGAAGAGAGCTTGTTATAAGCATGGAAAAGGATACATAAATTGACTCAGACAAGGCTTTTTTTTTTTTCCCAAGCTTTGGTTGGTGGTGTTAACTGTGTGTGTGAGCCAGACGGTAGTCCAAGCTCAAGTGTATCCAACGATCTGAAATGTGTAGTAGTTTGATGTAATATATTTGTTTTTCCTTCATTCTGGGATATAGTGAGTATACTCTTAATCTATTTCCCAGAGGGATTGGTTTAAACTGCAAAACTTAATCCTACCTTTTTTTCCTCCGGGCGCAGTGGAGGTTTTTAAGCGGTGGGGTTACATGGTAAAACATGCTTATGTTTACGTTCTGTCAGGCCACTTGATTATGAGCACCTTTTGAAATTTGCTGTTGAAGGAAAGCTCTGAGTCAAACATAACCCAGGTTTTTATTTTATGGTAAATGCTCTTTTTTTTGCTGCCCAAATAAATTCACTTAAGTGACCTATTTTTATGACCTCAATCATGAAACATTTTTGGGGGGGGGAATGCACAAACGGGGAGCCCCAATGGAAATACGGACTTAATTAATAAAGAAAACCAATCCGAGGTGTGGAGGAGTCCTGATGAGCTACAATCCTACTTTTTCAAATAAAAGTTTTAGCGGCAAGGACTTAAGCTGCCTGTGCTTTCCTGAATATTTTATTTTCTCAGTATTGAGAAATAATTTTTGCATGTCTGGTTCCCTAAAAAATCTTGTCATCCTGTGTGCTTCAAAATCCAGGACTAATTCTAATGGTTGGCAATGACATCGTTTCTTGGAAACCCCAATGGACCTTAAGATACATTTTGAATGTGTTGAACTGCATTCAAAAATATTTAACAAAAGAGTAATATCAGTAGGTTGTAAGAAACTACCTTCCACTTGGTACATTGGATCAGGATTTGTTACTTGGGGTGGATATAGTGTTTAGTCTTAAACACTGATCACACCAATCTCATTACCTCTACGTCCCTCGTCCTCGACCCAGTCATCACTCATGCGGTATCCCACAAGACAGGAAATAAAACAGGAAACTCTTTTAGGCTCCCCCCCCCCCCCTCCTGCCAGGTGCTATATCACTCCTAACCACTAGAAGCACATCCTGTTTTGTTTCCTGTCGGTGGTTTACTTGATAGGAGACGCTGGGGTGAGTGCCGGGCACTTACCTGCTTCGTTTGTCCTGTGGATCCTCCTCTGCTGGGCTCTGAGAGGCTCCCGTGGACCATCGTGGGATTCCTTGGAGTTGGGCTGCTGGGCTTCCCTGTCTCCTCCTGGGCTCAGAAGACGTGTGCAGTGTGGCTCTGTGGGTCTCCCTGTTTCTTCCTGCCCGGTTTGTTCGTGACACTGACATTTCTTCAGAGGCGGAGTTCTGCGTGACGGTACTGCTGCAAGGAGGGACGATGGTAAGGCGTATGGGGCTTTAGCGCTTGGCCGTCTCTTGGGCATGCTTCTCCTCGCTTTCCCCCTCTTCTGGACAAGTGTCCCTCGCCAGCTTGTCATGCTGCGCTCGAGGGGTCTCGGTGTCAGCTTGTTTGTGGACGGTGGCTGGCGTCGTTCACTCACTCACGCTTGCAGTGGGTTGCCCTGCTTCATTCTTTTGCGGTGTGTGAGCAAGTTTCCATTTTGATTGGCGGGCGTCTGGGTGGGCTTTGGTGCGCCTGTCTGTGGGGTTGCTTTCCTGCGGTGATGTTGCCTGCCGACCCGCGCTGCCTGTTGACCGTGGGTTCGCTTTGGTGCCGCCCCCTTCCTCTTGCATTGTTCATTTCGGCCTCGGTGGTGATTGGCCGACAACGGGGCTTGCTTCTTGAGGTGTTTACCGATTGGGGGATTGGTCGTTTTTTGAATTATTTTCGACCTCTGTGCTTCTTCCTCCATGGAGGGCTAATTGGTTGGATTTCACCCTTTATATATGCGCTGGGGGGGTGTTTTCTGTTTGTGTATTCCTGCTTCTATTGCTGCTGTTACATTTGTTCCAGTGTGAGTTATTATGGGCAAGCACCATCGCAAGAGGAAGCATTCCTCTCCTGTGCCTGCCTTTTCCCCTGGGTCCAGTGGGGAGTCCGCTGCTCCTGTGAAGCGTGCCAGGAAGGATGATGATCGGATAAAGCGCCTGATCCTGGAGATGCTTTCTGATCTTAAGGCGAACAAGAAGGCTGCTGATGGTCTTTCTGGTGCTGCTGCCTTTTACTCGGCTATTTCCTCCTCTGATGAGTCTGATGGGTCTTCTCTCGCTGCGGTGGAGCTTCAGGGCAAGTACATTTCCAGGGATCTCTTGCCTGATCTAATTTCCCATGTTCGGGTTAATATGGGGTTTCCTGATGAATCTGCGCCCAGCTCCTCTCAGGATACGCTCTTTCCACAATTTAGGAAGCCTGTTGCCTCTTCTTTGCCGGTGCACCCCTTTGTGTCTGATGTCCTGCTGAAGGAGTGGAAGGACCCGGATCATATCGCTATGCCCAGGTTTATGTCCAAACTTTATCCTTTGCTGGATATGGCGGACTCCTTGCCTGATTCTGTGTCGGTGGACTCTGTTGTGGCCAGTCTTGTGCGTCGTCCTTCCATGGCGAATGATAACATTCTGAGGGACGGTGTGGATAAGAAGGTCGATTCGGCTCTGAAGAAATCTTATGCTGCCTCTCACCTTGCTATTCGGTCTGGTATTTATGGAGCCTATGTTGCCCAGTCTTTGCTGACTGATTTCAAGTCCCTGTTTTCTACGATGCAGGAGGGTGGTAGCTGTCCGGAATTACTGGAGTCCATGGAGTGCCAGGCGGAATTCCTTTCGGACATCACTTTTGATTCGGTGATGGCTTCTGCGATGTCCTGTGGTTCCTCTATTGCTGCACGTCGGAACCTGTTGCTGCGGGATTGGAAGACGGACGCGGCCCAGTGTTCCATGGCTTTGAGGCTGCCTTTCACTGGTACCCGTCTATTTGGTGGTTCTCTTGAAGAGAAGCTACATAAGAGCTTTAAAGAACGCAAGCATTCATTGTCTTTTCGTGATCTTCCGCCCCGTGGGGGCTCCTCCTTCTCCGGTGCCAGGTCTTTCCGCCAGCCTTCCAGGTTTCAACAATCCTCCTTCAGGAGTCAGCGTGGCACTGGCCGGTCTTTTCCTCGGAAGTTTCAGAAGAAGTCCCAGCGGGGTGCTGGGTCTGGCCCGCAGCGTTCCTGACTATGCCGTCCAGGGGTCGTTCTCGCTGGTGGTCCACCTGTGATTGGTGGGAGACTTCGCCTGTTCCTTCCTGCTTGGCGATTGACGACCTCCGACAGATGGGTGCTGGATGTTTTGTGTCTCGGTTACCGGATCAAGTTCCTATTCTCCCCCACCCCAATCCGAGGGGGTGGTGACCTCATCTCCTCTGGATGCCTCCCGCCATCTGGCCTTGTTGGAAGGGGTTCATCTTTTGGTCAACAAGCTTGCGGTTGTCCCTGTTCCGGAGAGGGAGCTGGGGATGGACGTATACTCCATCGTCTTTGTGGTGCCAAAGATCACGGGGGTTTCCGGGTGGTCATTAACCTTCGGGGTTTGAACTTGTTTGTGAGGAAGATCCCGTTCAAGATGGAGACTCTCCAGAAGGTGATTCTGCTGATCCAGTCCGGTTGGGTGTTCTCCACCCTCGATCTCCAGGATGCGTATCTTCACGTCCCAGTGGCTGTGGGGGATCAGCGTTTCCTGCGCTTGGGTCAGCACTGGCAGTTCTGCGTCCTTCCTTTTGGTCTGCGGTCCGCCCCCCGGGTGTTCACCAAGGTGATGGCTCCCTTGGTGGCACATCTCCATCTCCTGGGGATGTCCGTGTTCCCATATCTGGACGACTGGATGGTTCAGGCTCCATCTGTGGAGGTCATGTCTCACCACCTTCTCTTGACCATGACTATGCTCAGGGAACACGGGTTCTTGATCAACTTGCCAAAGTGTCACCTTGTGCCGGCCACCCGGAAGAACTTCATCGGGGCCGTGTTCGATTCTGTGTTGGACAAGGTGTTCCTGCCAGACGCCCGGATTCGTCGCCTTCAGTCGTTGTTGAGAAGGTTGTTGTCCCAGGCTTCGGCTCCCCTCCTGCAGTGGCTAGAAGTTCAGGGTCACATGGCTGCGTCTGTGTTTACCGTGCCCTGGGCCAGGGTTCATCTGCGCCCTCTGCTGTGGCATGTGCAGAGGTGGGTCCCCTTTCCTGTCTTGGACTATGCTGTTCCTGTGTCTGTGGACGTTGTAGCTGCTCTCCAGTGGTGGCTGGATTCTTCCCACCTTTCCAAGGGCATGTGTATCCATCTGCCTCCTCCTCTAGTTTTGACCACGGATGCCAGCGCGTCGGGCTGGGGTGCGACTCTGGTTCATTGGGCGGTGCAGCCTCGTTGGCTCCCGTCGGAGTCGCACAGGTCTTCCAACTGGAGGGAGCTGTCTGCTCAGCACATTCGGGGTGTGGACAACGTGGTGGTGGATTCATTGAGTCGGAGGTTCCCTTCGTCTCTGTGTCTGGCTCCCCGGACCTTTCAGTTGCTTTGCCAGAAGTTCGGGGATCTGGATCTGTTTGCCTCCCAATCCAATTCCCTGGTTCCCCTGTTCTGTTCCAGGTTTCCGGAGGAGGGCTCCTGGGGGGTTGATGCCTTGTCTCTCCAGTGGCCTCCTTGGCTTCTTTATGCCTTTCCTCCCTTTCCTCTGATTCCTGCCTTCTTGCTGAAGGTTCAGCGGGAGGGGGCTCGGGTGGTGGCTATTCTTCCACACTGGCCGAGGAGGTCTTGGTTTCCTCTGTTGCTGGGCCTAGCGGTGGGCCCTCCTTGGTTTCTGCCCCGCTACCCCTCTCCTCTGAGGTCCCCGTCCCCCCTTCTGGTTCCTCTCACCTTGGCGGTCTGGAGGTTGAACGGTTGTCTCTTGGGGTCCGTGGTCTGCCCGACCACATCATTTCTGTGATGTAGGCAGTCTACCGTGGCTTCCTATTCGAAGCACTGATCTTCTTTTTCGAGGTGGTGTTCCTCCTTTGGTCTGTCTCCTACCTCTTGCCCTGTGTCTTCTGTTCTTCAGTTTTTTCTGGATGGCTTCCAGAAGCACTTTGCTTTGTCTACCTTGCGGGGCCAATGGAATCCGAATCCCGTGCCTTCCGGGATTCGGATTCTTTTCTTCCTTCGGATGGCTTGTTGGTTTCTCGCCTCTTTCGGAGTTTCGCTCTCTCTTCCCCTTCTGTTCGTTCCCTGGTGCCCCCTTGGGATCTTTCTTTGGTGTTGGGTGTTTTGCAATCCTCCCCCTTTGAGCCTTTGGAGTCAGTGGACCTTAAGTTCCTGTCCTACAAAGTGGCTTTTCTGGTTGCTATTACTCCTGCGAGGCGGCTGGGGGAACTTACGGCCTTGCGTTCGCCTCCGTTTTTGCGTTTTCTGGATGACGCTGTGGTGCTCTCTTTGGATCCTGCGTTTGTCCCCAAGATCCGCTCTCGTTTCATTATTCTCAGGAGCGGGGACTTGGGCCTCCGAGTCTACGTTTGTGAGACACTACCGGTTGAATTGTGCCCTTTATGACCGGACCAATTTTGGTCGTGCAGTGTTGCAGGCTGTGGGGGGTTGCCCCCCGCTCTGATTCTTTGTGCTTTATTAAACTTTCACTTGCTGCACTCCTTTGTGTCTGATCTGTGTTTGGTGTGCCAAAGGCCTGGTTGGGCGTTGCTTTGGTATGCCTCATGAGTGATGACTGGGTCGAGGACGAGGGACGTAGAGGTAATGCTATAATTACTTTTGGTAATCCCCATTACTCTTAGTCCTACTCGTCCTCGACCCAGTCATACTTCCCACCCTCCCAGTCCAGGCCTTTGTTGCTTGGTGTGTCAGGATGTGCTTCTAGTGGTTAGGAGTGATGTAGCACCTGGCAAGAGGGGGGGTGGAGCCTAAAAGCGTTTCCTGTTTTGTTTCCTGTCTTGTGGGATACCTCATGAGTGATGACTGGGTCGAGGACGAGTAGGACTAAGAGTAATGGGGATTACCAAAAGTAATCATAGCAATTGTCTACATGGGTTCTTGTGGTTGGAAATTGTTTATATCAATTGTTGGAGCCATACAGCTATTAGCTAACCCCTTGTAAAAAATTGGATTATAATTTGGGGTTTACTGTCTACCCACATCAAAGAATCGCAAACCCTGTCCGTGTAAATCCCTAAATTAACCTGATCTCAACCCCTGGTAGCTATGGCACAGAGCAGACCGGATAAACTTATGCCAATGTGTAAAGTATTGATGCATTACCAAAATAGCAATAAAGTCAAAATGCAAAACAATAAAAATCCCTAACTGAATTAGAAAAATAAAATACAATTAAACAAAGTGACAAAAATCCAATAAGGAGTACTGTAGGTCTGAATTTTTAAGCAGTAATAGCTCTAAAAAATCACAAAGTACCAATTTTAATCAATTGGTGTGTAGACTGGTGCCTAAGTTCAATTTGAGGCTGGCCATGATGAAACGTGAGTTTTGATACACTAACCAGGTTTTTCCTTTTCAAAGATTTCACCTTCTTGGCAGCAGCACCCCATTGTCATTACATCTCCCTGCCTGCACTTACCAAGGACCTAGGCTTAAAGCCACTTGAGTGCCTGTAGTATCAACTCCAGGGGGCACACACTCACAAGACCAATCCACAAGTTCAAGGTGAACCCTCTTTTTTTGTTAGTGCCCACCAAGCCCATATTCTGCTTGTGCTGTGAGGAATCCAGGGAGTTACCACTCTATTTCTGGAGTCAAAAAATTGTCAGGAGTACAAGTTCAGAGTGGGTCTTCCACATTTGAGACATTTCTTCCTTGGGCAGGAATGTAAAAATGTAGTTCTTGAAACTGGGAGTTGCCCAATCAAGCCAATGATGCTGCCTCACCCTTCCATTGCTCTTTGTGGGATCTGTATATTGGTTGCTTATCATCTTGCACAGTTTTCTGGGAGGAAAGAAAGATAGAAGTTAACTTCAAAAGTACCATTTCAGAAAATGGGGTTTACCCAATGTTTGTCCTGGCCCTGGGTACTTAAGCAATACAAAAAACAATGGCCCTAGAACCTTAATCACAAAGGAGATTATATCAAGTAACATAGTTGAGTATTTTCTTAAATTTGAGAGGAGTATGGAGCAGAGAAATTATGCAAACTCCTCAACGCTTGAGTCAAATTATGTAAATATCAAATGAACAGAAGGATAAACAGAGCACAGACCAAAAATTCAATTCTACTGGTAATTTAATACTTAATTATAAGGAAGTCAGGTAATATTCATGAGATATAGACAAAAGGAGGTTGCTCCAAGAGGGAACGTGCTGGTAGGGAAGGGGTGCTCAGTGTTGGTTGGTCAGTGACCGAAAAGACTTTCAGTGGCATAGAAGGGAGAGGAAACGAGATGTTCTTTACATAAACAGTATGAACGGTTGTCATTCACCGTCATATGTGGCCTAGCTTTTCATATATTTACAATCTGTTCAAGTTATATACATCAATACAGAAATGAATTCCAACTTTGCACGTCAAGGAACAAGTAAAGGTAATTCTAGGCCTAACTTCAAAAGTACAGCATATCACTGTGATCAAGGCTGCATCCACTCAGGTCTAGTTTCTTCAATCAATGACTTCAGAGGAACCCCATGTACTCGTTGGAATCAGAGGACTGCCTGCCTAATCCCCCTTTCCCAGACCCCCCCCCCCCCCACACACGCACACACACACACACACACACCCTGTACGTTGTAGGAATATCCTACAGTTGCTTGACAGGGAGGAGCTGCCAATCTGTGTATTGACATTTCATCCTGCCCCTTTGCTCTGCCAGACAAGTCTAATCTCCCTAGGATGCACCAGTTGTTTCATTGACGCTTTGATATGCCAGCAGAGCATCAGAAGGACTGACTCATTCAGCAAAGCAGCTTAAAACTTGAATCCCATTAATTATCTAGAGGAAAAACACACAGTTTTATCAGTAAATGAACAGACTTGTATAGAGTAGACGTGACTGTATATAACTTTGTGACCAAGTGATTGATGCAAAGGGGCACATCCCTGCCCTTCTACCTTTGTTACGTTATAAAATTATATTGTAAGCACGCGTTACACCATTGTAAACACTAGAGCCTAAGACATTAGCCACAAAGAGAGAGGTTGATTTCTTTTAGGTGTCCAATTGCATTGTAAGGCCTTAGCAAGCTACAATCAGTTTCCTCTGAGTATAGATATTAACTGTTGGTACTTAAAAGCCCCTCACATGCTGACAGACATGCACCCTGGCCCTGAGCACTGCTTTGTGCTTAACTCAACCCTTAGCCTTCATTGGGCTGTGTGGAGCTGGAGGATGTACATGTGCCTGAGTGATGTATGTGTGGACACTAAGATGTGTGTGTGCCTGCTTGAATGTACAACTCGCAGTAGACCGCTTGTGAGATTGTCTGAGTGTGTTGGGATGTGTGCCCTGGAAGAGGTAAGTACATTTGAGACTGCACACATGTGAAAGCGTGTGCAAGGGTATGTGTGCGCTTATGAAGAGCACAATACACAGAAGACATTTCTATTTTGGGAGGCCCAGGGCTAGGTGGAGAGGTAGAGGTTTCGTCCAGGCAGATTTGTGGATTGCTGCGTTTCTGAGAGCGGGGTGGGTCACACATTGGAGGAAGGAAAAGTCCGGCTCTTCAGTGTACTTCAGTAGGAGCTCTTTGATTCTGAAGGGAGGTCAATCTTCAGAGGGGCTTGGACACATCTGACTAAGGAGATTGGGCTGTTTAGAGAATCCAAAAGCGTAGTGCTGTTGTCCTTTGATAGACTTTTGAAGCACTTATCACTAAGGCTGAAATCTGGGTGTGAACCTCTAGTCACTATCTTGGCCTATGTTTGGGGCTATCAAAATTGGAGACTGTCCTGCTGCGATAGACTGCTCTCTGAAGGAAGAGAATAACAAAGGAGTGGGCTTTTCAAAGTGAGCAACCAGTAGAACACACTTCAAATACAGAGACACTAAATCACAAGTATGTCTGTAAATGAATTAAAAATATGGGAGCTTGAGAAGCCCACATTGGCAAACTGAAGCTGTACATCAGCTTGGAGAAGCTCCGCACAGATTCTGCTTGTTGTGACCAGTACTGGGGACTAGGGGTCTTCCAGTCTCCCTTGCTGGGTGAGGAGACATCACACTAAAGGGTCAAGAACACATGTTTGGAGCCTATAGCACCAGCTTCTGTCTGACCCTAGACCATTGTGCCCTGTGACGTGAAGGAATTTGCTTGGAGGCAGCGAAGACCAATGGGGATCCATTGCATGGATGCAGAGAGTGAGATTATTTTCCATCTGTACTGCTACACCGATTTGATTGCCGGCCTGTGTTCCAAAGCCCACGACCCACTTGCCAGGTGATGATAGCAGTGAAGAGTACAGGTTACCACCCTTGGTGCTACACTCTTAAGACAGAGGGCAGTTGCCTGATATAGGGCTGTGACCTGAAGGGGCTGTCACCTTGGTTGTGCAGCCTGTGAGCCCAGTGTGCAAGGTGGGGGCTGCAGTGAAGAGATAGGGTCATTGCCCTGTATGTGCTGCTGAGACCCTACTTGCATGTCAGGAGGAAATGGCCATGAAAGAGGTAAGTTTACTCCCTGAACACATGTGCAGCTGAGACAACATAGTGGGCTGTGACTAGTTAAAAGTGAGAGCAACAACTTAAACTCCCCCGCCCGGGAGCATCGGAGACCTGTCTTGGATTCCAGGAGAGGCCTACAGCATTGAAGGAGAGAAGAGGACAACTGCTGCAGCAACAAAAGCTCCCTGCCATCTGGACACAACTGGCCTGCCGACGGGCATGCTGAGAGTCTGACCTGCCACTCTGCGGCAGGGGGTTAGACTGGCTAATGGGTGGCTGGACCCTGGGAAACGTGCTCTGAATTAACGCACTCTGGCGCAGGGACTCAGATCTTACTAAAGAGCCCACATAGAACTTCTGAGACTTCAACAATTGGCGAAAAGGCTGATTTCCATATGGCCATGTCTGAACCATCAATTGTTGTTTTTGCATTTGTCACCCCCGAATGGGAAGGGTATGCTCAGACGTGAGTCCCGTGCTCACCATGCCACTGGAATCAAGCTATCCTGGCTGATGACGGCTGATAGCCAGAAACCGGTCCTAGGATGCTTCATTCCCGTCCAGGGAAGACATGGCTTGGCAGTTCGGGCTGGACTGTTCCCATGAGGTACAGGGTCAAAGCTGATTTGCATATGGCCATGTCTGAACTGGGGTGGTGTGGTGAGCAAAATAACGATGGATTAAACCCAGATCTGTGACTAGGGGTGAATGTTTTGCCATTAACCAGGCGAGGTCGCCCCCACACACCCCTGCTACTGCCTCCATCTGCTGTGCCCTTTGTGCCCTTTTGCTGCCTTGGATTTTGCTGTGTTCGTTTTTTTCGTTTTTTATTTCTTTTCCCAGCGTTTTCAAAGGGCGACCCAGCCGCCGCTGAGCCGCCCTCTGCCCTCCTTTCCCGCCGCTGCCTCCCTGCGGCCCCGCCCCCCTCCTGCCCATTCGCCGCCCCGCTCCCGCCACCCAGCTGCTCCTCCCTCCCGGCTCCTTCTTATGTCGCCCCCACCCACGCGCAGCGGGCGCGCCGATTGTGCGCCGAGGGCGCGCCAAAGGCAAGCCCGTCTGCGCCCGTCCGTGCCTGGCCCGCGCCCAGTGCCAGGACCCCTGGCCCCCACCGATGCAAGATGACCCGACAGACCTACGACGCCGCCGCCCTCAACACACTCCGTGCCGGCCGGAACCCCGCCTGCTGCCGAGCCACCCCGAGACGCATCCACGGACTCTTCACCTGCAAGGCCTGCAAGTTCACCTCCCTCCGAACCTGCACCGCACCCGCCAAGCCAAGCACCAGCAGCAACCACCTCAAGTGCATCCTGCTCAACCCCCACTCCGTCCACAGACACGCCGTGGAACTCTGGAACCTCCTCGACGCAACATCACCAGACGTCGCCTTCCTCACGGAAACCTGGATGAACGTCTCCTCAGCCCCCGACATCGCCATCGCCATCCCGGACGGGTACAAGATCATCGGGAGGGACCGCGTCAACCAGACCGGAGGAGGCATCGCCATCGTCCACAGGAACACCATCCGCATCACGACCGACTCCAACGACCCCTTCGCTGCAGCCGAGCATCTCCACTTCCAGATTCACACCGACCCAAAGACGACCCTCCGAGGCACCCTCGTCTACAGACCCCCGGGACCACGCACACAATTCAGCGATGACATCACAGACTTCATCAGACGCACGCCCTCCCCTCCACTGACTACATCCTCCTTGGAGACCTCAACTTCCACCTGGAGAACAACAAGGACCACAACACCGCCGCCCTGCTGGACAACCTCACCAACCTCGGACTCAAGCAACTGGTCAACACCCCCACCCACTACGCCGGCCACACGCTTGACCCCGTCTTCTCATCCAGCAAGCACATCACCTTCAGCCACTCCACCGGACTCCACTGGATCGACCACAGCTACGTCCACTTCAGCTTCAGAAGAACCACGACCCACCACCACCCGCTACAGGTTCCCCACAGAAGCTGGAGCAAGATCACCGCCGACAAGCTTACCACCTCCCTCAGCCAGAACCCACCGCCAGCACAACAGACCCCAACGAAGCAGCCCGCAACTTCACGCAGTGGCTGACCGCCTGCGCCGACGACCTCGCACCACTGAAGAACCCTCCCAGCAGACCCAGAAGCAAGAAGGCATCCTGGTTCCCCGATGAACTCAAGGACTCCAAGAAGACCTGCCGCACCCTCGAGAAAGCCTGGCTCCTCGACCAGACCACTGACAACATGACCGCCCTCAAACACGCCACCCGCAAGCACCACCAGCTTATCCGCACCACCAAGAAGAAATCTCTGAAGGAACGACTGGACAACAACGCCCACGACAGCAAGGAACTCTTCAGCATCGTCAAGGAGTTCTCCAACCCCAGCACCGGCAACAACGACATCACTCCGTCACAAGATCTCTGCGACTCCCTCGCCTCGTTCTTCCACCGCAAGATCGCCAACATCCACAACAGCTTCAGCGCACCATCCACGCACCCCACCGTCGAACCAACGCCCCCCACCACCACCCTCCGCACCTGGACCACGGTGACCACCGAGGACACAGCCCGCACGATGAACACCATCCACTCCGGATCACCGACCGACCCCTGCCCCCACCACGTCTTCAACAAGGCCGACTCCACCATCGCACCCCAACTCCAGAACATCATCAACACCTTCTTCAACACCGCCACCTTCCCGGAGAGCTGGAAGCACGCCGAGCTCAGCGCCCTACTGAAGAAACCAACAGCGGACCCCACCGACCTCAAAAACCTCCGCCCCATCTCGCTCCTCCCTTTTCCTGCTAAAGTCATTGAGAAGATCGTCAACAGACAGCTTGCCGCCTTCCTCGAGACGAACGGATCCCTCGACACCTCGCAGTCCTGTTTCAGGTCCAACCACAGCACCGAGACCGCCCTCATCGCAGCCACCGACGACATCCGAGCCCTGCTCGACAACGGGGAAACAGCGGCACTCATCCTCCTGGACCTCTCTGCAGCATTCGACACTGTCTGCCACCGCACCCTAGTTCAATGCCTCAGCGACATCGGCATCCAAGAGAAGGCACTGGAGTGGATCATCTCGTTCCTCGCCGAAAGAACACAGAGAGTCCGTCTCCCCCCGTTTCGATCCGAGGCTACCGAAGTCATCTGCGGCGTACCGCAAGGATCTTCACTCAGCCCCACCCTCTTCAACGTCTACATGAGACCTCTTGCAGCCATCGCACGCCAACACAACCTCAACATCATCTCCTACGCCGACGACGCCCAGCTGATCCTCTCCCTCACCAGAGACCCCGACACCGCCAGAACCTGCCTACACAAACGGATGAAAGACGTCGCCGAGTGGATGAAGAACAGCCGCCTGAAACTGAACTCGGACAAGACTGAAGTCTTCATCCTGTGACCATCGCCCTCCGCCTGGGACTCCTGGTGGCCCACCGCCCTGGGCACCGCACCCAAGCCAACAGACCACGCACGTAACCTGGGCTTCATCCTGGACTCCTCACTCTCAATGACCAGACAAGTCAACGCCGTCTCCTCATCGTGCTTTCTCACCCTGCGCATGCTCCGCAAGATCTTCCGATGGATCCTGACCGAAACCAGGAAGACGGTCACCCAAGCACTCGTCACCAGCCGACTGGACTACGGAAACACCCTCTACGCCGGAACCACAGCCAAGCTACAGAAAAAACTCCAACGCTTCCAGAACGCCTCCGCCCGACTCATCCTGGACATCGCCCGACGCAGGCCACATCTCCGGCCACCTGAGAGACCTGCACTGGCTCCCCGTCAACAAGAGGATCACGTTCCGGCTCCTCACCCACGCACACAAGTCTCTCCACGACCTGGGCCCCAAGTACCTCAACGACCGCCTGACCTTCTACACGCCCACCCGCCAGCTACGGTCCACCAGCCTCGCCCTCGCCGCCGTACCACGCATCCGAAGAGCCACCGCCGGAGGAAGATCCTTCTCCTACCTGGCGGCCAAGACATGGAACTCCCTCCCCATCCACCTTCGGCTGACCCAGGACCATCTCGCCTTCAGGAGACAACTCAAGACCTGGCTGTTCGAGCAGTAGCGGACCCCTTCCGCCAAGCGCCTTTAAAACCCTTCCGGGTGAGTAGTGCGCTATATAAGTGTTATGATTGATTGATTATGCAGCATGCCGTCCATCAATTGTTGTTTTTGCATTGACGCACTCTAGCACAGGGACTCAGATCTTACTGAAGAGCCCACATAGAACTTCTGAGACTTGAACACTTGGCGAAAAGTGCATAATGTTTCTTGCATTGTGTTTCTATTGTACTTTGTATTATTAGATAAATGCAACTTTTTACATAAAAAAACAAGAAATTGACTGGGCACATTTATTGGTGTTGTTGGATGTATTTTGAGTAGAGTCTGTACGTGCCTTTCATCTACCTCCTACCCGAGAATCCTTGGACTGCTCAACTCGTGCTACCTCTGACTGTCAAGTGTTGGAGGGGTACTTGGCCCAGTCGATTATAGCTCATACCAGGCCTAGTCCCAGAACAGCAAGAGTAAACGGTCTCAACCACCCTGGCCGTGCCCAGTAATTCCTGCTTGTCCCTTGGTCCTCTGAACCTGGTTAGGACATCAACCTTAGTCTGAAAGCAACCTGTACATGTGTGAACACACACATGCGAACGTGTAATCTGTGCCGTGCCTCTTACTGCAGCTAAACCGCAGTGGACCTTTATATTAAAAGAAGGGCACTGTATGCTGCAGCTCAGTACCATTTTTAAATAAAGTTGACAGTGAATGTACGTATTCATTTAAGATACTTGCACCAGAGTTTCAAAAACTGGACATCCATAAGCAGAAAAAAAATCTACGGCTTTTACGCAGGTTTTAACCCACTTCGTTGCAATGGGACCCACAGACATGTGCAGCATTTGGTCAATAATGGAGGGCACATAACTTACTTGGCATTAAATATATGGGGTGTTTTATAATGTTGCATTCTGTATTGTGTAGGGTCGAGAGTTTTAACAAAATTAATGAATGCTAAATATCTGCAGCTTTTTTTGTACTACAAGACTACAAGAATGTTTCATTGATTTAAACGTGAGACTTAGAAGGTAAGTGCAGAAGAAGTGACCCATCGTGATCCAGTGGGGCCACTTTGGCGCCCGACGGAGGAAGCGTGGAAGAGGGATCTTACAGTGGATTCTGGCTGAAGAAATCAAGATGAAGCAATCCGGAGGGACGAGAGGGTTGGTAAAGATGTGGCTGGTTTGGCAGACAGAATGAAGTCTTTAGTGGGAAGCAGAGGAGAATAGACCACCATGGAAATACAAGGTAGTGTCAGCTGCCCGGAGTAACGGTGAATAGAAGTGTAGATTGATCAGTCTAGATGGGCAAAGCATAAATCAAACGAGCATGTGTGTGTGGTCAATATATAAGAGGAAATTATGCTTGAACTGCTTTTTATGCCAGTATGAAAATTGTGTATTTTTCCTGAATTTATTTCTTTCCCTTTCTCCTTTGACAGGTAGAGATAAAATTGATGCAATCGGACCAAATTACCTTTCGTTGGTGGTTTTTTGAATGCTTCATTTGAAGTGAATTGTTACACCAAAAAGTGATAAATAAAGATTGAAAAAATATTGTAGTGTATACTTGGCTAATGTATATATCGCAAGCTTTACTATTGAGTTTTGTCAGGGCACACCTCTGGTTATAAGCAATTCCTTAGTAGAAAGACGGGTCTCTTTCTAAGGTTGGCCTGAAAAGTTTTGTAATACCAGGCCGTTATAGATATGTGGCACATATATTATAATGTGCTGGTAAGACATTTTAGGGCGCCTGTGAAAGATATCTGGCACTAATTTGATATCCAACTGAAATCTACTTTCGAATGCAAATGCCATCTGTCATGTGTAAATGTCACCTTGAGTCCCACCAAATCTGATGCATGATTTCAATTCAAATTTACTATAATAGTTGTGTCGCATGCCAGCACGGGTGGTCATTGTTACAGAATATTTATGGCCATATCACGCATGCTGCGTTATTCTTCAATAACGTAACTGCCCAGTAGTTGAGACTAAAGCTTGAGTTGGCTCATACCCCCTCTTGTCAGTGGAAGCTCATTATACTTAAGTGCACAGTTGGGCTTCCTCTAGTCTCATGTAAAGTTATATATAACAGAATAAAGCCTTTTAGAGAATTGTGGTGTGTGTGTGTGTGTATATTTGTATGTGGGTGTGTGTGTGTGTGTGTGTGTGTGTATATATATATATATATATATATATATATATATATATGTATATATATGTGTGTGTGTGTATATATATCTTGCAAAAACACGTGCAACTTCTGTCACGTAATCCAGGCCACACCAGCAGTACTGTAAGAAGATGTTCTTTATTAAAAAAGGTTAATGGGCATGACACGTTTCGAGTACAGGACTCTTTATCAAATGCCGCTTGCTGCACAAAGGTGGGTTTGTTAGATTTAAATAACGGGACTCTTAGACATTGAAAAAGGACCAAGTCCATTACTTCCAGATCTTAAAGGAGCAGTTCATTTTCAAGTTTTTCTTCGTTCATTGCTACTGTTTTTTCAAACCTAATAGCAAAGTCTTTAGTACCAATTTGTTAATGAATTCCTCGAACCCATAGTGGTTGACTTACTGGTTACTTCGCTACTTAGTTCAGGTTAATATTCGGTTTTCAATACTGGGACTTCAGTACCCACAATGCTCCACAACTGCTCCGTTTTATTTATTACTGGTTTACAATGTTGATCGCGGTGAAACTTCACTTAGTGCATCTTGAACTGGGTGCAATTCATGCTTTTGAAAGGAAATTTCCATATCCCAGTCATGGTGCGCCGGTAATTATTTCACTACCACCTGAGTAGCTTAAAATCCTTCAAGGCTCCTGCCTTCAGTACGCCGTGCTTCGGTCAATCCCTCTGCACATCCTAGCTGCTGGTAAAAGTTCTGTCACTTTGTTTTGAGGCAGGCCACCCGTAGTAGCCTCTTCCATCATGCACTCCGTTCCTGTGCTTTTCGCAGCCGGGGGGCTCCCTTTTAACAAGCTTCTCGCTTCCGTCCCATGTACCTGACAAAGGGGGTGCCTCTCCCGAGCGGATCGGGCCGGGTTTCGAAGTGTGTCAGACACTTCAGTTAAATCTTGCAAAAACACGTGCAACTTCTGTCACGTAATCCAGGCCACACCAGCAGTACTGTAAGAAGATGTTCTTTATTGAAAAAGGTTAATGGGCATGACGCGATTCGAGTACAGGACTCTTTATCAAATGCCGCTTGCTGCACAAAGGTGGGTTCGTTAGATTTAAATAACGGGACTCTTAGACATTGAAAAAGGACCAAGTCCATTACTTCCAGATCTTAAAGGAGCAGTTCATTTTCAAGTTTTTCTTCGTTCATTGCTACTGTTTGTTCAAACCTAATAGCAAAGTCTTTAGTACCAATTTCTTAATGAATTCCTCGAACCCATAGTGGTTGACTTACTGGTTACTTCGCTACTTAGTTCAGGTTAATATTCGGTTTTCAATACTGTGACTTCAGTACCCACAATGCTCCACAACTGCTCCGTTTATTTATTACTGGTTTACAATGTTGATCGCGGTGAAACTTCACTTAGTGTATCTTGAACTGGGTGCAATGCATGCTTTTGAAAGGAAATTTCCATATCCCAGTATATATATACACTAACATTTCGGTTCCATTCCTGTTTTGATAATATTGACCACAATTATTTAGTAATGGTTCATAATTATTTACTACAATCTCGGCAACATTAGTTTGTACTATGATCCTAATGTAATGTCACCCCGGAGGTATGATATCGCAAACCTGCTGTTACTAATATCTGTATCTATTTTGCATTCAGTGTGTGCAAAGAACCTTCTTCAATTCGACAGCTAACTCATCTGAGGCTGGCAATGCTCTGACTGGATTCATTTTAGACATGGCTATGTCTTCTGCATTAGTTGTTATATTTGTACTTCCAGCATTAAAGGCCAATATAGCTATCTGATTATAGGCTTGTATAGAGTCTATAAAGCTTCTAGGTTAAAGGGCAAAGAGTGAAGGCGAAAGTGTGTTCTCTTATTGAGTACTATGCATTATTGGGAAATGGCAGAGCAGCTGTCCCATCAAACCTGGTTTAGCCCTTCTAGTACTTTACTTTGATTATGGAAAGGAGCTTCCACTGGTACGAGTATGTCACCATGTGGTAGTTTTTCTGCAGCAAGTGATTGTACGACCATCTTCACCTAAGCGATGGAGAACTAGTCCCATTTTGTAATTGCATAGTTTGCTTGCCTTGCTTGGGCCCTTTACTCAGGCAAAAAGGACTACACATTTTATTTGGATATGCATCCCACATATTCGCAGACAGATTACATTTTCGTGACACGGGGCATGCTGTGCAAACTTTAAGATGGCTTTATAGCTGAAATATAAATTTCACATCATTCAGTCATTGAAGGACAGCTGATATGGGGGCAACTACGAAGGAGGGCAGGTGGCAGATGTACATGGGAATATTTAGAGACGTGGCTAACAAAATAGAAGAATTTTGTTAAAACCAACAAAGCAGTAGATTCCTTCTTGGACACTCTATGGAACACATCAAAGCAGTGGTACATTGAATCACTACAGCTATAGCTTAAAGATATGGTAGAGAAAGAGGCCTTTTAGAGACTAAATAGGCCTTGAAAAATCTACTCACCCACTCGCTATGGCTAATCAGGTTTTATAAGGGCGAGCTGTTTTTTTCAGGGCCTACTGGAGAGATTGATGTGGCAAAGAACAGATAATCTATTCATTTAAGAAAGTGAATTGGCAATAACAATGCCTTTAAATCTTGTTTTTATCTCGTAACACTTCCTGTGCATTCAAAGGTCAAATTTTCTTTCTCTGACTGCAAAGTTTTTAGAATTTTTTTTAAAGTGAATTGTCTGACAATCCTGCTGCGGTACGCAGAGTGTGAAATTAAAGATTGTAGATGTCAGGTTTTTTTTCTAACACATTTAAATGAATTGTAAATGAACTGTACAATATTAATAAATAAATAGGAGTTAGGAATTACATTTTTCTTTCATTGTGAAGGGTGATGGAAACAAAGATTTTAATAGGATTAAAACAAATGAGATATTTGCTGGAACTCAATTTCCATACGTTATTGTTTGTACGCTATATAGAGACCTTGAAAAAGTTTACCAGACCTGTAGGTTTAGTGACTTGAATAATCTACTCGGGTTAACTGTAATGCATTTGATCTATAAACTTGTTTCAAATTGTGTGACCCTATGCAAGCTTCTTATATCAGAGTTGGCTTTTTCCTCATTATCGCATACAAAAGCATGTTCAAATATGTGAATTAAGCAAGTCTACTGTACAAAAAACTATTTTGTTTGATTTAATAGACTAAACCTTTGCTTGATATGTAATAAAAATCTAGTCCACATATAAGTTACACATGACCCAATGACTTGCATCTTAGTTCACTAATAGCATTGTCATCAGGGCACAAGCAGGAATGTTTCTCAGTTCATGTTCACAAACTCTCACTCTTAATAAATATATTACTTGACACATGATGTGGAAGCACACTGTCCTTTCCAGAGAGGCATTTTTCATTTAATTAGATACGAACTTTCCCACTGGCATGCCATTTTCCCGAACATACCTGAAAGGTATTCTGGAGGCCTACTATGTTGAGGTAAGCTACATAGCCTCGAGAGACCAAGCCAAAGGTGAAGATGTGGATAGATTTCCGATAACGTGAAAAATGAGACGGGGTTGCTCGTTTTCCCTTCTGCTGTTTCCTCTTGCGGTGGAACCATTGGCGGTAAGAGCTTATCCACACATCAAAAAGAGTCCTTCCTCCCGCTCCTCAACTTTCGAGTTATTGGAGCAATTTAAAAGTATATTAGGAATCTGTATAAATGCACAAAAGTCAGAGGCCCTAAGTATCTCGTTATCCACCCACTGCCATCTAGATTATCTTGCAGTGATCTTCAGATCAACCTACAATGTGTAAAAAGTAAAATTCCTAGGCACTTATCTTATGGAAAAGGGTTGGGATAGTATACAGTTAATTGGTTGCGTTTATTAAAAAAAGAAACTAAACTGATACTCAAGAATGTGGCTGTCTAAGTATATATCCATGATTAAGACGTATCCATGCCCTTAAAATGCACATCCTTGCTTGCTCTTTCTTTTCCCCTCTCTCCCTGTTCCCTTCCCCCATTCAGAGATATGTGACCTACAGGAAGAATAGTCCTAAAGTTTATAAAGGTTGGTAGAAATGAAAGGGTCAACAAAGAGTGCAAGTGGCAATAAGAAAAAGCAGAGACTTGGAGTGCCTGGATTTAGATACTGTGAAATGACGCACCAGCAAGTTGTGGTAGAACGCCAACTGGGATAATGGAGAAAAGATGTCTCATTGCATCAAGCAGTAGTTGGAAGAACACTGGGGTTTGACACAGGTTGAGAAATGGCACAGGCTGAAGATTACTTACCTAGCAATATCAGTAACAAAGAGCTGGGGATGTGGGATGGGGTATCTGAGAGGAGGGGAGGACTTGAGATAGTTTCCCTCGCCCAACACTCCATGTCATGACAGTCTGTCATTCACGCCTGCACCGAAAGGAGAAACTTTAAAAAGTTGAAAGAAATGGGACTGCACATTGCTGTCGGACCAATTTCGGAACTGAGGGATTAGTCATTTAAGGAATATAAATTTGACTTCAGAATAATAGAATATGACCGGTTGCAGTACCAACAGTTAGCTATTTGGTACAAATGCAGACTAACAGGAGGTGGCCACTGGACCTGTTAGATTGTATGATGACTCTCATCAAATATTAATAACATTCTCCAAATTAGATGGCCTGAAGACAAGAGGGCCTACAAAGAAAATGAAAAGCTGCATCGAAGTATCTGCCGGGGACAAAGGATGATTAGATATATGGGCAATAGCACTACCAGGGTCCGACTGGCCTATCTGGCAATCTAGCAGTGCCCATATAGGCTGGTCTCACAAGTCAGCTGTGGCCCGCTTTTAAGCTGTTTGTGGGCATATATTATGTGCTGCTGGGCTGGTTTTTACTGTTGATTTCCCCAATATTAAAACAAACATTGCCTGCAGTAGGCTCAAATCTAGGCAGTCTTCCTTACCTTCTACAGCGAGTATTTAGAAGACCAATACTACCCAATTTGCAAACATGGGCCACTTCTTTTTTAGCTATAAAATTCAAAAATGGGGACCACTGATATTTTGGTGCCTAAGCTTATTTTGTTTTGCCCCAGTCCGAACCTGAATACTACAAATATATAAAAGTATCCTCTACAGGTAATCTGCTTACAAAGTTATGTTTCAGTAGCATAGAACCAAATAAAACCTACATAGACCGTTTTCCCTAGTGGTCACAGACAAATGTTGAAGGTGCAACAGGGAGTGGGGACCTCATGCTCATTTGTTAGGATTTTTCACAGATTCAGACATTTTGGAAAGAAGTTTTGGGTCATGTCAAGAGAATTGCAGGTTAACAATACTAGAAAATCCAGGTATAACCTTGCTGGGAAGTAGGGTGTCCCTGTTTAGAGAATGAGTAAGGCAGACTGGGCGCTGCTCCTGCATGTGTTAACTGCAGTTACGTTGATTATAGCTCCACTGGAAGAAGACAAACTCCTGATATTGAATTGCCTTGTGTTGCCACAGATACTGGATATTTCTAACCGTGGAAAAGCTTGTACATAATTTGTTAGGTTCAGAAACTAAATTATCAAAAACATGCTTTGCACCGATTTGATGTAGTGTATTCCAATTGTTTACTTGAAATCATTTGGGAAGATTGTTCGGTGCTATCGCTGTGGGGGGAGGAGGGGGTGTCATCACTGGATCTGGAGTTTGGAGACAACAGCCTGGAAAAGGACCTGGGAATGATCCTAGGTCAATACCTGAACCATAGCAGGTGTCCCAATATTGTCTGGTGCAGTGGCTCTATGGGGTGGTGGGTGGATATGCTGTCTATTTAGGAATTATTTTTTGCTATTGCTTATGTAGGGCCTGATTGACGGAACCCTATTTCCATCACCCCAGATTGTTGAAGTGTGGAATTCCTACTTCTTTTCATGTGACAGTTTCCTAGAACATACTTCCCATTCTAATTATTATACATTTTTGAACAACACATAGTGGTGGTCAGTGCGGTTATCCGCTCCAATTCGATTGGAACATGGTCTGGCTTTCGGCTAAAGCCCTAGTTTGACTGTAATGCATTTAGAATGCTGCATCAAGCTTTTCACCTACAGATAGACAGCGAGCCAGTTATTTTTATTGACACGGAGATACCAATCTACTCTTATGGTTTTCCAGATTCTGGTGCAAATTTAGTAACACCTCCCTCTATCTTCACACGTCATCAAGAGCAGATCTTCTTCCCACCCTCACTGGGACATGGCGATAGTATCCAGATTTGCTGTCTTGAGAATCGAAATGGGACCATACATTTTGGTACTGACTCTTTCTGGAAATAAGAATGCATGGCCTTCTTGGAACCTGCTGCCCTAAAAAACGATTAGTGTTCACAGCCTAGGAAATTACACTGATTCTAAAGCTTCAGAAATTTGCGTGTTTTAGACTGACCTAATGTGTCTTGTAATCACTACCTAAATCAACAGGAAGGTAATCTAATCCACTTTGAATGATTCTCACCAGTCCTCGAGAGGATATCTAAGTAAACTGAGGAGAAGATTTCAAGTGGGAGCTCTGCTGGCTAATGTTCAGCAAAAAACTCTCATTGTCCGCCTTGACCTCTTATTAGGTCAAATGGGTCCAACAACAGAGAATCCTAGTACCCGCTACTCTGCACATAGAGAAAATGTATGTGCATCTTTGCTCAAATGAGTCCCTAGTACTGCAGCTTTGCACCAAACGAGAACGTTTTGCATAATGTGGTTGCTTACTTCAGATAAGTGTTTTTTTATTTTTATTTTTTATAAACCCTTTCAGCCAAAGGCATTTTGTGACAGCAAAATCAAACAAAAAAAGAATAAAATAAAAACGATGCAGTTTGCTCCATGTTGCTGTAATTGAAACCGGCTTTGCGCAGGGGCTCGGAAGGAAGGGTTTTGGGTACAGGGTGTGAGGTATGGGATATCTGGGAAGACTAGTGAACAAAACGGGAGTGGTTAAGAAAAGTCCTCTGTGGGCCTTTCATGATGCATCATAGGTTTTCAGATTATTTCCATGAATTCTACAAGCTCCTACTGGGAAGGGCCAATTCATAAACTCAGCGCGTCCGAATCTAGGCTTGAGATTCGGACTTGCTTAAAAAGCAACTGAGCAAACGGCAGCTTCTCCAGTCGGTACTACATCCAGGTGTTTGCACCAAATAAAAAATAGAATAACGGATTTCTGAAATCGTTTTAGATATATAACCCACTCTATAAATGTTTGAGAAGTATAATACATTTTTTATTCAAAGAAAAATAAATGCAGGAAACCCCTTACAATGAGTAAAACATGTTAGACTGTTGTTGCCTCAAACATAGCCCAATATTTCACATGGGCTGTTTGTGTACACACTGAAAAATAATCTGAAATGAGGGTGTTAAAAAAAATAATAATGTGTTTTTGCATGTTTTCTCATGTATGCGGTTTGTCCCACTCATACGAGCAACAACCTTGTTTAACATAGATTTGTGTCTGATGCAAAGTGTGTATACTTCAGTGGTGTGGTACTGTATTTTGTCTAGTTTCTTTGATGGTGTTCTTTTACTTCATAACAAGAACAGGCAACTGTGATTCAGTTACGAGTCTGAAGGCTCTGTGCCCTCAGTCTCCCCAGGAGCTGTTAATAAAGGAGTTTGTACACTGTTGTCTTGTGTATCTACAATCTGTTCATAGTTAGCAAATACTATTCAAGACGTAATAATATGGTTAATTGTGGTGGGTAACTATGTTGAATAGAAGAGGTTTGACCTGAAAAGTGATGGCAGCATTTGGTTATTTTTAGCTCACAGATGGAGTGCGGTCTTCTGCACGCCCAAAAAGTAGAAAGTGCACATCGGATGACTCTTTTGCAGATGAGGAAGCTGAGATCTGCAGGTCCACAAAGACAGCTTGCCTGGTAAGAAATGTCTATCGTTGTTTGTTATGCTGCTGTGTATAGTTAGCTGCAATTTTGTCTTAATCCTTCTTTAGCTGTTTTCTGTTTTTCACTGCCTGTTTCTCCCACAGGCGCCAAGATTCTTTGATGGTGTTATTTCCAGGAAAAAAGAAAGTGAAAAATAATTCCTAAAACGTGAATAAAAATATTTGCTTGGCTGAAGGAGAGGGGATATTGGATGCGTTAACTATATACTTTGTTACTTATTGTATCTTCTCCCATTCAGTTGATTGTAATCCCTCCACTTCTGTAGCATACATCAGTCACATTTAATAACATCCGTGGCTCCGTTTTAAATCTATAGTAAAAGGTACATTATACAACCGTTTATAAAATGTAGGGGTTAAAGGAAGCTACTTAAACATCTTTGTATAATTTGTTTAACAAACCGCAGATACGGATATCTTATTACCATACCACTCCCAAAAGCTAACAGACTTTCTAACCTCTGTCAAGGTCCTCAGAAAAACATATTACTATACTTAGGAATGCTGGTCCCTACACTGAAGACCGCTTTTGCTTCTTCCACACGTTATCCGGGTACAGCTTCCAAGAAGATATTGGACAATGCGATTACCGATATTTGCTTCCTTTATTGTAAATTGGTACAACAAGAGCCTTGTGCCCTAATTCAAATCTCCTCTTGTGATGCTGCGTTGTACACCGAAGCCAGAAGAGCTGGCTATAATTTAATATTTCTATTCTAAATCTCAGCTTGCAGAGTTGGGAAATGTAAGTATAAATTCACAAAAAACAACAAAGGTTACAGGGACGTTTTAGTTGGGTTCAGATTTCACGAGCACAAAACCATAGAAATTCAGCAGTTCTAGTTGTACTTATCTGAAGAAACTATAACTCGTTCCCTAAGGTAACTATAACTGGCAGGTTTTTTTTCCATCTGTTGCCCTGCCCGCTTCACAGCGGCCAGGGAAACCAATAAAAAGTCTGCTCTCTCCCATCTCTTCCCACCCCCGCCCCCCTCCCCTGCTGCCAGGACCTGGTCCACAGAGGGGACTTTAGAAAAAGAAGCTTTCGAGACCGCTGTTTTGTTCAGCTTTTTTTTTTTTGTTTTTTTTTTGCCACAGATCCACTACAAAGTTGTGGCAAAAAATAGGTTTTTGGCCCCTGATGGAGTTTCTGTGTGGACCCCACAACCAGACTGGGTCAGAGTATTCATACTCTGCCCCCTTATGTTTTTTTGGCTTTTTTTCTTGGGACTCGGGCGAGTCCGGGTCCCAAGATGGCTGCCACCATCTCCTGGTTGAAGTGGTGGCAGCCAATCAGATCTTACCATGAGATCTGTCAGATTCACTGACCCTCCGCATCCCTAAATATCTGTAACTCTTTCTTTCTTTAATAACTCCAAAACTACTGAACGGATTTACAACTGATTACAAAAAGAGCTTTCTGAATCAAGATATCATTTTGCCAAATTTGGTGTAATTCCAATCAGCTGTCCGTGCTGCAGTCATGTTCAAAATCCCTATGGGATATTGCATGGTGAAAACGTGTTTTGAGACCACTCCTCCTCCTTTTTCTTAACCCCCCCCCTCCTGGGCGATTCACCCCGAAACTTTGCAGAGAGCAGCTAAAGTGAGTTGTGCACTAGTTTTGAACATTTTGTGAAGATTCGTCAGACGACATCAAAGTTATTAGTACAAAAAAAACACTTTGCCTGTGCAACCTAGGTTCTAACTTAGAAGTACCTACTGGCGACCGCCAGTAGGATATGGAGATATATAATCTCTTTGCACACTGGCCCGCGGATGCCTTGGAGCTCTATGGCGGTGCGTTTCTCCTTTGGTATCCATAGACTGAGAAAATTGAAATAATTGCTTTGAAGAATTAGCACTCTATGATTTTAAATTTGTAAGGTTTTAATGTTATCTGCACACATTTTGCACAAGCACTGAGCACTTTAGTTTGTATAGATACTTGGGTGGATTAAGGAAATTAAGAAAAAGAATGGGAGGATAGTTGATATCTAAAATCCATGATTTGAAATTGCATTGCAATGTTACTAAACTAAGGAAGTCGCTATTTGAAATCCGATATAAGCAAAATGAATAGAATAAGAGTACACCTGCTACAAGCCCACTGGAGGGCATAAATGTGAGCAAACCCGAAATTATTAATGGTGAGACTCCCTAATGTGAAAACTAATTAATAGCTGTGGTAAACTCGTTGAATATTAGATGATATGATATAAGGAAATTAAGAGTACTGACAAAAGATTGTAAAATGGAACTACCAATCCTAACATGCAATGCGCAAAATATAAATCATAATGGAAGAGAGGTAAAGACATATTCAGAAAGAGTTGGAATAAGGAATGACAATTGACTGAAAAAGCATTAATAGAACCAGTAAAGCTTTGTGAACTGGATGCATAACCGCCTTTTAGTTGTAAATGTTAATTATCAGTCCTGAAGATGGTCTAATGCACGTAAGCCGGAAATAGACCGAAACGTCGACAAACACACCTTTCTTCTTTATTTATGTATTATTTATTTAGGAAAAGGTGGTCACAATAGTGGACAGGAAGAACATTCATTTGTACAAAGCAGTAACTTCCGGTCGTATTGTGTTGACTTTTGAAAATATACACCTGTGTGCTAATATCTTTCTCTTGGTTCTGTAAGATTAATTCATGCTGAAAAAAACGTTTAGAGACAAGCAAATTGAGAGAGCCTGTCCAAATTAGATTGACAAATTAAGTGATATATCTATTGAAATAAATCCCTTGTAGGCACTTTTACCTGCTAATACTACTTGCCCAAGCCGTCAAAGGTAGATTGGGTTCCCCCTTTTGATTACTATTGTGTGGTCAAGGGGCTCTGACACACAGGCTGTAGCCTATAATGCACCAGTTTTGCTTCAACCCAAATAATTATCAGCAAGTAGCTCTTATTTTTTTCTTTGTATTAACTTTTTTTTTTAGGTTTTTCAAGGCTGATAGTGTAAGGGGGTTTTGAGGATTTGTGTGCAGCTTCAACTGCTGCAGTTGCCATCCTCTGAACTCTATTTTCTGCTCTTCGGTACTGATCACAAACGATTAAATGAAATTAAAGCGTGTAAGGTTTTATTTTTATTTCTGGGGAGACATAGCATGTTTTGTGATCATAAAGTTGTTAGTTAAAGCAATGTGAAACTGTTGCCTGTCTGTTGGTCCCCTGTAATTGGAAACTGGGTCATATGACCATGTACTCATATGCTTGCATGGCCACTAAAAGCTCAACTTCGATTAAATATTTAAAATCCATTGATCATTATTTAATATTAATTGTCCTACATGAGCCTACTCTGTGTATGAACTATGAATGTTTATATTCCCCACACCAGGCTGTATCACACAAAATGGAAAAGCGGCCTTCAAAACCGACCAAATCTGGAAGAAATAGTGCTGTGACATTAGAAATACAAGGGCTAATATCCAAAAGTAAAGCTGCTACCTCCCAAAAACGACCAGCAAAAACCAGGAATGACCTACAACGTCTGCATGAAACACCTGACAATGGCATAATGTCACGAAGTAGAGGGCGAAGGATTCCCTCTAATGGTTCAGAGGGAGCGATCTCTAAAGAAAACCCTGGCACTTTGGGATCTAGCTGCATTCCCAAGCTGAGCGACCGCCAGCCTTTGGCAGGCAGCGATGAGTCTTGTCAATCTAATGCTAGCCTAACTGCAAGAGAAGATATTGGTGATGGTCATGCTTTTTCGAATGAGACCATGGGAGGAGCCTCAGCCCCGCAGAAGACACCGATCCAAATTGATAACAGTGTTTTCATGGATGAGGACAGCAACCAGCCCATGCCCTTGGGACGATTTTTTGAAAATGCTGATCTCATGCAGGTAAGCAGTGTTTACATTTATTGTTTATGCTTTAAGCATGGTAGAATTGCTTTGAATTACACGTACAAGAAAGAAAAAACAGCAGTTAAAAAAAAAAACGGAATAAATAATTTTGTCCAGGTAATATATTTATTACATTTGTGGCGGTTTTTAGAGTTGTAAAGAGAAAAATATATTAACTCCATGTAAATGAGTGGGATGCAATCCTCCCAAACATTACAGCAAAGAAATAAACTTTACTCACCTGTAGAATTGATGTTTCAACGTCAATATCTTTAATCAAACTAACCTCTTGGAATACTAGTGCATGTCTAGTAGAATCTGTGAAAGCCATGATAAAATATTTTTATAATTGTTTGGATTTGCCCTGGTGGGCACTGTCTTGGAAAACATGACAATGTCTATGTAAGAGAGTACTCCACCCCACCCCCAAACTGCAGGGGGTTTCACTTGCCCTTCAAACATTTCTTTTTGAAGTCCCATACTATCCTTTTTCATCGTAAAAGCTGATCAGGTGAGTGAGTTAAGACAATACACCTATTTTAGTTTACTTCTACCCTCTCATTAACGGTATCTTCATCATTTAAGCAATATGCGAGCCGTACCCTATAAAATGAGGTAGGAGAAAAGGTAAAGCAAATGTGCATGCTCTGTGCAGTTTGACACTGCTCACCTTCTTTGAAAGTCTGCCATTGCATTACAATCCATACAGTACTGTATACAAGATATGTACACTGTTCTTCCATTGGAGGTCCAATAGATTTCTGTTTTGTGGGGTTTTACTAACCTGCGGCAACCAATTGAAAAATGGGAGGATTGAATGCCTCTAGTGGCATTAGGGGGCTGCTGAAGGGCCAGTGAGCGAGCATCATACTGATGCAAAGTTGAGTAGACACACAAATCCTTTTTGTAGTATTTATTCAGAAGAGAAGCCATCAGACCACCAGCCCATGCAGCAGCTCAAATCCAACTGCCAGCAGTGCAGTTGGACAGAACAAACCATTATGTTGTCATGGATGACAAATGGAACAGTGTGGTCCTGCCCGGCAACAGGGACAACTGGGCATTACATAGGAAGAGGGTGAACCGCAAAAACCAGGCCAAACATAGCCCATAATACATCTTCCCCCCACACCACAATGTTAAAAGAATAATGTAAGAAAGCAAGAAAAATAAATGCAAAAAAAAGGAATAAAATAAAACGTTCTGAGACGCATCATAATGACGAAAGAACCAAAGAAAACGTTTCAAAACATCTCATAATCTCGGTGCCAACTGGTCTGAACCTCAACCTCCTAGAGTACATAGAATCCGGCACACCTGAACCAGAAACATCACAAGGTACTACATCATCAGAAAAAAACAAACGTTCAGACGCATTGGAACCACCATTCCACTTGACCAATCTGGACATACTCCACACATCACCAGAATTCAACACAACAACATTCCTCCTTACTTCCCTGGTAACAAAAGGGCCCATAAATCTGGAACAACCTTCCTTCAAAAGTCCTGGATTTCTGATTAACACTTCATTCCCTACTCTCCAAACCTTGCCTGGAACACCAATCCTTTGGTCAAACTTGTCCTTATATCTCTTTTAGTGAAACTTTCTTTTAGACACAAGTTGCTCATCCCTCCTTTGATCAACCACACCCAAACTTATTTAGGCGGGACTTAACTTATCATGCAGTTTCCTACCTCTCAAAACAGTAAAGAGAGAAACCAAAGTCAAACAATTGGGTGTATTACGGTGAGCTCACCACATCTCAATGAAGAACGCTCTTCAGGGAGGACTTGGTCTGTAGAGCCTTCTGAGCATAACTTTTCACCAATTTATTCATGCTCTCCGTCAAACCATTGGCTTGCGGAGAATACAAAGCTGTCTTGTAATGGACAATTCCTTAAGAAAAGAACTCGAGCTGTCTTGTAATGGACAATTCCTTAAGAAAAGAACTCGTATCATGTGAGACCAACTGAACTCCATTATCCGTAATGAGATGCTTGTTAATGCCCTCCCTGGAAAACTCATCAGAAAGGAACTCCATAACCGTTCTAGTATTGACAGAAGGCATGCATTTGGTCACCACCCACCTGGAGGTTTAGTCCACCAACAACAAAACATAACGTTCATCATACAGAAACAGTCCCAAAGGACCAGCAATGTCCAATCTCAACTTTCTACAGGTGACAGTTCGTGTCTTTTTGCTCTTGTCACTATTGGCACCCTCCCAGCAATCCTTCACCACATCCTCAATCTGCTGATCCATAGTCTGCCACCAATACCATTCTCGAACCCTGGCTTTGGTCCGATTCCTCCCAAGATGTCCCTCATGGACAAGTTAATAAGCTTGCACCTCAGATTACCAGGAGGTATTACCTGGCGGCCTCTCATCTATTCATCCTTGACATTCAAAAAAGTCTTCAAAGACTCTGGCACTTCCTTGTTCACTGGCCAACCTTTCACAGTATACTCCGTTATAATTTCTAAATCCTTGTCACCTTGAGAAGCCAAAGTCCACTCCTCCACATTGACTGCTGATTCATGTACCCACGCCACAAGAGAATTGTCAACTTCTTCGCCACACTGGTTCAAAGGCATCCTAGACAGATCATCAGCAACAGCATTCTTCGGGCCAGGCACATACTCTGCTCTGAAGTGAACTCGGTTAAACCTTCCATCCACCGTTTGATCCTTGGAGACAGATTATCAACCTTCCTGCGGGTAAAAATCTGACATAGTGGGCGATGATCAGACCTAACAACAACAGGCAGACCCCAAAAGGAGAATTTAAAATGACGAATTGCCCAATAGACTGCCAGTGCTTCCAGCTCAATGACAGAGTAACGCTCCTCCGCTGCCCTGAGCGAGCGGGAAGCAAACGCAACAATCCTGGATTCACCACCACAAGTCGTGAGAGCACAGCTCCCAACCCAACCCAACCGTCTTTTTACAAGCATCAAAATGTCCCAAAGTAGGCATATGACCAATAACTTCCTTGATTGTGTTGAAAGCGAGGGTACACATCAGACCACGTGAATTTGGCACCTTTCTTGAGTAGCAGTCTTTATGGAGAAGAGACACAGAAAAAGTTGGTAACAAACTTAAAACAAAACTCAGCCAACCCCAGGAAGGAGAGTACATGGTCCCTGTTCACAGTTGTAGGTGCCTTTACAATACTTTCAGCAAGATCTAATTTCAGACTGATTCCTCCCCCAGAAATCGTGTGACCTAAATAATTCACAGACGATACATGGAATTTGCATTTTTCTTTCTTGAGCACCAAACCAGCATCCTGGATTTGCTGCAAAACTTCCCATAACTGCTTGTTGTGCTCTTGTTGATCCTTTCCAAAAAGTAGGATGTCGTCCTGAAAAATGTGTAGTAAAGGTCCGACACAGAAGAAGTTCACTTAGAGCTTTAATAGGAGCATCCACATAGAAAGGCAGCCACAGGTAAACTGAATAGAACATCACACAGAGAATGAAATGCTTGTACATAGACCAATAAATACAAAGAGACACAGGGAGGAAAGAATGTTCATTTAACCAAGCTTGGTTAAATGGACATTACCACATAATGAGAACTTTGGACAACCCATCCAGCACTTTGTTCATGACTCTCTGAAAGCAGGCAGCAGCAGATACTAGCCCAAAAGGCATACATATGAACCTGAAAGCACCTAAAGGAGACACAACCTATGTCAAATGCCCTGGATCCGGATGAAGCAAAACCTTGTGGTAAGCGGAGGACAAATCCATGACGCTGAAACATTTGGCATCTTTGATAACACCAAGAGTCTCTGAGGTGTTCGGTAAGCGCTGTCTATCTACCCAAATGTGCTTGTTCAGCCCGTGCAAGTCCACATACATGCAGATCCCTTTGCCCCATCTTTGTAGACCAAAACAATCTGGGCCAACCACTCTGAACACTCAATCTCATTAAATGATACCAGCACCTAATAACCTCTTCAACTCATGACTTAAAGGTTTCATCATCATGTGAGGTCCCTTCCTCAGAGGGGCGTGGCCTGACGCCGATGGAGACTGGAGCCTGAATCGGAGCTCCAGCACCAATCTGTCCGATTAAGGGGGGGCCTCAAGCCCAGAAACCGGCCGGGGGGTGTCGGAAGCTCTAGGGCATTGGGGCAATGCGTCGCCGAGGGTTGCAAGCCCCACCTCAGCGATAAACTGTGGACGGATCTGTGAAGCCGTGGGACTGTCAAAATGGCGGGTGCGCGTAGGTAGTGTCCCCGGGGCGGACGCCGTGCAGACTGCAGAGTGCGGTGGTTCACCCATATCATCAACTGCGGAGAACGGAAGGGGAGCACCGGCAGAGGTCTGGACTGTGAAAGGCGCAAGTACGGCAGCGGCGCAGATCGGAGCGGGACCCCAGGACCGGCACATGAGTGCACTTAACAGTAACCGCTGAACACCCGGCCTGGACGTGTGCCCAGAGAGCCAGCGCCGACATGGGAGGGGTCGGAGCACTTGCACGGCTAGAGAGGCAAGACACCCACAGTGCTCTGCAACCCTCTCTGCCTTGAAACGGAGCCACAAAATGGTGGCCGCGTTTTGCAGGGAGTGCTGGGGGAACATTGTGGAGACAGAGTTTGGCGGCTAAAGCAGCAGGCAAGGCGGGACAAACGGTTGGGCACTTATACATTGCGGGGAAACCCGGATGGACGCCTGGTGGCGCTTGGCACATCGCGTGAGGGACAACTGAAGCAGAGGAACAGCGGTGCACCGCGCCAAGCCTTGTGGGGAGACCCACACTGGGACGGGACTAGTGGAAGCACTGACCCCAATAGTGGCCGTGATAAAGCCTCAGTCATAGCTCCACGGAGTCTAAGGAGGGGGGGTCACCACTGCAGCCTTGTAGCCAAAAGACAGGGCCATACAGGAGGACGGTGCAGCTGTCACCAGTACTGTGGTATGTGTGGAAGGGAAGCGGCACAGACTAGTCCGCTTGAGTAGGCGGGCTGGGACACTGCTCAGCTGCATACTGGCCCGGTGGCAATTGCGACACAAGGCCTCGCACGACAATAACAAAGCCCAGTTAGGAGGAGACCGGCCCAAGTGGCAGTAGATCCTGCGGTGAGGGAGGGATTCGACCGCCACGAGCACAGTGGACCCAAGTCGCTAAGGAGAGGATATCAGCAAGCAGATAAAGCTCTGTCGGACGGTGCGAGAGGGGTGAGGCCACGGGGCTGGTACCTACCCACTACATAGCGGAAGCGCCACAGTCGCGACCCAGGGAACCAGGGACGGCAAGTGAGGCGCATGGAACTCAGAGCTGTACATCAGTCGGCTGCAGGTCCATCCAGCTGAACGCCACATCGGGGGCAGCGAGTACCTACATCGACGGGTCAGACTATCAAGAGACGCGATACCGAGCATCAGGTGGTAACGAGTGATGAAAACGGGGAATCCCGCTCCCGCTCGGGGACCACCCCAGGAGGAGCTATCACCCCACAACATCCTGCAGGCCGTAGAGAGATCGCAGACTGCAGTGGAGACCAAGATCGATACAACCCGCGACGACCTGGGCCTCCTACGAGCAGACCACAGGAAGCCTACTGCACGCAAAGTCACAGACCTAGAAAAAAGAGTCCTGATCCTCGAACAACACGCAGAAGATGTGGAAAATTGGGCCCGCCAAAACAACTTGAGTGTCAGGCCTACCCGAAAAAGTTGAGGGGAACGACATGGTGGCATACCTTGAGCGCTGGCTGCCCACAGCTGTGGCAGAAGAGGGTCTGTCAATGTTCTTCGCCTTAGAACGGGCCCACAGAGTCCCTGCCCGAGCACCGCAACCAGGCAGGCCGCCGCAGCCGGTGGCGGCCCGCCTCCTATTCTACAAAGATAGAGATCATGTGTTGAGCCAGGCGCGCCTCAAAGGGCAACTCGAGGTGGACAACAGCATTGTACGGATCTTCCCTGATTTTTCCCGGGAGGTGCAACAACAGAGAGCGTCCTTCCATCGCGGTCAAAAGGAAACTGCACCAAATGGGGGTGTCTTACTCTATGGTATTCCCAGCCAAACTTCCTATAGTGCGCTCAGAGAGGGGAACTACATTCTTCACTACTCCCAGGACGTTTGGGACCGGATTGAGGAGCAAGATCCTGAGGTCTGCAACGAGAGGACAAAAACCCAGTTGAAAAAGACATGGCACGCTCTCCTGACATTGGGACGACCTGAAAGAATCACCCGACGACGGAATAAGCGAACCGGGCCAAAGCCAGTGCGATTGCAGCGGTGGCCTCATTGAGCGCAGCACGCGTCTGTGACCTACAGTTGCGTTCTGGAGAAGAGCAGAGGGACTCTGAGGCCAGCTCGAGCTCGGTGGGGGACGCCAGCCAGGCCTTGCCGCATGTAACTCCCAGATCAGCAGACGACCTGATGTGAAGTGGATCACGCAAGCAAGTACAGTCAGGACTTTACTGAGGGGAGGTGGGGCATGGCGTTAGTACTGCCCTACACATTGCCAAGAGGGGTCCCTAGGTAATTATACAAGACCTCTACACTGGGGAAGGGGGACCCAGGGGGCAGAGAGGACTGCTGTCCTCCAGGGGGACATTGGCCTAACCACTACTTCCGGGTTCCAACTGTTCAGGCACTATAGTGCAAGGTTTGGATGGGGGAGATGTTCTCACTTGTCCTGGGGAGTTGGGATGGTGTTCTTAGTTCTAGTTGGGGGCACTGCTGTCTTCCCAAATAGAGGAACATAGGGTCCTACATGAAGGCTCGCAATCTACGATATGGGGCGCAGGAAACCGGGCGGGGCAGGGGAGGCCAGACGGAGGTGGAGAGGATAATTCACGATGCCCACTCAGACCGAATCTAATTTTCTTTCCTGGAATATTCGGGGGATGCACTCCATGCATAAACGATACAAAATATTCTCACAGCTGAATAGACGGGGCGTGGTCCACATAGCCATGCTGCAAGAGACGCATACACTAGCTTCAGAGGGAGAGGCACTACACCCTAGGTGGAGAGGCCAGGCATATTACACCACATACTCCGCATTTACCAGAGGGGTCCTGATTTGGATCAGGGCAGGCATCCCGTGTCCTCATGTAACGTAACTGGTGCTATGTAAAGTGCTCTGATAACTGATTCGGTTCGGTTCTAGTTCGCGCTATATAAAACTCTGGGGAAAAAAAGAAGAAAAAAAACACACCGCCCACAAGGTGGACCCAGAGGGCCGGTATGTGGTGGTCACCGGGCGCCTCGATGGGCAGGACATCACACTTATCGAGGTTTATGGCCAGAACACGGATCAAGGGGTATTTTTTGAGCAGTTATCAGGGTCACTGGCTCCATATCTGACGGGGGCAGTTATCATAGGGGGAGACTTTAACTGTATATCAGACCCAGTCCTGGACCGCTGACACCCACCGCTTCAAGATGCCCCTGTACATAGGATAGCTAGGATGCTTAGATACCATTGGTGGTTGGTGGACACGTGGCGAAGGAAGCACCCAGGGGACGGGGAGTACTCCCACCTCTTCCATGTACATGACTTACACGTCCACCTGGATACCTTCCTATGCTTTCCAGATATGCACACCCGACTTCACAAGGTGGAATACCTCACCCGAACGGTGTCGGACCACAATCCTCTGTTAGCCCGACTGCAATGAGGACACAAGCATCAACCCATTCCCACCTGGTGCCTCAGGCTGGAGGCACTTGAGGACCTGGTGTTCCACCACGAGATTAAAGAGCAAATCACCATGTTTTATTGTCAATGCACACTCTACGGACTCCAGGGTGACTGAGTGGGAGGCCTTTAAGGCAGTGATTAGGGGGCGCTGCATGGCATTATCCATAGGGGTGCGACGCACACTACTGACGGACGTGAAACAAGCAGATTGAGTGTTGAGGGAGGTGGAATGCAGACACCTGGCCAATCCAGACCTATGACAGGAATTGAAGCAAAAGAGGAGGTGCCCGTACAGGAGGAGCGATTGAAGTGTTTTGACTACCGGGCATATATGGACAGAACACACGCGGCGAGAGATAAGGCGGGTAGACTGCTGGCGTGGCTCGCTAACCCTATCCGTAGGGAGCGCACAATTCTAGAAGTGGCGGGACCGGGAGGGCGACCTATGTACCGGCAGGACGATATTAATGCCTGTTTCCGAGGATATTATGAGAAACTTTATAAGAGCGCTGGGCCCTGTGGGGTGGGGGATGTAGAGGAATACCTGGCGGACCTTCCGATACACACCCTGACCGATGAAGATGCGGAACTTCTGGGAACCGCTATCTCGGACCGCGAAATCCAAGTAGCTATCAAGACACTGGCGAGAGGGAAAACGCTGGGCACAGATAGGCTCCCTATGGAGTTCTATGCTCCGTAAGCGGACAAACTGACCCCCAGGCTGGTGGAGATGTACGCGGAGGCAAGGGAGAGGGGCCACTTACCGGGCACGACTATGGAGGCGGTGGTAATTCCGCTTCTGAAGCCTGACCAGTCTCCCCTGGAGTGCGAATCATATAGGCTATTATCAATGCTCAATCTTGGTTTTAAAATTCTAAGTAAAATACTGGCGACTCGCCTACTCCCCTATATGGTGCCTCTGGTACATTGGGACCAGGCAGGCTTCATACCTCGTCGGAATACAATTCTAAATATTCGCCGACTATTGTCTATTATTGAACTTGGAATGGGGGTGGAGCAGAGAGGGGCGGTGTTCGCCATCGATATGGAGAAGGCATTTGATAGCCTCGAATGGGGGTTCTTTTAAGCAGTACTAAACCAAATGGGCCTAGGAATGAGCTTTATCAGCTGGGTATGGCTATTAAATGCTGACCCGGTGGCGAGGGTCCGCACTCGTCGCACAATATCGGCGCAATATCGGGTGGAGAGGGAGAACCGCCAGTGGTGTCCACTGTCCCCACTGCTATTTGCCTTGGCACTGGAGCCATTGGTCTGTATAGCGAGGTCCGGAAGGGCGTATCGGGGTATCCAGGTGGGAGAGATACAACACCAAGTGGTGTTATATGCAGATGACCTCCTACTATTCCTAAATGATGCAGAGGGCGACCTACCGGGGGCTAAGGCTATGATGGAGTGCTTTGGCTTCTTATCGGGGTTACGGGTGAACTGGCTGAAGTTCAAACTCTTCCCCCTGGTGAGGGACGCGAGGCCCCCTCTGAGCCTGTGGAACTTGAGTTGGGAGCCCCGCTGCTTCCGTTACCTGTCGGTCCACATATTCCACGCTGTGGAAGGCGTGAAGGAGGGCAATATAGGGAGGGGGCTCCGTTCTCTTAAGGACACAATGACTTTCTGGGGTAAACTCCCTCTCTCGGTGATGGGTCGTATCTCACTTCTTAAAATGTTGACGCTTCCCCGGCTGCTCTACTTTTTTTGTCACACTACCCAATTTGGATATCAGCGGCCTGGTTCCGAGAGCTTGATTCCTGCATGTCGGCTTTTATATGGGGGTCAGGTCGCAGACGGGCCAGCCCTTAATACATTAAAGCGGCCCAGACTAGGGGGCGGCATGGCGATGCCCGACATGGAGGCCTACTACTTGGCAGGGAAACTGCAGAGGCTCACACAATGGGTTGCCTGATCGTCCGATCAGGCTCCAACAAATTAGCAGTAATGAACACAAACTGATACGTCGTTGCTGGGACAGATGCCTGTAGAAAACCAAAACAAAGCGCACATATTCCCCAGAGATGGCGCTGCCGCTACTGGAAGCCATTCCCCACGGTGGACAGTGGCGGGGCCTGGACGAATGAGCTGAAGCACGAGTGACAAAAGTCGGGGATCTTTTCCGGGACGGGGAGCTAATCTCCTTTGAGGGCTTCAGGGCTGACTGGGACATACCATAAGGGCGCTTTCTTTTATATGGGGCGGTCACAGGAGCGAGACACTACACTAGCGCATATATGGGCCTGGCGGGTGGAACCATCTGTAGTATAACATTTTAGGACCCTATTGTAATTTTCCAGATTCATGCCCTTATATAGGTATAAATCACCATATCCTTATATAGGCATAAGAATCATAACCATATTTAGACATAGCTCATGCAGTCCAAATACAGCATGGCTACTTCCACTAGTTCCGAAAATCTACAACGATTTCTTGGAAAACTCTGCTTCAGCAGCTAGGGACTTCCCTTGCTCGAAAACGGACTTGTCCAAGAACTCATGGAGTTTTCAAAGAACTGAGACTCTTTGATGACGTTATTATGTCCACCTTTACGCCAAACTATGTACCTTCAAGGTATAAATATGCCCACACCTGCCATCGCAAACACACGGTGGTTTGGAGCAGTTCGACTATCTACTTGCCCGACGCGCCCTGCTACTGCAAGTGCCGAAGGAAGCTGACCCTCCAGCAGACGCACTGAGAGAGACGCTGTCTTTTCTCCTGCCGAGAAATTCAGCTCCAGTGTTTCCAAGCTACCCTTGCGGGTTGTTGGGAAATAGAGTCCTGAGCCTGACCTTCTTCAATCCAAATCAAGGTACGGAGCTGATTAGACCCTAAGAGAAATCTTGGACAGATTCTTGGCAAAAGAATACTACATTTATGCTACACCTCACTTACTACTTACCTCGTACTAAGCTTAGGTTAGGTACATCGGGGTAGGCGTATTTTAGAAGCACCAGTTGAGTACTTTTTAGCCTCTGTTATTTATGTATGTATCTAGCTATGGTTTAGGAACCATACAATGTTCTTACAGTATTCTTTTATTCTACTCTTTTTACTGTATGCATTATATTTTGCAACCAGTCTTACGATTGTAGCAGTTCATTTCTTATGCTTGAGAAAGAAGATCGTTCAATAAAACCTTTTATTGAAAACACCCATCTATCTATTTCTCTGCACCTCTGGTGAAACTAAGCATGCACGATTGACTGAGTGAAATATCTATCTATTGTTTCCACGACTCTGAAGATCAGTTTATACTTGGGGAAACAAAGTTGTCATGTTTATGCGGTTGTCAGAAACAAATCCCTTCTTGTTTATTCGAGAAAGTTTCTATTGACCTCTGAGGTAGCTGGCACTCACAATTCAGTCTAATATATTCGATAGAGACCTAGTTGACCTCAGTCCTACGTCAAATCTATAGGATATATTATCCCAATGCGCAGAGCCTATTGGGAATATAGGAACTACACTACACATCAAGGCTGTGGCCTGCCTCTACGGAGCTATAGGACGGGACTCCACGCAACCACTGGACATATTACGACACAAATGGGAGGGCGACATTGGCAGGCCACTAGAGGACAAGGATTAGGACAATGTTTTAGAGTGGACTGCCAAAGTATCTCGGAATGCCCAATTTAGCCTGATCAGCTTCTATATACTCCATCAAGCCTATTTAACCCCAGAATGTATCAACCGATACTTCGATGGAGCGGATGCTAGATGCCCGAGGTGTCCGGAACAGGGGGCGACTTTATACATGTGATGTGGACCTGTGTCTCCTTAACTAATTATTGGCAGGAAGTGACACAAGTGACCGCAAGAGTGACGGAAAGGGTGGTCCCATGCACACCTGCCCACGTACTGCTCCCTTTATTTCCACTCTGCTCAAACCACAGCCAGATTTCAGGACATGGCATTTATTCTGGCGAAGCGAGAAATCACTAGTAGCTGGAAAAAAACGGGGGGCCCTGATGTCCTCAGATGGACATGTGAGATTGTGAAGTGGGCGGGTTGTGAGAGTAGTGTCCTACTTCGGAATGCACAGCGGGATGTGGGCAAGCCAGAGAGAGCCCAGGCATGGGAAGGGCTGGTGGCAGACTTAACGAGAATGGACAGAGGCTCGGAGGCTTCCACCCCAGAGAGGCTCCAACATAGAGAGCATCCCCAGGGACCAACGTAAGGAGGAAAACCCGGTAGAGATGCAAGAAAGGGAGCAATCCATAGCATCGACACACGGGTGACGAAGGAGGATCACACCGGAAGGTCCTGGCGCAGCATCACTATTCACGCTTGGATTACCAGATAATGTACTAATCGAACCGAATAATACTCCAGGGGAGACAGCAGTGCGGGTAGGGAGGGCGGGGGCCGTTGTGGTTGTTGTCGTATTGTTGAAGGCGAGGGAGGGGGGGTCTATCCACTATACTTGGGGCATAACTAAGGGAAAATGCTGCGATCGTCCAAGTTGTCATGTACAAATGGGGCCTGGAGAGGATACCGACAGAGTCCGTACATCAAACATGGCTTATTATTATTATTATTATTATTATTATTATTATTATTATTATTATTGCACACAAATCCTCTCCAAGGGGATCTCTGGGCCCCCAGGAGACAAACAGACCACTATGCAGGAATCCTCATCTAAAATAGCCAGCTCTTTAAGTGCTTTTTAAAAAGAATCAAGGTAGTGCATGCCTGCAGATCTTCCGGCAGCGAATTTCAATACTTAGGGGCTAAGTAAGAGAAGGCGCGGCCTCCCGTTTTTACCTTCTTAATTCTCTGCATTCGAAGGAGCTTTTGCCCACTGGATCTGAGCTGACTGGCTGGGACATACCATTCTAGTTTTTTTTGTGAGATATCTGGGTCCAAGTCCATGGAGTGCTTTAAATACTAAGCATAAAAGTTTAAAAACTGCTCTTTTCTTTATAGAGAGCCAATGTAACTCTCTCAGTAGGGAAAGAGATGGAGTTCGAGCAGGCTTATTCAATGCTAACCGTGCCGCCGTATTTTGGATGACTTGTAACCTTGCAAACAAGTCTTCCTCATACCTATCAGTAGCGCGTTTCCATAATCCAGTCTACTGACAAGGAGTGCCTGTAACAAGGCCCTTCTGGTGGCAAGAGGGACCTAAGGAAAACTCCTTTTCAGCATCCGCAACATTCCGAAGCACTTGCCCGATAGTCTTAACATGCTCTTCCATAGAGAGTTTGTTGTCAATAACAATGCCCAGGTTTTTTGCCCACTTTTTAGGTCTCTACTATTATATCCCGCAGGGATTAATAGCTCAAATCTATAGCAGGGCAAACAAACTTCTTGAACAAGCGGATAGCATCCAGTTCATGTGGTGCACTCGTGTGGGACGCGCGTGCACGGCAAACCCATCAGCCTCGCACCAGACTTCAATGAACCAGCCACGTCACACCACCATTCGTCTGTCCCCAATCACACTTCATGGTCTGCCGCTCCACGCCCCCCACCACTCTCCTACTTCCCTCCCACCTCCCACGGCCGCTCTTCCCATTCACGCGGCTTCTTTTATCACCAGTGCCTCTTGGTCATCTGCCACCACATTCCCATATTTACTACCTCTTCTTGTTAGGTCTTGCCTTGCCTATCGCGTAAGCGATCGCAATGGCGAGAGATTTAGTAAGAGGGGCATTTGGAAGTGCTACCCAACGGATTGTGTCGCTTACGCGCACTATCACGCGCTTTGTGCACATGTTTCCATTTGCCACCATGCATCTGTGAGCCACTTCGTGCGCGAGCCGGCTCCTCTCCGCCCCCTTCCTTTCATGGCCTTTTTGATCTGCATCTGTGAGCCACTTCCTGCACCAGCCAGCTTCTCTCCGCCCCCTTCCTTTCATGGGCCTCTGCATTTCAATCTTTATCTTTGACGAGTCTTCCTTCCTGTGCGCTGTCACCGCCACAAATGCCTGCAGTCTCTTCCACCACTCCACAGAGCCACATTAAACTATAAAACAGCCCGAAATACCCACAGTGAAAAACGCATGCCACAAGAGCCACCACCTCATACCGCTCACCACACGGCTTATTTAAAAATGTTTATTTCTTTGCAGTGTTATATAGCACCAACTCGACCTGAAGGGATCAGAGCGCTTTATCCCACTTCATTTAATAGCCCTTCCCCTCCCAGCACACAGGCGTCTGGCAGCTTGTTACACCTTTGTCGCCACTTAATCTCCTCCTGTCGCCCCCCCACAGCTCCTACAACACTGCTTTTGTATATATTTTTTTTGTGCAAAATTATAAAGCGTAAACTGGACCCGAAGTGATCAGAGCGCTTTACATAAACCGCAATACAGATGGACACATTACATTTTCAGGCATGGGGAGATTAAATGATTTGCACCAATCACAGGATGCCTGAGCCGATACTCGAACCTGGTTCTCCATCTTGAAGGTAGGCTGCTCTGGCCATTATCCCACACCTGACCACTGCTCAGTGGACTGTTTACTTCCTGCACTGGCTTCATGAAAGGCTTACAGCTGCAGTTTCAATTACCATACTCTTTGCTTCTGTGCTTATTACGCTTCTGCCACCACAATCTCCTCGTGCTGACCCCTCAGCTAACACAGTTGTTTTTTGCACCTTTGCCGCCACTTAATATCCCTGTGCCACCCCCACCAAGCCATCCCCTCATACCGCTCACCACACTGCTTTATTTAAAATTATATTTCTTTGCAGTGTTATATAGCACCAACTCGACCCGACGGGATTAGAGCGCTGTATATGATCACCAGTTACATTACAGATGGACACATTCCTTTTTCAGGTACAGGGAGATTAGGTGATTTGCACACAATCACAGGATGCTTGAGCCAATGCCGAGATTCGAACATGGTTCCCCAACTTCACAGCCGGCTGATTTGGCTGTTACGCCACATCCGGCTGCTGCTCCCTCCTCTCCTGTTCCTCCCTCTTTCCTCCTCCTCATGTGGTCACTCAATCTAAGCACACCTCCCTCATCATTTGCCAATGCTTGTTGTTATTTGGCAAACAGTGGACACACACAATATTCCTAAAAAGTGATAATATAGTATTCAATGCTGCTATGAGCCTTAAAGCAACAGCCTAACAAATTTTAAGCACAGCAATGTTTTTACAGTCTGAATTAACGAATGCTTTTTTATTTCACGGGCACATTTCAGTAAATGCAGGTTTTTGATCATCCCAAGAGTAGTAAGAGGATGTACTGCGGCAGACGCAAGTGGCTGTCTAAGCATGCACTCGTGCACTAGGGCCGGTGTATGCAACACACACTGCACCCTCTCACACACTGCACCCTCTCACACACTGCACCCTCTCACACTCTGCACCCTCTCACACTCTGCACCCTCTCACACTCTGCACCCTCTCGCACTCTGCACCCTCTCGCACTCTGCACCCTCTCGCACTCTGCACCCTCTCGCACTCTGCACCCTCTCGCACTCTGCACCCTCTCGCACTCTGCACCCTCTCGCACTCTGCACCCTCTCGCACTCTGCACCCTCTCGCACTCTGCACCCTCTCGCACTCTGCACCCTCTCGCACTCTGCACCCTCACACACTCTGCACCCTCTCGCACTCTGCACCCTCTCGCACTCTGCACCCTCACACACTCTGCACCCTCACACACTCTGCACCCTCACACACTCTACAATGGAACATACACTCCAAATACCACTCAGTGCCACATAATTACACTCCACATAATTACACTGACTCAATGCAACATACACTCCAAATACCACTCGGTGCCACATAATTGCACGCCACATAATTACCCTGCACTCAATGCAACATACACCCCAAATCCCACTCAATGCCACATAATTACACAGCACTCAATGCAACAAACACTCCAAACAATACCACTCAGTGCCACATAATTACACACCACATAATTACACTGCACTCAATGCCACATACACTCCAAATGCCACTCAGTACCACATAATTACACGCCACATAATTAAACTGCACTCAATGCAACATACACTCCAAATATCACTCGGTGCCACATAATTACACGCCACATAATTACTCTACTGAATGCAACACAAGCTCCACACAATACCACTCAGTGACACATAATTATGTTACATCATTACACTGCACTCAATGCAACATACACTCCAAACAATACCACTCAGTGCCACATAATTACACGCCACACAATTACACTCTACTGAATACAACATAACCTCCCCATAATACCACTCAGTGCCACATAATTATATGCTACATAATTACACTGCACTCCATGCAACACACACTCCAAACAATACCACTCAGTGCCATCTAATTATATGCTACATAATTACACTGCACTCAATGCAACATATACTCCAAATACCACTCAGTGCCACATAATTACACGCCACACAATTACACTCTACTGAATACAACATAACCTCCCCATAATACCACTCAGTGCCACATAATTATATGCTACATAATTACACTGCACTCCATGCAACACACACTCCAAACAATACCACTCAGTGCCATCTAATTCAGTCAGTCAGTCAGTCACTTTTATTCGATTTTTAAAAAATCATAAAAAGACACAGGATACATTTCAAATGTTACACGTACAAAAAAATTAAATAACACAGGGAAAATATTTACATAATATGTACATAACAATTCATAGTTCATAGCAGCAAAATGTAAAGTGACATGAGCGCACGCAATTCCTATATACAGAAGAAATAGATAAAAAGGTTAAAAAGGTACATTTAAAATATATAAAACATCGCTAAATCTATTTTCTTGTGAGAGTTTGATTCTTAAAAACAGTTGCCTTTAAAAAATTTCGTTTATAATCAATCCGTTATTACATTTTCTGCGCTTTTTATTGATGCGTACTCCTGCTACTAAAAAACTTGCAACATGAAAGGTGACGTGTGCATTGTGCAAAAGTTGCAGGAATAAGAGCGCTGGCTTCACGTGTAAGAAGCGGGCCTCTCTAAGGATGGGGACAAGATATTTCCTTCTGATTTTATCATAGTGATCGCAGAACATAATAAAATGTAGGGTGTCCTGGGGTGAGAAGTTATCACAATCACATGGTTTATTGTTTTCAGGCGTCTCCCATCTATAGTATGAGCCCAATAAAAAATGAATTAAATTCAACCGAAATCTAATTAAAAGAAAGCGGTGGAAAGAGTTGTTTACAAGTATCAGGTAGGGTTCTGGGCCTGGGACGGTTTTCAATCTGAAATTCCTTCTCACTGTAAATTTCATAAGTTCGGTTTCCTCTCGCTCTGAAATAAAAAGGTTCATCAGTGAATCCTTAACTGTTTTAACGTCCACTTTGGTTATGCTCTTAGGTGAGTAAAAAAGGTCGATGCGTCCCACCTTTGCTAACATATTTTTTACATACAACATCCAGGGGATCTTGAGAACTCCATCCAAATTTAAACAATCATCTAGAATTTTATGATTTAAAGAGATCTCTTCATTTAACCAGGTTTTGAGCCAAGTAGTAACCGGGGCAGATTTTATCAAATCAGAGACATACCCAACTCCCAGTTCTGAGTGGGTGGAAAAAGTAGGGGTCGACTGGGGAACAGAAAGCAATGATCTTAAAAACCTGTTTTCTGCCCTTTGAATAGGGACGGGCTCTATGTATCCCCAGATTGAAGCCCCATAATTAGCGATTGCGATGCTCTTGGCATTATATACTTTGAGGATCGCGCTCGTCGGTCTTGAACCCAGTTTTCTGGCAAAATTCAGGATGGCTCCTGTCGATCTGCTTAGTGCATTGGATTTGGCCTTAAGTTGGGGACCCCACGTACCTTTATCATCGAATAGGACGCCCAGGTAGGTAAAAGAGGGAACCCTCTGGACCTCCTTTCCTAGACAGACCATGGTTATTGGTCTCCTCTTTATCCCTTTTATTCCCATGATCATGACGTGAGATTTTTGTGTGTTCACTTTTAGGTCTAGTGAGGTCATGAATTCCCCAAAGGAGGCCAGGAGTTTATTCAGGGCAACACCGGTTCTCGCCAAGAGGACCGCGTCATCCGCGTACAGGAGAACTGGGATGTTAGTGTCTCCTGCACGCGGGACGTCGGCGCCCAAGGCAGAGAGAACCGGCTCGAGGGTGTTTATGTACAAAGTGAAGAGGAGCGGGGCAAGAATACATCCCTGCCTCACTCCTCTCTCGGAGCTGAAGGGATTTGTGCACCTACCGTCCCTGGTCACTCTCACTGTGGCCTCCAGCCCCTGGTGTAAGTCAGCCAAAAAGCCCACCAAGGATTTATCAATGCCTATCTCCAAAAGGACCCCCCACAGCCTCGACCTGTTAACCAGGTCAAAGGCTGAGGAGAGGTCCATGAAAGCCATATATAACACTCCTTTTTTGACTATGGTGTATTTGGAGGTTATCAGATACAAATTTAAGCATTGATCCAATGTGCTTCTTTTGGCCCTGAAGCCATATTGGGCGTTCGAAAGAATTCCCCTGCCCTCCAGCCAGGATGTTAATCTCCCCAAAATGACTCTGCCCAAGATCTTAACAGCAGAGTCAATTAGGGAGATAGGCCTGTAACAGGCAGGGTCGTTCTTGAGGCCTTTTTTAAAAATGGGTATGATGATAGAGGTAGCCCAAGACTGTGGTATCACACCTGTTCTGACTGCATTAAACACATTTCTCAAAACCTTTGACCAGAATGTGGGTGCTACTTTGTACAGATCGGCCGGGACCCCGTCAGGTCCTGGGGCCTTGTTAATAGATGTCTTATTTATTGCATCCTCTATCTCTTCTATTGTGAAAGCTTCAATTGGGTCAGCGTTAGAGTGGTCAGGGCTATCCTGTGATGGACTGAATACAGTTTGTTTATAAATATTTCCAAAGTGGGATAGCCACTGATCGTCAGGGATAACACACTCTACTGAGTGGCTATCTCCTTCCGAGAAGTATGAATGATTAATAACTTCCCAAAATTTTGAACTATCCCGGAGGACCTCTGGCGATTGAAGGTCCAACCAGGCCTGCTCTTTGATGTCCTTCTTTCTTTTCCAAATGGCCTGTTAATACTCTTTCCTTAGTTGGATGACTTTGGCCTTGTTTCTTGGTGTCTCTTTGAGGGCATGTAATAAGTTAGCGTGGGCCCTTGAACAGTAAGAGTCAAACCAACGTTTAACAATCTGTCTCCCCCTTTTTGGTTTAAGGGTTAAATCTTTGTTAATTTTTTGCCATCTAATTATATGCTACATAATTACACTGCACTCAATGCAACATATACTCCAAATACCACTCAGTGCCACATAATTACACGCCACAAAATTACACTCTACTGAATACAACATACACTCCCCATATTACCACTCAGTGCGACATAATTACATGCCGCCTACTTACACTCTACTCAATGCAACATAAAGACACTTTATCTGTCTATCTATCGCCCTCACTCATCTATCTATCTATCACACTCTATATATCTATCGCACTCACTCTATCTAGCTATTGCATCACTCAGCACCACCACAGCATCACTCAGGGGCGCCACAACATCACTATGCACTACCACAGCATCACTGAACGCCACAGCATTACTCGTAGCCACCACATCACTCAGCGCCACCACAGCATCAATCTGTGCAACCATTCAACAACAACTGGTTCAAATATGTTCTCTCAATGTTTCAAGCTTTATTACAAATGTCACAAAAATATGTTAATATTTAACTTCTGTTCTTGGATTTTTGTCACAATAAAATACAATGAACATAATCTTCAGAAGTTATTACAAAAGCTATTGCCATTATAAATTACAATAACTTTTATTTAAGTATTAATAATTAAAAAAATTAAAAGCCATTGTTATTTGTAATATCAATACATCTAATTCAAATTCAAAAAGCTTTATTCGAAATTCATGATTAAAGTCATAAAAGCATACATTTAAAAGGTGCATAACACGCAAGTTACAGAAAAATGGGGTTATTACATTCACCAGCGTTAAATTCTGGTAATACCAAGAAAATCAAAAGTCTAAAATGCAATTAATTTACGAAGTTCATTGCATTGAATTCCTGAACTAGATCAATAATTTTAAAAAACTCGATACAGCGTGTTCGACAATAGCATTTTCTAGCTGTTGCAGCCTAATAAAAGCAATTCTGCAAGTGCGGTGACCCCATGCCCTCAGGATTGGTTTCAGGAAGACCGCCCTAGAAGCTGAATAAAATTTACAAAAAAGAATACAATGAATGTTTGATTGGGCGGAGGTTTCATCGCATGGGCAAATAAGTGTCTCCCTTGACCAGTTGTTACAGACTGGAAAAGTAATTAAGTGAAAGAGTACCAAACCTACAACGGGTCAGTAATATTCTAGAATAACAGTTAAAATCGCTTATAAGATACAGTTGAGGCCCTTTATTAACGGTAATTTGCTGGTAATCCAAGACTGAGTTTTTAGATTTTTCCATGTCCCATCTATTATTGGCTAAGTAATCCAGAGCCATTTTTTTTTCAATAGCTTTCTTGCGACCACCTCCATACTGGATGGTCTCGTAAAGTACTCTGGATGGCCGATCTCAGTTATCAGGTTTTTAACATATGCCAGCCATTTAATGTTGCTGACACCGTCAAGGGTCAAACAATCAGAGATTAAATTGCGGTTTAAGGATATCTCCGGAGTGACCCACACCTTATGCCATAGTAATATGAGCGCAATTTTTATGACCTCTAAAATGTACGATAAGCCCAGTTCGATATGTGTGAGGTAGATTGCTGTTGATTTAGGGGCCCCAAGCAAGTTTCTGAGGTACTGGTTCTCGGTTAGTTGAATCGATGATGCATTATCGATTCCCAAGATTCCTGATCCGTATGTGGCCGTGGAGATACATTTAGCCTTGGAAATTGCCGTCAGTTCCTTCATGGGTCTACCCCCTATTTTAGCCGCGAAGTTATTTAGGGCTCCTACAGCCCGAGAGAACGCTAGATTTCTTGCCCTCACGGCAGTATGCCAATTGCCTCTCCTATCGAAATTTATTCCTAGGTAAGAGAATTGGTCGGTAGTCTCAATCCTCCTACCCTCAAGGAATATTGAGCAGGATGCTTTCTTGGAACCAGACCCACAGACCATGGTGAAAGTTTTCGTAATGTTTATTCTTAGGCCCTTATCTTTCATGTAGTTGGAAAATTTCAGAACGGCCCTCTGTAAGCTTACCTTGGTTCGGGACATAATGCCAGCGTCGTCTGCGTAAAGGAGTATTGGCACCGGCTGCCCCTTAATCGATGGATAGACGAACTGTGACTCTTTAATGTGATTACCTATGGAGTTTATATATAGGGTGAAGAGTAGGGGGTGCTAATATGCACCCCTGTCTCACACCCCTCCTGATGGGGAACTTATCCGAGCATTCTCCCTGAGTGCCGTACCTTACCCTGGCTCCAGCACCCCTATATAATTCCTTGATGAATGTAAGGATTTGGTCATCAATGCCCAGATCAGAAAGTGTGGACCACAAGTTATTGTGGTCCACACAGTCGAATGCTGAGCTCAGGTCAACGAAAGTGATGTAAAGATTACCCTTCTTAGCTTGAGTGTACTTTGAAATAAAAAGGGCCAGGTTTAATCCCTGTTCAACTGTGCCTTTGCCAGGTCTGAATCCGTACTGGAAGCAGGAAATAATATCACCCTCCTCCGCCCAAATTTGAATTCGATTTAAAATTATGCGACCTGCTACCTTCATTAAGGCGTCAAGAAGGGAAATTGGCCGATAGCAAATAGGGTCATTCCTATCTCATTTTTTGAAGATGGGAACCACTATTGCTTCGGTCCAAGTAGGTATAAAACCATGGGAGTTTGCGCTATTCAAGAAGTTGGTTAACATGGGGGCCCAGAGATCAATTCAGTTTTAAAAACATCTATTGGGACCCCATCCGGGCCTGGGGTTTTACCTGAGGGGCTTTGTTTAATTGCGGCAGTGACCTCTTCGCAGGTAAAGGTGATACCCAACGGGAATACACCCAGGGTGTGGATATCCTAGTCCTCTGATGTTGTTACTAGTGTAGAATCTACGAGATCAGAGGGATTTGTATTGTCGTAAAGACGTTTAAAGTGCTTTACCCAGGTTTCGCCAATAATGGCGATATCTAGTGTGTCTGTCTGCTTGTTCTGCAGATAGGGGACATTAACGGCCTTCCAAAAGGCGGTCATATCCCTGTTTTTTGAGACATTAATCAGAGCTGACCATGCCTCAAGCTTCAAGGATTGTTTCCTAGTTTTGACTGCCGTGGAATATAGCTTTCTAGCTAGGCGGATCTCCATCTGGGATCTCGGAGATATATGCAGTGCCTTTTTTAAAGCTTTAAGTGCTTTAGTACAGTTGTTATCGAACCAGCCATTTGGTCGGTTTGATGCAGAGCGGTATTCCCTGGTCAAAAGCTTTTTTTTTCTATTTGAATTTTTAGGAAAGAGCCCAAGACCTTTTTTGAAGTTTCTATAAGAGACAGGCAAGTGTAGATTTCTTCCTGGATTTCGATACTAAGTTTATTAACCGTCTCGCTGGGTCCACCTTATTCCATTTAATAGAATATCCGTTTCTACGCGCTAAATTGATCTCTGGTTGATGTAAGAATTTGTCCCCCCGAGCCTGTTCTTGCCCCTCTAGTTTTATGGAAAAAGGGATCGGGTAGTGATCCCCATAGATGACATCCAATGTTTCCCATGACGTTACTGTCCAGGCATGAGAGAGTAAAATCTATTATAGAGTTGCACCCCCTCCCATGAAATGTTGGCTGGAAGTAGATGGTTGGGGAGCATAGCTTGTTAATATAGGATAGATTAAAATAGAAAATCATATTGTTAAATATATCGCCTGATGCGGAGTGAATGAAATGGGTCGGGTTGTCGTCCTTGTGCTCATCTAGGCCGCACAAGCCCTTCGAGCAATTGGGACAGACGGTGCAATTAAAGTCACCTACCCAGATCAGTAACAACTCCCCTCCTGTCTGGTCCCTAATGATAGTGACACTGTGCATCAAGTTATTAATGACCTTTTCCAGGGTGTGGATAGGGACGTTATTATAAAAATTAATTAAAATAATATTCTTGGCATTACCCCATTTTAATTGTTAAAATCTGGTAATGTTCAGTGGGCAAATTCCTGAGTACTTTAAGCCCACCTGTGGTGGAGACATACGTGCACAAATCTCCCTTGTTTCTTCCCTGAGAAGTTAATTGTGCAGGTGTATGAAAAGTCTGAAACCCTAGTAAGTGGATTTCATCTAGGGTCCAGGTTTCCTGGAAGCAGAGGATGTTGTAGTTGGCAACTAAATCGAGACATGAATTTTGGGACACTTTGTTTGCCAAGCCTGCTACATTCCAGGATATAATGTTATGGGTAGGTTTGATCAGCTTGGGGGTTGTGATTTTGTCCATTTCCCTATCGACCATAATCTTGCTAGATGGAGGGGCTTCCCTAGGTTGGTGTTCAGTTCGTGCCCTAGAGTCCAGTGGTGGATTAACTAATTCCTTCTTGGTCAGGTGGTTTAAGGACCTCTCGACCATCGATTCCCTGTCTGTCTTTATATCCTGCGCTCTGTCTATAAGTAAGTTACTCTGTGTGCTAATCTGATATACAGAGGACTTTAGACCTATTCTTTGCAGCTTCCCCGCTTGGACAACCGTCTTCTGTCAGTCTAGGTCGTCCATGCCTGCTAAGGGTTCGTAACGATTTCCTAGAGGAATTGACCAGTGTGGGTTAAATGTTGCCCGATGTAGTCTACCCAGATGATGGAATAATGGTCTGGATATACCTGGTCGTGGTTGGTATAAGGGTGCCCTGGGATAAAAGGGTCTGGATGGATAAAATCTAGAATTATGAGTGAAATTATTTAAGGTGTTGCGAATATCGGGGGTGGTTGGTGGGTTTGAGGAGGCCAATAGGGATTGGGGATAGAAGTAACTCGGGTCACGGGTTGAAATGCCACCCTCACCTCTCTCCAAATACCAATCAACTATATGGGTGGCTGCCCTCTGGTCTCTAAAGTTGATGATTACAACATCCCCCTGAATATCTTTGGGTCTAGATCCCACCCATGATAGTCTCCTCACGAAGGCTATTTCCTCGTTTATATTAGGGGGCAGGGGTCTATTGTTACTTAACCAATGAATTTCTTTATTTTTAAGAACTCTGTAATTTTATATCCTCCCTTCTCCCAGCTCTGGGACCCCAGTGAGAATAATGATGTAAGGTGTTGCCTCTGGTGGTAAATCTATGTGTTGCCCAGATCTATGTGTATCAGTAACTGGAATAGATGCCCTCATTTTTGGAGCGTTATTTGTTTTAGGAGTGTTCGTGGGTCCCCCTGTTCCCGATTCCCTAGGTGGCTTAGGGACTTTCACTTTATTAGCGGGCGCTGGTAATGCCTCTGCTGTTTGTAAGGGGGATTCCCTTGTGGTATTAGTTTTTGTAGATAGCAGGTCACAGGTCACATTTGGTGGATGGTGTAATATCAGTTTTTTGGGGGTCTCACTATTGGAGTGGGTAGCTTCCCAGAGACTGAGATGGCGGCTGCTACGGTTAAAGTCGAGGCCCAATGCTCTCAAGTCGCAGATATACAATGGAAGCTGGAGGAGATGGAGAATCGGCTTCGAAGGAATAACCTTAGAGTTCTTGGAATCCCTGAGGGAAGTGAAGGGTCAGACATCCGAACATATATGGTGAAACTTTTCCAACAGGCTTTCCCTGAATTGCCCGGTTGGGATTGGACTAAAGAGATACAGAGAGTCCACCGTACCCCCTTTAAAATAAGAAGAAATACTAAAGAAGGAGACAAACCTAGGGCAGTGCTGATCTTTCTAGGGAACTTTGTGCTCCGACAGGCAATTTCGGAAAAGGCAAGACCGGATGCAAAGAAAAACTGCGATGGTGTTTCTTTCTTTGTCCGCCCGGATTTCTGCCATGTGACGGTGGAAAGACGCTGGCGATTAAGAGGGCTATTAAAGCCCTTTCAGGATAAGAAACTTCAAGCCTACCTAATAAATCCAGCCCAGCTTAAGGTTATTAATGAAGGAAGAACATTATATTTCTCATCTGAGATCAAGGCCAAAGAATATTTGGACAGTCTTGACAAATAGTAAACGTTCAGAATAAGAGTGGGGGGAAAAAAAAAAAATGTAATGTGTAAGCCCTCATGTGTGGCAAGTTTGGTTTAGGCGGTGTTTAAGTCGGTTTTCTCATAATTATGGTAGTTGTTCGGTTTTTTTTTCCGGGTGTAAACTTTACTGTAACTAATTAATGGTATATTGGTATCCTCAATCGCAACTGCACGATCATCACATGCACAAACAAGCGTTGTGCGCCTCACAGTGTGGGAGGGTGTGTTGGGTGGACAGGGAGGGGGGTGGTGGGGGGAAGAGGAGGATGGGTGGGGTGGGTGGGCTCGGGGGGGGGGGGGTGGAAAAATGAAAAAAGATATAAAATGGAGTTCAGGATACATTGTTATCGTCAAGATCATATTAGGACATAGGAACCATCTAAATCAATCGAAAGATAATACCAAATCTAAGAGGCAGAAGATGACGAAAGGTCAAATTAGAAAAAGAGATGTCAGACATTAAAATATGTACATTGAATGTCGGAGGGCTAAACGACTGGAGGAAAAGACAAAGGATGACCCATTTTGTCAAATTTAATAAAATTGATGTGTTATGCCTTCAAGAAACGCACCTCTCCTGGGCAAAACGAAACCTCTTGTCCATAAATGGATTTGATTTGGCTGCGTGCTCACGGCAAACCTCAATGGTTAGGGGAGTTGCTATTCTGATAAAGAAAACCTTGGGTGGGGTCAAGAAGGTAAAAGCTGATAGCTATGGCAGATGGGTGATCGCTGAGTTGGAGCTAGGATTTACCATCTGTGTAATTTATGGCTCGAATGGCGACGACCCAGAAATTTTTGATTTTTTGGAGATTGAACTTGCAGGTTGGGCGGTGCCTTTAATAATATGTGGAGATTTAAATATTTCTGCTAGTTGGGAGAACAATGTAAAATATATTGGTCGAAAACCACGAGTTCACAGGGCAATCAAATCCTTGAAAGAATCAATAGACCTAGTGGACATCTGGGGCATCAAGGAGCCTAATAATTCTGGCTTTACGTATTTCCCAAATCCTGCTCAGAAGCACTCTAAACTGGAGTATTTTTTTTATCTCTACACTAGAGATTAATAAAGTAACTATTATTAAACTACCAAGAATGCTATCTGACCACAACCCCCTAGTAATAACATATCAAAGGAGCTACCGTAGAACAAATAGACCCCCATGGTCTTTTGAGAGGAGATTACTGGAGGATGCACGATTTATTGCCCATATTAAAAGCTGGGCAGATTACTTTTTCTCGGCCAATAGATATAGCGCCACTAGGAACATAGTATGGGATTGCTTTAAAGCGGCTCTGAGGGGGGAAACTATCAGCTATTCGACCAAATTAAGAAATGATGACCGAAAAGCCGAAGAAAAATTATTAGATAAACTCATGAATATCGAGGAAGAACATGTGAAAGTCATTGCATCAGGGGGAGACGGTAGTAGCAGTCATAAAGTACTTATGGCAATTAAGGCAGATCTCCAGAAAGTCTCCACTCAGAAAGCGATGGGCGAATACCAGGCTACAAGAACCAACCGATACGAAACGGGCGAACACGCCGGTAGAGCCTTGGCCCTGCGACTTCGGCAGGAACGGTCCAAAAACACCATTAAGAAGATAGAAGAAAGGGGCAGAGAATACACAGAAACAACAGATATCCTCCGTGTCTTTAGAGACTTTTATAAAAAGTTATATGATGAAGAAACGATGATCGGGGGGCGATATACGAATTTAGAAGACTCTGGTCCCTGTCTTGATCCCTCCCTTCAGGAGGAATTGGACAGAGACATTACCGAAGTGGAAGTTAAAACTGCCCTTCAGGAGCTAGCTCCAGGGAAGGCCGCCGGTCCGGATGGCCTCCCCCTGGAGGTTTACAAATGTATCGAATCTGAAATCATAACCCTATTAGTGGACCTTTTTAACGGGATAGTGTACAAGGGAGAAACCCCGGAATCTTGGAAAGAGACAAATATTATCTTTCACAAAAAAGGGAAACCGAGTGAGAATCCGGGGTCATATAGGCCGATATCCCTAATCAATGCCGATACTAAGCTCTATTCCAAAATATGGGCTTCTAGAATCGGCAGGGTCATTGGCGGTCTGGTCTCCCCGTGGCAGCACGGGTTTGTCCCTGGACGTGGCACCACCGATCATACAAGCAGAGCAATAGCTATTTTCGACGCCCATGCTGCCACGGGGGGGGGGGGGGGGTCGCCATGATCCTGCTCGACGCGGAAAAAGCTTTCGACCGCGTGGTCTGGAGCTATCTGTGGAATATCCTGACCGGGAGAGGTTTTGGGCAAAAAATTATCGGAGCTCTTAAAGCTATGTATATTAATCCTGTGGCAAGAGTTACGGTCATGGGCGAGAAATCTGATACCTTCAACATCAAAAGAGGAACCCGGCAAGGATTCCCATGCTCCCCAATCCTTTTCTCCCTATATATTGACCCACTTATACAGGCAATTCTGGGATGCCCTAGGTTAAAACCTGTGATAATAAATGGGTTTGAAAATAAAATATTAGCCTATGCAGACGATTTGGCCATATTTACTGATAATCCCCAACAAGCAATGCCAACTTTGCTCGATCTAACAAAACAATTTGGTTCCAACTCAGGTTATTTATTAAACGAAGCAAAGACCCAGATAATTTGCACAGGGAATGTGTTAAAGGCAGATTCCAGATATGTGGATGCAGCAGTATATCTGGGGGTTACAATTAACGCTGCTGTAGAGAAAATAGTTGAAGGTAATTATTTACCACTTATAAAATCAATGGAGTCTGACCTAAAAAGATGGGATGGACTGCACCTCTCTCTGATTGGCAGGATAAATGCAGTCAAGATGTCGATGTTCCCGAAGCTTTTATATCTTTTTAGGGCCATACCACTATTTATTGAGGAAAAAATGTCAAAACTGGAATCTGTCTTTATCAAATTTATTTGGCAATATGGGAAAGTAAGAAGATCAACAAGTCTTTTATCTCTCCCGCGGGAAAGGGGGGGCTTGGATTTCCCCAATTTAAGGTTATACCATTGGACCTGTCTTTTAATACAAATGAAGACACTTTTTCAATCAGATGTCAATATTGACAATGATAGACCAGAAGTATATCAACTCCCCTCTATTTATGAATTACTACTGGGAAGAAAGGCTACGGGTATCATGTTATGTGAAGTAGATCGAAGATTCTACAAAAAAGCAAGATACAAGATTATTGATGGAGCTTGGAGGGTATGGAAGGCTAGTAGGAAACTTTGTAACATCCCCAAAATTAATGCTCCTATTCATATCAATAGATTCAGCCTCTTTTCTAGGCTTGGGATTGGTAGGGCCTTGAAAATTTGGAGGGAACAGGGCATTAATGCTCTACGAGACATAATGGATGCAGAAGGGATTATAAGTTTTGAGACACTACAAAGGAGGTATGGTATTCCAGATAATCACTGGTTTGCCTACACCCAGGTTGACCGTTCCCTGAAGTCCATTAAACCAAAGCCGCCCCCCCCCAGAAAATAGCCCTCTCTTGGATGCATTGTCCAAAGGATGCAATAAAATCAAACCTGTATATAACATCCTTCGTGCAGAGATCCAGGATGATGATAAAACAGAGGTTGCATGGTCCAATAAATTAGGGAACCCGAACGTAGATGTTGACTTGGCTATAGCATTGAATAAAAGAATATTTAGAGCCACAAATCTAAGAGCTCAACATTACAAAACGGTGTTTAACTTATACTATACCCCGGCAAAATTACATACATGGGGGGCCAGAGTAGATGATAATTGCCCAAGATGTGGGGGGGGACAAGCAGACCTTCTACATATGTTCTTCTCTTGCATTCTCTTGACTCCAGTGAAGAAAGAGATTGAAAAATTATGGGAGGGGCTGCTAGGTCATAAGATCGATCTATCCCCTACCCTGATGATCTTGGGCACTGATTCGAATTTAAATTTGGGCAAGGAAGAAGAAGCATTGGTGTTTATTTCTGTTGCCGTCCTTAGGATTCTGATTTCGGCGGGGTGGAAGGATACAGTTGCACCATCTTTTCAAATGTGGTTATCCAGGTTCCTTGGCATACACAATATTGAGACCTGCCTATATGAGTACAAGAGGGGGAAAGTACGGGACTTCGGAAGAAGGTTCTGGGCCCCGGTAACCAAATGGAGGGAGACCCATGTAAAAGATGTATGAATTGTCACTCTGTATATTATGATGTTTATTAATACTGGAAATATAACTATGCACTCGGTCTCCCCCCCCCCCCTCCCTTTTTTTATATTCCGATGGTTTTATACGAACTTTTCCATTTTAGAAGTCTTAATTATTTATCTAATATAAGTTCGGATTGAGTATTTATCTTTTGTATTTAATGAACATGAGAATCAATTATTAAGCCTGTGTCCTGAATGATCAAAGTATGTACTTTTAAAATATTTTTGTGATGTATTTTGACTCCAATTAAAAAAAAAATTCAAAAAAGTGGAGTGGGTAGCTTCCAGTATTAAGGACATTTGATCACCCCAACCTCCTGACTCTCTCTACGAGTGGTAGCAGCAGGGATTTTGCCAACTGTTCCATACTTTCTAGTATACCTTCGTTTGGAAGAATTACAGGGAGAGATGTCTTATGCATAGTATGAGAGCCATGGGTTCCTTGTTTCTTAGTAGGGATTTTGGGAGGTCTTAGCTTGTCTACCCATATGGCGTACCCGCCCCGCTTACCCTTTAATGTGGCCCCCTCATCTGAGTGTGGGGGCAGAACCCGATTGATCTTTTTCGTTCTACCGGGATTGCTAGTCGGCAAAGAGGAAAACTCGCCCTGGCTAGGATCTGAAGAGGAGTCCAGGTTAACCGTGTCAGTGTCTTCCCCCTTGGAGAGTTATTTCTAAGCGATCCTGTAGAAGTAAGGGGGTACCTGGGTCGTATGTGGGGTTGGTTCCTATAAATTGGGTGGGCGGGGAGATTGCTGTTTGAATAGAGCCCAAAGAGGAGCGTTTGTTGGAGTGAAGTTCTAGGGACATGCGATGTTCTGCAGCTGCGATCTCGTGATCTAACTTATTTACGGCTTTCGTTAGGAAGTGATCAATTGTCCCTCTGAAGTTCCCGCCCGACAATGAGTTCCTACTTTTAGTGTGACCTTTAGACATTTCTTTCTTTGCTATTCCAGCAGCTTATAGCATAGTAAATATAATATAGCTGGATGAAGTGTTATGGGAAGGTGTTCAGTCACTAGGCGGAGTCTCTTACTTTGCAGCCAGTATCGTAGGGCCAAGAGATGTGGCCCGGCCTCGTCTGGCCTAAGACGGCCGCAGACGGCCCCGCCCTTGTCCCGGGCTTCTCCCGGCGCACCCCGCGTGTGTCCTCGCGGGCGAGGGACCAGGCGTGTCTATATGCGCCTCCTGGCGCATGAAGATGATGCGTCTGCCCCTGAGGCTCCTGGGGGTTGAAGGCAGCAACTGCGGCAACTGTCCGACCGGCGGAGCCAAGCCCGGCCAGTCGGTGGAAGAGAGGGGGCGGAGCAAAGCCCGGCCGCGTGAAGGAGAACAACAGCGGGAGCAAAGAGTCAAGCAGCCGACCCCTGATGAGCTAACAACGTCCAACTGGCACCGGGGACTCTGCACCAGGCATGTCTATATGCGCCTCCTGGCGCGCGAGGATGATGTGTCTGCCCCTGAGACTCCTGGGGGTTGAAGGCAGCAACTGCGGCAACTGTCCGACCGGCGGAGCCAAGCCCGGCCGGTCAGTGGAAGAGAGGGGGCGGAGCAAAGACCGGCTGCGTGGAGGAGAACAACAGCGGGAGCAAAGAGTCAAGCAGCCGACCTCTGGTGAGCTAACAACGTCCAACTGTATAGACTGGCATCTATACATCTAAGTCACGTAAATACAACACATATTGCATTACAAATGCTATAGGTGTCACATTTGCGAAAGTTAAAACTATTGGCATTGTAAATGACAAAGCTATTAATTTCGCTATTTTCAAAACCAACACATAAATAAAAAAATTGTCATTTACAATACCAATAGCTCAAACTTTCCTAATGCGAGACCTATTGCATTGCAAATGCTTGTTTGGGATAGGCGCTTCTCCTAGCTCACCTTGTCCACCACTCCTCTGTCCATAGGTCCTCAGCATTCCCAAACAATAAGATCTCAGTTTTGTTGGAATTGAGCTGCAGGAAGTTCTTTCTCATCCATGCGGCTATTTTTGTCATACATGTCTTAAATTTCTCTCTGGTCACCTTGGGGTCCTTCTCTATGGGGACTAACACCTGAGTGTCGTCCGCATAGGAGATGGTTTGAATCCCACAAGATTTAATAACAGTAGCCAGGGATGCCACATAGATATTGAACAGGATGGGGCTTAGGATAGAGCCCTGTGGCACACCCTTGTCCACCGTTGTAGGTAGGGATATAAAGGAGTCTAGTTGTACACATTGCGATCTATCAGATAGAAAGCTTTGTATCCACTCTAATGCCGCACCTCCGACACCAATCTCCCGCATCTATCCCGTAGGATTCTGTGAGAGATGGTGTCGAAGGCTGCCGACAAATCTAAGGGAACTGTCATGGTGGGTGTTCCCTCATCTAACAATAACCTGACCGAGTCTGTTACCTCTGTCAGGGCAGACTCCGTGCTGTATCCAGCCCGAAAGCCTGATTGTGAGGGGTCTAGCAGATTATGATGCTCCAGATACTGTGATAGTTGTTGGTTCACTAGCATCTCCCTTATCTTTGAGCAGCCCGGTAGAAGAGAGGGAAGTCTATAATTTTGCAGAACGGCACAGTCAATTAATGGTTTCTTAGGCAGGGGTTTAATATAGGCCTTCTTCCATTTTGAAGGAAAGGAAGAGGTTGATAGTGACAGGTTGCAAATATCCCTTACTGGGATTACCAACTCTTCTGCCAGGTCCACCATGATGTAGGGAGGAACAACATCTGACGGGGAGCCTGACTTAATCTGTCTCAAAAGGGGTAGAACTTGCTCCCTGGTGATAGTGGCGAAGGTCTCTAATCTTGGTAGAAGATTATCTGAACAGGGGCTTGCTTTCTCAGTCTCCACTTCCTGATCGAAGGAGTCATAGATTTTATCCATTTTGCTTTTGAAGTACGTAGCTAGTTCATTTCAGAATTCCTGCGTTGGTGGGCATGATGGCTTGTTAGCTCTTGGAGTAGCAAATTCTTTGAGGATCCTAAAAAGCTCCTTTGAGGAGCATTTTGCCTCTTCTATTCGAGTGGCAAAATATGTCCGCCTTGCTATTTTACAGTTTTTAAGGTAAGTCTTGTGTGCTGCATTAAAGAACAGTCTGTCTTCCCCTCGTTTTGATTTTCTCCATTTGCGTTCTTTAGCTCTACAAGAGGCTTTCTCCATTTTTAAGCTTTGAGTACCATGGTGTCGGGGCGACCCTATCATGAATTATCGTTGTTTTAATCGGGGCAATGCTATCACAGGCTTTTGTCATAGCTGTCTCCAGTTTACTTAGAGCAGCATTGCTGTCATTGCAGTCACTAAACGACGGAGGGGAGAATATAGGGCCAAAGGTTTTAGGGGTTATTTTCCTCCATTGTCTGCGGGTGACTTCCCGCCCTAGAGGCTGATCTGGCTGCTTAGGGGCGGTAAAGGAAAAAATCAGAACCAAGTGGTCAGACCAACTTACTACTTGTGGTAATTCAGTTATCAAATGATGCATATTTGTGAAGATGTTATCTAATACGTGACCCGCTATAGGTGTCGGGTTACATACTCTAGGAAGGAGATCTAACATTTCCATTGCTGCTAGCAGGTTTGACGTGTCAATATTAGTGACCAAATCAAAATGGAAATTAAAATCCCCTAAAAGAAAAAAGTGTTCTAATTGCAGCACATAAGGAGCAAGAGTTTCCAATAGTTAAGCGCAAAATACCTTCTTATTTTCCCCTGGAGGATGATATACTACCGCCCCCGTAACCTTATGGCTTTTAGCGGACTCTAAATAAAAGATCAGCTCCATACTGGGGGATAGGATAGTGTCCAATATTTTTATATTCAAAGATGGGCGAGTGGCTATAGCCAGCCCTCCTCCCCTCTTGCCTGTCCTATCCAGTCTTGCTATAGTATATTCCACTGGGAATGTGATAGCTATAGAAGGAGCTGAGTAAGTATGTAGCCATGTCTCTGTAAAAAAGCAAATATCTGGTTTCCGGTCATCTAGGAAATCCCAGACTTCTGTGGCATGCTTAGATATGGACCTTGCATTAATATACAGCCCTTGAAATATAGCGTCTAGGTCCTTCTCTTTATTAGTTTCTTCCCTGGGGGTCAAATTCCTGATAGCTTTATCACCTATAAAGGAGCTATGCATGGGGCATACTTTTCTATGAGGGTCTGCTGTCACCCAGTTACACTTGGGACAGAATCTAATATCATCTCCCTTCTCCAAACATAGCCGACCCTTGCATTTCACACTTGAGGAGTTGGCCTGTATCTCCAGCAGCTCCTCTCTAGAATATGTTAGGGGCGACATGTTATGCTACTGGAAGTAAAAAGGACAGAGTTTTCTGCCAGCTGACAGCGTCCTGGTGCGGACGGGCTTGCCTTGGGCGCGCCTTTGGCGTGCCCGCAGTGCGCATCCACTGCGCTGCCGTTAACGCCGCGCTTTTATGTGTGCAAGGCGTCAGGGCACTAGAGCGCTAACCGCCCAACATGGCGCCCGTAAGTGTCCTTCTGGTTTTCGGCTATCTCTCTCCACTCAAGCGGTCCTGTGCGGAGACCGTGGTGGACCGGAGAGGTGCCTGTGCCTACAAGCTGCAGGTTCCCAAAATCAGTAAGTAACAATGCCCCCAAAATATCGGAACCCAATAATGCAATTCTGCAATGTTAGTTTTTAAAAAAACACGTTTCAACATATATCTCCCAATTCAAAGAATTAAAACGCGGCTAAAATGAATATGCGTGCAAAGGTGCCTGCTGCACCATTACCTGCCCATACATAATGTACACTGCTACCTTAAAGGAATGTGTTGCTTACTGTATAAAAATCAATCAAGTCTGTTTAAAAAAAAAATGTGAAGTACCTTCCTCACCTTGCTAAAGGAAGGCTGGGCATTCTGCTTCAAAGTAATCTTGTGTTCAAAATTCTTCAGCAATCCCAGGTCATAACTAAAAATGTTTGGAAACTGGAAACACACATCTACAGGCAGTTGACCACAGGACAAAAGTAAAACATTTTCAGGTGAATTGGGGTTTAAAGTGATCCCCATGTCCTTTTGGCGTCTATATCCAAGTAGGTTAGCACCCTTTTTGCCACATACACCTTCCTAACAGTTTCTCTATCTCTGAACTGTATTCTCTTGACAACATAACCCAAAACATCAATCCTAACACCACCATAACCTACAGGGTTGATGTCGGGTGGAGAAAACTCCACCTTATATTGACCAAACACCACTTCCCAATTAACATCACCAACCATGGCATAAGGCGAACCATAGTCAGCCAAAGCTGAGAACGGTTTGCGATTAATCAAAACCTCACACTCTGGCATCTCCAACTTGTCTCCATGCACAACATCATCTTCTCTCACGCTCAACATATACTTCTCTTCTACACAATGTACAACTTGACCTTCTGCATCTCGACGTACATGTGCATAATGTCCCTTTTTGCCACACTTACTGCACATGACAAACCTTGCATAACAATTTGGGCTATTAGACAAATGACTTTCACTCTCACATCTGAAGCATTTAAAATCAGATTTGCTGTTCCTGGGACTCACATGCTCCCTATCAGACAGTTTTTTCATCCACATCACTTTGAACATATTTTTTTAACTCACTCCCTTTAACGCCCATTTTCTTGACCTCATGAACCACCTTCTCCTCTAGGGGAATATCATTATTTTAATCCACCCTTTTCTCGCACCCACATGTTGGTGTTCTCCATACTTTCCACAATATCCAATGTCTCTTTCAGGTCAGGATTTTTGTCAAGAACCTTTTGCTGAACCTTGACATAACTCGTGCAGCTGACCACTTGATCTCTCACGAGGGAATCCGTAAGCTGTTCGAACTCACAAGTACGTGCCAATTTTTTCAAGGTCGCTACGTAACTACCAGTCTTCTCCTGCTTACCTTGAGCTCCATCTTATGGCATTCTAAAACTACATTAATTTTCGATCCAAAATGTTTCTCAAGCGTCATAACCAACATATCAAAGACATTGTCAGGTTCCCTTCTCCTTGTCCCAAAACAATTTCATCTAAACGGTCATACACATGCCTCCCCTCAACCTTCTGTAATAACACAGGCAGAAAATCTTTCGTCCCCAATGGCTAATAAATTGGAATCAAACAATGGTTTCCATCTATTCCATGGCCAAATTGGGTCACCTTTGTCAGAAAGGAATTGGGGAGGTTGAGACATGCTAGAAGATGTCATGATGGAGTAATAGTCACCTAACAATTGAAAATAACAGTAAAAATAAAAGAATTTTGGAAATAAATCTGAGCGAAGAAAATAAGTGGAGAATATACAGTACTCAAGGGTGTGCGCATCACCGCACTTCAATAATGAATGAAATAGTACCTCCAGGTGCTTGAAGAACAGAGCAAATCCGCACTAGCCAGATTGAGGCAAAACTCTCCAAATGCAAGTTCCAAAACTACTAGAATTGTATGCGTATTACCGCACATGCCCCAGAAACTAATGAAATGGTGTGTGCATCACTGCGCATGCCGAGAACAGCAAGAAAGGGAGAGTGTCACTGATGTGTGTAGTGTCCTGCTAGGACACAGTCTAGTTGTTCTGAGTGTAACCCTACACTAAACACCCACCCACCACAGACGTCACTGGGTCAGGTGACGCTGTTAATAAAAGACCCTGAGCGCACGTGCTCGAGGCCAGATCTACCATCCCTACCTGGTGTCCGTGTGTCATGATTTCCTACACCATGTGGGCCTAAGGCCCAACACCACATTGGCGACGAGGCCGGTAGTGAAGCCACACGTGCCACTGCCATACATCCTGGTAAAAGGGGGAGAGAGCTGCCCGCCTGCAGGGCACCCCCTGTAGCAGGGCGCAAAGCGCCGGAAAGCTGGTGGGCACGTCGGAGCCCCACAGCCTGCAGCGACCGTGAGGCCCACCGCACCAGCCTTCAAGGACGAGCCGACCGAAGCCTACCCGCGTCGGCCGCCACCATCCAGCGCCACCAGGAAAAGAGCGGACCGCCCAGTGCCCACCTGAGACGGCCGCGACACTGAAACCCCCACCGGAGAGGTGCACGGGCCGGGCGGAGCCCACCCGCCACGACCGCGACTGAGCATCTGGCCCGCCGGCCGAAGGTGAGCTCCAGGGGCGAAGTGCCCGCCATGAACAATGCCAATGAATAAGCAGGACCAGCGGAGCCCACCCGCGGCCTGCCCGAGTCGTCCCCTGCCCCCGCCGCGTGTGTGACTGGCAGCGGTGGGGCCCAGAGACGAGCGACGGCGTGGGGGAAGTGCGGCCAGTTCCCGCAAATGATATTATCAACGAGGGGGAGGGAGCAGAGTAGCTAACCGCCTCCCGACCCCCCTCGCAACGTGAGCAGAGCCAGCGGAGCCCACCCGCGGCCCGCCGGTGGCCCCCCAGCAAAGACTGCAGAGCCAGCGGAGCCTGCCTGCGACGGTCATGGCAGGTCTCCGCCGCGCAGCGTGTGCAAGAAGAAGCTGCTGCGGCGGGAGACCGGAGATCAGAGCCTGCAGGGCCGGACAATTACCAGCGGTTACATCAGCAGAACCGGCGGAGCCCACCCGCGGCCTGCCTCAAGCGCCCCCGCCCAAGGAGGAGTGACGAGAGCGACGCGCTCCCCCGCCGCCCGCGCGAGGCCTGCCGAGGGATTTACCTGAAGAGGTGAGCGCCCGCAGCGTGAGGCGAGCTACCGGGCGCCCAAACAGTCAAAGCGGAGCCCACCCGCAGTATCACAAAACCCCCTGAGCAGCCCGTGAACACTGAGGCCAGCTGCGAGGGGCACGGAGGGTGGGGAGGTCTACAGAGCCTGCATGCGGCCAGGAGCCGCAGAGTCCACATGTGCCCTCACAGGGACATTAAATGAAAGTGCCGGTGCACCCGGCACGAACCCCCCTTGGTGCAGAGCACTTTAAGCACAACAGTGCCTTACACCGTAAATCTGCCCCAAAGAAAAGTGTGCAGAACACTTTAAGCACAGCAGTGCATTCCACAGGAAATCTGCCCCAAAGAAAAGTGTGCAGAAGGAAAGAGACTCACTGTGCATCAGCAGCAGCTCCAGCCCCACGTTTGCACTGAGGGATGGATGATAGAGTGCAAGGACAGGGAAGAAGGTATCTAGCAAAGCAAGCTGCTGCCAAAGTGAAGTCTACCGCCATCTAGTGGCCTGAGAGGAAAAGGGCACCTGCACCAATAGGAAAGACAACAAGCACTGCACACTACAAGTCCATTCCGCAATAGCAAGGGGTAACAGACTAAGACTAAACAACGCCCCTAAGGAGAATCTACGACTGCGCAGCGAGTAAGGGCGCAACCACGCGGAGGACACCCACACCCACACGCCAGCAAGGAATCGGCAGATGCCACTTCCAGCGCGACGTGGGAAAGAGGCACGAACGCCTCACCAAGCATCCAAGCACTGACAGAACGTCTGGAGGAAAACGCCTGCCAAGCACTGGAAGAACGTCCAGGCAAAACGAGTGCCGAGATCAAACGACGGAGAGAGCAGCGACGCCTTGTGGCCACAGATGTTCACCGCAGCATCAACCACTCCCGCCAACGGTCCAAAGCAGCAAGTCCCTGACAACAGCCAAAGCAGCAAGTACCCAACGACTCGCAACATGCGTCCAAGAATTCCACACCCGCACGCCAGGACCGCGCAGCCACTACGCCGGAACGTGCCAGGAATCAGGAGCGCCGGAGTGACGCTACACAGCGACACGCCAACGCCACGGGACAGCACACAAAGGTCCCCAACAGAGACAGCGATGTCTCGCAGCAACCGGAGCGCCATCGTCAGCACGCATGGCAGCATGCACCAGAGTTGCACTAGGAGCGGTGACGCAACCCTCCTCCGCGCAGACAAAGCGCGCCAACGCCAAAACACCGTGACGGTGAATAGCGACCACAAAGAAAATAGCACAGCATGACAACTCATGCCCAAGATGAAAACCGACCACCCAGTCTGGTCACCAAGGAAAGAAAAGCAACAACAGAGAAGATACGACGACAGGTCTAGTCACCAAGCCAACTGAAGACAGTGTCCTACCACATGGACAAGACCACGGAGACGACATGTAGAGGGCCCGCTATATGGAGAATCCTGGTTAGCATGAGAAAGCAAGAAAGAAGACCGGACCGCGTCGAGGAAGAGAACGAAGAGGAGTAACACAACATCACTCCACAGAGGAGGAGAACCACAGCACACAGGAACATCGGTGCTGTCCAAGGAGCATCGCAACATCCGTGTGGATCCCAGTAATCCCTACAACCTGCATTCGAGGAGACCAACCACTGAAGAACTGCATGGGTGCCCCGTGAACCTGAAGCTTACCGCAGCAGAGCATACCCGAGCACTAGACAATCCACCCTTGTGGACTACACAAGACTCGACTGTGGCCATGTCCGAAGTTCGGCAGCGACCCGCACAGCCCACGCGATCAAGTGGCAGTCCAAGGGGACAAGGGCCTCGGCCGCATGTCCTGTGAGAGAGGAATCCGGATGGGAGAGGTGCAGCAGCGGCAGCTCCACAACAGGCAACAGGAAGCATGGAGGCCCCAGGTAAACACCTGGCACCGAGAAACGGTCTCGTGAAGACACTGAACCCATGTCCTAACGGCAAGACCATCCTGGCGGATGACATCAACACCCCCGAGGACATCATGAGAGATTTGGCGGTGAGTCCGTTGGCAGTTCGGCAGCGACGCCTTTGCGCGGCTCATGCGAAGCCCGCACGGTCCACCCGGTCCCATCGTGTCCGGCAAGAGGGTCCTCCCAGCGTCTCTAGTGAGAGAAGAGTCCAGCAGGAGAGGCCAGTCTTCAAGGCTCCCGTGAGAGAGGAGTCCGGCAAGAAAGGCAAGTCGGAAGTTACTTGGCCGGACGGAGATGTGAAGGCATCAAGATCAGCAAATCCAAAGAAAGACCCCTCGTGCCATAGTAGTCTCCTACAACCAACAAGCGTGGTCATCCACTGGACTAGGAACACCTGCGAGACCCCTCAAGGGTCACACCCTTTCTGCTCCCAAAGTGAGAACACTGTATATAAGCGTCAACACAGCAAGACAAGGATGATCTGAAGTACACCGCCGAGGTGAAGCTCATCTGACTGACTTTGTAGTCCTGGAACTTTCAACATTCTCCCAGCTGATCACCTGAAGAAGATCTGTTGGGGCTATCAACTGTTATTGTTCTGTTTTCTTGCAGGTTGGACATTTGCTTTTCCTTTCATTAAAGTTGGGGAGGAATGTAGTGTCCTGCTAGGACACAGTCTAGTTGTTCTGAGTGTAACCCTACACTAAACACCCACCCACCACAGACGTCACTGGGTCAGGTGACGCTGTTAATAAAAGACCCTGAGCGCAGGTGCTCGAGGCCAGATCTACCATCCCTACCTGGTGTCCGTGTGTCATGATTTCCTACACCATGTGGGCCTAAGGCCCAACACCACAATGTGCTCCAAATGCAAGTTTCCAAGCCATGAGGATGGTGTGCGCAATACGGCGCCTGCTCATAAATCATTGGAGAAGTATGCACATCACTGCGCATGCTCATAAATCATGGGAGAAGTGTGTGTGCATCACTACACATGCTCAGCATAATGGAAACTGACGTTCAAGGAGATGAAGGACGAGCGAACCACCGAGCAATAAAGCCTCGGGAAACGCCAGAAAAACTGAGCCAGGTGCCGTCCAACTGCCACTGCAACAGACACATCCCAGCAGTCCAGGAACCAGAAGTAAGGAAGTGTGTGGATCTGACACGCATGTGAAGACCGGATGTCTGCGGCACTGTAGTCCAGGAAATAAAACGCGCATGGAGGAAGGCGTGACGAAAGGGAAATCCACACAGGTAGGAGACGTCACACAGCGCGTGCAAGCTAGGGCCGGCATTCACTTTTCAAATGCAATGGTTAGTTGAAAAAAGATAAAGGTAAATGTACACCCAAGTAGAAGACCACTTGCTTCAGAAGTCAATCGCTTACACACAGATTGAGACAAACCCACAAAGTACCTGAATCATGACCAGTCCTTGAAATAATAGGCCGAATAGTTGCTGCCATCCTCATGGGTCCGTGGAGAAGCTGATGGTCCCAGAATTATTGTCCCCTTGCATGCACAACTCATCACCAGTGATACAAAGTTGAGTAAACACACGGAAATCCTTTTTGTAGTATTTATTCAGGAGAGGAGACATCAGACCACCAGCACATGCAGCAGCTCAAATCCACCTGCCAACAGCGCACCTGGACAGAACAAACCATTATGTTTTCATGGATGACAAAGGGAACTGTGTGGTGCTGCCCAGCAACAGGGACAAGTGAACATTACATAGGATAAGGGTGAACCACAAAAAACAAGGCAGAATGTAGTAAACATATGCTCCTCCCAACATGGCCATCTGCGGTCATTTGTCTTTTCTAGATAAAGGAGGAGGATGTGTTGTAAACTAGTTTTCCTTCCAACATGGCCACCTGCTGTCATCACACTTTCCTCTTTGCTCCTACCTACTAGCCTCCCAGAATGCCTGTCTACATTCTATGTTGTACTTGGAGGTTCCACACTTGACAGTTGAAGGTCTGGTCAGCTGGCGAGTTGTGTTGCTCTGCTGTAACTTAATAAACCTAACTTGAAACTACCAAGAAGTGTCCTGCTGCATACATCTACTTATTTACAACATTTTGGCGACATTCTGTACTGATCAGACCAGAGGAGCTGACCAAAGAACCTGACCAAGGTGACAATACAGCCCAGCACGAGCAACACCTTGCACAAAGGACCCAGCACTGCGTGCCATCTAACTGCGGCAAGAAGTAAGAAGTAAAGAAACCAGAAACCTGTTCAAGACCAGAAAATAAAAGCGTACCTGCCGCAAGTAACAGAAAAGTATATCAAGAAGAAGAATTAAGACACCTGCCGCAAGTAGTTTTCAAAAACAAACTAAACGAAGGAAAAGACTAACCAGGAGGACTTTGACACTGCTTCATGGGTGGTTGGTTGTCAGATGCCAAGTGACATCTCCGCCTAATCTGAGGTGAGAAATCCTGCCTTGCGCTGCCTGTTTCAGCAGCCATTAATCAACTCCTTGGTAAGCATGGGCTGTAAAACCTTTAACTACGCCGACGATACTCAGCTGTTACTGAGCATTGATAATACGGCTTTCGCAAAGACCCATGCCCAAAAAATCCTTAGACATACAGTGAGCTGGATGACAGCAAACTCATTGAAGATCAATCCAGACAAAACTGAGGTCTTGGTGGTTTCAACTGAAGCTTCTCCTTGGAGCGACCTGTTTTGGCCTCAAGATCTTGGCCCCACCCCGAAACCATGTTCTAAGGTAAAAAGTCTAGGCATAAAAATTGACCATGAGTTGTCAATGGCTAGCCAGATTTCATCTGTGGTTGGGACCTGTACTAATCTAATTAGACAGTTACGTAAGCTAGTCCCCCTTCTTTCCTCTTCCACGCTTCGTACTATAGTCTCCGCTACAATAATTTCAAGATTAGACTACGGGAACGCCCTGTATTTGGGTTTGCCCAAAACTTTGATCAACAGGTTGCAAGTTGTCTAGAATGACACAGCCAGGCTAATCTTCAGGCTACCTGGACGGACTCATGCATCTCCACTGTTGTGCAAGCTACATTGGCTCCCCATAAAACAACGTGTGGGGTTCAAAAGTCTATGCATCGCTCATAAGGCTGTCTATGGCCAGGCACCTGCGTACATAAAAGAACGCCTCGGGGTACATAACCCCGTACGATCATAAAGGTCTTCTAACACCCAACTGTTGTCCTGTCCCCGCTATAAATTAGCAACGAAGGGTGGCAGATCTTTTTCAGTGGTGGTTCCACAGATCTGGAATAAACTCCCAGAGTGTCTCCGTAAGGAATCCAATCTGTTGCATTTCAGGAAGTCTTTGAAAACACTCCTGTTTAGGGAAGTCTTAAACACTGCCTAACATCTCGGCTTTATGCATCTTTCCTTCTATTCACTATTATTGTTCCTTCTGTCAATAGCACCTAGAGACCTGTCGGTGATTCGGCGCTATATAAGCTGTAGTTAACAATAACAGTATGTGAGGGCCGACCCAGTCTACTTTGCCCTTGTTGGTCAGAGAGATCCTTCTGCTGCGCTGATAATTTTTCACTGATGATGTCATGGAGTTTTCGTGGGTACTAGCGTAGTGACTGCATCTTCATTGTCACTCTTTCACGAATCCAGCGTCTTTGCGTTGTCCTGGCTAGCACCCTGATTGGAGAAGGGCTTTCTGTGCATCATCGCTCAACGTCACGTAACGTCCAGCAGCCCTCTTGTGCCTTCGTTTCTATGGTTTCAGTAACACAACGCAACGCTATCCAAGTGCGGTGTAAAGAGCTGTGCTTCAACTACGGTATAGCTGAGGGAGCGGAAAGGATTGCACTAAATCACCACGAGTGCTAACTCACCACAAGCACTAATGATCGTAGCATCAATCTTGTCAAAAGAAGAAACATTCACACGCGCACTGCCTGAAGGTCATATGGTGTGAGAAGTGAATGGAGTTCGCATACGATATGTGCGTGTGTTTTGTTAATGAAGGATGCGTGATGGATATCATATACAAAGGTGAATACCCCACGCTCTCTTTATTGTAAAACATTAAGCATTAGTAGTTTCACGGTTTTTTGGGGGGGGTTTTTGGAAGAAATACCAATTCCACTTGACACACACGAGTTGCATTCACTGGCATGACTCTGTTGATGCCGTATCGCCGCTGCGACTCATGAACCCGTGACCCCAACGTGACGACGTGAGAGCTAGTGCGCGAGGAGCGCGAAGAGAGGAAGGTGAAGCCGGTCGCGGGAATCGAGTCGGGAGCCGAGCGACGGGCAGCCTGAAACCCGCAAATCTCAGCGCGGGATGAACGCTGAAAAGTATTAGCCGGCAAAAGGAAGTGTAAAGCCCGCGAGGTGCGAGGCGATTGGCGCCTGTGGGACCCGTGTGTCCAGGCAGCATCCCCGCCCTCTGGGCACTGATCCTGGAGCCCTGGGCTATAAGAGCCCTGATAAAGCAAAGAACTGCTGGACTAGCACCTACAAAATCGGCTATAGCCCAGTGGGGTAAGCTAAAAAAAATCTCTCCCCGTCCCCCCCCCCCCCCACCTGAGTGCTAATTGTGTTGTGGAGGCACAGAGGGGCTAGAGGAAGCTGGTGGAAGCTGCAGCGGGAGAAGAGGATAAGAGGAGGTTTAGGGTGAAGACTCCTGGGTTAAAAACTGCAAAGGAGGAATCCCCCAAAAATCTGTAAAGGAGGAATCCCCTCTAATTATATCCTTGTCAATCCATAAGGTCACGGGGCACGAGCGCATGCGCAAGGCACAGCAGAGGTAAGTGGAAGCAGTTTTTGTATTAATATTTAGGTTTATAAAGTTAAATTGATTTAAATTGAAGTACGTGAGGGAAAGTGCTTAAGGACTAAAATGGCCCCACGGAGAAATAAAAGCACTTTAGGAACTACAAGGAAAGCAAAATCTAATAGCGAAAGTAGACAAGATGACCTAGAGAGCCTGACGTCACCAGGGATCAAGGAAAAAACCAAACGTCCTCAAAAGAATAAAGAGAAAACTCCCAAGGAAGCTCAACAGGGAGGAAGTAAGGGGAGTGTAGCGACGCATACAATCAAAGAATTAGTGGGAAAGCATTTTAAAATGGTTTTTTCACCGGCTAAAGCTATGGCTACCGAAGAGGAGGACCACCTATGGAAGGGGGGCACGTCGTTGATCTTTGATGACTGCTTGGCAGACTCAATAGATTTGGCCGAACGATCAGTACAGTCCTTGCTAGTCCATAAGGGGACATTAATGTCACCGCGACTTTCCTCTTCCCCGCGATTATTACGACAGACGCCAGAGGAGGTAGTTAGTCTGAGCTCGAGACACAGTGATGGAAGAACCCCAAACCCAGGTGGCAGTCTTGATGAATCAGAAAAGCTGGTACAAACCAGAAGCAATGACTTTGTGGGCCTGGATAAAAACGGTGACATAAATGGGGAAAACCAGCAACTTGAGACAAATTTGGAGTCGTTGCAAACCCCAGCATCTTCAATCCTGGAATTGATGATAATGGTGCAAAAATCATTACAAGGATTGCTAGAAGTAACAATGTTAAACCATGACATTCTGAAAAGCCAAAAAACGCATCTGTCTAAAATTGAGGGAGAATTACATTGTATTAGGGTGCAAATGCCCTCAATGTTAAGACCCGTCGTAGATTCGGTGGTTGCGAGCCTTGGGAGGGAAGGGGAAGAGGAAGATGGAATTATTAAATCCCCTTCAGTAAGTCAAGACGATATAGCCCATTCCGGGGAAAATCAAGTGTACGTGTCAAGATGGCCAATGCTGGTAAAAAGAAGATGTGAACTTAGGAATTATGGTTTACCAAAAAGAGTTAGAGTGGAAAGAAGGGGTGCGAAAGCAACGATAAGTAAAAGAGTGACAAGAAATTATGAAGAAAGGCCTGAGTTAATAGAAGCAGTAGTGCATGATCCCAAGCCCCAGCCCCATAAAATGCCCCATAAAAGGGTGAGAAAATCCAGTCTAATGAGAACAAGTTCAGAGAACTGGGGCGGGAGCCTAGTAAAAGAGGAAAGCAGAAGTAAGAAGCAAACCCACCAGGCAAAGCTAACAAAAAATATAAGACAGGTGGCCCTTGAGCAAGTGAGTGCACCCGCCCGGAAGGTACCAGATAAAAAGAAGGTATATTGGGAAAGTAGCCTGGAGGAGGATTGTAGAATTAACCCAGAACTTCATCAGGGAGAGGGTAATCCTAGAGAAGAGATGGATAAAGGGAATAAGTTACTCTATTTCGAACGAGTAAAATTGGGAAGGGGGGGGGGAAAAGCAAAAAAGAGCACGTATTTAAATAGGTCCCACCTTCTTAACATATTTGCACACTGCCCTAATTTAAAATGCATAGGTACAGAAGACTTGAAACAGGTGGGCTTCCAGGAAAATAGGGACGGTAAGGAGGTTACCAAGGTACAGTTTTATTCCGTTCTGGCCTTAACGGCAATAATAAATGCAGAGCAGGAGATCCAAAAAGAGGGGATTAGACTAGTGCCTAAAGAAGAGCTAGTACAAAGCCTAACGGTGCCCCAGCAGAGAACTTTTTTAAAGTACCATGCAGGGTTAGGTAAGAGACAAGTGAAGCTACCCGGAAAAGAAATGGATCATGGGCGGGAAAATATCAATATAGTGATAAATAATTCGGACCTAGTAGAGTCATGGAAAAACTGGAGTTATATTGAAAGCCCGGCAGGCCCCTCACAAAGTTATAGGGAAGAATCAGAAATAAATGACCCCCTAAGCGACGTAGAATAGGTAAGGGGGCAACCACGGAGCACACATATGGTCTCTTGGAATATAAATGGGATGGGTACACAAATAAAACAGGAAACTCTAAAAGAACTCGCCAAAAAGTGTGAAATCATTTGTATACAAGAGACCTGGCTCTGTGGTGAACCCCCGGTAGTGGAAGGATTTAAACATATTTACCGCTCAGCAGAAAAATCTACCTCTGGCCGCCCTGCCGGTGGCTTGCTGACCTTGATTTTAACATGCCTATTAACTACGGTTTTTCAGATACCTGTGACGTCTAAGTGGCTTTTGGCTTGTAGAATACAAACATCTTTTGCTGATAAAAAATATGAATATATGTTGATCCTAAATGTGTATATGCAGTGGAGCTCACGGAAGGAATATGGGGATGAATTGTTATATTTTAAGAACGATATGGATACATTGTGTGATAAGTATGGAAATGATTTGATGCTATTATTGGGAGATTTTAATCATAAATTAAACCCCAAATGGTCTGATCAGTGGTACATTGAAATTCTAGAGGCTTGTGAATTGAAAAAAGCAGAATTTCTGGAAACTAAAATAACGACCGATGCGGCCAATTTGGGTAACTTTTTGGCGACAAAAAGCTTATTCTGTCTAAATGGGAGGATAACTCAGGACCGCCCCGCAAGGAAAACTTTTAAATACGGGACTCAAAATTGCCCGATAGATTATTTTTTTATGTTGGCTTGGAATTTTGAGTTGATATAAGATTTTAGGATTGCCCCTGCGGAATGTAGTGATCATAAAATGTTAAAACTAGAGCTTGTAATCGCCCAACATTTAGCAGGTGACATAGTTATCCCGCAAGAGATGGATTATCCAAAGCGGATAACCACTCGGTTAACTGAAAAATATATTGAAAGGTTAACTAGTCTGCAACAAAAGGTGCAATTAGGTCAACTGTGTGGCGAGAATTTACCTTGGTACGTCGAGAAAATAAATCAAATAGTAAAATGTATAAGCATAGAATTAAGGTATAACGCAAGCGCCAATAAGAACAATGGAAGGCCACAAGCAAAGCAAGGAACTTGGTTTAATCAGGAATGCCTATTAAAGAAAAGAGAAGTTAGGCGAGAAGAACGTAGCCTACGGAAAAACTTTGTGCAATCTAGGGCAGAAAACCTAATAGAAATAAAGAAGGAATATACTACCCTAATCCGCAATGCAAAAAGGACCTTTAAAGAAATATGTTGGTGCAAATTATTGGAAGCAATCGAAGCCAAGAATACACTGCAATTCTGGAAGTTAATCCAGTCAGCAATGGGACCTTCGGTTGCTCCGATGATTTGCGTAGTGGAAGAGGGGGCGTGGGCAGAGTATATACAGGATTTATACGTCCCGAGAAGTGGAATTGGAAATGAGGCATCTGGGGACTGGCGTGGCCTAGTAGAGGAATTACAACAAGAATGTACAACAATGAATGTCCTTAGAACAATAAAAACTTTGAACCTAACTAGAGCTGCAGGCCCAGATAACCTACCAGCCCTAATATTAAATTCAAACCAGACCTGGTGGGCGGAATTCTACGCAAAAATGTTTGCTTTAATTTTAGACCAAGGGATTATGCCCCTAAACTGGAAGGGAGCCATAATAAGACCTCTACACAAGAAAGGGGATGTACATGCCCCGAAGAATTATAGGCTAATCAACCTATTGGATATAGGAGAAAAAATTTTCTCTAAAATAATTTTTAATAAGCTAAAAGCTTGGGTGGAACATAGATCTATTATACCAGTTGAACAAAGGGGCTTTAAAGAAGGCCATTCCACGATAGACCATTGTTTTGCATTGTGGGCGCTGGCCAGGAAATCGATGGAGCAAAATGGCAAATTATTTTGCTGCTTCGTCGATTTCCGAGCGGCGTTTGACACGGTAGACCGAAATAGCCTTTGGGAAGTATTGGAAAATTATGGAATGTCACAGGGTATATTGAACATATTAAAAGAACTTCATAGTGGCAATTGGGCCCAGGTCACTAAAGATATAAAGGGCTCTCTGACCAATAAAATTCCTGTAAAGAATGGTTTGAGACAAGGGTGCGTATTGGCACCCCTGCTTTTCTCAATCTTTTTGGCAGATCTCCCAGCGACTTTGGAAGTTGAAAAAAGTGCGAGCCCGCGAATGAATAATAACAAAGTGTCATGTCTTTTATACGCCGATGACCTGGTGATCTTGGATCAAACTGAAATGGGCCTTCAAAGAAAGCTAAATGTGTTCAAAAAGTACTGTGATAAAAAGCTCTTAACAGTGAATATGGAAAAAACAAAGATCCTATGTTTTGGAAAGCGGGTAAACAATTTTAATTGGTTTTTAGGTCAGGATAAATTGGATGTAGTATGTGAATACAAATACTTAGGCCTCTGGTTTAATAGTGCTTTAAAGTGGAATACCCACTTGGAGGCACAGACGGCAAAGGCCTACTCTTCGGTCTGTGGGTTGAAAAATGTAATAAAGATTATGGCGATATGTCACACAGACCGCTTTTGAAGGCCTTTGAAGCTATGATCCCCCCTCAAGTGCTATATGGAGCAGAGGTGCTTTTTCTGAGTGGTAAAAGAGGGTGGCACCGGGAAGAAGGAAAAATTGTGAAAATGCTATTATCTCTACCAAATAGCTCCATGATTCAAGCTATTAGAATGGAGGTGGGTTTAACATCATGGGAAGTAAAGACTCAATTGTCCCTAATAAGATTTTGGAATCGACAGGAGCCTGGTAGTGATGAGAAGGTTTCAATTTGGTGTCGAGAGGAAATTCGAGCAAGCAGCTTACGCTGGGCGCGAGATGTAAAGAAAACCCTCCAAATGGTAGCCGCACACCTGAAATTGAGCCTCTCCCTTCCTCTGATGAATATAGCATGCTCAAAAAAAATGCTTAGAGAACTAGGGCTTGAATACTCTAGATCAAAAGACATGGACTATCTGAGGCTAAAAAAATCGGTGAATTGGGTTAAGAATGAATGGGAAAAGGAGACCCGGTTCCCATACCTGGATTTACTGCCTAGTAGATGGCTGAGACATGATATCTTGAAGGTCCGGGTGGGCCTAAATCCCTGGAAGATCGAAAGAAATATAAGAGTGGCCCTGATCCATCCGGACGGTACTTGTAAATGTGGTCTAGGAGTGAGAAATGATATTTTACATATACTGCTTGATTGTACTTGTATTTTAGTAATTCGGAAAACTTTTTTACGTCCAATTTTTTTAAAATATGAAGTGACCTCTCGTGTTGATGCTATCGACCTTCTTACAGAAATGCCTTTTTTAGATATTACAATTGCATTGGGGAAATTTCTGAAAGCAACAAGAGAATATGTAATGGAGATAACAAAGGAGAACGGGAGAGTTTAAAAAATATAGAGTATCCCAATTTTATGATTATGGTTTTATAAGTGTTGTAAAAGTGTAAAATGAATTGTGGTTTTAAATATTTTATGCTTAGGTTTTATAAGTGTCGAAATGTGTAAAATGAACTGTAGTTTTAAATATTTTATCACAAGGTGCGATCCATTGTTCTATGTATGGTTTATAGACTATTGTCTAAATAAACTTTGTTATCATCATCACTTGATTTTCAACAATATTTCATCCAAATGTGAATTTTAGAACTACGAAAGGCCAAAGGCAAAAGTGAACACTTTGACAACACTGCCACCTAGTGGATTTTTCGTATAATCATATTAAATCTGGGAAAAGTCGAGAAACGTGTCAGAGAGCACAGAACAAATATAAATAAACCAGCAAAGCTCATCACCATTTTTAGCTCACCACTTATAAAAACATTACACAATCGTACTTGTCAAGAAACAGAAGGTCAGAGCACCTTGAATAGGGACAAAGTTAAAAGTGAGGAAGCAGGAAAACCAAGTTGTGTCAAAGAGCTCTAAACCAAGCATACATTTTGTGTTATCTGTATTAAAACATTAACCCATCATATTACCTTGAAGAGGTTAGGTGCATACCCCATTGGGGCACTTAAGGGAGTTCTGAAACTGTTATACTGGCAGATGGTAGCTGAATATCAAAGCTCATCGTCCTCATTAGTGTCTCTTACTACATCAGCGTAGAAATACTCCTAGGGACAGCTACTGTGATCTCTATACATGTAAAGTACCTTACAGTGGAAAAGGATTAAAAACTAGGGCAGATAGTCCAACCAGGACAAAGTGTTTAGATGTATGCAAAAGTATGAGAAAGTGTTCAGATCTGCAAAAGTATAAGAATGTGGCAGAGCGTCTAGAGACCTGGGTGACTATAGAGAGTCCAGAGTCTGTGAACCTTGAACAGGAACCAACGTCCCACACCCAGTACCTGCCCAACACATTGGAACCAGAATCTGGGCAAAGAATTCAATAGGTTGAAAGCAAGCCCATAAGCGGGCCACTGGATCCAAACCTGGGACACACGTCCTACAACTGGAAGCTAGTCCTAACCACATCAGAGAAGCAAGTCGGAGATAATGGTCCCAGAACCAGGAGGGGGCAAAGGCCTGAAATCATCAGGACACACAGCTCCCAGTACCAACTGAGGGCTAAGGTCCCATCGACCCATTACAAAGAGTGAACATAGGTTGTCCAAGAAGGGACAAAGGTCGTTCTTGAACAAGCAGTGGACAGAGTTTGTCCAAGATTGGACAAAAGTCTTCCCACAACTATGAATGGACTATGGTCGTCCTAGAGAGCACAGAGCCCATGACTGGTATGGTGACCAGAAGTGGGTCATAAGATCCAGAACAGGGTCTAACATTCCACATCTGGAAGCTGGTCAGGGAACTCTTAATCTTGTCTGTAAACTAGAAGGGTACAAATGTTCCCAGAACCAAGAAGAAGTTTCTGCAATGGGGTCTCTGTGCCCCAGTACTGAGATCAAAATCCAGTATCAGAAAATTTAAGAAAATCCAGGAAAATATTTTCTTGAACTTGGAGTCCAAAAAACAAAATCTATTTCTGAGGCCCTCAACCAGAGCAAAGGATCTAATACTCAAGAAAGAGGTCAACAACTTGTTAGAGGGATCCAGAACCAGACCTGGACTTCTAGTTCAAATTGAATCTTCAGTTTAACCTTTATCTTCACCTTGGAGCGCAAAACAGGTTGAGGAAAGTGAACTGTCTCTTTATGTGTTTTTGCTGGTCAAGGACCAATAGGAGAAAGTAGATTGACTTTTCCTGTTTTGGTCTGTCTAAGGGGAATAGGTGGTGGTGGTGATACTTTCACCTCACATTTCACTCTCAACACTCTTTGCCCCTTAACGCTCGTTTGCCTTCTCTATCTTTATTTTTCTCTCTATTATAAAGTAGGAGGATGGTGTGTAATACATTTCTAGATAAGTTTGTGAGAGACTTAGTATCGCTCCCCTACTCAACCCCTCTTAAACCCCTTTTTAATGATATGGGCAAGCGATCAATTGCGGATATAGTACGCCTCCGCCCCTTGCTGTTCTGGGTGCGCCTGAGAAGGACACCAGAATTGGCAAAATATGCCTTGGTGTTGGACGAGTTGATTAACTTGAATGCCTCAACAAAAATAAAGTGGCTTAATAAATTAAGACAGTTGGTGATGAGTCTAGGTATGGCAGAATTTTGGGTTTCCCAGTCACCACCGCACAAACAAATTGTTAAAAAAAATCTATTGGGAGTGGGTGGAGGCTGAGCACCAAAAAAGTACAAAGTGGGGGCCACTGACTAACCAATTTTTGGAACATAAGCCAATTAGGAAGTTAGAGCCCCTCCTGGATTACACTCCCCCTGAAAAAGGTTTCAGCGGGGTGGAAAAGACTGAGGGATCATGATGCCACTTGTCCAGGCTGCCCATGCACGAAATAATCTCTACCTCATTTTTTGTTTGCTTGTAGGGCTTACAAGTCCCCTAGAGATAATGGTTAAAATCTGTGAGTAGAGAGATGGGTGTTAGAGATTTTAGGATTGCCCTACATATCCTTCTAACTGATACAACTTCCATGTTTATTGTCTGTGGGGTCGCAAAGTTTCTTTCTAGCACTTGATTTATACGGACCAGACTACTAGATAATATTAAAAAATAAAAAACTCCCACTTTATCTAGAAATATGAACATTATTGAAAATGCACTTTAGTCTTCTGTAATTATTCCTTTTACCGTATAGAGGTTTTAAAATTATTTTAAGATGGAATTGATGTAATACTTTGTACATTGGTTATATGTTTAGTAAATGTTTGTACTTTTATGATATGAATATATCGAATAAAGTATTACAACAATATTTCTAGATAAAGGAGGAGGATGTGTAGTAAACATATGCTCCTCCCAACATGGCCATCTGCGGTCATTTGTCTTTTCTAAATAAAGGAGGAGGATGTGCAGTAAACTAGTTCTTCTTCCAACATGGCCACCTGCTGTCATCACACTTTCCTCTATGTTCTTACCTACTAGCCTCCCAGAATGCCTGTCTACATTCTATGTTGTACTTAGAGGTTCCACAATTGACAGTTGAAGGTCTGGTCAGCTGGCGAGTTGTGTTGCTCTGCTGTAACTTAATAAACCGAACTTGAAACTAGCAAGAAGTGTCTTGCTGCCTACATCTACTTATTTACAACACAGAACATTGCCCATAACACATACTTATTATTCTAGGCTGATGATAGGGCGTGTGGCCGTTCTAAAATGCAGTGAGGAGAGGCCTGCAATAACCTGAAAAACTCTATTATCAAACACTAGTTAAAAGCTTTGCTTTTGCTTTCTGACCCACAATGCATGAATGTTGAAAAATGTTAGAATACTGAAAAAGCATAAAGTTGAATTTCCACTTATTGCTTTATTGCACACAAATAAATATGATCCTTCACTTCTGGGCTCTCTAAAAACAGAAGACATCTCAGTCACTCACCCTTATAGTAAATTCCTTGGCCTGTACCATACAGTTTGTTCTAAGGCTTATCGCTGGCATTCACCAATCAACCTTCCAACTTCTTCCTTTGTGCTGTAACAATAATCAATCATCTGATCTCCGGTTAGCACCAGAAAACTGCAGTGGGTTAGAGTAGCTTTATAGTTAGGTGAAATGTACTGTAACAACCTAACAACCTAACAATTAAACTCTAAAAAAAAACCTTGCTCAGTGCATGCCAGCTCTTCATTTAATAACCATTGTCTATTCTAGATTCTGGCTTATGCACTTGCACTGTGCCCATGATAAAGTGAAGGATACCAAAATAAGTTTCAGCCTCCAATGTTAAATTCCTTCACATTTACTAAGTCTTTTTAAAATATTCAATTTTACTTTTCTGTGGGTATATACTTTAGCAATCTGCTAACATTATTACATTTTCTAAATAGTTGCAGATCCTTGCAAATCCCCCCAGGACTTGCGATGCACCCTCAGGTGTCCCGTGACCCCAAGTTAAGAATCGTTGCAATAGACTAAATCACACTGAGGGCCAGATGTAGGAGCCCTAATACCGATCGGAAACGGACGATTTTGGCCGTTTCCGACCGGTATTAGGGTTTTCAGATGTAGGGCATGCATTTACAGAATCGGTATTTTACCGATTCTGTATTTACCGATTCAGTAAAATTACCGAATCGGTAAATACAGACTCGGTAAAATACCGATTCTGTAAATGCAGATGTAGCTGGCACATGTCAGAGTGCCACAGGGCTTTAAGAATCGGTATTTTACCAACCAATCCAATTGGGTGCTAAAATACCGAATCCAGGTGTGCATGCACATGTGTGCATGCACACCTGTGCCATGTGACACACAGACATGCCCTTAGGGCATGTCTGTGTGCCATATGGCACACATGCCTATTTTTGGGGTGCCAGAGGGTGTCAAAGTGACACCCCCTGCACCCTTGCTGAAATCGGTATTTACCGAATCTGTAAATACCGATTCGGTAATGCCCATTGATTCCTATGGGCTTCAATGCCCATAGGAATAAATGGGCATTACCGATTTGGTATTTACAGAATCGGTAAATACCGAATCTTAACGATTCGGTATTTACCGAATCTGAAATACCTACATCTCCCCTCCTCTTTTTTACCACTTCTTAAATACCGATTCGGTATGAATCGGTATTTAAGAAGTGGTAAAAAAGATTTACCTACATCAGGCCTTTAGTCTCTTAATTCTGCTCTATGAGGCAACCAATAAAATCCAATTTAGGCAGCCAACCCCTAAAACCAGTTTACCAGGGCCAAATTGAAACCACTAACGACTCAAGGCAGCAAGATCAAAACCTCCTTTGGCAAAAATCATTCTTTGTCATCTGCTGCAACAAGCGCTTTGAATTTCTCACTTATTGACTTAAAAACATCACCCTGTCTTCTCTCTGTAAGAAATACCAAAAAGCCTAAATTTTACACCTCATTTGGAACTAGTGTAGCTCTTCCTAATTCATTTAGGCACAATACCTGATTAATTACTCTTCTTTGTTTATCTAATACAAATAAACTCTGATTTGAAATGTTCATTGGGTATTATGTAAAGTGTTTTAATACTCCCTGTGGTTCAGGCTTAAAATGCCTACACTCAATAACAATGTGTTGATCTGCTTGTCAAGATACACATTTGGAATGCCTGTTGTCCTTTTATCATCCACCACACATTCATCAGACGCCGCTGTGAGAGCTGGGGGGAGTACTACACAGCAGAATCTGCTATAGAAAAATAGTTCTTGGATTACAGAATAAAGTTGGTGTATTTCTTCATGACTAGAAGAAAGCAGAACTGTAGAGACTGTTTTTCTGCTGAGCATGGTTGTTGCTGAATGCTGAAAGTCCCAGTTCCTTATGCACCATCCATGGTCTGTTTATAGACTTTACTAGTCAGTCAGTAGACTTTACCAATATATTGTAAACGGTTATTAAAGCTTATTGATAGTTCCCGCTGGCCAATCTACAATGGTTATTAAGATCAGTGTTGCAGAAAAACCTATTCTTTGTGATTAATAGATGTTTTGCCTTCATTTGTAGCCCTTGATTGCGACATATCCTAAGAATGATTCTTTAAAATGTGCAGTGCAGGTAAATGGGAAACTCATTCATGATCCACAAGTGGTTGTATTTGGCACAATTTCGGAAATTGATACGTTTTAGTATGTGGAGTTGAATACCTACTAAGATACGTGCTGCAGAACCCATTTAACTGGATCGTAACATTCCAGTAGGAGTTGTGTCCCAGAGGAAAAAATACTGGCGAGCCATAAAAATAATTGCTGCACAGTAGAGTTACCGCGAATGCAGTGTGCTGCACAACTGATTGAGCAGCTTTCGGATGGAAAAGCGGCTGTCTAGAAAATGAGTGTAGGCTCAGGAAAGTAGGTGGTAGAAGTACAGTGCTGATCAACCCTACAGTGCTGGGAAAGCCACAAAAAAAGTTGTGAGACTTTGAAGGGAGCGAGATTGGCTCTTCGACTTTAATAGAGATGGTTCTGGCATCAGGAGTTTATATTCATGTTGGCTCTTCAAGTCTTTCTGCACTAAATTTGGAACTCTTGGATTATTGGTGCATACCTCGGCTTTAGAGCCTCACTTCATGCAGTCTGAAAATCCAGAATTACATGTAAAAGACAGAAATAGCTGGAACAAATGTGAGTGATCTGCAGCCTAAATCTTTGTGGAAGTTTCACAAACAATTTTGAACTGTCTCCTCTGGTCTAAACTGCTTAACCTAAATTGTTGGAGTGTCTCGGTTCTCTTCCAGGGGATCCTCATCAATAGTCATAAGCATTAGAATATTCCCGCCCATGTGTGGGACCCCGGAAACACTATATTAAATGGGCCCCACATATATATATACATATATAAAAAAAATATATCTATATCTATATCCATATATCCATATCCCAAAACACCTAACTACCATGGAAAGGCAGGCACGGACACGAAGTGGCGTTGGAATCGGCATTTATTTTTCAGTGCAGGGCGCCCTCAAGCACGAGAAGAGACGCGTTTCAGCCTCCAAGAGGCCTTTGTCAATCAAGTTTGGACATTCATTACTGATGGATTAAATAGCCCATCCCACTGACTTAATAAGTAAACATGGAAAACATACTATAGTGTGTGGATTCCCATTACAGCTTAAATGCAACATGCTCACATTGTCAGAGGCTCTTCAACAGCATCAATGCAGGTAAGATACAGCCTACTTATATATAGTGCCCAATGCAATTATCAAAGTGGCAATGTTACCAGTAAAACAGACAAAATTGATATAGTGAGACATGTATAGCAAATAAAACACAAATCAGTGGGAAACATACGGGCACTAGAACAGTTCTGCCAAACTCGCATCCTTTGTTGCCAGTATATAATAAAAATTATCACATAATAATAATAAAATTGCTGCCGCGTATACTAGTAGGAGTCCCTAAAGACTGTCTCATATCCCCTTAGCTTGATGAGGCTCTTATTTGTCCCGCCACAACACTACATCCAACATAGTCCAGGAAGGAGAAGTCATTTATGCCTTGTCTTTACCAACAACAGCAGCTGCGTGGAGCCTCGGGACCGATAGGACAAACATAGCGCCAGAGGCAACAGTCACTGCATCGCCGGTATTGTCCCGCTTTAGAAGCCAACTCAAGCACACGCTGAGTCACCGCCCTATCAATGTCAGTAGTTCTCAGCAGCTGTGGCTAATTGGAACGCCGGGACCGGTAAACATACGGCATGCCAGAGAAAACATTTTTATATTGTAGAAAAAATGCAGCCTCATTGTAGAAACGGGCACCTGTTTTACTGTCCCTAAAGTACTGCAAATCCCACAATGCAACATAGTAGTCTGTTGGGTGTCGGCAAAGTAAACTTCCTGTTGTACCTGTACAGTTGGTGTCGAGGCGGTTCTTATCCAGGTTGGACAGCCAATGTTTTAAGGGGAAAACGGCAAGCATCAATATTTAGATGGCACAACCTCGTGATGAAGGGGGACCCATTCACAAAATAGATAACGCCATCACCACCTCACCGCGTCAGCAGTGTAGCGTCTGCGGTGCCCAGTCACCAGTATGCACCAGTAATCCAGGCAAGGCATTTCTTGTTGGTGAGGTGCAGATCCATGCTGGCAGTCACAAAAACCACCCCGCTGTAAGACCCGCATCCTCACAGCAGTCATCCTCATTCCTTATCCTGGACGCACAGCTGGGGGCTCCCCTGGTAGCACTCCAGTACTCCTAAACAAACACACACGGTCAAATAGGAGAGCCACAAGACGACTGGTGTTCCATAAAAGCGTGATGACCATTCACGCTGAATAAACATGAACCAAAACACCTAACTCCCACAGAAGTTCCATGGAAAGGCAGGCACGGACATGAAGTGGCGTTGGAATCGGCATTTATTTTTCAGTGCAGGACGCCCTCAATCACGAGCACGAGAAGAGACGCGTTTCAGCCTCCAAGAGGCCTTTGTCAATCAAGTTTGGCAATGCATTACTGATGGATTAAATAGCCCATCCCACTGACTTAATTAGTAAACATGGAAAACATACCATAGTGTGTGGATATATATATCTCCAACCCCTCCCAATGAGAGGGAATGAGCCGCACACAATCACGATGGAAACCGGCAGGTTTATTTCATTTTTACAAGCGCTGGCATCTCTGTCCCTGATGCATTTCAGTCTACCACAGACCTTTCTCAAAGGGTGCGCCAGAGTTTTTAAAGGGGCTGGAACCGAACAAGACCGATTACATGCATTTTAAATGTTTGCCCCCTGGTAGGCTGTTCCTTTAGCATTCCGGTCATCGTAGTTCAATCACCGTCCCAAAACATTTATTTCCCTTCAGTGGGTAATGTTTAAAGTTCATTCCGCTTACTTTTTTATCGTAATTCCCTTGCAGGCTTTCTTTTGAAGTGTGCTGGGGCCAGAACCAAGTTCAAGTCCTTGGTAGCGCCGCTGCCTTAATTGCTTTCGCAGGCTCCTTGTGCGGTCCCCTTTCAGGCAGTGATGGCGCACTTTGAAACTGGTGGTGCGTTGCTGCCGGCAGGACCAAGCCGTACAACATGATACCAACCCCTCCCAATGAGAGGGAATGATAGATATATATATATATATATATATATATATATATATATATATATATATATATATATATATATGCAATTGCAGTCAAATTCACATAGAGCTGGATTATGCTGTAAAGAATTTCCACCATACATAAACATTTGCATTAGAAACATGAAAAACAACACCAAAGATTGTTTTGAAACTGTTTTAATGCTGAAAAAGCAGTAGAAATTCTTATTATATCCTGAAAGCATAGAAAGCTCCCAGGCTGCATTGCAAACACACAGTCTAAAAAGACTGAAAAGCTAACCTATAGCTGCATGCTACAAAGAACTGACACCGTGCCTTTAAGGCACTCATGACCCCCAGTATCCCATCATGCCTCAGGGGTGACAGTTGGGTCAGTTGTTCTTTCTGGCTCCTTCAGGAAGGATCCTGGTTACACAGCTCCACTCCTTTTCTGTTTCTGACAGAAAATTCTCTGTTTTCTACATTTTTAACCTTACTTCGACGTTTTTCAACTAGTCAAGTAGGTTTTCTCTTGTTGGTTGGCATTTTCATCTTGATATGCCTTCCCTTTTTGACAAATGCCCTTCTTGTGGCAAGAAGAAGGCAAAGACGGACAGCCATGAGGTATGCATCCTTTGCCTACCTGAAAACCATGACCCAAGGACCTGCCCTCACTGTGAGTCCCTGTCAGCAAGAACTTTGAAAGACAGGGAGAGAATTCAAGTCTATGGCCTAGCCCATAGGTCTTCTAGAGGGAGGTCCCCAGCCAAGAAGAGCTCCAAGAGGTCCAGAGAACCTTCAAAGGGCGAGTCTTCTCGTCCTGCAGCTTCAGTGTCGGGCTCGGCGCTGAGAAAGGAGCAACCGGTGGGTCATTCTTCGGAAAAATGACGTTTATCACCGTCGACGGCGGGCTCGCCGTCAAGAAGATCAGGTATGTCGTCGTCCAAATGTCCAGACCCTCCGCCGTCGTCAACCAGGCGACGATCGGCGTCGAGCGGGCGTTACACCTCCGCCGTCGTCAACCAGGCGACGACCGATGTCAAGAAGTGTGACTCCTCCGCTGACATCAACCAGGCGACGTTCGGCGTCGAGGGGTAAGGAGCCTCCGCCTTCGTCGTCGTCACGACGTACGGCGTCGAGAGCTGGCTCACCTCTGTCGTCGCAGGCTAAGCGACAGACGTCGAGAGCCCCAAGTCCTCCTCCGTCGACAACCAGACGTCGATCGGCGTCGAGGAGGAGATCTTCGTCGGCGTCGAGGGCGACCACGTAGACATTCGACGTTGAGAGGAAGCTCAATCGTCGGCCACACAACGCCGCTCAATGTCGAGAGACCATCATACCTCACGCCGTTCGCCGTCGAGGCATAAGACGTCGAGATTGCCTGATCCACCGGCGCCACAGAGAGAGTCGGCGTCGAAGGAAAGGACTCAGTCGATGGCGGGGCAGAGCTGGTCGACGTTGAGAGGTCATCATCGCTCGGAGTCGAGGCATGCGCCTTCAGAGCATTCGACGTCGAGGCACCATGAACGGTCCAGGTCGACGTCGAGACACCACGAACACTCGCCTACGAGATCCAGGGATGGTTCAGTGATCCTAGTGACTGAATCAGCCTCCCGTCACTCTTCTGGCTCTTCCAGATCCCCGTCAAGATCCAGAAGTCCTGCCCGCAGATCTAGAAGTCCTGCCCGCAGACCTCCCACTGATGGTGTGCAGTTGTCTCCCAGATGGTATATGCCTCTGCACAGTTGGCGAGACTCAGGGGCTACAAGACGGCTGCAGGAATGTCAGCCCAGTACACAGATCTCCTCTGCAAAGACTGGTCGAGGAAGTGTTCAGTCTCAGCCCTCCCAGGCACAGAGAAAGATCGCCTGTGAGGCTAGCTGTGTCTTGTTCCCCTGCACGAGAAGAACGCTCAGGGAGGTCTCACGAGAGGAGGCGCACTCGTTCCCCTAGACGGGAGGAACCCGCCAGAAGATCTCGCGAAAGGAGAGCTCGAACACCAGCTACTTCCCCTACCCCTTCTACCCGCTCTTCCATACGGGATTACTCCCCCCACTTTGGTTGATAGCCCTGTCTCTAGGGTTTCTCCGGTGGACGATATCAACACCTATCATGATGTCCTACAGAGGGGTGCACTGAAATTAAACATCGAGCTGTCTGTGCGACAGATCTCCACGACAGTGATCTTTGAGACTCTTCACCAAAAGTCGGGGTCTCGTCCAGTGCTACCGTTGGTCCCAGGGATTATGGATCCTGTCAATGATGTGTTCCTGGCTCCAGCATCGCTAAAAGCGGTGCCGGCTCGCATCCAAAAGAAGTATAAGGCCGCACCCTCTGACCCGATCTTTGTGAAAGCGGACCCGCCTGCCGACTCAGTAGTCGTGGCAGCAGCATGAAAAACCCACTCAGTCTCTCCCTCCTCCTCAACTCCTCCTGATAAGGATAGGAAGTTGCAAGACTCGTGGGGCCGCAAGGTCTGCAGTTCTGCCGCTTCAACGCTGAAGGTTTCTAGTGCGGCTGTGCTTTTAGGCAGGTATGATAGAGCCTTATGGGACTCAATGAAGTGTTTTAAATCAAAATTGCCAAAGGAGGACCAACAAGACTTCGAGGAGACCCTGACGGAAGGAAGTCTGGTGGCTAACCAGATAATTAGCACTGCTGCAGATGGAGCAATACTGGCGGGACATACATATGCCCATGGGGTATGTGCCAGACGTTCATCGTGGCTGTGCCTGACAGGCCTCAAGCCCGATGCGCAACAGCGTATTCTGAACATCCCGTTTACCGGATCATCTCTCTTTGGCCAGCACATGGATGACGAGATGAGTCGGATGAAAGCCGAGCTCGACACCGTCAAGGCAGTCGGCTTAGAAAAAAAGAAAGTGTTTAAACGCCGTTTCAAGACCAGCAAAGGCAGAGGGGCTCAACAGAGGGTTCAAACCCCTCACTGGTCCCAAAACAAGACCCAGGGCAAGACCCAGTTTCGGGGTGGTAAAGCTGGCCGAGGTAGAGGAGGTCACCAGCAGTCCTCTACCTCGACGAGAGGAGGAAAACAATGAGCACTGGCTTCCTCTGGCGCCGTTGTCCACTCCAGTGGGAGGAAGTGTTTCAAAACATCTGGCAGAGTGGGGCAGCATCACGAACGATCGGTGGGTGCTGAATTCACTGCGCAATGGATATGCTCTTCGTTTCCGTGCGCCTCAACAGGACATTCCCCCAAAGAAATCTCGTCCGCACCAACTCGGTCTGCTCCGAAAAGAGGTGAAGGCTCTTCTCCAAAAACGAGTTATAGAAGAGGTGCCTCCCTCACAAAGGGGAAAAGGAGTCTACTCAAGATACTTTCTTGTCCCCAAAAAGGATCAGGAAAACAAGTTCCAGCCCATCCTGGATCTTCGTGTTCTGAACAAGAACATAGTCAAGGAGAAGTTCCGCATGCTTGCTCTTCACTGAATATGTCCACATCAGCAAGTAGGAGATTGGATGTGTTCGATGGACTTGCAAGATGCCTATTTCCACATTCCAATTGCCATGCGACATCGGAAGTTCTTAAGGTTTCTGGTGGGCAGCAAACACTACCAGTACAGGGTCCTGCCTTTCGGGCTAAAGTCAGCCACGAGAGTCTTCACCAAATGCATGGCAGTGGCGGCAGCCTTCCTGCACAAAAAAAGGACATTTCGTCTATCCCTACCTAGACGACTGGCTCATAAAAAGCCCATCTCCTCAACAGGTAGAGAACGACTTCCACCTTTGCCTGCTACAATTGCACAGGCTCGGCCTCCACGTCAACATAGAGAAGTCTGTACAACTACCAACCCAATCCATTCACTACCTGGGCTCCGTTCTGGATACAAAATTGGGAAAAGCATATCCTTCGGAGGAGAGACTATTTTCTATGCAGCAGAAGTGCAGAGTTCTACTACAGTCCCAGAATCCAACAGCGCGTCAAGTAGCGTCTCTGCTGGGTTCCATGGCGTCCTGCATCTTCCTAATTCCTCACGTCAGGCTGAGGATGCGACCTTTGCAGCTGGCTCTGGAGGATCAATGGGATCATTCGACAGGGCGCTGGGAAGAGCAGATCAATCTTTCCCAGGTGACGAAGACCTCCATCAAATGGTGGACTCACCCTCACAACCTTCTGGTGGGAGTGCCTTTTCACCAACCTCTCCCGACACAGTCTATAGTCACAGACGCGTCTCTCCAAGGCTGGGGAGCACACATGGGGTGTCTACAGATTCAAGGAAGGTGGTCAGCAAAAGAACAGACCTACCATATCAACATGCTGGAGCTTCGAGCAGTCCATCTGGCTCTGAAGTCCTTCCTTCCTGCTCTCGAATCACACTCAGTCCTGATCCAAACGGACAACACGACGACCATGTTCTACCTGAACAAGCAGGGCGGAACTCGGTCACGTCCTCTCTCTCTGGAGGCACAAGCCATCTGGCACTGGCTGCTCGCCCGGAACGTCACAGTAGTGGCAGTGCATCTCCCAGGAGAGCTAAATATCAAGGCCGACGCACTCAGCAGGCACTTCGAAGATCAGCCAGACTGGGTGCTGCATGACAAGGTGGTGGCAGACCTCTTCCATCGCTGGGGTCGTCCAGAAATAGATCTGTTCGCGGATGACGAAAATACCACGCCTTCGCGTCCAGATTCCACCGTCCAGGGACAAGGGGGAATGCCCTTTTGATGGACTGGTCAGGGACATTTGCTTACGCATTTCCTCCTCTGCCCCCGATTCCGAAGGTGGTGTCCAAACTCCTCAGATCCAGCATGACCATGATCCTGGTAGCCCCAGACTGGCCTCGGCAGTGGTGGTACCCGGACCTTCTACAGCTGTCGGTGCTTCCACCCAGGAGACTGCCCTGCAGGCTGGACCTGCTGACCAAGATGGGGGGGGCGGGGGGGGGGAGGATTCTTCATCCCAACCTTTCCTCACTGCACTTAACAGCATGGCTCCTGAGGTCCTACAATACGGACATTTAAATTTGCCGCCTGATTGTATGCATATTTTAAAGGAAGCGAAACGACCCTCCACAAGAATGTCTTCTGCGTTTAAGTGGAAGAGGTTTTTTCTTTGGTGCAGAGAACATCACTTTGATCCCTCATCAGCACAGGAGGATGTGATTCTGCCTTACCTGCTGTACTTAGCAAGATCTGGTCTTAAATATACTTCGATCAGGGTGCACCTCTCGGCCATTACGGCTTATAGGAAGTCACCTACTCAGCCCTCCTTCTTCCAGATGGAGGTGGTCAAGGACTTCTTACAGGGGTTGAAGAAAGTGTTACCCCCCTGTTAGAAACCCTTCTCCTCCGTGGGAATTAAACCTAGTGTTGTCTAAGTTGATGGGCCCCCCTTTGAACCCATCCACAGAGCTTCCTTACAACACCTATCGTGGACGGCCGCTTTTCTAGTTGCAAATACATCAGCGCTCAGAGTAAGTGAGATACAAGCGCTGTGTACAAAAGAACCCTACACTGTTTTCCATCACAACAGAGTAGTCTTAAGGGCACATCCATCCTTTTTACCTAAGGTTGTCTCTGATTTTCATATAAATCAGTCTATTTCTCTTCATCCTTTTTTCCCAAACCCTACGACCCCGGCTGAGCGGTCGCTGCACTCTTTAGATCTCAAAAGAGTCCTTAAATTTTATTTGGAAAAGACCAAAGAGAGTAGGAAGACGGACCAATTGTATATCGACTATGGTCCGCTGGGAACGGGCTTTCCAGCTGCCAAGAGATCCATCTCCAGATGGATTGTCTCCTGTATTAAATTGGCTTATCAGCTTGCAGGCAAGCCTTACTTTTGTCACCTAAAGCACACTCTACTAGGGGGAAAGCGGCCACAGTATCTTTCCTGCATGATGTCCCTATGTCAGAGATTTGCAAGGCTGCAACCTGGAGATCAGTTCATACCTTTACAAGGCATTACTGTCTAGAATCTGATTCCAGGACTGATACTCAAGTAGGACAAGCCTCTTTGAGGAATCTATTTGGGTAGCCTGCGGCCTGTACAAGCTTAGTTTTTCTAGGCTTAGTAAAGCTATTACTGTATTGTTACTCCTTTGCCCGCAGGGAGATGAGGTGAGGCTCGCTATTCTATTCTAATGCTTATGACTATTGATGAGGATCCCCTGGAAGAGAAGGATTAGTTACTTACCTGTAATCCTAGTTCTCTTCCATGGGTATCCTCATCAAAGTCATAAGCAACCCTCCCGCCTCCCCGGGCAAAGGATCTTTATTAATATGGAGATATTGTTAACCTATTTGTTTCCATGGTTTTTCAGTCTCCGAAAAGAACAACTGACCCAACTGTCACCCCTGAGGCATGATGGGATACTGGGGGTCATGAGTGCCTTAAAGGCACGGTGTCAGTTTTTTGTAGCATGCAGCTACAGGTTAGCTTTTCAGTCTTTTTAGACTGTGTTTGCAATGCAGCCTGGGAGCTTTCTATGCTTTAAGGATATAATAAGAATTTCTACTGCTTTTTCAGCATTAAAACAGTTTCAAAACAATCTTTGGTGTTGCTTTTCATGTTTCTAATGCATATGTTTCATGTATGGTGGAACTTCTTTACAGCATAATCCAGCTCTATTGTGAATTTGGCTGCAATTGCATATATATATATATGTGTGTGTGGCACATATAATATAGTGTTTTCGGGGTCCTAATGCTTATGACTTTGATGAGGATACCCCTGGAAGAGAACTAGGATTACAGGTAAGTAACTAATCCATCATTGCACTAATGTGGGACCCTCTTCATTCAGAAAACAACACCTGAAGCAAATAAGGGAAAAGAGAGAATATTTGGGCAGAGCGACATACTGGATTTTGACAGAAGTCAGAGTGTGATGAGCAAACTTTCAGAAGCTAACCCACGTTAACAAATGTAGATGTAAACTGTGAATGTAATGAAAGGGGCAGGATAGCAAACGGGGAATCTGAATGAAGCTAATGTATTGAAAGCGCGAACAGAAACACAGGAAATCATTAACAGTGAAGATGGTCTGTCTGGGGATCATAGCTAAGAGTTTGTTAACCAGTAGTTATGAAGTTCCTGCGAAAGTCACAGAGTATCTGATCTTTTTTTGGCTCTGGTCCCTAGGTTGATATCCCAGGTGATAGAGCACAGTACAAATACAAACTATTTGGGGAAAGCACATAGAAAGCAACATCATTGTGGTTAGTGAATAAGAGGGTGTGGGAGGGAAGACCGCATAGGTCTTCCACCGGACTAACAAAGTGGTGATTTTTTTCAGTAAGCAAGCATTTTTAGTCTTTGGCTAGTTAATATGTATAAAGCCTTACTAATTGTTTAATTTTGTGATTGAATGGTTCTGTGATATATTTCCATGTTAAGAATGTAACTAAATATAGGTGTATTCGTAAAGAACAGATCACAGAATAAGTTCAATTATACAGTAGCATTGCTGATCGCATGGCATAAATGGTAGCATACAGCTAAGATAAACATGCCTATTGCAATGTATTCTTCGGCAATGTATGCTAGTGTGCTTAATGGTATAATATAGATAATGGGGTTGGACCCATGTAGTCAGTGGGACCTGGGTAATTGATTGAGATATATAAAGAGGGGTCCCAGACCAAGCAAGAAATAATTATTTACAAATGCACATATTTGTTAGAATGAATTCAAAAACAAATGAGGGTGCCCAGTGTTTTTATTTTCACTGCACCATAAGACATTCAATGATTGAAAAATCATTAGTAAAGTCACAAAATTCAAATGCGCCCACTGGGGGAAGGGAAGGAGTGCAAGGGAGGGAATACATTTCAATTAGTTACACATCACTAATCAAAAAATCATTGAGCATGAATCCATGAGTTAATTCATAAATACAATTGATCCACATATGAGAGGTCAAGAAAAAACACATGTCAAACAAAACATTTTACATGAAAGAAACTCCTATAGTGATTATTATTATCAATCTAGGGTTAGGAGTTCTTGATTGTAGATGAAAGTCTACGTTTCGACCCAGAAGGTGTAGGACAGTGGATCCTTACTCGCGGGTCTTCGTCAGGACGTGAGGGGGGTGGAGGGAGTAGTGGGGCTATTTCCTGACAGAGCAGGCAGAAAAAACGGCCAGCCCAAACGCGTGGTCCGTCTCCAGGCGATGCCTCGACCTGTGTTGTATTTGTCCGGATCTTATTTTCTAAGCAAGGGTGAGGATAAGTCGATATTCCTCGTCATACCAGGGTGTGTTCGAATTCCTCGAAATGAACAGAAGCGATCGTGCCACATCCGAAAGGATGTTAATTCTCAAAGCGGAGCCGGCGTCCCGCCGTGTCTCCTGTTTATTATTATTTTCGTAACGCGGTGTTCAAATTCCTCACAACGATCAAGGTCGCCATTGACACATCCAAAAGGATTATCGGGTCTCAATGAGAAGCACGGGAGCCAGCGTCTCACCGCGTCTGCCTAGAACCAGGTTTCGGATGTGGCACGATCGCTTCTGTTCATTTCGAGGAATTCGAACACACCCTGGTATGACGAGGAATATCGACTTATCCTCACCCTTGCTTAGAAAATAAGATCCGGACAAATACAACACAGGACGAGGCATCGCCTGGAGACGGACCACGCGTTTGGGCTGGCCGTTTTTTCTGCCTGCTCTGTCAGGAAATAGCCCCACTACTCCCTCCACCCCCCCTCACGTCCTGACGAAGACCCGCGAGTAAGGATCCACTGTCCTACACCTTCTGGGTCGAAACGTAGACTTTCATCTACAATCAAGAACTCCTAACCCTAGATTGATAATAATAATCACTATAGGAGTTTCTTTCATGTAAAATGTTTTGTTTGACATGTGTTTTTTCTTGACCTCTCATATGTGGATCAATTGTATTTATGAATTAACTCATGGATTCATGCTCAATGATTTTTTGATTAGTGATGTGTAACTAATTGAAATGTATTCCCTCCCTTGCACTCCTTCCCTTCCCCCAGTGGGCGCATTTGAATTTTGTGACTTTACTAATGATTTTTCAATCATTGAATGTCTTATGGTGCAGTGAAAATAAAAACACTGGGCACCCTCATTTGTTTTTGAATTCATTCTAACAAATATGTGAATGTAAATAATTATTTCTTGCTTGGTCTGGGACCCCTCTTTATATATCTCAAGTGTGCTTAATGGAGCATCACATTGTTAGTAACATTTTGCTTACAGATGTACACATTTTTTAGTTCTATGTCTAGTATGGATTCCACGTTTTAGAAAGAAAGTAGAATCTCAACTGCAAGGAGTCAACATTTTCTACATTGCTTGACCCTGTCTTTACTCTTCTAACAGACTGTCTCAGGAAAGGCTGTGTAACGCAACGTTGAGTACACATAATTGCAACCACTCTTTGTATGCTTATGTAAAGGTACATTCTTATTTGGTCAAATACCCGCAAACCAAGTTCCAGTGCACTGAGCTACCATCACGGGAGAGGATGTTGCATGACGACCAGGACTGCCGATTTTTGAATAGTGGAACCGGGTTCCAGTCTCCATGTCTGCTCAGCATCCTGTGATTCTGGGCAAATCACTTAATCTCCACGTGCCTACAAAATATGAATGTGTCCTTGTGTAATGTTACTAGTGCTCATGTAAAGCACTCCAGTACCTTCAAATCGAGTTTACGCTATGTATAACTGCAGAAAAAAGCAGTTCTGTAGAAATTAATTGGCAATGAATACGAACTGGATCAAAACTTTGTAGACAACTTTATTTTTCACTTATCCTGTTGATGCTTCCCTACATGCTAAAAAAAATGTAGAAAGATAATCGCATAAGCAGATCTATCTGGGCTATAACCCCTCTTTCTTTGAGCAATTCCAGAGATCCCAATCGAATCATTAGCTGACCAAATGTCTGCCAAGGAAACTGGAAGAATAGTGAAGGGGAGTTTTAAAAAGTCAGGCACACTTGGGCGAGGTTAAGAAATTAGACTTCAAGGATTCCAAGAAAGTGGGAGGGGTCGGACATGGTTTCAGAGCTCAATAACTGTTTTTATTTGAAAATATCAAATTTTGTGTTCAACAACATGTCCTTGTCTTTTGGAAATAATTTCCAACATGTTTGTGTTCCGGTGGCAGCTAGTGAAGTGGTAAGCGATAATGCTTGCCCTGGATTCAAGTGTGTGAACTCTACTTCTTTAAAGAAGGTTGTCTGGGTGGGGAGAGTAACTTTCTCCAGGAGGAAAGACTGAAAAGATGGGGTCGATACTGCGTTTTTAAAGTAAGATTTTCAAATACATTTGGTTACAAGCCATACACTATAACCAATGAAGCCTGATTGGATTGGGAAACTGCCACTACAACGCAGCCGTTTCCACGCACATCCTTAACCACGCATGCATTAAAACGCATGCGTGGTTACCACGAATAGCCTTTACCACGCATAACTTTACTACGATATACATAGTAAAGGCATGTGTGTTAAAGGCTAAAACTAAAAAAGGGGGCTGGGGGGGGGGGGAATCTCTCCCTACTCCCCATGCAAAAATAGAGGGCCAAACCCCCCCTCCCAAAAAAAGCACCCATATCCGTAGCGTTGTGGAGGCAATCAGCGTCATTAGAGGAAACGGAAAGACACTTCAGTTTCCTCTTTACGATGTGCAACATCACCTCAGAGGATCATGGAGAAGAGACGACGTTGAGCGGTAAGAAGAATTTTAGATTAAAAAAATATAAATATAAGGATTGAGGGGGTTATATAAGGATTGAGGGGGTTGTGTAACGCAGGTGCCCGATTTTAGAGTTCAGGGGAGGGGTATTTGTAAGAAGGGTTTAGGGGTGGGGGAATTGCGATGGGAAACATTTTAAGAGTTCAGGGCAGGGGTAATTCTATGAAGGATTGGGGGTCACGCAGGAGTACAGGGGAGGAGTATTTAAAAAAAATTAAAAATTAGAGAACTAGAGAGGGGAGGGGGTAAGAGAGCAGTTATAGGAAATGGGCAAGGGGTCTGAAATAACCTTTACCAAGAGTATGCCCTTACCATGCATGAATTTACAACGAAAATCGTTGTAAAGGTATGCGTGGTAAAGGAATATTTGTGGTAAAGGTTATGCTTGAGAATGGCATTTGCATTGTAACGCATGCGGGGTAAAGGCATGCGTTGCAACGGAATGCGTTGTAACGTCATACAACAGATTGGTTTTCAGAACCATGTGTGTAACTTTGTATTTATCAATGATTATCTCCATTATGCAAGGGTCATCATTATATTCATAGGTTACCCCCAATATGTCATGGGTGTCCAATTATTACAATAAGTACATGCATTACACTATTTCTAGAGTTTTGCATTTGATGCCATCCATATTCCATGAGTGACTGTTGAGTCAAAATTTACCTCTAGTATGTTTGGGTCAGCATTTTGTCATGGTTGTCTGCTCACCACTACCAGTATGCAATGGTTGTCTTCCTGAATGCCAAGAATGTACCTCCAGTGTGCCAGCACCAGAACTTGCGACTGGTGCCTCTTACCCCAAAAAATTGTGTCTAGTATGCCACAGGTTCCCCTTTTGCCAAGAATGACCTCCAATATGCTAGAACCATCGTTTTGCCCTGGGTGCCCCATATTCCAAGCATTAAATCTATATGCCTGTACTAGTATTTTGCAATGGGGGCCTCTGTAAGTCCACAAATAACTCCAGCTTGCCAGGGTGAGCAACAGCCACGCAAGCAAAGCACATGCACACATTCACACACTCCTTCACTCTGTCTTGCATACACACACTGTTATACACACATTCTCGCGTGCACGTTCTCTCGCCAGCGCACACGTTTTCTTGCCGACGCGCCCGCTCTCTCGCACGTTCGATCGTGAGCACACGCCTCTTTTGTCATTAGGGTGGTGCGGAGTTAGTTGATGCTGTGTCAAGAGATCAGAATCTCCTTCAAAGGAGGGAAATGTAGTGGCTGGTTCCAGGCTGAGAAGGAAGGGCCTTTCAAGAACGTTGTAAGCCTCTCATATTACAAAATTGGCTAAATATTTATTGAAAAGCAACCCTGTGTTAAACTGCTGGTTTAATCTTTCATGGTAGTGCTGGTTTAAAATACCAAATCCAATCTCCTGCTGTGATAACCATGTTTTCCTCTTGCAGGAAATCCCACCAGTTGTTCCAGCATATTCGTCAATGAGCAGAAGAGAGTTCAGGAAACTGCATTTTAAAGCAAAGGAAGATTATGAGGAGGAGGAAGAGGAGGAGGAGGAGGAGGAGGAGGAGGATGATGATGATGATGATAATGCATAACTGCTGAAGGAATAAGGTGGGAAAACTATGATTATTGCTTTGGTTAAATTTAAGTACTTCTGAGTAATCAGAGTTAACCGTTATTCATTTTAATCAAAGATGATGAATATTTTACATGCTAAAAATCATATTTTCAGTCAAATAATTCATTAGGAAATGAATGGTGGACCTAGAGGACCATAAATCAATGACCTTTTTCTGGGTTAATGTCCTCAGTGTAGTAGCCATTCATAGCTAGATAAAATGACTGGGCGAGAAATCTGAGCCGTTATCTTTATTAATGAAGAGTGCTATATTTAGAAGTGATTTTGGTCACCTTGGTTTGTACATCTTCCCAAATTGCTAATTGTTGACCTCTTCACGATAACTCATCACCTTTCCAGAAAGCTTAAATTGATCGCGTCACGGTGTATTCATTTTTATGCTGTTGGGAGACATGGTCAAGATCACACATGGAAACTGAATGCCTCTGGGTGATGCTGAGCCCATAGTCCTTCCTTCAACTCTGATACAGAGCCAAACCAGTCTCTCATGATGTCAAATCTGGTGCCGACCGGACCAGTAAGACTGTTCCGACCCATGAGACCATCCAATGCCTCCTTTCTTTGATTGGCACTGTGGGGGGTTTTGGTTGAGATGTATCTGCTAATCCTTATACCTACCCTGACCCCGTGGAAGACCCTTTGGCCCAACCAGATGATGACCACTTGTTTAAGAAACTGGCTGACGCCGGTTATCTAGACACATCTCCAGATCTGGCCTGGTCTCTTCAATTAATGTGGTTACGGATGTATGGGGCTACCCTTGCTATGGTGGTTAGGATGGCAACTGAAGTCCTCTTAAGCTACCCTATGTGGAAGTCTACTCGGTTTTGACATAGGTGCTTCAGCCGGGGATACTGCCACGTAACTCTTCCCACCCTTTAATAAAGGCCTCTCGGATATCTTGCTTGGGACGCGGACCAAGCCTTGCATAGGTACCCCTGTGCACAAGCCGATTGTGCACCACCATCGCCCGCTCCTGGGAACCCAACTCTCCTCAACCAGCACCCCAACCCTGAGAGTCTGGTGGTACAAGTCCAGTCCGGCTCATCTCCTGCCACCCCACCAGACAGGGAATCCAAGAGGCTGGCCACCCTCAGAAAGCAGATTTTCTCTTTCGCCAAACCTGCACTGCATCTGTGAACACCATGTGCCTCTTGGGCGGATATAGCCACACTGTGTGTGACTCTGGTGCACAAGTGCTGCCTATGGTCTTGGAGGAGGCCCGACACACCCTGAACCAGATCATCGCCGATGGCTTGGACGCAGCACAGTTCACCATCCAATGCCTGCTAAATACAACAGACTCGTTGGGCAGGGCCATTGCTACATCGGTGGCACTCTGCCTCGATGCCTGGCTGAGAACTGCTTTTCGGAAGATGTTCAGAGATCTCTCATGGACATGCCGTCAACGGCGCTTGCCTGCTCGGCGACGAGGTTGATTCAGTGCTTGAATGCACCACTGGTCAGTCATTGGGGCTCACCATGTCCTCACGCCAACCACACGTGTCTTTTAGCTTTTTCCTTGGTTATGGTAGGGTTTATCAGCCATGTCTTTTACAGCAAATCGCCCATGTCTTTAAGGCTTCCCAGTCTTTTTGTGGATGCGGCTCCCACAAGTCCAGTGGGAACCAAAGAAAGGGATCTGCCCAGACGACTGTAACCTCTAAACCTCTATAGTATGGCCTCATAGCAACATGGGCACTCCTTTGGAGGCAGGATCCGGCACCACCTGCCACAATGATATGCCATTACATAGGACAAGAGGGTGCTCCAGACTGTCCACTGCACTCTCCTATTCTGCATAAAGATTGAGCGGCGACAGTTGATGGTCTTCAGCCTCCCTCCAGAAGTTTGTGATTTCACCATCTTGGCAGCCGGAAGTCCATCAACAAAAACTGTATACATCTGGCATTGTGAAGTTTGTGGCTTGGTGCTCCGAAAAATGCGTTGACCCCTTTGCTGCACCCTTGTCCCAAGTGCCTGTGTTTTTTCTGTCCTTAGCCCAGCAAGACCTTGCCCTGGGCACAGTTAAGGGCTATCTTTCTGCCATTTTGCCCCTTTAGCAGTTGTCAAATCAACACTCCCTGATTAAGTCACCCATTATGATGCAAGGTCTTCAGCACACGTTTTCTCCCAAACCTTTCGTTCTACCACAATGGAGGACTTCATTTAGTTGAACTTTTCTGATATGTTCCCTCTTTAAGCCCAGGCGCTGCTGCTCTCAAATTTCTGGCAATCAAGATAGTCCTCTTGGTGTCCATCATATCAGCCAGGAGTGTCAGTGAGCTACAGGCTCTCTATTTACCCTCCATACACCATCTTTTTCCAAAGACAAAGTAGTTATCTGAACACATGCCTATTTTTATCTGAAGGTGGTGACACCTCTCCACGTAGGCCAAAACATCACACTGTCCACTTTCTTTGCTCTGCCTCACCCCTCTCAGAAGAGGCTGCATTGCCTGGACCCTAAAAGGGCACTGTCATTTTACATCGATTGCCCCAAAGAACACGGGTGGACAATCCGCTCTGGAACAAAGAAAGGGAAAGCAGTGCAGAACCAGACCATCTCCAGGTGGAATGTACTCTACATAAAGATCTGCTACATATTAACCAAGAAGCAACCTGCTCAGGGCATGCAGGCTCATTCTTCCAGAGCCCAAACTTCATCCACTGCATTAGCTCATGGAGTTCACCCTGGGCATCTGTCAGGCTGTTGAGCGGGCATCCTTGTACGCTTTTGATAAAAAATACTGCCTTTAAAGGCAGGTCTGTCATGATGGGTGCTCCTCCAGGACTTTGTGGTTTGGGCCAGTTTGCAGACCCACCTCTGGGGAAGTACTGCTTTGGTATCTAATCTAAGGCAAGGAATCTGGGGATAGAAGCGGGAGAAGCTGAAAAATTGCAGCCATGTTTTTGATGAAGGTTACTTACCTCTGATAAGGCTTGACACTGAAATCATCGCCGAGGAAAGAGGATTGACAGTGACCAATGGGAAGAGAGCACCAACAATATGCAGGAAAACACTGGTGAGAAGACTGACTTAAGAAGACCACATGGTTTGAGAATGAGAATGAGAAAGGGGCAAGTGGCACCACAAATATGCATAGAAAGACACACAACTGGTCTGTAACCTTTATCTTCCCAAAGACCTCAGTGCAGAGGACTGTGCGGCATGTGTAGGGATCCTGTCTAAAACCATCAGGGCAAGGCAAAAGCTAATGTGGGCACACTACGGAATGGCATTACCACAAAGAAAGCAGGAGTCCCTAAAAGATCTGGGCCAGTCAAGCGATTATAAAGGCATCCTTTAAACAAAGGAAACCCAGAGGGACGAGCCAGGGCTCAAGGAGATCATAGCAAGCCAAACCGGCAGTCACAGGAAACTAGGGAGTGAGGAACACGGAGTAAAGGTAACCCCTCAAAGCTGAGAAACAGTCAAGCAGAAGACCTCGGACTCGATAACCCGCAATGATGCTGAAATTGTCGATGCCGCAGGGTAGAGTGAAGCTCAAGGGGCCACACTGTTCAAAGACCCCAAAGGAGGCAACCCCACAAAACCTGACTCAACCTCAAAGAGAGGATCAAAGATGGCCACCGAGCTGGACAAAGAGGCTCCCAGGGTTGGGATAATTATTCCTTAAAATATCCAGCTGCATACCCTGCCATCAAGGAACCACTAACTACCTGTGCAACAAGTAAGGCGTGCCAGATGGCCTCTTACTGGCAAAACCTGGTTTCCACTCATTGATTCAGGAACGTTTGGATTTCCCTTGAGGGCTGCCTTGTCACATCTGGCATCGGAGTCCATTAGCCCTTGGACTACAGATCGGCACTGGAGAGCCCCTCATCATATCTGCCCCAGATTCCCAGGTATTTAGCTCACTGGAGGGTTGATTCCTCTGGGATCCGCCTTGGTTGTGTGTCCAACTTTGGGCTTAACCCATCTGCATCACCTACCATACACCTCAATTCCTCCTGCGAGTGCCTGAAATCCCATAGTGTGGCCCGAGTAGCAGCTCAGAGTGGTCCCAAGCTGCTCCACTGATCTCTCTCCGGCTACATCAATTCACATGCACAATAGTACCCTAGCTCACGCCTATGGCATGGGACGTCCTGATCTCGCTGCCAAGACATTGCCTTTCTGGGAACTCCACTCCCTCTCCTTTGCCAGTGCACCTAGTCCTTCAGCTGACCCTGATGACCTCTGCACTATGGGAAACAAAAGGACTTTGTGACCCTCTCAAAGCAGCCTCTTGCCGCCACTTATCTAGCACTGTTAGAGTAAACCAGATCCCGGTGAACCAGCACTCCATTTTAGTGGGCCCACGCCTGCCTTTTTGTCATCCTCAAAATGGCGGCCAGCTTTTAACTCCCTATCAGCAACAACTAGGAAATCTACAGAGAGAAACTGTCATGAAAGAAGGACTTAAGAGCCATCACTGGGCTTCACTGTAATGATCGAAGGAATAAGCGCTAACAGGTAAAACAGATGAAGGCCTCCCTGAATGGCAGATTGCAAAGGAGGGCTTAACAGTACAGTCGGCAAAACCATTGGCGGCCATCTTGCAGTGGTTTTCGTTCCTGCGGTCTCCTAGGAATTTCTGCTCTTCCTGCTACCGGGCACCTGTGCCCTGCACCAACACTAGAGCTCCAGGAATTATGAACTAAAAATAAGACCTTCTTCATACAACCTACACCGTTCATTTATTTATTTTTTCTCTTGAATCATAATGACAGGTAGGAGTCGCTAACCTGGTCTTCACCTCATGAAGCGGTCTATATCCTGAGCTGAGCTCAAGCATCCTCGCTGTATACAACCCCCACCATGGCACTAACTAAAGTTTACTCTAGGTCTAATCTGTTATCGCAAGTAGGGCGGAACGCTTCTAAGATAATCTACCCTCCAAACCTTTCTAAGAAAGCTGCAGGAAGTTTCAAACATAATCTACTCAAAAGGTTCCCTAAAACACTAGCATCGGACACCAATTTCTGCAAGTCTAAGGGAGTGGTGATTAATGACCACATCCTCTTCAGTAACAGAAGAGCACAATGGAGAAATGTCTTAACCTCAATGTTTTGTTCCAAACCAATGAAGAAAACTCCTCATGGTTTCTGGGTAATCTTAATTCCCTTACCAGACTTCAATGCAGCGATGCAACAACGAAATCACCCTTATTCAAACCTCTGACAGAAACCTCAATCAGTTTGACAATGCCTTTAAGAGGATTATAAATACCCTGGATAACATTGGGAAGGTTAATCCTCCGAATCAAAGCCCTCCCACAGATATGATGCAGCCTGTCACATTGTCCAACTATACTGCAGCACTTGTCACACCTCCACACCCCCCATCTCATCAGACCTCGATCACACAACCCTCTGAAAACTACGAGCTTAACAATGAGGAAGATCCTGGATCTACTTTACCCAACATTATCTGTCAGAACACCAATTTAGGGGATCTGCCTGCCCCCTTTACTTTCATGAGTCTGATTCACAAAGCGCCCCCGCCTGAAGTCGGTAAGTCTAATAGGGGAAGCTGCAGCTCTAACAACCTCCTGCCTCACCCCACGTAGTTCTCACCCCACTCCAGTACCCCCAGTGTCCTCTTCCTCTCAAACCAACTATCAGGTAGTGACAGTTAACAGGTAAACTCTTCGTACCCGTGACCCTCGCTCTTCCCCCAGTACACCTTCCTTGAGCCCACAACTGCACGATCATATTTCCGCATGCCTCCTCGCCAATGGAGACTCCAATCTCCCTACCCCCACCCCCCTACCCCACCCCGTCTGTGAGGGGCCTCTTCTACTTTCCACCTCTAGTCAGACCTCCATAGAAGAGAAGTTGGCTGACCTCAAGCAATATCTCCAACTAGTTAAAGGCAGCTTGCAGAACCTATTACTCATTCCAGTGAAGTTGGAAACATTTTTGACGAGTAATTCCATCCCTGAGACTAATTTTCCCAGCACTCCTGCTACAGGCAAGCATGGCACTAGAATACCTATATCCAGGAAAAAAATGCTAATTTTTCTTGGGAAAACTCTACCCTATCCTAATCACCCATAGGTCCACCAACCATCTATCCGACTATGTCATCCACTCCCTCCTTCTGTCTTATAATGGCCCTCACAGTGTCTCTCAACCCTCGGGAGTCATTCATCCTAAACCTTCGAACCTGTTTAGAGAAACCACTGCAAAACACAGATCAATGAACAAGAACAACCTAGTCAATTTACCCACATCACACCTAGAAACGGTGGCAACTAAATCGCACATCAAATGAATGCTACTTAATTGCAGGTCAGCAGTCAAACACGCTGCTGAAATTGTCGACCTTATTCTTACACATGACCTAGACATCATCATGATATTAACGGAAACTTGGCTCAACGGCGACTCCTCGCCAATTCTGGACATCTCCCAAATATGACATTAGACTGGATAGACTAGTTAAAATGGGGGGTCGGTATTGCATACACTTATTGCTCCAGTCTCACTCAGAGACTCTTACAAACACACAATGTCCTTGCACGGTCACCTGAGTGTTGAGATCTGGAACAACAACAAGATTGTCTGTTTGTCTCCAGGAGTATGATAGATCTTGTGCAGCAATCTTATCTTCATCGAACAAATGATGGAAATTATAGCCTCCAACTCTGACGTACCCTCAACCATATCTTCCTTGGGGACTTCAATCTGCATTGGAACAATACAACTGAACCCTCACTTTGTACCTTCTAGGCTTTACTCGAAGACCTTAACATCACCCAGGTTGGCAATATATCAGTACATAATCTCCTTTTGCATACTACAAAAGGTAATGTCTAGACCAGGTCAACCGCATAAGAACAAACAGTGGTCTAGGAATCTAACTGGCATTCATGCGATGGACCTAACCTCTCTTACTAATAACCTACTCCCTCCAACCCCTAACATGACCAATTTAGACGACCTCACTGAACACTATAGTCAGACCATGACTAATATACTTGACACAGTTGCTCCGAAGCAACCCGAGGATTCCGGTCAAACAGTCCAAACCCTGGTTCAACGGCTCCCTCAACGAGGAGCGTCACAAACTAAGGCTCTTGGAAAGACTATGGAGAAACTTTACGTCAGAAACTAACCTCAAACAGTTGAGGAGAGCAAGAAGTTCTTAGAATAAACATATATCTGCAGCACGAAAGCGGAACACTTTAGATCTCAACTAGACAATGCTAGAAACAGACCTAAAAAGTTATTTGAAATCATAAAACAAGCTAACCGTCCTACAATCTGTTCCAAAGATCTCTCCTCAGTAAAGAGGTCTTCTCCACACATTTTATCAAAGTCTAGAAAGATTGAACTAGAACTTCAACAGGCATCAAATAATAGGCTTCATCAGGTGCAGTCCATCATATCGACCTGCTTAACCTCAGAGAGTGCCCTGTCCTACATTGGCATAGGCCTTACTCCACAAAATTGCACATCATGGAACAATTTCAGACTGCCTGACAATTCCGACCTTCGAAAAATGTTAATGTCACTAAAATCCTCTAATCATTTCTATGATCACTTGCCAGCCAAATTCTTTAAAGACTTTAGATCACCATCCTCCCTCTCTGGTCTGTGATAATCCATGAATCGCTCGTACAGAGTAGTATTCCTGACTGCCTAAAGAAGGGACAAGTCACTCCCATTCCAAAAAAGCCCAATGTAAACTTATCTGATCCCAAACATTTCCGTCCAATTTCCAACAATTTCTGTCCAATTTCCAACATCATGACTCTAGCTAAAGTTATGCGTACACCTACAACACTGTAATCACATCGAAGAGTTTCAGCTGCTTGACCAATACCAATCTGGCTTTGGTGCGGGACATAGTACTGTAACGGCCCTATCTCGCATTGTTGATGACGCTTTGAGTCTACTCGACCAAAATGTGCCATGTCTACTGATCCTTCTTGATCTATCCTCAGCATTTGACACGGTCAAACATGAAAACTTGATTGCGGTTCTGGAAAAATGGATGGGGTTATCGGGACCAGTCTTAAATTGCATTAACTCATTATCTCATTTGTTTGTGACATTTTCGGAATGGAACTTATGTTCTTGCTACATGTACCTCATGTTTGTTTTCGCTCTTATTGTATTGAGGTTGGTTCACTACAAATTTTTAGGATGTTTACTTGCTTCGTGACTAATCGAATCCTTTTTCTGATGTACAGCGCTCTGTTACCCTTTTCAGGTCATGTTCGTACTTTATAAAACTTTTCAAATAAATAAAGACATGGGAGGGAGATGGTGAAAGCCAGCTCGACGCCGTCCACAAAGACAGGAGCCATGTCAACGTCAAAGTGCCACTCTTCATCATTGCCAAAAACCGCAGAAGCACCGAGACACCTCAGTATTGAAAAGTTCTTAAGCATCGATGTCGAAACAAGGACTTAGTGGAGCTCGATGAACAAAGACAATCGCCCGAGTTGGGGCGGAAAAGAGAGCATCTCGAAGCCGAATTGGAAGCCCTAATTAAAAAGCAGAGGCAATTCGACCATTCCTGCAGGGCTACAGAATTCACCTGAAAAAGGAAGGTGGAAGTAGAGGAAAAAGAGGACCTGGAGCAGCCCTCTACCCCAAAGCTCCAGGAAGAGTTAGAGGAGTTCTTCGACATGGAACAACAGCAAGAAAGTCTCACACACATGGGAGAAACAGCAGATGACTGGCAAGACATATATGCAGACTCACTAGATGAATGGGTGGAGTCTTATCCATCAAAGCCATCACAGCAAGAGGACTTCACTGCATACAATACAGTAGTAAAGAGGGTTGCAGACACCTACAAAGTGCAATTGGAGGAAGAGCAATTTGAAGCAGGTTTCATCCTGGAGACAATGTTACCAAATTTAAAAAGAAAACTGTTTCTTCCAATGGTACCAAGCATGTTGGACTAGGGCAGAGAAGCATCCAAAGAACCAGCTACGACTAAGGCGTTAACTCCAAGGGTAGAGAAGAGGTACCTCTTCTCATCAAGAGACCCTCCTACATCAGGGTGTGGTGGTGGCACGAAAAAGAGCCAATACGTCCATGGCTACAGGACCACCTCCTGACAAGGAGAGTAAGAGCATGGACATAGTGAGGAGGTAAATTGAGTGATCAACAGCAACACAGGGGCTGACTGGCAACTCTGGTATGCTCACCAGTATGAGACGGAGAAACATCTCCCAAAGAAATTTGAAAAGAGCACAAACCGTGTTGCAGTAGGGTAAGACAATTGCCGACACATGCATCAAATCCACCCTGAATGTGGCAGACAAAGCCAGTAGATAGCTCCAAACAGTGACTTGCCCACGCTTCTCCCCGATTACACCACACCTGTCGGGGAAAGACTTCAACATTTCATTTTCTCCCCATTTGGCCGTCTATAACATCAGACAAATGTGTGCTTGAAATTATCCAACATGCTTGTTGCCTGGAGCTTACCAGCAATACCCCAAACATTCCACCTTGCGGTCGCAAGTTGTCTCCAGAACACATTAATTTGTTAAAACGGGTCCAGTCCCTCTTACTAAAAGGGGCAATAGAGCTGGTTCCAATACAGTACCAGGACTCGGGGGTTTACTCTCTACTTTCTCATCCCCAAAAAGGACAGTTCTCTAACACCTATTCTGGAGCTAAACAGTTATTATACTGTCAGAGCACTTTAACATGGTGACACTTCAACAGGTATTCCCACTTTCACAAAGAGCAGACTTTGTCTTCTCTAGATTTAAAAGATGCATATGTTCATGTTCCAATTCATACGGCTCATCGTAAATACCTAAGATTTGTGATAGTAGGCAAGCATTATCATTTCAAAATGCTTCCTTTCGGAATGACTACAGTGCCCAGAGTTTTTACCAAATACCTGGCAGTAGTCGCTGCTCATCTCAGAAGACAACAAATTAACATGTTCCCCTACCAGGAAGACGGGCTTATCAAAGCCAGCACTCACCAAAACTGTCTACGGCACACACAGATCACAATAGATCTACTTCATCAACTAGGCTTCACCATCCATGCACAAAAATCTCACCTGCATCCGACCCAGATGCAGTCTTATATAGGAGCCACTCCAGACACAGTCAGAGCTCTAGCCTCTCCGAATGAAGCCAGAATACACAATATTCAGGCTACAATTCTACAGTTTCAACCCAACCAAGCATTACCAGCCAGGGTGTACATGCAACTGCTGGAAATGATGGCTTCTAGCATTGCAATTGTATCCCATGCAAGGCTTCACATGCACCTCCGATAAGAGTGCTTAGCACATCAGTGGAATCAATCGCAGGGTCTACTAACCGATCTTGTGTTGGTAGACAGCCCTACCTATCACTCTCTGCAGAGGTGGAACCTACAAAACTTAACAACCGGCTGGTCTTTCATCAACCCTGTTCCACAGATCGTGCTCACAGCAGATGCATCTCTAACAGGTTGGGGAGCCCATCTCAAAGATTACACAATGCAGGGCATATGCAACTCCCCTTATAGACCAAACTGTCCTAGTCCGAATGGACAACATGACAGCAATGTATTCTGTGCAGAAGCAAGGGGGAGGACACGCTCTGTCCAACTGTCAACACTCTCGCAACCCATTTGGAATTGGGCGATCCATCACAAGATTCATCTTCTAGCAGACCATCTCCCAGGATTTATCAATCAAGTTGCTGATCTCAGCAGAAGAAGGCAGCAAATTCACAAGTGGGAACTTCACCCCCAAGTTTTCCTTCCATGCTTTCAACAATGGGGATTTCCACAAATAGAATTATTTGCCATTGCCGAAAACACAAAATGCCCAAACCTGGGCCCAGGTTCCCACACCCGCTGTCAAAGGGCAATGCCCTATGGAATAACTGGTCAGGGATGTTTGCCTACGCTTTTCCTCCTCTCCCGCTTATTCCAGGGGTGGTTGAGAACCTTAGGCAAACAATCCCTCACACTAAGTCTGGTAGCTCCCACATGGGCCCATCAACCATGGTACACCACCCTGTCACTAATTACACATCAAAAACTGCACCTTACCTCCAGGCTCCTCACACAGAACTATGGAGGGCTGTTCTGTTTACTTTGGGGCATGAATTATTTTTACCTGAGCTAACTGCAAGTGGTGAATTTCATTGATTTTGTTCAGTTAAAATAGTAAGTTTCAACTGAAATTTTTCACCTTCCTATAGCATCCCTTTAATCTTTGTTTTTCAGTGAATTTCTACATATTTTTTACAATAAATGTAACCTAATGCAATTCCTAAGTATACCATCACTTTAACCTATGTTTTTGTTTTAGTGAAAACTGTAACGTCACTGGTCTGTGGTGGGTAGGACCTGCACTGTGCACGGCCAGCCGATGAGAACGCCCTTCACAATTTAATGGGGTTTCATTTTAAATTAGGCAGATCTACTTTGTCAAAGGGTCACCACATCAATATGTAAAAAGACATACCTTTTGGCTTCATCAGGAGGAGACCACATCATAATATGAAGGCAAGCCTACCAGGGATCCCTACCTTATGGAAACTGCAATTGTGTTATGATTAAACATTAAAGCCAATAGAATCCAATATCCTAGTCCATGAAATTAATTATTAATTACAAGCATTGAAGTGTTTGTCAATAAACCTTTAAGTAAAGTGTGTATGTATACACAAGGAAACAAAGGCGTAAAACAAGAAAAGGGGGCAGGGTAGAAACACCCTGTCCCCCTAGGCCTGCTCAGGGGGACCCACGAGGACCCCCAGAGCCAAAAAAAGCATTAAAAAAAAGAATCGGCAAGTCGCGGAGGATCCGCGGATCCTGCCGCGAAAATAAAAAAAAGCAAAGTGCGGGCTTCTGCGCTTCGTTATTATTTAGCCCCTGGGTCGGCCAGGTCCCGGGGGCAGAGAAAAAAAAGTGATGGCAGGGGGGGCAATCCCCCCCTAGACTGCCCCGGGGACCGCTACCTCCCGGGGCTTCTTTCTGAATGGGTGGGGAGGCCTCCAAGGCCCCCCCCAAGCCCTGGGCCTTTATTGTTTAATTTCTAGGGGGCACACGCCTCCCTGCCCCAGGGACCGCCAACACCCCACCCCCGCCCACCCACCCGGAACTTTAAAAAAAAACCACAGGTTTGCAGAGTGGTGTTCCAGGCCACGCCCCTTTTTACTTCTCTCTGCAACGCAGCTCTGTGGTGCTTACTGGAGGTACCTGATGGGCTAGTTGGACCCCAGGGACCCTCAGGATTCAAGGGGACTTTATCCCCCAACTTAAAACGCGCCAGGGGGCGTGTTTGCAGAGTGGTGGAGAAACGGGGTAAGGCCTTTGTCTTTCTCTCACCAATCCCACTGCGTGGGGCTTACTAGAGGTAAAAGGTAGGCTAGTTGGCTCCTAAAGGACCCCCAGCAGTGAAGGGGATTTCAATCCCCATCCAAGAGCATGCCAGGGAGTCCGTTTGTAGAGTGGTGGGCAAAGTGGGCATGGCCTGGTATGAGTACTTAACAATACTGCTGTGTGGGACTGACTGGAGGTAATAGTTTGGGAAGTTGGCCCCAAGGATGTCCTTGGGGGCCAACTACCCCTCTTGTTACCCACAAGTAAGTCCCACACAGAGGGTTTGCTAAGACTTCTTCGGAGGCCATGGCCCCCTTTCTCTACCACTCCGCAAATGTGCCTCATGGCAGACTTCGGGATGGGGGATGAAGTCCAATTTAGTCCTGAGGGAGTTTGGGGGCCAAGTCCTACGCGTGGAATTTCTGAGCGTTGGTTTGACGCCCAGCACCCTTTCTCCACCACTCTGCAAACGCGACTACTAGTTAAAGTAGCATATTTCTGCTCCTCTGACTTTGTGGTAATTTTAATCCCCCTCCCCTGATGTACTAGGGGCTTACAGAGGAGGTCATGCTAATAACAGGGGTACCCCAATGCATAGTGTTCCCTAGTGTATGCAGGTGTTTTCACTGTATTCTAAGTGTCTTTCAGCATAGCACTGGCTGTAGGCCTGGTTAGTCAGTCCGTACCCGTCAGAAAAAGTTGTGGGCACAGGATCATTTTGCAACAAGGCCTCTTACTGCTCCTCTGTTGGTTCTTTCTGCACATGTCTTGCTTCTTCCTTCTCTTTTCTTCGACTTTGTGGACTTCTGTTGCTTCTTTCTGCATTTCTTTCTTTTTTCTTCACATTTCCTACCTTTGTAGGCATAGTTAGAAACTAGCATTTAAAAAACCTTTGTAATTCACTGAAAAAAAACATAGGTTTCAGGCATGTTATAGTTAGAAATTAGCATTTAAAAAAACCTTAGGAAATCACTGAAAAAAACATAGGTTTCTGGGGCGGTATAGTTAGTTGGACATTTCACTCGTACAAAACCATAGAAACTAACTAACTATAACTCGCGCCCCGCAATGCACTGATGATGACATCACATATTACATCACTCATGACATGGTCAGTGACATCACTCATGACATCACGGACCATTATGTTTTGGGGGGAATGGGTGGGTGGGCGGGATGAGAGAGAGCGAGAGAGAGACGCACACACCACACTGACACACTCATCCTTTTTTTTTTCTCAAAATATTTTCAGAACAAGGGACCCTGTCTCCGAGTCCTGTAATGTCCACCACAACATTTCTATTCAGGTTTTGGCCAAACAATCTGAGCGCTCACTGTTAAAAATTAAAATAAAATCTCCTTAGCCAATCCGAAGGCTTGTATATTTTAATATTTTAATTTTAGTTTACTGTCCATGTATGTATAAATGTTGAACCTTTAATTTCTCCAAAACCTCTGAACTGATTCACACCAAAGTACAAAAAGCATGCTTCCTGCCCAGTACACAAGTGCAGAGGACAGCACACTGGCCAATTAGAAGAGTCCTACAAGCAAAAAAAATTATATCTGGCTTTCTTTAGCTATAGCTAACCTGTGGCCTCTAAAGGCAGCGCTGGGAGAGGTCCAGTGATTCAGTGGAAAGTCTGCAGGAAGAATGCGGACAGAATGAATTTCAAGAAGTGCCACAATGTCAAACTTCTCAACATCTGGCTTGAAGGTCTTGACTGGAGAGACAGGAACATGGATGAAGGGCTGAGCCCAAGCAGAGGCTTCCTTTCTTAAAGAGGAAAGGAAATCACCTGGTCACGCTTTGGGTGTGTTTTGTATAGACTGAAGTAGATCCTCGAATACCACTTAAGCCTGCCTCTCAGGCGGATAGTTGTAGTGTCTTCATGCTATCAAGATTTACTTGCTAGAGAATTTGGTGTGGGAAGAATACCATCTTGGAAGCACACTTGTGACTGCCACAGACCTGGGCAGCATGACTCCTGTGGCGAAGTGATAATGACACCCGGAGTGGCAATGTCCCTGAGCAAGTTGTGGAATTGGCAGCAATTTCTTTTGGCGTCAGGGGTTCTTGTCAGACTTGTGGATTCGATCATATCGTAAGACTGATTCTGGGTTAAGTTCAACAGTGGTGGGGAAGGTGGGGAACTGCTAGAGTATAGAAGCGGGTAATATTCATTGAAAGCAAATTTGATGGCAACTTGCAAGTGGAAAATCAGTCACCTATCAATGTATATTACATTGAGCGGTTTTCTAGGTTCCGAGGAGAAAAGTAGTCAGGCCACTTCCCAGCTTTGCCACCTTCCTCATGCTGTCTCACTGTGAATTCCTTATAATGGATGCATCTCATCCTTTTTATCAATTGCACATGCTTGATTATAGGGTGTTCTCACTGCTGGGATATTTGTTCTCAAATTCCCTTAGGGAGCCTTAAAGTTTTGTCATCTCCTGTATTTATTGCTGTTTTGCCCATTAGGACTTCTTTGAACGCTTCCCATTCAATGGATGCTATTTGCACTGTGACTTCATTAATTGAGATGTAGGAGGCGATTTTCACTGACCGGAGTGTTGCAGACGGCCGGGCTTGGCTCCGCTGTGTGTTCCTGGCCGGGCTTGGCTCCGCCGACCTCTGTCCCTTGCTGTGGTGTTTGAGGGCCGGGCTAAGCTCCGCTCGTGGCCTGGCCGGGCTTGGCTCCGCCGGGGCCGCTTGAAACTACAAACCCCAGAAGCCTCATCGCGGCAAGGACGCCGCTCTCGCAACAGGAAGCGCCTGGAGGCGCATAAAGGATCCCTTGCCACAGAGTCCAGGGGGAGGCGATTTTCACTGACCGGAGTGTTGCAGACGGCCGGGCTTGGCTCCGCTGTGTGTTCCTGGCCGGGCTTGGCTCCGCCGACCTCTGTCCCTTGCTGCGGTGTTTGAGGGCCGGGCTAAGCTCCGCTCGTGGCCTGGCCGGGCTTGGCTCCGCCGGGCCGCTTGAAACTACAACCCCCAGCAGCCTCATCGCGGCAAGGACGCCGCTCTCGCAACAGGAAGCGCCTGGAGGCGCATAAAGGATCCCTTGCCTCCTCGTCCCGCGGGACGCGCGCGGGCGCGCCCGGGAGAAGCCCGGGACAAGGGCGGGGCCGTCTGCGGCCGTCAGAGGCTGGAGGTGGCTGGGCTGGGCCAGGGACTTTGGTTCTTTCTCCCTGGTTTCTTGGACTAAATGTAAGATATAATACAAAGTATTGATTTTTATTTGTTTTATCTTTCTTGGCTTTTTTCAACAATATAGATTTTTATATTCACTGGGCGAGACATTATTGATCATCCTTATCTGTATATAGTATCTTTGGTCCTAACATGTCAAAGCTTAGATCAATAAAACCAGCGGCCGCTAATGATACAAGGACAATGGATAACTATCTTGTTAAGGTAGTTAATAAAATTAACAAAGAAAGGCGATTATCATTAAATAGGGTAAGCCCAGATGTTTCACCCACAAGGCTGAGTTCGCCTACTACTCCGCTGTCTCACTTAGATAGCTGCCTGGATGACCCTAACGTTACTGCCACCAATGATGTATCCATCATGGTGACATCAGAAGAGCGGGAAATTATAACTGATTCTATCCCCAGTGTGAGCCCGACATCCTCCCCAAGGCCCTCACCAACCCATTCACCTGTTCGGAGAATGGTGCGGGCATGTAGGAAGGCCCCTGTTAAAAGGGTGGGGGGCCGGAAGCCAAAAAAGGCAGGTACTACATCAACCAGCAGTGGAAGTACACCAGAACCTATAAATAATGCTGAGGCAAATACTTTGCAGCCTGCCCATATAGAGCTTCTGGCAACTATCCTTGAGGCAAAACTAGAAGCAATGATTAGACCACTGGTGGCAAAGTTAGAGCAGGTCGCTCAAGAGGTCTCTAGACTAGGGGACCTCCTAGACTCCCATATGACCCGGCCTCATACACACACAAGCCCCCCTTCTGGTCCTTCTAGTTCTTCTGGTAACACCATAGCAGGGGCCGTAGTATCTGTATCTGCATCTGCTAGTACTAGGGACACAGGCTCAGCGGGCACTGTACAGATTTCATCAGCCTTACGTACACAGAAAACCCCACCCCCTAATTTACCGTCTGTGGGAACTGAAACAATACAATCATCAGTACAATCATCAACATCACATAATGGCAATCAGAATACCACAGTAGGGGGAGAAATTTGTGGGAGAAGTAGGCCTAGGAGGAAAAATTCTGTCAACATTCCGCCGGAGTGTGTTCCATACACTGTGGTATTAACACATGTACCAGAGGTTGACTCCTGTTTGACTGATCCAATGCTAGAAACCCATGCTGCCTTAAAGAATAAAACACTCGCTTGGTTAAATAGGAATTGTGGCTTTCCGCTTGCCTTTTCAAATGATATAATATCCACTCGTAGAGTCAGCTGGATTGGCAACGCTAGAAAAAGCTCGAGAGGGGACTGTATTATTGTAAACTTTAAGCATCCACAACATGTGGCAACAGTCCTCCTCAGAGCCGCTTCTTTACCTACTGTGGAAAATACTGTATGTGCTAGACCACTTGGATAACACCCAATATCCACCATCACATCCGCAAAAGTATCCAGTAAATGGACACAGAAGGGGGGTGGTTGGTTGTGTTCCAAATGCTCCTCTGCATCAAATCAAGGGGGAGTCATATTGTCATCAGCTAGCAAATAGGCAGTTTGACCACACCCTACCCTTATACAATCGTTATACTGCTCTATCCTCGCTCGAGGAAAACGATTGACTGCCTACTGCCCTGGGGAGCTCTGTCCAGCCACCAGCACCGTTTCTCAAAATTGCTACACGGAACGTTGCTGGGATAAAGAATAAAATCGGGAACGCTGAATGGCTAAAGACATTAAAATCCTTTGACATCATTGCCCTTCAAGAGACATGGGACCAATTGAATAGTTTCTCTTTGGATGGCTACAGCCACTTTTGCAATCCTGCAATTAGCAATGCTGCAGGAAGAGCCAAGGGGGGATTATTAATCTTATTTAAACTGGATGTAAAAGGTAAATTAACCCAGTGTATTTCTGGTTGTGAAAACTGCTTGATTGTTGAACTTTCCACTCAGGATAAAGCCAAGATTCTCTTTGTAAATTTTTATAATTCTAATGCTAATGAGTGTACTGGCCAAAATTTGGAAGTACTAGATGCATTTTTGTCAGTCTATAGTGCAAATGTAAATACTTTTGAATTAATATTTTTAGGGGACTTTAATATTCACCCATGCACCCTACCATGTATTAGTCAGGATGATGAAGGTCCTCCCCTCTCCTCATCTATCCACCTGGAACACACTAGGCGAGGTGAGCATCTTGAAACTTTTCTTGCGAGATGGAACTTATATGAGTCAGGCTGCGGGGACAGTAAAAGTAGGTTCCCTACTTTAAAGGGAAAAGATGATGGCACTACCATAGATTATATTTGTATGTCTTCTTTTTTGTTGAACCATGTGATAAATTATTACACAGAGGTATCAGTTTTTAGCGACCATAATCCTGTTTTACTTGAAGTGAAGCACACCGATTTACTCTCATTAAAAACAGTGAAACATAGAGGGGGATTAAACGTCGCCGTTAAAGATCAGAAGCGCAGGTTAAAATGGACAAAAATAGTCCCTGAAACATTTCTTCAAGAGGTCCTTTCTAAAGTAGAGGATGAAGTTGCAATATGCTTAGCGAATCGAACACAATGTAAAGAGGTTATAGTGGCGTTTGATAATATCTGTATAGAAATTAACCATAGTCTACAGATTGAATCTAGGCAGAAGCCGCTTCTAGGCAAAAGATGGTTTGATAATAAATGTACAAAGGCACACGGAGTGCTACTTAAAGCATTGAAAGCTATGCCCAAAAATCGTGCAGAAATAGCTAGTGCAAGGATTGTATACAAAAAAACCATTTTAGAAAGGAAAAGGGACTTGAAAGATATAGCATGGGCCCAACTTCTTGACCCCGAAACTCTAAAAAATAGTGGCCTATTTTGGAAAATTATTAATCAGCCACTTTTCTCTGGAGATGAGAATACCCCCCTTGAGGCAAACATTCCGGACGAGGGCTGGATCCAACATTTTAGACAGATATATTTAGAAACCAGCTGTGCTAACGCCACTGTTGTAATCCCTGAGACATTGGAAGTGGAACCTTGTAATGCAGAGGTCCTCGACGTCACTTTTGAGGCGGCAGAAGTAGAAAGGGCAATAGACCTGACTCTGAAAAACAAAGCACCGGGCCCCGATGGGGTACCAGGGGATGTTTTCAAATGTGCCCCGAAATTTTGGTCTAAAGTTTTATGTAATGTTTTTAATGCTCTCAAACAGGACAACATCCCGGCCTCGTGGAAAAAAACCATCATCATACCGGTCTTTAAAAAGGGTAACAGGCAAGACCCCTCCTGTTACAGACCTATTTCATTGATTGATTCGTCGGTGAAAATATTGGTCCGGGTTATTTTATCCAAACTGAATGACTGGTTGAATGAGAAAGGGGTCCTATCAAATGTTCAGTACGGTTTTAGACCAAAAAGGAATACGATAGATCAAGGACTTAATCTGCACTTATTGGTGGACAAATACACTAGGGCCAAGGAGGGGTCATGTACCTGGGGTTCATGGACCTCTCGTCTGCTTTTGACCTCATAAATCGCTCAAAATTGTGGCAAATCTTAACTGAAATGGGCCTGGATAGGGCCCTTGTTAATCTTCTAGCGGATTTGCACACCGGTCTTATAGCATCGGTTAGAGTTACCTCGGAGGGGCGTTGTACGAGTCATTTTAATTCTGAAAGGGGGGTCAGGCAGGGGTGCATATTGGCACCCCTCCTATTCACCATCTATATAAATGCTTTGGAACCTGCATTAAAAGAGGGCTCCCTTGACATCCCACGTATAGGAGAACTTGGAATTCCAGTTCTTCTATACGCGGATGATGCCGTCTTGCTCTCACGGACTGGGGTTGGTCTCCAACGCCTTTTGGACGCTTTTGAAGACTTCATGGGTTCTTTGGACCTAAAGATAAATGTAAAGAAGTCTCAAATTATGATAATGGGCAAGAATAATAAGAACACGTTTTTAAAAACATTTACATGTGGCAAACAAAAGTTATGTAGAGTAGCCACTTTTCCATACCTGGGGATCACTTTTGATGAAAGAGGCACTTGGGGTCCCCAGTTAAAAAACAGAAACATCTTGCTAGATAATCTTCTGCACTTCAGGGTTTTATGAAAAAATTAGGAGCTAGGCCAATAGCAACCTTAATAAAAATATATAAAGCAAAATGTCTTGCGGTGGCCACATATGGTAGTGCAATTTGGGGATACTGTTCCTCGGACAGTATTCAGATTACCGAGAACAAATTTTTAAGAGCTGTCCTCTCAGTCCCACAGTCCACTCCAACTTAAATAGTCCACACGGAACTAGGAGTAGGATATATTTCAGACCTGATTAAAGTGGCCCCTGTTCTAGCTTGGCTGAAGACCTGGTTGAACCAGGAAATCCCCCTTAACCACATTATTTTAAAAGACTGCTTACAGCTAGATAGAGTAAATAAAATCCCGTGGCTAGCTTATATTAAAGACAGTCTTGTCAAGTTAAGGAGACCAGAGCTCTTCTTTTCCCCGGCCTCGATAACAACAAAAGACATTGCCGTGATTAAAGATATGATGGGAGAACTGCTAAGTCTGGAGAGGGAACAAATGGAACTAGAGAAACCAACGGTGAGGGCTAGCATTATCATGAGCACCCAAGTAGGCCCTGAACTGTATTTAACTACTGTGAACCAACCCTATCACCGTTTTCTTTTAACTCGTTTCCGGTTTAACTCGATTCACTTGAACCTCGGACATTTTCCAACTTGGTGTACCCCTGAGAATGCAATGCCGTGTACATGTGATAATTTCTCTACCCAGAACACATTGCACTTCTTGATGTTCTGTGGTCACTACACGGCAGTAAGGACGAAATTCCTGATCCCTATTTTAAAGGAGGCAGGGTTCATTCAGGTAAAGCCAGCGCTCCTGTTTTTACAGTTACTGCAGACCCCCAGGATTATGTTCCACGTTGCTAGTTTCCTAGTGGGGGCTGTTAGGATTAAGAAAAGGAAGATGACCAATAATTCTACTAATATGGTTATATAGTGGATGAAATTGAATTCTGTTTACATTATAGGGAATGCTTACTTTATGAAATTTTTTATGTATAAATGTAACATGAATGTGATTATGTAGCCCTACCTAACTGACCTCTTTTTTTATTATTGTAATGTATCTTAACATGTACTTTTAAAGGAAAACATTTTTTATATCTTTTTTGTAAATACATAGATCGTGTAAATTAATCATGATTTTATTCTGTATTAATTATGTATTTTAGATTGTGTGAATATTGTATAGTGCTATTGTCTTTTTATGATATTGATTTATCGAAATAAAGTATTTTGACTGACTGACTGACTGAGATGTAGTCATTTTGCTAACATGTTGAGTGTCCCATCCCACAGTGTTTTCACTTGCAGGTTCCATGTGGGTATTACTTTGATTGCTTTCCAGTTTCAGTAGTAAACTGTTTTGGTCAGATATTATGTGACCCTAGTTTTCAGAGTTATGCATCGTGTCCCTCAACTGTTGAACTTAAAAACATGTCACTCATCCAGGTGTGTAAGTTGTGCATTGGATTGTAAAAGCTTAGTACTCTCGGACATTCTGATGAATTTCACAGCAAATCGTGAGCACTTTAAGTCTGTTACACAGTTTCACTGATCAGTGGACAAAAAGTGGAGTCTGGTTAACATTGGAGAAATGTTTTTTAGAACCTAGTGTCATTTCTTAGGAGTGGACAGTGGGTTATGGCTGAACAAATAGGTTGACGGATTTTTTTTGTTTCTGCAGGTCACTCGAGATGCTATAAAAATGCCCAAAGAAACTGATGAATGTACCGTCCACCGTGAAGTGTCACCGACAGCCTGGATCCAAAATGCCTTGTCATCAACCCATGTGTTAAAAAAATATATATTGTTCAATTTTTATAGCTACTCTTGTCAGAGGCTTGAGACCATGAAAATGATTTCAATTATAATGTAGCAAGTCACCTTTTGGCTTTTGGACAAAGACCATTAACAAGGAGGCATCCATTACATATAATTTATATTAAATTATTCATTGACGTAATTGGTTTGCAAAGGAACACATAAAATCAAAACATCCCAAGATTGTAAGGTCTAGTGGCCAGGCATCAAACTGTAAACTTTATGTAAAGAGGAGCTTTCTTAGCCAAATAAGTTAAAGCGTTGGGGGGTGGGGGGTTTAATTGTAATGTCTACAAGCGGGAGTTTTTTTTTTTATTGCCTCAAGGTTTTTCCTTATATGGTTTGTAAAAGCATACAGGGTACACGCTTTCTCAGACAAGCTTAGCTTTGTTACTTTTAAGGATCTCAAACTAAACTATAAAAAACAATTACCCTGTATTAAAGGAAAGTTTTGCACTTAAAAGTGAGGCTTTGGTTGAAGTTTACCATGGTTATTGTGGCTAGAGTGACCAAGTCCCAGAAAGACAGTGATCATTCTAAAAGTGTAGCTCCTTTGCATAGTATTAAATGAGATATATTTGACTACAGCTTTGAATCAGTTGGTCTTCAGCTGGATTGCTTTCACACTACAAAGCTTGCATGCATATATAAATTCTTTATCTCTTTTGTGTATATAGTATTTTTGTAGAAGTTTAAAACTTAGATGGTTTTGTTACCTATATTCCTAAAAAAAAACTCGCTAAATTGAAATGAAGTAAGAATAAGTAATCTGTATAATTTTCAAGGAATTTTCTATTAAAATTGGCCATTTTATGTATTCAAGCAAACTAGACGAGTAGTGCATTGTAATGTCAATTACTGAATCTATTTTAGTATAGACCATGTGAAGACTGAATTGCTGCTGGTCTATTTTTGGTACTCTGCCCCACACGTGCCAAGAGGTCCGACTGTAGAACCCTACATCTACTGCGACTGCAATTTTAAATGCTAGAGCTTTAGTAAGGGTCTAAAGACACCATCGATAGCTGAAAACCTCCAGTTTAAAGTGGTACTGCCTTTTGTTGCCCATTATTATGAGCATTTGTTTCTAATTGTACAAAAAAGTGGTGCTACTTATTCAGAGCATTCATTAGAATGCTTTATGTTTGGTCCATGATTCCGTAGTGAAAGCTGTTGAGAAAGTGATGCAGGTAGCAGTAGTGGCTTGGCATGTATTAAATTGTGGACTTTTTTAATAGCACATTAGTGGCCGCACACCACCTTCCTTTTCTTTACGTAGTAGAACGCTGCTGTTTCTACGTAGACTGGGAGGATAGGAGCATGCTTAACTGTGGTCTTGTATAACTGTTTTGCCCCATACGCTTATAGATTCATTCTTGCCACCCTCTGAAAATCCAAAATATTTTTGTTGGGAATATCAGGGCGGTATCAATGGCTGACTAGATGGTGAGCAAATGGCCATAATTGCATGCTGTATATTCCGAATGAATAGTTGGTAGGTAGATGAGCATTGTTTTCCTTTTTTATTTGGGTCTTTGGTTACTACATTCTTTCCAGTATGTGAATTATTTTGAACATGCTGTTCTGCCTCATTGAATGCCATTTTATGTGTTATTCACACTCAAACTTGCCTTTCTTTTTTTTTTTTGTGCACACACAAGATTCTACAGAAGAACGCTTTACAACCAGACACGCGATGCTTTGTGAAACATCCTAATTTGATTAATTTATTTGCAGTGTTGCATATCTACTGTGTACGTTGGATAGTATACAAGAGGTATATTTTGAAGGATGGGAGAGGGACGGTGCTTTATACTCCAACCACTCTTGTGTGCTGAATTGTAAATTTAAGCTGTACAAATGCTGTGGATTTTTTTTTAAACTAAGTTATACATTTTGTTCTGCTTTGGGACATTTGTTAATATGCTGACCGGAACAACTGACCAAAACAATTTATATATCTTTGTCGGAGAGAGTCCACAATATTTGTAAGAAGCAGCAAATATATCATTCCCCCCTCCGAGTACTGCAGAGCATGCTCACTTGATATCTTCAGTTCACTAAATTGAGTTGGGATATCCGTCCCAGTAGACCAGGGTGGGTATCCACATTTATTTTACAAACTACATGATTGTACACCATTTTCTTGCCTTTAAGCGTGTATAGGGTGCTCATTCCCAGGTGTTCTCTATGTCTATTAGAGCACAGTAGATGGTTTTAAGAAGGCCACAGACAGTGAAGTCGGATAAGGGTACGCAGCTAGTACGGCGTTCACTTTGCAAATTATAGGTGCAAATCTGGGCGTTCCCCACACAAGCTGTCTCCAAAGGACTATGAAATAAATAGTTTGTGTTTTGAATGGGGAAGAGATAACACTTTCCTGTACAGCGCTTCGAAGCTGAAAACCTGTTGCATTAGGCAGCTGCCTAAATATTAGATAATAGTTACCTAAAAGGGCTTGTGAAGTTTAGGTGAAGCAGGGGCCTTATGACTAAAGGGAGCATGTTTTTCTAGCACTTGCTGACAACAGCCATTGTATATCTTGAAGAAGATTCACTTTTATGTTTTATAAATTTACGTTTGAGGAATTTCCAATCTATTGTGCCTCAAATGTGATCAACTTTGACATCCTGATATATACTATAACTTTTTGATATAAGTGAATGTAGAACACTGAAAAGCATTACCACATTGACTTAAATGTGGTCTTATTTTTGATTGTCATTGGTAAGGTTTATTTCTGCAGGAAGATATACTTCTCCTGAGTGGTCAAACCTGAGTGATAAGCATTCTCCTTGGTCACTTGCTGAGAATGACAAATCCGATTTGCACACTTTTTAAAATTATTTCTTTGATTCACGTAGAATTTATTTGGATTCCCTGAAACTATATTTAATCCAAAAAAAGGAAGTCTTATATTTGGAGTTAAAAATACAAAAATCTCAAACCGTTTGTCGATCTAAAATAGTCTATTTACAGAAATAATGGCGAGATGCCCAACTTTGGCATTTTCTTCCAAAAATACTGTTGCCTTGTTTTTCTTTTGAAGACACCAGTTGAATGTAAAGATGGTTAGAAACACCACATCCGACGGCTGAAAAAAGATTTGCCATTTGAATACCGATTGTTGCCTTGCAACACCCGTCCTAAGCACAATGTGAACACTATTGTGAGGCGCCTTTGTAGACTTGAACGTGCATGGGTTGTTTCAGGAGTCTGAGCAAAATAGTTTTGGGGTAGGTGCCTGACAATGTAGTGCCTATTCATCCCGGGTGCATTCCATCAAAGGAGACCTAGTGTCAAATATTTCTAGCAAACATTTGCTAAGAGAAGCCCAGGTCTACCTTGTTTTTCTACTAGGGTTTGCTGTCTGAGTCCCCACTCTTGACACGAGAAGCTTTGAGCAATATTGCTAGAAATGTAGAATCTTAACTTGATGCACCTGATTAGTTCAGTTCACAAGTTATGGTGTATATCATGTGCAGCTGGAAACCAGTAAAGTGAATGATAGCCTTTTAATTCACGCATTTTAAATGAGAACTTCTAGAGTTTCGCATTTGGTGGTGGAAATGCAAATTTATTGTACTGCATGTTCAAGTCTTGTAAATAGTTTGTATGTTACCACTAAAAAGCATTGTCCCATTTATCGCAATGTGTAGTACTGTTTTGCTCATTGTATACATATGCATTAAAATATCTTAAAACTTGTTTGTGCCATCTATCTGGGATGTGTGAGGGGTGGATCTTGGCTTGTTTCTTGCAAATATTTGTATAGTCCGATGTTGCTCAGACCGTTGAAAATGTAATTTACTCGCACAAATACTAAATAATCTGGTTATTTATAATGTTATGAGTATTTCTACGCATTGTAAATTGGAGGTAGAGCTGGTCTGTTCTGAGGCCTAAGAAGAGCTTTGTCTTGAATTTCTTTTGAAATTACGAACTGATGAGATGGCTCTTGTATGAAACGCAATAACAACAATTGATGGACTGAATGTAGCACAATGGCAAAACATTCCCCCCCAGTCACAGATCTGGGTTTAATCCATCGTTATTTTGCTCACCACACCACCCCAGTTCAGACATGGCCAAATGCAAATCAGTCTTGACCCTGTGCCTCATGGGAACAGTCCAGCCTGAACTGCCAAGCCATGTCTTCCCCGGACCGGAATCAAGCATCCTAGGACCGGTTTTTGGCTATCAGCCTTCATCAGCCATGATAGCTTGATTCCAGTGGCATGGAGAGCACCAGACTCACGTCTGAGCATACCCGTCCCACTCGGGGTGACAAACGCAAAAACAACAATTGATGTACGGAATGTAGCACTATGGAAAAACATTGACCCCCAGTTACAGATCTGGGTTTAATCCATCGTTATTTTGCTCACCACACCACCCGAGTTCAGACATGGCCAAATGCAAATCAGTCTTGACCCTGTGCCTCATGGTAACAGTCCAGCCTGAACTGCCAAGCCATGTCTTCCCTGGACCGGAATCAAGCATCCTAGGACCGGTTTCTGGCTATCCGCCTTCATCAGCCAGGATAGCTTGATTCCCTGCCACTGGAATCAAGCTATTCTGGCTGAAGAGGGGTGAAACCCCGAAACCGGTCCTAGGATGCTTGTCCAGTCCAGGGAGGACCTGGCCTGGCAGTTCGGGCTGGACTGTTCCCATTGGGTGCAGGGTCAAAACTGATTTGCATATGGCTGGTTCCAAACTGGAATGGCATGATGAGCAAAAAAACTATGGATTTAGGCCCACATCTCTGTACTGGGGTGAATGTATGACATTGTTCTGCATTCTGTCCATCAATTGTTCTTTTTGCATTTGTCACCCCGAGTGGGACGGGTATGCTCAGACGTGAGCCCTGTGCTCTCCATGCCACTAGAATCAAGCTATCCTGGCTGAAGAGGGGTGAAACCCCGATGGCTGAAGAGAGGTGAAACCCCGAAACCGGTCCTAGGATGCTTGTTTCCATTCCAGGGAGGACCTGGCAGTTCAGGTTGGACTGTTCCCATTGGGCGCAGGGTCATGACTGATCTGCATATGGCTGGGTCCAAACTGGAATGGCATGGTGAGCAAAAAAACGATGGATTTAGACCCAGATCTCTGTACTGGGGTGAATGTATGACATTGTTCTGCATTCTGTCCATCAATAGTTCTTTTTGCACTTGTATGAAACGGCAGACTTTAGGAGTGGGGTAAGAGAATGCGTGACATTTGGCTCTGCGTCTTCATGAGATGTGCTCGAGCAAGAGTCTGGCTGAGTGGAGTTGTCCGATCGGTGTTTGGAAGAAGAAGCAGCTGTGAAGGTAGGCAGGGCCTAGGTTGTGTATGGCTTTGTAGTTTTGTGTAAGGAGCTTAAAAAGTGCATTTGTGAATGGGAAGCCAGTGAAGGTCTTTAAGGTGCAGGGTGGTGTGCATTCGGGGAGGAGACCCGAGTGGGCGTCTGGCTATTGCACTTTGGATGGTCAGAAGTTATCTGATCTGATGGGCAGTGATCTCAAAATAGAGTACCTTGCTGTAGACCAGCTTGCTGGTGATGAGTGCCTATATGACAGTTCTGAGTTTGATGATTTGCAGATCAGCATTTTGAAAAGTGCTCTATTTTAAAATTTGTTCACAGTAAAATTGCTGGTTCCAGTGAGAGATAAGCACACAATTTGAAGAAAGGACATGGCTGAAGGGCGATTGAAGCCCAGACATGCAAGCCGCTGAACCAAAATTGTTATGTAGAAGAAGCCATGATGTTGACTAGTTATTCAACTTTGAGCACAAAGGAATAGGTTGCACCTAAAACCTCTGATGGAAGCAAGCAGGGTACTGCCCCAAAGGTTCAAGGTTTTTACAGATGTCGACTTAAAAGAAGTTGATAGTTTATACTGCTGATAGTTTAGTCTGCTGATCCTCTTGTTGTTCAGAAGAACTTTTCCTAGACCTTTAATTATTATTATCATTATTGAATATACTCATTCCCAGCTCTTGATTTTCCCATAGTATAGGAACGTGCCATCCTAAGGTGAAGCACCTAAAAAATCTCCATATAGTAACCTCTCAGGGGGCACGAGTTGCATTTCAGAAGAGCCTAGTCACTTGCTGTCGTAATAAAATCCGCACCCTAAAATAAATGCTAGAAGTAATTGAAAAATCTCATACAGGGAATATCAAACAGTATCTGCATTTTGATGTTGAAAAAAAGACCAAACCCCATGCCTGAATGGATTGATGGTTTTGATCCAAAAGACAACAAACATTTGATGCTTACGATTTCAAGGTATTATTTATTCTTTGAATTTGCAACATAAATCAGTAACTCTTTAGTGTGGGGACCCTGTTTAATAGAGATACTAAAAATAAGAGTAAGGATGAATATATGTTTTAGGTCATACGACTCCCATTATGTTTTGGTGAACGAGGTACTGTTTCACGAGAATTGTTAGTGTCTGAGAAGATAGTATGATGGCATCGCATATGAGGAGGAATATTATCTTATATATTCATTGCCTGAGATGACCCACACTAATACTGTGATACAGAGGAAGTAGTCCGAACCCACACATATTTATCTCTACTGTTTTATAAAGGAATGGGTGTGCAGAAAGAATATAGAGTCTAAAATATCGGTCAGAAATATTGTGGTTCAGAAATGTCGACCGCAAGCATATCAAGGTCAAGAATATCGACTTAAGGTAAGTAATATCTATTTTAAAAATATCCAAGTGTCTAATATAGTTTGCAAAAATATAGTTGTTTAAAAATGTTATTTTTTGAATGAATGTTATGTATTTTAGTATATGTTTTAAATATATGTGATGTATGTTTTTTTGGTTAAGAATCGTCTGTATTTTTAACATGTTACATTTTTTGTAGTTATTTGTTTTATTTGAATTTTGGGGTTTTCGTTCCGTAGCCGGTTGTGGTTTTATAGGGGGATTGGGTGGGAAGTAATTTAATTAAATTAATTGATTATTCTTTATTCATATTTGTTTAATTGAGATGTTATAATGTTTAATGTGTAAAATAATGTGTTAATTAATTTGGTAATCATTTATTTTGTAATTATCGTAATTTAAGATGAGTTTTGGTATTTATAGATGTAAATGGTGGGGGAAGTAATTTATTTTTAATTGCTGAATTAATAGTTGGTTGTTAATTATAATCAATTAATTGGTAATTAATTATGGTAATTGTGTAATTTTAGGTGTGTTTTGGGTTTATAGGAGTAAAGGGTGTTAAGTAGTTTATTTATTTTGTATTTGTGGGGAACGGGGTCGGTGGAATGAGAATCGTCACGAGTTGAAGCAGGTCTGTAACTCTTTTTATTCGGTTTAACAACACCGAGACAAGTTCAGGGATAATAAGGACAGTCTCTTGGGAAACAAAAAATGCTCGAGGGTCCTCTCCTTTGGCGAAGGGTCCGGCTCTTCGGTTCCGGTCTTGAGGAAGCGGGAGTTGACCACAGGGCTGGAGTTCACTCGGAAAGAAAAGGAAAGAAAAACAGCCACGTTAGGGGCTGGGCTCGACATATACAAATGTGGGAGGAGGGTAGGGTAGTGAGGGATCACCAGGTCACCAACACCAAAGCTATCAGTCAGGGAGTGTAGGCGGCCGACAAGATACGACGGTAGTGACCACCCTCAGACTACCCCGTCCCACCCCGTGATTTGAACAACCCTTGAAAACGCCCCCGTACCTTGTGGAGCCACACTTCTCCCCTGGAAGTGTGGCGGGGCGGCTCGTAGTATCGTTGGCCTCCTGGCTTGTCGTCACTCGGTTTCAGGGGTCCCAGCAGAGGTTCCACGACAGCGGCTCCGTCTTCCTCCGTGGCGTCCTCCTCGGGTTCCAGCTGGCGTTCCGAAGGTTTCGCGCCGGCAATCCAGAACGGAGCTTCCTTAAACGCCCCCGCCTCCTCTGGTTGGTCAGTATCGGGTGACGTCGTCTGACCTGATTGGGCGAGTGCAGGCGGACATGCCCCTAGCGTCACAGGGTCCGGATACAGAGGTACACTCCCCTGAGGCAGAGCCGGGGAGATCCAGGAAACGTCAAAAGGATCCTGCGGACGGGGTGGAAAGGAAGAGGCATTAGCAAGGACACCCCGTCCGTCCGAGTCAGGGAGTTCGTCTAAGTCAGGAAGCTCCGCTTCGTGACAGTATTCATAATTAATTGATATTAATTACATTAAAAATTTATTATGGCAATTGTGTAACCTTGGGTGTGTTGTGATGGTTATGGGGGTAATGGATGGGTAGTACATTATGTTTAATGTATAGTTTTTAATGTTAATTACTTGATATTTCTTTTGGGTAATTTATTTGTGTGTTTTTACTTTTAAAGGGGTAAAGGGTGGGTTTTAAATTGTAATTTATAATTAGTTAATAGTTTTTAATTAAATGTTTTAATTGTGTTTTATTATTTTATAGTTTTGTTTAGGTTTGTGTTGTGGCTATTATAGTGTTAAAGCGTGTGTAGTTAATGAACGTTAGTTATTTTTATCATGTTTTTAATTGATTATTAATTGTTAATTATGAAAGTAAATGTGATTTAAAAAATTGAAGTGTTACTGATGTGGTGTTATGGGGAGGAAATACAATAAATACATTTATGTATTTATGTTTAATTCTAGTTTTTTTAAATGTATTATTTATTCATAGATATTTGTCTATGTAATGTTAGAATGTTTTATTTTTATATATTTAATATATTTGATTTGATTTTTTAAAATGTATTTATATATATTTTTAAGATATATCTCAACTCCAACAGTTCCACAAATAAACGCATTCTCAAAGTTTTAAGTGCAAAGTAGGATGCTCTTTATTGCTCGTTACGCATTTCGACAACTGAATGTCTTGATCACACGAAAATTGTGCCAACTGAGCGTGCATAAATTAACATGACAAAGGACTGCAAGTGCAACTCTCACTTCGAATTCAACGTGTCGGCCATTTTGTAACATACAAAATTATACGTACAATGTCACTAAACCTTATTATATGCATGGCAATTCATTCTTCAAGTGAATCAAATTTACATATGTTTTAAAAGACAGAATATTAAGCTTTCATATCGCACTAGTGGCATAAAGTACTATAATGGCTAGTGAAATTGTGTACTAAGGCATGTATCGCCACAGCACTTTATCACGTACATAAATTGCTGTAATGCATACGGACTTGTGCCTAAGAACCACATCCCTCGATTGTAACATTACTAGACAATATGCGCTTAGTCGCACAAGTGACATAAATTTACTATACTAGCTTGTGATGCTTTAAACTTTAAGGCTACTTATCACCATAGGGCTTCATCTCTTGCTTATATTTATTACTGTCATGCATATGGCTTAGTGTCTGTAAATTACATCCTTCATTCTTTAATTATGATACATGTGTGCAATTTGAATTTGCACAAGTGGCTTTACAGAGTTAAGGTATCTGAATGCCGTAGTGGCCGTGTTACATGACCTCTTTGGAAGCCGCCATCTTGAATTGAGATAATTGTCAATGGGACGTATGGAAGTAGGTTCTTATTAAGGTAAGTGAACTGTGCTGTAGCTACTAAGTGTAGTAGATTAAACTGGAAACTCAATAAGAGTAATATTGACTCGCCAAGTAGCCACTAATTATTGTCTCTGTCCAATACATACCACAAGTGAAAAAGTGAAAAGGAAAACTAATAAGTAATGTAACAATAATATCAAATTTAAAAAAGTCTCATCTTGATTCAGTGTTCACCCGAGCCCGGGGAAAAAAAGGGTAGGGAACCCGTGAAGTGACCATGCAATGTGGTGGGTCCCTTCCTTTCCTCCTGTGAAAAGGGAGAAAAAAGATAGAAAACATAATAAGTACAGTTTCATACAAATTATACACTTAAAACCAAAGTTTCTTTTTCATGAAATGTGTATCATAGATAGAAGTACTGTGAGAAACCAAATTCTCAAATTAATCAGCATGAAGGTGTGTGGCTAGCTCATTATCCAGATTATGGCCCCCAGGGAATTTAGTTTCTAATTCTAATATCCATTTGGATTCTTTCTTCCTGAGAGCCAATTCCCTGTTGTCCCCTCTCTTGCCCAGAATTAGCTGATTAATTGCAAAGAATCTAAGAAGCAAACTGTTAGATTGATGTCACTCCTGGAAATGTCTGGCGATAGGGTAGTGTACATCAGTATTTGTGATGGCTCTAAGGTGTTCCATGATTCTTTTCTTCACCATGAAGGTGGTACTCCCTACATACACCAGTCGGCAGCCAGCTGAGACCGAAACGCGCAGGGGTTTAAGGCATGCTGTGAATAAACACCCCATGAAAAAGCTTAACAGATTGGACTGAAAATATTGTGGACAACTGAGTGCGGGAAGAATCACAGTTTGGTAACCTTGGTTGATAATAGTAATGGCGAGGCTCTGCTGTATTTAATTGCACCGCCGGAGAGCGCCCGAAGGTCGGGATAGTGGTCCACATTTGGAAGGAAATATTGTGTCCTGTCATTTCGAATCCTTGTGGAGGAGATGTTTTGAATTGATGTTACCGCGTTACCTATGACGCGCATGCAGGACCCTTTCGAATTTGTGGCCAGGAAACATGGGACTGTTTCTGATGTTAGCCGTGGTAGCGGAGTATTTTCCTGGCCCTCCACCACGTCCTCTGATGAGTCATTCAAAATGACTAACAACAACGAACTTTTCATTATAATCAGACGCTGTCACTCAAGTTGCGCCTCTGAAGAACTAAGACAAGCACGGAGGACGGTGGATGAAAGAAAGGGGCACGAAGATTTTTAATAAACATCATTCCCCGAATTTCACTGCAGCGAGGCATCAGCTTGCAACATTATGGGACTGGTAGTCCCCTGTTATATGCAAGTGATAGCAAGAGGTGCAGTGGAGCCAACCACCACTAGGTAAGGAGGAGCTTGCAAACGAAGACTTAAAGCGGGAGAAATGATGTTTGGGACTAAGAGCATTTGAAGAAGGCATCTCGCCGAAACCGGTCATGCTGGTCTGTTATTAAAAACCCGTGAAAAGAAGCCCCGTTGTGTCCTGTCATTTCGAATCCTTGTGGAGGAGATGTTTTGAATTGATATATATATATATATATATATATATATATATATATATATATATAAAATATTATGCCACAAGGTTGCCCTCTAGGATGTCGCACACCTCAAGGTATCCGCACACTGCACCACAGGCGGCAACATGAACAGAATGCCACATGCGTTTACGAAGCCATACGCGTTTCAAGCTATCTAAGCTCTTGATCACTGGCAGGAAATGAGGCAAGAAGCGCACTGAGAAGAACATGCTTTTAATTGAGATTCAAAGTAACGCCCCAGTGGGCGTCACAAATGGCATTGTGGTTAATGTAGTCCAAATGTTGCCATCAAGACTTTAATCGTTCACTCACCAAGTGGCTAGCACGCTTCTGCCTCAATAAAATAAAGTTCCATCAAAGTGAAAAGCATGTCGGCACCCCCGTAAATGCTGCCAAAGTCTTCCTGAAATGCAAGGCCCCTTCGGTCCCAAAACGGCGTTTGAATTACAGGCACCAGGGAACGCCACTTCGGCGTCGGGACATCCACGCGACTGGACAAGCCGCTTAACATTACGCCACAAGGTTGCCCTTTAGGATGTCGCACACCTCCAGGTATCCGCACACTGCACCACAGGCGGCAACATGGACAGAATGCCACGTGCTTTCATGAAGCCATACGCGTTTCAAGCTATCTAAGCTCTTGATCACTGTGGTGCAGTGTGCAGATACCTGGAGGTGTGCGACATCCTAAAGGGCAACCTTGTGGCGTAATGTTAAGCGGCTGGTCCGGTCACCTGTGGCGGACGAGCTGTCCGTCCTGCCACACACCGCCCACCATCCTTATCTGGCGGGCGGAGAATGGCCGCACGATGGCGGTGAACCTGCCACCTGCAGGCCGCCATTGTAATCAGGCCCATAGTTTGTGTTTATCTTTTTTTATTAAGTTTGTTATATATGATTAAAATGTACATTACATTTCTTTTGTTAAAATAAAATTTGATATATTTAGTATATTTTTTTATATAAAAGTCGATATTTTATACATCAATATTTAGTTTATTTTTGTACTTTATTTATAAAGTTTTTATATAGTGCGAACAAGATCCCGAAGGATATCCGAGCGCTTTACAGTAGGCAGGGGGAAAGAACAGGGGAGTAGTATAAACATCAACATCAATTGGGAAACTGCAGCAAAATAAATAAATAAAAAAGTATAGTAAACCAGTTCCTGTTTGAGTATAGGAGTCGATATTTTTGTTGTCAATATTTTTTAACTCAATATTTTTTTACATCGCTATTGTGTCAGTGAACCAAAGGAAGGACCAGGGCAAGACAGTGTCTGAGTAATGCAGAAAAAAGCTAATTCAGAAGCAAAGTATTTTGAGTGCTAATGTAAGGTTTACAGACTTTCTAAGTTTCAGAGATTAAAATCAGTGGATTAACTTAGCCCGTGAGATTTGAGGGGGCGATCGTAATCTCAAATTTCACAACTAACTGACTGTTTTTTGGAACGAGTAGCAAAAGGGCAAATAAGAGAAGAAGGAATTCAGTATTTGAGGGTTTAGCTTGAGATGGCACAATTGCCCACTGCTCATTTATTTATAGTCCAATTTTAATTATGGATGAATATTGTCAGCCTAGTGCATAAGAATGACGTAAAAATGTTCATACTGTGATCCCCATGAGTTTTTAAAGTGTGTAGTTGAACAACATGATTGATCATGTTGAAAGCCACAGTCATGTCAAGGGTTGCCAGTAGGCAAGTCTCACCTTTAATGAGGTTGTTTAAAGTATCTGTGATGAGAAGGGTGGGTGACAGTTTCTGTGCTGAAACCTATGTAAAACCTCATCGATATTTACCCCAGGCGGCCTGTGATACAATTTTTATTTCCAGAAGTGTTTCTTGATGCAGGAAAGTGGTCTGCAGCACCAGCCAAAAGTTCAGAATCTCTGGTTTGCCTGTTGGGGTCTGGGACTACAACTCCCGTAATGCACCTGGTCAATCCAAGTAAAATCCAGGTGAAGCTTATCAGCTGGACTTCTTCTCGTTGTTGATGTTCCAGCACATTTCTACCTGTTGCTGATCAGGGAGTTCACTCCTTATCCTTTAAGACAGGCAAAGTATTTTTGTTGCCAAGCCTTGTGAGTGCAGCAGGTGCAGTTCTCTCTTGTGCAGACATTTCTTTTCAATCTTTGAGGGTCCACAACACCAATCCAGAATCTGGGTTGCTCCTTGGGAAGTTGGGACTACAAGACCCACAACTCCTGCCAAATCCTTAAAAGTCCACTGAACGCTGTTCACCTGGCTTCTTCTTGGTGGAGATGATGCAGTTGGAGCTCTTTTAGCCTGCTGCTTTCCGGGAGTCCACTCCTCAAACTTTTAAACTTGGGCAAAGTTCTTATTTTTCTGAAGGCCAAAGTGGGCACAGATGCAGTCCTTAGGAATGCAGCCCTAGTGGTACAGGCCAGGGGTTCAGCAGGGCAGTCCTTCTTGTTTCTTCCAGGCAGTGGTCTGAGTTGCTGAGCAGCTCCCCCATATTTGTACAGTGTTCTTGGGTAACAAGCAGTGAGCAGCACTGACCAATGGGGTACACCCAGAAGTATGACTGTTTCCTCCAAAGTGTGGCATATTTGTGCCTCAGAAAGCACTGTTCTGCAAAATTCAAAATGGAGAAACTCTCTCCTGGATGTTAAGATCTAGCTAAGCCAGTCAATTGGTGTGGCTAACTTTCCCTAGCACTCCTCTTCTAGTCCCTCTACTAATTCAGTTACTGGGGCTCCTGTCTGGCTGGGGGTGAGTGTGTCCTCACCTGTCATTCCCTCTTTCAAGACCAGTTTCGGTACTTCACCCCCATTCTGCCTTTTGCTCTGCAGCCTCAGACCTCCCACCAGATGTACTTTTTCTCTATGCAGACCACTTTACACCTCATCATATCAGCCTGACAAAGACTAGCCAATCAGGAGAAGCTGCTACAAGGCTGTATTTTGGCACATCCGAAAGCAAGTTCTATAACTTCTGTTCTCTAATAGTTATAATATATCTAGCCTTGGCAAGTTGTTGGCTTTATCATAATTATTCTTTCAAGTCTTTTAATTATCATTTTAGCTCACTTCTCTCAGTAGTTATACTTTATTAAAGTATTCCCATGTTAGCCTATGGAGCCAATGTACTAAAATGGGGAAAAACAACTTCGTTTTTCCTTTACCAGGATATATAAAATATTGTTTAAAATGTCCCTGCTTATTTTTACATGGCAACTTTCCCTGGAGACACTGAGGGTAGACCTTAGGGGTGGCGTATATAAGTAAAAATAAGGTAGTTTAAAACTTTGGAAGTACCTTTAATTCCAAAGTCAGATTTGCATATAATCTTCTTTTGAAAACAGCCTGCAAAGCTTGGCTGCCTTTAGAATGACCGCAGACAACACAGTATTGCGCAATTAAGTGCATTAAATCTACTAGACGTCTAAACCTACCTGACTTGCAGGTCAGTACCAATTATAATTATACTTAATTGGTATGTACTTTTAATCAGAGCACAGGCCCAGGGTCTGGTTACCAGGGTGCAATCAAATTCAGAAAACCAGCATCTAGTAGTGAAAACGTGTGGGGGGGGGGAGCCTGCAAAATCCCAATTTTCTTCCAGGGGATACTCCTCAATAGTCATAAGCACTGAAAAGTCCCACCCACGTGCGGCAACCCCATAGCAAATACAAAATACATACATATATATATATTTATTTATCTGTCTGTATATTACCTACTGGCGGTCGCCAGTAGGTAGTTATAGTTGGGACCTAGTTTCCATAGGAAATCCTCAATATTCTATTTGGAATAACTTTGGCGCCGGTTGATGAATGTGCGTGAAATTCTCCAAGAAGATGGCCTGCTCTGCTCCGGTCCTTACCTGAACGTTTGGTGGTGATTCGTGAAGCGGGGGCCAAGAAAAAAGGGGGTCCCAAAATGTGTTTTCCCCATGCAATTTTCCATAGGGACCTCTAAAACGGGCTACAGCCCGAACTGCTGAACGGAATTACACCAAATTTGGCAAAAAGATATAGTTTGGTTCGCAGATGACGCTTTTTGTTAAATGGTGTAAATCCATTGCAGTAGTTCCTGAGAAAATCAAAAGTTATATCATAGATATATCTATGGACGAAGTACCGTCCGAGGATTATACGCGTACCCTTACGAGCACGAGCTGCAGGCTAATTGACTGTCAACTGGCAACACTCCAAACCAGGAAGTGTTGGCAGCCATCTTGTTTCTCTGTAGAACCGAGGTGCAAGAAAACTGAAAAACAAGTGCGCAAAAGACAGGGGGCAGGTGAGAAACACCCTGACCGCTTAGGCCTGCTCAGGGGGTCCCACAAGAACCCCAAAGGCCCCTTTTTTTTAATCGCGGGATGCGCGTAATATAGGCGTATCGCGTGAAAACAAAAAAGAAAACCCGAACCCCACTTTAGTGTTAATTAGCCCCCGGGGGCAATGTAGTTTATTATAATGGGGGCCCGGAGGGGCCACCCCGGGGCTTTTTTTTAAAAATATATGTGCGGGGGGCTCACGGTTCAACCACCGTAAATGTATATGTGTGGGGGGGGCTCTTAGGCCTCCCAGCCCCAGGAACCACCACCCCCCGGAGCTTTAAAACATTAATTGAGGGGGGGCTCTGAGGCCCCCCCAGCCCCGGGGACCGCCACCCCTCGGGGCTTTAAAATATTAATTAAGGGGGACTCTGAGGCCCCCCCAGCCCAGGGACCGCCACCCCTGCGGCTTCTTGAAAGTGTAGTTTTGTGTACCCCCTAAATGAGAAGGGAGCTTATACAGGCCTATTTTTTTTAAATGTTATTATATTTATATTTTATTTATTTGTATACCCCCTTTGCAGCTCCTTAAACATTCTAACATATCATTTCTGCAC